>NC_138966.1:155392500-156826000 GCF_055761805.1 Camellia sinensis
GAAGAAGAACCAAGAGTGTAATAGTGAAAACGCACTAGTGAAAGCAAGACAATGCACACAATGTAATTAGGAATAACCCTCAAAATTTTTTTTTTCCATACATTGAAGGAATGATGATGTTTGGACATATATGTATATATCTTTTTTTGATTAATGTAAATTTCATAGCTATCAATTGTAAATTTCATAGCTATCAATGCTAAGTGGTGATTGTCAACACAATCCACACAGAGAAAATTGTCTGCATAAAATATCTCTGGTATGAAGTTACCAGAATTTCATAGAGAAATTTAACTTGTATCTTGCCAAGAGGTTGCCTATATGATCATGTAATTTCTAATGCACTGTGTTGGTGCATTAGAAATTTTCTTTGCTATTGGCAAATTTCTGTAGATGAATTTGACCTCACACAACATAATGCACACAATAATTTTCTCTGCTAGTGGCAAATTTCTCTAGATGAATTTGACTACTATTATAAACACACTGCCTATAGTATGTTTCACAAAACACAATGCACACACACTATAATTTTCTCTTCTATTGTTCAAATTTCTCTGGATGAATTTGACCTCAAAAAACGCTGCACAGAGAATTTGCTCTGCTATTGGAAAATTTCTCTATACTTCTCTGCTATTGTCAAATTTCTCTAGATGAATTTCACCTCACAAAACACAATGCTCAGAGAATTTTCTTTACATTTGGCAAATTTCTTTGGATAAATTTGTACTGTAATTTTCTCTGCTATTGTCAAATTTCTCTGGATGAATTTCACCTCACAAAACACAATGCACAGAGAATTTTCTCTAGATTTGTCAAATTTCTCTGGATGAATTTGACTAGTATTATAAAGCCTCTCCCAAAGTATGTTTCTAAAAACACAATACAAAAAGTAATTTTCACTGATATTGGAAAATTTCTCTAAATGAATTTGATTGGTACTATATATGCATTGTCCAAAAAGTACATTTCACAAAACAAAATACACAAAGTAATCCTCAAATGTATTATTCAATCAATAAAATGTATTATCCTCAACTATTTAACAAAGGTTCCTTGCATGTCCTCTTATTTTGGCGACCAATAGTATCACATCGACTACACTTTATCACCCTTTTAAACTCTCCAGTAGAAGTAATTTTGTTCTTCTTTGGCCTCCCAGCTGGTCTCTTACTCAATGGAGGTAAAATCATAGCATCATCAATGCTACACATAGGTTCTTCAACAGTTGAAACTGGGCCAATCGAAAGCGAGTATGCTAGACGATACATATCAGCATGAAAATATGGTTTAACAAATGAATTCAAATTCTTTCCACTTCTAAAAATTACAGCAACAACATGTTGACATGGATACCCATTTATTTCCCATTTTCGACATGAACAAGTTCTCAACCCAAGATCAACCATAACCGAAGGAAAACAATGCACTTCAAACACATTATTAGATGATAAACTAACATTCCATATCCTCCCATCCATGAAAGCCTTCTCTAACACACTATCCATACGAGGACACAAAACTTTATTCCATTTACTAGAGAACAACCTCCTATCAGACCTGATATTCATGATTTGCAACCGTATCATATCCACCAAATTTGTTATTGGCAAGTGCCGAGCTTCTCGTATCCATGAATTAAATGACTCAACAACATTTGAATACATTTCACCTCAAAATATGCATCACTCCAATTTTCATATGGTAAACTTCTCAAGAAAACACTTACAATGTCTCCTCTCTCACTTTTTAATTCATTTAACTTGAAATGGAATGATGCCTTTGTTGGCGCATATGCACATTCTGAAAACTTGGACACGATCGTCTCCCTAACCAAATTTGTGTTTCCACATGATAACCTATCCCTCAAATTTCTCTTTAGATGTTCAAGACAAAATCCATGATAGCAATTAGGGAAATACCTAGCAATTCCTTCCACAATACCACAATGTCGATCTGATATGAAACTTATCACCCTCTCCGATCCCAAAACTTCACATAAATGTTCAAGGAACCAACACCAATTGTCTTTATTCTCAGCATCAACAATTGCCAAAGCTATAGGAAAAAAACCTACAAAACAAGTAGGAACAAGCATATTAGATATACACATGCAGAGAAAATTAGAACAATAAACATCTAGAGAAATTTCACTTAGTGACCAACTACAGAGAAAATTCACAGACTGCCAACATCCAGAGAAAATTCACACTGACCAAATCTAGAGAAAATTCACACAGTGGCCACCTCCAGAGAAAATTCACGAAGTGGCCATCTCTAGAGAAAATTCAAAATGTCAGTGAAAAATTACAAAACATAACCACAAAAATAGAAAATTCACTCAATTCCCACATGTATAGAAAATTCACATATTTAGAGAAAATTAGATATATTTACAATTACCTTCATTCCCATCTTTCCCCATCGCAGCAAGCATAACTCCTTTGTATTGTCCTTTAAAAAATGTTCCATCAAGAAACAACAATGACCGACAATATTTGAAACCAGCAATGCATGCATGAAAAGCCACAAACACTCTTTTGAAACGCTTGTTATCTTCAAAATGTAACTCAAAACGACTACCCGGATTGTTCTTCAGTGCCTCATCAAAATACCATCGCAATTGATCGAATGACAAACAAGAATCCCCATATGTACTACATTTTGCTTTTTCAACCCCCAACTAACCACAGTTATAACTGATTGAGACCCCATACTTGTCTTCATTTCTTTGACAACATCCACTGGACGAGTTAAAGGTTTTGCACTTACCTCTTCAAGTATCAGCCCAGATACTAAGTTGGAAGTCATCCTAATATGTTTACTACTACGAACCGCCACACCACATGTATGTTCATTGTTCAAAGTTCTTATGTAAAAGAACCCATTTGTTTTTTCAACTAAAGCATGTATACGCCACATACATCCCCTTGATTCCTTATATGCGCATTCTGCCATAACCCTCACCTTGTCATTTTTAACATACGTAAACTCAAAACCAACCTCAATAGCATACTTGCATAAAACAGTACAGAACTCAACCATACCACCCTCAAACTTTTGTCCAACACTCCTAATATTATTTCACCAACCAGTTGACAATAACACCTTTTCTTGGTGAGAACAAAACTTAGAGAGTGAATTCCTTTCAATATCCATGAGCCTATCACATTCACCATGCACAACATCTACCCAATTAGACCCCACTTCATCATCTTGATTAGAAGTACTACACCTAATAACTGAAACATCAACTACATCAATACCACGTGCATAAACAACCCTCAACATATTCAGAAAATCAATATTATTTCGAACCATACAATTCGGATATCCCACAATAGAATATGAAATGCACATCGTCTCAGGTTTCAAATTCTCCCATGTTTTATACAAAATGCCAACCAATTCCTCAAAATTCAATTCACAAAAAACATTAATCACAATAGTATCATTCCCATATTTGCATAGCAACAACACTGCATCGTCCATCTCCACTGAAAGAAAAAACACAAAAAATAACTTGTTTAATATAAAAACACTTAAAAAGAACAACATAAAATGCCAGAGAAATTTAATGAGTCCAGAGAAAATCACACAAATTAACAAACTTATAATTTTCTCTAGACTCAAGGAACAGTCTAGCAAAATTTACAAACTTATAATTCAACTTCAAGATAACAAAAACAAAATCACGGAGAAAATTAATGATAACTATTAAACACAATCATAGACAAAAATCACACAGAAAGAACACTGCACTCTCCATCTACCACAAAAATTAATGCTAACTATTTGCATAGCAACAATACTGCACTGTCCATCTAAATTGAAAGTAAAAACATAAAAAATAACTTGTTCAATATAAAAACACTTAAAAAGAACAACATACAAGTCTAGAGAAATTTAATGAGTCCAAAGAAAATTACACAGAAATTTACAAATTTATATTTTTCTCTAGACTCAAGTAAAACTCCAGCGAAATTTACAAACATAGAACAACCTTATAATTTTCTCTGAACACAAGTAAAAGACCAGCAAAATTTACAAACTTATAATTCACCTTCAAGTTTTCTAAAACAAAATCACAGAGAAAATTAATGCTAACTATTAAACACAGAATATCTGTTATGAAATTATAATCTTCTCTGTGATTTTCACTGGATTGTGCAGTATTAGACTCAAATCAAAATCCAGAGAAATTTAGGAACTTTTATTCACCTTCAAGATAACAAAAACAAAATTACAAAGAAAATTAATGATAGCATAGAACATCACAGAGAAAATTAATGCTAACTCTTAAACACAATAACTGACAAAAATCACAGAGAAGATCTTATAGCGATCCTGGTTTTCCCTTCATTGTTTAATTGTATTTCAAACTCGGTTCCATGGATGTGTTGTTGTCTTTTTCCCGTTTCCATCCTTTACTCTTTGTATATGAGTCTTGGGTCGTGTTGGGTAGGTTTAAAACAAGTTGGTTGTGTTTGGAAACCAAGGGTTAGTGTCCATTAAATTTTCATAATGGTTCATTTAATATCCTTATTAGTGGTTACAAACTTGTTCATTTAATATCCTTATTAGTGGTTCATTTAATATCCTTATTAGTGGTTACAGACTTGTTCATTTAATATCCTTATTAGTAGTTCATTTACTATCCTTATTAGTGGTCCATTCATATTCAAACTTGTCCTTTCAAATTCCAACTAGTATGTTACATCAAGGTTGCCTATAAATTGAACTCACCTTTCAACTTCTATGGTTTTTCCCATATCTCTCTCCATTTGGCTTGCTCTTCATTTTGATTCAAAAATTATTGGGTTTGGAGCACCTTCAAAATCCTTCATCTTCTCCATTTGAGGTAGGGATTCCTACTCATCTTTATGAGCTTTAACCTAGATGTTGGGCTTTTGTTTAAATGGTTTGATTTGGGAAGTTAGGGTTTTGAAATGTGCTATTTTGAAAAGAGGGGTTTTGTTTATTTGACTCATCCATACGTGTTTTGGGTCTAAAATAGAGATTGTTGATGTTGTTAGTAATAATGGAGCCTTAGGGTTGATGTTGAGAATATGGGGAAAAGCCCTAATTGTTATGACAAATTAATTTGTATAATTAATTTAGGGAAATGAGAAATTGAATAGGAAATATTCAAATTAGAAAGGTATGGGATTAAAAGGTTGTAGTTGGATTAATTTATCGCTCACCTAGACAAAATGTTGATATTTTATCCATTTGGTGCATTTATCCTTTGTTTAGAAATAACTGTTTTAGGTTATCGGTGGAGGATAGTCTTGAGGGTTGTAGACAATGCATGGGGATTAGGCAAACTAAAACTAATCAGTTGAGTATGCTATTGAATATGTCGGTTGTTATAATACATCAAAATTTTGTATTGATTGATCGAATTTGTACATGATAATCGCTTATATACATTGTTTTGTGTGGGAGGAGATGGGGGATGTACTCCACAGTTTATTGGAAGATGGGGGATGGACCTCTAAACCGGATTTTTGTTTGATATTGATACAGCACTAAAATGTGTATCATTTGTGAAGTATAGAAATGTTTTTGTTTGATATTGATACAGCACTAAAATGTGTATCATTTGGGAAGTATAGAAGTGTTTTTGTTTGTTATTGATACAACACTAAAATGTGTATCATTTGTGAAGTATGGAAGTGTTTTTGTCTGAGATTGATACAGTAATAAAATGTGTATCTATTATGAGATATGAAATGTTTAAAATGAGTTATTATCTCACCTGAAATAGAAATACGGTTGATATGAGATGTGATCTCATTTAAATTGATTGGCCAAGTTATGAGTCATAGTTATGAATTGAGAATTTGATAAGAAATGGAAATTGGAATAGAACATGGTCATATTAGTCATGGGATTGTAATGTGTTATAAGTTGTTGTGTAAGAGTTAAACGTTTATCAATTGCTAACTTTTTAGTTACTGTTCATACTATGTTTAGCATATCTCTACTGGGCATTGGCTCACCCTATATGGGACATCATTTTCAGGTACATGTGTTATGCCACCTCCAAGGACGTAGCTTGGAAGGCTTGAGGCTATTAGACCACCTTTTGTTGTTTTGTTGTATTACATGTATATCAAGCCAAGGGCTTTCTTTGTATAGAGTTTGCACTCTCTTTTTGCAACCAAGCGTTGTCTTGGGAAGTAGTAAGCCCATAGGGCGATTACTTTTATTGTCAATATGTAATACATTTTGTAAGAATACTCTGATGATTGTAATATAATATCTCTTTCCTATATTTTGAATGTATGATATTATGGGTTTATTTTGAGGGCGTTACAACTTGGTATCAGAGCGTACCGGGTTCGAATACTTTGGGTACGCGGGAAGTGGTTAGTACCACAATGGGTTTGTCTCGCTTATTAGAGACTTCTGTTTGATGTTAAGTGCTTATGTGATAGCATTTTTATGTGACTATATGGGTATAGAATTTAGTTTCTAGGATGTTGACTGGATCCTTAGGTTTCTGGGAGTGCTGTTGGAAAGGCACTTGATCACTGCCGTTTCTAACTGGAACTCTAGCAACGCCGCGGGACGGTCATTATCCGGAAATGCGATTCGTAAGTGCTTATGTGATTATGTGCTTATGTGGAGTGAATTACTGTTGTCTATCATTTAGCACGCGAGTGAAATAGCTTTGGCACCTTTGAAAATGTCCTAATATCTTTGTTACATTTACTAGGATGCCTAGATGAGGAAGTTGTAATTTCCCTCTTTCCACACGGGAAGAGTTGTGGAAATAGTTTGTGGAGTTACACCAAGGTACTACACCTTTGGCACAGTTTGAAGCATGGTTTTCTAACCTGTCGAGGTTTGCCCCAGAGTTAGTGGAGACGGAGGAACTGCGTTGTTCGGAGTTTGAGAGTAGGCTGTGTGACGACATCCGAGACAGGATTGCGGGGCCTTGGCATAGGAGTTACAGCGTGCTTGTTAGGGCTGCGACTCATGTGGAGGCAGCGGTGCCAGCTATGGGCCAAAATAGGGAGGAGGCCATTTCGGCGACTTCTGTGATTCAGAGTGTTGGTAGGCCTTTTAAGAGGCAGAAGGGTTTTAATCCACAACAATTTCAGAGAGCTCAACCTGGCTCTACTTTTCCAGTGCCAAGTCTAGATTCGGGAAAGGGTGAACGAAAGGTTGTCACTTGTTTCAAATGTGGTCAGCTGGGCCACAAGTCCCCAGCTTGCCCACAGAGGAAGAGGGCTGGGTTGGCAGTTCGACCAGTAGTTGCCCCACTAGAATCATCTAGCCAGCCAGGTTTTGGGCCGATCGAATGTTCAGTGGGGAAGCAGTCGTTGGGGTCTTCATCAGCTCAGACTTTGAACCAATCTCGTGCTCGGAAGCCGCTTACTTGTTGGGTGTGTAATCAGCCAGGTCATATCCAACGTTTCTGTACTCAGCTAAGGGCTTCTTTGGGGGTTTTGCAACCTAGTTGGGCTCAATTTTATTCAACCAGGCAGGGGCAGTATCGTTTTGGGGGACAATCAGGCCAGATTTCGAGGGCCTTAGGAGAGTCGAGTTCCCATGCCCCAATTGGGGAAATATGCAGTTGTTCCAGGTGTGGCCAGTTGGGGCATACCAATTGTTCTTGTCTGTGGCCTGTAAACTCGTAAGATATCTTGGGTTTGAGAATGACCAACTTTAGCAGTCTAGTGGGGGACGCTAACAGTGGTAGTACCAATAGTATGGTTTTGTTTTGACTAATCCGTTTTGTAATCGGTGAATTATCGTTTTGAAATCATGGGTTCTGTTGTGTAACCAATGTGTTTTGGGAATGTTGAAACATCAAAACTGCTTGTTTATATATATATGTCTGTGTTTATTAATTTCCTTGGGTTAGGCGGATTGGAGCATGTTGTGGCTCTAAAGTTTTATTAATGTGACAAGTTGTTGTGAAACCATAAAATTTTTGTAACAATGCATCTGTATGCGCGTGATTTGGTTTGGGAGAATGAGGGCTGGTGAGCCATGTTTTGAAATTAGGAAGAATTATTGAGGGATGCGTATCTTAGTCAGGACTACTATGGGGCAAGAACAGGTATACTTTCCGGGTGTGCGAAATTTCAAGGGTGTTACCTATTTAATCTTATGTGAGTGGTAGAGTTTGTGGCCAACTGTCGTGAGAACTCTTCGAGAGGATGTGAAGTGTGCGATTACTACTAGGTCTTGTATATTTAACATGATGTTTTACGGAGGCATAGCGCATAATTTCGTTAGGAGTAGACTTACACCTTCATGGTAGGTGACGTTGCCGAATTTGCATACGTACTGAATGGTTGTCTCATTTGATGGAGTGTTAGCCCCTTGTTAAGATTGTGGTTGTTGGCATCGGGGAGTGGCGTGTTGTGAGCAACTGGTATTATATCCCAGGTAGTAGTATAATGGATATTCTCTTAAGTTTCAGGATTCTTTTGCTATGTTTAAATGCATTAGGTGTGTACCTTAATACTGGTTAGGTTAGGAGATGTTGTCGGTAGGGTTGGTTGGGTGTATAACCCGTGGTTAGGGTGTGACCCGTGAGTAGAGTCATAGTGGTATGGTGTTTGCAGATGAAGGTTTGAGTTGATAGCGATGAGGGTGAGGACTCTTACTCTTCTGGACAGTTAGGATGGTGAGTCTTTGAAAGCCTTGTCGGCGACATGCGATTGCGTCGGGGTTTGGTTCTAAGCAATGGTTCAGTGGTAGTGGTGGCTAATGATTTGGCACAGAGGCTTAGTGTCTTGATTGTACTCTCAGTGTCTTGATTGTACTCTCAAGACGAGTGACAAGTAGGATGCGGAATAACGAGTAGACCCTATAGGTCATTAAGGGATGAAGGTACTATATTTGCTTGTGTTCGGTATGAACAGTTACGTGGTAGTGATAAGTGTCGCAGCGTGGTAAACCCTTGTTAGCTAATTCGGTACGAGGGAATGAGTATGCAAATTTTGTTATTATAAGTTCAGTCGAGGTGGCGAGTGAAATCCCTGAATGAGGTATTCAGTATGGGCGTAAGATAACTTGCAGTAAGTGATGAGGTTTTTCCTAGTACGATGCGTGATAGTGCTTGGTTCGTATGTTGTTCATTACCCGTGTCTCGTTTTACGTCCTCGTTCTGTGAAAATTGACTGGAGGCCTGGTGTACGAATGTTTTCGTGTTTCCTATGTTGAGGTATTAAGTACTAGATACTGGTCTGAGTTTTGTCAGTAGTCGAGACGTGGTGGATGTCTCAGAACACTGTAGTGGTTGATTGTGTCATACTGTTATCTTTGTTATCGAGTCTTGCGAAGCAGGACTTTTCCATTAGTTAAGGTGTTGTGGAAACATAATGGGGTGGAGGAAGCCACTTGGGAACGTGAGTTGGATGTCCGTGAGAAGTATCTGGACATGTATGTTAATATTTAACCATGTATTGGGAATTTTGTTGTACTGATAAACTTTAAGAGCATTGAATATGTCTTAAGTTGAAAAACATTAGGTATGTTTTGGTTATTGGAAGTATGGTAATGGTTGGTCATGCCTTGAAAATAGAAGTTTAATTTAGCATTGTATATGTTAAATGTGTTGTAGAAATGCAAATATATTATTAGCGTTGAATATGTTATGGAATTGTGAACTATGTTATATGTTGTGATTTGCCTCTTGAATAGAGATGGAATAACCGGTAATAGGTCAGGTTGTTGAATATTGAATTGTAATATTGTTGAGAATTGTGAAATCATATCGTTGAAATTTATTTACCTAATTTCGGGGACGAAATTCCTTAAGGGGGGGAGGTTATAGCGATCCTAGTTTTCCCTTCATTGTTTAATTGTATTTCAGACTCGGTTCCAGGGATGTGTTGTTGTCTTTTTCCCATTTCCATCCTTTACTCTTTGTATATGAGTCTTGGGTCGTGTTGGGTAGGTTTAAAACAAGTTGGTTGTGTTTGGAAACCAAGGGTTAGTGTCCATTAAATTTTCATAATGGTTCATTTAATATCCTTATTAGTGGTTCATTTAATATCCTTATTAGTGGTTACAGACTTGTTCATTTAATATCCTTATTAGTAGTTCATTTACTATCCTTATTAGTGGTCCATTCATATTCAAACTTGTCCTTTCAAATTCCAACTAGTATGTTACATCAAGGTTGCCTATAAATTGAACTCACCTTTCAACTTCTATGGTTCTTCCCAAATCTCTCTCCATTTGGCTTGCTCTTCATTTTGATTCGAAAATTATTGGGTTTGGAGCACCTTCAAAATCCTTCATCTTCTCCATTTGAGGTAGGGATTCCTACTCATCTTTATGAGCTTTAACTTAGATGTTGGGCTTTTGTTTAAATGGTTTGATTTGGAAAGTTAGGGTTTTGAAATGTGCTATTTTGAAAAGAGGGGTTTTGTTTATTTGACTCATCCATACGTGTTTTTGTCTAAAATAGAGATTGTTGATGTTGTTAGTAATATTGGAGCCTTAGGGTTGATGTTGAGAATATGGGGAAAAGCCCTAATTGTTATGACAAATTAATTTGTATAATTAATTTAGGGAAATGAGAAATTGAATAGGAAATATTCAAATTAGAAAGGTATGGGATTAAAAGGTTGTAGTTGGATTAATTTATCGCTCACCTAGACAAAATGTTGATATTTTATCCATTTGGTGCATTTATCCTTTGTTTAGAAATAACTGTTTTAGGTTATCGGTGGAGGATAGTCTTGAGGGTTGTAGACAATGCATGGGGATTAGGCAAACTAAAACTAATCAGTTGAGCATGCTATTGAATATGGCGGTTGGTATAATACATCAAAATTTTGTATTGATTGATTGAATTTGTATATGATAATCGCTTATATACATTGTTTTGTGTGGGAGGAGATGGGGGATGTACTCCACGGTTTATTGGAAGATGGGGGATGGACCTCTAAACCAGATTTTTGTTTGATTTTGATACAACACTAAAATGTGTATCATTTGTGAAGTATAGAAGTGTTTTTGTTTGATATTGATACAGCACTAAAATGTGTATCATTTGGGAAGTATAGAAGTGTTTTTGTTTGTTATTGATACAACACTAAAATGTGTATCATTTGTGAAGTATGGAAGTGTTTTTGTCTGAGATTGATACAGTACTAAAATGTGTATCTATTATGAGATATGAAATGTTTAAAATGAGTTATTATCTCACCTGAAATAAAAATACGGTTGATATGAGATGTGATCTCGTTTAAATTGATTGGCCAAGTTATGAGTCATAGTTATGAATTGAGAATTTGATAAGAAATGGAAACTGGAATAGAACATGGTCATATTAGTCATGGGATTGTAATGTGTTATAAGTTGTTGTGTAATAGTTAAACGTTTATCAATTGCTAACTTTTTAGTTACTGTTCATACTATGTTTAGCATATCTCTACTGGGCATTGGCTCACCCTATATGGGACATCATTTTTAGGTACAGGTGTTATGCCACCTCCAAGGACGTAGCTTGGAAGGCTTGAGGCTGTTAGACCACCTTTTGTTGTTTTGTTGTATTACATGTATATCAAGCCAAGGGCTTTCTTTGTATAGAGTTTGCACTCTCTTTTTGCAACCAAGGGTTGTCTTGGGAAGTTGTAAGCCCATAGGGCGATTACTTTTATTGTCAATATGTAATACATTTTGTAAGAATACTCTGATGATTGTAATATAATATCTCTTTCCTATATTTTGAATGTATGATATTATGGGTTTATTTTGAGGGCGTTACAGATCTGTTATCAAATTGTAATCTTCTATGTCATTTTCACTGGAATACAAGTTTACAATTTTATCTGTGATTTCCATTGCATTATAATAACAAACATACAATTTTCTCTGGAAATACAATTAAAAATGCAGCAAAACAAAAAGTGCAGAATGAATGAAAAATGTAAAAAAAAAAAAAAAAAAACAGAGCACAAAACTTAGGAAAGTGCACAAAACTCAATCGTCAATAATAAAGAATGAAAAATCAACTTCAAAAATCAAAAACAACTACACTCAGTTGGCTTTTCTCTCACATTGATCAAAACTGAAAAAAAAAAAAAAACATAATTCAAAATACACTAGAACAACACAAAACTCTATCGTCAATAACAAAGAATGAAAAATCAACTTCAAAAATCAAAAATAACTACACTCAGCTGGCTTTTCTCTCACATTGATCAAAACTGAAAATAAAAACCTAATTCAAAATACACTAGAACAACTTCTCTCAAATCGCAGTCCTTACAAACAAATCAAATCAAAAATCAAAAAAACTTACCTAATTCAACTCCACTGGAAATCAAATCAATATGACTTGAACTCCTACACGATCAACGAAAATCAACTTCTACACGACTACAAAATCCCTATAAAATCTCCACGAAAATCTGCTTCATCAAGATCTGCTTCGTCAAGCTCATCCCAACGTAATCTCCTACAAAAATAGTAACATGATCTTCAGTTTCCAAAATTGTAAATCAGTTATATTATAAATAAGGGTAAAACAAGTATTTTGTAAACTAAAATAACATTGAGGGACCTTAGACATCAAAAAATATTATTGTGGATCCCTCCTCATACTAAAAGTTGGGTAGGGACCTTACACCAAATTTTCCTATATTTTTTATTAAATTTTTTGAAGATAAATTGACAGATGTCAAATGATAAATAGTGTGGAGCATTAGTTTTTAATTTTTTTTTTTAAAGAATAATGATTCCTAAAAAATGATTATGTATATTTAAGGCACCTATTGATGGTCTTTGAATAGTTAAAATTTTTGAATTTATAGTATTACTGATAATGCATCTTCATGAGCTCTGTCAAAAAAGATCTGCAAAAATAATTTTTCTGGACTAAAAGATTTGCAATTATTATGATGTGTCACATAATTAATTAGAACCCTTTTGAGAACTGAAATTATTAAGATTATAGAGATTTTTTGTCTGATTTCATTTGAGGACATTGTTTATAATTTGAATTTATAATTTTTTATACATCAATATGAATAACTCTTACGATCTTACTAATACAAGTATAAATCCGACTTTTAAGTCAATCCACCTTAAGTATTTTTTCATGTAATAAAATATTAAAATATTGTCATATAGAAATAGGGCAAATTACCTACACCTCTCTTGAGATTTAGCTAAATTACAGATTCCCCTCGAGATTTCAAAAATTACATCTTGCCCCTCGAGGTTTATATTCGCATAACAATTTAACCCCACCGTTAACTAAACATCAAGAATGGTTAGCAGACATCACCAAAATATAAATTGATGGACGATATTGCCCCTACTGAAATCCCTTTGATAAATCAACAATATTTACAAAAAAAGTACGTTAGATGGAAAAAAAAATTAAGTTTTTGGAACCATATTTGATTTGTTGTTTAGAAAAAAAATTCAAAATTAAAAAAATTTAATTTAATAAAAATAAATATGAAAAAATATATTTAATTTGTAAAAATTATTTCTAACCACTCAAAAGATAAAATTATATAAAAATAAAAATAAAAATTATTTTTTATTTTTTGTTTCTTAAACAAATTAATTTTTAATTTTTTAAAAATAAATTTCTAAAAATCAAACCCAATATGTCACACCCCACTTTTTATGCCAACGGATACCATTACCAAATCTTTTATTATAACACAACTTCAGAGATCATGTGTGGAAATCCAATACAATAACAAGTACTATTATTAAAGATTCTCTCATTCGAATAAGGAGTGAATGCAACATGAGATAAAAATAAATAAATTGCCCGTAGGCTTACATCTTTCAAATTAAAAGAAAGGGTTTAACCCTTTTTCATCAATGGCATTCCGCCTATAAATAAAAAGCCCTGTGGGCAACACATAAAGAAGATCCTCGATCATGAAACACTTCTCGATGCTCACCTGAAAAAGGATTAACAACGTGGGATGAACATAAAGTCCAGTAAGGATCCCAAACAATAACAACATACAGAAATATACGTAAATAGGAACTTTTCTCAGAATTATTCATTTTGTTCAACAACATAAGAAATTTACTTTTCTTTTTTCTTGTTACCCTTTTTCCAAAATTCATATGACAATAACAAATATCTGAAAGCAATTTCACAAGCCCATTACGTTTTCTCCCACTTTTCAGACTTACACCTGATTTGCCTTTTTGAAACATGTTCACATGTATTCAATGTCCTTCGCATTATTTATAATCTCAAAACAGTACTCATGTCCGTTCCCAATACATTCACATTTATACATATGTACCTTTAGTACAAAAGGAAAATGATAGCCAACCAACAACTATCTACTCAACAAATAAGACAACTCGATCTTCTAGGACCATAACCATAATAACCCATAATATACACAGATACATTGAGACAATAATGGTAAATAAGTCCTGCACCACTTGTCTTAGGCATGATAAACCAGGCATACACATTTTCATAACAAAATGCCAGGCCAAGGGTACACCTCAAACCATTTTATTTTACTTCACTTCATGACAATTCATTTCATACAACCAACCCCTAAGCCTCTCAATTTTTAAACAAAGAGTTAAGAAGAACTTAACTAAAAAAATTAAAATACAAGAAACCCCACATATCAGCCCACCAAAACAACCAAAACAAACTAAAGGAACTAAACCAACACCCAAAATAAACTAAATAAACTAAACCAACAACGTCAAATCAACACCCACGCCTCTGCCGAAGGCCACTCCTCTGCAGCTACACCTCCCAAGACCTTCACACCTGCTGCCACCCTATACTGCTAATGCTGCTGCCCCACGCCACCCCTACACAGCTGCCAACTCCCAAAGCCCACACCGTTGGAGTTGCTAAACCGGCCGAGAAGACTCCACAGCCACCACCGGAAGACTCCCACACTAACACTGCTGCATCTTCCCACTGCAGATCAACACCCATGATGTTCCAATATCCAACGCTCACCAGTTACACTCCTACTCCTGACCCACACCTGCTGCATGCCTGCTACATGCCAATACCCTCGCCTGCTCCTGCCAAGACCCACGCCTGCCGTGGATGTTCTCTGGCCGGAAAGAAACACTGGCCCGTCATCTCCGAAAACCTCCCTAGACCGAGATCTATGGCCGGACCACACCTCCAACCAATGGATTTCCAAACCCACCACTGCCATCTGTAAGCTCACCCACGCCACTTTAGATGCAAGCTTCCTTGAGCCGCACTCCTCCCTTCAAACACTCTTACTATTAAAATCAAACACACCCGCTACTAAAAAACTTGGCAGATGATGATCCATTCACTATTCAATCGCTGAGACACCTCCAAAACTGGACGAAGTTCACCCCTCAAACTCCCACTCGAAGAGAAGCGCTCGAATAGAAACCAGACAGATCTGGAACGACAATGACACCCAAAATCCCCCCAAACAAAGCATCAAAACTACTCCAAAAATCTGAACCATAGTTTATCCCTCAAGCTCCAACTCGAGAAAAAGCACACGAATGAAGATCCTCACCAAATATGGACGTCCTCCAACCGGACCAACACCAACCTCTTCCTCTAAAAAGACCCAAGACGGGCACCGAAATACCAAAAAAACAACTACAGCAGCCCACAAAAGCAACCCAAGGTGGGAAAATAATGGGGAATCAAGTTTATTAAAGGAAAACTAACAAACAAACACGAGAAAGGACTGGGCCAGCCAACCGCCATAGCCGAAGGCGGCGGTCGGCCGGCCCAAAATGAGCCCCGGGGAAGGAGGTTTTCAGAGAAAGAAAGAGAGGTTTTTCAAAACTGTCAGAGAGGTTTTTCAAAACTATCCCTCAAGCTCAAACTACATGTTTTATCAACAACTTTGGACCAAATGGGTTGCTAGGTAATGATCAGTACATGGCTTAAACAGCCATTCTATTTGCAAATGTTTACTTCTTGATATTAATTTGTATCACTAAAATATGACAACGGAGCACACTTTTCACAAACAATCCCATAAACATACACAGGCAACATCGTGGATATTTGACATAAACAACATCCTAAAAAATTTGTTCAAGATTTGGCCATGTCTATCAAGCTAAGCTATCTTTTGAAAAAAATATTTCATATACCTGAATCTCAACCATTTCATATTTCATATATCTTTTGAAAACAAAACACCCAATGACATCACTCTTTTTACTTTGTTACGCATCGTTTCGTAAAAAGCCAAAAAGGCAACTAAAATAGCTAATTCCCAAACGAGGCCTAAATATTAAAAGTTAAAATTGCAGGAAATTTGATCAATTACAACTTGTCTGAAGAAGTGTTAAACGGGCTTCTGAACATATGTTGCTGTGGCCATGTATTCTTAGCCACTGTTGGATATGGATCATTCAATTAAGTAATTTCTAAATCCACTTGAAATGAATGCTATTCGAATGCCGCCTAAGGAAATTCTTTGAATTGCTGCCACAGTATGTTAAACTAAAATGGATATACTCTCTAATTCCAATATCATGCTTCTTGGAACAAATTTGCTGCCTCAATGCAATTTAGAAAACAAAACCAAATCAAAATAAAATAAGAAAAAAAACAAAAACAAAAACAAAAACAAAAAATACATTGTTTCTGTGTAAGAGAACAT
The DNA here is from genome assembly GCF_055761805.1 of Camellia sinensis. Classification (NCBI taxonomy): domain Eukaryota; kingdom Viridiplantae; phylum Streptophyta; class Magnoliopsida; order Ericales; family Theaceae; genus Camellia; species Camellia sinensis. Next base: position 155,409,111 of record NC_138966.1, read on the forward strand.
TCAGTAACATCAGCTACTTCTAGTTCTATAGCATAAGGACAATTACCAAAGAACACGGTTTGAATTAAGAAAACATGCAATCATACACCTTGAATGTAAATAAAACATGTAAATTAAGATCCCAACTTATTACAAACATTGTCCCTGGTGCAAACCCAAAAAACCCAATTACAAACAAAAATATTGTGGGTGGTATTTGTTGAGGTGGCCTACAGATGGTCTTTTGGGAAGAACGCGGGTACTGAGATGTCAAGGTAATCACCAGTGAGAGAGGAGGTGAGAGATCAAGAAGCCTTAGAAGAGAGAAATGAGGGCGATGCAGAGGTCTCGCTGTATACCAGAGATGGTAAAGATGGTTGAAACGGTTGTGATGCTTCAACGTCTGCATAGAGGCCTCCTTATATAGGATGGTCAAACCATGGAAGCCAGCTAACTCTTGGAGAGGTAGCTGACCCTCCTTGTTTCAACAAGAATGAGGTATCCCAACTACCTCTACATCCTAAGATCAAATCTTGGGATTTGTATCATAACAGCAACAATGTAGGCATGACGGGTGGCTTTAGTGTTGCATATGATACAATTTCCAAAATATCATGTCTTGATTAGAGCACCTGTCTCTCTAAGACTGATCAAGGTGCAGATACCCTCAGGGTAGGGGGATGGGAAGGCACCAAAATGAATCCCTAACTCTAGCCTCTAAGCCACATACATCCAATGATGCCCCGAGCAAAGATTCCAGGGCCCAACACCAAACCTAGGTCATCAAGGTATTGGATGATGGTGTTGGAGATTCCTTGATCAGTAGGAGACAACTTTACGGAGAAAGGGGAGACGAGACATAGTAGGGTCATGGTCTAGCGAAGGCCCCCTCAGCTAAGCCAAATGGGATACAAAGCCATGTTGCTACTGAGCACAGTTAGCCGAGCAGGGATGCCTCGAAACCTTGACACAATCATGTGGTGCTTTGGCCACGCCTTGGGATGCCCTATGTTGGTTCATCTTGTGGTGCCATGGCTAAAAGCTAAGGCATTGAGCATGTTAACTAGCCAAGATAACATACTTGGTGGTTTCTATGCCCCTGCTTAGGCTAGACTCAACCCCAATAGCTTATTTTGGAAGATGACACAAGCCAGTATAAGTTGCCACTTGACAATTCCTTGTTCGAGTTGGAGATGATATGGTGCCTGTAAGGCCAACCACAAGGTGAAAGGTATTCAGGTACAACAAATGTTAATTATCACTGTAATTTGAGTACATCTTGTGTTACTAAGAAGTGCCAATGGGAGGGTGCCTTGTATATGAGCAGAAGGCTCTTAATGCTCTGTAGATGTATAGCAATGCTAAATGAGTGTTCTAAATAGTATAATACCAAGCACCAAGTTACCTGTATGCTTTGACAGCATTCTTAAGCTCAGGATCTTCCAATATGTTTTTGGCACTCAAATGAACATCTGCAAAAGGCATATCAATGGTAAGAAGGCCATAATAACCTAAAGCAGTCAGGTCAGTAAAGAGCAAGGTTAGCTCAAATTCAGTGAAGTGCAGGGTCAGATCAAAGTTCAACAAACAGGATGCCCAAATGTAACCCCACCTATCACATATAACTCAAGTCAGCTACTCATTTAATGCTTATATTGTGTCACCTTCTTGTATTTCCCTATTTAAACTTTTAGGCAAACTAAATGGTCATCTATAACTATATAGCCTCGCACATTTATTCAACTGCAAATATAGTGCCCTTCAATTTTCATTTTCCAGACATGACTAAACCAAATACTCACTATGGACCACATAAACAAGGGTAAACCATCCAAGCTCATTTAAAAGACACCGTTGCTGAACTGAAACAGGGAATGGAATGTACAAAAATAGTCGTAAAACCAAGAAAGAGAACACTTACTATATTCCTTCAACACTCTTACTGCTAGTGAGCTGAATCCACATTAGGGAAGATCAAGCACCCCTTTCATGTAAAGCATCACCGGGTTGTCCTTGACATCCTACACTAAAAGCTAAAAGCAATCAATAAAAACAGACTCTTAACAAATAAACAGCTATATTTTTTCTCTTGATAATTAAAAGAGAAAATACTTGAGGCTAAGTATCTCTAATACTAGGGGTGAGCATGGTTCGGATTGGACCAGATTGGGATAAAACCAGGACCAATTCGTTATCTACGGTTCCTGAAAAATTGGAACCAATCCAATCCGTTTAATTCATGGAACCAATCCAAACCAATCCATTTAAATACGGATTGGATCGGTTTAGGACCACGGATTCACATAATTAAATAATAAATATATATATAATACTTTAATTTCATAAAAACATAAACATAATGCTATATTAATTCCACAATAGCAACATATTTTTCTATAATAGCAACATATTGTTCTACAATTTAAACAATCATAAGAAAACTGGTTTCACCATAAGTATTTAGACCATTACAAATTAAAATAAAAACTAACAAATAAAAGTAATAAAAGAAGCTATTATACGATTTTAGGTTTGAGTTTAGATTTTATATAAAATAAGAGAAGGTACTATGAGGGAGGATGTATAATAAAAATATAGACTATTTGTATATGGTCCGGATCGGTTCCAATTTGGAACCGTGGGTTCAATCCGGAACCAATTCGTGGACTACGGATTTTTAATTCTTCAAACCGAAACCGAACCATGGATTTAAAAAACCAATCCAAACCTATCGGATTGGACTGGACTGGATCGGATTACGAATTTCACGGATTCCTTGTTCAGCCCTATCTAATACAGAAGGTACAGATGACTACTGTCTACCTGCTCTACAATATCCTTCAAAGAAAGGCCAGAACTCTCAAGCTTATTAGTGGGTCTGAATTCCTCGGGTATGTCAGGATCATTCGACATGGTAGTTGAGTATTGCATCCCATGGTGGTTAAAGGATCCAGCTGCTTACCAACAATTAAAGAAAAAATATTAGCAAGTATCATTTATATGGCCATCGAAAATTATTTGCTCTAAAGATAAAACCATACACTTGTGGCTTCAAATTTCAAGAAAACCCTTCTTTTGGTTTTTTGAGTAGAGTTTAACAATGCAAGCATCTTTGTTTACAATTTTATGATTAAGGATCCAAGAAATCTAGAAGCAGATGGCTATGAACATATCAAGATCCTAAGTAGTTTCTCTTATTGTAAGTCCTTTGAAAATTAGAGAAACATGAATAAAAAAGAAACAATTCAAACAAAAGGAATCTTGGCCTAATAATCTTGAGATTATGGGTTAAAATCTCAAAGCAACCACTTCGTGCACTATGCCAAAAGTTAGGCATGTTTCCAATCTTTCTTCTCCCAAACACACATTAATGTATACTATTTGGGCATTTTTTAATTTTTTTTTTTAGTTCAAACAAAGGGAATCCTTTGGTTTTGATGCAAATAGAGAAATAGACCAAAAAAAAATTAAAAAAAAAACTATAAAACCAAAAAATAAAAAATTTAAAGGCATGGGAGGGAATGGAGGAGAACTGAATTAAGAAGAAAATGGCTCGTCAGTAGAATAATAGTCTCTCTTAATGTTTCAAGACAGATGATACCTGAGTTATGGGTAAAGAGAGCATTAGTGTCTTTCATGTATAAGAAGATATAAATAAACAAAAAATTAAAAAAAATAATGTGTTAAGGCCCACCCTGATCACCACCTCCGTCTGCCCTTGTTAGGAACCCTTCCAATTGAGTTTCAATGGACCAACAATTGGTGCTCTTCAATATCTCTCTCACACTAAACCAAAAATCTCCTTTTCAGTAGATCAGGTCACCCAATTTGTAAATAGCCCAACTGATCTTCAATGGACAATGGTCAACAACCTATTTTATGTTATCTAGAATTATCCAATGAATTAGATTTATTTCTTAGCCATTTCAACTCTCTTTCTCCAAAATGTTTCCCGGATGGCTATTGGGGTGGGTGCCTATGTTAGGTCCCTTTATTCTCAATTCCGGATACAAAACTTTGCGTTGTTAAAGTTGTTAATTTTTTTGTGTTTTTGTTCTTCCCGCTCGAGCGGGGACATTCGCGCTCGAGCGAAGTTTGTGGTCTCTCAGTATTTTGACAGGTCTGTAAAAGTACTGGAGTGTGTGATTTTGCGCTCGAGCGGAATATCACGCGCTCGAGCGGACCACTGTGTTGTCACACGCGTATTTTGTTGAAGCCGCTCGAGCGGGATGTTGGGCGCTCGAGTGGAGATCGCGGACTCAGGTTGCCTATTTATACCTGTTTAGGTTGTTTTTAGGGACTACTTTTCCTAGATCTTATTCAAGAGTCCTAGGGTTTTGTTTGAAGTTTTCTTCTGAGGTTTTTGTGAGTTTTCCTTGATGTTCTTGAGAGAGTTCTAAACTTATGAGTTGAGATTCATACATCAAGGAGTTTTTGACTTTATATTCAAGAGAGTTCTCTTTGGTGGATTCCGAAGATTCAAACGTAGAGTTTTAAAGGAGGTTGATTCTGTACGTAGTCGTTCATTCGACAAACGAAGTTGTGGATTCAACTTCAGGATAATCAATTCCAAGACGAAGGCGTGGTGAAAGAGTTACAGAAGATTCGAAGACAAATTGATTTAGTTGGGTAATTTGTGTGTTATCTTTGTAATCTTTCTTTCTTTAGTAGTGGATTGATTAGTGGCGGTTCGCCTGTGGTTTTTGATTACAATTGAAGGTTCTTCAATTGTGGTTTTTTCACATAAAAATCGTTTGTGTCGATTTATTGTTTATTCCGAAAAACAAACAATCTAAATCACTCTCGTAAGTGCTTGTTGATTTAGATTGAGTGTTTTGGATATTTGGGATTTGGAATATCTTAATCTTGATCTAATCACGAATCACTTAGGATTTTCAATTGGTATCAGAGCAGGTCACTCTGTTTTTTTTTTAAAAAAAAAAAATATAGGAGTGTGATTTTGTGTGACTAGTGATATAGATTCTATTCGTGAAGGTAACTCAACCCATAGACCTCCTTTACTCGATGGTACAAACTATTCTTATTGGAAAGCTCATATGAGAGCGTTTTAAAATCCATCGATGAGAAAGTTTGGCACAGCGTAATCTATGGGTGGAGTGAACCTATTGTCACCATTGATGGTGTTGATATTCCTAAACCCCTTGATAAATGGGACACAACTGATTACCAAAACTCGAGTTGGAACAGTAAGGCTCTCAATTCCCTGTTTTGCTCTGTCACACCTGAAGAGTTTCGTCGTATCTGCACGTGTGAGGTAGCAAAAGAGGCTTGGGACATTTTGGAAATGATTCACGAAGGTACTACTTCTGTCAAAAGGTCAAAACTTTAACGTCTCACCTCCGCTTTTGAAACCCTTTTTATGCGTGATGATGAGACGTTTGATGATTTCTATTCAAAACTTAGTGATATCGTGAATTCCTGTTTCACACTCGGGGAAAAAATCCTAGAAGCTAAAGTTGTTGGAAAAATTTTGAGGTCCTTACCCGAGAGGTTCCAATCAAAAGTGACAGCCATTGAGGAGGCTCAGAATGTTGATACCCTCAAGCTTGATCAATTGGTTAGAAACTTGCAGACTTATGAAGCCCACCAGATTTCAAAGAAAAAACAAAAAGACAGTGTGGCTTTCTCTAGTGCTCATGAGACTACAAAAACTCTGGAAACTGAATTTGATTTAGAGTCTGAGATGACGGCTATGTTTACTAAACAGTTTAAAAAATTTTTGAAGAAAAATAAGCCTAATTTCAGAGACCCTATGTCAAAAGACAAGAGTAATGAAAAAACCAAAACTTTTCCACCAAAATTTGCTCCAAAAACTGAAAAGAAGATTGTAAAGAGGCAAGGGGTCAAGTGCTATGAATGTCAAGGGTTCAGTCATATTGCCCTTGAGTGCCCTTCGAAAAAGAATTGAAAGAAAGTCTACACTGTGACCTGGGATGATGAAAGCGGGTCGGAACAAGAACCCGATGAACCTGAATCCGGTGAAGACGGGGATAGTGCTTTCATTGCATTTTGGTTCACTGTATCTCAACCGCTCACAAAGCCAGCAGAATTAGCTCGAGGTTAGAACCTGCATAATGCTCCCACCTTTGATGGAAGCAACTACTTGTATTGGAAGATCAGAATGAGGGTGTATCTGAGAGCTTTCGATCCAGAAGGCTGGCAAGCCATTGAAGAGGATGTCGAAAGTGTTGACAATCCAAGCAATCAGAGAGTTCTGTCTACTATTCGTGGAGCAATTTATGCTGAAGAACAGCAACGGGTTGTTCAGTGCACAAAGGCTAAAGAGGCATGAAAAATTCTGAGCCAATTCTATGAAAGAGGAGATTCACCTTCACCACCATCCAACAACTTTTCTGCCTTAGTTGCCCGTCTGGATGAAGTCAAGAAGAATGAGGAGCAAAAAGATGATGATGAAACATCTACATCTGAAGACAATGATGAGATTACCGGTGATGATCTACAACAAGCTTACGAAAAGCTTTATGATGAATCTCTGAATTTGTCTAAAATCAATGACAAACTCACTCTCAAGCTCAAAGCATGTGAAAGTGAGAATGTCAAACTGAAAGGAGAGCTTGTAGCAGCAAAGCAGAATATCATCAAGATCTCAAGTGACAGGCAAGACTTATGTGGAAAACTTCTATCTTGTGAAACTGAAAGGAATGAACTTCTGAAGGTGTATTCCACATATGAAGAGAAGCTTGAAAGCCTTGAGATGTCACAAGCTACATTGGAAGAGATAGTCTGTCAGAAAGATGAAGAACTCCGTGTTGCTAGAGCCACAATTGCCATGTGGAACAAAGGTTCCAAATCTCTAGAAGACATCCTCGGGTCTCAACAAGTGGGTTGTGACAAAAGTGGGCTAGGCTATGGTACGACAACTCACAAGGGACAGGCCTCTACCTCATAGAACCTGAAGACTCAAGCAAACGGAAAGTTGAAGGTAGACCAGGATGATTCTCCTCTTCATCTACTGAAAGTGGGTAAGATCAACAAAATGGAGGTAAAACTTGTTTTTATTTGTCATCACTGTAGTAGGTATGGCCACATTCGTCCTTATTGCTATGAATTGTTTGGTAAGGTGTCTCAAAAGGGTAGTAATTCGAATACTTTTTGGGTTAGGAGACAACCTTACATGTCTAGGCGAAATACCAAGATTCATGAGGGTGTTCACAACACCAAGACTTTGACCAAGACCAAAAAGATTTGGATGAGGAAAGATGATTTGACTTGTTTAGTTGTTCACACTGCCCTAAAAGCACGTGACTCACACATGTGGTATCTTGATAGTGGCTGTTTTTGTCACATGTTCGGTAACAAATCCTATTTCACCTCCCTTGAAAAATATGAAGGAGGAATTGTTACCTTTGGAGATGGCGGCACTTCTAGAGTCATTGGTAAAGGCTCTATAAGTGTTGCTGGTCTTCCCAAGCTCGAAAATGCACTTCTTGTTGATGGTCTGAAAGCAAATCTTTTGAGCATTAGTCAAATATGTGATCCTCATCATGAAGTATTGTTTTCAAAAAATAAATGTGAAATTTTGGATAAAAAGGGAAATACTGTCTTGCATGGGGTTCGCACATCTGATAATTGCTATGGGATTGTTACTACTAATGATCTCACTTGTCACTCTGCCATCATTAGTAACATTGATTTGTGGCATCAAAGATTAGGTCACATGAACTTCAAAGACCTAACTAAGATAGCTAACAAAGAGCTTGTGAGAGGAGTACCTAAACTGGGTAAGAATCTGAACCATGTGTGTGGACCATGTCAACTTGGGAAACAAACCCGTGCCCCTCATAAGAAGGTGAACAGCTTTACAACCAAACGGCCTTTTGAATTAGTTCACATGGATTTAATGGGTCCTACTCGCACTGAAAGTATCGGAGGTAAAATATACATTTTTTTAACTGTTGATGATTTTACTCGATTTTCATGGGTAAATTTTTTAAGGGAAAAATCTGATACGTTTGATGCTTTCCAGGCCCTAGTCTTTAAAATCCAAAATGAATAGGGTGTTTCCATTGGGCGTATCATAAGAATCCGAACTGATCATGGTCGTGAGTTTGAAAATAGTTCGTTTTCGGATTTTTGTAATATGCATGGAATTAAGCATGAATTTTCTGCACCTATTACTTCACAACAAAATGAAGTTGTTGAGAGGAAGAACAGGGTTGTTCAAGAAATAGCTAGAGTCATGCTCCTTAGTAAGAAACTTCTTCCAAAGTTTTGGGCTGAAGCCCTAAATATTGTTGTTTATGTCATAAATCGCGTGTATTTAAGGCCCGACACTTTACAAACTCCATATGAATTGTGGAAGGGATTGAAACCTAATGTAAAATACTTCAAAACCTTTGGGAGTAAGTGTTACATCTTCAAAGATAGAGAACCTTTGGGCAAATTTGACTCCCGAAGTGATGAAGGTATTTTTCTAGGGTATTCAACCACCAGTAGGGCTTTTCGAGTCTATAACTTGCGAACTTCTTCTTTAATGGAATCTGTCAATGTGGTTATAGATGATACAGGTTCACTTACTCTAGCAACAAATGAGAATGACAATGGTGAGTCTCCAATCTTGGATACTGAACCACAAAATCAAGGAGAAGCTGCTGTCCAATCACAAGAAATTGTTACAGCACCATCCTCACAGGTAAGTTCAAGTCCAAAGAGTGCTCAAAGGGACATCACTCCTGTTGCTTCTATCACTGCAAGCCCTGAGCTTAAACCATCAGCAAGGGTGAAACTGAATCATCCAGCTCAACAGGTGATTGGAAGTGTCTCGGATCGAATGAAAACACAAAGACAGATTCAGGATGAGGTATCACATATGTGTTATGTTTCATTAATTGAACCTAAGAATTTTAAAGAGGCCTTGCTAGATGATAGTTAGGTCAATGCTATGCATGAAGAATTAGGTCAATTTGAACGTAACCAAGTTTGGACTCTAGTTCCCAGACCTAGAGACATGAATGTGATAGGTACCAAGTGGATCTTTAAAAATAAATCTGATGAGAATGGTACTGTTGTTAGGAATAAAGCCAGGTTAGTTGCTCAAGGCTACACATAAGTAGAAGGTGTTGACTATGATGAGACGTTTGCCTCAATTGCACATCTTGAATCTATTCGTATTTTGCTTGGTGCTGCATGTTTTATTGGCTTTAAATTGTTTCAAATGGATGTGAAAAGTGCCTTCCTGAATGGGTACTTGAAAGAAGAGGCATATGTTGAGCAACTAAAAGGGTTTGAGGACCCTAAATGTCCAAATCATGTCTACAAGTTAGACAAGGCTTTGTATGGATTGAAATAAGCTCCTCGGGCTTGGTATGATAGACTTACTACATTTCTTCTTGATAATGACTTTCAAAGGGGTAGTGTGGATAAGACCTTATTTGTGAAACATACTAAGTCTCATATTCTTGTTGCTCAGATTTATGTTGATGATATAGTGTTTGGATCCACTGCTGAACATCTTGTGAAATATTTTTCAGATTGCATGACACATGAGTTTGAGATGAGCATGATGAGAGAGTTGTCTTATTTTTTGGGTCTTCAAATTAAACAGTCTCCTTCAGGTATGTTTGTTTCTCAGTCTAAGTATGCCAAAAATCTTGTGTCCAAGTTTGGTCCTAAGTCTGCCAAACATGCACGTACTCCCATGAGCACCAGTCTTCACCTCTCCAAAGACTCCTTTGGAATTGATGTAGATCCTACCCTTTATAGGAGTATGATAGGAAGTCTTCTATAACTCACAGCCAGTCGTCCTGATATTTCTTTCAGTGTCGGTGTTTGTGCCCGTTACCAAGCCAGTCCTAAAGAGTCTCACCTTCTTCCAGTCAAACGCATCATCAAATATGTTAATGGGACATTGGGGTATGGGGTTTGGTTTTCTACTGATACTACTACTGAAATTACTGGTTTTTCTGATGCCGACTGGGCAGGGTGTGCGGATGATAGGAAGAGTACATCTGGGGGGTGTTTTTACCTTGGAAATAATCTGGTTTCCTGGCATAGTAAAAAGCAAAATGCCATCTCTCTTTCGACTGTTGAGGCTGAGTACATTGCTGCAGGGAGTTGTTGTGCACAAATGCTGTGGATGAAGCAAATGCTTCATGATTATGGGATAGAACAGAATACTCTCACTCTTTTCTCTGATAACACAAGTGCCATAAACATTTCAAAAAATCCCGTCCAACACTCTCGCACCAAACACATTGACATTCATCATCATTTTATTCGAGAGTTAGTGGAAGAGGGCCTTGTTGTTCTTGAGCATGTTCCCACTGAGCATCAAAAAGCTGATATTTTTACAAAACCCCTTGATCTTCTTCGGTTTGAGTTCCTTAGAAAGACCTTGGGTGTCATGCTCGTTCACTAGAGTGTTACTTGTTCCGTGAGTAGGTGTAAGTGTTTTGCCTTATGTGTGCTTGGATGCCATAATCTCATTGTCATTGATATCTGTTTTTCTTGCATCCAACTTTTTATGTACACTACTCATGCTGCTTACACGATCTCATTGTTCATTGTTCATAGCTCATTTTGAATGCCCATGCTCATTAACCTCATGATCTCATTCTGTACACATCCTTGAGATAAATTGCTGCAGGGGTTTCTGCACAAGTGATCAAAGTTCTCTATGGACCACTAACAGTGTTTTTTGTTCTTTTACAGTGGAATTGACCGATACTAGTATATCATGGGTGATGTTGAGTCTCTTAACCATCTACTATCTGTTTTCACTTCCACGGTTTCTACCTCAGTTCCTTAAAGTCCGGGCATTAGGAAAAGGCTACCTCAGAGGCACCAACCAGGCCATCTTTTATGATTTCATTCTTCTCTGGTTTGGTTTCCATACTCTTGAGCGTGAATGCCACCAGTGAGTGCCCACAAGGAAGAAAAAGTCAAAAAAAAAAAAAAAGGGACTCATTGATTGAGGGGGAGCCTCTGCATTTACCCAACAAATACCCCGTGATTCCTAGTGGTTTGACTTTTCTCTGTGATGTTCAGTTACTCTTGCCGGAGGTCCAGCCATCCGATCACTATGAGGATTAACTCTAGTTCAGTGGACTCTCATGGATTGCACACACTCACTTTATTTTGTGAGCTCTCATGTTGGATTTTGAGTTGTACATTCTCATGTAGCTTATGATCACTGATTATATTTTATCTGCTTTGCTCATGATGTCCAGTGTCATTGTTTTTTCAAAATTGCAAGTTTACCGAAGTCATGAATTGCGGATTATTTCATCTTAGTAGTCATTTTGGTTAAATGTGATCATCTACTTTTGTTTAGGTCTCACCCCTTGATTTTGAGTTTAGTTTTTATTTAAAAAAAAAAAATTGTTTTTTTTTTCCCCGCTCGAGCGGATTCTCCCCCGCTCGAGCGTGATTTTGAGCCTTGCAGTAGTTTGCTCTTTGCTTTACAGTTCTGAGAGAGGTATTTTTGCGCTCGAGCGTCCGTATTCGAGCTCGAGCGGGTGTCAGCTTGCCTTGCCTCACGCTCGAGCGTTATACTTTACGCTCGAGCAGACCTATTTTGTATAAAACTCCCTCCCTCGACTCTTCAGGTCATTTTTTTTCCTCTTCTTCAGTTTCTCAGACCTAGGGGTTGGATAGCGGTCTTTGTGTGCTCAATTCCACCTTCTTTCTTCCTCTTCCTTGCTGATTTCACATTTCGTAAGTTTTTCCCTCTCTTCTCCTCTGTTTTTTTTTTGGCATTTCGGCACATTTGGTGGTTGTATTTCGGGTTTTTTTGGGTGTTTTGTGTTTCATTTTTTTTCCCCTTTCTCTCACACACTTTCACTGAGTCATACTATCTTTCTCATGTTGCATTTCATGTTTGTGTTTATGGAGTTTATGATGTCCATTCGACCTAGGGTTGTGCGTACCACATGCTTGAGGCATTTTGTTTGTGATGCCCTTTTGAGCAGTTGTTTTGACCAAAAGATGGAGTATTGATGAAATTGGCGTCCTCTTGGTTCTTATATCATTGCTTTCTTGTCATATTTAGGTCATTGATATTCTGCCCTTGCCTTTGTGCATCTTTATGCATTCTGCATTTCACTGATATTTGTGCTCCATGTTTATGTATTGATATCATTGATATTTGTCCTCCATGCTCATGCATTATGCATTTCATTCTTGTCTCTCTCACTTGCTACTAATGTTACTAATGTTTTCTGTGTTGTGACTATTTTGCTCTTTGGGTTTGGTTTGGTTTTTGGATTTGATGGGTTGTTGGGTTGTAGTTGTGTCTCCCCTCCTTATGTTTGCTCCTAAGCATCGAAAGGCGACAGTGTCTCATCCTGCCTTTAATCCTGTTAGGTTTCAGTCAGCTAAACAGGCCAAATTGTTCCATAAATCTTTTGAGGCTCGAACTGTTCACCTAGAACGGAATGTCCAGCCTAACACTTTCGAGTCCATTCACATCCGTCCATTGTTTGACCCCCTTGGTGGTGATTTGGTGTTGTCTTTTTCTAGATGCACACTTCGATGCGTTTGATGGCCGCCTTGGTCAATTAGAGCAGACTGCCTTCCAGACTACCACTCAGCTAGCACACATCATTTCCCTACTTCCGATTCAGCAGCCACCACCTCCTCCTACTGCCTGATCTTTGTGCCACCCGGCCAAAAAGGGGGAGAGTTTTTGTACATGGTGATACCTGACATTGGACTACATGGTGATACATACATGACTACATGGTGATACATGATATTGGACATATTGGTGACATATTGGTGGTACATCTTTTGTCATTTTGCTATTTGGATATTTTGTTGATGTTTGGGTATTTTGGATATTTGGATGGCATGATACATTCCGGTTGCTTTGTTTTTATTGTGGATATCCTTTTATATTTTTATCACTTCTTATGCTATTCCACAGTTTTGTTTTGTTTTGGTGTGTTGGTTATTATTACACAGGTGAATGTTGGATGAAGTGGGATGGGTGGATTGTTCATGGCTAGAGTTTTTCTCCCCTTGCTTTTAATCTTGTCTAGTGCGTGTGTTTAAGGAAAATTGTTTAGAAAGGTTTTGTCCGGGAATTGACAAAGGGGGAGATTGTTAGGTCCCTTTATTGTCAATTCCGGATACAAAACTTTGTGTTTTAAAGTTGTTAATTTTTCTGTGTTTTTGTTCTTCCCGCTCGAGCGGGGACATTGGTGCTCGAGCGGAGTTTGTGGTCTCTCAGTATTTTGACAGGTTTGTAAAAGTACTGGAGTGTGTGATTTTGCGCTCGAGCGGACCACTGTGTTGTCACACGCGTATTTTGTTGAAGCCGCTCGAGCGGAGATCGCAGACTCAGGTTGCCTATTTATACCTGTTTAGGTTGTTTTTAGGGATTACTTTTCCTAGATCTTATTCAAGAGTCCTAGGGTTTTGTTTGAAGTTTTCTTCTGAGGTTTTTGTGAGTTTTCCTTGATGTTCTTGAGAGAGTTCTAAACTTATGAGTTGAGATTCATACATCAAGGAGTTTGTGACTTTATATTCAAGAGAGTTCTCTTTGGTGGATTCCGAAGATTCAAACGTAGAGTTTCAAAGGTGGTTGATTCTGTACGTAGTCGTTCATTCGACAAACGAAGTTGTGGATTCAACTTCAGGATAATCAATTCCGAGACGAAGGCGTGGTGAAAGAGTTACAGAAGATTCGAAGACAAATTGATTGAGTTGGGTAATTTGTGTGTTATCTTTGTAATCTTTCTTTCTTCAGTAATGGATTGATTAGTGGCGGTTCGCCCGTGGTTTTTGATTACAATTGAAGGTTCTTCAATTGTGGTTTTTCCACGTAAAAATCGTTTGTGTCGATTTATTGTTTATTCTGAAAGACAAACAATCTAAATCACTCTCGTAAGTGCTTGTTGATTTAGATTGAGTGTTTTGGATATTTGGGATTTGGAATATCTTAATTTTGATCTAATCACGAATCACTTAGGATTTTCAGCCTAGATGACGCTGCTCAACCCATCATTCTTAGTCCCAAGTTTACTCTCTCGGGCCTTCAAAAAGCAAAATATTGAATCTAAATATTGAGGCCTCGGAAATGCTTATTGCTATATTAGTGTGGATGGTGGATACAAGACCCACTAAGCTTTGTGGGTGTGTGTTACATATAAAAATCCATAACTTTATCAAACAATTTGTAAAGTCTATAATATCAGATCAGATTGTTGTAGCTATGCGAGATTTCTAGGAAATTATCCTTCAGTTTCTTTCTTTTAATAACATATTTGAATGTTTATTTTAGAATCAGCTAATCGCAGTATTGCTAGATCAAATCTATCAATCATTCAAACCAAATTGACCATCGTAAAAAGCAATTAACAGCGAAAAAAACTTTAAACAAAGCACTAACTAACCTTTGTACCGTAATTGGAAGCGACGGAGCAAGAATAGAGTATGGTGGATGGCCGGAACTGCGGCGGAGACCGCAGGGGAGAAGAGTTGTTGGTGGCAGCGAAGCGGTGGAGCTGCATAGAGAGTCGTCAAGTTTAGTCTTTAATTGTGTAACCTTTGTATTTTGTATCTCCATAATTATTTGTTTAATTTATAGTTGTTGTAAAATCTATATACAGTGTATGTTAAAACTCATATACTCATTAAGATCTTTTTACTATTGGCCATAATTAGGCGTTTTTAAGTCCGTAAGATCATAAAGAGAGGTTTTAGGCACTAGATAATACACTAGGAGGGTCTTAGGTACCAACAACAATCTATAAATGGTAATTAACCATGAATATATAATATACTTTGGAAATACAAAAAATAATGTTAATAATAAATATGACCATAGTCTGCATATTACTAAAGAGTCTGCAAATATAAATAGTGTGTGTTCTAGTTTAAATAATATTACTGATATTATGTGTTCATGGTTTTCTAAATTAGATAAAAACCAAAAAATAAATCAAAATTATCTAGAAACAAAAGTGGAGACTATAGAATCTAAAATAAACAATTTAGGTTCTATAATAAATATTGACTTAAACAAAGATGCAAAAACCCAAATAAACAATTTGGTAACTAAATTAGAAACCATATCCTTCACAAAAATGATGGAATGAATAGTCCAGAAGATAACTCCATTCCTAGGCTATTTTATGGTACGGAGGATATTCTTGTACTCCAAACCAATACCTTTAATAGAACTAAATATGAAAATATTGTTGAAATATTGGATTATTGGAGAAAATTATATAAAAGACCCAGACTTAGGTATTGATGAAAGAAATAGGCTACTAGATCAGATAAGGGAAACTTCTCTAGAACATGAAGCCCTTTTACATCACTTTAATTATGATATTAATATGTCAACTAATGATGATGATAGTCAATCATCCTCATCGGAAGAAGAAACAATAGATCAAGATGTTTCACCACAAATAAATAAGGCGAAAAGAAAGGCAGAAGAGCCAATTGATCTCGACTTTTTTGGCACATGGGGAGATAGAGAAAATTTTGACTTTATTCAAACAAATGAAGTTAAAAATGATACTAAAACTGGAAGTACTTCCAATCCTACACCTGAACTAATAATATCTAGAAAAGATAACAACCATAAGTATCCAATAGCTCAAAATGGTACTTATTTAGACTTGTCTCTTGTCCCATTTAAGGACCAGTTACAAGCAATTGATGATTGGGCACAACCATTGTCTATTATTATTACCAATTATAAAAATAGTTGGTCAAACGAGAAATTCCTTGATTATATTGCAGCAACTCTCTAGGGAGATGTGTTGCAATGTTTAAGACAATGGGAAAAATCTAAAATTGGAAAAAGTCAAAAAACAGATTTGTTGACAAATTTTCTCACACTTGATACAATATTAGTTGAGTTTGCAAAAATAATAAAAGAAAATTTATGTAGTTTTGCAGGCGATACTAATTTGCAAACAGATGCAAATTATATTTTGACTAAATTAGAATTATGTAATATTTGTCTTTTTGAAGATTATGTTCAAACTTTTAAAAAATATTATTATCTTGTTGATCCACCAGTGAATTGACCCTGGTTAGATCAATTTTTTCATAAACTCCCTAATCCATGGGATGGGTTATGTATTAAAACATATCCTGATTTTCTCAAAAAAATAGGAAAGGAAGAATATGATAATCTTGGTTTTCGCATTAATTATGTTCTGAGACTGATAGCAGATCGGTGTCTAGAAGCAAAGGCGAAAAAACAAATAAAAAATCAAATTTCAAACTCACAATATGGTCAAAAATGTTGTGATAAAATTTTGAAAGAAAATTGAAAAATTGGTTGTAATACTTTTTCTAAGTGAAAAAGATTTTCCAAAAAATGCAGAAAATATAAATGGAAACCTTGGAAAAAGAACAAAAAAATTCCAAGAAAGAAAAAGTATATTCGAAAAAAGAAACCAACAAGTGTTTCAAAAATGAAAACTTATAAATGTTACATTTGTAACAAAGAGGGTCATTATGCACCCGAATGCCCAAAAAGGGAAAAAAGTGCAAAGAAAATTATCAAAGTTCTTGAAAACAAGATTTTGAAATAATATATAGCAAAGAAATTTCTGATGAAGAAGAAATCTTGTATGAAATTTCTAGTGATGAAGAGAGTTCAGATGAAGAACTAATCTTCGTGATGACTAATATAGGTAGTTAAGAAATATCTCAATAAGTAGATAATATATCTCTAGAAGAATTACAAGCCATTCGACTTGGAGATGTAATCGAAGAAGAAAAAACTTTTACCGAAGAAGAATTAACAAAATTCGAAAAAATGTAAGAAGTTGTTGTGGCAGAAATTTACAAACTTTCAAAATTCAACTTCTTTTCAGCAAGAGTGTTTGAACAGTACAGTGGAAACACTAAACAAGATGGTCAGAAGAAAGAAATATAGATATTCCTTTTTTTGATAAGAAAAAGGTTGCAAGATGGAAAAAGAAATATCCTGAAATTCAATTGGATTAATACAGATAACCATAATAGCCTTATTTCGCCAAGAGATAGATACTTCTATTTTGGTAGTAATTTTTTATAAAAGATTTTCCGACCTAATGAAAGCAATAATTGGAGGAATTCAATCTAATTTGGCTAATGGAGTAGTTTGGTTTAATGTTAGACCAAATTTCTTTATTTCCATAAATGATCCTAACCTTGAAGACATAGTCAGAATAAGAATTAAAACACAAGGATTGGAAATGAAATCGAATTCTCATGATTTGACTATTCGTTGGAAAACAATTCACGAATTAACCAAATTTCCTTAAACAAAAACAAGATCAAACGATATTAAAATCGTTGAAATCTTTGAACCAAGACTCTTTGACACGATAATCCAACCACATCTAATGAATTGGAGCGATTTAGAAATCTCTCGACAATAGTTAGTCCATGACTTAGTGGAATAAGGAGAATCTTCTAAAATAAAAAATCCTGCACAAATACAAATACAAATACAAGCGTCAGGAAAAAATTTATATGTTCAAAATACAATTCCAAAACTTAAAAGATCAACTTTTGTATTTAAAAAAGATTTTTTTAACAAATCATTGTCAAAATTAAGCATTGGTGAATCAAGTAATAATTCTAATCAAGAATCTATTACTTCAACAAATGTTTAGATTCCTATTTTTCCAAGAACAAGAAGACAATCTGAACATATTAAATCGGCATATATGTATCATTTTCAAACAAAAAGTGATGATATTATTTTTTCTCCTAGCCAAGGAAAAAGAAGATACACATATGTATTGGGAACATTTAATTTTGCAGGTTATAAACCCTATAGCCTCAGTGTTCTCATAGATACAGGAGCTATAATCACCTCGTGTAAATGGAATGCCATACCAAAAGAAAAACAGACCTTAATGAAACATTCAATTTTGGTTACTGGAATTGATAGAAACCATACTTCCATACAATTCAAGGCTAAAAATATAGCTATTTGGTTAAATGATAGCAAGTTCATTATACCAAAAATTCTATGTTTTCCTTATATGCATGGAGATTTCCTTCTTGGAAATAATTTTATATATAAATACCTTCCAATGCAAATACAGGACAAAGCCATTGCATTAAGCATAAACAATGTCTTAATTCATATTCCATTGTTAAAACAACATAAATATATTTGTGATAAAGTGTTTGCACCCGTTCCACGTGGTGATTTCACTTCCATCATCAAAACTATTGATGAATCACATTGGATTTATAAAATTTTGGAAGAAAATTTTAGTGAAATCCATTAAAACTATGGCAACGTAGTCCGTGTTATTGTAGTTTGAAATTAAAAGACCCTAATGTTATCATTAGAGTAAGACCAATGATCTATACTAGATAAGATATAGATGAATTTGATATTCAATTTCAGGAACTCTTAGACAAAAAGTTAATTGAAGAAACTAGAAGCCCTCACTCTAGTCCAGTTTTTATGGTAAGAACCCATGCTGAAATTAAAAGAGGAAAAGCTAGAATGGTAGTCAACTATAAAAGGCTAAATGAAAATTTAGAATTTGATGGACATTTTATTCCAAGAAAAGATGTCTTGATTAACTTAACCAAAGGATCAAAAATCTTTAGTAAATTTGATTGCAAGAGTGGTTTTTGGCAAATTCAATTAACCGAAGAGTCAAAAAAAATGATAGCTTTCAGTACCCCTAGAGGACATTACCACTGGAATGTTATGCCTTTTGGTTTAAATATAGCACCACAGGTATTTCAACGATGAATGGAAACAATTTTTAAAGACCTTAAAGATTGTTGTATAGTTTACATTGATAATATACTTATCTTCTCTAAAACCTGAGAAGATCATAAGAAACATTTAAAATTACTTTGTGAAAAATTCCAAAAATATGGAATTATGTTATCACCAAAAAATATTGAACTAGAAAGAGAATCAATTGAATTTTGTAGAATAATTTTGGACCAGAAAGGTTTAAAATTACAAGAACATATTTTGTCCAAAGTACGAGATTTTCCTAATACTCTTGAAAAATAACACAATTACAGAGTTTATTATGTATTTTAAATTATGGACGAAATTTTATCAAAAATCTTTCAAAAATAGAAATTTCTTAGTTAACCAAATTAAGGAAAAATGTTATTTTTGAATGGACAGCAGAAGATGTTGCTTTAATTAAACAAATTAAAGAAAATGTTAAAACTTTATTAGATGTTTATCTTCCTAAAACAGGTGAAAAATTAATTTTAGAAACAGATGCCTCATAAGCATGCTGGGTGAAAAATCTAGAAATCCCCTAGATATTGATTTGTGATTATGTAACAATTTTAAGCAGTATATAACAATTCCAATCAAACAATCAAGACAAATTAACACAAAGATTTTAATGTGGAAAAAACCACAATTGGACACCTCCAACTGTGATTAAAAAACCACGGGCAACAACCACAAAACAATCCACTGAGAAGATTTAAAGGAATTACACATGTATACTCTCAATTACCTAGCGAATCCACGCCTAATTGAACCAACCTCTATGTGCCTCTTCCAACCCGTCTTCACCTCGGAATTGTCTTTACGATGAGCCACCCCGGAATCCACCAAAGCTTCAGGCTCGAATTCTTCAGAATCCACCGAAGAACAACTCTCTCTTTTGTAGAACAAACAAAACCTTTGATGTACTCTCTTTAAACCATGAGTTGAATAATCAATCAAAACATCAAAGAAAAACTAACAAAATATACCCAGATATAAATCTTAAGAACCAAAAAGAAGATCTGGAGGACTTCAGGAGTAGTCTAGTTTTGGGAGAAAACTAACTACTTATAGAAAACCAAAAATAATCCTAGATTTGGAAGAAAACCCAATCCTTATTGAAATCAGGAAAACTGTGTTCGCGCGGTCCGCTTGAGCGCCCAACGTCTCGCTCGAGCGTCTTCAGCAAAATATGCGTGTGACAAAACAGAGGTCCGCTCGAGCGCTAGAGAACCACTCGAGCGCGAAATCACACAGCTCAGTACTTTTACAGGCGACCAAAACTTCTGGAACCAGGGATTCTCCACTCGAGCGGGGGAATGTCCGCTCGAGCGGACAGGCAACTTGGAATGCATTTTTGCATTTTGCGTCGGGGGCGCTGCCCCTCGACCCCCGCGAGCTGACCGGGCAGCTCGATCCCCGTCATAATCAGTGAAGTGGCAATCTTGAAAGCATAAGCATCACAAACTTTTCTGAAAAGGCACAATTCGGGTTGGATTCGCATCTAAACACTCATAGCCTCACTGAAATAAAAATGCGAATAAAATTACAACTCAAAGGAGTTTTGTCAAACGGGGTTGCCAAGAATAAAACCTAACACTGGGGATGTGTTCTTAAAGCAATACCAAGTAACTTATAGCATGATAAAGAGATACCTTTATCAGAAAATGAGATTAGGCCAAGAAAAAAATCCCATACCCATGAAATTACAAAAAGAAGAACTAATTTGTGGATATAATTCTGGAACATTTAAATAAATGAACAGAAATATATTATTTTTGAAAAAGAATTACTTGCAATAAAATTAGCAATAAAAAGTTTTCATGTTTATTTAGCCCCAGAAAATTTTATTGTACGCACTGATAATAAGGTAGTAAGAGATTTCTTGATCAATAAAAAACCTATTGAGCAATAGCCTGGTATAACAAAATTTCTGAATATACTTTTGAGGTAGAACATCTTAAAGGTACTAACAATTTTCTTGCAGATTTTCTTAGTAAGAATTGTTTCAAAAAATTAAATTACTAAACAAGTAATTTTAATTTTTGCAGAAGACCTCTAGACCAAGAGGAAAAAAATGGACAAGGGTAAGCAACTCGCTCAAGGAGATTGGGTGACAATTGCTAAAAAAGCAATCCCCAGACAAGAAAAAGTTTATGTTATGTTTGTAGGAAGACAACCTGGAATTTACACAGAATGGAATTAATGCAATAAGCAAGTTTGTGGATTTCCAGGAGCAAGTTTTAAATCCTATGATAGCATGACCAAAGCTAAAAAAGATTTTTACAGTGCACCAGCCATGCCTGTTTATCAAAATAATTTTTTTTAAATGAGAATTAACCTAGTTCCAACTAATATTCAGACATCTAAACCAGATGAGTCTGAAATAAAAGATTTTTCAACCCTGGTATATCTAGAGAAATTTATGCAGAACTCAATGGAGTTTGGAAAACTCACATTGTAGACAACAAAGTGAAATTTTGAAAACACATGGGAGTTTTGGCTAATAAACTAGCTGAGCAAACAACTAAATTAAAAGCTTTGCAAAATCTTTGTTTCAATATCCTTAAACAAATGAATTGAAATGAAGATTTTAATTTCAAAAAAATAAACAATTTTCTTCAGCTATCAGATCTCATATCTGATGAATTTTCTGATCCAGTCTTTGAGCAAATAAAAAGAATTTGTCTTTCTGAAAAAGTAAGAACTTTCCTTCCAAAAGAAATTTTTCTGTTAATCAAAAATCGAGTTGAGGATCATCGTGATAAGATTAGACAAATCTTAGAACGATTTTATAATAAATTAAATTTTAAAGATGGAATTCCCAAAATAACCATCATGACAAATCATGACATGTGGTTTTTTTGAAAATATAGATTGGGGAATAACTAATCAAATTATTTTCCAAATTTTAATCCAATCGAATGAATAGAATATCCAATGATCATCAAAGCAATGCTCTCATGGATAGTAAAATGAATAGAATATCCAATGATCATCAAAGCAATGCTCTCATGGATAGTAAAAGGCTTTCGATGAAGTAAATATTTTACTTTACGGATCTCTAGCACTGTTGGTTGACGGGAACGAGAACATTTTTTTCCAACCATACCAAATTTGGTATCTTAAGGAAATAGAAGATTTTGAATTTGATGATGATTATTTAGATAACAATCGCCGGAGAGAGCGATTGGAAAATATTCAAAAACTTCCTTTGATAGAATATTGGATAGATAGTCTGATAACTGTTTCACAGGCAGCTTCTAATATCCATGGCTCAACGAAATTACCATTCATGGTTACAGATGGTAGAATACTATTTGTAACTCATTTTCCCATAACATATCAACAGTCTCCCATACAAATTAATGAGGCTCTTGACATGTTATTAAATCTCAAAAAGAGAAATAATTTGGATCTTCCGTTAGAGCTAGCCATGACTGCGGATGATGTCGAACAATTTCAGAATGAGCAATACAGCCAGGATCCTGATTCCCCTCCATCAGAGACTGATGAAGAATATCACAATCTCATCAACCGGATGGAAGCATAGTGGACCCCACTATCACATGCAACTGTCTCTTGATCGACTCCAACCTTATCCAGGACACGTGGAGCAACTTGTATTATTAGGCGGAAAGTGGTTAGACAAATCTTTTTAGCTGACGCTTCACGACAAATAAGATTAGATAAATCTTATCTATCTCGGTCCATCTCTTTGAAAACCGAGGAGGGTAGACAGTGTATAGAATTGTAGGTTTTGTCAAAAAGTGGCAAATAATTGTAGGTTTTCATTTATTATTCCAAAGACTTTCTTTTCTTTAAATTTAATAGCTTGTAAACTTTTGTAAAAGTTTTGGCCATATTGGTATTGTAATTGTCAACAAAGTAGATATGTAATAATGTTAGGATAGACTTTTAGTTTTGTCTTTTTATGAAGTTGTATTCTATAAATTGGCTTACAAGCTAACATAATAAACAATATAAATTTTCTCCATCTTTTTGTTGCATACTTCGTCTCTCACTTCTCTAACTCCATAATAACTTCATAATAAATAATAGAATATAAAGCTCCTTTCCTTTTTTGTTTAGTGGGACTAAGGTTAGAAATCCAAAAATTCTATTAAAATTCTTATTAAATATTTTATATGGGTATGAAATTTACATAATGTATGTGAAAAATTTAATAAAATTTTTGATAGAATTACATTTTTGTTTTAGTAGTACACTTGCTAAAAATATATTAAAGTTTGACACTTAAACAAATTAAAATTTTAATTTCTTCAACTTAAAATTTCAAAATTTTATATTACCATTAATTTAAAGTTTTCATCCATTTCATTATCTAGTTGAATTTAATAAATTTTTAAATATATATTCACCTTTGCTTTTTTCACTTAATATATATTTTAAATTTAAACTTGATCACACAATATTACCATCGCTATTTATTCAGCATCCATCAAACTAAAATGTCCATTATGATCCTACCATGAACTTGAGCACAAATCCTTCCTTTTTTTCATTCCCCTTTTAACTATCATTAACCCTATCTTTATGATCACTACCATTTTTTTCCCTTCCTCGCTACCTGTCCCCTTCCTTTTTCCAATCATGTTTTCCCTTTCTCACCCCTTCCATTTTTGCTTTTGCACCACCACCTCCTTCCACTCTAAACTTAAGTTTCAAATCTGGCCACCAAATCTCCATTGAATACCATTTGCCAATCTTTTTATTTTTATTTTTTGATTCATAGGAAATGTTTAGACAGCAGAAACAAAAAGAAAGCTAGCTAAGCTAAACAATAGATAAACAAGAAACTAGTCCATCAACACTTTAACTCCAGCCATGTCATCTATGACCAGAGCCTTCACTTCTTCAGCGGGTTCCTCCAGTAGCAGAACATGATCATCTTATGCAACTCCCATGTTTGCAAGTGTATCTGCACATCTGTTGCCCTTCCTTGGAGTATGTCGCAGGGAGCAATCACATCTTTTTAGCAGGAACTTGGTACCTCTATGAGAGATTTATATGCTGTGTTGGGGCATGGATCAGTTTGAATTTGGTTGATTGCCAACTTCGAATCAGATTCAATTTCCACTCCCTGGGTGCCTTTCTGGAATAACATTGTAAGGCCTTTTTATATAGCCCACAGTTTAGCTTTAAGGCTTGAGCAATGTCCAAGTTTTCCATAAAAACCCTAGAGCCATAGTCTCATTTCATCTCGTAGCAGCCCTCCACATCCAGCTTGGCCTAGGTCGCCTTTAGAGCATCCATCAATATTGAGTTTAAGCTTCCCTACAGATGGATAAATCCAATGAATTAGTCTAGGTTGATATTGTCTGGGATGAAGGACAGATTGATAGGCCTCATCAATCTCATGAACCTAGTTTTTAATGGTCTTAAGACTGAGTTGAATGGAAGAGTCCACATTTTCAAACACAAGTTTGTTGCAGTCTTTTCAAATTTGCCAAAGAGTAGTTATAAAAACAAGATGCCAATTTTTCCCAAAAAATTCACTTTTAGATTTTAAGTTGGAGGTAATCTATTCAATTAAAGGCCTATCACAACCTTCCTCCCACTAATTAAGACCTTTGATTTTAGTCCAAATATTTTTGGAAGTGTTACAATCTCTAAGGAGATGGCTCATATCCTCACTAGCCAAACCACATCGAGGACACCAGTCAGAAATGGCCATATTCCTCAGAAGTCTCATATGATTAATAAGGAGTCTCCCTTGTAAAATAAGCCAGATGAAACATTTTAGTTTCTGGGGAAGTTTAATTTCCAGACTCATTTCCAATCCCTGCTATTAACAATCTGACCTGTTATGAGTTTATAGGCTAAAGCTATAGTAAAATTGCCACAGGTGAATCCACCCAAATAGGGGTATCAGTATATGTTACAAATCTGGGCCTATGAACTTTAACGACTTCCTGGATATCTTGTAGATTTAAAATATTTTCCAAAGCATCAATGTCCCCATAGTCACACCACAAAGAATATGTTACAGATAATGGGTGTTGACCACACCACCAGTCACACCACAAAGATATTTTTTCACCATTGCCCACATTCCATTTGACTCATTTCTTAAGATTTTCTTTATTTTTGCATATACTTTTCCAGATATGAGAAGAATTCCTCTCAAGGGGCCAATTAAAGATAAAGTTCCTCATCAAATACTTAGAATGCAAAACTCTACACCATAATTTATCTTTGTCACTCAGCATTTTCCACCCAAGTTTAGTCAATAAAATTGCATTTTGATCCCTTGCTTTTCTCAGACCTAGCCCACCTTTAGCCTTGCTCCTGCAAACAGTGTCCCAGTTAACCAAGTGAACTTTCTTTACGGAGTCAGTTTCCCTCCATACAAAATTTCTATTAAGTCTATCCATTTCATCACAAACCCTCCTTGGAATCTCCATGGTCTGCATATTGTAGCTGGGTATAACAGATGTAATAGGCTGGATGAGTGTGGTTCTGCCAGCTAGGGAAAGGTTTCTGGCTTTCCAACCTGATGGTATACTCTTCAACTTAAACATAGTACCCCATGTTTCTATTGACTCTACCATGGATCATAGGAGAACCTAAATAATTACCAAGGTTTTGAGTTAGAGGGATGCCAGTTTGAAACTTCAAAGCTAGGGCTTTGTTATGAGATAAATTTGGAGAAACAAAAAGTTTAGACTTGGAATAATTGATATTTTGCCCAGAGACGGCACAAAAATCATAGACCACTTCCATAATAATATCACAGTTAGAGCTATCAGCTTTGGCAAATAAAATAAGGTCATCAGCAAATAAAAGATGAGAAATGGGAGGGCTATTGCAAGCTGCTTTAATACGCTTCCACTGACCACTCTCAACCTTGGAATTAATCATATTAGAAAGCCTTTTCATTAAAAGAACAAAAATATATGGGGAGATTGGGTCTCCTTGTCTCAAACCTTGCTCATTCTTAATACCTCCAAGTATCTCTCCATTCCGAAGGATAGCAGATTTACTGTTTGTGACACAGCTCATAATAAGGTTTATCCAACTATCATTCATATTAAACTCTGAGAGTGTGTCTCTAATGAACCCCCAAGACAATCTATCATCGGCTTTCTCGAAATCTATTTTAAAAATCATACCTCCACTCTTACCTTTTTTATGCCTGAAAGTATGAAGGATCTCCTGGGTGATGATGATGTTATCTGTAATATTCCTTCCTGGTATAAAACTGCATTGGTTTGGGCTCACCAGGCTGTCCAGGAGTGGTCTAATTCGACCCACAACAATTTTAGAAATGATTTTATAGGTGACATTACAGAGACTAATGGGCCTAAATTGCTTGATGCTTTCAGGATTATCAATCTTAGGGATTAGGACAATGAGAGTTTCATTAACAGAATCAGGCATAGAATTATTATGAAAACAAGTAGAAACAAACTCACATATGGACTTACCAACAATACTCCAATAATTATGATAAAAAATTGCTTGGATACCATCAATCTCAGGTGCTTTAAAAGCACCAATGTCTTTCATAGCTTGTAGAATTTCAGGGTTAGACAAAGGCTTCAAAAAACCATCATTATCTTCTTTGGTAAACTTAGCAGGGGGTGTGATTCTTCCAATGATCTAACTGTTGAATATCACTTATGCTAAAGAGGTTATTAAAATAATCATGATGTTTTTAACTCCCTTAGTGTCACTGATCCAATTGCCTTCATCATTCATAAGGGCATTAATTTTAAGCTTACGCCTCTTGTTAATAGTGGATATATGGAAATATCTAGTATTTTTGTCTCCAAGGGAGATATGTTTAGATCTGGATTTCTAGAACCAGAGCATTTTTTCTTGGAACAGAGTCTCAATTTCAAGGTTTTGAAGGCTGTGGGTAAAAGTCTCAGACAACGCCTTTTAGGTGCCCTCAATCCTAGCAAGAAGTCTCCTTTTGCGTTTAAAAATGTTTCCAAAACTTCCTTGTTCCATTCAGTGGCTCTATTAGTGAAGTCAACAGTAGCATCAAGAAGATTATTGTTCATATAATGCCAAGAAGATTCAATAACATTTATGAGGCCAGGATGTGACATCCAAGCCACTGTAGCCCGACTTTTCGTCACACCCTTTCGGAAGGAAAAGAAGCCCTACAGTATCAGACTCCTGTGGTGCTGAATCTGATTCCACAATGTGCAATGTAAAATAGAAAACACAAAGAGTCCAAACCCAGCAAATCATTTTGGAAAATCGATTTTAAATCAAAATGCCAAACATGGACTGCTTTACCAGATACAGAGTCGCCAACTAAATATTTTGTTTTTAGGAAATCTAGGAAACTCGAGACTCGTGCCAAAGGCCATTAGTCCATCATCACCAAAGTTGTCTCCGCTTGGGAACTTAGGTACAAGAGGAGAAGGTCATGAATTAAGCACCCCCGCTCGCCCGATTAAAAGATCGGCATCTACTACTCATGATGTGATTCTTAATCCACATTATATGCTCTTGTCCAATTATTAGGCTGCATTACTATGTGATGCGCACGTAATGTATAGACTAATTCACAAGAATTGGAACACTCGATCGCATGTTCGAAAAGGTTTAAAAGATGGTTTGAATTTTCCACTCAACAAAGTGGGTTTACAAATGTACATTTGATCAAATTGTTCCAATTCAAACAACAAGCCTTCGTCCACAGGCATTCAAGTAGTTCAACACTTAAGCATTTAGCCTCATGGCAAACATGCTTGACAAGGCAACATTCACACTCCATTCAAGATGCTAAAGCACTAAAACTTACCTAGTACTCAAAGCCAAAATAAGAAACTAGTTAGAAAAAAGCATGATTCCTAACTATACAACAATGCCTAATGCAACACATGCAAAATGCAACTAAATGGGCTCGGCTACTAATGACATGTGATTCACTTCAAAGCATGAGATCTAAGCATGTATACACTGAAGTAATTGAAACAACAATGCAGTTTGAATGATGAACCGAGCCTTGGTGCATGCAAGACAAATGAATGGATGCAAACATGAAGAATGATAATTGAAACATGATCCCTAATCTAACCATCAAAAGCTGGTAAATAAAAGGGAGAAAGAAGTGGGATTGGAATACATACATACACGCATGCACACTTATTACAACATTAAGCTCTCACGAAGGAGAGTCCGAATCAAAGTCCGAATGTCCGAAATAAGCTAACTATTAAAAATCCAAATGAAATAACTAACTAGCTACTCTAAGCTAATTAAATATTACGACACATGACTAAGTTAATTAACTGGTCTAAGTTAATTACATGTTACAAAACGAGTAACTAATTAACTATCTAAGTTAATTAACTATTACAAAACAATTAACTACAAAGCAACTAAGCTAATTAATTACCACATGAATTAATTAACTAATCTACTTAAATAATTACAACATTAGCATGCATTAGCTACCACTAATTAACTAAGCAAATGAACTAAATGGCCTCAGGAAACGAGGGACGCATGCATGCTCGATTGTTCCACCCGAAGAGTGCCCACTGTCTACTACTACTTGCCTTTGTTACATAACACTTTCACTGTTTTCCTTCTCCAGATCAACTATACCCTGCTTCAGAGGCATAATGCAGCATTTTTTCACTGGTGGCCGGCTGGCCACTAATGAGGGTTTGCAGACCAAATTGAGGGGTTTTCCGGCCACTGATGAGGGGCTGTCAGCCACTGTCGATAAGTTCTGCCTTGTTGCGACAGAGGACAAAACAGAGCAAGAAAGGGATGGTCTTACAGGTTGTGTGTACCACGTACCACTCTTTATCATCAAAACATTTCTAAGGAGTGGTACACTTGGCTCCAAAACCACCAATCAAGCAATTTCCATACATGATGGCCAAAGAACCAAGATGTACAATTTCAATGGATGCAAAAATAAGACTCAAAAGCCATCACCCTATCGTGCATGATCAAGGGCAATAGAGACCTAGAAAAATGGCACATTTCATCACTTTTGAGTATGAAATGTCCCATTTTCCTTATGTTCAAATTAACGTCTGATTTGACACATGCATTGGAACACAAAAAAATGTTTATCTTGCCACTTTTACTTGCCAATTTTGTTTACACATTTTCGTTACCAAATCGTTCTTTAATCAATTTGACCATTGGTGAGTGTCCTCTAAGATGAAAGAAGTGTCAACCAAGGGATAATGTAAGGCAAGAGAGAGATCATGCCGTTGATAATGAACCCTCAAAGAGGATTAAACCATTAAGCATGACCTCAATCTCAAGCTTAAAAGATCCCAAGTGCAAAACAACCCTCAAAAGCAAATGAAAGATTAAGCAAAGAGCGAGGTTGCAGAGTTTATAGTGCTGAAATGGAGTGAAAAACAACACCAAAAGATGCAATCAACTCAAACAAGAAGTGTCTAAGGCCCTAAAACACCAACTTGTGAAGACTATTACACTACAACCATGCAAAACAAGACTCAAATTAACTAAACAGGCCAAAACAGAGCTAAATCAGGCTATTTTAGAGGCTAAAACATGTTGGACTTGAGCTAAGTTAAGCTAGAAAAACATGCTAACATATAAAGCTAACTAAGCATGCAAATAAGACACAAGGAGAGAAGGCTAACCCCTCCAAATTTGAACTTCAACATAAGTTTTTTGCCACTAAAAAACTTCTGAAATTTAGTGGTTAAAAGGCCCAAAAAAGTTGGTTTGAAAGTGGTGAACAAAGGTACAAAAGCTTTACAAACAAAGAAGTAAGAAGGGTGAACCACCCCCTAACTGAAAATGGCCTCAAACCACCACCTTTAGGCCACAAAAATAGAGTTTTTTACAGTTCAAAACCAGCCCCAAAACAGCCCAAAAATAGTAGAAGAAGATGGCAAAGCAAATATGTAAAATAAGCTAACAAAGAAAGTGTTATACCTCTTGAAGCCAAGGCACAAATTAGGCAACAAAGCAAGCCACAACCACCTTTTAAAGCTAAAAAAGGGTCTCAAGTAACCTCTGCCCAAAGAGAAGCAACTTTGGTTAAGGGTTGATAGACAAAAGTGTAAAGACACTAAGCAACTAAGCACAAAATTTCAAGAGAGAGAGAATTTTGTAGAGAGAGAATTTTGCTCCAAAATTTTCTAACCCTTCACAAAGGGGGATAAGGTCCCATATTTATAGAAAAACTTGTATTCAACTACAATATATCCATCCATACACGTCTATGAAGATGGGGTGAGTTATGGCAACAGTTGGCACAATTGTCACCAAAATATTTAAAAATATACACTGATGGTTGGCAGACCACACCAGTGGCCGGCCAAGGAGCACTGGTGGCTAGCAGCCTCATATGGTGGCCGGCTGGCCAGCAGGGGTTGCAATCTTGAAGGCTAAGTGCTGGTACAAAACAAGGCTCAGAAAGGATAAGGACTGAAGGCTCAAAGTTAGGGCGTTCCGTCGAGAACTTCGGGCACAAAACAAGCACTCACATGCATAATCATCGGGTGTATAAACGGTGACGTCCAAGTCTTGAGGACGGTCAAAAATAGGGTGTCTATAGTTGTCCCTCTTTGACAGAACTCGAAAGTCATGAAATGACGTAAGTGAATGTCAAAGCCCGAAGTCGACCCATTTTGACAAGGCCGAAGTCTTGGACAAACAATCAAGGCAACAAACAAAAACAGGTTGCGCCCACATGCGGCCTACGTATCCCTTTGTAAGGAATCAAACCAGCGTAGTTCTAGGGCAAATGCAAATGATATGCATGCCAAATCAATTGAAAGTTGGACTTACATGCTTCGCGTAGCCGGCTAATTTTGAAAACTCATGAACATATATGATGATGCGATAAGCGATAACAAAGCAACATGCTAAACACACGTGAATGAACAGCTTCAAGTTAAACACTACCACAGGCAATCACGCGAAAGTGTGAGAAAGGTGGAACAATTCGTTCAGGGTCATGCGTTACACATCCTAAGAAAACAACAGAAATTGCTTGGGGGTGAGCTTCACGCATCCCGAGAAACTAACTAACGAAAACTGCTCGGGGTTGCGTTTCACGTATCCCGAGATAAGAAGAAAACCACTCAGGCCCGCATTTCACGCGTCCCGAAATAAGAGCAACAAAATCGCTTGGGGTTACATTTCACGCATTTCGAAAAACCAAAAAATCTGCTCGGGCTCGCGTTTCAGGCGTCCCAAGATAGGAGAAAAAAACTTTGGTCTGCGTTTCACGCATCCCGAGATGTCCCGAGATGAGAGAGAGACCACTCGGGCTCATGTTTCACATATCCCGAGATATAAAAAAGTCACTCAGGCTCGCGCTTCACGCTTCTTGACATGGGAGAAAAATTACTTGGGACTGCATTTTACGCATCCCAAGATGAGAGAAAAATCGCTCGAGCTTGTATTTCATACGTCCCGACATAGAAGAAAACCGCTTGGGCTTGCATTTCATGCATCTTGAGAGAAAACACGCCCAGGGCTGTGCATCACGCGTCCTGAGAAAACAACTAACCGCTCGAGCTCGCATTTCATGCGTTTCGAGAGAAAACCATAATAAATAAGCGTGTGACTGATGCACAAAGTGAGGGTGTGCGATAGATATACGAAAGTGAGCATGTACTATAGATGCACGAAGGTGAACGTATGCGATAGATGCACATGTGTGAACGTATACGATAGATGCACGTCCTCCAAATGAACCGTTCATACAATATCGTATGCAATACAGTGATAACGCATACCGAGATATGAAGAAAGAACGTGCGATAGATGCACAAAATGAACAAAGTGAAAATGCATGTTCTATGCATGATAAAAAGTCATATTCGATGCATGATTGATGATTGATACAAGCATGTCCTATATATGAGTGACAAGAGCGTGAAGCATATTCTATGCAAGGTTCCAACAATGGTGCAAAGCATACATGCAACATAAGCTTGTGTAATATGCACATTCTATGCGACGAATGACATGCACTTTCTATGCGACGAACAACAAACAACAATAACAAAGATGCAACATCAATAACATAAGCAAACACAACTCTTGGTGTGACCTCCGATTTACCTCTCAGACAGTTCACAACAACAAAAGGATACACCTCATTCCATACGGTAAACAGGAGCACAGCCACGCGCTGAAACAATGGTTGTAAACCTCCAAAGGAAGATCCTTTCATACTCCATTCATGAAACAGGGGCACAGAAAAGCACCAGGACACTAGAGGGAGCCACTAGCCACTTGCCGGCCATCAGGTGGAATTGTCGGCCACCTGTCGGCCTTAATTTGATGTTGTTAGCCACCCGTGACAGATTGGGGCAGTTCGGGATTTTCACCTGCGGGTCTTTAAGTATAGGGCTTGGGGTTTTATTTCCTCACACCCTCTTGACCGAAATTCCACCCTCTCTCTCTCTAGTCTTGTCTTTTCTTTAGATTCGGGCTTTGTGCGCGGTTTCCAACACCCTACGTGAAGTTTATTTGCTAAACCCTCTTGAATCTCTTCACTTTAAACCGATTGAAAATTGGCTTCGGTACTTTTTCTAGGATTTCCACCACTTGAGGCTTGTTCCCCTCGAGTTTGCCTTGGGTCCCGTGCTTTTTCCCGACCTTTGACTTTTTCTTCCATTTTCTCTCTTATAGGGTTGACCTTTTCCAAGTTTACCCTTTTTTCCTCCATTTTCCTTCCTTTTTCACCCTCGTTCTCATCCATTATTCAGATGGCGGACAACATACCACATGATGGAGCCCCCATTGATGTCCCACCTCCGACAGAAATGGAGGCAGAGTTTGCTCCCAGCCGGAGCCGGAGTCGTTTCCATTAGGAGTACACCCTTTTGACCTTGAGACATACCCACCCCAGACACATATCCTGCCAGCCGGGGGCATTCGACACTTCAACGAGTTCGCGCGGTGTGTGCCTGAGGACCTCCTGCTGCGGGAGCCACAAGCCTACTTATCTTTCAACGCCGCTGAGGTACAAACTAGATTTCTTACTTTTTTGCCCTTATACCACATTTCTTGCTTTTCACTACATTTCTTGCACTGTATTACTCACATTTACTGTGTTTCTTGCTCTAATAACACTGCTTGCACTGTATTTCTTGCATTGCATTTCATCTAACT
Source organism: Camellia sinensis (assembly GCF_055761805.1). NCBI lineage: Eukaryota > Viridiplantae > Streptophyta > Magnoliopsida > Ericales > Theaceae > Camellia > Camellia sinensis. The sequence continues at coordinate 155,441,914 of NC_138966.1, forward strand.
GTTCTCATACCACTACATATCGTTGTCTTGATCACAGGTGGATTCTCGTGCCATTCAAGGCTACGAGGCCACTACGGCTAGGGATTGGTACCTAGAGCTCCCTGTTGGAGTCCGAGACATTGTAGATGAGGCCGGGTTCAGTTTGTTTTGCTCCAACCTATCTCAGCATATTGCTAGCCGACCGTTCCTAGGTGCGCTGGTGGAGAGGTGGTGGGACACCACCAACTCTTTCCACTTCTCCATCGCCAGGGAGATGATGATGATGCCTTACGACTTTGCCATGCTCACTAGTATGGACATAGGGGGTGATCCGATCCCTTTTGATACGTACATAGGGGAGTGGGAGGCTGCTTGGCAGTATTTACTGGGGGCACACCCACCACTTTTCCGACCAACTATGGTCTGATATAGCTGGTTCGAGGAGCACTTCCGAGGGTGAGATCCATAGACCTTAGAGGAGACAAAGCACTATGCCCGAGGCTTCCTCATGTTCCTTTTCGGTACCACCTTGTTTGCGAACAGGTGGAATACCGTAGGACTATATATGCTGAATGCTCTGGTGACCCTACCTCGAGTCAGATTCTATGATTGGGGGAGGAGCGGGCCATGCCACGCTGTATGGTTACATGAGCTCGACGTCCCGCCGGAGGGGAGATAGAGTCGGGGGCTATTGGTGAGCCTAGGAGGTATGTTTTACATTTCTACAATTCGATTTCTACTTCACATTTGCTTTTATACCTGTGCTTTCTACTTTGTACTTTCTATACTTGCATATTGTATTTATACCCTGTATTCATACTCTGCACTTCCCACATCTACAGGCTCTGTACACTGTACTGTTTTCTACTTTCTGCACTTCTGTACTTGCACACTGTATCTATACTTTGTATACTCATCATTCCCTTTTCCTTGTAGCTGTGGGTATACACATATTTTTTGATCCTCGCCCCAGACCCAGCAGAGAAGATACCTCCTAGTGTGCCATACTCGCAACGATTTGACGGTCGCTGCCTACGCAGACCACGGGAGACTTTTCCATTCTTCTGCCAACCGAACAGAGGTAACCCAAACTTCACAGTTACTTATGCTTTACTACTGCTTTGATTCGATATTTGATAACCTGTGCATCTTCTATCTACAGATTAGTTGGCAACCTTGGGCGACGATGCCGGTGGGGGTTACGTGACCGCTATGTCGCAGCCTGGGACATTTCTCAGTTTTGGCTTCTGCTAGAGGGCCCAGTGTGCCGGGCATGGTTCCTCGACAAGCGTTTTGTTCATCAAACGATGGGCATGGGCGTGCCAGTTGTTCCGATGCCACCCCCAGCGTCCATGCGGACTGTAGAGAGACTCTCGTTCCAAGAGGTCATCCAGTACACTGTCGGATTGGACACTGGCCTCTTCCAGGGAGAGGGGGACTATACGGCATTCATGTAGACTCATCTAATGCCTCCTGTGACAGGTGTATGGATTGACAAGAGAGAGGGTGCTCCCAGGCAGGGTAGACTAGCCAAACTACCAGGACTAGAGCGAGAGCAACTTCTCCTACTAGACAGGCCATTGGCTGGCCAGAGATTCTGATGACACTGACTTGTTGGAGGCCGACAGGGAAGGCATACGAGATCCCAATCGTACCAGCTGAGGCAGGGCACTAATACGTCCAGGTTTGAGATGCACCTCCGGTATGGGTCCTATTTTCTCCATATGTCCATCTTTTTCTCCATATGTCCATCTTTTTCTCATTTTGGGTCATTCCCGATACTGATTACTTCAATGCACATGTAGGCACCTCCGAAGTACACCGAGAGTCTGCTTGAGGTTGTGGTTGCCTTTGAGGGTATGATACCTTCAAAGGGAGGCACTGCTTAGCCTCTACGACATTCAGGTATTTTTCTTATTTTTTGCACACATTTCAACCTTTTTTCACACTTTTGCACACCATGTTCTTGTTGTAGCACTGATACTCATACATAGCATTCATCTGCCCTATGTCTCATCACATTGACATGCTGCACTGACACACTATCTGGCTCACTGCATTTTAGCATAACATCTACTATATTACATTCAGCAACCATATACTGTATCTGATATACTAATGCTATATCTTCTCAGGTCCTGAGCGTACCGAGAGCACCAGCAGCAGCGGCTGCACCTTCACCCTCATCATCTCTTCCATTAGCAGGGGGGAAAGACAGACGAGCCCCAGCTCGCAGGCAAGACAGACGTCGGGGTCGAGGCCAGAGGAGCCCCTTGGAGCCAATATTGCGTGATGATGATAGCGACACCAGTGACTCCGGGAAGGTAGTGAGTCCGCAGTCTGAGTCCTTTGAGAGCGGAGATGATGCTGGCTTGAGGTCCGAGAACGATGGAGATGTTGAGTCAGGCTCTAAGGTAGAGAGCAGAGATGATATCGGGTCTGGTTTGGCATCTAGCTCTAACAGCGGTGTTGATGGCGACAGTTCTGAGTCTCTACTGAGAAAGAGAACGAAGAGAGCCTCTCAAGCTTGAGACAGCTGGCGCTAATTTTCTTTGTTTTTTTGCTTAGTTTCTTTCAGCTAAGTTTAGCACACGTACAGCTTCAGCTAGTTTTACTTGTTTTTCAAACCTTGTACTTCATTTTGTAAAAACAACCATGATCGAAATGAAACTCGCAAGTTTTGTGAAAATATCTTGTTATTTTTTTACGTCACGAGCACCACATTGCATGAAATGGAATTGAATTGGATTAGAAAATAAGATCTTGATTGAAATGGTATTCTTACTCGAGTAATGAGCCGACCAGCAACCAAAACTAAAAAAAACAACTCGATAATTAAAACAATAACTCAATGAAAACAACACTAATTAAAACAAAAAATACTCAAAACAAAACTTTAAAATGCAAAAACCAAGACAAAACACAAGCTACTGACACTGCCTAACACATAGAGGGATGGCAAGCCAAAAAAAGAGAGGCTGTCTACCATCAGAATAGGGCTGCCGGCCATGGGGGTGGCCTACCGGCCATCAACAGTAGCCTGCCGGCCACTGATGTTCAAAACCTCCAAAATGTTGATAACTATCTTCCACTACAGCCTTATCTTCTACAAAAGGTTCAGCTTCATCATTTCTTCTCTAGAACTCATTCTAGTTGTTGTTTTCTCTTAAAATGGAAAATTTTGTTACCCAAAATCTCACGGATTGGATAGCGACTTTGGATGGCATGGAAAAGGTAAATTTTTAGGGTTTTGGCATAAATGCACTTTTTCCATTAAGCCGAACTTTACTTTGTTTTCCTTTTCTTTATGCCGCGGCTAGATGCTGGAACCCAATCACACATGTCTTTAACTTCGGGAGACAAGAAATATGCCCGACAATTGAAGAATTTCAGGCGCTAATAGAATCCCGATGTGACGTGGAAATCATACCGCATCCCCGTTTTGGGCACGCCCAAGCTTTGGGATGGATGTGTGGACTTACTTTGCACGAGGCTCATTCTTTGGCTCATATCGAGGAGCTTGACATTCCCGGATTAATTCATCGTTTTTCTAACATCGGTGACCGAGGCGACCTTCTCTAGCGCAGTTTTTGGCAACATGCCCTCTGTTTGTGAGTGCTCGCACACTACCTTCTTGCCCCTAGTTTTGGCAGAGTTAGCATTCGATTGATTGAGGTGGCATAGGGCCTAAAAGAAGGCAATAGCTATATTGGATTAGTCTTGGCTAAGACTCTGATGGGCTTGGACGCTTTTCATCACTGTGAGACTGGGCTTTCACCCACTTTGTGAAATAATTGATAGCCACCAAGATGTACTCATGTCCGTTCGATCCCTTTGACATAACTGCACCAATGACGTCGATTCCCCAGACTGAAAAAGGCCAAGACGAAGTCATGTTGTATAGCTTCAATAGAGGCATGTTCATGCGATTAGCATGGATTTGACACTTGTGGCATCGCTACACAAAACCAATACAATCCTCCTCCATGGTAAACCAATAATAGCCTTGTCTGAGGATCTTTTGAGCCAACATAACACCGTTCATGTGTACCTGTAGACAGGCCGGCGGAGGACCTCGCTACAGCTCGGACTCGACTTTCGTTGTCACGGTTCTAAGTCTGAACCAAAGAGTCCAAATCCGGCAACTCGTTTTTGAGAAAACAGATTTTTTTGAAAGAAGTGCCAAACATGGACTGCTTTGCCAGATACAGAGTCGCCACCTAAATATTTTGTTTTGGGAAATTTAGGAAACCCTGACTCGGTGCCAAAAGGCCACGTGTCCGTTATCACCAAAGTTGCCTCGGCTCGGGAACTTGGGTACGATTGGGGAAGGTCACTTCGTGAGCACCCCCGCTCGCCCGGTCATAGACCGGCCTCTACTAACCATGATATCAATTTTTGAAAACTTTGTGTGTTCTTATTCCGGTTTATTAGCCTAGGTTACTATGTGATGCGCACAGCATACAAATATAGACTGAATCGCCTGAATTGGAACAAAACATTTCATGTTTGTTTTTGAAAGAGGTTTTGCTACCCGCAGGTAGGCTTGAAACATTTGATGATTTATTCCAATTTAGATAACCCAACCTTCACCCACAGGCATTCAGGCAGTTATATCAGATAAGCACATAGCCTCATGATAAGCATGCTATTCATGGCAGTCACTCACACACATGCAAGGATGCTAAAGCATAAAACTTACCGAGTACTCCAAGCCAAAATAGGAATTTATTAGAAATCATGCATGATCCTAAATATACAGAAATGCCTAATGCAACACATGCAAAATGCAATTATAGCAGGCTCGGCTATTCTAAGATGGCATATGAAATGTTGCAACTATCATGTATTCAACTTTGAAATTGAAAGTACAATGCAGTTAGTATGATGCGCCGAGCCCGGTGCATGCGATACAGATGAATGATGCAAACATGCTGTCATACTGTATGCTAATTTAAATATGCCCTAATCTAACCATCATAAGCGGATAAATAAAAGGGAGAAAGACGTGGGATTGGAAGACATACATCACACTCACGCACGCTTATTACAGTTATGCCCTCGCGCAGAGGGTCCGAATAAATAATACAGTCCAAATATTACAGTCCCGAATAAAAGAATGTTACAGTCCAAAATATTACAAAATCCTAATTAATTAATGAATTAACTAAGAAAGCAAGTAAAACTGGCGTGCAAGCCAGGGACTGCCTTGCTTCTGATGGATGATGCATGTCCGGGTTGTCTTGCGCGGAAATCCACCGGAATGCCCCAATTAGCCTCTGTTTATACCTATTCTTGAAATGCGTGCCAAGCCCCAAAAAGTTGCTGATTCTTCGTTTTGCTGCAACAGAGAGCAGGAAAGGGGCATAGCAATGTATTTGCACAGATATATGCATGTCTTGATCCTCGTGCCACCAATCACGCATACCGAGGCATGATGGCCGAGAAGTCGAAATGCACAACTCAATATAGGATGAATGCACATGAAACTACAGCTAAAACCTAACTCCATCATGGATAATCCGGAGTGTCGGTGACTGGGGAATTGAGACATGTTCCGTCACTCGAAGTACGAAACGCACCTCGTTTCCCGTGCCTGGGCTAACTCCTATCCCGAACACGATGCAATATGCATGATATGCATGAAATGCAACTAAGATATAATCCTAACATACACAATGCTACGGAATGACATGCCTCGAAATACGTGCACGCAGGCACGCAAATCGAGAAAATGGCAGAATGTGATCTAAGATACAACCTAGTATGCACTATGCTGTAAAAAAAGAGATGCCTCGAAATGCGTGCACACGAGCACGCAAACCGAGAAAATGAGAGAATGCGATCTAAGATACAACCTAGTATGCACTATGCTATGAAAATGAGATGCCTCGAAGTGCGTGCACACAGGCACGCAAACCGAGAAAATGACAGAATGTGATGTAAGATACAACCTAATATGCACTATGCTATGAAAATGAGATGCTTCGAAGTGCGTGCACACGGGCACGCAAACTGAGAAAATGACAGAATGCAATCTAAGATACAACCTAATATGCACTATGCTATGAAAATGAGATGCCTCGAAGTGCGTGCACACGGGCACGCAAACCGAGGAAATGACAGAATACAATCTAAGATGATATGGAAATGTGATATGGGCTTATACCAACATGAGTGAGCCTCAGCCACACTCACATAGGACGCCGGAGGATGAAAATGAAGTGCCTCGAAATGCGTGCACACAGGCACGCAAACCGAGGCAAAGGCATACACAATGCGAATGACATGAAAATGTGATATGGGCTTATACCAACATGAGTGAGCCTCAGCCACACTCACATAGGATGCCGGCGGATGAAAATGAAGTGCCTCAAAATGCGTGCACACGGGCACGCAAACCGAGGCAATAGCAGAATGCGATGTAATGACATGAAAACATGATATGGGCTTATACCAACATGAGTGAGCCTCAGCCACACTCACATAGGATGCCGGCGGATAAAAATGAAGTGCCTCGAAATGCGTGCATACGGGCACGCAAACCGAGGCAATGGCAGAATGCGATGTAAATGATATGGAAATGTGATATGGGCTTATACCAACATGAGTGAGCCTCAGCCACACTCACATAGGATGCCGGCGGATAAAAATGAAGTGCCTCGAAATGCGTGCACACGGGCACGCAAACCGAGGCAATGGCAGAATGCGATGTAATGACATGAAATGGATAGAAATCATTCATATGGAATTTCAGCACTAAAATATGGGGGAAAACAGTCCCGAAATGAAGCGAAATGATACCAAATGCATGGAATTGTCCCGAAATGCGAATTTAGGCACCCGAAATGGCCTATGGCTATGCCAAACATGCACAATATGGACATGCAATGCAAATACAGAAGCTAGACAGTCCCAAAAAATGCACTTTCACAGTTATAAACATGGCCAAACAGCAAGCATAGGTATGGCAAAAATGGCATGCAAGAATAGGGGCCAAAAGAGGGGTAATGAAGCAAGTGATATAAGCAAAACCCAAAATGAAAAATTTCCTTCTACAACATTGAAGAGGGACCAAAAATATGAATATTTACAGTTTATGGCAGCCTCAAAATCAGTATAAAAACATGATAGAAATGTGATGCAAAATAAGGCTCAAAAGTGGCTATAACATGAGGTATACAAAATAATCACCAAACAGCCAAAGACCCTTAATAAAACATGTAGAATGGACCAAAATAAGCACTTTTTCAGAACTGTAAAATGGCAAAAAACAAAAGCATGATAGGCTAACTAAACATGCAAGAATGGGGAATAAAAGAGGGATATAACATGAAGTGACCTATGGAGGTCCCAAACCATGAAAGGAACTAAATGAAACATGAAGAATGGACCAAAATAAGCATCTTTTCAGAACTGTAAAATGACCAAAAACAAAAGCATGGTAGGCTTCCATTGCATGCAAGAATGGGGAAGAAAAGAGGAGTATAAAGGTAGGTACAACATGGAAGTCCCAAATGGTGTTGAGCCCTTCTTCAATGTTGAAGAGGGGCTCAAAATAAGCCTAATATCAGTTTACAACATGCTCAAAAACAGATTACTCATGGGTCGAAAATAGCATGAAAGATTATGACATATAAGAGGATCAATGAAGCAAGTGTGTCATGGAGGGCTCAAACAGGGTTGAGCCCTTAATGAAAAGTGAAGATGAGCTCAAAAGAGGGCCCTTTTCAGTTAGGGCCGGAGCTTGAAACAAAAAGCAAGTGGGGCTTACAAATGGATCAAGAAAAAGGGTCAAAGTGAAGAAATGTTACTTACCCTTGAAGACTAAGACTTTTGTTGCTTCTTGGATCAATTTGCAGCTTCTTTGGCCTTTGAGAAGCCTTCCTTGTTGCTGGAAATGAGGTGGTGGTGGTAGAGCTTGGTGGTGTAGAAGGAATGGAGCTTAGGGACTTAGAGATTTTCAAGGAAATGAGAGGTATAGAGATGGAGTTATGTATGGAGGCTTGAAGGTGAAGTTTTCTAACCCCAACAAATGATCTAGCTTGCTTGCTATATAGGCCAACAAGGGGGTGTAAAGGTGGGGGAAAAGGAGACAAACTTTCCCCCACAAAATATCCCCCGGATAAAGATCTTTTCTGGGGGATAAAGCTCCACAGCTGTAAAGTGCACAGTGTAAAGAGCTCGGCCGGCCCATTACTTTTGCTCCAGGTGGCCGGCCGGCCACACCTCCTAGCCGGCCGGCTAGGGGTCAAAAGGGTCAAGCAGATTTTCTGGCCGGCCACCAACTGATGGTGTCCTCCTATGTGTGTACAACACATCCCTGTGGTTAAAAGTCCAAGAAAGTCTGTCCAAGGGGTTCAACATTAGCCCGGAAGGAGGGGGTCAAAAGGGTCAAATTGAATTACTGGCCGGCCACCACTTTTTAGGGTCCTCCCATGTGTGTACATCACAAATATGTGGTTCAAAGTTCAAGAATGTGGGTCCAAGGGGTTCAACATTAGCCCGGAAGGAGGGGTCAAAAGGGTCAAGTAACATTACTAGCCGGCCACCACTTTTTAGGGTCCTCCCATGTGTGTACATCACAAATATGTGGTTCAAAGTTCAGGAATGTGGGTCCAAGGGGTTCAACATTAGCCCGGAAGTGCGAAAAACGGGCGTCGGAGGGCGTCGGAGGATGTATAACTGGTTGCTGCAACAATTGCTGGCCTCCCACCCTTCAGTGACCTCCCCAGTGATAAAACAGAGGTACCTGCCAAAAATGAACGAAAACCGTTGCAAAACGAATGCTCGGGGACCAAAACACGCAGTTCGGGGTCCCGAAAATGGGCTGTTAAGCACCGAAAGTGGCGTTCGGCCACGAAGTGGGTTTCTCAGACCCCAGTGTCCCTCAAAAGGGAGAAAATAGGAAGTATGCCAAAAATCAGAACAAACGGAGATGGTTAGGCGGTCCCGAACCGAGGCACACGGCCAACGATCCCGAAAAACCGAAAACCGGACTCCGAAATGGGCAAAATGGCCTGCGGCCACAAAATGTAGCCCACGGCCACTGAGAGATGGTCTACGGGACCTCTTCCTCCCCTCAGGAAAAGAAACAAAGAAAACCGAGCCTGGTTCGCAAACCGAGGCAAAGCACAAAAGAGGGTTCGGAAGTCCGGAGGCAGGGCTCACGGCCGCGACTCTGAAACTTCTGAACGAGCACAATATGCAACATCACCAAGCGCTCAATCAGTGACGTCTGAGTCTTAAGGTCGGTCAAAAATGGGGTGTCTACAGTACCCTATATTTCCTTCCGTGGATGGCTTCCATTAGGCGCTTGGACTCTTCCTCTTCAACGCACAACTTATGCATTCCTAGATGGCCCCTCTTGTATAGTTTACTTCCACAGATGATAAATTGGACGGCCAAACGCCGTATTCCCCTCTTGTTCTTGGTATTTGCCCCAGGTGGGTATGTTTCCTTTTCCAGGAGGTTCCAAATATCGTTGTACCAAGGGTGTTGATCCTAAACCTCATCTATTGCGGTGATAATTTCGTAGGCTGGTGTGTACTTCTGCTCGATGATAATTAGATGCATCCAAACTCCGAGCGAAATGTCTACCATGGAAGATTGAGTTACTAAAGCGTCGGCGAACTAGTTGTCCTCCCTCAGCAAGTGTGTAATGTCAACTTTTCAAACCTCGGAATCAACATATCTAGGGTCTGATGATAAACCTTCATCTTTTCTTCTTTCACTTGCCAATTTCCGTTGGCTTGAGACACAACCAGGTTCGAGTCCCCGATGACATCAAACCTTATTGCCCCTAGTTCAAGGGCAACTTCCAAACTAGAAATGCACGCTTTGTATTCTGCCTCATTATTGGACGCTCTGAATCAGAGTTTGAAGGCTAAGGGTATATGAGAATCATCGAGTGCTATCAACAACACGGGGATCCCATAACCATACTGATTAGACGCTTCGTCAAAGTACATCATCCAAGTCTCTTCTTGTACATGCAGAATCTCTTCATCTGGGAACACATACTCCACTGCTTTATCTCCCTCTACCGGGTTGTCTGCTAGGAATTCTGTTACGACTCTTCCTTTGACTAACTTACGAGTGACATATGTAAGATCAAATTCGGAGAGGAGAAGTAACCAACGGGCTAGCCTACTCGTAAGTGCCGGTTTCTCGAAGAAATATTTGATGGGATCTAATATCGAAACCAACATTACAAAGTGAGCTAACAAGTAGTGCCTCAACTTCCTGGTGGCCCATACAAAGCACGCTTTCTCCAACGGAGTGTAACGAGTCTCGTAGTCCAACATCTTCTTGCTTAGATAGTAGATACCCTTTTCCACCCTATCCTCGGACTCTTGAGCAAGCATGCATCCCATGGTCGTTTCTGTGACCGAAAGATACAAAATCATAAGCTTCCCCAGCTTCGGTGGCGACAACACAGGCTGATTCTATAGGTACTGCTTGATCTGCTCAAAAGTGTACCGGTATCAATCATCCCATTGGAATTTCTTTCCTTTCTTCAGGAGACCAAAAAGTGGTTCACAAGTCAAGGTTAATTTGGAAATAAACCATCTTATGAATTGCACTTTACCCAAAAAGCCTCGCATCTCTTTTTCAATCCTTGGTGATGGTATTTCTAAGATGGCCTTAATCTTAGCAGGATCTACCTCGATGCCTCGCTACATGATCACAAATCCCAATATTTTTCTGCTGTTACCCCAACTATGCACTTTTGCGGATTCAACCTCAATCTGTACTCCCTGATCCATTGAAAGAACTTTTCCAAGACGGTGTAGTGGCCCTCTCGTTCTTTGGACTTGACAATCATGTCGTCTACGTACACATCGACCTCTTTATGGATCATGTCATGCAGAATGGTAGTTGCAGCCCTCTGATAAGTAGCCCCGGCATTCTTCAGCCCAAATGGCATCACCTGACAGCAATAAATCCCCCACAAAGTTGTGAACGTAGTTTTCTCTCTGTCCTTGGGCACCATCAGAATCTGGTTATACCCAGAAAACCTATCCATGAACGACAACAGTACGTGACGCGCGGTGAAGTCCACCAGCTCATCTATGTGCAAGAGAGGGAAATCGTCTTTCTGACTAGCCCTGTTCAGATCCCTAAAGTCTACACAGACCCGAATTCTACCATCTTTCTTCAACATCAGGACAATATTGGCCAACAAGTTGGATACTCAGATACTAGCAAAAACCCTGCGTCGATCTGCTTGGTGACCTCCTCCTTGATTTTTAGTGCCCAATTCGGACGGATTCTGCGCAACTGCTGCTTGATAGGTCGGGCCTTAAGGTTAAGAGGGATCTGATGCTATACAATCTCAGGATCGCTTCCAGGCATGTCTTTATAAGACCACGCGAAAACATCTTTGAAATCTTTTAATAAAGTAACTAAGCACTCATGTTCCTCCGAAGACAACGTGGACCCGATCTGGACCAAGCCCAGATCCTTCTCAGTGCCCACATTAATTGCAGTGATTTCATCAGCACAAGGTTGAACATACCTCTCCTCCTTCCGATTAATCAAGTTTTTCAAAACCAAAGGAATTTCTCCCTCTTCATTTTTATTAAAATTTTGAAAATCCTAGTCAATGCAATAAACAAGAGGCACAGAGAAATACTCAGAAATAGCAGCAGAGTTCTCATTCAACAGCTCAAGTTCTTTAGTTACAGATTCAGGTTCTTCAGTTACAACCGACTCAAAAGAAAAAGAAAAGGAAGACCTGGACAGGACTTTGGCATATGGGCTACCACCCCCAGAAATGCCAGACTCAAACTCCCCACCAGATTGACTGGAATCTGACCCCGACTCAATAGACTCAGAGTAGTCAGATTCCGACTTGTCACCTGACTCAGAACTAGAGAGATAACCCTGCTCCAGTTGCCGGGTAAGACGTGGTGCTGCAGATGAATCCAAAATTCCAGTAGATGGGTCGACCCCTGATTCCTTACCGATCATGGCAATAGTAAAGATATGCCCCGAGTTCTCGAGGTCAGTTGTCAGATCTGTGAGGAGACAAGCCAGTGCTGCTCTCACTCCAAGTTCACTGTCATCTGCATCAACCTCAGCATTCTGATCAATTCCATTGTTCAGCTCAACTCTTTCCTCATCGTCACTACTCCCCAACTGCAGGTCAAAGAAAATCTCGAATCCAGGGACGCGTTGTTGCAAAGAATTTACCCAAGGATTCGAAAAGCCGTAGAATGGGAAATCCTCTTCTTCTTGCACAAAACGTCGATTCAGCGTGCCCTAGATTGGCCTGTGAACAAGGTCATACTACTTTCCATTTCTTTTGTCCTCAGCCCTACCTTCCATCTCTTTCCCTTTCTGGACCCAATCCTCTTAGGTAGGCTCATAGCCTAGCCCGAAGGTATGTGGATTGTGTGGCACATCGGCCAATGCTGTGACGCCTTTTCAGCCACTCCTTCTTAGCCCCATTCTTGGCACATGTTGGAGCTTGTTCATGAAATAGATTGATTGGACGCTGATGTACATGCCCTCATCTGCTGCCAAGATAGTTTGCATAGCCCGAGCCTCAGCTAGGGTAAATCTGGAGAGAAATACATCCTCGTCCCTGTGATTGATCTTTTGTAATAACCCTGTTCTGTATTCTTTATGATCTTTAATTATGTGCATGATTATGTGATTTATGTGAATTTGGGTGCTAATTATGTGGATACATGCGTTCTTGACTTATATCTATTCACCGTAGAAAAATCTGTTCTAATGTTAAATTTGAACTGAAAATTGAGGGCCTTATCGGCCACAGAAATCAAAATTGATTGTGTCATGGTGGTTAGCATAATTTTAGAGCCTACGGTGAAATTTAATTGAAAACTGATTCGGATCGAATTAATGAGATTAAATTAATTAACATAATCACCACCACTTGGCCTTATTAAATTGATTAACTATGTAAATATATATATGAGCCATGTGAACTCATTCTTACACACTTGGCTGAGAATATACACTCTAGAGAGAGAGAGAGTAAGTTAGTTAGAGAGAGAGAAGGCTCAACTTTGAAGAACCAAGCTAGAAACTTAAAGATTTAGAGGATCAAGCTCAAGAACAAGCCATAATCTTGAAGATTGAGGCTCCTAGGCGAGTAAATTGTCATGAATCCATGAATTTGAGTTGTGGTTATGTGAATTCAAAGAGAATACAAAGCTAAGAATAAGAATTGAGTTGAACATGAGGAAGATAGGATCAATATATGCATGTATGTAACTAGTTGCCATGAATTTGCATATTTGAGCATGATACATGTAATCTATGGTGAATCCTTGTTGAAACCCATGTTTTTGATCTTCTTTTGTATCCTTGAATTGAAGATGAAGGCCACGTCTCACATGCATGCACTATTCATGGGAATATAGAATCAAATTGCATGAGTGTTGATGTAATAGAGATGAACTTGAGATGATTTGGGTTTATATGTTGAATCTATGAGAATTAAACTTCATAATTTTGTGTGTTTGACATCCTATATCATGTTAGAGGTTGTGTATTTGATTTATGGGTCATAACATGCAAGAAAACCAAGTTGAAATCAAGTTTTGAAGCCGGAACAGAGTTTTGGAAAACCCATAATTCGACGGGCTCGCTCAAGCGAAAAAACTGTCGCTCGAGTGAGGGATTCACGCTCCCAGAAGTTTTGCAGAATTTGGCTTTCTGCTCGAGCAATATAGTTGGTGCTCGAGCAAGGACCTTTTTCTCTAAATGCTAGCTCGAGCGAAGAAAGCCACGCTCGAGCGTAAAAATGCGGTGACCAGTACTTTTGCAGAGGGTTGCAGTCCGCTCGAGTGACTGAAGTTGCGCTCGAGCGACCCTCTTTATTTTTGAACCTCGCTCGAGCAAGGAAAGCTACGCTCGAGCGAGGGACCCTGTTTCAAAAATTTTGCAATAAGTGTTTTATGATCCGTTTTCCGTTCTCTTTCATTTTTGGGCATTCTTAGGCATGTAATCATGAATGGACTAGAGGGAGTAGAAGAAGCCTAAGAGAATTAATTGAATTGAAGAACGGATTAAATTGTAATGTGACCAATGTGCTATGACTTGTGTAGGATCAACTTCAAGGGAAAATCCGCCAACCGAACACTGTGAGTAATATCTTAATAAAGATATTTTCGATTATATCTTATTTTCTGATTGCCCTTATGTGGTAAGACCTTTCTGAACTTCTGATTGAAACATGTGAATGGGTCACCAATTACAATATGCTATATGGGCAAGTATTGATGAATTAGGCCCAAGGCTGTTCTGTAACGCGATGAATTGGGCCCGAGGCCATTCCAAGTTCTAAATCTCTGAATCTTTGAGTGGACCTAAGGTCGTTCTGGACTATGGTGAGATTGATTGGTTGGCCACTGTACAGTACTGTAATAAAATGTGATGTGATGAGCCGGAGGCCGTTCTGTGATGAGTTAGACCTAAGGTTCTTTTGATCTAAGTGAAAAGTGATATGCAATTGCACCAATCACATGGCCAACCTGGGCTTAAAGATAAAGCCCTGGGCTTAAAGAGAAAACCATTCTGTCATCTGATGGGCCTGAGGCCATTCTGTTATCTATTGGACCCGAGGTCGTTTTGATGGGCCTGAGGCCGTTCTATTAAATATCATTACTGTATGATTGTACTATCTCGGTTTTGAAAAAAGGGGCTCGTTCACCTAACCCCTTTATTTTGATATTATTCACTGGGCGTTAGCTTACTCCATATTTATATGTATGTAGGTAAGCAGCATGGAGTCCAGTTTCAGCCATGGTGAGAGGTGAAAAGCCTACCGAGTGCAAGTGAACCAGAGTCGCCTCACGTGCGAGGTTTTTATCAATTTTTTTGACTCCGTCACCCTGTGTTTTAAGAGGTCTTATGAGACCAAGTCTGTACATATGCAACTCTAAACACTGTTAACTATACCTGTTTTGTTGCTCTGTTGATCTGGGCTTCATGGATAAGTGAATATCCTAAATGTTTAGATGGTGTGAGTTATTATATGTATTGAAAAAAAAAATTGTATGCCATATACGCATAACTCATTGGACAATTTAATTATACTTGTTTCCGCTTCTGGTCCCTTATTAATGATTTCTGACTGAGGCCGTAGGTAATCAACGGATTACTGGCTGGTTATGACCTAAATCCTTGGGGCGGGATCGGGTCATGACGTCTTTAGTATCGGCCTGGTCACTTTCAGAGGTGGTTGGATAGATGCATTGCTGAAAACAATGGCCACCCCTCCCTCATAGGGATACTTTAACATCTAATGGAGGGTGGAGGAGACAACCTTTACCTGATATAACCACGGCCTTCCCAGCAGTAGGTTGAAAGGGGCTAGTATGTCCAGGACATGAAATTCAACTCCCTGCTTTGCAGGACCCACTTGAACTTGCACAGTTACAGTGCCCATAACCTCCTGGCTTGTATTGTCGTATACCCGAATCACCTGGGCTGTTGGAACAAAGTCCACTGGTTTAAGGCCGACCGCGTAAGTAGTTCTAGCAGGACAAACATTTATGGCTGAACCAGTGTCCACTAAAACCACTGGTACCCATTTTTCCCGACACTCCACCAATATATACAAGGGTATGTTATGAGCCGAGCCTTCCGGTAGCAGCTCTTTATCAGAAAACGTGAGCATTGGCTTAGCGCCACTCGGAAAGACCGGGCCCATGAGTTGCTCAGGAGTAGTGTCAATGGACAATTTAGACTTGTCCATTGCGAAAAGGATTGCTTGTCTGTGCACCCTCGAGGCCATAAGCAGACCCCAGATTGAAATGTTAGCCTGTATTTTCTTTAGCTGTTTCAACACTGCCTCTTCTTCTTGTTGTTTCTCTTTTTGTTGCTGAACCTCCTTGTCCTTCCTGGATGTTCCCGTTTGATCTAAGTGCAGTGGTTTAAAGTACCGTCCACTTCGCGTCAAATAGTCAATCTCCTCCGAGTACCACGTGTTGTCTGGTAGGCTCTTGCTCTAATCCTTATCTGTGTGGACTAGATGCAGATCCTCATCATCTCACCATCCTCCTTCAACTGCCAACAAGAAATTATCAGGTTCTATTCTTGCAGCATATGCATCCCCCTTAGGACGACATATAGTCAAGTCTTCGACTATTTCTTTGTCAAACTGCATAAGTGTAGCTTCTTGCTCTGCATTCATGGTGTTCACAATACCGACTTCTTAGTTTGTAGTTTCCGGGAACTTGCCCTTTTCATCAGCCCTTCCGGTTATCTCAACTAACTCTGGTTCCTTCAGCTCTGTCTTGGTCTTAGATTTCTCCTCTATATTTGGTTCATCACTCAACCACCCAGTGTTATCTGTTGATCCTGCTAAGTTGAAGCATCCGATCTACACATCCCCCTGGTCTTGTTCGTCAAAGAACTGCAAGCTATCCAGGTTCTCCTCAAGGCCTGCCAAATCATCGAGCCCTTGGCTCGGGCCATCCTCTCTCACTATATTCACTTCTGCTGTAGTTGGCAATACCACTCAAGATTTGACACAATTAACTGGCACAATGTAGTAACTCGGGTCATACACCTCTCTAGGTAGCTCCTCAAAACATTGTTTCATCAACAGACCAACACCTTTCTCAGGGATCACCCTCTCTTCTACCACATGCGTCATCACCACCGGCTTAGGTTGGGGTGTGGATGTGTCCATCGTGCACAAATCCGTGCTTTCAAGAATGAACACTGTCGGTTTTAGTAGGTGGGAAGGGGTGATATATGGGATGGCCAGTGTATAAATGAGGTTTAGATTTTAAGGTAGCGGGACTTGGTTATGGGCCGGGAGTGGATTTGTGGTCACATTCGGCTTTTGTGGTGGTGCAACCACCTTATTGTCGATGAGATCTTGAATTTCATAACGTAGTCTAAAGCACTGTTCGGTGTCATGACCGTGTTGTTGGTGGAATGCACAATACTTGGCTGAGTTATGTTTGGCTGGGAGAGGATCAGACAATGGGCACAGTTCTAATGGCTTCAGGTGCCCCTTCTTAACAAGCACCTGCATGACTTTGGTTAAAGACATGTACAGTTGGCTAAAGGTTCTATGCGGTCGGGCAGGTCTAGCTGAAGTTTGTGAGCTTGTATTAGCAAAGGGGTTGGCGGTTTTATTTGTAGTGGTGACGACATTCACATCTGACGGCTGCGCAACTGTGCTACCACTGGTGGTAGCATTGGAACTGTGAACAAAGGGCCTCTTGGCCTGCTCTTTCTCATCAGGAATCAAACCCTGTTTCATGGAAAGGTGAACAGGGGTAAGACGATCATCTTATGCAATAATCTCCCACGCAGGTTGCGCACAACCATTCTAATTTGGTCTTTCTCAGATGGCCTTGTTGTCATCATGGAAGCCTTGGCTCTCCAACGTGTTACAAATTCAACAAAGCCCTCTTTCAGCTCCTAGTGCGTTGCTTCAAGATCACGGGTTGTGACCTCGATTTGAGTATTGTACGAATACTGTGCAATGAAGGCCTCAGCCATTTCTTTCCAGTTCTGTTTAACAGAATCCTCCAGCTTTATATACCAGATGGCCGCTATGCCTGACATAGTCCGACCGAAAAGGGATAACTTCTGCATCCTTGTCAAACCCATCGGCCATAAAATGTCTGAAAACAACCACAGATGCACCATCGGATAGCCGAATCCGTCAAATCGATCGATGTGCGACATTTTAAACTAGTCTGGCAGTGTCACTATAGAGTCAGTACACCCGTCTTCAATATCTAGGATGGAATTAATACCTTGGGCTCTCGTGAATAGTTTTTCCAGCTTGTTAACCTTGAGCGTCGTCAGGTCAACCTCCAATTCAAAGGGAGACTCAATCTGATGAGCCAGAGCTTTAGATGTCTAGACCAGGATTTGCTCTGCGGCCAGGTTACCTAGATTCTCTTGGACATTAGCCGTCTGAGCAGCGGTTCCGGGTGGTGGGATAATAGGGGGTGCATGAGATGAAGAAGCCCCAACCGCTGTGGTTGTTGCTGCTATAAATAGGTTATCACCTTGACTTGACGGGTCATAACCTCAGCTTGGTAGGCATCATCTTGCTGCATGGTTTGAATTGTCTGTTGCAACTGCATAATCAATTCCTCCATGTTCACAGGGAGATATTGTGCCATCGGTACTGGCGACTGATCTTGGGCTGGACTAGAAGTGGAAAACTGCTCTTGCACTGAACTAGACACGGGTGAACTAGGTAAGGATTGTTTTCGATACTGTACCAGTGAAATCTGTTCAACCCTCATCCGTCTCGTAATCGGTGGGAGTGAAGCAAACACAGGTCATCCCCTAACAAGATCCTTAACCCTACATAGTCTTCCGACCCTAGTCCAAGGTACTCGGGGGATATCAGAACTTTTCGAAGTTATGGTGTTAGACTACCTAGCAAAAGAAACAAATCAAAAAAAGAAAATCAGAAATCAGAAACCGCACAATGCCTCAGCTTGGATACAAACACGAACAAAGTTATAGAACTGCACTCAACACTGAAATCTACCTCAACACTGAATCAGCTCCCAAAATAGATAACCACAGTATAACTGACATGCACATCCTGAACAGTTTCAATGTAAAGCACATACCAATTAAGTGAGAGCCAAAACACCCCCTATGCTGGGGTAGGGTTACCCTATCCTAGTTTTGTTAGGAGCTAGAGTTTTACTACTCAAACAAGCGGTTTCACGCAACCCTATGCACGTGTGAGCATCATGTTCTAAGTTGGAAAGGTCACTATAGCTTCGCTATATGCAACTACACCGATTGGTCAAAAATGGGTACCTCAGCACGACTATCTAATATACCTCTCACACCTAACACCGAGAAGTGAAAGGAGGATCAAATGGTATGGCGGTAGTCTAGATCCAAGGGTTGTGTTCCTATCTCGGCAGAGCCCACGACCGGTCAGCTTTCCGGCGAGCCGTTAAACAAGCCTCTGGCAAACTGTCCAGGAATAGCGGATAGCAAACACAGTGACTTAGCACACTGATGCAAAATGCAAATGCAAAGAAACATATACATGTGAATAACAATACACATCATGATTTTCGAGTCAAGTTCTCTAAGTTCCCCAGTAGAGTCGCCAGGAACTGTAGCCCGACTTTCCGTCACCCCCTTTCGGAAGGACGAGAAGCCCTACAATATCGGACTCCTGTGGTGCTAAATTTGATTCCACAATGTGCAATGTGAAATAGCAAACACAAAGAGTCCAAATCCGGCAAATCGTTTTGAAAAATCGATTTTAAATCAAAATGCCAAACGTGGATTGCTTTGCCAGATACAGAGTCGTCACCTAAATATTTTGTTTCTAAAAATCTAGGAAACTCGAGACTTGTGCCAAAGGCCATTAGTCCATCAACCCCAAAGTTGTCTCCGCTCAGGAGCTTAGATACGAGAGGGGAAGGTCATGAATTGAGCACCCCGCTTGCCTGATTAAAAGATCGGCCTCTACTAATCATGATGTGATTCTTAATCCACATTATATGCTCTTATCCAATTATTAGGCTGTATTACTATGTGATGCACACGTAATGTATAGACTAATTCGCAAGAATTAGAACACTCGATCGCATGTTCAAAAAGGTTTAAAAGATGGTTTGAACTTGCCACTCAACAAAGTGGGCTTACAAATGGTTTGAATTTGCCACTCAACAAAGTGGGCGTACAAATGTACATTTGATCAAATTGTTCCAATTCAAACAACAAGGCTTTATCCACAGGCATTTAAGCAGTTCAACACTTAAGCATTTAGCCTCATGGCAAACATGCTAGACATGGCAACATTCACACTCCATTCAAGATGCTAAAGCACTAAAACTTACCTAGTACTCTAAGCCAAAATAAAAAACTAGTTCGAAAAAAGCATGATTCCTAACTATACAATAATGCCTAATGCAACACATGCAAAATGTAACTAAGTGGGCTCAGCTACTAATGACATGTGATTCACTTCAAAGCATGCGATCTAAGCATGTATACACCGAAGTAATTGAAACAACAATGCAGTTTGAATGATGAACCGAGTCTCGGTGCATGCAAGACAAATGAATGGATGCAAACATGAAGAATGCTAATTGAAACATGACCCCTAATCTAACCATCAAAAGCTAGTAAATAAAAGGGAGAAAGACGTGGGGTTTGAAGACATACACACACGTACGCACACTAATTACAACATTAAGCTCTCACGAAGGAGAGTCCGAATCAAAGTCCGAATGTCCGAAATAAACTAAGGCCAAGTTTGGGATACTTAAAAAAAGCCAAAAAGTCAAAAAGTTACTCAAAAAGTTAAAAAGTTAACACTATTCACCAAAAGTCAACAATTACGGCTGCACAACTCTCAATCCTAATTTTCCTATGCAAACCAATTTTTATAATTTTTTATTACACATTTTTCCATAAAAAGTCAAAAAGTTAACCCAAGCATCCATATTTTTTCCCTCAACTTTTTAGTTTAAAAAGACAAAAAGTGCACTTATTTAGGACACCCCAAACAACCCCTAACTATTACAAACCTGAATGAAATAACTAACTAACTACCCTAAACTAATTAAATATTACAATACATAACTAAGTTAATTAACAGGTCTAAGCTAATTGCATATTACAAAGCGAGTAACTAATTAACTATCTAAGTTAATTAACTATTACAAAACAATTAACTACAAAGTAACTAAGCTAATTAATTGCCACAAGAATTAATTAACTAATCTACTTAAATAATTACAACATTAGCATGCATTAGCTACCACTAATTAACTAAGCAAATGAACTAAATGGCCTCGGGAAACGAGGGACGCATGCATGCTCAATTGTTCCACCCGAAGAGCGCCTACAGTCTGGCACTACTTGCCTCTGTTACACAACACTTCCACTGTTTTCCTTCTCTAGATCAACTCTACCCTGCTTCAGAGGCATAACGCTGCATTTTTTCACTGGTCGCCGGCCAGCCACTAATGAGGGTTTGCCGACCAAATTGAGGGGTTTTCCGGGCACTGATGAGGGGCTACTGGCCACTACCAGTAAGTTATGCCTTGCTGCGACAGAGGACAAAATAGAGCAAGAAAGGGGTGGTCTTACAGGTTGTGTGTACCATGTACCACTCCTTATCATCAAAGCATCTCTATGGAGTGGTACACTTGGCTCCAAAACCACAAATCAAGCAATTTCCATGCATGATGGCCAAAGAACCAAGATGTACAATTTCAATGGATGCAAAAACAAGACTCAAAAGCCATTACCCTATCATACATGATCAAGGGCAATAGAGACCTAGGAAAATGGTACATTTCATCACTTTTGAGTATGAAATGTCCTATTTTTCTTGTGTTTAAATTAACGTTCGATTTGAACACATGCAATGCAACACAAAAAAAATTCTTATCTTGCCACTTTTACTTGCCAATTTTGTTTACACATTTTCGTTACCAAATCGTTCTTTAATCAATTTGTCCATTGGTGAGTGTCCTCTAAGATGAAAGAAGTGTCAACCAAGGGATAATGTAAGGCAAGAAAGAGATCATACTGTTGATAATGAACCCTTAAAGAGGATTAAACCATTAAGCATGACCTCAATCTCAAGCTTAAAAGATCCCAAGTGCGAAACAACCCTCAAAAGCAAATGAAAGATTAAGCAAAGAGGGAGGTCTAAGGCCCTAAAACACCAACTTGTGAAGACTATTACACTACAACCATGCAAAACAAGACTCAAATGAATTAAACAGCCCCAAACAGAGCTAAATCAGGCTATTTCAGAGGCTAAAATATGCTGGACTTGAACTTAGTTAAGCTAGAAAAATATGCTAACATATAAAGCTAACTACGCATACAAATAAGACACAAGGAGATGAGGCTAACCCCTCCAAATTTGGACTTCAAAATAATGTTTTTGCCACTAAAAAACCTCTGAAATTCAGTGGTTAAAAGGCCTAAAAAAGTTGGTTTGAAAGTGGTGAACAAAGGTACAAAAGCTTTACAAATAAAGAAGTAAGAAGGGTGAACCATCCCTTAACTGAAAATGGCCTCAAACCACCACCTCTAGGCCACAAAAACAGAGTTTTTTACAGTTCAAAACCAGCCCCCAAACAGCCCAAAAATAGTAGAAGAAGATGGCAAAGCAAGTATGTAAAACAAGCTAACATAGCAAGTGTTATACCTCTTGAAGCCAAGGCACAAATTAGGCAACAAAGCAAGCCACAACCACCTTCTAAAGCTCAAAGAGGGTCTCAAGTAACCTTAGCCCAAAGAGAAGCAACTTTGGTTAAGGGTTGATAGACAAAAATGTGGAGACACTAAGCAACTAGGCACAAAAATTCAAGAGAAAGAGAATTTTGTAGAGAGAGAGAGAATTTTGCCCCAAAATTTTCTAACCCTTCACAAAGCGGAAGGAGGTCCCATATTTATAGAAAAACATGTATTCAGCTGCAATATATCCATCCATACACGTGTATGAAGATGGGGTGAGTTATGGTAACAGCTGGTACAGTTGTCACCAAAATATCTGAAAATATGCACTGATGGCCAGCTGACCACACCAGTGGCGGGCAGGCCACTTAGATGGCCGACCAAGGAGCACTTGTAGCTAGCAGCCTCATATGGTGGCCGGTTGGCCACCAGGGGGTGCAACCTTGAAGGCCAAGTGCTAGTACAAAACAAGGCTCGGAAAGGATAAGGACTGAAAGCTCAAAGTTAGGGCGTTCCGTTGAGAACTTCGGGCACAAAACAAGCACACACATGCATAATCATCGGGTGCATAAACGATGACGTCCAAGTCTTGAGGACGGTCAAAAATGGGGTGTCTACAACTGCCTCAAATTTAAAAGGCCTATTACGGGGGTTTAAGGAGTGCATACCTTGTGTATAGACAACAAGATGGGAATGATCAAAGTAGGTTTGAGGTAGAACTCGAACTGTTGCTTCTGGAAACATGGTCCTCCATTCCGCATTACACATAGCTCTATCAAGTCTCTCCATGGTGTTGGCAAGCCCTTGTCTATTGTTTGTCCACGTCAAACGAGGTCCAGAGCTGCCTAAGTCAAATGAGGTTGTAGTTATTAACTCGATCCAGGAATTTTTGGGTTCTGCCGATATTACGGTTAGTGGAGAAGCTCCTTCTTTTCCTTTGATATGCATGTCATTGAAGTCCCCAGCCACTAGCCAAGGTTGTTGCATGTTATCAACTACATCTTCAACGTCTTTCCAAAGTTGATCTCTAAGGATAGGGTTAGGGCTGGCATAGACAACAACTAGAACCCATTCCTCATAGTCCTCCTTCTAGACAGTAGCATGAATGACTTGTGGGCTAACTGCAGAAGCTCTATCATTCACTTGATTGGTATCCCAAACAATCCAGATGCCCCCCACTCTGCCCACAAGATCCACCATTGAAGAGGCTGTAAATCCTAGGTGATTAAAGAAATCACTCATTTTGCTGAAGGACATTTTGGTTTCCAATAGGATCAGAATTTTTGGGTTATGAGTCTTAATGATTTCCACAAGATTACGCTTGAATTTGTTGTTGTCGGCACCGCGATAATACCATCTGCCAATCAAACCCTAAAGAACATTGAGACTCTGACAAAAAGTCACATTTTAGAGTGTAAGTGTAATTTACCCTAATAATTTTATTAAAAAAATTATATTTACAACATGAAATTTTATCCTTATATTCATTTATTTTACACTTTCTTAATCTATTTACATATTAAAAAAGTGGTATTATCTTTAAACTTTTTGTTCTCTATATATGCTCCTTAATCTTCCAAACTCTAATCCACAATCATCATCACATCCAACCACCATAGAAACCACCTCTAACTAGGGATGGCCACAGGGGCGGATTTGCCATTCCCCGCCCCTACCCCTGCCCCTGCGAACCAACTCCATCCCCGTTTCCGCCCTACTCCCACTACGGGTGAAAATTTTCAACTCCATTTATGCTCTCGCGGATACTCGACCACATTTCAAATAGTCAAAAAATTTAGAATCATTTAAATCCTTAACACACTAAATAATTTTTCTTATTTCTATATATATAAACAATGAGACTTTTAGGATTGTTATTTATTTATATTTAAATAGAATCACTGACTTTTAATATTATTTTTTTATATCTAATTATATTATATATACATAAATATTATTAATTATATCGGGTCAAGTTTGGATCGGAGGAGGTAATACCCGCCTTCACTTCCCCCCGTTGCAAGTGACTAAAATATAATTCACCGCTACCCCATATAAATGTCGGGGTGAGTAAAATTTGTCCCATTCAAAAGAGTATGAATGGACCCCCGCAGATCGAATTAAAATAGGCATCCCTACCTCCAATTACCATCCCAACCCTTATTCCAGCCTACTTGTCACCCCCATCACCACGACTACTCTAATCCATTATTGCAAAAATTGCCAGCCTCAACCTTCTCTCTTATTATCGCAAATTTTGCATCAACTCACCTATGTACACCGAGTGAGAGAGAGCCACTAAATGAATTTGAGATATCAAAAGAAGAAAAAAAAAAAGTTACTCCTAAAATCTTTAAATTTAATATTTACATATTCAACTTAGGCAAGGTGAGAAGGAGGGTGGCGGGTATTAATATTAGCTAATGGAGATTGTGGGAAAGGGAGTGGCTAAGAATTTTTGGATTTGTCATTTGTGATAAGCTTGAAAAAAATAAAATAAAAAATAGGAGAATTAATGATATAATTTTAGGATGAAAATAGAAATTAAAATAAAATAGAGAGAAATATGTTTTAAAATCAAAAACTTTTCAAAAAGCAATACGTGAAAGAGAAATATATTTTAAAAACTCCATCTAAACGTAAAATTAAAAAGTATATATTTTAAAGGATAAAGATTGGTAGCTCGAGGATTTCGCCCCCGAATCCCCCTAAAGCCCAAAACGACGCTTTAGGTTTTTTTTTTTTTTTTTTTTTTCTTTTTTTCCGCCATTTTTGAACGCAGAGCAGAGGAAGAGGGAGAGAAACAAAGGGAGAGGGAAGAGGGAGAGAAAGAGCTCGTCGCTCAGCCGAGCTCGTCCGCCCGTCGGTCGTCGGCCCAGCCGAGCTCGTCGCTCGTCGCCCAGCCGAGCTCATCTGCCCACCGGTCATCGACCCAGCCGAGCTCGTCGCGTCGCCTCCGCCCGCCTCCAGCCCATTTTTTAGGCCCCCTCCAGTCCTTCTTCCCCCTCCCCCTCCTCCTCCCCCTCTCCCTCTTCGTCTTCTTCTTGCTTCTTCCGCTGTAAAAAAAGAAAAAGAAAAAAAAGGAAATTAGGGAGATTCGGGGGAGCTCGAAAACGAGCTCCCTAGCACGGTCCTATTTTAAAATATATACTGAAATTACATTTTCAAAATTCCATCCAACCAATACATATAAACGGAAGGATGAAATCATAATTTTAAAGCCACACCAAACAAAGCCTTAATTTTACAAATTTGACCGGTGCCACGGTGACCTGCCCCTAATACCGAATGGACTTCCAGTCCGATTGACACCAAAATTCTTCAGTCAACAACGCGGCGTCTCTCTCTCTCTCTCTCTCTCTCTAAAGTTTCCCTCTCTCCGACTCTGCAAACTCTCTCTTTCTCTCTCCAAATTAGGGTTTCCATATACGAACAGTCCCAGGAAAATTACTTCTTGAAACCAAACCAGAGGATCAATCAATCAATCAATCAATCAATTGTCCGCACGAAATGGACGTAGCTTCCGGAGGAGGACCGGCACCATTTCTTCTGAAGACTTACGACATGGTGGATGACTCAACCACCGACGAGATCGTCTCCTGGAGTTCCAACAACAACAGCTTCGTGGTCTGGAACCCTCCCGAGTTCGCTCGCCTCCTTCTTCCCACCTACTTCAAGCACAACAACTTCTCCAGCTTCATCAGACAACTCAATACCTATGTAAGCTAACAATTCAATTGCTTTGTTTTTGCTTATATGATGTGGAATTGAGGGGTTGAAGCTATGCACCTGAGAAATCTTGGTTTTTAGAATCATCAAACATGTCCTCTGATGTGGTTAGGTTCGTTTTGGTATTTTTTTTGGAAATGTTTTATTTGAAGAGGGAGAATTTCAGGGGAATTTGAAAGATAGTGATTTTTTTTTGAATTGAATATCTCTGTTAAACATGAGTGAGTTTGGATCAAGGTTTATAGATAGAGGACTGAAAAACTGAGTTCCACATGTGCATTTTTAATTATTTTAGGTGTATTTCTTTTGCTAGCCAATTCTGAGTTGCATAGGTGGTGCAGAATAATGCTTGGTGAATTGGGTAGTTCTCGTAAAACAAATACTTGATAAAAGTTCATCGAATTGAAGCATTGGTTACAACCACCTGTTGTTAATCTTGATCACAATCTCCTATTTATTGCTTTGGTGAACCAAAAGATGGTGGCAACTGGCAAGCAATCTAGTAACTCTTAGAAAAATTTGTACTTTGATCCAGTAATATAGGGGTAATGTAACTATTCAAAATTTTAATTAAATAGTCATGGTAGGCTTCTTCTTGTTTAGTGGGATTGATGCAACTAATCAACAATTTGAGCATGTTCTCCACTGACTTACTTTACAATGCAAGTACAAGTTTAAGAACGTTTTTAACACATAAAATTTTTAATGCATCAAACCAATGAAAATGCACATTTCCCTCTAGAGTATAAACCTACTCATTCTGTTTGAACCTTCACTTTGATCAAACTGGTTTGGTGACTACTATGAGTTATGTTCATTCTTTCATATTTTTCAATCACAACTTCATGGTCAGGTTGTAGAGTTTTCTCAATAAACCATGTAAATGCTTGCAAAGAAAATCACAATCTTTGTCATTTAAAATTTTTAATTCTTCATCATTACCATAACTTTGAAGTGAGTAATGTGGAAACATGACATCGGGTGAGAGCAATTGCTTGAAACTTTACCTAAAAATCAAACTGGCCCAAGTTTGGAATAATTTAAGGCTCTTCTATGTCATGCCATGATACATCCTCTAAGATCTGAATCATGGGACACTATGATAGGCCTAATACCTACACTATGTCGAGCTGAGGCTGACTACCGGTCTATAGGTGAGCTGGTCTCCAACTGTCTTGGAGCCTATATAAGAGACTACCCATGCACGTAGAACACACAAAACTCTGGTTATCATTTTCCTCTACTCTGTTGACAATGCTCTTTCACTGCCACCCTCTCTCCCTTTAAGGCTGCCTTTATTTTCTTTTCTTCCGCCTCCAGCAATCCCTATCCATTGTAGTGTTCACAATCTTCCTAGAGGGTCACGACTGACCACCTCACTATCACATACCTACAGTCATTAATTGTGTTTTATTCAGCCCAAAATTGCTCACAGAATTGTGACAATGGATTGAAAACAGTTTAGTATCAACATACAAGGGATTTTATTAAATACATCTGGCCAACTCATTTTCAAATTTGACGAAATATCTGGTAACATTTTGAAACTTGTGCATGTGTATATGCATTAATATTGTTGGAATTATCTCTAGTCCTTGTTCATCTTGTAATTGGATGTATTTGTATAAAGCATATGTTGAACTGCACACTGGAAAAACTATGGCCAACTGGCCATATAAAGCTGTGGGTTGCTGGCCGGGGCTAGATCTTTCTTGCCCCACTTGTTATGCATTATATGATTGTTTTTCAATGGGGAATGAAGAAAAAATGTTCGGAGCTATGCTTCTGCTTAACCTGTGTTACAAAATTTCATTAATTGCTGTAATTTTCTTTCACATTCAAATAGGTGCAGTTAGTAGATTTCGCTGGACAATCTTAATTTCTCTTGTTTCAGTCTGACATGAATATTTCTGAACTACTGAGTTTTATCAACTCTTCCAATTAGATAGACTTGTTCAGATTCCTGGCATGCTTCTGTGGAGGCAGAGTGGCATTTATCTTTTATTTTTCTGGTCTATGTTCTCTCATATATTTTTTCTGTCAGTGCTATATATTCAGTGTTGCAATTTTCTTGTCAGCCCCCAAATAGATAAATAAACCTATGAAGTGCACACACTTAATGCAACGAGCAATGTCAAATGCAAAACATATAGCATTGTTCTGGACACAATTTATACATGTTGAAGTCCTTTTCAAAAAGAATCAGACACATGGCCCAAACAATGTTAACATGTAACATGCACAGTTAATCTTGAAAAGGAATATAGTAGCTATATTTAAAAAATTAAAAAGGAAAGGAAGACATTTACCAAGGAGCAGTATTATTGCAAAACAGTATGTGTATTATTTTTATTGAGCTTCATCTTCTGAGTTATGCATTTGTTAGCACAAATGTTTCGTAAACTAATCATGATTTTATATTTGTCCCACTTACAATACACATGTTTTTTTTTTTTGGACTAGTATCCCATTCCCACATAATACATTTACTAGTAAAATGTGTACATTTATTTAGTGCTGTGTTGTCAATGTTTGTCATCTCAGCTTATCCATATTGTTTCGTGTTGGTATCCACTGTCCGTGTTTGTAAAACATAGCCCTCAAAAGTCCAAACTGATAGAAATTTCATGTGGGGAAAAATTCAAATATTGCATTGTGTTTGACTCAAATTCTTTCATTGTTTAACACATTGGTTTGCATATAATCCTCTGAAGTTTGAGTTCTACTTTGTATTTTATTTGAGTTAACGAAATCTTATGGATATATTCTGTTAATAGGGGTTTCGAAAGATTGATCCAGAAAGATGGGAATTTGCAAATGAAGATTTTGTGAAAGATCAAAAGCATCTCCTAAAGAATATACATTGCAGGAAACCCATTCACAGCCAGAGTCACCCTCACGGTACTCCAGTTGACCAAGAGAGAGTGGCTTTTGAGGAAGAAATTGATAAGCTTTCATGCAAGAAAGTTGCACTTGAGAAAGCGGCACATGAGAAAGCTGCACTTTTATCTGCTTCAAAGGTTCAGTTGGAAGACTCAACTCAGCGGGTAAATGGTATGGAACAGAGGCAAGATAAGTTGCTGAACTATTTAGAAACTGCAATTCAGAACCAGAATTTTGTTGAACATCTTGCTGGAAACTTGAAGCTATGGATTTTTCAGCATATAATAAGAAAAGGTGTCTACCTCAAGTTGATTACTCCCGGCCAGTTCTAGAGAATAGCTTTGTGGACAACCATAGCAGCTCTAGGCCCGAGTTTGGGGACGTTTTCCACCAAGATTTCTCAAACAAGTTAAGATTAGAGTTGTTACCGTCTGTTTCAGATATTAACTTGGTTTCACATAGCACACAGAGTTCCAATGAAGATGGGGAATTTTTTTTTACGAAACTTCATATTATGCCTAAAAATTATGCTAATCATAACTGTAAAGTCAATTTCAGTTTATCGTGCCTTTGAGGCTTTCAATTTTTAGTCCAAATGTTGTAATTTTAACAGATTTTCTCATCACCAACAGATACAAATTGATAAACATGTAATTCACAGATTAAAACATGAAATTTCACATCAAATACATAAACACACATATAATCACACATCTAATGAGGGAATTAAAGCATACAAGAGGATTGGGTTATTACAGCCATTGCCCGCCCTTGTTCTAATCCTTTTCTCTATCGCAGCTTGGTGGGCGCTCTTCCATGTCTCACTATTACTCGGCTTGAGCTTTATTATGCTGTTAATCAGGCTTGTCAACATATGCACTCTCTAACTGTGGGCCATTTTTTGGCCTTAAAACGAATTCTTCAATATGTGAAAGACACTCTTTCCCATGGTCTTTACTTTCATCCTAGCCATTTTCAATTACAGGCTTACAGTGATTCCAATTGGGCTAGGGATGTCATCGATAAACGTTCCACTTCCAGCTATTGTGTCTATTTGGGACCCAACCTGATTTCATGGTCTTCTAAGAAACAAACTACTGTTTCTCACTCCTTCACTGAAGTTGAGTATCACTCCTTAGCTCACACTCCTTCACTGAAGTTGAGTATCACTCCTTAGCTCACACTATGGCTGAATTGACTTGGTTACAAATGCTTCTTCAAGAGTTTCATATTCCTCAACCTTCTCCACCTGTGTTACGGTGTGATAATATGTCCTCTTTATCCTTGGCTGCCAATCCAGTCTTCCATAGCTGCTCGAAGCATATCGAAGTGGACTGTCATTTTGTATGGGAGAAGGTGGTTGCTCATAAGCTCCTACTCAAATTTGTTCCCACTGCTCACCAATTGGTTGATATTTTCACTAAGCCACCTTCTACTGCTCGTTTTTCTTATTTCACACACAAGCTAATGGTTAATGCCTTGCCCCCTTAGCTTGAGGGGAAGTGATAAGGCTCCTGTTACTACTGAACCTATCAGGAGTGAAGTCACATCATAAGGCATACTGTGCCACACAAGGATAGCTTAGCTTGTAACTAGGTATTGTTATAGAGTTAGATATCTACGGTTAGCATATTAGAAATACAGTTAGTTAGTTATGAATTGATGTATATATACACAGGTATGGATTGTTCTAATAATCAATGAAGATATTTTTTTGTTCTTGATAATTCATCAAAGTTCACCCATTAACTTTATTTATAAAGAGGATGGTTTGACTGAATTTGATCCAAACAGGGAAAATACGTTTGATTGTCTCAGATTTTCTATTTTGGTTGTCTAAATTATGATGTCTTCTCTATCTTTTATCTTTTGTTAGTTTGCTTCCTAAACTTCGAAGTTCACACCCATTAATTTAGTAGTATGCTTATATACTTCTAATTTTTGTAGGATCAAAGTAATGTCAAATGCAAGTTGTTGCATTAAGAGGGGACAAACTTGGTAATTTACGATTTGTAGTTATGCTTTTTGGATGTTTAAAGTAGTATTTTAGAGATTAGTGAATCTTATGATTTGGATACTTTTCTTAGTTTGTCTGTTTTGAAGTTATCAACTTGATATGATAGAAGTTGATGAGTTGATGATGGAAGTTAGTATGCAGGTTGTTTGGTGTATGGATATTGGATTTTTTTGCTTACTTCATAGTTGCTATTTCTACTTGGTTTGTTCACAGCTTACATTTTATAAGTTATTGTCTACATGTTGTTAGGCAAGGTTATATTCCTGTGTATATATATATATATATTAAAAATAACCTTCTACGACATATAAAATTATGTCATAAAAAGTGTAATGATTTGTGACATGCAAAAAAATGTCGTAAAAGATTATATACGGTATACAAAGTATGTTATAAATATATTAAAAATGACCTTTTACAACATACAAATTAATGTCGTGAAAAGTGATGATTTATGACATGAAAGAAAATGTCGTAAAATATTATATATGGCATACAAAGTATGCCATAAATATATTAAAAATAACCTTATACGACATGCAAAATTATGTCATGAAAAGTATGATGATTTATGACCTGACAAAAATGTCATAAAAAATTATATACGACATACAAAATATGTCGTTAATGTTTAATTTATTACTTTTTACAACTTTTCCTACATGCCGTAAATGATGCTTAACTTTCCATGGCATGTCATATAACGACATTTGTATGCATGCCATGGAAGAATTTTTACAACATGTATTGTAAGTCGTAAAAATTCAATTTTGTTGTAGTGGTTCCAAGAGTATCCGTCCATAATTCGGTTGCCATCATCTCTCCTACCAATTGTTCAGAAATTAGGAAGTTCACAAGTACACAACAGTAAAGGTCCAATCTAACAAAACATACAAAATTTGAGGGTTTTGTTTTGTTTTGTTTTTGTTTTGTTTTGTTTTTTTTTTTTTTTGCGCTCGCGCATGTGTAATTTTTCTTAAATCTTTTGTGGTGTTTCAAGGAAACGATGGTAGAAATATATGAAAGAAGACTTAGGCTTTGTATGGTTCTCCTTTCGAATCATGATTCTACATGCAAAATTTTTAAAATACTTTTCAAAATTCATAACTAAACACATAACTCAAAATTATTCAAAAATTAATTTCAAAACTCATAACCAAATACATGACCTAAAACTCTTTTCTAAACTCTTTTGATGATAAATTGTTGAAGATGGTTAATGATGAGATTGTTAAATTATTTTTATAAAAAATCTAAAAAAATAATTTCTATATTTAAAAAATATCTAAAACAAATATAATTTTTTTTCTTCAAATAACAGGTTGCAATTGCAAAAAAATAAAAATAAAAATTACACTATTCCAATCAACCAGCCAGACGTTCGAGAGCATATCCAGGCTGACAACCTGGTAGACTGCTCTTTTCAAAATTTAAAAATTCTTTTTAAAACTCATAACTAAATAAATTTTTTCTTTTTTAAAACTTAACTCATAATTTCACACTTAAATCAAAACTCTAAAAAAAATTATAACTTTAAAACTAAACCAAACGTTACCTTGGGTTTTCTATCAATACCTGGGTCTTCCTTATGAGCAGGAAAAGAAAAAGTAAAAGCGAAAGAAAGAGCCAGGGTTGACCTGTTGACTGTCCTATGTAAGAAAATGACACAAGGGATGTGCGGTGATGGTGAGTAGTTGAGTAAATGGTATCCAAATAAAAATAATAATTAGTGAAAATTTTTAATTTAAAAAAATATAAGGTATTAAATTTAATAAAAACATTTATTTGATGATAAGATTATTTATTTGGCAAAGGTCCATTAACACCAAAAAAACTGCTCATGATTAGGGAATTTAAGAAGAGATTTAGAAATAAAAAGAGAAATGACGTGTGAAATTAAGTAAAATGTAAGTATATTTTATTTATATTTTATATACCTTTTCCTTTTTTCTTTCTAAATCCCTTCCTAAATTTTTCAACCAAACATAGTGTTAGTGTGCTTTTTTCAAATGTAATACTGCAATATAACACACTACAAAACTCCTTAGTGTACTTTTCAAATATAACAACATAACATTTCAAAAAAATTCCTTAATGTATTTTTTTTAAACGTAACACTCTAATCAATGTAATACACAAAAAAAATTTAGTGTATCTTTTTTTCCAAATGTAACACTCTAATGTAACCCATTAAAAAAAATTATTTAGTATACTTTTCTCAAACATAATAATGTAGCATTCTAAAAAATTCCTTAGAATATTTTTTCCAAACATATCACTCCAATCAATGTAATACAAAAACTCCTTAGTGTATTTTTTTTTCCGAATGTAACACTCTAATGCAATGCAACACTCCAATGTAATACCAAGAAATCACACCAATAGAAATGTGAATTTTTACGCTCAACAACTAACATTTCTGTCACCAATCCTCCCTAGAAGAATCTTTTATACCCCACCTTTCCATTCTCATCTCAAAAACAAATTAGAAAATTGAAAACATAAATTACAAAAAATGTATTCACTTAAATTCAAATGATACCAAATCAAATAAATACAAATTTTTAAAACAAAAATGACTAATTGGTTCATAAGAAAACTCTTAGAACTAAATAGATCAACATTCCTCCATATGAGATTTATGGATAAATTTTTCTTAAAAGTGATGATTAAATTGGAAAAAAAATCATTTAAAATTAAAGAATGATTCTAATTACTTATTTTGATAATCTCAAACTTTATAGTTTTACAAAAATTTTATTTAAACAAATATATATAATAGTTTTATTTCAATTATTTATGTGTATTTTACTAATCTTAGCCCTATTGTGCTATAAAAGTGTAACTGAAATAAATATATAAGGATTTTATATGATATTAAATTATAACATAATAAAATAAACATTCAATTTGGTATTAATAATAATAGTTAAATTAAAAAGAAAAATAGTAACATATAATTAAAAGTGATTGTAATTATTATTTTTTTATTTAGTTAGAAAATATATTAAAAAAAAAGTAAGAATGGCAGTTATAAAAAAAATTATTTTAAAAAATTAAATATAAATATGTTACGGTTAGATTAAGAAAAAATAAATAGATTAATTACGTTGAGTATTGATTTTTTTAATATTATATATATATATATATATATATATATATAAAGTTTAAATTAAAAAAATATATTTTGGCCCAAACAAATTTGGCCATTAATTTTGTAGATGAAATGATATGAAACATTAATGATGTCATGTAGGACAAAATATACATTTTTTTCAAAAACTCATCAACCATTATCCACCCAAAAAACTCATCTACCATATTATATCTATATATTGGGGGGGGGGGGGGGGGGGGGGGGGGGGGTTGGGGGGAGGGGGGAATTGGTACGGGGTATGAGTCTCACTCATATCTTGTTTGGTGATAATTTGGGAGGGGGGATTAATAGTGTGAGGGGTAATTCACTTTAGGTGGAGGATTATCTTGACTGAATTTCGGATAGGATTAGAAAAATAGTAAGTGGATTGAGTCTATTTTATATAAAAAAAATTATTTTTTTTACTAAGTGCGCCTGCTTGTTTTAATATTTGTTTAATTTTTTTTTAATATAGAAATAATTTGTTTTATTTATTTTATATAAAAATAATTTAACAATCCTGTCATTAATCATCTTTCACACTGTCATCAAAACAAACATACTTTTACTTAATTCCCTCACTAACAATCTCCATATTAACAATATTTTCACTAATTATCCTCTCACTAATAATCTCATCTAACCTAATCCGCCAAACACTTAGGAAACTTCTCTGAGTGAAAAGGCAAATTTGCTACAAGGAAGGTGTAGGTCCCACCCATATCTTGTTTTGATTTGGGAGGAGAGGATTAACAGTGTGAGGGGCTTAGTAATCCCCCTAAGGATGAGGATTACCTTGGCTGAATTTTGGATGGAATTAGAAAAATAGTTAGTGGATTGAGTCTAATTTATATAAAAAAAATTATTATTTTTTTTACTAAGTGTGCCTGCTTGTTTTAATATTTGTTTTAGGTTTTTTTTTTAACTATAGAAATAATTTGTTTTGTTTATTTTATATAAAAATAATTTAACAATCCCATTACTAACCATCTCTCACACTGTCATCAAAACAAACACGCTTTTACTTAATTCCCCCACTAACAATCCACACATTAACAATCTTTTCACTAACTATCCTCTCACTAACAATCTCATCCAACCTAATCTGCCAAACACTTAGGAAACTTCTCTGAGTGAAAAGGCAAATTTGCTACAAGGTGGGTGCTAACTAGGAAACTTTTTTGTGTTGTTATTAGGGCTGGGGCTGGGGCTGGGGCTGGGGCTGGGTATAGGGTTATTCGAATCGTTCAATCTGCCCAATTCGAATTGATTCGCATAGAAATGGGCAGTTTCGCAGACACAATGCAAGCGCATGCGATTTGGAATATGGCATGATTGTGGGTTACGGACGGATTACGAATTTTACCCACATCCACAAGAATCCACCCGTGCTTAGACCTTTTTTTCTTTTTAAAAAAAATTATTCTTATAAAAACTTGGACAGTGAGGCTATGCAAGTTGCTTGTAGAAAGGCTTTTGCTTTTGGAAAAGGAAAAGTGAGTTAGTTTAGTTTGTCACTTTACTGTTTTACAAAAAAAAAAAAAAAAAAAAAAACCTAAATGTGAGGACCTTATTTGCACAAACCGCAACCCGCACTGTAGGCGGTTGCGGGTTCAATTTTCCCTAAATCGCACATATGCAGGTGAGTCAAAACCACAAACCGAACCTCGAGCACCTCTTGTAACCTGTGTGTAGTGGATATATATATATATATATATAGAGAGAGAGAGAGAGTATGGAATGATGAAAGAGGAGAGAAGTGATAAGAGAAGAAGAGTTGGGCGGGAAATATATTTTGGCTTAAATAAACCTGGCCATCAATTTTGTACATGAAATGATCTGAACCATTAATGATGTCACGTAGGTCAAAAATATACATTTTTTCAAAAATCTTTCTACCGTTTTGGCCCTATTTGGCAAATGGGTTTTTGACTCTTTTTTTTTTTGGCTAAAATTTACAAAAAAATTAAAATCAACTAAAATAGTCAATAAGATAAAATGTCACATCAAACTCATAATTATTTTAATTCTTCTCTCATAAATATTATATCCAATTACAAAAAAATTTAACAATATTTCCAAACACAAAAATTTTAACTTGCTAAAATAGTTAAAAATTAAAATAACCTATTAAAATAGTTAACTTCCCAAATGAGCTCATTATATAGATATTTGAGTGTATATTTTGAAAATCATTTTTACAAGTTTGAAATTCAAAACTTATTATGTGCAAAGAAGGTGCTAGGAAACTCACGGATAGCATTTTTGTGTGCAAGGAAGGTGCTAGGAAATTTCTTTCGTTGTGTTTGTTTGGCTTCATAGAATGATGGAGATTAAGGGGAGGGTGGAATTGAGTGAGAAAATTATTAATGTGATGGTATTAAGCTAGAGATGTAGGATAAAAAGTATTTGTTTGTACTCAACCGGATTAGTGATACTTTAGTATTAATATATAAAATTAATATTATTTAATTTTTAATATTTTTTTAATATTATATTTATTTTTAAATATTTTTTAAGAATAGTTAATCTAGTGACACTTAGAAACATACATTGTCACGCCCCACTTTTTATTACTCGGAGTCATTACCAAATTCATTAACTTAATTTAATTTCAAGGATAACATACGGAAATAAACTCATACATTCAATCCGTAGAAGTGATTAACAATACTCTCATTCGTATGCAAAGTAAATATTACATGAACATACTTAATAAATTGCCCTTGGGCTTACATCACTTAAAGTACAAGAAGAAGGGTGTAACCCTTTTACAACAATGGCATTCCGCCAACATAACTGAGGCCCCGTGGCCAGTAAATAAATAGATCAAAATCTTGCAACTCAACTTGCTTAACACCTGAAAAAGATTCAACAACGTGGGATGAACATATAGTCCAGTAGGGAACTCAACATGATCCTCAACAATAACAACTTACAGATAGCTATGATCATGAACACTCATTCTCATACTAGAATAGTAATGTGACAGTTTATACAAAATATATATGTATGAACTTTTCTCGAAAACAACCGTTTCATTCAACGCTACAAGTGGTTTGTCTTTCCTTTTTCCTTTCATTAATCCCCATTCCCAATCCTTCATAACATTAACAAATATTTAGGAAGTAATCTCACTAAGCACGATACCCTCTTCCATTTCCTATACATACTCAGATGTACCTTTTCAAACATGCTTATCTTAAAAACATTCGTTCTCCTCCACACTTTCCAAAAGACAAAAATGACATTTTGGTTCGTTTCCAATACTATCATAACTATACATGCATATCTTTGTAAAAATATAAATTTACAACCCACCAACATGTATACAATCAACCAATGGAGCAACTCAGTCCTCCGAATTGTAACCAATCAAACCCATGATATTTTCAGTTACAACGAAACAACAACAATCCCATTTCACTCTACTAGCTATGTGCGTAGTAAGTCAACAATACACCCCACTTAACAACATAACAACAAGCCAGTTTACCAGGCGCTAGCTGAAGGGGTATGGTACCTTCGATTATTAGCACGGTCAGTTCTCCAGGCGCTAGCTGGAAGGGTATGATACCTTTGATTCTAAGCGCGGTCAGTTCTCCAGGCGCTAGCTGGAAGGGTATGATACCTTTGATTCTTAGCGCGGGACATAACACCAACAATCACAGCACATCAAGGCATAACCAACATGTATAATGCATATACATAAACTATCAAAACACCAGCAATGTGTTAAAGCATAAGAACACATGACCATCTCCTTCCGAGCTAATATACATATATATAATGCATCTAGCACTTCATCACATACGATGTTCAATTAATCAATGGCAAAATGCAAACCCGACAATTCTACACAACCGTGTCATCCTCCACCGATGACCAAGGACAAAACCTCTAGATGCATATAGTTAGTACATCTATTAAAAGATTCAAATATCATGAATCATAAACCCAACAACAATATTAACATGATAGTTAAAGATACAACTTCTACATGTGTGTTCAACACTCAAGGTACAACAAATCCAATTCTCAAACTTATTTCGAAAACACTTCCCTCATTTTCACAAAAACGATTCCATTTCCTTTTTGTTATGACAAAACCAACTCCACTAATCTTGTTTCTATAAAATCATCTCCAAAGCCATGGTTAATCCTTTAGGTATTAACACCCTTACCACACTCATTTTGACAAAAGAGTTTTACACATAATGGTCAACAAACCCCCATTTTAATTTACTCAACCAAAATATAATTTAGGGCTTTTCTTCATTTAACTACAACATGCTAATTTATATTTATTTTAGCCAAGACAACAATCAATGAAGCCAATCCATTCTCTACACAACCAACCCTAGGTTTATTTCATGATTTTCAAACAAATCCAACATGATACAATTTTCATGCAATACAAAAATTACCACATGTCTATCTATAGACGGAGTATTGAAAAAAAACAAGGAGAATCCCTACCTCAAATGAAGAACCCAAATAGAGAAGAAGACCCGAAATCAAAGTGCTCAAAATCCCAAATTTCTTGGATCACAACGAAGCCCTCGACGATCAACACACTTCTTACAAAGGCCCAAGGTGAGGAAAACACTCTAGCTAGATCAATCCTAAGAGAGAAGTTAGGTTTTAGAGTGAGGTGCTCTGCAATGGCTTTTTCGGAAAAGTAAGAGAGAGAAAGGAAATGGAAAAGTGATTCAAAAAGCTGAATCTCGGTGTGTTATACAGGTCGCCCCGCTCGAGCGTCACTCACAGATCCCCGCTCGAGCGTCCAATCCCCCGCTCGAGCGGCGGATGCGCGCTCCCAGAACTATTACAGACAAGATGCCCGCTCGAGCGTCAAACTCCCCGCTCAAGCGTATACCACTGCAGACGAAATACTAGATGGGTGATCTCCCCGCTCGAGCGCCAACACCCCCGCTCGAGCGGACAAGCAACAACAGAGTCTCGCTCGAGTGTCAAAAGAGCCGCTCGAGCGGAGGGACCAAAATCTGGGCAAGGATTTCTAAGTTTTAAAACATCACCAACCTATTCCCAACAAGTCCAACACAACCCAAAGCTCTAAGACAAAGAGTAAGGGATAGAAAAGAGGATAAGACAACAACAAATCTATGGAACCAAGTCCGGATTACAGTTCAACAACAACAGGGAATACCGGGATCGCTATAACCTCCCCCCTTTAAAGAATTTCGTCCTCGAAATTAAGGATACGCCAAAACACAAGGCCAACTGATCACACAACACCAACTCCCGAGTACTAGGAAAGAAACTACTCACACCCGAGTACTAGGAAAGAAACTACTCTCACTACAAACCTTTAATCCACTCTTACCAAGGAAGAGACTAACCGAGGGAACACGTTCCAAACGACGACACTGTAGGCATAAAAGCCACAACAAAATCAACCCTTCTGAAACAGTTTACTCACATCTGACCAGCGCTTCAAGCTAAGTCACTATGTAACAACACGACCAAAGCAAACCTTTGAGTAAATTAGAAGAAAACATTTTCTTGCTCAAGAGACATTTCTCAAAGATAGTCAAATTTTCAATGCTGGCATTTCGAAATAAACTTTGCATTTTCCATGCGAAACTCAAAAACTTTGTATACATTTTTCACCAACACGGTGTTATCCAAAACACAATCATCCACCGTTTATTTGCCAAAAATCATTCATTTGAAAATCCTTAAAACCCTTGAGTTAAATCAATTTCTCAACGACACCCTTAGGTGGCCCAAATACTAGGAAAAGTTTTATTTTCCATTTCTTTCCAAAATAACACTATCAATAACCATCACGCACACGGTGATACCACAACCAACACAGAACATAACATTTCTATAATGATAGTTAATAGAAATAACAACAGCACTATCAACACATAAGGCATAAGAAATTCATGGTTTTGCAATTTCATTCCGCCTCCTTTTACTGAACCAATTTAAAATCATAAATATGGTTCAGAACCTGACCAACAATTAAATGAGACAGTAACTCATATAAGACATTTCTCACTTCACAATAGATGGGCATACTAGCTATATCATCACATCAACAGATTAGTATAAAAACTATATCACACTTTCAAAGATAAGCATATGAGCTTTATCTACACTTCTTTAGACAAGCATAAGAGCTGTGTCATCACCACAATGGGAGAGCATATGAACTGCATCCCTGGGTCCATCCCCCATTTTGCTTAACCATTAACCGGTTTAGAGGTACATCCCCAATCTTCCCCTAAACCGTGGAGTACATCCCCCATCTCCTCTCATACACAAGCATTGCATATAAACACATAAGTCATATACATAATCAATCAATACATAAAGTTAATGTATTCTATCAACCGTCAGATTCAATGGCATAACATGTTCGATTAGTTTCAGT
Organism: Camellia sinensis; assembly: GCF_055761805.1. Classification (NCBI taxonomy): domain Eukaryota; kingdom Viridiplantae; phylum Streptophyta; class Magnoliopsida; order Ericales; family Theaceae; genus Camellia; species Camellia sinensis. The sequence continues at coordinate 155,482,258 of NC_138966.1, forward strand.
TTTCCTTAACCAACATATAAAGTCTACAACAAACGAGACTAACTTCAAGGTGACCGATGTCAACCCAAAACCCGATACCAACAAGATGACTAAACAACTCAATAAACTCCACACTTAGTAATCCACACACTGATGTGCCGCTAACCCCACACGCGGAGTTCCCCACACAAACCCCCAAATTTTGGAATCTCACTGGATCTCCTAAAATCAAACCACACCAACACTGTGTCTAAGGGAATTACTATTTCCCCCCCATGGTTACGTAGCAAGCCTGCTCATCTCCTTGATCGAAAACCGACTTGGTAAACATTAATTACAACAACCCAATCACGAAGGACAATTTCACCAGCGCTATTCTCGTTACTCTAGAACACAACTGCTCTTCCTTTTAAGAATGCTGCCAGCCTCCACTCACAACCATACCCAACATTCACACATAACCTTGCCAACATCCCGCAACTCTCAAAACTACCACATCTAACCCATTCTCCCACGAATTCTCGTTCTCAACAAATAATCATTAAAGTGAATAGGGCACACAGGCCGTCACACAACTAACTCGTCACACAGTACCAAGCAAGTAACAACATTAGGATCAGTGACCCCACTAACAACTTCTCAATATAAAAGAGAGCTTAAAACCCATACATATTCTCCAATACCTGAGGGTTAAACAAATAACAAAGTACACATATAGACGATACAAAAACATGGTGCCTCAGCATCCAACAGTACACCGGTCAACAACAAGATGATTCACATGATACACCACCGGACAACAACACAAAAGTCCCCCTCCGGGGTAATACTATAGGGCTACCTAATAAGTCGCCCCTTGCGAGGCTCCCGAAGCCTGGCCTGACCGTTTCTGGTACCGATAGCGTCCTTGACTGGACGGGTACAACTGAGTTTGACTGGGTTTTGAAACACCCGAAGAACTTACATGCAAAGGACAAAAACGTCTACCATGGCCCTGCTGGCCACAAACGAAACAACCACCAGACCCCCTACTCTGAGACTAGTCTGAAACCTGTACCTCCCCGGACCTTCCAACCGAAGTGTCCGAAACCCCTGGCGAAGAAAAGGAACCAGCCCCCGACTGAGCATGTTTCCGCCTCCACCCCTTACTAAGCCTAGAGTATTCAGGAACCGAAGGACTTACCGCAATGGTCTCCTCCTTAACCCCATCATCACTCGCAATCATGGCCTCCACATGGGCCGTTGCCTCGACTAAATAGTAATAATCCTTCCAAAAGGATCCAGCTACCTTCTCCTGAATATCGAAACACAACCGCCTTTCAAACTCAAAACAACGATGCTCCTCTATTGCCACCAACTCTGGAGCAAACCTCGACAAGCTAGCAAACCGCATCTCAAACTGTGCCACAGGAGTATCATCCTGACGCAACTCCAAAAACTGATCCCTCAACCTTTCCCGAGCAGAAGGAGGGAAATACTTGGCCAGAAAGGCCTCGGTAAAAGCAACCCACGTGCTACCCACATTATTCCTAGCATACTTCCACCAATAACTCGCATCACTCTTCAACTGAAAAGTCGCCAAAGAAACCCTCAACTCCTCATCTTCGACTCTGAGCATATCAAGAGTCTTGGTAATCTGCTCTAGCCAACTCTCTGCCTCCAACGGTTTAGCTTCCCCCACAAACTCTGGTGGACTGGAGCGAAAGAACTCCTTAGTAAGTTTGAGAGCATGCCCACTGCCGCCCTCAGTGCGAGCTAGGGCGTCTTGCACTGCTCTCACAATCTCACGTGCGACATGCTCGCCGACAGCCGATGCTGCAACGGCAGGTACTAAAGGAACTGTTGTGCCTCTCCCGGCGCTCCTACTACTCATCCGACCTCTACTCCCTCTTGTAGACATCCTATTAATCACGAAGGCAAAACACACTTAGCGCAAAACACAATAGCCTTCTCCGAGGCACACTCCACTACCGTTAAGTTACAAGACACACTAGTCACAAAGTATACACCTCTATTGCATATAAACATCTAAACATGTAAACACATAATCGAATCAAGTCCACCAAGATAGCCACTCATCCCGGAACTCTCAAGGAATTCCCATCAGAAACCACGTTGATCAGGCGTGTTTCCAAAAGGACCTCAAAGCAAGTTCACCGGCTATGAATACTATCCGAGAGACTAAATCCCATGCTCACATAAATGCAACACATAAGTCCTAATTTTCATGATATCTATATGCAACGTCCTCACAATACGTAGTAAACCCACTGTGGTAAAAACCACTTCCCACGAGCCCAAAGTATTCAAACCCAGCTCGCTCTGGTACCAAGTTGTCACGCCCTACTTTTTATTACTCGGAGTCATTACCAAATTCATTAACTTAATTTAATTTCAAGGATAACATACGGAAATAAACTCATACATTCAATCCGTAGAAGTGATTAACAATACTCTCATTCGTATGCAAAGTAAATATTACATGAACATACTTAATAAATTGCCCTTGGGCTTACATCACTTAAAGTACAAGAAGAAGGGTGTAACCCTTTTACAACAATGGCATTCCGCCAACATAACTGAGGCCCCGTGGCCAGTAAATAAATAGATCCAAATCTTGCAGCTCAACCTGCTTAACACCTGAAAAAGATTCAACAACGTGGGATGAACATATAGTCCAGTAGGGAACTCAACATGATCCTCAACAATAACAACTTACAGATAGCTATGATCATGAACACTCATTCTCATACTAGAATAGTAATGTGACAGTTTATACAAAATATATATGTATGAACTTTTCTCGAAAATTCAACGCTACAAGTGGTTTGTCTTTCCTTTTTCCTTTCATTAATCCCCATTCCCAATCTTTCATAACATTAACAAATACTTAGGAAGTAATCTCACTAAGCCCGATACCCTCTTCCATTTCCTATACATACTCAGATTTACCTTTTCAAACATGCTTATCTTAAAAACATTCGTTCTCCTCCACACTTTCCAAAAGACAAAAATAACATTTTGGTTCGTTTCCAATACTATCATAACTATATATGCATATCTTTGTAAAAATATAAATTTACAACCCACCAACATGTATACAATCAACCAATGGAGCAACTCAGTCCTCCGAACTGTAACTAATCAAACCCATGATATTTTCAGTTACAACGAAACAACAACAATCCCATTTCACTCTACTAGCTATGTGCGTAGTAAGTCAACAATACATCCTACTTAACAACATAACAACAAGTCAGTTTACCAGGCGCTAGCTGGAGGGGTATGGTACCTTCGATTATTAGCACAGTCAGTTCTCTAGGTGCTAGCTGGAAGGGTATGATACCTTTGATTCTTAGCGCGGGGCATAACACTAACAATCACAGCACATCAAGGCATAACCAACATGTATAATGCATATACATAAACTATAAAAACACCAGCAATGTGTTAAAGCATAAGAACACATGACCATCTCCTTTCGAGCTAATATACATATATATAATGCATCTAGCACTTCATCACATACGATGTTCAATTAATCAATGGCAAAATGCAAACCCGACAATTCTACACAACCGTGTCATCCTCCACTGATGACCAAGGACAAAACCTCTAGATGCATATAGTTAGTACATCTATTAAAAGACTCAAATATCATGAATCATAAACCCAACAACAATATTAACATGATAGTTAAAGATACAACTTCGACATGTGTGTTCAACACTCAAGATACAAAAAATCCAATTCTCAAACTTATTTCGAAAACACTTCCCTCATTTTCACAAAAACGATTCCATTTCCTTTTTGTTATCACAAAACCAACTCCACTAATCTTGTTTCTATAAAATCATCTCCAAAGCCATGGTTAATCCTTTAGGTATTAACACCCTCACCACACTCATTTTGACAAAAGAGTTTTACACACAATGGTCAACAAACCCCCATTTTAATTTACTCAACCAAAATATAATTTAGGGCTTTTCTTCATTTAACTACAACATGCTAATTTATATTTATTTTAGCCAAGACAACAATCAATGAAGCCAATCCATTCTCTACACAACCAACCCTAGGTTTATTTCATGATTTTCAAACAAATCCAACATGATACAATTTTCATGCAATACAAAAATTACCACATGTCTATCTATAGACGGAGTATTGAAAAAGAACAAGGAGAATCCCTACCTCAAATGAAGAACCCAAATAGAGAAGATGACCCGAAATCAAAGTGCTCCAAATCCTAAATTTCTTGGATCACAACGAAGCCCTCGACGATCAACACACTTCTCACAAAGGCCCAAGGTGAGGAAAACACTCTAGCTACATCAATCCTAAGAGAGAAGTTAGGTTTTAGAGTAAGGTGCTCTCCAATGGCTTTTTCAAAAAAGTAAGAGAGAGAAAGGAAATGGAAAAGTGATTCAAAAAGCTGAATCTTGGTGTGTTATACAGGTCGCCCCGCTCGAGCGTCGAACTCCCCACTTGAGCGTCACTCACAGATCCCCGCTCGAGTGTCCAATCCCCCGCTCGAGCGGCGGATGCGTGCTCCCAGAACTATTACAGACAAGATGCCCGCTCGAGCGTCAAACTCCCCGCTCGAGCGTATACCACTGTAGACGAAATACTGGATGGGTGATCTCCTCGCTCGAGCGCCAACACCCCCGCTCGAGCGGACAAGCAACAACAGAGTCCCGCTCGAGCGTCAAAAGAGCCGCTTGAGCGGAGGGACCAAAATCTGGGCAAGGATTTCTATGTTTTAAAACATCACCAACTTATTCCCAACAAGTCCAACACAACCCAAAGTTCTAAGATAAAGAGTAAGGGATAGAAAAGAGGATAAGACAACAACAAATCTATGGAACCAAGTCCGGATTACAGCTCAACAACAACTGGGAATACCGGGATCACTATATATATTCTACTTATGTGGCAGTTAACCGGCTGACCAAGTCGGCGCATTTTATACCTATCCGTGTGAGTGACTCGATAGATCATCTTGCCGACCTCTATATTAGGGACATAGTAAGGTTGCACGGGGTCCCTATGACGATTGTTTTGAATAGAGATCCGCATTTCATAGCTTAGTTGTGGCAGAGCCTACAGAGTGCCTTGGGCACTAGGTTGACCTTTTGCACTGTGTATCATCCTTAGACTGAAGGGAAGTCAAAGCGTACCATTCAGATTTTAGAGGATATGCTTCAGGGTTGTGTCCTGGACTTTAAGGGCTCGTGGAAGAGACACTTGCCCTTAGTGGAGTTTGACTATAACAATAGCTTCCAATCGAGCATTGGCATGACACTGTTTGAGGCCTTGTATGGTCGACCGTGTAGATCCCCGGCGTGTTGGGCCGAGGTGGGTGATACACTTATGTTGGATCTAGAGTTAGTCCGGGAAACGACTGAGAAAGTTGCACTTATCTGTAAGAGGTTGGTTACTGCCCAAAGTTATCAAAAAAGTTATGCCGACTGTAGGAGGAGGCCCTTTTCTTTTGAGGTAGGAGATCATGTCTTTTTGAAGATATCACCTATAAGGGGTTTGATGAGATTTGGAAAGAATGGGAAGTTGTCCCCTCTGTTCATTAGACCTTTTGAAATCCTTGAGCAGATTGGCGAGGTAGCTTATCATTTGGCCTTGCCGCCACAACTTTCCGGGATTCATGATGTATTTCATAATAGCATGCTTTGGAAGTATGAACCGGATCCATCACATGTGTTGGATTGGACTAACTTAGAGGTAGATGAGGATGCCTCATATGAGGAGAGACAAGTGAAAGTCTTGGATACCCGGGACCAAGTCTTGCAAGACAAGACAATTCTCTTGGTTAAGGTATTGTGGAAACATCACGGAGTTAAAGAAGAAACTTGGGAACGTGAGTTGGAAGTCCATGAGAAATATCTAGATTTATTTGTTGATGTTTGATCATGAATTGAAATTTTGTTATGTTAATGAAATATTAGAACATTGTATATGCTGTATGTGTTTTGGAAACATGGGTTTAATATGAACATTGTATATGTTTTGGAATTATAAATTGTGTATTTAGCATTGAGAATTCGTTTATCATGTTAATGAGATTGAGTGACCGGAGAATGGGTCATGGTGATGAAATCGAATGATTGTCATTGTTGTAATTGGTTTTAACTTCGTTGTAAAACTTGATTTGAAATTTCGGGGACGAAATTCTTTAAGGGATGGGGATTATAGTGATTCTGATTTTGACCTGACCCTTGTTGTATTCTGGATATGGGTTTCATGGTTTCGTACTGTTGATTATACATTGCTACACTTGTTTTTCCCTTAAATTTGGCTATTGGGTTGTTGTAGTTATGTTTGGGATAGGTTGGTCGCTCAGTTTCCCAACTCTTGTTGCTCAGAATTTTGCTCTTCTGCTCGAGCAACACTTCTTGCGCTTGAGTGGGCTTTGCAAACTCTCATTACTTTTGCAGGTTTGCAAAACTACTAAAAGAGTGTATTCTACGCTCGAGCGGTCCTTTCTGCACTCGAGTAGGCTTAGCTTGAGCGGCCTTTATTGCGCTTGAATGTTGGTCTATTTTTTGTAAAACTACTGGGAGTGTGCATTCTACGATCTAGCGTCACTTCTTGCGCTTGAGCGGAACAACTTATTGCGTCTGATGCTCGAGCGTCACTTCTTGTGCTCGAGCAAACTGTGCGTATATCAGTTCACAACAACACCTTTTTACATCACTTTCTCACATCTTTTTCCCTAAAAACCCTAGATCGTGACTCTCTCTCTCTCTCTAAAACTCACTCTCTCTCTCTCTCTACATTTTTACCTAGATCCATTGGTTTCTCTACCCTAGTGTCTTTGGGAAAAGAGTAGAACATCTCTAGAGCTACGTTTTGATCCGAACAAATCTTGGTTTTGGCATTTTTGGAGTTTCTCTACTTCTTCCTTGGTCTTCTAAGCTTGAGGTAGGGACTTTCTACACTCTCTTATTATTGTTAACTTAGTTATTCGTTGATTGTGTAAATAATGTTGGGATTTGGAGGATTTGGAGGATTTTAGACAAACCTAGGGTTTTGGTTTAAAATTAAAAGAGGGGTTTTCAAATGAAAGTATTGAAAATGATTGTGGATGTAGATATGAGGATGTGTTGTGTTAAAATTGTTGATTTTGACACATGGAGTGAAGATTTAGAGGAAAATGGAGCTTTGCCCGAAATTGTTTCAAATAATTATTTTGCATAAATGGTGGAATTGGTATTGGGAATGTGAAATTGGATAGATGTTATATAAATGGTGGAGTTGGATATGTATTACCTCTTACCTATGGAATTTAAGATAATTTATCTGTCTTGGAGATTGTATATCTGTTTATAAATATCTGTTTTTGGGCTATCGGTAGAGGATAGCTATGATTGTTGTAGAAATTGTATGAGGATTAGGTGAATTTAAACTAATCTCTTATTGATTGTCATTGAACATGACTGTGTTTTAATATATTGTATATGTATGATGTTGGGAGGAGAAAGGGGATGTACCCCATATTTGGAAGGAGAAAGGGGATAGACTCCAGTGAATTAAGTTGGCCTGTGTGTCCAGGGTGAAAGTCCCAAAAACCGTTTGTATACATGGGTGCCGATCCTGAGGACGAAATTTCCGTAAAATGGCAAATGCATGTGTTTGTATGATAATTATATTGATTTGAGACCTAATGAGTTGTATCCTTCGTACTGGTTGATTGAATAAAATAGGTATGAACAATGAAATGAGATATAACACTTGGCATATTATGATATTGTAAATTATGAAAGATCTTATCACAAGCATTGTATATGCACATCATGCTTATATCTTTGTTAAGATTCATACATTATGTTAGATTGTTTCTACTGGGCTTTAGCTCACCCTACTTGGAAAAAAACCATTTTCAAGTATTGGTGATATGCCTCCGCCAAGGATTTAGCTTGGGAGGTCTGTGGAGCTGAAGGCTCACTTTCATTTATTTTGTATATAAATTTTTGTACAAGCCTGGGGCTTTTATTGAATTGAGCCTTTGACTCATTTTGATGTAACCAAGTACGGTCTTGGAAAAATGTAAGCCTTTAGGGCATATAAATATTTGTTCAGCTTTCACTTCCTATTACTACTTGTAACACATGTTGTAGATTGAAGATGAATAATTTATGAATATAAAATTCATATGTCACCTTTTGTATACGAACTCTGATTAATGAAAGATTTTTATTTTGTTTATGGCATTCATTTCGGGGCATAACAACTTGGTATCAGAGCGTGCTGAGTTTGAATGCTTTGGGTACGTGGGAAGTGGTTATTACCACAATAGGTTTGTCTCACTTGTTAGAGGCACTAGTTTGTGTGGTATGCTATATGATAACATCCTTATGTGATTATATAGATATGTGTAGACACCCCATTTTTGACCGCCCTTAAGACTTGGGCGTTACTGATGGTTTACTTGGTGATGAAAGATGTACAGGGCAAAGGTTTGATTTCTTCAGCAAGAGGAGAGTAAAATCCTAACCTCACACCCCTTTTTTGGACCAAAGTTATTTTGAATGGTTTTTAGACCTTAAGACCCTCTTTTTCAAAACTTTTTTTGAAAATAGGTTCCTACGATGTTCTGACACTCGCATTTTGTTAAATGTCACGCTTTTCAGTAAACCGAGCGAGGACAAAGTGGAAATGAATGAAAGAGAGATAAAATCTTTGAAAAATCTTTTAAAACATCTTGTTTAGGGGTTTGGAGTTGAAGAAAAAAGGAAAGGAGAGAAGAAAACTAGTTTGGGAGAAGTTCGACATGAATCCGGGAAGGATCGAAACTGAGCGGCTTCACCAAAATAGGCATAACTTTTTGCACAGTTGGAATTTTAATGCAAGTCTTCCACCATTGGAAATATTACTTCTGGGGCTTCAATTTAGACATAAGAATGACCTGAAAAGAAGTCCAGATGAAGGAGTTATGGCCATTTAAAGTTGAACCTGGAAAGTAGAATTTTGCCTACCGACCAGGAAAACTGGCTGGCTGACTAGAAAAACTGGCTGGCCGACCAGAAAAGTGGTTTGCAGGTCCCAAACTCAGATTTTTTGAAGATATTTTCTCTCCACCTGTCTTCCACAACCTCCAGTTGTTCCATAGACAGATATTTTGAACCAACTCTTGCTTTTTGCTATATATGAGCCATATCTCCCATTTTGCAAAGGGGAACAATTTAGCAATGGTGGGAGCCTCTCTCTCTAGAAAATTTTCAGAGCAAAGTTCAGCTTTTCTCTCTAGTTGGCTCTCCCTCTTAACCTTGTGTGCATGCAAGAGATATACTTGGAGATATACCTGTCATTTGCCTAGGCATCCTTGATCAAACTTAACCACCATTGGGTCAAGGTTCTTTGAGGATCATTTGGAGCTCCAAAAGGCTGATTTTTGCTCAGATTTTGGCTGGTTTTGCTGCTGTCCTTCAACATGTAATTGACACTGACTATAAGAAGGCAAGACATTTTGAAGGTGGGCTCTGAAGTGACATCCTAGAGAGAGTGAATGTCTTGAAGTTGGAGACCTACATTGGGGCACTGGACATGGCCATCATATCAGAGGCCAACATAGCTAGACAAGCTAAGCCAACAACAGAATGGAAGGGCAACAAAAGATAGGGCTTCTTTCCGAAGAAGAAATTTCTGAAAAAGAAAAACACAGGCTCCTCAACTATTTCAAGTTCTTCCCGAGACACGGCTCCCATGTGCAACACTTGTAGCAAAAGGCACCGTGGAGTCTGTTACCGTGCATCAGGAGCCTATTTCAAATGTGGAAAGCAAGGGCACATAGCCCGAGAATGTAATCAGAACAGTGGGAAACTTGCAGCTAGTTCAACTGCATCAGTTCCAAAGCCGGGAAATACTTTGAGATCTGCCACTACTGGGGACACAGTGAGACAGGGGAGAGTTTTTGCGCTTGTTCCGGGCGATACACGGAATGCCAATGCCGTTGTCTCAGGTACTATTTCAATATGTAATCAGGATGCCTTTGTATTAATTGATTCTGGATCAACACACTCATTTGTGACATACATGTTTGCATCTAGACTGAATAGACCCCTTGAGTTATTGCCACATTTGTTATGCGTATCTGCTCCATCGGGGGAATCTGTGTTATGTGAATATATATATCGGTTTTGTGACATGCACGTCGAAGATGCTATCCTATATGTAGATTTGTCGCCCTTGAACTTTAGACATTTCGACGTAATTTTGGGCATGGATTGGTTGACCAAATATTGTGCTACCATAGATTGTGTGACAAAAAGGGTTATATTCAAACCACCAGAACAGAAAGAGATTGTGTTTGTGGGTAATGGGGTAGTGCCTCCACCTTATTTAATATCTGCAATGAAAGCATGTAAACTGATCAAGAAGGGGTACCAGGGTTATCTGTGCTATGTATTGACTAAACAATCTGTGAATGTTGAATTGAATGATATCCCTATTGTTAGAGAATTTCCAGATGTGTTTCCGAATGAATTACCAGGGGAATTGGTAGACAGGGAGATAGAGTTCACCATTGAAACTGTGCCAGGAACCCAGCCCATTTCTAAGACTCCCTATAGAATGGCTACTGCCGAGATGAAGGAATTGAAAGAACAGTTGCGAGACCTGCTTGATAAGGGGTTTATCCGACCTAGCACTTCGCCTTGGGGTGCACCAGTGCTGTTTGTGAAAAAGAATGATGGTACCTTGAGCCTGTGCATCGACTATCGGGAATTGAATAAGGTAACAGTAAAGAACAAATATCCCCTACCCCATATTGATGATTTATTTAACCAGTTACAGGGATCACAAGTGTTTTCTAAGATTGATTTGAGATCCGGGTATCATCAGCTGAAAGTTAAGGCAGAGGATGTTGAGAAAACCGCATTCAGAACAAGGTATGGTCATTTTGAGTTTCTTGTTATGCCATTTGGAGTGACTAATGCTCCGGCAGCATTTATGGACTTAATGAATAGAATTTTTAAAACCTACCTTGATGAGTTTGTTGTAGTCTTCATCGATGATATTTTGATATACTCTAAAGATAGACTTGAACATGAACATCACTTGAGAACTGTTTTACAAATACTTCGAGAAAGAAAATTATTTGCTAAACTAAAGAAATGTGAGTTTTGGTTGGATGAGGTTGTTTTCTTAGGACATGTGATCAACAAGGAAGGAATTTCAGTGGACCCGTAGAAAATAGAGGCAATTGTGAATTGGCCTACACCAACTAATGTGACAGAAGTCTGCAGTTTCATGGGCTTAGCTGGGTACTACAGGAGGTTTGTGAAGGACTTTTCAAAATTAGCAGTACCTCTTACCCAATTGACACATAAAGGACAACCTTTTGAGTGGAACAGCGAAAGAGAATCAGCCTTTCATGAATTGAAGACGAGATTAACTACTGCACCAATTTTGACATTACCTTCAGGTACGGAAAATTTTGTAATTTTCAGTGATGCATCTTATAAGGGTTTGGGTTGTGTGTTAATGCAGAACGGAAAGGTTATTGCTTACGCCTCCCGACAGTTGAGGCCACACGAGAAGAACTATCCAATGCACGACCTAGAACTGGCCGCAGTTGTTTTTGCCTTGAAAATTTGGCGGCATTATCTGTATGGAGCGAAATGTGAAGTTTACACGGATCATAAGAGCCTGAAATACTTCTTCACGCAGAAAGAGTAGAATATGCGTCAGAGAAGATGGCTGGAACTGATAAAAGACTACGATCTGGAGATTCAGTATCACCCCGGGAAAGCCAACACTGTAGTTGATGCATTAAGCAGAAAATCAACGGGGAGTATGGGTTGGTTGCTTACCGAACAGAAAGAGACCTTGCAAGATTTTGAGAAGTTTGAAATTGAAGTGGTAATGTGTGAACAGGGCGGATTGATAGCCGCTATTACAGCCGAGCCGGCAATCATTGATGAAATCAAACAGAGACAGAAAGAGGATGAGTTCCTCAAGAAAGTGATTGACGAATTTGAGGCAAGCCCGAAAGCAGAATTCAGTATTGAGAATGAAATGTTGAAATTTCGGAACTGAATGTGTGTCCCAGATATTCCAAAACTAAAGAAGAGGATTTTAGATGAAGCCCACAGGTCCGCATTTGCTATGCATCCGGGTAATAATAAAATGTATCGGGATTTGAAACAAACCTATTGGTGGCCTAAAATGAAGAAAGAGATTGCAGAATATGTGTCCAAATGCCTTCAGTGTTAGCAGGTTAAGGCGGAACATCAGAAACCAGGCGGTCTACTTCAACCTCTCCCTATTCCTGAATGGAAGTGGGAGTATATGACAATGGATTTCGTTGTTGGCCTACCTCGGACTTCTCGAGGTATGGATTCTGTTTGGGTTGTAGTTGATAGACTGACTAAATCTGCACATTTTCTGCCTGTCAAAACTACGTTTACCGCTTATAGATTGGCCACTATTTACGTTGATGAAATTGTCCGTTTACACGGAGTTCCGGTGTCTATTGTGTCGGATAGAGATCCGAAATTTGTATCTAGATTGTGGAGAAGTTTGCAGGAAGCTATGGGAACAGAACTAAGGCTTAGTACTGCATTCCACCCACAGACAGATGGGCAGTCAGAACGAACGATACAAACTTTGGAAGATATGCTTCGCATGTGTGTTTTGGACTTTTAGGGGAGTTGGGAAGACTATTTGCCGCTTGCAGAGTTTGCTTACAATAACAGCTTCCACTCCAGCATTAGTATGGCACCATACGAGGCTTTGTATGGTAGGAGGTGTAGATCACCTATTTGTTGGACAGAGGTCGGGGATAGAGCTTTGCTTGGGCCAGAAATTGTGCATGATACTTCTGAGAAAATCAAGAGTATTCGTCAAAGGCTCAAAACGGCTCAGGACCGACAAAAGAATTATGCAGACGTTTGGAGAAGACCTCTTGAGTATGAGGTCGGTGACCATGTGTTCATCCGTGTTTCCCCGATGAAAGGCCAAATCAGATTTGGGAAAAGGGGCAAGTTGTCGCCCCACTACATTGGGCCGTTTCAGATTTTGGAGAGACTTGGTCCAGTTGCTTATAAAGTTGCCTTACCACTGGGATTCGAGCAAATCCATAATGTGTTTCATGTGTCGATGTTGAGAGGGTACCTCCGAGACCCGTTTCATGTGATCGATTATCACCAGGTTGCTATTGATGAAAATATGGAGTATGCTGAATGGCCGGAAATAATTGTTGACCGACAAGTGAAAGAATTGAGAAACAAATCCATTCCAATGGTGAAAGTGGAAAGGAATGAACACTATGGAACAGATGCTACATGGGAAAAAGATGAGGAAATGCGTCTACACTATCCACATTTGTTTTCCGACGAAGGTAAATTAAGTTTGAAGGACCAAACTTCCTAAAGGGGGGAAGACTGTGATACCCCTGTCCCGTAATATGCTAATTGGTCCTTAATTTGAGTATGATTATGTATTTAGCATGATTTTATGTGCCATTATGTGAATGTTTGTGATTTTGAAGTCTTATCTGTTCACCGTAGGAATACCTGTCTGAATAATCTGTTTTGGAAATCAAATTGAGGGCCTTATCGGCCACAGAACCCGAAGTTGATTACGTCATCGTGATTGGCATAATTTTTAGAGCCTACGGTGAAATTTAATTAGAAATTGACTCGGGTCAGATTAAATCGATTAAATTGGTTGATTAGTGCCCAATTGCCTTATTATTATTATATTGACTTAGTGGGACTTGATGTATTTGAGCACTACACCTCATTTCTCTCCTTTAGCTCATTTTGACTGATTCTTGGACTCAATTTGAGAGAGAGAGAGAGAGAGCCGACTATAGAGAGGGAGAAAGAGGGATTGTGCAATTGTGGTCTTGAAACTGGGAGGCTGGAAGTCTAATTCAAGATTTAATCATAGATTGTGAGGATCAAGCTCCTAGGTGAGTAATTCTTGGATTATAGTTGTAATTTTTGTGTGCTCAAACTAATTTGGTGATCAAGAGTAAGATTGAAATGAAATTGGGTTGCATTTGTTGAATTAAAGCTTAATATGTGCATGCATGTAGGAAATCACCTTGATATTGCATGTTTGAGCACAAATGTGTATAATCCATGTGAAATGTTAAAGGAAACTCATGTCTTGATCACCCTTTGTGTTATGTAGGTAGAGAATGTGGCTAATTCATCACATGCATGTACAATTTGAGAAGATATGAGCTTGAATGCATGAGTTTGTTATGTTGATGTTGAGTTTGACACATTTTGGGACATGCATGTGGATAAATCAAGAAATTGAGCTCCATAATGTTATAATCTTGCATTGGTGCCACGTTAGTATGTCTATATTTGAGATTTGAGCCATAACATGCATGTTTTGTTGGTTGAAATTTGAATTGGAGCTCAAGAACTCAATCTGGAAAACCCAGATTTTTTATGTCCGCTCGAGCGGAGGAATAGACGCTCGAGCGGTAAAATCGTGCCCCCAGCACTTTTTGCAGAGTTGTCGTCCGCTCGAGCGGGATACTCCACGTTCGAGCGGGGAGCTTTTGGGGACAGGCCTTCCGCTCGAGCGCCCACTTCACGCTCGAGCGCATTTTTCACGCAACCAGTACTTTTGCAGGCCTTAAGGGTCCGCTCGAGCGGGGAAGTTGACGCTCGAGCGAGGACCCTGTTTTCTGGAATTTTGTTTTGCATTCTGTGTTTCGTTTTCCGTTCTCTTTCACTTGTAAGCACTCTTAGGCATATGTTAAGCATTGTAAATAAGTTAATGAGATAAGAATAAAGCCTAATAAGGAGTATGTGAATTAAAGAACGGATTGAACTGTTAGCGACCCTTTTGTGTTCATGAAATGTGTAGGGTCAAGTTCCAGGGAAAATCCACAGGCCGATCACTGTGAGTAATATCAATATTTGAAAGCTTGTCACTGTCCAATTGTTTATTCCCTTATAAACTTTATGAGTTGTTAATTGGGATTGTGGACAAAAGTCTGACAGGAATGAATGAATGGACCAAAGGTCATTTTGATAAGGAATGAATAGACCGAAGGTCGTTTTGATGTAAATAAATGGACCAAAGGTCGTTTTGATATAAATGAACGGACCGAAGGTCGTTTTGACCTATATGAATGGACCGAAGGTTGTTCTGACATGAATGAGTGGGCCGAAGGCCGTTTTGACATAAACGAATGGGCCGAAGGCCATTTTGACATAAATGAATGGGTCGAAGGCCGTTTTGACATAAATGGATGGGCCGAAGGCGGTTTTGACATAAATGAATGGGCGGGCCGAAGGCCGTTTTGACATAAATGGATGGGCCAAAGGCCGTTTTGACATAAATAAATGGGCCAAAGGCCGTTTTGACAGGAATGGAAACCTGAATGGGCCAAAGGCCAGTATGTTGGAACTACAGTCACTTGATCTAGATTTTGTATAAGTATATATATGTTAAGTAGAAATGTGAATTGGGCCAAAGGCCATTTGGAACATGTTGTTCTACATTGTTATGTAATTTCTGTATTTGATATTATTCACTGGCTATTACTCACGCTCATTCATGTGTTTGTAGGTGATCCAAGAGAAGCCCAAACCCAGCCCCAGTGAAGTCTGCCAGGAACAACATGAGTTTTGGAGAGTCAGCCTTGTGTCTCACGCACGAGAACCATCTTTGCCATTTTGTTGTGCATTCATAGTTTGTCTTGTTGGCAAGAACTTTATGTATATCTGTATATAGTTTTGACATGGGTTGACTCAGTTTGGATGATCCTGTACGTAAAGGATTTTATGGTACTATATTTTGTTGTGGGTTATTAACATATACGTGTATGGTTTGTTGATGTGCATATAAGCACGGCTCTATGGACAAAGTTTTTAATTATTGCTTCCGTTTGGCCCCTTTACTCTGACGAGTTATGTCTGTTTTGGTCTGAGGCCGTAAGTAATCTCAAGATTACTGGCCAGTTATGTCCTTAACCCATAGGGGCGGATTCGGGTCATCACAAAGATAGGCTCGGCTATTCTAAGATGTCATGTGAATGCAACTTGACAACATATATTCAAATTGGTATTGAAATACAATGCAGTTTGTATGATGCGCCGAGCCTAGTGCATGCAAGACAGATGAATGGATGCGAACATGCAAAGCATAAGTATGCTAATTGAAACATGCCCTAAAACTAACCATCGAAAGCTGATAAGTAAAAGGGAGAAAGAAATGGGAGTTGAAAGACATGCATCACACACACGCACGCTTATTACAACAGTTGTGCCCTCTCGATGGAGGGTCCGAATAATAAGCTAACTAGCTAATCTAAGCTAATTAAACTAATTATTACAAACAAAACTAATTAACTAATCCTAGTTAACTAATTTTTACAAAACGAAGCTAATTAACTAACAAGTTTACTAACTAGTTATTACAAACACAAATGAATAGTTAACCACATTAACTACTTAAGTACAGAACCAAATAACTAACTAAGCAAAGAAGCTAAGTAAAGCAGTAAAGAGATGTCCTCAGGGCGAGAAGTGCATGCATGCTCGGTCACCTTGTTCGAAAATCCATTGTGATGCCCTAACTTGCCTCTGTTTGCAATTGATTTCAGATCACTGCACAAACTTCAGGGTAGCTTTTACTCCATCATGGGAACCTCCAGGAGCATGGCCGACCACTTATTGGTGTTTCCAACCACTTGTAAACCACTTACCTTTGTTGCAGACCAAAAAAAGTGGTTAGCCAGCCATTTTTACTGGTCAGCCAACCAGAAAATTCTGCACTTCTCCATTTTGCTGCAACAGAGAACAAAAAAGGACACGGTAGTGTATTTGCAAGATATGTGTGCACAACCACCCTCCCTATCATTTCATGATCTCAAGGGAGTGCGGTTCTCGACTCTTGGGCCACCAATCGAGCATCACAATGCACGATGGTCGAGAAGCCAAGATTGCACGAATCAATGTAAATGAATGCACAAATAACACATAAGGGCCTTAAACTCTATCATGCATGATCAAGAGCATCGGCGACCAAGAAATGAGACACGTTTCATCACTTCAAGTATGAAACGTCCCTCATTTCTCATGTTTGGATTAACACCCAATCCAAACACAATGCAATGCATGCACACATAATGCAATGCACAATGGACTAAACCAACCTCAAATAGACTTCATGCATGCCAAGACAATGGCCAAAACACTCTTAAAAGATGGCATGAAAGGCTAGAAAATGCATGCTCATGCATTGACTCACCAATTAAGCATAAGAGCACAACTCTCAAAAGTGCTCAATGAGTGACAAACACGGAACTGTGACAACAATAAATGCTCTAAAATATCATGTGAAATGATGCCCAATCATCCAAATAACATAAGCATTGCATGCTAGGGTCCTTAAGCATTAAGGCTAGTAAAAGGGATTACACAAAAGGCATGCAATACATGGCACAAATGGATGAACCAGCCACAAATAGAGCTCAAGTAGGTCAAAACAAAGACAAACATGTTGAGGTGGGAGCTCAAAAGTCTAGGTATGCATACATACAAGCTAGGCCACAAACAAGGCAATAATGCATGACCCTTAGAGGAACTCAAAGGGTGAAAGGAATGGGAACATGGCAATACTATATGCTCTGAAATAACATGTTAGAGGATGCCAAATCATGCACATGTCACAAATGAAGCATGCTATGATGCTCAAAACTTAAGGCTAGCAAGGCCAATTGCACTACAACTATGCAATACAAGAACCATATGGCCAAGACAACCCAAAACAGTCCTAAAGCATGATAAAACACTGCTAAAACATGCACGGAGTATAGCCAAAACAAGATAGCATGAAGGGCATGAAGCATGGAGTATGCAAGGCCTATAAGGAGGATTATACTACACCTACCGAAACCAAGTATGAGATGACTTAACCAAAAAAAATCAGAGTTATGGCATGTCAAAATAACACCAAAAATGGACTAACACCAAGTCAACACATGCTAGGATAACAAGCTCACTCATTAGGCATGCAAGGCTAGTAAAGAGGACTTACACTACAAGTGTAAGAAGCAAATGAGGGATGCTCTAACCAACCAAAAACAGAGTTGTATCATGGAAAAACAAGACCCAAAACACACTAAAATGGTGGTCCAAAAGCCTAGGCAAGATGGCATACACAATTGCTCGTATTTAAGGCATAAAGCACAACCTCTCCAAAGCATTGAAAGAGTGACACATGTGAGTGTATGGCTATGAAACATGCTCTGAATCATGTATGAAATGATGTTAAATCATGCAAATAACCCAAGCAATACATGCTAGTGACTCAGAAACTCAAAGCTAGTGAGCTAGAATGCACTATGGCTATACAAAGCAAGGAATGCATGACCAAAAAAACATAAATCAAACCTAGATCATGGAAAAACATGAGTAAAATCTTCCTGGAGTAGAGCCAAAAGCATGCTAGAATGATGGTCAAAAGCATGATGCATGTTAGGTTAGTGAGTGGAATTGCACTACAAGTATGTGAAGCATGCAAGAGGCTATCAAACCAACCCAAAACAGAGCTAAGGCATGCTAAAAAATCACCAAAAACATGCTAAGATAAAGCCAAAACATGCTAGAATGATGAGCTAAAACCTTAAGCACACAAGGCTAGTTTGCAAGGATTACACTACAAGTGTATAAAGCATGCAAGAGGTGACCAAACCAGCTTAAAAAAGAGTTATGGAAGGTCCTAAAAGTCACAAAAAAGTGCTTGAACTAAGCTTAAAAGAAGGAGAAATACATGCTCTTTTGATGGGCCATCAACATAAGTAAACAAGAGAAGAGGAGGGGGGACAACCCCCACCCATTTGGGACCTCAAAACCTCCTTTTCACCACTAAAATTCCTCTAAAATTCAGTGGTTTAAAGGCCAAAAAAAGTTGGTTTGAAAGGTAGTGAAAGATGGCTCAAGAGGCTTTACAAGCCAATGAGCAAAAGGGAGGAAAATCCCCTAGCCAAACAAGGCACAAACCAACACTATTAGGACTAAAAAACAGAGGGAAAACAAAGGTTTTTGCAGTTTAACACCACCCCAAAAACAGTTTACAAAGGTGGTAAACAAGCATGCAAAGAAAAGGTTTAACGGGACAAGTGCTTACCCTTGAAGCACCTTGGTGCAAACCTGGCCAATTCAGTGAATTTGGCCTCATACTCAGCTACAGTCATGCTGTCTTTCTTGAGTTCCATGAACTCTGCCACTTTCCTATCCCGGACACACTGCGGGAAGTACTTGTCATAGAAGATTTCTAAAAATTTTATCCAGTCAACATCTTTGTGGTTTTCTCACATCAACATCCACCACCTTCTCGCTTCGTCTTCTAGCATAAAGGTGGCTAGAAGCACTTTCTGTGTATCCGAGCACGGAAACACTTCAAACAGTTTTTCGATCCCAAGAACCCAAGCCTCACCTTTCAAAGGATCTAGTCCGCCATGGAACTGTGGTGGTTTCATTTTCTTGAATTCCTTGGTGAGAGCTATTATCCGGTCATCATTTTGATTATCTGGCACGGGTGGTACCAGAGGTGGAGGTGGCGGGTGTGGTTGCTGCCACTGTTGTTGCCACTCCTGTTGCTGTCTCAAAGCTTCTGCCATTTCTTGGATCAGTCTTTCCATTCTGTCCAGTCTGGCAGTAGAAGATTCCTCTATCTCATCACCTCTGGTTCTCACCATCTGATTAAACTTGCATTATATTTTACACAAAAGATACACAAGTGTGCCTCTACTAAGAAGTACATATTCCTAGATAATTTGTAATGCAAGTAGTTCACAACTTACACATATAATTGTTCATATCAAAACATTTAAGCATATAATCAGTGCTTCTAAATTCGTATTTATGAATGCATCCTAGATCTTATCTAGACGCTTATTTCTCTTTTGGACAAGTGTGTGAGTTATTAACTCATGCTCTGATACCACTCTGTCATGACCCGAACCCGCCCCTATGGGTTAAGGACATAACCGGCTAGTAATCCTGAGATTACTTACGGCCTCAGACCAAAACAGACATAACTCGTCAGAGTATAGGGGCCAAACGGAAACAATAATTAAAAACTTTGTCCACAGAGCCGTGCTTATATGCACATCAACAAACCATACACGTATATGTTAATAACCCACAACAAAATACAGTACCATAAAATCCTTTACGTACAAGATCATCCAAACTGAGTCAACCCATGTCAAAACTATATACAGATATACATAAAGTTCTTGCCAACAAGACAAACTATGAATGCACAACAAAATGGCAAGAATGGGTCTCGTGCGTGAGACACAAGGCTGACTCTCCAAAACTCATGTTGTTCCTGGCAGACTTCACTGGGGCTGGGTTTGGGCTTCTCTTGGCTCACCTACAAACACATGAATGAGCGTGAGCAATAGCCCAGTGAATAATATCAAATACAGAAATTACATAACAATGTAGAACAACATGTTCCAAACGGCCTTTGGCCCAATTCACATTTCTACTTAACATATATATACTTATACAAAATCTAGATCAAGTGACTGTAGTTCCAACATACTGGCCTTTGGCCCATTCAGGTTTCCATTCCTGTCAAAACGGCCTTTGGCCGATTTATTTATGTCAAAACGGCCTTCGGCCCATCCATTTATGTCAAAACGGCCTTCGGCCCGCCCATTCATTTATGTCAAAACGGCCTTCGGCCCATCCATTTATGTCAAAACGGCCTTCGGCCCATTCATTTCTGTCAAAATGGCCTTCGGCCCATTCGTTTATGTCAAAACGGCCTTCGGCCCACTCATTCATGTCAGAACGACCTTCGGTCCATTCATATAGGTCAAAACGACCTTCGGTCCGTTCATTTATATCAAAACGACCTTTGGTCCATTCATTTACATCAAAACGACCTTCGGTCTATTCATTCCTTATCAAAATGACCTTTGGTCCATTCATTCATTCCTGTCAGACTTTTGTCCACAATCCCAATTAACAACTCATAAAGTTTATAAGGGAATAAACAATTGGACATTGACAAGCTTTCAAATATTGATATTACTCACAGTGATCGGCCTGTGGATTTGCCCTGGAACTTGACCCTACACATTTCATGAACACAAAAGGGTCACTAACAGTTCAATCCGTTCTTTAATTCACATACTCCTTATTAGGCTTTATTCTTATCTCATTAACTCATTTACAATGCTTAACATATGCCTAAGAGTGCTTACAAGTGAAGAGAACGGAAAACGAAACACAGAATGCAAAACAAAATTCCAGAAAACAGGGTCCTCGCTCGAGCGTCAACTTCCTCGCTCGAGCGGACCCTTAAGGCCTGCAAAAGTACTGGTTGCGTGAAAAATGCGCTCGAGCGTGAAGTGGGCGCTCGAGCGGAAGGCCTGTCCACAAAAGCTCCCCGCTCGAGCGTGGAGTATCCTGCTCGAGCGGACGACAACTCTGCAAAAAGTGCTGGGGGCACGATTTTGCTGCTCGAGCGTCTATTCCTCCGCTCGAGCGGACATAAAAAATCTGGGTTTTCCAGATTGAGTTCTTGAGCTCCAATTCAAATTTCAACCAACAAAACATGCATGTTATGGCTCAAATCTCAAATATAGACATACTAACGTGGCACCAATGCAAGATTATAACATTATGGAGCTCAATTTCTTGATTTATCCACATGCATGTCCCAAAATGTGTCAAACTCAACATCAACATAACAAACTCATGCATTCAAGCTCATATCTTCTCAAATTGTACATGCATGTGATGAATTAGCCACATTCTCTACCTACATAACACAAAGGGTGATCAAGACATGAGTTTCCTTTAACATTTCACATGGATTATACACATTTGTGCTCAAACATGCAATATCAAGGTGATTTCCTACATGCATGCACATATTAAGCTTCAATTCAACAAATACAACCCAATTTCATTTCAATCTTACTCTTGTTCACCAAATTAGTTTGAGCACACAAAAATTACAACTATAATCCAAGAATTACTCACCTAGGAGCTTGATCCTCACAATCTATGATTAAATCTTGAATTAGACTTCCAACCTCCAAGTTTCAAGACCACAATTGCACAATCCCTCTTTCTCCCTCTCTATAGTCGGCTCTCTCTCTCTCTCTCTCTCTCTCTCTCTCAAATTGAGTCCAAGAATCAGTCAAAATGAGCTAAAGGAGAGAAATGAGGTGTAGTGCTCAAATACATCAAGTCCCACTAAGTCAATATAATAATAATAAGGCAACTGGGCACTAATCAACCAATTTAATCAATTTAATCTGACCCGAATCAATTTCTAATTAAATTTCACCGTAGGCTCTAAAAATTATGCCAATCACGATGGCGTAATCAATTTCGGGTTCTGTGGCTGATAAGGCCCTCAATTTGATTTTCAAAACAGATTATTCAGACAGGTATTTCTACGGTGAACATATAAGACTTCAAAATCACAAACATTCACATAATGGCACATGAAATCATGCTAAACACATAATCATACTCAAATTAAGGAGCAATTAGCATATTACGGGACAGGGGTATCACAATCTTAGTTGCATTTTTGCATGTGTATCATTAGGCATTCTTGACATAGCTAGGATCATGTATTGATTACTAACTAGTTTCTTTTTTGGCTCGGAGTACACTATGAGTATTTACGCTTTAGCGTACTGCATGAGATATGTATGTTGCCATGTATAGCATGCTTATCATGAGGCTATTTGCTTAACCGATATAACTGCATGAATGACTGTGGATAAAGGTTGGATTGCTTGAATTGGGATAATTCATCGAAATGCGAGCTTTAAGCCACTTGAAGTGGCAAATCACCATGTTTTCTTAAGCCCACTTGAGGGAGGCAAAACCCGCGTCTCAGCCTACTTGCGAGTAGCAACTTCAGACTATTTTCAAACAAACAAACATGAGATGTTTTATTCCAACTCGGGTAATTTAGTCTATACTTGTATGCTGTGTGCATCACATAGTAAGCTAGTTAATAAACCGGAATGAGAGCACATGTGTTTTCAAAAACAACATATCATGTTAGTAAAGGTCGATCCTTTGATCGAGCGAGCGGGGGTGCTCATTGCATGACATTCCCCTCTCGTACCCAAGTTCCAGAGCCGAGGCAACTTTGGTGATGACAGACACGTGGCCTTAGGCACGAGTCAGGGTTTCCTAAATTTTCCAAAACAAAACATTTAGGTGGCGACTCTGAAATCTGGCGAAGCAGTCCATGTTTGGCGCTTTTTTGATTAAAATTGATTTTCCAAAACAATTTGCCAGATTTGGACTCTTTGGTGATTTATCAGTCTTACATTGCACTTTGTGAGATTAGATTCAGAACCGTGACATGAGTCTAAACTGTAGTAGCTATGAACAATGATTCGCGCCCTCGCGCGCGGAGCGGAGTTCGGGTGGTCTACAATATGGTATTTAGTTCCTAAGATATTGATTGGGTCTACAAGTTTCTAGAAGTCCTATTAGAAAAGCACTTGATCACTGCTATTTCTAATTAGAACTTTGGCAACGCCGCGAGATGGTTATTATCTAGGAATGAAATTCATATGCGTTTATGCAACTACGTTCTTATGTGGAGTGAATTATTGTTGTCCATCGCACTAGGATATGAGTGAGTTAGGTTCGGCACATTTGTAAATGTGCTAATCTCTTTTGTTACCTTTATTAGGATGTCAGGACGTGGTCATAATGGTGGGTGTGGTAAACCTAGATGGCAGGATATGCCAATACCGGATAATATTCCGGTACAGGAGGAGGGGGTTAGTCAGGCCAATGTGGCCGAACTAGTTAATCAGTAGGCCATGGGCGTCTTAGCCCGCGAGATGGGCGGGGCATTGTGGGAGTTTATGGACATTTTCAGAGCTGAGAATCAAGTCCAAGCCAAAGTAGCTAAGGCAGGGCCTTTGTTCTTGAAGCGAGAGTTTTTCCGATCAAATCCGAATGAGTTTGTGGGTGATCCCAAGGAGTCGCTAAAGGCAGATGAGTGGCTAGAGCAAATAGTAAAAACGTTCGAGATGCATGGCATCGAGGATGACCAGCTGAGAGTGACCTTGGCATCCTTTCAACTGAAGAGAGATGCAGGTTAGTGGTGAAAGTATACGCGTGGGCGCATTGGAGCGACTTGGGAGGCCTTTGTCAATGCATTCCAAGATAAGTTTTTGCCTCCCACGATTAGAGAGAAATTAAGAGATCAGTTCTCCAAGCTCGTGCAGTTGAACACTTCGGTGGCTGAGTTTGAAGCCACATTTACTAGCTTGTTGAGGTTTTGTGCAGAACTCATGGTGACCAAGGAGCGCTGTTGTTTAGAGTTCGAGAAGAGGTTGAGGAGCAGGCTTATGTTCAAAGCGGTCGGGTCGATGATTAGAGATTATGGATGCCTTATGGAGGTGGCAGCTCATCTGGAGACCGTAATGCAGATGGAAGAGGAGAGGATGGAGGGCTCCAAGAGGGGTCAAGATGTTCAGGGGGACAGTAAGAGGCAGAAGGGTTCTAACCCACAGTCGTCTTAGGGAGCATAATCGAGATCCATCTTTCCAGTATCGAGTTCAGGTTCTGGGAGAGGTGGTCAGGGAGATTTCACTTGTTACAAGTGTGACCAGTTGGGCCACAAGTCTCTGCCTTGCCCGTAGAGAGGAGGAAGGTAACAGTCTGCATCGTCTTCAGCTCCTTCTCAAAGCTAGAGTTAGGAGAGAGGCCAACGGCTCACTTGTTATCAGTGTGGGCAGGCGGGGCATATGAAGAGATTTTACCGTCAGTTGGGTGGCACACCTGGTGCGTTTGGTTCGAGGCAGACATAGAACCACCAGCCGGCACAGTCAGCATAGGCCTCGAGGGCCAATCATGGAGCCTTTCGACTCAGTCAGTGCATTAGGCTTATGCTCCGAGGAGTGAGCTGGTTGAATAAAGACCTTTAGGGCGT
This sequence comes from Camellia sinensis, assembly GCF_055761805.1. Lineage (NCBI taxonomy): Eukaryota > Viridiplantae > Streptophyta > Magnoliopsida > Ericales > Theaceae > Camellia > Camellia sinensis. Next base: position 155,507,176 of record NC_138966.1, read on the forward strand.
GTGTATGTTATTATTGCGCCAGACCTTATACTAGCTCCTTCAGTAGCGAGAGGTACCTTCTTGTTTTGCAATTCAGTTGCTAATGTGTTGATTGATATGGGTGTATCTGTAGACACCTCATTTTTGACTGCCCTTAAGACTTGGGCACCACCGATCAATCACCCAATGATGAATTTATACGCTTGTCAAATGCCCGATTTCCTCAACAAAAAGTCTCGATTTTGAGCCTCAAAAGCCTACATACCTTGCACCATTTTTGGACCAAAACAACATTTTTTTGAGCCTGACCACCCAGAGGCCTGCAAGCCACAAATGAGTGTACGACTGTCCCTTAGTGTACGACCGGCCACTTGTGTCATAAAAACCAGATATTTTTTCCAGTTGTGCTAGCTATCTCCACAGGTGCATGCACTGAACCAGCTATTTCTATACTGATATTTCCGAGAGCCTAACATATTTTTCTATATATACTTGACCCCCTCTTATAAAATTGGGTTAGAAAATTTTGGAGAAGGAAAATTCTTGAAAATATTTCTCCCTCTTCCATGCAACCTATACACACCTTACCTAGACTTCCTAAACTAGGATTTTAGGGCTCTTCGTTGAGGTTGTTGAGCTTAAATATTAGCTCTTGAGGGTGAGAACTTTGTGGTTTATAACTCAAGGTGTTACTTCTCTTCAAGAGATCTGTTGCAGCAAGGCAATACCAAACATTAGTGGCCGACCAACCACCTTTACTGTACGGACGACCACTTCTTTTGGCCGGCCGACCACCTTTTTCAACCAGGCAATGTTATTTTTCCTACAGAACAGAGCAGAGACTGTGGTGGAAACCAGTGCAATTTTTTTATTGTGCAAAAGAATTATTCTGGTAGCAGAATAGAGAGCATTTTCAAGTGAAAATCCGCATCCATGCATGAACCCTCCCTCGTTTCTCGAGGCCCATTAAAATAATGTTTTAATAGTAGTCTATTGTACTTAAAGTAGTAGACTTGTAATAATTAATTACTTAGTTTATTAATTATGTTGTAATTAATTAGTTAGTTCTAATTTGTAAATAATTAGCTAGTGTAGTTAATTCATTTTGGCATTGTAATAGCTAGGTAATTCGTAGTAATTAGCTAGGACATTCATTCAGACCCTCCTACGTGAGGGAAAACTTGTAATAATGTGCATGTCTTCCAACCCCACGTCTTTCTCCCTTTTATTTACTTGCTTATGATGGATAATATAGAACATCATGTTTCTTTTAGCATTTTTCATGATTTGCTTCCATTTGTCTTGCATGCATAAGGTTCGATTCATCATTCTAACGGCATTGTCACTTATTAATTCCTTGAATACGCGCGTTACTGCTTGCTATCAAAGTGATTCACATGACATATTAGACAACCAAACCTGTTAGTGGCCCTCTTGTATGTGTTACATTAGCCATCTTATATAGTTAGGACCATGCATTTTTCCTAACTCTTTCGTTTCTTTTGGCTTACCTTGAAGTACGAGGTGAGTACTTGCTGCTTTAGCATATCGCATGCGTGTTAGTGTTGCCATGACAAGCATGAATACCATGAGGCTAAGTGCTTAAGTGATATACCTGTTTGAATGCCTGTGGATGAAAGGTAATTGCTTAAGTTGGGATAACTTGATGAATGTACATATGAGATCACTTTTTCAAGTGGTACATATTCAAAACAATTTCCAAACAAACATGAAATCAAAGTGTTCCAATTTTCATAAATTAGTCTATACTTGTGTGCGTCACATAGTAAAATTAGCCTCATAATCGAAACAAGAGCATATAATGTAAATAAGAATCACATCATGATTAGTAGAGGCCAATCTTTGATCGGACGAGTGGGGTGCTTAATTCATGACATTCCCCTCTCGTACCTAAGTTCCCAAGCTGAGACACTTTGGTGATGACGGATAAGTGGCCTTTGGCACGAGTCTTGGGTTTTCTAAATTTTTTAAAAATATTTAGGTGGTGACTCTATAATCTAGCAGGGCAGTCCATTTTTGGCATTTTGATTCAAAATCAAATTTTCAAAATATTTGTCAGATTTGGACTCATTTGTGTTTATCTATTTCACATTACACTTGTGAAATCAAATTTAGAACTACACGAGTCCAAACTGTAGGGCTATCATATCTGAAAAGAGCATGAAAAACAAGCTATAGTTTCTGGCGACTCTGCTGGGGAAAGTAGAGAACTTGACTTGGGCTCCATGATGTGAAATTTTATTTACATATATATGTTCTTTGCATTTGCATTTGCATTGTTACCCTAAAGTCACTGTGTTTTTCATCTGTTATTCCTGGACAGTTTGCCGAAGGCTTGCCTAAAATGCTCGCCAAAAGGCTGACTGGTCGTGGGCTCTACCATGTTGGAAACACAATCCTCGAATCTGGACTACTGCTGTACCACTTGATCCGCCTTTCGCTTCTCGATGTTAGGTGTGAGAGGTATATTAGGTAGTCTTGCGGAGGTATCCTCTTTGACCATTTGGCCTAGTTGCATGTAATAAGCCATAGTGACTGTTCCAAACTAGGACATGATGCTCACCCATTTACAGGATTGCGTGAAATAGCTTGATTAAAATAGTGAAGCCCTAGTTCATGACAAAATTAAGACAAGATAACCCTACCCCTCATAGGGGTGTTTTTGGCTCTTTTAACTGGTATGTGCTTTACAGTGAAACTGTACAGGACTGTGCATATTAGTTGCAAGGTTGATATCTATTTTGGGGCAGAATTTAGTATGGATCATGTCTGTGTTGATAAACATCTTAGTTGTGGTGCTATGCAGTTTCTGACTACTGCCCTTTTCCTTTATTTCTTTTGCTAGGTAGTTTAAACCATAGCTTCAGAAGGTTCTGATATCTCCTAAGTACTCTAGACCCGTGTTGGAAGACTTTGCAAGGTCGGAGATCTTGTTCGAGGACAGCCTGTGTTTGCCTCTTTGTCACCAATGGCAAGGCGAAGAAGGATTAGACAAAGTTCACCAGTCCAGTTTTTACATCAGTCACCTTTCAGTTCACCTGTGTTTAGCCCGGTTCAAGAATAGTTAGTTACTTCTAGTTCAGCTCAAGAACAGTCACCTATTCCAATGGCATAGTATCCCCCGGTAAATATGGAGGACTTAATACTTCAACTACAACAAACAGTTGAGACACTACAACATGATGTGGCTCGTCAGGCTGAGGTTATGTTAGGCCGAGGTTATAACTAGGCTACAGCAACAGTAACCACAACCCGCAGCGACCTCCGCATCATATGTACCCACCGCGGCTATCCCTATGCTTGGTGCCACTGCTAATATTGCCACTGCTCAAGATCCACAAACCGAGAATAATCCAATTTTCCCAGTCCCAATAGAGCCCATCCCGGCACAAGCTTCCAAAGCCCCAGTGTATCAAACTGAGGCACCGTTCGAATTTAAGGTTGATCCTTCTGCACTCAAAGTCAACAAATTGGAGAAGCTATTCAAAAAAGCGTAAGGAGTCAACTCCATTCTAGACATAGAAGATGGATACATCGAATCTGCGATTACATAACCAGATCGATTCAAGGTACCACACATTGAACGTTTTGATGGTTCCGGGGACCCCATGGTTCACTTACGGTTGTTTTCAAATATCTTATGGCTGATGGGCTTAACTTGACTGCAGAAGCTATCTCTCTTCAGTCGCACTATGTCAGGTATAGCGGCCATTTGGTACACCAAGTTGGAAGATTTCGTAAAACAGAACTGAGAGGAGTTAGCCGAGTCCTTCGTCATTCAGTACTCTTACAACTCGCAAATTGAGGTCACAACTCGTGATCTCAAGGTGACGCATCAAGAGCCAAAGGAAGGTTTCTCTGAATTTGTGACAAGATGGAGGGCTAAAGCATCCATGATGACTGTTCGACCTTCAGAGAATGATCAGATCATAATGGTTGTCCGGAATCTGTATAGGAAGTTGTTGCAAAAAATGATTGTTCTCCCCCTATTTACATTCAAATAACTTCACGAGATGGGGGTTCAAATCAAGGATGCTATGAAGCAGGGGATTATTACTGATGATAAGGAACTGGCTAAGAGGCCGTTTGTTCGCAGTTCCAATGCTGCCAGTGGTAGCACAGCTGTGAGGCCATAGGACGTAAGTGTTGTCACCACAACAAAAACTGTCGACCCCTTCACCAACATAGGCCTGCAAACATCATCCAACCCTACCTGACCTCAGGGTGGGACTTTTAACCAACTATACATGACCTTCTCCAAAGCCATGCAGGTGCTTGTCACGCCCATAACTCGCCCCTAAAAGTTTGGGCATGACCACCTCAGAAAAAAGGACATAAAGCCTGATGAATATAATCTATGGGGCCTGAACGGAAGCATTTAATAGTATATAATAGCGTATAATAATAATAATAATAATAAACATATCCATTGAGCTACCATTACTATGCCAGGATCCCAAACAAAACATAATGCAGATAATATACATTGTCATGCATCCGAAGATAGCTATGTACATATACATATACGCCGATCTTAACAGATAATTAGGGTACAAATTAAAACTTAGCAAAACTCCATAACTTGAACAATCAACATCTAATAGCTTTGATACTCAGGGTTTGACAACTGGGTAACAAAAGCCACAGGTGCAGGTTAAATCTCCAGGTTGAGTGCCTACAGAAACAGACATAACAGAGGGTGAGCCGGGCTCAGTGAACAGTATGAAACATAAATGCACAATTTAAACATAATACATAACAATGCATAAATAAATGCGAAGATCATGTAGTTAATCTGTTCCTGTTTTCATTTCATATGGCCTTAAGCCCAATCCTGCAACATAAACATGATGGCTATAGAGCCTTTGAAACATGGTGGCACGAGGCCCTTGAAACGTGTGGCACGAGGCCCTTGTAACGTGTGGCATAAAGCCCTTATAACATATGGCACTAAGGCCCTTGAAACTTGTTGGCGTTAAAGCCCTTGAAAATGGCATAAAGCCCTTGGAATGGCATAAAGCCCTTGTAACTTGTGATGGCATAAAGCCCTTGTAATGGCATAAAGCCCTTGGAATGGCATAAAGCCCTTGTAACTTGTGATGGCATAAAGCCCTTGTAATGGCATAAAGCCCTTGTAACTTGTAATGGCATAAAGCCCATGAAACTTGTAATGGCATAAGCCCATGTAACTTGTAATGGCATAAAGCCCATGAAACTTGTAATGGCATAAGCCCATATAACTTGTAATGGCATAAAGTCCATGAAACTTGTAATGGCATAAAGCCCATGTAACTTGTAATGGCATAAAGCCCATGAAACTTGTAATGGCATAAAGCCCATGAAACTTGTAATATACTGGCAACCATACTTGAAACATGTTTGAAATATACTTGAAACCATACTTGAACTATTCTTGAAATATACCTGAAACCATACTTGAACTATTCTTGAAATATACTTGAAACCATACTTGAACTATTCTTGAAATATACTTGAAACCATACTTGAACTATTCTTGAAATATACTTGAAACCATACATGAACTTGCAACATGCGTAACTTAGATCATACATGAACTTCTATCATACATAAACTTGTAACTCTTAAACTTGTAACATATTTAAAATATACCTGAAACATACTTGAGCTCGTAACTTACTTGAAGCATACCTGAAACATACTTGAATTTCTAACATACGTGAACTTGTAACATACATGGACTTGTAGCATACGTAAAACTCGTAACATACTTTAACTTGTATATACTTGAACTTGCAAATTTACTTAAACTTGTATATACTCAAATTTGCCATACAATTAAACTTGTAACGCTCTTGAGCTTATAACATACTTGACTTATAACATATGCAAACTTATAACAGGCTTAACTTATAAACTTGTAACACAACAAAATAACTTCCAATTCACATGGAGTCACATAACTTTCCAATTTTTATAGTATTCGTAGAACACTTACAAAGAATAGAGCATTAGTGACAATAATTATCAACAATAAATAACATGTACATTTTTGTACTACTACTCACAGTGTTCAGGTGCGTAGTCCGTCCTTGTAGCTAATCCTACACAAGTCACGTAATTCAAACATAATTCAAAATAAACCCTTGAATCTCATTTTAACATTCCAAAAATCGAGTTCATGTCATCCATATCCTTACTAAATTATTCTCCTAATTTTTCTTTTCCATGATAGCATGAATTTCAACATTTATAACAAGGTTCATTCGCAAATTGTAAATATAATTTCCAAATATTCCCAAATTCCAATTAAACTTGAACACATCTAATTCAATGTTTCAATTTCATTACTCTACTTTCAATTTGGGCCAATTCATTGGTTATCATCTTTAAACAACCTAGGGTTTCAAGGAAAAAGAGGATTTTTAACAAAAATCAAACTTCTTAAATCATAACTCCTAATTCCAATTTTCCAAATGATTTTACATCTAGTATTCTCAATCCATCACTTAAACCCATCAATTTAATTCCCAACATCACAAACCTTAAAACCCCCAATATTCAAACCCAAAATTCCCAAAATCTCATAATTTCTTCTCTATACATAACATTAATGAAAATTGAACCATTATACAATGAAAATACCTCAAATCTATCTATGGATGTAAATATTGAAGAGTATTAAAACCCTTACCTCAAGAATCAAACAAAGGAGCAAGGATTGAGAAGAATCCTCCAAAATCTCGAAATTCCAACCGGTAGAACATAATAATCTTCATGCTTCTTCACTTTTTGATGGATGATCTTGATCAAAACTAAGAGAAATGGAAGGTTTTGGAGATTAAGGACCTAGGGTTTTCGGACCTAGGGGAGAGGGATGAAGAGGGGAAAAGGAAAATGTGAGAAATGATCCAAAAAAATCTCATTTTAAGCTGCTGTCCCGTAATTCCCGCTCGAGCGGAGGAATTCCCGCTCGAGCGTACCTGTTTTCAGCACAGATTTCGAAACTTTGAACAGGTATAACTCTCCCATCCGGACTCCGTTTTAGGTCGTTCTTGTGTCCAAATTGAAGCCCCGGAAATAAGCTTTCCAATGGTTCTAACCCCACATCCAAATTCAAAATGTAGAAAAAGAAAATGACAAAAGAGTGACGGCTGGTCGCAGACAATCTATTCTAATTAAAGCTTTTGGTCCAATCTTACTTTACCATCATATTACCACCTCAAACAATACTCCAAAATAAAATAAGAAGATTCTAAATACACCACTACAATGTCAAGGGAAATCTTACTTCTCACGCTCGAGCGTCGCTTCAACCGCTCGAGCGCGCACAGACCAATAAAGTAGTCCGCTCGAGCGTCAACTTCTCCGCTCGAGCGGAGATCCACCACTCCCAGAATCTCAGGCCATCTGCAAAATTGCTGAGAACCCCAAAAGTCCGCTCGAGCGTCAAATCCTCCGCTCGAGCGGAGGGAAAAATTCTGGGTCGTCACAGTGCTGGTCAAGAAAGGGCACCTAAAACCCTTAGAACCTCGGCCACTTCCTGACCCTCTTCCACCTAAGCATAACCCTGCAAAATATTATGCTTTCACCAACAGCACAGTCATAACACCGACCAGTGCTTCCGCTTGCATCATGAGATTCAGGATCTCATTGACAACAAGGTCATCGCTCCACCCTAGAAACCAAATGTAACTACAAATCCGCTCCCGGCTCATAATCAAGTCCCCCTACCTCGAAATCTTAACCTAATCCATACATTGGCCACCTCTTATGACCCCAACGTATATATTACTCATTCCGACCTTCCAAAACAAATGTTGTTCATTCTTGAGGGCACATATTTGTGCATGATGGGCACATCTAATCCATAACCTATGCCTCACAATGTGGTGAGAATATCGGCGGTAAATGAGGTTTTGACCTCAGAGGGAGGTACTGGTCTGTTGAAGTGTTTCGGGGACCTAATGGACAAGGCATATGATCCGAGTTGCTATATTGTGCTAACCACTCAAACTAGGCCTGAAGTGGTGCTACCAACCTCGGTAGACATTAATGTGGTCAGGTAGGATGGTCCGAACCAAGGGTTGGACGACCTAACAGATCTCGAAGAAGATTTAGACAACCTGCAGTTCTTCGATAAGCATGATCAGGGAAATGTACAGATCGGGTGGTTTGACCTGAATGGATCGACCGATAATACCGGATAGCTGAGTGATGAGCTAGACAAGGAAGAAGAAACATGGATGAAACCAGAGGGAAAGGAAACAGAGGTAGTTGTAGTAGTTGGAAAGGCTAATGAGAAAGGAAAACTGCTGGAGGGCACATATACGGAATACCCAACGCAAGAAGTGGGTGTTGTGAACACCATAGATACAGAACAAGAAACTACATTGAGGTAGTTTGAATGAGAAAGAATTAAAGACAGCCAGAAAGACCGCAACTGTGTGTCGCCCTGAGGGGGACATTTATGCTGTGAAAATGATTCTAGTAGAGCTGGACAATTGTTTGTCAGCGATTGATGGTGAGTGGTGGGACAACAATGATTTGCATCTGGCCCATACTAATAAAGACTGGGGAGACTGCGTCCCAGATGATACATGGTATGCTGAGGAGATAGGCCATCTTACTCGAAGTGGACGGTACTTTAAGCCACCACACCCAAATCAAGCAGAGCCATCAGGAAAAGACAATGAGGTCGAGAAACAGAAGGAGGAACAACTAGAAGAGGAGTTAGTTCTGAAGGAGCTCAAGAAAATCCAAGCTGATATCTCTATCTGGGGGCTCCTTATGGCTTCATGGGTGCACCGGCAGGCAGTATTGTCAGTAATGGACAAGGCTAAATTATCCATTGATACTATGCCCAAACAACTTATAGGCCTAGTCTTTCCAAGTGATGCCAAACCAATGCTTATTTTTTCTAACAAAGAGCTGTCGTCGGAAGGCTTGGCTCACAACAAGCCATTATACATATTTGTGGAATGCAGAGACAAGTGGGTATCAGTGGTGTTGGTAGATACAGGTTCTGCCATTAATGTCTATCCTTCCCATACAGCCTGTGGGATAGGCCTCAAACTGGCAGAATTCATTCCTATAGCCCAGGTGATATGAGCATATGACAATACAAGCAGAAAGGTCATGGGTACAGTGAAAGTGTAAGTCCAGGTGGGCCCGTCAGAGCAATAGATTGAATTCCACGTCCTACATGTGCCAGCTACCTTTACCCTGTTGTTAGAGAGGCCTTGGTTACATCACATGAAGACTGTCTCCTCCACCCTCCATTAAATGTTGAAGTATCCTCATGAGGGAGGAGTAGCAATCGTTTTTAGGAACTCATCGATTCATCCGCCTCCAGAGGTGACTACGCCGGTGCTAGAGATTAACCATGGAGATGAGGATATATTTCTCTCGGGATTCACTCTGGTGGAAGCCCGGGTAGTGTAGACAATTCTGGCCGCGAATGAAGGCATGTACATTAGTGCCCAGTCCATATACTTCATGAACAACCTACGGTATGTTCTAGGAATGGGACTTGGAAAGAGTGGGTCGAAGGGTGTTACAGCATTGGCAGAGGTGCCACACAACCCACATGTCTTTGGATTGGGCTATGTGCCCACCAAAGAAGATTGGATAAGAAAGGGGGGAAGAGATAAGGGGCAGAGCAAAAGCCAAGAGAGCTGGGAAGCATTATGAGCTCATCCACAAGCCAATCCGAGGGACGTTGAATGGCTGTTTTGTTCAAGAATGAGAGAATTTCCCTTTTTACGACTTTCTTGAGCCTTGGGTAAATTCCTCAAAGAAACGCGTCCCCGAATTTGAGATTTTATTTGATCTACAACTGCAGGACAGTGATGAGAAAAGGGCTGAACCAAGCATTAACACTGACCAGAGAAAACATAATGACTCAGACAACAATGAGGTTGACATAGGGACAACACTGGCTGATCTCTTGACAGATTCCGCGACCGACACAAAGAACTTGGGGGATAACATTATTGTCTCTATGATCAGAGAGGAACCGGGTGTGGATCCGACCGGTCGTATTCTGGATGAATCAAGGGCACCATGTCTTACTTTGCAGCTGAAGAAAGGCTTTCTTTCCAGTTCTGAATTGGGTGATGAGCCAGAATCTGATTCCACTGAGTTTGTAGAGCCGGGATCAGATTTAGGTCAGTCCAGAGAGTTTGAGTCTGGCATTTCCGGGGATAGTAACCTAGATGCCAAGGTCTTGTCAAGGTTTTCTTTTTCTTTTACTTTTGAGTCTGTTGCAACTAAAGAGCTAGAACTTATAAATGAAAATGCTACAGATTCTGTGTACTACTCTATGCCGCTGGTTTATTGCATTGACCAAGATTTTTAGAATTTTAATGAAAACAAAGAGGAAGAAATTCCTTTGGCTTTGAAAAACTTTATTAATCGAGAGAAGGAGAGGCATGCTAAGCCATGTTTTGATGAAATCATTGTCATTAATGTGGACACTAAGAAGGATTTGCTCTTGGTCCAGATTAGGTCCACGTTGTCTTCAAGGGAATGCAAGCGTTTAATCACTTTGTTAAAAGATTTTAAAGATGTTCTCATGTGATTCTATGAAGATATGCTTGGAATCGACCCTGAGATCGTATAGGACCGGATCCCTCTTGACCCTGAGGCTCGACCAGTCAAATAGAAACTACGCATAGTCCGTCCGGATTGGGCACTTAAAATCAAGGAAGAGGTCACCAAGCAGATTGATGCAGGATTCTTATTAGTATCAGAGTATCTTACTTGGTTGGCCAATATCGTCCCAGTTTCGAAGAAATACGACAGAATTCGGGTTTGCGTCGACTTCAAAGACCTGAACAAAGCGATTTCGAAGGACGACTTTCCACTGCCGCACATAGATGAGTTGCGAGAAGGCTAAGGTTATTAAAATAAATAATTGAAAATTTATTTTAAATTAAAACTAATATTATTCTTTTGTAACACATATCATAATATAAAATATCATTACATTAATTAAAATTAATCGTATTGTGATTTTATGTCATACATCATATTTTTAGAAGTAATTTACATACATGTGTAGTGTCTAATTTGATATTAATTGATTAAAACAATGAAAGTCAATATATTTTTTATTAAATTTTTAGAAAATAAATTGACAAATGTCAAATGATAATAGTGTGGAGTATTAGTTTTTTTTAAAAAAAATTATTTTAAAGAATAATGATTAATAAAAAATGATTGTGTATATTTAAGGCACTTATTGATATTCTTTGAATAGTTAAAAATTTTAAATTTATAATATTACTGATAATGTACCTTCATGAGCTCTGTCAAAAAAGATCTACAAAAATAATTTGTCTGGAATAAAAGATTTTCAATTATTATGATGTGTTACATAATTAATTAAAACACTTTTGAGAACTGAAATTATTAACATTATAGAGATTTCTTGTCTGATTCTCCTTGAGGACACTGTTTATAATTTGAATTTATAATTTTTTATGCATCAATATGAATAACTCTTACAATCTTACTAATACAAGTATAAATCCTATCTTTGAGTCAACTCACCTTAAGTTGTTTTTCAAGTAATAAAATATTAAAATATTGTCATTTAAAAATATTATAATAGATCATAATCAAACACCACTTGAAGAATAATTAAAGACCTGATGCACCACTTTAGACATAATAAAAAATATAAGAAATTAGCAAAGAAATTAGTAAAGACCTTTTCGATTAATAATCAAAATAATACACCATGAGTTATAAACAAGTTATAATTTGTATATTATAGAATTTTTCGTTGTTTTTATTTTTTTTCAATTTTTTTTTGATATAAATGGAATTCATGATTTTTAGTAAATTTGATTAATACAAATGAGAATTTGATTTCAGGTTAAGAACACACATTTTTTTAAAACATTGAAAAAATTATTCTTACCAACATTTTACATAGGATCACATAGTAAAAAAAAATTTCATTAGTCATTAGCAAATTTGTTTGTATTTGACTTTCAATTTGTTAAATTTTCTACAAAAAGTATTAAGATTCAAAATCAATTTTCTATTTTAAAAATAAATTATTGTGCATCGCACGGATCACCTACTTGTGATGTTATATGAGACAAAAACATATATATTTTTTCAAAAATCCTTCTGTCATATTATATATATTTATATATACTCCTTCTATCTCAAAATAATAGTTTTTTTAAGGAAATTTAATTTTTTTGGATAGTATAATTATTGCACTTTAAAAATTAGTTTTTCAAAATTACCTTTGACAGTACATTTTTTGATCAATTTTTATAATTATATTTTTTATATTGTTAATGAATTTAAAAGGACAAAATAAGAAATTTATAATAAATTTGAGTCTTTAACTTTTGAAAATGAATTAATATTTTTGAGCAATAAAAAATAAAATAACGGACTAATATTTTAAGATGAATAGAGCCGTGATCCTTATCCCTCACCCAAGGGGTGTTTTGGTAGTTAAAAACTAATTTTTTTTTTATTTTTTTTTAAAATATATATAAAAAATATGAAAAATAATATAATTTAAAATAGGGAGCTTTTTTGATAAATTCACTTTCTAAGAGCTTTATTCCACCCAATCCATAGTCTTTTTGACTATTCCATTAGGTCCTATTTAAGATAAGAAGACCAAAATACTATTTTCATCTACTTATGTTCCATTTAGTTCACATTATTTTTTTATGTTTCTATAAGTCCTATGGGTGATATAATTACCCAAATACCCCTAATGTGAATGTTCACATCGTCAATGTGAATGTTCATATCGTCAATGTGTAGGGGCTCGGCCCATGTCGATCCTCGTGGGTGCCCGGAAAAATTCGAGCCGGGCCGGGGCGGGCCCGACCCGTTGACAATGTGAATATTCACATTGACATGTTAACATTCATATTAATAGGAGTGTAAAATTGGCCCGCATCCCGTGGCGACGCAAAACCCGCCCGCGGCTCATGGGCGGCCCGGGGCGGGTCCGGTCCGGCCCGTTGACAATGTGAATATTCATATTGACATGTTAACATTCTCATTGATAAGAGTATAAAATTGGCCCGCGGCCCATAGGCGGCTAAAAGCTTGCCCGCGGCCCAAGGCAGGCCCGACCCGGCTCGTTGACAATGTGAATATTCACATTGACATGTTAACATTCACATTGATAGGAGTGTAAAATTAGCCCGCGCCCCGTGGCTGCCCGAAACCCGCCCACGGCCCGTGGGCGACCAAGGGTGGACCCGGCTCAGCCTATTGACAATGTGAATATTCACATTGACATGTTAACATTCACATTGATAAGAGTATAAAATTGGCCAGCGACCCAGGGCGGGCCTGACCCGGCTCGTTGACAATGTGAATATTCACATTGATAAGAGTGTAAAATTGGCCCGCAGCCCGTGGGCAGCCCAAAGCCCGACCACAGCCCGAGGTGGGCTTGGCCTGACCCGTGACATTGTGAATATTCACATTGACATGTTAACATTAGCATTGATAGGAATGTAAAATTTGCCCGCTGCTCGAAGCTTGCCCGCGGCCCGGGGTAGGCCCAACCCAGCCCGGTCCGGCCCGTTGACAATGTGAATATTCACATTGACATGTTAACATGCACATTGATAGGAATGTAGAATTGGCTCGCGGCGGGTGGGCTGCCCGAAGCCTGTCCACGGCTCGGGGCAGGCTCGTTTGGGTTCGGGCCCGAGTCGGTGGGTCGAGCCTCGGGTCGGGTCGATGGGCCTGGGCCTAGCCTTAGGCTTGGGTCGGGCTTGGGCGGGCCTGGCCATTTTTTTTTAATTTCTTTTAATTTTTCCTACCAAAATTTTATTATTTTCCACAAAAAAAGACACTAGGCCTCGGATCGAGCCGTGAATGGGCCTTAACCAGGCCGATGGGCCGGACCGAGCTTCAAAGTGATGGCCCAGGCCCTAGCCTAGGGTCTCGGACTAGGCTCGAGCCCAGGCCCAAACGAGCCTTTCCCGGGCCGCAGACGGGCTTCGGGCAGCCTACGTTGTTTTTTACTATTCCATTAAGTCCTATTTGAGGTAAGAATACCAAAATACCATTTTCATCTACTTATATTTTATTTAGTCCACATTATTTTCTTATGTTTCATTAAGTCCTATGGGAGACATAATTACCAAAATACCCATAATGTAAATGTTCATATCATCAATGCATAGAGGCCCGAGCTGGCCCATATCGAGCCTCGTGGGTGTCCGAAAAAATCTAGGCCAGGCCGGCCCACGGGCCAAAAAATTAGGCGCAGGCCCTAGCCTTGGCACAAGGGTATTCAGGCTTTGGATGGGCCGATGGATCGAGCCTCGAGTCAGGCCGGTGGGCCTGGGCCTAGCCTCGAGCTTAGGTCGGGCTTAGGCAGGCCTGGCCATTTTTTTTTAATTCTTTTTAATTTTTTCTACCAAAATTTTATTATTTTTTACAAAAAAAGACATTGCGCCTCGGGCGGGCTGGGCCTCGGACCGAGCCTTGAATGAGCCTTAAGCAGGCCGATGGGCCGGGCCGGGCTTCAAAGTGATGGCTTAGGCCTTAGCCTAGGGTCTCAGACATGCTCAAGCCCGGACCCAAACGAGCCTGCCCCGGACCGTGGACGGGCTTCGGGCAGCCCACGGGTCGCGGGCCAATTCTACATTCCTATCGATGTGCATGTTAACATGTCAATGTGAATATTCACATTGTCAACGGGTCGGGCCACGCCTACCCTGGGCCGCCGGCAAGCTTCGGGTAGCGAGCAAATTTTACACTCCTATCAATGTTAATGTTAACATGTCAATGTGAATATTCACATTGCCACGAGTTGGGCCAAGCCCGCCTCGGGTTGCGATCGGGCTGCGGGCCAATTTTAAACTCTTATCAATGTGAATGTTAACATGTCAATATGAATATTCACATTGTCAACGGGCCAGGTCGGGCCTGCCCTAGGCCGCTGGCCAATTTTATACTCTTATCAATGTGAATGTTAAGATGTCAATGTGAATATTCACATTGTCAACAGGCCGGGCTGTGGGCGGGTTTCGGGCAGCCACGGGGCGCGGGCTAATTTTACACTTCTATCAATGTGAATGTTAACATGTCAATGTGAATATTCACATTGTCAACGGGCCGGGCCAGGCCCGCCCCGGGCCGCGGGCCAATTTTATACTCTTATCAATGTGAATGTTAACATGTCAATGTGAATATTCACATTGTCAACGGGCCGGACCGGGTCCGTCCCGAACCGCCCATGGGTCACGGGCGGATTTCGTGCCGCCACGAGACGCGGGCCAATTTTACACTCATATTAATGTGAATGTTAACATGTCAATGTGAATGTTCACATTGTCAACGGGCCGGGCCAGCCCCGGCTCGCAGGCGGGTTTTGGGCCGCCCACGGGCCAATTTTACATTCCTACCAATGTGAATTTTAAAATATGAATGTTCACATCATAAAATTGCTAACCGTTCAAAAAATATTTATAAGGGTATCAAAATTAAATATAAGGGCATAAGTGTCCAAGAAAATAGTGTAAATCAAGAAAGAGGACTTTATGGAATAAAACTATACATACATGGGACTAAATGGGTTAAAAAATTTCTTCATGGACTTCTTGGGTTAAAACACTTCTAAATGAGATTTATCAATAAAAATCCCTTTAAAATAAATTAAAAACTGACTTTCTCTCTCTCTCTTCCTCAGCTCCCAATATTCGTTCAATGCTTCTTAGATTTTTCGTCTCTTCTGGTTTTTTTTCCTCAATCTCTCCTCTCTTGATTATCTTCAATATTTTTTTCGAACTCATCACCATGAGACACTCTTCATGATCAACGAACACATGTAGAAGACAGAGCATCAAATACCGACCGACATCTTTTGGATTCCAAAAATAGAGAAAGAGGGAGAGAAAGAGGTAGGAAACATAAGAGAAAGATGGAGTGTTCAACGGTGAAGATACCCGCAAAAACTTTACTGATCATCTCTACGCGGCTTTGGATCAAGTTGGAATTCACACCTTCATTGACGATGAACTCCCAAGAGGACATGACATTTCTTCGGCCCTGCTAAAATCAATCGAAGAATCGAGGATCTCCATCGTTGTTTTCTCAACAAACTATGCTTCTTCCAGATGGTGCCTTGATGAGCTTGTGAAGATCATTGAATGCAAGAATTCACTTGGACAATTAGTTCTCCCAATATTCTACGATGTCGATCCTTTTGATGTATGGAACCAAACAAGGTGTTTTGGAGAAGCTTTTCTAATACATGAAAAGCATTACGGGGATGAGATGGAGAAGGTGGAGGTTAGGAGAGCTGCCCTCTTTGAAGCTGGTACAATATCGGGCTGGGATTCGAAAAATGTTGCTAATGGGTAATGTTTTAGCATCTTTTTAATTTTGTTGCTGCTATCAATTTTTATCTTTAACTAAAAAATCCTATCATTATTGTTTTTAATATTTAAAATATATGTATATATGTATATCAAATATAGTTAGTTCACTTTGTAAGTTCAAGATGTTTTGAATTTTACATTTCTTAACTGCATATTTTGAGTGGGGTTTGTAAGGTTTTGGATTTCTGTAATATACAATAGCTTTTCTTTTAATTTGGATCAAAATTGACAGGCATGAAGCAGAGTTGATCCGAAAAGTTATTGGAGAGGTGGTTTCATGTAAACTGAAAGAGACATTCCTATATGTTGCTAAGCACCCAGTTGGAATAGAGTCTCGTGTTGCAGACATCAATTCGTTGTTGAGCATTGGATCAGATGATGTTCGCATGATTGGGATATACGGCTTGGGTGGAATAGGCAAAACAACAATAGCAACCGCTGTGTATAACTGTATTTTCTGCCAATTTAAAGGAAGTTGTTTTCCTGCAAATGTTAGAGAATTTGCAGAACAATCCAATGGCCTTTTTCAATTGCTAGAACAACTTCTTTTTCAATTATTAGGGACAAAGAATCTAAAGATTGACGGTGTTTACAGAGGAATTAATTTGATGAAAGAAGGCCTCCATTCTAAAAAGGTTCTCATTGTTCTTGATGATGTGGATCATTTAAGCCAATTAAATACCTTGGCAGGAAATCGTGATTGGTTTGGTCCAGGAAGTAGAATGATCATAACAACTAGACATAAGCACTTGTTGAAGGGACTGAAAGTTAATGAAAGATACATGGCTAAGGAATTCAATCACGAAGAGTCTCTGCAGCTTTTCAGTTTGCATGCCTTTGGCGAAACCAATACATTAGAAAATTATGTAGATCTTGCAAATGGTTTAGTAAGTTATGCTGGAGGGCTTCCACTAGCTCTTGAAGTTTTGGGTTCTTATTTGTTTGGAAGACCATTGGTAGAATGGAATAGTGCATTTGATAAATTACAACAAATTCCTTATGAGGAAATCAGAAAAAACATAGGACAAGTTTTGATGCACTAAATGATGAAAAATTGAAGGATATCTTCCTTGATATTGCATGCTTTTTCATTGGAATGGACAAAGATTGTGCCATAACTATATTGAATACTTGTGATCTCTGTGCTGAAGTTGGAATTAGTGTGTTGATTGATAGATGTTTATTGAGAATTAATGAACGAAATATGTTGACAATGCATGATCTACTTCAGGATATGGGAAGGGAAATCATTCGTCAAGAATCTCCCAAGGAGCTTGGAAAGCGCAGCAGATTGTGGTTTCATAAAAATGTATGCAATGTACTTCAAAATAACAAGGTAAAGAGTCAAATCTTTCTTTTTAGATTGTTAGTAAGCTTTTGGCTTGGAATGCTAATTTCAGTTTTTATAGTCTTTCTTCCTTCTAATTTTCAATTTTGTTTTTAAATATTGCTATATTAGGGAACAGAAGCACTTGAAGGTGTGATCCTGACCGGACTACCCATGGTGAAGAAGATACAATGGAGTAATAAAACATTTGCTGGGATGCATAATTTAAGACTGCTTCAAATCAATCATGTACACCTCAGTGGTAGTTTTAAACATCTATTAAAATAGTTGAAGTGGCTCTGTTGGCATAACTGCCCATTGGAGTATTTACCATACAATTTTCATCCAGAGAAACTTGTTATTTTAGACATGCAGTTCAGCAAAATTAGAACACTTTGGAAAGATGGCAAGGTACATGACATTCTTAGCAAATTCATTCTTGTTTGGGAGTTGGATCAATTGAGTAGTGAATCATGAAAAAAGAAAAAAAATTATATAATTTCTTTTTTTTTTTGTGTGGTTTTAACAGCACTTCAAGAGCTTGAAAATTCTAAATCTCAGTAATTCCAAATGCCTAACAAAGATCCAAATTTTCTGCACACTATCGATGCTTGAGGAATTACTGCTTGAAGGTTGTACAGGTTTAATGGAGCTCCATAATCAATTGGGCTTCTAGATAAACTTGTTCACTTGAATTTGAAAGATTGCATGAACCTCAGGTATCTTCCAGACAGTATCTGCAAGTTAAAGTCTGTTGAGCGTCTAAATCTTGTTGGTTGCGCAAAACTAGAGCTTCCAGAGCAATTGGGAGATATGGAAAGCTTAACAGAGCTTCTTGCAGATGGAATAGCCATTAAACAACTACCTCTCTCTATTGGGCAACTTAAGAACCTCAGGAGCTTATCATTGAAGGGATGTCATAGGCTGTTCATAACTGAATCTTGCATTTCTTTCATTTCATCTTGCTTTTTTCGGAGAAAAAATCTTGACTCCATAAGATTTTTACCATCCTCTATTTCAGGTTGGTGTTCCTTGACACAGATAGATCTCCGTGTTTGTACTCTGTCTGAAGAAGATTTTCCAGTTAATTTTGGGAGTAGTTAATCCTCATTGCGAGCATTGGATTTAGGTGGAAACAATTTTTCTATCCTACCAGATAGCTTCAGTCATCTATCCAAGCTAGTAAGGCTTAACTTGAATAACTGCAGAAGTCTTAAGTTTATCTCAGGTCTTCCTCCTAATTTATTGAAAGTAAATGCTGAATTTTGTGCATCGCTTGAAAAAATATCCAGTCTATCAAAATTGAAGACTCTAGTAATGGATTTCGGTAAGGACCCAGTCGTGCATACTATCTCAAATGGTAATAATGATGGAATGGAAGAACCTCACTATTTTGAAGGTGCACGAATCTGTCCCTTGCACAGTCCCAACAATTTACAACAATTTGAAAAGCTTTTGGTCTGTTTCTCTCTCTCTCTCTCTCTCTCTCTCTCTGGTGCAACAATTTTGCAAAAGTCTCTCTAAAAATTAAGTGAAATGTGTGAAACCAAATTTATTTTAGATGTGACCTACACATATCAAAGGAGAAGGATTTCCTCCTGTCCAGTTTATGTGGACGGAAGGACACTCTTTAAGTATGTGAAATTCATCATGGGTCCGTCACGGATTTTATTTTGATAATTCAAAATCTTTTGCTTTATAGGACATTTTGGGGCATTTTATTTTATAAAAAAAATAGATCGATCTGATAATCGTAATATATTTAATTTATCAAATTTATCATAAAAAAATAGATAATAATTGTATTTTTAAAATAAATAATCTATTTTTTGGCGACACATAATAAATTAATTAAGTAAGTTACGATTATTGGTTCAATTTAATTTTTGTGTGAATAGAATAAATGAAGTTCTTAATAAAAATGAATAATTCAGATTATTGAAATGGAAACTGTGATAGGTTCATGGGCTTAAACAATGGACTAGAGAGTAGTTGCCTCCAGTTCAAAATATTAGAGATGGAAAATAATTAATGAATTTTTTATTCAAATTTTTTTGCATGTGGCAGTAGCAATTTTAAAAGTAGGATTCACTAGTTTTATCACTGTTTTTATTACCAGTTACATGATAATATATTAGAAGATTATATATCACATGTTTATATCACCAACCTACTTGGAAAGATGTGATTTGTTTGCATTAATTTGTTAATAAGAGTTTAATTGACGGAAAACAAATAGTGTGCTGTAATTTACAAACAAATCGATATTGGTTCTGTAATTGTAACTTTCAAGGGCTTAGCCGTGTAAAACACATACTCTGTTTATAATCATTTTTAGATAAGGGAATTAATCATAAATATTTGGATTCCATAGCGAAGTGTATTCTATTTCATCTCATTTTAATAAATCATTACTCTTTATGAAATTTATTCCATAGCGAAGCCTAGAATGATATTTTACGTTTTTTGAAATTTATTCCATAACTTTCAATGATATTTTGAAGTGATCGTGTACCTCTATTGTGTTGATTACCTTCCCTTTTATAGTTTGCTCCCACTAGTCGTCGTGGATTTTTAGGCATCCCTCCACTCCTCACATCAACCCCCTTTTCCTTAGGGATTATGCTCCACCAGACGTGGATTTCTAAGAGTTGGTTAGGCTTGAAATATAGGCATGTGTGTTTGATTAAGTTTGCGCCTTCTTAAGGCACACTTCCAGCTGCCTTGATTTTGTCCTCAGACTCTCATGATCCATCTTGCTCCTGGACTCCTAGTCCCAGACCCTCGCACTAGACTCGGTCCATCTAGGGCTGAATCTCTTTCCCTCTTGTAAAGTTGTCTTTGCACTGTATCATCCTGCCTAGGAATTCTAGTCTTGCCTATCATCCTGTCCAGGAATTCTGGCCCTGCCTGGGCTGGATTTATTTTTAGCCTCTCACAGTATCCATTTAGTTTGGAAGGTATTTAAGACCCCTAATAAACCTTCACAATTTCAACCCAGTAGAATAATAGGTGTCAACTTTTAATTTGTCACATATTTAATTATTTGATACTTTACTTCCTTATTATATCATTAGAAATATAATTAAAGGTGTTGAAATGGAGAAATATAGCAAAACTCTAATTTTAATCCACAGAGTCCTACTTTTCAATCGTTCTCATTTTGCAGAGGTGTTTACCCTTTGAAGTTTGTCCATCGGGTTGTGCGCAAGGTGTGTGCGCACATCAGATGCGTTGATTTGGGTGTTGTGGAACACATGTTACAGTTTGCATGATATTGCATTTTGTTTTTTGCTATTAAAACTTTAAGATGTTATAATTTGTACTTTATACATCTATTCTTTTATAAAATTTAGAATAAATTATAAATATATTTTTAAAATTTTATTTAAAATACAAATTATCTTTTGTAGTTTGAAAATTACATATATTTCTTTATTAGAATTTTTTATTTAACAAAATTAATTAAAAAAATAAAATTCTTAACTAGTTCACTATACAATAATAAAATTGGTTTTCTTATCCAACTCCCTCACTAAAGGTTCTTAATAGCATAAGGACACAAAACAGAAATTGAGCAAGGTTGTGCTATCTAGTCTAGAGTTCTGTTCAGACAAAAGAGTCCGGGGGTTAAGGAATCCATGAGTTCGGATTGATTTTCATCCTTCTATATGTTCTCGAACAAGTATATAATTGTATCCAAGCATCTTAATTGGTAGGTTTAGATGCCAGTCAGTGTTGGGTGGGCTGCGATACTCAAGTTGAGAGACTTGGTCAGATATCAGTTATAGAAAACAACAAAATTACTACTTGTCTGGCTTGTTTAGTTTGTTTGGTTTTTAAGTTCTCTTTTCTTTTCTTCCGAGGTTGCTTTCCTTCCCAATCAAAAGCTATCGGCTTTGTTCACCTTAGGGTGATACCTACCCTTGCTTCTGCTTCAGTTTAGCATTCCTTTTTCGCCGAAGCTTCATGGGCGTTGCCCTATTACCCAATCAGACGTTTAGATGTGAGGTATACACCGCGAGGCGCCAACCGGGCTGTAACGCCCCCAAAATAATAACAATAAACCCATTAAATAAGACATGCATTGATATGTAAAAGTTCCACATTCTTCCATTTATCAGAGTCTCATTACAAAAGTATTACATGTTAACAACAAAAGCAAATGCCCTACGGGCTTACAGCTTTCCAAGTTAACACTTGGTTACAACAAAAGAGTACTAACTCGTTTACACATTAAGCCCTTGGCTTGAATTTACATGTAATACATCAAAAAGTAAAACGACATAAGTATGTCCGCCTCTAGCCTCCCAAGCTATGTCCTTGGAGGTGGCATGCTACCTGTACCTGAAAATGATATTCCCATATAGGGTGAGCCACAGCCCAGTAGAAATACACTAAACCAACCATGAACAATGACTAAAAGATTAGCAATTGATAGATGGCCAACACTGATACATTCACATAAATTACATATTTATGTCATACGACTTATGAGTCCAAGTTACTTTTCATTTTCCCTTTTTCAACAGATAGGCATATAAGCTCTATCCACATTTTCAACAGATATGTATAAAAACTATATCCCACATTCACAGATAAGCATATAAGCTATATCCACATTCTCGACAGATATGTATAACCACAATATCCCACATTCACAGATAAGCATAAAAGCTATATCCACACTTCACAAAGATAAGCATATAAGCTCTATCTTCACTTTTCTAGACAAGCATATGAGCTGTATCTACGGAGTTCATCCCCTATCTTCTCCCAACACTATCCGGTTTAGAGGTACATCCTCCATCTTCCCCTAAACCGCGGAGTACATCCCCCATCTCCTCCTCTACACATAACGTATACAAACACATTGGTTCTATATACAATCATTCAATACATACAGTTAATTTATTCTATCAACCGTCAAATTCCATGACACATTCCATTGATTAGTTTCCGTTTGCCTAATCATCATGCATTGTCTACAACAATCACGACTATCCTCCACCGATAGCCCAAAGCAATTATTTCTAACAGAAAATAAATGCACAATGGATATTCAATCAACATTTCATTTCTCACAATTAATTATCCCAATTAATCAAACAATGTAATTAGGTCATTTTTCATAATTACCATTTCAACCCTTTGGTCCCATTTTCATCAATGATTCAACATTTATTCCATTTCTCTATGCCAAGCATGCATCTAGGTTTATTATGAATACAACCCCAACTATTGTAAAACAACACAAAAGCCCCAACTTTCACCAAATTACCAAACCAACCCCAACATCTCAAAATACTAAAATTTAAAGACAAAATCCATAGAGAGGAGTAGGATATCTCTACCTCGAAGTTTGAGCCAAAAAGGAGATGAAGACTCGAAGATCAACGTGCTCCAAATCCAAACTTTTTCAGATTAAATCGAAGCTCTCAACGCCCTCTATCTTTTTAACAAAGGCCTTAGGCTAGATTCACACTCTAGGGAGATCAAATCTTAAAGAGAGTGTAAGTTTAGAGAGAGAGAGTCTCGGATCTAGGGTTTGAAAGAAAAAGAAAGTGAAAAACTGATGTTCAAAAACGCTACTGTCCGCTGATATAAAACACGCTCGCTCGAGCGAAGCCTTTGTCGCTCGAGCGACCAGACACAGAAAACTCTCGCTCGAGCCAAAAACTCAGAAGTGCGCTCGAGCGAAAGAATGCTAGCTCGAGCCAACAACTCAAACCCTCAGGTCTGCAACCAGCACGCTGGAGCGACAGACTTCTCGCTCGAGCGAAGAACAAACCAGACCGCTCGAGCGAAAAAAGCTCGCTCGAGCCAAGAAATGCAACTCTCAGGTCTAGAACCAGACGCAATCGCTCGCTCGAGCGACCAACTCCTCGCTCGAGCGAAGGTCCAAAAATCTGGGCAGCAGCACTAGGCTCCCAAATACAACCAACTTGTAACAAACCTGCCCAACACATCCTATAACTCAATATACAAAGTAAAGAGGATGCAAACTAGATAATAAACAACTACCAACATCCACGGACACATGTCCGAATCACTGTACAACAAGGGTAAACCCGGGATCGCTATACGGGCTAATGGAACAAGTTAGTAAAGTAGCTAAACTCTTCCAAGGGAGATTCTAACGGAATTATAGAAAAAAATGATATTAATTTTCTAACTACTCTCTTATAAAATAATAAAATTATAAGAATTGTTAATTGAAATATATTTATAATATTATTAAAAACTTTTAATTGACTTAATGGACATGGCATTTTTTTTGGTCAAAATAGACCATCTATTTTCTTTGAGACAAAAAATAAATAAATTGCACTTATCAAGTTAACCTAATTTTGTACATGAATGCATGAAAATCTCATATAATAAACAGTTTGAATCATTAGGGGAAAAAAAAAAAAAACCGTTAATAAACCCAACATATCCACGACACTCTCTATTCTCTAATTTAAATTTAGATTGGAGAGAGAAGAAGTAACACGTTTTCTTTCACTTTCCTAAAACTCATTAATCCATGTTAAGACTTTGTTTAAATCATAAATTGGAGTATAGATTTAACTTAAAAATTGATTCAAACACTGCTGAAAGGTGACTTATGGGTTAATCAATCCGATATACAAATAGGATCGACATTAAAAAAAAAAATTATGTCCAATGTCTATATCTATATCTATATCGGTGACTTAGCTATATAGCACACGTTAACGCCTAGTCTGAATTGATCAATATTTGAAGAAAAAGACTCAGGAGAGAAGAGTCCCAACCGTCATTCAATCCCATAATTATTTCTTGGAGTACACAAATAAACTTATGACAAACACATGAATAAAGGTCACATGTTCATTTTTGTAAGTCTCTCTCCTCCATTATCTTCTTTCCCAAGAAAAAAAAGTACACTCCAAGTAAAAGCATAACCGACCACTCATCCCATTTTGCCTATAAATATTTGAGCTCCTAGCATTGTCACTCCTTATACAATAATCATTCACCATGCAATCTTCGAGATTTAGACAAACACTTGAACAACAAAGATGTCTGGGTGCGGCAAACATCATCATCCATTCTGTCACGGTGTTCACAACTTAGGACACCACAGCCCCAGTGGACATCACGAAGGTGCAGCTTGCCACGTTGGAGGGCATCACAGTCATGGCTGGGGACATCTTATTTACCAACACCACAATCATGGCTGGGGACATCATATTCATCAACATAGTCACGGTGATCACGGATATGGTGGCCACAATGGTTGTCACCGTGGAGGACGTCATGGTCATGGTGAGAGGCATCATGGTCGCGGTTATGATAGTCCTGGCAAATGGCACCATTGCCATGGCAGGCGTGGAGGTCACGGCAAGGAACATTGTCATCATGTGGTCATTGTTGAGCATGTCAATACCCCTGAAATTGCGACGACTAGTGGATAGATAGATTCTTCCTCTATCAGTTGTGAATTTTAGCAATCCTCTGAATTGAAGAAATAAGCAGCAGTGTGATCATGTATTATTAGATTTAAAGAAAGATAGATATTTTCCTTTGGTTGTGTTGTGTATTGTGCTAAATATTGTACCAACTTGAGTTGTCTCATTGTACTATACACCAAAATAAAAGGTGGACTGCAGTAATATATATAATTTTGAGTGTAAATTTACATGGTGTAATGTTATACATATACAATTTTTTAATCCATACTTGCACAAACCCTTATTGGATTAAGTCAACAATTAATCGTAGTTTAACATACTTAAAAGGAGAGCCTCAGTGCATGAACTTCCCGTTAAAGCAAGGTCTGTTAACAGGACATAAATTTAACATGCTTATATTAAACCAAATCAAATCAAACGAAGCCTTAAGTCCCATCAAATGGGGTCGGCTACATGAATTCTTCTTTGCCACGTGGCTCTATCAAAGGCCAATTCATTAGTCAAATTAAGTAGATTCATATCTCTATTCGCTACGCTAGCCAACGTTAATCTAGGTTTACCCCGTCCTCCAACACTTTTATCTACCTTCACTGCATTGCATCTCTTCACTACGGCCTCTGTTGGTCTCCGTTCACTATGACCAAACCATCTCAATTTATTCTCTCTCAACTTATCTTCTATCGGTGTTACTCCTACCCATTTTCAAATATACTCATTCCAAATTCTGTCTTTTCTAGTCTTGCCGCACATCTACCTTAGCATCCTCATCTCAACAACACTCTTCTTATCTACATGTTATTTCTTGATTTCCCAACACTTTGTCCCATACAATATTGCTGGTTTGATAACCGTTCTATAGAACTTTCCGTTTAGTCTAGTGGGTACTCGTTTATCGCACAGTACCCCAGATGCACTTCTCTACTTAAGCCACCCCGCTTTAATTCTATGGATGACATCTGCATCAATTTCTCTCGTCGTTGTGATAATTGACCCTAAATAACGAAAATGTTCACTCTCAGGTAGTTCTTGGTTCTCAATCTTCACTTCTCCTTTACTTTCATTGTTACTATTACTAAATTTGCACTCCATGTATTCAGTCTTAGTTCTGCTTATTCGAAATCCTTTAGATTTTAGTGCTTCTCTCTAAATCACCAACTTTGTGTTAACTCCTTCTTTAATCTCATCCACTAACACGATATCATCTGCAAAAAGCATACACCGTGGCACATCATCCTGAACATTTCTCATCAACTCATCCATAACTAAAACAAAAGAGAAAGACTTAAAGTAGATCCTCGGTGTAATCCTACAGTAATTAGAAATTCATTTGTCACTCCAGCAGGCGATCTAATAGTGGTCACCACACCTTCATACATGTCCCTAATTACATCAATGTAACCTTTTGTCACCCATTTCTTCCCTAACACCCACCAGATTATATCCCGAAGTACTCCATCATATGCTTTCTCAAGATCGATAAACACCATATGAATGTTTCTTTTCTTTTTTCTATACTTTTCTATTACTTTCCCTAAAAGATAGATCGCTTCCATCGTTGACCTACCAGGCATAAACCCAAACCGACACCTCTGTTATATCTCTCAATCAACATTCTATCACCCTCTCCCACACCTTCATTATATGACACATTAGCTTGATTTCTCTTAGTTGTTGTAATTCTAGACATCTCCTTTATTTTTATAGATTGACACTAAAATACTCTTCCTCCACTCGTCTGGCATGTTCTTAGTCAACAAAATCTTGCTATACAACCTAGCCAACCAAGCAACCCCCTTCTTACCCAAACACTTCCAAACTTCAATAGGGATATCATCGGGTCCTAAAGCCTTATTCAATTTTATCTTCTTAAGTGCAATCTCCACTTTAAAGTTCCTAATCCTGTGATAGAACTTATAGTCTTGGTTTTCCTTATTACTGGCTATTTCCTCCCCTAATAACGTGCCTCCATGTTCCTCATTTAACAGTTTCTCAAAATAGTTCTTTCACCTCTCCTTAATCTCTTCATCCTTCATCAATACCTTAGAGTCCTCACTCTTGATGCACTGGATTAAAATCTTTTGTTTTCCGCTCCCTTATCTTAGCAACTTTGTATACCCTCTTCTCTTCCTCCTTACTATCTAGTCTAGTGTATAGGTCATCATAAGCTTTCAACTTAGACTCTCTCATTACTTTCTTGACCTCCTTATTAGCCAATCTATAGCTCTTAAGGTTTTTTTCAGTTCTATCTTTCTGCCACATTTTAAAGCACTCTTTCTTCGCCTTAACTACCGCTTGAACATCTTCCCTCTACCACCAAGTTTACCTAGAGTTGGGCCCCTTTCCTTTCGACTCTCCAAGAATTTCCCTTGAGATTCTCCTCAATCAATTGGCTATCGAGTTGCACATAGTGTTAGTATCATCTTCCAAGTCCCAAGCTCATTCCTTATCCATTCTATTCTTAAATATTTCTAGTTTATCTCCTTTTAGGTCCCACCATCTCGTCCTACAATACCCACTATCCTTCCTAGCTTGGTATTGCCCTTTAACGTATAAATCTAATACCAAAATCCTATGTTGAGACGTTAGGCTCTCTCCAGGAATCACCTTGCAGTCACTGCATTTTAGATGGTCCACTTTCCTCACTAAAAAATAATCTATTTGGCTATTAACCAACCCATTCTTAAAGGTTATCAAATGCTCATTCCTCTTCTTATACATAGAATTGGCCACCACCAGGTCAGAAGCCAATCCAGAATCTAAAATACTCTCTCCAACCTTATTTCTATCACCAAAACCATATCCACCAGCCACCCTCTCATAGCCTAGTTTATCTATTCCTACATGGCCATTGAAATCTCCACCTATAACTAGGTTCTCTCCTACGCGTATCTCCTATAAGATCTCATCCATTTGCTCCCAAAAATCCCTCTTAGTCTGATCACCTAATCCTTCTTGGGGGGTGTACGCACTAATAACGTTCATTATATTCCCTACAATAACTAATTTAACTAACATGATCCTATCACCTTTCCTAATAACCGCCACTACATTTTTCACAAGACCCTTGGCAACTATTATTCCTACCCCATTCCTGTGTCTATCCTGGCTACTATAATACAATTTAAACCCGGTATCTTCAATTTCCCTACCTCAAAAGAAATTAAAACATCAAAGGCAACTCCAAACTCTTACGTGACTAGACATGGCCAACAATCATGAGTTACTCTGATCTCTTCTAGTTGGCAGCAATATCTTTAAGAATTTCCTTCAGCTCGCTAGTTTACATGATAGACCAAACCACCAAAACAATGTATGATGTATCCCAGGCTTAAGAAGAAAAACAAATTTGATATGATAATACCTGGTGCGTGTTGAGAATGATGTCTGATCTTCCGATGAATTCCCCCTTTGATAAATATTTGTGGAAATGTGGGCCAGTTGTTGCAAGGATAGACCATGAGACTAATTGAAACAAGTACAAACAAACTACATGCTTTATCAACAACTTTGGACCAAATGGGTTGCTGGTAGGTAATGATCAGTACATGGCTTAAACAACAATTCCATTTGCAAATGTTTGCTTCTTCATATTAATTTGTACCACTAAAATATGACAACTGAGTGCACTTTTCATAAATAATCCCAAAAACATCATGGATATTTGACATAAACAGCTTCCTAAAAAATTCATTCAAGATTTGGCCATGTCTATCAAGTTAAGCTATCTTTTGAAAAAAATATTTCATATACCTAAATCTCAACCATTTGGGCTAAAATAGCTAATAAAACAAAACACCCAATCACATCTCTCTCTACTTTTTTATACGTCTTTTCATAAAAAGCCAAAAAACCAACTAAAATGGCCAATTCCCAAACAGGGCCTAAATATTAAAAGTTAAGATAGCAGGAAATTTGATCAATTAAAACTTGTCTGAAGAAGTGTTAGCGGGCTTCTGAACATATGCTGTTGTGGCCATGTATTCTTAACCATCGCTGGATATGGATCATTCAATTAAGTAATTTCTAAAGCCACTTCAAATGAATGCTATTCAAATGCCACCTAAGGAAATTCTTTGAATTGCTGCCACAGTATGTTAAACTAAAATGGATATACTCTCCGATTCCAATATCATGCTTCTTGAAAAAAAATTTCTGCCTCAATGCAATTTAGAAAACAAAACCAAATCAAAATAAAACAAGAACAAAAAACAAAACAAAAAATACATTGTTTCCAGTAAGATAATATTCAGTAACATTAGCTACTTCTAGTTCTATAGCACAAGGACAATTGCCAAAAAGCACTCTATCTATTCACTGGCTTGGTTTCTTAGCAAATCACCCCCCTCTCTCAAAAAAAAAAAAAAAAAAGGTTTGAATTAACAAAACATGCAGTCATACACCTTTAATGTAAACAAAACATGTAAACTAAGATCCCAACTTATTACAAACATTACCTAAACATCCCAATTATAAACAATAATGTTGTGGGTGGTATTTGTTGAGGTGGCCTACAGATGGCCTTTTGGGAAGAACGCGGGTACTGAGATGTCAAGGTAATCAATCACCAGTGAGGGGGGAGGTGAGAGATCAAGAAGCATTAGAAAAGAGAAAGGAAGGTGGTGCAGAGGTGTTGCTGCATACCAGAGATGGTAAAGATGGTGGATAATGGTAGTAACACTTCAACGTCTGCATAGAGGACTTCTTATATAGGATGATCAAGCCATAGAGGCCAACTTACTCTTGGAGAGGTAGTTGACCCTCCTTGTTTCAACAAGAATGAGGTATCCTAACCACCTTTACATCCTAAGATCAAATCTTGGGATTTATATCATAACAGCAACAATTCAGTGTTGTATATGATAGAATTTCCAAAATATCATGTCTTGATTAAAGCATTTCTCTCTCTAAGATTGATCAAGGTGCAGACACCCTCGGGGTAAGGGGATGGAAAGGCACCAAAATGAATCCCTAACTCTAGCCTCTAAGCCACATACCTCCAATGATGGCCCGAGCAAGGATTCCAAGGCCCAACACCGAACCTAGGTCATCAAGGTATTGGATGATGGTGTTGGAGATGTCTTGATCAGTAGGAGACAACTTTACGGAGAAAGAGGAGACAAGACACAGTAGGGTCACAGTCTGGCAGAGGACCCCTCAGCCAAGCCAAATGGGATACAAAGCCATGTTGCTACCGAGCACAGTTAGTCAAGTAAGGATGCCTCGAAACCTCGACACAATTATGTGGTGCTCTAGCCATGCCTCAGGATGCCCTATGTTGGTTTATCTTGCGGTGCCATGGCTAAAAGCTAAGGCATTGAGCATGTTAGCTAGCCTAGATAACATACTTGGTGGTTTCTATACCCCTGCTTAGGCTAGACTCACAACCCCAATGGCTTGTTTTGGAAGATGACACACACCATTATGGATTGCCACTTGACAATCCCTTGTCTGAGTTGGAGATGACATGGTGCCAATACGGCCAACCACAAGGTGATGGGTATTGTTCTGGTAAAACAAATGGTAATTATCACTGTAATTTGAGTACATCTTGTGTTACTATGAAGTGCCAATAGGAGGGTCCCTTATATAAGAGCAGGAGGCTCTTAAAGCTCTATAGATGTATAGCAATGCTAAATGAGTGTTCTAAATAGTATAATACCAAGCACCAAGTTACTTGTATGCATTGACAGCATTCTTAAGCTCAGGATCTTCCAATATGTTTCTAGCACTCAAAGGAACATCTGCAAAAGGCATATCAATGGTAAGAATGCCATAATATCCTAAAGTAGTCAAGTCAGTAAAGTGGAAGGTCAGATCAAAGTTCAACAGACAGGATGCCTAAATGTAACTCTAGCTATCACATATAACTCAAGTTAACTACTCATTTAATGCTTCTATTATGTCACCTTCTTGTACTTCCCTATTCAAACTTGTACTTCCTTATTCAAACTTTTAAGCAAACTAAACGGTCTTCTATAACTATATAGCCTCGCACATTTATTCAACTGCAAATATAATGCACTTCAATTCTTAATTTCCACACGTGACTAAACCAAATACTCACTATGGACCACATAAACAAGGGTAAATCATCCAAGCTCATTTAAAAGATACCGTTGCTGAACTGAACCAGGGAATGAAACGTACAAAAGTAGTCATAAAACTAAGAAAGAGAACACTTACTATATTCCTTCAACACTCTTACTGCTAGTGAGCTGAATCTACATCGGGGAAGATCAGGCACCCCTTTCATGTAAAGCATCACCGGGTTGTCCTTGACATCCTACACTAAAGCTAAAAACAATCAATAAAAACAGACTCGTAACAAAAAAATAGCTAAATTTTTTTGCTTGATAATTAAAAGAGAAAATACTTGAGGCTCGGTATCTCTAATACAGAAGGTACGGATAACTACTGTCTACCTACTCTACAATATTCTTCAAAGAAAGGCCAGAACTCTCGAGCTTATTAGTGGGTCTGAACTTTGAAGTCCTCGTGTATGTCAGGATCATTCGGCATGGTAGTTGAGTATTGCATCTCATGGTGGTTAAAGGATCTAGCTACCTACCAACAATTGAAGAAAAAATATTAGCAAGTATCATTTATATGGCCATCAAAAATTATTTGCTCTAAAGATAAAACCACACACTTGTGGCTTAAAATTTTGAGAAAACCCTTTGTTTGGTCTTCTAAGTGGAGTTTAACAACGCAAGCATTTTTGTTTACAATTTTATGATGAAGGATCCGCGAAATCTAGAATCAGATGGCTATGAACATATCAAGATCCTAAGTAGTTTCTTTGACTGTAAGTCTTTTGAAAAATAAGAGAAACACGAATAAAAAATAAACAGTTCAAACCTATGAAGCATGGACACTCCAAAATCGGTGCCATGGCGGTGTCTGACACACGGACACGTCAGGGACATAGGAACACATCGGGGACACGTATGGGACACACCATATGGCTTGTCCCTTTAATTTAATGAATTTTTTGTAGGGGACATGGCAAAGACACGCATGTCCATATCGGGACACGGCATGGGATACGACGGGACTCATTTTTAATTTTGTTATATTTATTTGGGGTCAAGGTGTAATATTTAAAAAGAAAAGAAAAAAACAACGATGTAATGCCCTAACATCAACTCCATCACCTCTATCCAGTCGAGAGTGAGTGAAAGGGAGAACCAGTCGATCCACCACCTCCATCTAGTCGATCAAAGACCCCCGACCCCCATCAAGTTGATCGAAGACCTCCATTAGTCAATTGTGAGCTCCATCAGTCGATCTCCATCCAGTCGAGCTCCATCCAGTCGTCTTCCATCCAAACGACTTCGAAGGTAAGCCCCCTCTCTCTCTCTCTCTCTCTCGTAATCCCATCTATTTTTTATTTTTTATTTTTTTATACGTTTATATATATATGTAAGACTGTTTCTATTTTTTTGTAATTATATGTTTATATATCTCTAAAACTGTATTTTTTTTATAAAAAAAAATTATAGGTTTATATATACACAATATGTAAAACTTTTTTTTTTCTTTCTTTTTTTTTTCTTTTTTTCCCCTTCTAATGTTAATGTTAATTTATAATGGTTATAATTTATAGGAAAAATGTCTAGTTCAAATTCTGCTAATAACACACCATCTGCCTTTGATGCTGGAGATGATAAGCCACTGTGGAAATATGTGACTAGATTAGAAAAATCTGGTGCAAAAGGGGAAAACTATACTTTTTAATGCAACTTTTGTTGGGCTACACGTAAAGTTCATACACTAGGGTAAAATCCCATTTGATGCAAATTAAAAATCAAGGGATAGAAGTGTGTCCAAAAGTAACAAGTACAAATAAAGCTGAATTTGAGAGAGTAATTGCAGAAGCATAGTTGAAATTCAAAAACTCTAGGTTGAAGAAAGTCTCATTGCCTCTTCCTAGTTCAAGTGCATCATTAGGTTTATGTTTCAATGAACCAAAGGAAATCTATGGATCAAAAAGGAAGAGGTCAACTACTATAGGGAGTGGAAGTAGTAACCCTGTTATGAAAGCATTGAATATTGGGGCTCGAGAACGATTAAATGGTGTGATAGCTAGAATGT
Organism: Camellia sinensis; assembly: GCF_055761805.1. Taxonomy (NCBI): domain Eukaryota; kingdom Viridiplantae; phylum Streptophyta; class Magnoliopsida; order Ericales; family Theaceae; genus Camellia; species Camellia sinensis. Next base: position 155,540,406 of record NC_138966.1, read on the forward strand.
TTTATTCAGTAGGCTTTCCATTTCATCTGGCAAGAAATCCTTACATGTTAGTGCATTTACTTTTACTGCAAATAACAACATATAAGGATATGTACCGCCTGGGTATGACAGTGCTTCAAAAAGAAAGGATAAACATTGATAGGTTGTTAGACCCTATTTGAGGCACATGAAGAGAGAATGGTGTGAGTATAGCCAGTGATGGATGAAGTGATTCCCAACGACGGCCATTAATAAATTTTATGGATGTTACCGGAGGTGGGCCTATGTTTCTTAAAGCAGTTGATTGTTCAGGGGAAACAAAGCACAAGTTTTTTATTTCCCACTTGATAAAGGAAGTAATCATGGAGATTGGGCCTAAAAATGTGGTTCAAGTCATTACAGATAATGCCCCAAATTGCAAGGTTGCGGGGCACTTGATTGAAGCGTAATTTCCTCACATCTTTTGGACTCCTTATGTTGTGCACACCCTCAATCTTGCCTTGAAGAATATTTGTATTGCCAAGAATGTGAAAGATAATTCAGTTGCATTTGAAAAGTGTAATTGGATTATTGAGATTGTAGGTGATGTGATGATGATCAAGAATTTTATTTGTAATCATTCCATGAGGTTGGCAATGTACAATGAGTTTGTGAGTTTGAAGCTTCTTTCAGTTGCCGAGATACACTTTGCTTCTTCCATTGTCATGCTTAAGAGGGTCAAGTTGAAAAAGCAAGGCATCCAAACAATGGTAATCAATGACATCTACACCCACTCTTCAATCTTTGGCTTTAAGGGTACTTGTGCAACCTTCTTCTTCATCATGTGTTGAGAGGAATCGGAGTATATAATCTTTTATCCATTCGATGAGAAGAAACAAGATGACACCCCAACGTGCAGAGGACTTGGTTTTTGTTCATAGCAACCTAGGTCTTTTATCAAGGAGAACCTCACAATACCTTGAAGGAGAGACCAAGTTATGGGATATTGCGGGCAACACATTTGATTCATTTGATGATGTTGGGATGCTTGAGGTTGCAAATCTCTCACTTGATGAACCTGAGATGGAAGTTGTGTTGTTTACAGATGATGGAGGTGCAAACGAAGAAAAAGATGGTGATGCTAATGATGATGAAGACATGCAAGAAATTGGATCTACATGTATTGGAAGCTTGAATTAATATTACTATGTTAGTATTTGTTAATTTTGATTTAGAATGAATGTAATATGAATCTACATAACACATAAAAATATATAATAAAAAAAAAATCACCGTATCCCCCGCCGTGTTCGTGTCTGTGTCCCCATTTTTTGGAAATTGACGTGTCTCGTGTCTGTATCCATGCTTCATAGGTTCAAATAAAGGGAATCCTTTGGTTTTGAAGCATATAGAGAAATAGCCACAAAAAAAAAAAAAAAACTGTAAAACCAAAAAAATAAAAAATTTGAAGGCATAGGAGGGAATGGAGGAGAACTGAATTAAGAAGAAAATGGACCATCAGTAGAATAACGGAGTCTCTTAACATTTCAAGACAAATGATACCTGAGTTATGGGTAAAGAGAGCATTAGTGTCTTTCAGTGTTTCAGGGAACAAAAAACACACACACACACACTACATGTATAAGAAGATTATATGCTACATGTGGGATTAAGAAGATTATATGAACACTATATATAAACCCTATATATATGATGGATTTTATAAAATAATTTTTTTAAAAAAAATATAATGTGTTAGGGCCCAACCTGATCACCACCTCCCTCTGCCCTTGTTGGGAACCCTTCCAATTGAGTTTCAATGGACCGTTGGCGCTCTTCAATATCTCTCTCACACTAAACCAAATATCTCATTTTCAGTAGATCAAGTCTCCCAATTTGTACATAGCCCAATAGATCTTCAATGGACAATGGTTGACAAAATATTTTATGTTATCTAAAATTATCCAATGAATAAGATTTATTTCTTAGCATCCGTTTGGGAAGTGGGTTAGCTTTTTGACTTTTTTGGTTATTTTAGCCTAGGGCTAAAAAAACCTGATTTGGAAAGGACTTTTGGCTTTTTTGTGAGAGAAAGAATGTAATGATTATGGGTTGGATGTGATGTTTTGTCTTATTGAGCAAAAAAATCCATTTTGTTTTTTGTGGCTATTTTAGCTCAAAAAACCTCAAAACCAACTTGCCAAACGGAGGCTTAGCCATTTCAACTCTCTTCCTCCGTAATGTTTCCCAGATGGCTATTGGGCTGGGTGCCTAGATGACCGCTACTCAACCGATCATTCTCAGTCCCAAGTTTCCTCTCTCGTGTCTTCAAAAAGCAAAATATTGTTGCTCAATCAATTATTGAAACTAAATATTGGGGCTTTGGAAATGCTTATGCTATATTAGTGTGGACGGTGGATACAAAACCCACTAAGCTTTGTGGGTGTGTGTTACATATAAGAATCCATAACGTTATATTACTTTATTTGTTAGGCATATTCTTTATCAAACAATTTGTAATTCAAATTTGAGTTGTAGAGTAGAGTCTACAATATCAGATCATATTGTTGTAGCTATGTGAGATTTCCAGGAAATTATCCTTCAGTTTCTTTCTTTTAATAACATATGTGGGAACATTGACACTGTGTGTGTTTGGTTGGAGGATTTAAAAAGAAAAGATAAGTAAAATGTAAATAAAATAACGTTTTACACCCTTTTTCTCTTTGCCTTTTTAAATCTCTCCCCAAATCCTCTCCCCAAATCCCCAACCAGATACAGGTTGAATGTTGTTTATATTAGAATTAGCTAATCGCAGTATCTCTAGATCAAATCAATCATTTAAACCAAATTGACTACCTAAAAAGTAATTAACAATTAACAGCAACAAAATAAATAAACTTTAAACAAAGCCCTAACTAACCTTTGTACCGTAATTGGCAATGACGGAGCAAGAAAAGGATATGGTGGATGGCCGGAAAAGCGACTGCGGGGTAGAAGAGATTTTAGCGGTGGCGGCAAAGTGGTGGAGCTGTGTAGAGAGTCTTCTCCACATGGCTTTTGCTTTGGTTTTGGAGTATGGAGTATTTGGTTTTGAGGTTTCGTAGCTAGATCATAAACCTCTCTCTCAATGTCTGTCTGTCTGTCAGGTTTCTGCTGAAGTAGGTATTGTTTCGGCTCACCCCGCCCGTGTGAATGAGTATTTACGGTGTCCTGGTGAACACCAACCCCTCCCCCCCAATATTGAGTATTGGAGTGTTTTGTGGGGGGTGAATATATATATATATATATATATATTTAAATATAGGAAACATTATATTCACTTTTTTAATCGTAATTAGAAAAATAAATTCATAACTAAACACAATAAGCTATATAATTAAAAAAATTTAGGATAAATTATCAATAGGTTCTAATAATTGGATTTAATTCCCATCAAGTCCTATTGAAAATAAATCCTAATATAATCGTCGCTAGAAATAATTTTTTGTCATGATTTTTTTTATCACGAATTTTATAAATTGTCACTAAAACTTACAATTAGTGACATTTTTCTGTGACGAATTTTTCAAACTATCGCTAAAGTTGAAAATTAGTGAATTTCTTTGTGACGATTTTTTTTTAAACTGTTGCTAAAACTTGTAATTAGTGACATTTTTTTGGGACAAAATTTTTAAACCGTCATTGAAAATTAAAAATTAGTGACTTTTTTGATAGTGTATGATGAAAAATGTCATTAATTATCATAGTACCTATTAGACAATAAGTCTACTTAGTAAGACTATACGTAAGTCCCCCAAAAATTTATCAGTTATAACTAAAATAATGTTATAATTAAAAAAAAAAATAAGTCGTAACTAAAAAGAAAAATGCACATTTTTTAAAAGTGTATAGATTGGAATTTCCCTAAAAATTTATTAAAGTTTGGGTTGTCACTTAATAAATTAAAATTTTAATTTCAACTTAAACTTCAAAATTTAAATTAACATTAATTTCAACCTTCCACTCACTTCCATTTTGAATAATATTCAGCTTGCTTGGTTTCTTTTTTCAAAAAACACTTTTTAGAAAATTCTATATTCTTATTTTTCGCGTTTTTTTATTTTTACTGAATTTTTAAAAATATTTTAAGATTTTTTTTTACTTTTTAGACACACCTAACATAAATACACCTAAAAAGTAAAAAAATTGTAAATTTTTTTTTCAAAATTCACTAAATACCAAAAATACAAAAAAAAAAAAAATACAAGAATTCAGTACATTTTTTGTATTTCTATGTATTTATTAATTTTTTAAAATATTTGTTCACAAATTTTTTACTTTTTAGATACATCTAACTAAGGTGCATCTAAAATAGTAAAAAAAAAAATATTTAAAATTTAAAAAATATTCACTAAAAACAAAAGAATACGAAAACCAAAAAACTCAGTTTTCAAAAAATTTAATCCAGAAAACTCAAACCAAACACACTGATTAATTTCCACCTTCCACCCATTTCCGTTCTCCGTTTTCTAATTGAATTTAATAAATTTTTTGACATATATGTAATACCTTCACATTTGCTTCTATTTTTTTTCACTTAAGTGCTGGTTTGGGATACTCAAAAAAATTCAAAAAGTCAAAAAGTTACAAAAAAAGTTATTACAATTCATCAAAAATAAATAAATAAATAAATTTACACACAAATTATTACAACACAATCTGAACCATCCCACAGACTGTTGCTGAGTTGCTAAAATAATTTGGAAAAATTGCACAGGCGGGGTGCACAAACAACACAGTGTTGTTCGATCCGTTGGGGCCCATCATGAGTCCCGTTTTGATAATCTGAACTGTTGAATATGTAGAACTCGTCAAGTATTATAGGTCTATAAGAAATCACATTGATCGGATATCGCTAACTATATGATTAAATCAGTTTTGTATAAAAAAAATGGATGGTGTTATAGTTAACAGTAATCCGATCAAATAGCTATCGATATTCGATCAATGTGATTTTTTACAGGCATATAGTACTCGACAATTTCTACACATTGAACAGTTCAGATTATCAAAACAGGACTCGCGATGGCCCCCATGGACCGAACAGCACCGTTCAATGCAATGCCTAAAAAGTAGGAAACCATTTCTTATCATCAATTCACTCCCCCAGATGGCACGGCCTACTGCCTACTGTCCTTATTTTCTCCTACACCCTAATTTATACAATTTTTTAATATACATTTTTTCTTAAAAAGTCAAAAAGTTAACCCAAGCAACCATATTTTTTTCCTCAACTTTTTAGTCCAAAAAGTCAAAAAGTGCACTTATTTAGGACATCCTAAACAACCGTTTGGGATTTGTTTATTTTTTGACATTTTTTGAACTTATTTTCGTCTTTAGTATTCAAAAATTTTTAACTTCTAAATTTAGTTCGACAAGAAGAATCGAAAAATTCTAATTTTTTTAAAAACTTAAAAAAAAGGGTCAAAAAAAGACCCCAAAAATAAGTAAAAAATACGATTTTTTTTTTTATTTTGGCTTTTTCATTTTTTTTTGAAATTTTTCAAAAAAATATATATACTTTTGATATTCATTTTGACAAAATGGATTAGAAAGAAAAAAAAAAAAGTTGACATAATTTAAAAAAAAAAAAATAAAAACAAAAAAATTTTAAAAAAAAAAAGACTTTTAAACAAGTTACCAAAAGGAAAATTCAAACTTTGATCACACAATATTATGATTATTATTTATTAACTATCCATTAAATCAGAGTCATCTAATATGATCAACCATGAACTTAGAGCACAAAACCCACTGCTCTTCCTCTCTATTATGCTTTCATTTCCCTTCAACTATATTTACCTTTCATTTCCCTTCAACTATCTTTACCTTTATGTTGTATTTGGTTAGAAGATTTGAGAAGTAATTTGAAAGGAAAAAGAGAAAAGATAGGTAAAATATGATTTATTTATTTATTTTATATTTCACCTAATTTTATACACCTTTTTCATTTTCATTTTTAAATTCCTTTCCAAATCCCCCAACTAAACGCAGCGTTACACTTCTACTTTTATTCCCCTTTCATGCCAACTACACCCTTCATTTTTCCAATCGTGTTTTCACTTCCCCGTCCCTTCCACCCTATATAGGCATTAGATTCAATGAAAAATTTTATTTGGTGATAAGAATATTTATTTGTTAAAAGTCTATTAAAACCTATATCTATTGAAATTTTTATAAATAAACTATCTGTTGAAAATATCTATCTATTAAAATATGTCTTAATTTCTATCTGTCTGTCAAAATTATTTTAATATTTTTAATCTATCTGTTGAAATTCACAGAGCCTATTTTCCTTAAAAATCTCTCAGTCCTCCTTCTCTTCCATTACCACCACCACCATTATAAATGAAATTGAAAAAAATTTCAGAAAAAACCCAAAATAAAACAGAGTTTCTATATACAAACCCATGGCAATCTCATAGCGAGCTCATGGTTCCACGAAGAAGATGAGAAGCATGGTTCCACGAAGAAGATGATGACGATGGCGGATTTGAAGAAGAGGAAGAGGGCATCGATCTACTGACGCTAGCTTCAAAGTCTGCCACTTCACATGAATTAAGAAGGGCTTCGAGATCCTTCACAGCCATTAGCCTCCAATGGGTGGTGGCGATGGCGACTCACTTATCCCTCTACTGAAACTCTCGACCATCGAAGTGAGGATGGACTACCCGACTTTGTCAATAGCAACACCCTCATCGGGAAAACACCAAATGGGCATGGCCTCCTCTAAGATCTCCTTGCCACACACTAGATCTCCCTCAATGGTGTCGTCCTCATCACCTGCACTAATCACCATTGCCCCCTTTATCTTACTCCCATTCCAACAAAATACCACTTCTGTAACATATCTGAAGGAAAAAAGAGTAATGGAGGAGGTGAAATTGGAGGAGGAGGATGAAAGGATGATGAAGAACAATAATGATGAGATTCAAGAATCGTGTCCTCATGGACTTAAAAGTTTAGCGCGTGGACAACTAGAGGAAACAAATTCAAAATTTTATTTATAGACGCACTCTAAAAAGATTCATATAAAATTAATGAGCAAATTACAACAGTAGTCCTTGTAATTTATCCGTTTTATCATTTTAGTTCCTATTGTTTCAATTTGATCAATTTTACTCCTAAATTTTAAGGAATGTGTTATATTAGTCCAATAAATAACGGCGGTTAAGTTTGATGGATCGAAATCAAATGGTGTGTCAATTTGGTCCTTATAGTTTACAGGATGTGTCAATTTAGTCCTTGTTATTTTGACTATCCTATTAACTACAGGGACCAAACTGATACATCCTATATATTATAGGAACCAGTTTGACACATCATTTGATTTTTCATTCATCAAACTTAACCGCCGTCATTTATTGGACTAATATGACACAATCCGTAAAATTCAGGGGCAAAATTAATCAAATTGAAACAACAGGGACCAAAATGATAAAACGGGTAAATTACTGGGATCATTTGCATAATTTGCCCAAAATTAATATCTATAATGTTGCGGATTAATATGTATTTTTTATTTTAAAATAAAACATTTATAAAAATGAAACTATTTGGAAAAAAATAATATTTTCTTAAATTTTTATTTTTATTTTTATTTTAACTCTCTCAGGATTCTGTCCATATATTTTAAGATCAAAAGCCCATCAAATAGGAGCGCTTGGGGAATTCTATTTGCATCTAAAAAATCATTAAGTACACATAATTTCTTAATAAATCTTATTAAATTATTTAGGGTTATAATTTACTTTCAATACACATTTTTTCCCAATTCACCCTTCAAAATATATCCAAATAATAAATAACTCAAAACTCTAATTTTACACACAAATCCAATTTGTGAGATCAAAATCAGGATTCCCATAATCGGTTGCTGCTCATATATGTAGGAGTGGAATTTTTCTATCAATTAGGTCCTGCAGCAGATTATTGCTATGATGTGAAAGATTACATCAATCGGATTATATGTAGACTTTGTTATGACTGCTCCACTGATTATTACAAGGTAATAATGGCAACTCACCTTATGATAATTTTGTCATGGATGTTATGATTGAAAGTTTGAGAAACAAAGCGGGTTGAGATAGAAAAGTGAAGTAGTGAATGAAGCCATTGCTTCCATTGATTTTTATTATTTTTATTATTTATATATACAAATCAAACCCACCAAAACGGTGGTATTTTGCTGTCGACATCCGCTCCAAAATCATTGATATTAATGATAATTGTGAGTATTAGTGGAGTGGATTTAAGTTTTAATAGTGTGTTTTGGTAGGGTAGAACGGAGTTTTGAAATAAAGAAGAAAATGAAAAAAAAAAAAAATTGAAACTTAAAAAGAAGATGAAGAGAGTTGAATATAAAAAATTTATAGAAGTAGTTTGAGTGTATTATGAGAAAAAAAATTATTGAGAATTTAATGTCTATTATCTTTATTAATAAATTTACATTAAGATATAATAAAAATTAAAATTTTAATTGAATGTACTGAATTAATAAAAATTGAATCACCTGAGTGCTTGCAACTAGGTTCTTACGTTTTGCAACTAAGTTCTCTAATCTTGGGTTGATCCATGGCTGCTACAAGAACCCTATATGGCTCTTCTCGTTTTGCTTCTTCATCATCTTTGACACAACCTCGCTGGAGCTATGACATGTTCTTGAGTTTCAGAGGTGAAGATACAAGCAAAAACTTTACTGATCACCTCTACGCGGCTTTGGTTCAAGCTGCAATTCACACCTTCATGGACGATGATGAACTCCGAAGAGGACATGACATTTCTTCGGCCCTGCTAAAATCAATCGAAGAATCGAGGATCTCCATCGTTGTTTTCTCAACAAACTATGCTTCCTCCAGATGGGGCCTTGATGAGCTCGTGAAGATCATTGAATGCAAGAAAACACTTGGACAATTAGTTCTCCCACTATTCTACGATGTCGACCCATCTGATGTACGACACCAAACAGGGTGTTTTGGAGAAGCATTTGGAAGACATGAAAAGCGTTACGTGGATGAGATGGAGATGGTGGAGGTGAGGAAAGCTGCCTTCTTTGAAGCTGCTAATTTATTAGGCTAGGATTTGCAAAATGTTGGTAATAGGTAATTTTTAACATCCTTTTGATTTTGCTACGGCTGCTACTATCAGTTTTTATCTTTAACTAGAAAATCCTATCCTTATTGTTTCTAATATTTAAAAAAAAAATCAAGTATAGTTAGTTCACTTTGTTAGTTCAAGATGTTTTGAATTTTACATTTATTAACTACTGTACGAGCACGAAATAGTGTTCTCGTATAATCCTGTTGATCAAGTCTGCGCTCCTCCAAACATCGTCGCTTTACTCCCTGAAAACACAAACGTGAGCTAGCCGGCGGGTGTGTGCCGGATACCTCTCCGATGCCTAAGTCAGCAACATAGACAAATAGACAAAAGCTCTGTGTATTCGGGAATCAAAGTTGTGTTACCTGTACATAGGTTATGTTGTGAGCTTTTATAGGTTCCGCGTGGCACAATCCTAGTAGGACTATTACTCCTCCATGTAAAGTCCTCCTAGGAATTACATTCCTGAAAGATAATGCTTATCCTTCAACACCCCCCTCACTGCTTAAACCAAGTGAGATGGCTTTGCTTCGGTTGGATGAAGGTATGACCGAGCTAACACTAGCACTTTGTCATACTTAATCCCACACCTTGACATGCAACTCATAGCTCGGCTCTTGTTCACTTGTACCTCGGTTGCCTATTGAGACCGAGCTAACTTTCAGCAAGCTTCGACCGTGCTAATCAAAGCGAGGTTCACCATGAGAAGCCATCATACCTCAGCTCCGAATGCTATGGTCGAGCTAACTATCTCTACTCCGACTGTGGTGACTATAATCACACTTGGACCAAGCTAACACTTGCTGAGCCCTTTTCACAGTTGGACCAAGCTACCACTTGCTAAGCTCTTTTCACCACGGCCCAAAGAACGGCCCATTTACCATGCCTTAGTCTAGCTCGGCCCCAATGCACATAAAAACTCCCTCTCAACTACATATTGGAAGTGGGGTTTGTAAGGTTTTGTATTTTTGTAATATACACTTGCTTTACTTTTAATTTGGATCGAAATTGACAAGTATGAAGCAAAGTTCATTCGAAAAATTGTTAAAGAGGTTTTATGTGAACTAAAACGTACATTCCTAAATGTTGCTATGCACCCAGTTGGAATAGATTCTCATGTTGAACACATAAATTTGATGTTGAACATTGGATCAGATGATGTTTGCATGATTGGGATATACGGCTTGGGTGGAATAGGCAAAACAACCATTGCAAAAGTTGTGTATAACCATATTTTCCTCCAATTTAAAGGAAGTTGTTTTCTTGCAAATGTTAGAGAAGTTGCAGGAAAACTCAATGGCCTAGTTCAATTGTAAGAACAACTGCTTTTTGAATTATTAGGGACAAAGAATCTAAAGATTGGCAGTGTTGATAGAGGACTTAATTTGATGAAAGAAAGGCTCCATTCTAAAAAGGTTCTCATTGTTCTTGATGATGTGAATCAATCAAGTCAATTAAATACCTTGGTAGGAAATCGTGATTGGTTTGGTCTAGGAAGTAGAATAATCATAACAACTAGAGATGAGCACTTGTTGAAGGGATTGAAAGTTGATGAAAGATATATGCCTGAGGAATTAAATCACACAGAATCTCTGCAGCTTTTCAGTTGGCATGCTTTCAGAGAAACCAATCCATTAGAAAATTTTGCAGAGCTTGCAAATGATATAGTAAGTTATGCTGGAGGGCTTCCACTAGCTCTTGAAATTTTGGGTTCTTATTTGTTTGGAAGAAACATCCTAGAATGGAAAAGTGCACTTGATGAATTACAACAAATTCCTCATCATCAAATTCAAAAAAAACTTAGGATAAGTTTTGACTCGCTAGATAATAACAAAATGAAGGATATCTTCCTTGATATTGCATGCTTTTTCATTGGATCGGACAAAGACTATGTCATTACTATATTGAATAGTTGTGGTTTCTTTTCTCAAAATGGAATTAGTGTTTTGGTTAGTAGATGTTTACTGAGAATTAGTGAAAGAAATGAGTTGCTGATGCATGATCTACTTAGGGATATGGGGAGGGAAATTATTTGTGAAAAATATTTGAAGGAGCTTGAAAAGCGCAATAGATTGTGGTTTCATGAAGATGTATGCTATGTACTTGAAAAAAACAAGGTAAGAGTCGAATCTTAATTCTTTCTTGTGAGTTAGTAAGTTTTCGGCTTGAAATGCTAATTTCAGTTATTTAATAGTCTTTTTTTCTTTTAATTTTCCATTTTGTTGTTTAAATAATGTTGCATTAGGGAACATGTAGTGGCTCGGATTCTAATACGTATCGAATTGGTGTAAATTGGTGCTCGTCACCTTAAAACTTGTGTGGTTGTCGGACTCTTGGTATTGATGGGTTGACTAATGAACTTTAGATATAATAATTGAGGACCCTTGGGTGATGTTTGGAACCTTAATTGAAGCCTTAACAAGATATTTAGGTGAGATTAGATCAAAAGCCCCAAGTTTGAATTTTTATTTTTGACCAGCCTTCACTCTTTTTCCCTTTTTCCTTTCCATACTTTGAATTTGGATGTGAGGTCAAAACCATTGGAAATCTTGTTTCTGGGGCTTCGATTTGGACACAGGAACCACCTAAAACAGAGTCCAAACGAGACAGTTATGCTTGTTTCAATTTTAAGTTTCTGTGCTAAAAGCATGCTCGCTCGAGCAAGACTTTCTTCGCTCGAGCGAAGAGTGCGTTTTTCAGAACCTGAGAGCTTCTTTTCCATGCTCGAGCCAAGCTTCCTTCGCTCCAGCGACCAGGTCGCTAACAGACATTATAAATCGCCTTTTTGGCCCAAAAACATTACTTTTTCATTCTCTCTTCTTCTCCCCTCCTCCATGTCTGAAAACCTAGCCCTTAAAACTTTGATTTCATCTATTCTTATCAACAATCCACCATGGATCTTGCATCAAAGATGAAGAACAAGTGAAGATCAACATTTTCAACTGATTGGATTTTGAATTTTCGAAGTGATGCTCTTGATCTAGCTTCCTTGCTTTCAATCTTGAGGTAGGGAGTTCTCTTAGCCTTGAATGTTTATGATTCAAAGTGATTTTGTTGACATTTTGGGATTTTGTTGACATTTTGGGATTTTGAGTTGATTATGGGTTAGAAACATTAATGGCTTGTTGTTTATTCACAAATGGGGTTTTCACTCAAATTTTCAAAGGATGTTGAATGTTTTTAGCATATTGATAAATAGTAATTGATGATTTGAGGATATAACTAAGAAAAGAGGAAAACCCCCAATTTTCTTTAAAACCCTAGGTTTGAAATGTTGAGTAAAAAGGGGATTTTGAACTAATTGATAGTTTTATGTTAAAACTGACATTAATATGGTATTGGAATATATGGAAACTATGAAATGGTTAAATCCTAATAATTTGATGAAACTAGTGTGGGGATAGAAGTTGTGGATTAAATCATTTTGGAACTTTAGCTTGGGAGTTTAATGGAAATGAGATAACTTACTTAAGTAACGTTTATAAGTGGAATTTGAGTCGTATTGAGTTGATATTCACATGATGTTGGAATAATGGAGAATTTGGAATTGATGTTGCTATATGAGATGATTATGGAAATTGTTGAGCTTGCCTTGTTTATGTTTCATGTTAATTATTTTTGTAATAATGATTTGAACCTTGGGCAAACTATGATATTGGCAAACCCTTTTGCATTGCATTGCATCACATCATATCTTCATGGCTTTGGGGTCAAGTGTGTTGAGTTAATTAAAATGGGTTATTTTGAAATGTGTTGTGTGTTGAGGTGCCCAATTGCCCTTCTGTGCTTGTTGGCCAGAAAATGTGGGGATGTTATCGGTATGTTGGTAAAGGTGCCCAATTGCCCTTCCGTGCTTGTAGGCCGGTAAATGTGGGGGAAAAGTTACAATGAAACGGGTGTCCAATTGCCTCTCCGTGCTCGGTGGCCAAAAAATGTGGAGATGTTTTAAAAATGAAATGGGTGTCCAATTGCCCCTCCGTGCTTGGTGGCCGGTAAATGTGGAGGTTTTCTAAAAGTAAGAGGTGCCCACTTGCCCTACTGTGCTTGGTGGCCAGTAAATGTGGGGAGTGTTTGTGACATGTGATGTGGAAATTAATTATAAAATGATGGTTCATGGTTAACTCAATGGTTAATGAATTGGGTCAAAACTTGAAATACGAATTTAGCATGTTACAAATTGCTTTCTAATAAAAATAAGTTGTATGCATGGCATGATATTGCACGAACATAATCACTTTGAGCATGATTATTTGTTGTTAAGTTTATTTCCTACTGAGCGTCAAAGCTCACTCCCTTTTTATGGGCTGGATATTCTAAAAATCCAGGTATTGAAGGTATGCCATGATAGTGTCGAAAGGCGAATGGAATTCAATGTGGAGCACCGAAGCTTCTTTGATGGTGTTGGCCTTCAGCCATTGAACTTGTTGTAGAGTTAGGAATTTTATTTGCTTGAATCAAGACTCTTAGTCTTGAAAGGTGTAAGCCCTTGTGGCAATTAAGATGGATATTTTTATATTACCGTGTATTGTAATTTTATTACTTTGAGCTTGACAGGAAATTTATGAGAATGTGATAGATCCCAATTGTTGAATTGTATCCCTTTGCTTATTGATCTTATATTGGGTTGGTAGCGTATCGTGGTGTAAATATCGAGGCGTTACAGAACAGAAGTAGTCGAAGGTGTGATCCTAACCCTACCTATGTTAAAGAAGATACAATGGAGTAATAAAGCATTTGTTGGGATGCATAAGCTAAGACTGCTTTAAATAAATCATGTGCACCTTAGTGGATATTTTGAAGATCTATTTGAAGAGTTAAGGTGGCTTTGTTGGCAAAACTGCCCATTGGAGAATTTACCATCCAATTTTCATCTAGGGAAACTTGTTATTTTAGACATGCAATTCAGCAGATTTAAAACACTCCGGATGGATGGCAAGGTATGACATTCTTAGCAAATTCATTGTTGTTCGGGATTTGGATAAATTATGTAGTGGATCATGATGAAAAAAAAAATTATATAATTTTGTATATATATATTGTTTTAACAGCAGTTTAAGAGCTTGGAAATTCTAAATCTCAGTAATTCCAAATGCCTAACAAAGAGCCCCATCTTCTGCGCACTACTGATACTCGAGGAGTTACTGCTTGAAAGTTGTACAGATTTAATGGAGCTCTATGAATCAATTGGGCTACTAGATAAACTTGTTTACTTGAATTTGAAATATTGCATGAACCTCAAGTATCTTCCAGGTAGTATCTGCAAGTTAAAGTCTATTAAACATCTAAATCTCACTGGTTGCGCAAAACTAGAGGAGTTTCCAGAGCACTTGGGACATATGGAAAGCTTAACAGAGCTTCTTGCAGATGGAACAACCACTAAATAGCTACCTTTCTCTATTGGACTATTGAAGAATCTTAGGAGGTTATCGTTAAAGGGATGTAATAGGCAATTGACAACTGAATCCTGGTTTTCTCTTATTTCATCTTGGGTTTTACCAAGAAAAAATGCCGACTCCATAACATTTTTACCATTCTCTGTTTCAAGTTTGTGTTCCTTAACAGAGCTAGATGTCAGTGATCACAATCTGTCTAAAGGAGATTTTCCAGCTGATCTTAGGAGTTTATCCTTATTGCGAATGTTGGATTTAAGCGGAAACAATTTCCGTAACCTACCATATGGCTTCAGTCATCTATCCAAGCTAGAAGACCTTAAGTTGAATAACTGCAGAAGTCTTCAATCTATCTTAGATCTTCCTCCGAACTTATTAGAAGTACAGGCTTATGGTTGTGCATCACTTGAAAAAATATCTGATCTATCAAAATTGAAGACTCTATTAATGCGGTTGAGTAACCACCAATGTCAGCATAGTCTCTCGAATCGTAATAAGGATGGAATAAAAGAACCTCACTGTTTTCATGGTGCACAAATCATTCCCTTGCACAGGCTCAACAATTTACAAAGTCTCCTTCAGTTCTCTCTCTCTCTCTCTCTCTCTCTCTCTCTCAGGTGCAACAATTTCACAAAAAAAAAAAATAAAAATCTCTTCTGAAAAAAATGAAATGTATGAAACCAAATTTATTTTGGATATGACATGTATAATACCAAAGGAGAAAGATTCCCTCATGTCCAAATGATATGGATCGGAGGACACTCTGTAGGTGTGTGGAATTGACCATGGGGTTTGGGTTTCATTTCAATAATTTGAATATTTCATTTTGTCAGACATTTCATATATTTTATTCATAAAAAAAATTAGATTGATATAATATATTCAATTTATCAAATGTGTCACAAAAAAAATGAATGACTATTGTGTTTTTAAAAAATAAATAATATAATTTTTTTGGTGACAAACGTAATAAATTAAATAAGCTATGATTATTAGATCGACTTAATTTTTGTATGAATGAAATAGATGAAGTGCCTAACAAAATGAATAGTTTAAATTATATAAACGAAACCTGTGGTGGGTCTCATGGATGTGGCACTAACAACAATTTCAAAAATAGGATTCACTAGTTTTTTTCACTATTTTTATTACCAGCTACACGATAATATATTAGAGGATTATCTATCACATGCTTATATTATCTTTTTATACCACCAACCTACTTGGAAAGATGTCATTTGTTTGCATTAATCTGTTAATAATCATCTTCAAACAAGAGAATTAATCATAAGTATCCATATAGAAGGTGACACAAAATAATGATAAATAATCAGTCATATATAGCATTTCTCTACGACAATATGTTATTTGTTTTCATTGATTTCTTAATAATTATGTCTAAACAAATGAGTCAATTATAAATATCCATGTAGACAATAATACAAAACAATGATAAAAACATGTATCATATACAACATTTCTTTTTTCAAATATAAATAACTTTGATGAGCCTTTTAATTGTAAATGATAAAATTAAAACTTGTCACTTTATTAATTTGATGCCAAAAAAAAAAAAATCACTTTGGTCCCTACACATGAAATCGTGACAATCAACCCCCTACATGTTTGGTCAAATCCCACTTTGTCCTCATACATGAAATCATGACAGTTAACTCCTTGCACTTATGAAATTGTGACAATCAACTCTTTGTACTTCTACTCAAGAATCAATGTCTCACTTTTGTTACTCATCGTATAAGTTTTTAACAGAAGTCAGTAATGTGACAAGCATATGACTACAAAATGAAGGCAAACGAAGAAAATCACACAATTTTTTCGTCTATACATATTTTGTCTCAAAATTTACATCAACTTTTGATTGTATTTAGCTAAAACAAAACGCAAATTGTGAATGATTAAAGAGATGAACTGGGGTTTTACAAAAATTAAAATAATGAAATTATGTTTTCTATAGTGATAGAGTCTTCGATTTCTTTGCTGTTTTTTTTAATTATTTATTTCAAAATCTCTATTTTCTTACCTGTCACGCCCCACTTTTTATTACTCGAAGTCATTACCAAATTCATTAACTTAATTCAATTTCAAGGATAACATGCGGAAATAAACTCATACATTCAATCCGTAGAAGTGATTAACAATACTCTCATTCGTATGCAAAGTAAATATTACATGAACATACTTAATAAATTGCCCTTGGGCTTACATCACTTAAAGTACAAGAAGAAGGGTGTAACCTTTTTACAACAATGGCATTCCGCCAACATAACTGAGGCCCCGTGGCCAGTAAATAAATAGATCCAAATCTTGTAGCTCAACCTGCTTAACACCTGAAAAAGATTCAACAACGTGGGATGAACATATAGTCCAGTAGGGAACTCAACATGATCCTCAACAATAACAACTTACAGATAGCTATGATCATGAACACTCAATCTCATACTAGAATAGTAATGTGATAGTTTATACAAAATATATATGTATGAACTTTTCTCAAAAACAACCATTTCTTTCAACGCTACAAGTGATTTGTCTTTCCTTTTTCCTTTCATTAATCCCCATTCCCAATCTTTCATAACATTAACAAATACTTAGGAAGTAATCTTACTAAGCCCGATACCCCCTTCCATTTCCTATACATACTCAGATGTACCTTTTCAAACATGCTTATCTTAAAAACATTCGTTCTCCTCCACACTTTCCAAAAGACAAAAATGACATTTTGGTTTGTTTCCAATACTATCATAACTATACATGCATATCTTTGTAAAAATATAAATTTACAACCCACCAACATGTATACAATCAACCAATGGAGCAACTCACTCCTCCGAACTGTAACCAATCAAACCCATGATATTTTCAGTTACAACGAAACAACAACAATCCCATTTCACTCTACTAGCTATGTGCGTAGTAAGCCAACAATACACCCCACTTAACAACATAACAACAAGCCAGTTTACCAGGTGCTAGCTGGAGGGGTATGGTACCTTCGATTATTAGCGCAGTCAGTTCTCCAGGCGCTAGCTGGAAGGGTATGATACCTTTGATTCTAAGCGCGGTCAGTTCTCCAGGCGCTAGCTGGAAGGGTATGATACCTTTGATTCTTAGCGCGGGGCATAACACCAACAATCACAGCACATCAAGGCACAACCAACATGTATAATGCATATACATAAACTATCAAAACACCAGCAATGTGTTAAAGCATAAGAACACATGACCATCTCCTTCCGAGCTAATATACATATATATATAATGCATCTAGCACTTCATCACATACGATGTTCAATTAATCAATGGCAAAATGCAAACCCGACAATTCTACACAACCGTGTCATCCTCCACCGATGACCAAGGACAAAACCTCTAGATGCATATAGTTAGTACATCTATTAAAAGACTCAAATATCATGAATCATAAACCCAACAACAATATTAACATGATAGTTAAAGATACAACTTCTACATGTGTGTTCAACACTCAAGATACAACAAATCCAATTCTCAAACTTATTTCGAAAACACTTCCCTCATTTTCACAAAAACGATTCCTTTTCCTTTTTGTTATCACAAAACCAACTCCACTAATCTTGTTTCCATAAAATCAACTCCAAAGCCATGGTTAATCCTTTAGGTATTAACACCTTTACCACACTCATTTTGACAAAAGAGATTTACACACAATGGTCAACAAACCCCCATTTTTAATTTACTCAACCAAAATATAATTTAGGGCTTTTCTTCATTTAACTACAACATGCTAATTTATATTTATATTAGCCAAGACAATAATCAATGAAGCCAAAACCATTCTCCACACAACCAACCCTAGGTTTATCTCATGATTTTAAAACAAATCCAACATGATACAATTTTCATGCAATACAAAAATTACCACATGTCTATCTATAAACGGAGTATTGAAAAAGAACAAGGAGAATCCCTACCTCAAATGAAGAACTCAAATAGAGAAGATGACCCGAAATCAAAGTGCTCCAAATCCCAAATTTCTTGGATCACAACGAAGCCCTCGACGATCAACACACTTCTTACAAAGGCCCAAGGTGAGGAAAACACTCTAGCTAGATCAATCCTAAGAGAGAAGTTTGGTTTTAGAGTGAGGTGCTCTCCAATGGCTTTTTCGGAAAAGTAAGAGAGAGAAAGGAAATGGAAAAGTGATTCAAAAAGATGAATCTCGGTGTGTTATACAGGTCGCCCTGCTCGAGCGTCGAACTCCCCACTCGAGCGTCACTCACAGATCCCTGCTCGAGCGTCCAATCCCCCGCTCGAGCGGCGGATGCACGCTCCCAGAACTATTACAGACAAGATGCCCGCTCGAGCGTCAAACTCCCCGCTCGAGCGTATACCACTGCAGACGAAATACTGGATGGGTGATCTCCCCGCTCGAGCGCCAACACCCCCACTCGAGCGGACAAGCAACAACAGAGTCCCGCTCGAGCGTCAAAAGAACCGCTCGAGCGGAGGGACCAAAATCTGGGCAAGGATTTCTAAGTTTTAAAACATCATCAACCTATTCCCAACAAGTCCAACACAACCCAAAGCTCTAAGATAAAGAGTAAGGAATAGAAAAGAGGATAAGACAACAGCAAATCTACGGAACCAAGCCCGGATTACAGTTCAACAACAACAGGGAATACCGCGATCGCTATATTACCTCTTTGTCCTAATTTTTAGCATATAAACATACACACACACACATACACATACACATATATATTATATAACTCTCACATGTTTATCACGTTGGACAAAGTGTATATTGGTGAGAAATAAGAATGATTTTTTCCTTTTGCCCTCATTTCATAGTTACATGTTTATCACATGACTAGATTTTGTTAAAAACTTAAACAATTGAGTAATAGAAGGGGCAAGTTGACACATGATTAGAAGTGTAGGGTTGACTGTCACAATTTTATGTATAGGGATCAAAATGAGATTTGACTAAAAATGCAGGGGATTGACTATCACAATTTCATGTGTAGTGACTAAAGTGAGATTTGGTGCAAAGTGCAGGATTGCAAAGTGTAATTTACCCAAATTAAAACTTGTCATTGTATTAATTTGATGCAAAAAAAAAAAAAAAAATTCAAACAAGATTATTTGGAAACAGGCTATTTTAGTAAATTTTTGATTTTTTCACTAAAATATGAGGTTAAAAAAATAGTATATTTCAAATGACTTTTTCGTTTTTACGAAAACATGTGAAAAAAGTAAAAAGAAAAGGAAAATTTTGACTTTTTGATATAGGTTGTTAGCTTTTTAGTTTTTTTAGTGACTTTTATTGAGTTGCCAAATGAGGCAACATGACATAATCTTAATCTTGCATGTCACATGAAAAGAGTGGGACTTAGCATAACAAACATAATTTCACCATCAAATTATTCTACCTATATTTTATGTTATTGATTTTATAGTTGATTTTGTATCCGCAAATTTATTTTATTTTATTTTATTTATTTTTGTCTAACACTCTACTAATTAGAAATTCATATGACAGCATCTTCATTACAGCTCCTTGCTCACAGGCAACTTTTTCTATACTGGTGACTTCAGCAATAGTTTTAGCTATAAAATAGCAGGGTGTTCTTCGATATCCTTAAAAGTGCTAGTAGTGCAAGGAGAAGACAACTACGTTGCAGGGTTCACTTTGAGAGTTGTTTATTATAGAGCTAGGGATGAAAAAAGTTGCTCCATGGAATTAAATGATTCTCCATACGTCATTATTATTGATAAAATTAATGGCATCAATTTTACTTATACCTCAACCTTCTTTGGCATCACTGGGAGTTGTGGAGATTATGTTTGGGAAAGATATATAAAAGTTGAAGAATATTTTGGGTATCGAATTAAAGGTGGTGAGCGATTTGAGGTTTCTTTCGTTATGCCATCACCTTTTAAAGTGAAGCAGTGTGCAATGGATCTAATTGTCCATCACCAGAGAGGCACCACCTACAATGGATTATGTACTGAGCCCTCCTTCTATAGATGACAAAGGATGATCATGAAAATTGTCACCAAAACATCAATTGTAATTTGGCCATCTCACATTTTCCTTTGAATAAATTTCAAATACATTCTTTTTTTCCTTTTTGTTTTTTTTTAGATAGTACAAATACATTCTTTTAAGATTTGCTTAAAATTAGTAATTTTAAAAATTATAAAAACTCCATTGTCAGAATTTTTTATTTGAGTAATTAACAAAAAAAAATAAAATTTATAACTACTCTTAGATACAATAATAAAATTGCCTGAAATTTTAAATAAAATATATTCATGATTAAAAACTATTAATTGATTTAATAATTTATTAATCAGATAGATAATTTGTTTTACAATTAAAAATTTGAAAGGGCTGAATGTAATATTCAAAATCACAAAAGACAATTCATATTTTAATTAAATTTCAAAATGTGTATTTATAATTTATCCAATAAATAAGTAACATTCAAAGCTTGCTTAAGATTTTTGAGGTTAAGCTATGTGGATCCTCTACGAAACCCACATCGATAATCTGAATCGTTCAATATTTAGGACTTGTCGAGTATTTCATCCTTACAAAAAATCACTTTGATCAAATATCGATAGATATACTTGAACAGAACAAATATGTGTCAACAGTAACTATAATTTTAAAAATAAATTGTTTATATCTGATCGATGTGATTTTTTTATAGAAATGAAATATTTAATGAACTCTACATATTGAATGGTTTAAATTATCAATGTGAACTCTATGATGGGCCCAAGGAGGACAACTATAGCGACCCCGGTCTTTTCCCATATGATTATTGTATCCGGACTTAGGTTCCGTGGCTCCTGCCATTGTATTATGATTGTTACCGTCCTTTAATTTCCTATTTCTGAGTTGGGGGATACAATGGGCAGGTTTGTAGCAGGTTGGTTGAGCTTGGGAGCAAAGGGTTGCTGCCTAGAATTTTGACCCTTCGCTCGAGCGAGCTCTTTGTTTTTGGTCCGTCGCTCGAGCTAGGGTTTCTTCGATCGAGCGAGGATTGCATTTTGTAGTAAGACCTGTGAGCAGAGGTTTTTGGCTCGAGCGAGGTTTTTTTCGCTCGAGCGAGTTAGTTCGTTCTTCGCTCGAGCGAGAGTTCCTTCGCTCGAGCGTGTGTCTGGTTACAGACCTGAGGGTTTGAGTTCTTCGCTCGATCGAGTTTTCTTTCGCTCGAGCGAGCTTTTGGGTTGTTGGCTCGAGCAAGGCTTCCTTGGCTCGAGCGTAGCTTCTCTGTGTCTGGTCGCTCGAGTGACCAAGTCTTCACTCGAGCGAGCCTATCCAGTTTATATACGCAGCAGCGGGTTTTGATCAGTCTTTTTCATCTTCTTTTTGATTCCAAACCCTAGGTCCGACTTCTCTCTCTCCCTACTTGTAACGCCCTCAAAATTAATCTATTATATATCATTGACATGCATTATTTAAAGAAGACATTTTATTAATTCATTCATCAGAGTATTACTAAATAATCAAATAAAATGCCCTACAGGCTTACATCTTTCCAAGCCAACACTTGGTTACAAAAATACGAGTTCTAACTCAATACAAGAAAAGCCCTAGGCTTGAGTTTTCACATGTACTAACAAATAAAAGCAAACAACAGAAAAATAGTCTTCGGAATCCAAGTCCTTCCAAGCTAAGTCCTTGGAGGTAGCTTATCCCCTGAACCTGAAAATGATGTTCCCATAAAGGGTGAGCCACAGCCCAGTAGAAATATACTAAACCACATATAAGTAACGAATAAAGCAATAGCATCCAACAGATGGTTAACCAGGATAATCAATTACTTCATTTTACAGTCTCATGACACTATTGTCTAAAATACGTTTTACTTCACAGTTTTATCAACATGGCTCAGAACCTGGCCAAACTTACAACAGTGAATTACATATATCGTATTCACATCCTTCCAATATCAACAAACAAATGAGACTCAAGCTCAAATAAATCAAAACACTTCATACTTCCAGATTGATACACATTTTAGTGCTGTATCAATAAAACACTTCTATATAAATAAGCACACATAAAAGTGATGCTAATGGAGTCCATCCCCTATCTCCTCCCAAACAAAAATCCGGTTTAGAGGTCCATCCCCTATCTTCCCCTAAACCGTGGAGTACATCCCCTATCTCCTCCCACACACAAAACAATGTATGCAAATGCAATGCTCAATCAATACACATATTCTCTATCAATGCAATAGTCAAAATTTATGACTTAACCAATGTGATTAGTTTCAGTTAATCCTAATCCACATGCAATGTCTACAACAATCACGACTATCCTCCACCGATAGCCCAAAACAGTTATTTCTAAACTGAAAATAACTATGTCCACAATTCAATAGACAAATGATACAAATTATCAAATTATGCCATTTAATCAATGAATTCCCCAATTCCATGAATTTAACCATCTCTTCCCAATTCCATGAATTATTTATACAAATCAATTCAATAATTCAACTAGGGTTTTTCCCAAAATTTACCAAAGTATTCCCAACATATTAAAATACCAAAACTTAGAACGTAACCTATAAATTGGAGTAGGAAATCCCTACCTCAGAGAAAACAACCCAAATGGTGAAGACAGAGATGAGTGCCCAAAGACCAAAATGCTCCAAATTGCCAAATGTTCAGATTAAATGAAAGCTCTTGACTCCCTCTATCTTTTTATTAAAGCAACTAGGGTTGAAACACTCTCTAAACAGATCAAACCTAAGAGAGAAGATGAGTAGGGAGAGAGAGAGGTCGAACCTGGGGTTTGGAATCAAAAGAATATGAAAAAGACTGATCAAATCCCGCTGCTGTGTATTTAAACTGGACAGGCTCGCTCGAGCGAAGACTTGGTCGCTCGAGCGACCAGACACAGAGAATCTACGCTCGAGCCAAGGAAGCCTTGCTCGAGCCAACAACCCAAAAGCTCGCTCGAGCGAAAGAAAGCTCGATCGAGCGAAGAACTCAAACCCTCAGGTCTGAAACCAGACTCACGCTCGAGCGAAGGAACTATTGCTCGAGCGAAGAACAAACTAACTCGCTCGAGCGAAGAAAAGCTCGCTCGAGCCAAGAATGCAAAGCTACAGGTCCAACCCAGACGCAAACTCTCGCTCGAGCTACCAAACCCCGGCTCGAGCGAAGAACCAAAACAACATCTCGCTCGAGCGACAAACTCCTCGCTCGAGCGAATAACCAAAATTCTGGACAGCAACACTAGGTTTCTAAACCCAACCATCCTGAACAAACCTGCCCAACACATCCTATAATTCGAAAAGAGAAAATAAGGAACAACAACAACAACCATTATACAATGACAGAATCTACGGAACAGTCCGGATACAATAATCAAATGGGAAAAGACCGGGGTCGTTATACTACTCACCTTCTCTCTTAGGTTTGATCTATTTAGAGTGTGTTTCTACCCTAGTTGCTTTATTAAAAAGATAGAGGGAGTCGAGGGCTTTCATTTAATCTGAACATTTGGCGATTTGGAGCACATTGGTATTTGGGCACTCATCTCTGTCTTCACCATTTGGGTTGTTTTCTTCGAGGTAGGGATTTCCTACTCCATTCTATAAGTTTTGTTCTACGTTTTGGTATTTTGATATGTTGGGGATACTTTGGTCATTTTGGGAAAAACCCTAGTCGTATTAATAAGTTAATTTGTATAATTAATTAAATTGGGGAAATATGGTTAAATTCATGGAATTGAGGAATTCATTGATTAAGTGGTGTAGTTGGATAATTTAAATCACTCACCCATTGAATTGTTGATATATTTATTTTCAGTTTAGAAATAACTGTTTTGGGCTATCGGTGGAGGATAGCTGTGATTGTTGTAGACACTGTATGTGGATTAGGGATAACTGAAACTAATCAATGAATAAGTCATCAATTTTGACTGTTGAATTAATACAGACATTATGTGTATTGATTGTGTGTTGTATATGTTATGTGTTTACATACATTGTTTTGTGTGGGAGGAGATAGGGGATGTACTCCACGGTTTAGGGGAAGATAGGGGATGGACCTCTAAACCGGATTTTTTTTGGGAGGAGATAGGGGATGGACTCCATTAGCATCACTTTTATGTGTGCTTATTTATATAGAAGTGTTTTTATTGATACAGCACTAAAATGTGTATCAATCTGGAAGTATGAAGTGTTTTGATTTGAGCTTGAGTCTCATTTGTTTGTTGACATTGGAAGAATGTGAATATGATATATATAATTCACTGTTGTAAGTTTGGCCAGGTTCTGAGCCATATTGATAAAGTTGGAAAGTAAAACGTGTCTTAGACAATAGTGTCATGAGACTGTAAAATGAAGTAATTGATTATCTTGGTTAACCATCTATTGAATGCTATTGCTTTATTCATTGCTTATATTTGGTTTAGTATATTCCTACTGGGCTGTGGCTCACCCTTTATGGGAACATCATTTTCAGGTTCAGGGGATAAGCTACCTCCAAGGACTTAGCTTGGAAGGACTTGGAATTTGAAGACTATTTTTAGTTATTTGTTTTTCATTGTTAGTACATGTAAACACTCAAGCCTAGGGCTTTATTTATATTTGAGTTAGAACTCATACTTTTGTGTCCAAGTGTTGGCTTGGAAAGATGTAAGCCGGTAGGACATTTACTTTGATGTTACATGTAATGCTTTTGGTTTAGTAAGACTCTGATGGATATTATAATGAATTATTAAAGTGTTTTCTTTAAATAATGCATGTCAATGATATATATATATAATGGGCTAATTTTGAGGGCGTTACAACAACAAGACACTCCAATTGGGCCAACTGGAGAGGAGTTGATCCCATAGTTAAATCCACACTTTAGTCTGCTCTTTTATGATTTTAAGCCCAGGTGACCCGTATGAGCCCCAAATAGGCCTTAGGCCTACGTCACCAATTTTAGAGTTCAGCTGTTGTAGACGCGCCCGTGGGCCTCATGCTACAGTTCGGACTCGATTTGTGTCACGGTTCTTAATCTGAACCAAAGAGTCCAAATCTGGCAAATCGTTTTGAGAAACAGATTTTTGAAAAAGTAGTGCCAAACATGGACTGCTTTGCCAGATATAGAGTCGCCACCTAAATATTTTTTATGGGATAATTTAGGAAACCCTGACTCGGTGCCGAAGGCCACATGTCCGTCATCACCGGAGTTGTCTCGGCTCGGGAGCTTGGGTACGATCGGGGAAGGTCAGCTATGAGCACCCCCTTTCGCCCGGTCCGAAGACCGGCCTCTACTAACCGTGATATCTGTTTTTGAAAAATTTATGTGTTCTTAAACCAATTGTTAGCCTAGAATTACTATGTTATGCGCGCAGCAAACAAGTATAGACCAAATCGCCCAAATTGGAACAAAACATTTCATGTTTGTTTTGAAAATGGTTTGCTACTCGCAAGTAGGCTAAAATACAGATTTTACCACCCTCAAGTGGGTTTTTAGAGAAGATGATTTTGCCACTATCTAGTGGGCTTAAAACTCACAGTTTTAATGCATTATTCCAATTTAGGTAATTCAACCTCCATCCACAGGCATTCAAGCAGTTATATCACATAAGCAACTAGCCTCATGGTAATCATACTGTCATGGCAACACTCACACGCATGCGATATGCTAACGCATAAAAGCTTACCTAGTACTCCGAGCCAAAACAGAAACTAGTCAGTAATCATATGCATGATCCTAGTTCATGTTAAAAATGGCTAATGCAACACATGCAAAGATGCAATCTAAAGTAGGCTCGGCTAACCTAAGCATGGCATATGAGATGCAATCAATTGATGCACGTATTCAATTTTGAAATTAAAGTACAAATGCAGTTAGCATGATGTGCCGAGCCTGATGCATGTCAACAAATGCATGAATGCACGCATGCATAGCATAAGGTATGCTAAAATAAATGTGCCCTAATCTACCATCATAAGCAGGTAAATAAAAGGGAAGAAAGAAGTGGGGTTGGAAGGCATACATCACACGCACGCACACTTATTACAAATATGCCCTCGCTCGGAGGGACCAAATAAATATTACAAATTAATTAACTACGCAAGCTAATTAAATATTACAAATTAATTAATTCATTATCAAATTAACTAATCTAGGAAAACAGGTAAACCGCCTCGGGAAATGCGCCGCCATGCATAGGCTGCCTCTGTTTTCTTTCCTCTGCTCCTCTAAAGGCTACCAAAACCTCAGGACTGCTTCCTTGGACACTGAGGAGTGCCACTGGCTGAGTAGAATTGCCACCGGCAGTGTGGTGTAGTCACCGGCACAAGATGAATCCATCGGCTGCTTGTTTACTGCCGGTCGGCAAGGAATGTCTGCAGAACCTGCAATTGACAGCAACAGAGTGCAAAGCAAAGCATGGCAGCCCAATTCAAGGCATATATGCACCATTCATGTCCCTTATCATGGTAATGACTCAAAGGGGCATGTGCCTCGATTCTCGGACCACCAATCACGCATTTCCATGCATGATGGCCCAAGGAATCAAGTATGCAACTTTCATGTCAAATGAAATGCAAACCAATCAAACAAACTAAAGCCCAATCTCTATCACACGATCAAGGGGCAAGGCATGCATGCCAATGCAATGCAACCTAGGTATGCGAACAAGAATACAAGCATGCTATGCAACCACATGGCATACACAATGCTAGGTGAACTTACACCAATGTGAGTGGACCTCAGCCGCACCCACATCAGTGGCCATAAGATGAAAATGAAGTGCCTCGAAATGCGTGCACACGAGCACGCAAATCGAGGCAATGGCATATGCAATGCAATGGCTAAAATGGCATATAGAATGCAACATGGACTTATACTAACATGAGAGAGCCTCAACCACACTCACATAAGAGGCCGATGGATGAAAATGAAGTGCCTCGAAATGCGTGCACACGGGCACGCAAACCGAGGCAATGGCATACGCGATGTAAATGACATAGAAATGGAAAGCAATCATTCTAATAGAATTTCAGCACTAAAATATGGGGGAAAACAGTCCCGAAATGAGGCGAAATGACACCAAATGCATGGAATAGTCCCGAAATGCGAATTTAGGCACCCGAAATGGCCTATAGCTATGCCAAACATGCACGATATGGACATGGAATGTAAAGACAGAAGCAAGGCAGCCCCAAAATTAGCATTTTACTAGTACAAAACATGGTCAAACATCAAACCAAGATAGGGCAAAACTAGCATGCAAGAAATGGCCCTAAACATGAGATTAAAAAGAAACTCATAGGTGCTGGCCCCAAACAGGTTAGGGTCCTTCAACAATGTTGAAGAGGGACCCAAAATAAGACTATTTACAGTTTATGGCAGCCCCAAAAACAGTATACAAATATATTAGAAATGCAATGCAAAAATGAGGCTCAAAAGTGGCTATAACATGAGGTATACAAAAAATTCACCAAACAAGAAAATACCCTTAATAAAACATGTTAAGGAGGTCAAAATAAAGCCACTTTTAGTTCGGACCAAGGTCCAAAAACAGCAAAATCAGGGGCTGCCAAGACATACAAAAATGGGACCAAAAAGAGGATATAAAGGGAAGTACAACATGGAAGTCCCAAACAGCGTTGAGCCCTTCTTCAATGTTGAAGAGGGGCTCAAAATAAGCCTATTTTCAGTTTACATAAGGCTCTAAAACAGATCACACGCAAGCCAAAAATTCTATGCAAAATTATGGCATTCAAGGAGGATATTGAAGCAAGTGCAAGCTACTGTCCTCAAACAGCAAGAGGTCCTCAATCAAACATGAAGAGGACCTCAAAATATGATGATTTGAAGTTTGGGTCGGAGCCCAAAGATGTAACCAAAAGGGGCTAAGATATAGGCCAAGAAAATGCACAAAAGAGGGAAAGTGGGACTCACCCTTGTAGAACCAATCCTTAGCAACCTTTGGACCGAGTTTGGGAGCTTTTAACCTCTGGAGGACAGCCTCAAGCTGCTGGAATAGGCGTTGGATGCCTTGTGCTATGAGTTGATGAAGAAATGGCCCAAGAACAAGGGTATTTGATGGTTGAATGAGGGAGATATGGAGAGAGATGGAGGGTTGTATGTATGTATATCAGATATATGTGGTATATCTCTGGTTTTTTTCTTCAAATCTCTAACCTAAACAAAGGAGGAGGAGAGGTGCTTATATAGGCAATGCTAAGCTTCTAAGACAAGCTTCAAGGGGGCCAAGGGGTTTAAAGGGGAGGTCAAGGCTTATTGGAGAAGCTTGGACAGCTGGTAGGCTTCTTGAGGAAGCCAAGATAAGGGGTCAAGGCTTCCTCAAGAAGCCTTGAGCAAAGGGTGCAAAAGAGGGGTCCAAAGGTGGTCAAGGGCTCAAAATAGCAATATATATGCACGGGGGAGTGTGCTGGTGCATTCCAACTGGCACAGCTGGGATGCACCAAGCTTGGAGAGTGCAAATGGTGCAAACCGGCCAGAAAATTTGGTCGTCGGCCAAAATAAAGTGCCGGTCGGCATAATATTTTTCCGGTCGGAAAAATAGATTGCCGATAGATGATTCCAATGTCAAAAAACGGCCGGTGGGTATGCAAATTGAAGCCCCGGAAGTTATCTTTCCAATGGCGCAAGCCTTACATCAAAATTCCTTCTGTGCAAAAAGTTATGCCCTTTTTCGTGAAGCCGCGCAGATTCGATCCAACCGGGATGATGCCCGACTTCAACTGATCATATCTCCCCCACCCGGACTTGGCTCTAGGAGATTCTTGAGTGTAAAATCAAGTCCCGGAAGTAAGCTTTCCGATGGTGGTGGCCCCATAGCTAAACTCCAAGTGTACAGACAGATAAGCCCGATTCAGCGAGGGCTGCTCGACTCGCTTCTACCCGGATTCATGCCGAACTTCTCCCAAACTAGTTTTCTCCTCTCCTTTCCTCTTTTCTTCAACTCCAAAACCCTAAACAAAGTGTTTTGAAAGATTTGCCTCTCTTCTTGCCGAAGAAACTGAATCTTTGCCCTGCACATCTCTCAACACTGAGCAAACCATCAGTAGTGCCCAAGTCTTAAGGGCGGTCAAAAATGGGGTGTCTATAGTTGCCCCTCTTTGACAGAACTCGAAAGTCATAACAATGACGGGAGTGAATGTCAAAGCCCAGAGACGACCCATTTTTGACAAGGCCGAAGACTTGGACAAACAAACAAAATACCGATAAATAAAAGGTTGTGCCCACATGCTGCCTACGTATCCCTTTGCAAGGAATCAAACCAGCGTAGTTCAGGGGCAGGATGCAAATGATATGCAGGAAGAATTTGATAATTGGACTTATACGCCACGCGAAGCCAGTTTGCACTCACAACAATGCAATGTACTAACAAGTACAAGTGAGGTGCGCAAAATAGCGCGAATGTAAACTGCACAAAACAGTGCGATGCGCAAAATAGCGCGAATGTAGCTGTGATGAAGCAATTATGCAAAATAAATGCAACATTTTAAGCGAATGCTATGCCAGCAAGTAGACATGAACCAAACTACATCTCATGCAGAAAGGATGTAAGAGAATTATGCAATTCTCACGAACATGTGCGTTAGATACACAAAAGGGAACGAAGCGTGATAGATACACTAAGTGGACAAACATGTGTGATAGATACACATAGTGAAGAGAGTGTGATGGACATGCTTACACGAATAAAGTGTGATTGATACACTAAGCAAAGCAAAGTGTGATAGATACACAAAGCAAAACAATTGTGATGGATACATTGAGAAAATATGTGATAGATACACTAAGCAACCGTGTGTGGTGGATGCACAAAGGGAGCGTGTGATGGATACACAAAGTGAACGTGTGATAGATACACAAAGTGAGCATAGTGTGATAGATACATAAAAGGTGAAGCTAGTGTGATGGATACACTATATGAGGCAAAGTGTGAGCGTGTGATAGATACACAAAAGGTGTGCACAAAGTGTGATAGATGCACTAAGTGAACAAGTGTGATGGATACACAAAAGGTGAACACAAAGTGTGGTAGATGCACCTGGTGAACAAGTATGATAGATATACTGAAAGCGAACACGACGTGTGATAGATGCACTTAGTGAGCAAGTATGATAGATATACTAAAAGGGAACACAAAGTGTGATAGATGCACTATGTGAACAGAGTGTGATTGATACACTACAAGCGAACACAAAGTGTGATAGATGCACAGTGTGAACAAAGTATGATTGATATATTGAAAATGAACACAAAGTGTGATAGATGCACTATGTGAACAGAGTGTGATTGATACACTAAAAGTGAACACAAAGTGTGATAGATGCACAGTGTGAACAAAGTACGATTGATATACTGAAAATGAACACAAAGTGTGATAGATGCACTTAGTGAACAGAGTGTGATTGATACACTAAAAGTGAACACAAAGTGTGATAGATGCACAGTGTGAACAAAGTATGATTGATATACTAAAAATGAACACAAAGTGTGATAGATGCACTTAGTGAACAGAGTGTGATTGATACACTAAAAGTGAACACAAAGTGTGATAGATGCACAGTGTGAACAAAGTATGATTGATATACTGAAAATGAACACAAAGTGTGATAGATGCACTATGTGAACAGAGTGTGATTGATACACTAAAAGTGAACACAAAGTGTGATAGATGCACAGTGTGAACAAAGTATGATTGATATACTGAATCAATGAAGTGTGATTGATACACTGAAAGTGAACACAAAGTGTGATAGATGCACAGTGTGAACAAAGTATGATTGATATACTGAATCAATGAAGTGTGATTGATACACTGAAAGTGTGATACAGAAAAAGAGAATGTGTGTGATGGATACACAAAATGAAAGAAATGTGATTGATACACTAAGTGAAGAGAGTGTGATTGATACACTAAATGAGAATGTGGGTGATAGATACTCAAAGCGAGTGAAGTGTGATTGATACACTAAGGCAAATGAAGTGTGATTGATACACTATATGAATGAGAGCATAACTGAAGCGTGATTGATACACTAAGTAGATTAGAGTGTAATTGAAATTAGAGTGTGATTGATACACTAAGCGAATAAAGTGTGATTGATACACTAAAGTGAGTGTGTGTGATTGATACACGAAAGTGAATGACCTTAAAACGGAACTTCTTTGAATGAACCGTGCATACAATATCGTGCATGACTGAGGAAGAAACTTGATAGGTATAATGCATTACAATGCAAGTGAAGTGGATGCATAACAATGTAAGTGGAAGAGTGCATAACCTTGAAGCAGGATTGATCTTGCACTTGAGGTAGAGGTACACTCATATTTGGGAGCATTGGCAAGGCCCTGAAGGGGTACGTCCGGAGTACAATCACGGAATTTTCTGAAGTTGACACAAACTCAGATACTTCGATTTTCGCTCTTTTGCTTTTGCTTTGCAGTCCGGAACTATCATAGCTTCAGATAGGTCCTGGTTTCACCGTTCACACTTATCGGGGGTGGACCCTGCAGTTTTATGGAAAAAAAGAATCTTGTTTTGCACAAACGTGAAGGATGGCACAACACTCTGAGCACAAAACGATTTATTTTTGAAATTGAGAGATGAGTTTTCGACCAGGTATTGAGCCTACGACTGAACACAGCGAGAAAGACTCAACAATGGAAAACAAAAGGTAAACAACCTAAACACGTCGAGACACGCTCGGAACGACTCAAAGCAAGAATCGAGACAAACAAAACAAAAGACACGACACACAGACGTACACAGGGAGCCTGTTTCACCGGGTATTATTCCCACCCTTTCTTATTTGTGATTCTCACATCACTCGGCTCTCAAGCTCGGTTTTTCTCTCAAAACCCTTTTCTCGCTTTTTCTCTCAGCGCACATCTCTCTATTCTTTAATCTCTCGTTTTTCATCCCTCCCCTGGGTGGTTGATGGATAAGCTGGAAATTGTGGGCTCTTACCCCTGGTATTCTACCAGTTTTTGATTCTTGTTCACAACAGTGAATTCCTCCCACAGAGGGGTTGTGCTACAACTGGGTGTGTAGCAAATCTGCAGCTAACATCGGTTGATGATGCCCTGCTGGGGAGTTTGGACGTGGTTAGATCTGTCCAGATGAGGGAGTGGAACATCTCGCCCCATTCCAGTTCGTGCTTTGTACTTGACTTGATTCCTCGTTGCTTGGAGGATGAGAGAGCTTTCAGCCCTTTGTTGTTGACTTCAGTTGTGCCCTTTTCTGGCAGGTAGAGTGCCCTTCTTGGCAAGTATGTTGAAAATGGGGAAAAGACAGGAAGCCTGACTCAACTGTGCCCCTAGTTCATCATTTTGACCATTTTTTGGTTTTCTACGAAAACAATTTTGACCAATATGAGAGTTTAGATTAACACACTTGTTCGATTTTTGATTTGAAATCATGCAAGTCAGGCTATGAGCACTGAAAATTTTCCTTTTTTGGGTCCAAGAAATGGTCCAATTTTTGGAAAAGATGGAACAATTTTCGAGAAAAGTAGTCAGCTTCAGTAAAAATTCTCAAAAACTATTTTTGCAAACGGCCGATGCTTAACAAGCGCGGAACTTACTCTTGAGACGTACAACCTCGGATCTGGACAAAATTTCCCCCTTGCTCGAAGAGAGCTGCATGGCAACGGAAAGTTGCCCCTTGTTTGAACGGCACCGCAGTGCATTGAATGGCAACGGAAAGTTGCCCCTTGTGTGAATGGCTCCGCGGCGTATTATAATCAGTCCTCGAAGCGATGATTGCAACCGAACTCTCGGATACAGAGAAGGCAAAGATTATCAGAACCATTACATGGACATGATCGAATTCGAAGTGTTTGTGGCTGGACTTCAAGATGAAGTTGCCTACGTATCCCAAACATGGGAATCAAGCCTTACGTAGTTCGTGGTTAAGGTACACTCGGGTATTTAACCTCTCCTTTTTAGGCTCTAACTTTTGCCAAGGCACCCGATGCGGGTTTTCGACCTTGCGAGCTTTGTTTTTCTTTTCTTTTCAATTCTTTTCATTTCTTTTCTTTTCATTTCTTTTCATTTCATTTCCTTTTTTTGATTTTCTTTTTTTTTTGTTCTTTTCTTCGCATTTTTTCTTTTTTGTATTTTTCTTTTGCTCTAACTTTTGCCTGGGTCGCCCTTCCGGGTTTTCGGCCCAGCGAGCCTCTCAAAGGGTAAAAGCGTAGTTTGGTCCATGCCAAATGGTTGTAGGATTTTGAAGCCATCCGTATCTAGGAGAGTGGCTGTTGATTTGCAAGAGGACTCATCTTCGGCTCTCCGAGCACGTCTGACATCTTTGCCTCTAGTTTGAAGGGTACTTCTGTTCTAGCTTTGCAAGCTTCTTCTGATGAGGTCTAATCTTCTTGATCTGACTTTCTTGCCTCTTGTCCGAGGGCTGCTTCGAATCTGGCCACACAGGCCTCATATGGCGGTTGACCATTGAACATTCTGAATTTAAGTCCGGGGTTTGAAAACAAATGGACAGAATCTTGAGGTTGAGAGCGATCCTAGGCTGCACAATCTCAAGAGCGATTCCACACAAGTCTTCACAGGACTGCGCAAAACATTTTTCGAAAGTTTTTAAGAAAGCGACAAATCGCTCACGCTGAAGACAGTGTGGGACCAATCTGGATCAAGCCAGGATCCTTCTCAGTACTCACATTAACAAGCATGATCTCATTCATTAAGGGCTTAGCACGCCTCTCTTTCCCTCAGTTTGATCAAATTTTGCAAAATCTGAGGAATTCCTTCCCCTTCATTTTTATCACCGCGGTGTTCAAAAAGGTTTTGAAAAGCTTAGGTCATTACAATGACTTCAAGGCACAGAAAAGGCACAGCTTCTAGTCAAATATTGCCATCTCGTTTAGAATTTCTAGCGCAACTGGCATACGGTAGAAGCAAACACAAGAGTGTGAAAACCACTGCTGTTCATTCAAATCTGTTGGCACAACTGGGTCCTTGGCAAAAACAGACTCAAAAGGACAAACACAAAGCAAAATAGTGATATCCGAAGTAACACCCCCGGAATCACCCGACTTCTGTACAATAGGACTGACTCGATACAACGAGACAGACCCTTAATCAAAAAGACTGACTCAAAACAAAGAGACAGACTTAAAACAAAACCACAAAACTGACTCAACACCCAAGTCAGAAGCTACAAAAACCAGTATTCGCAAATGCTCAAAACAGTGCGTGCCACACGCCACATATGGAGTAAACCGAGTGCCGCCCACAGGTGGTTCATCCCCTGATCACATATTCGTACTATCCCCCGAGTTCACTGATCCAGTGGTGATAGACTTTACTGAGCTGGTGCGGCAATGACCTTGTTGTCAAACAAATCCTGGACATCATGGCGCAGACGAAAGCAACTATCGGTCTCATGACCGGTTTGTTGGTGGTACGCACAGTACTTAGTCTGGTCATGCTTTGCAGGGATAGGATCGGATAGGGGCCGTTGTTCCAACGGTTTCAGATGTCCTTTCCGAAGTAAGACCTCCAGAGCCTTTGACAAAGGCATATGGAGTGGGGTGAAAATCCTCTTGACTCGAGGTGGATATAGGGTTTTTTGTGAGCTACTTCCGGATGCACCGGTGAATGGGGTAGCTGTTTTTGATGCAGTGGTGGTAACCATATCTACTTCAGAAGATCTTGAACCTGCATCACCACTGATGGTCGCATTCGAACTGCGGGAAAATGCCCTCCTAGGCTGCTCCTTCTCCTGGTCAATGAGGCCCTGCTTCATAGCATCCTCAATTTGTACCCCCATTTCATGTAGATCTGACAAGGTAGGAAAGGGGAGTACAATCATCTTCTGCATTAGCTTCGGCAGAAGATTGCGCACAATCATCCGAATCTGGTCCTTGTCCGTGGGCCTTAAGGTCATCATCGAGGCCTTAGCCCGCCATCTGGCTACAAATTCTGAAAAGTTCTCCTTGGGTTCTTGCCTTGTTGTCTCGAGATCCCGGGTCGTGATCTCGATTTGCGTATTGTATGAGTACTGCAGGATGAAGGCCTCAGCCATCTCGTCCCAACTTCTCTTGACGTCATCCTCCAATTTTGCATACCATGCGGCCGCTACACCCGACAGGGTCCGGCCAAACAAAGACAGCTTCTGCAGTCTAGTGAGGCCCATGGGCCTTAGGATGTCTGAAAATAATCTTAGGTGCACCATGGGGTCTCCAGACCCATCAAAACGATCAATTTGTGGCATTTTGAACCGATCTGGCAGCGTCACGGCTGCGTCAGTGTATCCGTCTCCAATGTCCGGAATGGACTTCACACCTTGAGATTTCTTGAACAGCTTTTCAAGCTTGTGCATTTTTAATGCCACGGGCTCCACCTCGGGCTCGAAGGGAGAATCTGATTGGTTGATAGGAGTGGGTGCCTTGGATAGTTGAGGCAGAATCGGGGGTGGAACTGGCCCGACTGGAATGTCCGTATCATCCTGGACATGGGTTGCCTCCCCGAGTATGGGAACTCTTGGTGGGGGAGGAGCCTGGTGCGAAGTAGATACTCCAGTTTGCTGCTCCAATCTGGCAATTGTCTCTGCCTGTTGGGCTATGACCACAGCCTGTTGCTTGGCGAATTCTGCTTGACGGACAGCGTCTTGCTGCATGGCTTTCATACTATCCTGGAGTTGGCGCACCATCTCTTCCAGACTTGACATACTGTTCTAATCTAACTGAGCAACCGGTATATCTGTCTCTGTGGCAAAAGCAGATATCTCAACCCAACTGCACACAGGCGAGATGGATAATGACTGTTGATCTGAAGACTGTTGAACTGATGATCTATGCCTGACTAGCCTGCTCTGGCCCTGATTACCCTTGAATTGAGTCTCTGACCTGACAAAGTCTATCAGTACAAGTCCGATGAACCTCGGGGGATATCGGAGCCTTCTGAAGCTATGGTTCCAGGACTACCTTGCAAAAGGGAAAACAGAGAGCATCTCAGCCTAATTTTACTGGAACAGATTTGAGCATACTAGGATGAATGTACCAAATACTGATCACTGTTTCCCAAATATCTGCCTGTAAACTGATACCCTCGGGTAAAACTGATTCCCCAAATATTGATGCTGATGTCCACAGGCCTGATGCCCAGACTTGCAAACTGGTATATGCATTCCTGTAGAGATACACTCTAAAAGCACATAGCAAGTAAGATAGAGCCAAAACATCCCTATGTTGGGGTAGGGTTTCCCTGTCCTATTTTGTCAGGAGCTAGGGTTTCACTACGCACACAGCGGTTTCAAACAACCTATAATCGGGTAAGCAACCTGTCCTAGCTGGGAATGGTCACTATGGATTCCGAATATGCACTAGGTCGAATGGTCAAAAAGGGTGCCCCAGTAAAACCGGGGTTTGTGTTCCCATACTGTCAGAGCCCATAACCGGTCAGCCTTATGGTCATGTCTTGACAAGACAAGCCTCCAGCAAACCGTTCAGGAATGGCAGATGGCAAACACGGTGTCCTAGGCACACCAATGCACATGCAATGGAAAGAAACACATAAATGAGATCAAAACAGGATATCATGAGTTCGAGTCAAGCTCTCTAAATCTCCCCAGCGGAGTCGCCAGAAACTGTAGACGCGCCCGTGGGCCTCATGCTACAGTTCGGACTCGATTTGTGTCACGGTTCTTAATCTGAACCAAAGAGTCCAAATCTGGCAAATCGTTTTGAGAAACAGATTTTTGAAAAAGTAGTGCCAAACATGGACTGCTTTGCCAGATACAGAGTCGCCACCTAAATATTTTTTATGGGAGAATTTAGGAAACCCTGACTCGGTGCCGAAGGCCACATGTCCGTCATCACCGGAGTTGTCTCGGCTCGGGAGCTTGGGTACGATCGGGGAAGGTCAGCTATGAGCACCCCCTTTCGCCCGGTCCGAAGACCGGCCTCTACTAACCGTGATATCCGTTTTTGAAAACTTTATGTGTTCTTAAACCAATTGTTAGCCTAGAATTACTATGTTATGCGCGCAGCAAACAAGTATAGACCAAATCGCCCAAATTGGAACAAAACATTTCATGTTTGTTTTGAAAATGGTTTGCTACTCGCAAGTAGGCTAAAATACAGATTTTGCCACCCTCAAGTGGGTTTTTAGAGAAGATGATTTTGCCACTATCTAGTGGGCTTAAAACTCACAGTTTTAATGCATTATTCCAATTTAGGTAATTCAACCTCCATCCACAGGCATTCAAGCAGTTATATCACATAAGCAACTAGCCTCATGGTAATCATACTGTCATGGCAACACTCACACGCATGCGATATGCTAAAGCATAAAAGCTTACCTAGTACTCCGAGCCAAAACAGAAACTAGTCAGTAATCATATGCATGATCCTAGTTCATGTTAAAAATGGCTAATGCAACACATGCAAAGATGCAATCTAAAGTAGGCTCGGCTAACCTAAGCATGGCATGTGAGATGCAATCAATTGATGCACGTATTCAATTTTGAAATTAAAGTACAAATGCAGTTAGCATGATGTGCCGAGCCTGATGCATGTCAACAAATGCATGAATGCACGCATGCATAGCATAAGGTATGCTAAAATAAATGTGCCCTAATCTACCATCATAAGCAGGTAAATAAAAGGGAAGAAAGAAGTGGGGTTGGAAGGCATACATCACACGCACGCACACTTATTACAAATATGCCCTCGCTCGGAGGGACCAAATAAATATTACAAATTAATTAACTACGCAAGCTAATTAAATATTACAAATTAATTAATTCATTATCAAATTAACTAATCTAGGAAAACAGGTAAACCGCCTCGGGAAATGCGCCGCCATGCATAGGCTGCCTCTGTTTTCTTTCCTCTGCTCCTCTAAAGGCTACCAAAACCTCAGGACTGCTTCCTTGGACACTGAGGAGTGCCACCGGCTGAGTAGAATTGCCACCGGCAGTGTGGTGTAGTCACCGGCACAAGATGAATCCATCGGCTGCTTGTTTACTGCCGGTCGGCAAGGAATGTCTGCAGAACCTGCAATTGACAGCAACAGAGTGCAAAGCAAAGCATGGCAGCCCAATTCAAGGCATATATGCACCATTCATGTCCCTTATCATGGTAATGACTCAAAGGGGCATGTGCCTCGATTCTCGGACCACCAATCACGCATTTCCATGCATGATGGCCCAAGGAATCAAGTATGCAACTTTCATGTCAAATGAAATGCAAACCAATCAAACAAACTAAAGCCCAACCTCTATCACATGATCAAGGGGCAAGGCATGCATGCCAATGCAATGCAACCTAGGTATGCGAACAAGAATACAAGCATGCTATGCAACCACATGGCATACACAATGCTAGGTGAACTTACACCAATGTGAGTGGACCTCAGCCGCACCCACATCAGTGGCCATAAGATGAAAATGAAGTGCCTCGAAATGCGTGCACACGAGCACGCAAATCGAGGCAATGGCATATGCAATGCAATGGCTAAAATGGCATATATAATGCAACATGGACTTATACTAACATGAGAGAGCCTCAGCCACACTCACATAAGAGGCCGATGGATGAAAATGAAGTGCCTCGAAATGCGTGCACACAGGCACGCAAACCGAGGCAATGGCATACGCGATGTAAATGACATAGAAATGGAAAGCAATCATTCTAATAGAATTTCAGCACTAAAATATGGGGGAAAACAGTCCCGAAATGAGGCGAAATGACACCAAATGCATGGAATAGTCCCGAAATGCGAATTTAGGCACCCGAAATGGCCTATAGCTATGCCAAACATGCACGATATGGACATGGAATGTAAAGACAGAAGCAAGGCAGCCCCAAAATTAGCATTTTACTAGTACAAAACATGGTCAAACATCAAACCAAGATAGGGCAAAACTAGCATGCAAGAAATGGCCCTAAACATGAGATTAAAAAGAAACTCATAGGTGCTGGCCCCAAACAGGTTAGGGTCCTTCAACAATGTTGAAGAGGGACCCGAAATAAGACTATTTACAGTTTATGGCAGCCCAAAAAACAGTATACAAATATATTAGAAATGCAATGCAAAAATGAGGCTCAAAAGTGGCTATAACATGAGGTATACAAAAAATTCACCAAAAAAGAAAATACCCTTAATAAAACATGTTCAGGAGGTCAAAATAAAGCCACTTTTAGTTCGGACCAAGGTCCAAAAACAGCAACATCAGGGGCTGCCAAGACATACAAAAATGGGACCAAAAAGAGGATATAAAGGGAAGTACAACATGGAAGTCCCAAACAGCGTTGAGCCCTTCTTCAATGTTGAAGAGGGGCTCAAAATAAGCCTATTTTCAGTTTACATCAGGCTCTAAAACAGATCACACGCAAGCCAAAAATTCTATGCAAAATTATGGCATTCAAGGAGGATATTGAAGCAAGTGCAAGCTACTGTCCTCAAACAGCAAGAGGTCCTCAATCAAACATGAAGAGGACCTCAAAATATGATGATTTGAAGTTTGGGTCGGAGCCCAAAGATGTAACCAAAAGGGGCTAAGATATAGGCCAAGAAAATGCACAAAAGAGGGAAAGTGGGACTCACCCTTGTAGAACCAATCCTTAGCAACCTTTGGACCGAGTTTGGGAGCTTTTAACCTCTGGAGGACAGCCTCAAGCTGCTGGAATAGGCGTTGGATGCCTTGTGCTATGAGTTGATGAAGAAATGGCCCAAGAACAAGGGTATTTGATGGTTGAATGAGGGAGATATGGAGAGAGATGGAGGGTTATATGTATGTATATCAGATATATGTGGTATATCTCTGGTTTTTTTGCTTCAAATCTCTAACCTAAACAAAGGAGGAGGAGAGGTGCTTATATAGGCAATGCTAAGCTTCTAAGACAAGCTTCAAGGGGGCCAAGGGGTTTAAAGGGGAGGTCAAGGCTTATTGGAGAAGCTTGGACAGCTGGTAGGCTTCTTGAGGAAGCCAAGATAAGGGGTCAAGGCTTCCTCAAGAAGCCTTGAGCAAAGGGTGCAAAAGAGGGGTCCAAAGGTGGTCAAGGGCTCAAAATAGCAACATATATGCACGGGGGAGTGTGCTGGTGCATTCCAACTGGCACAGCTGGGATGCACCAAGCTTGGAGAGTGCAAATGGTGCAAACCGGCCCGAAAATTTGGTCGTCGGCCAAAATAAAGTGCCGGTCGGCATAATATTTTGCCGGTCGGCAAAATAGATTGCCGATAGATGATTCCAATGTCAAAAAACGGCCGGTGGGTATGCAAATTGAAGCCTCGGAAGTTAGCTTTCCAATGGCGCAAACCTTGCATCACAATTCCTTCTATGCAAAAAGTTATGCCCTTTTTCGTGAAGCCGCGCAGATTCGATCCAACCGGGATGATGCCCGACTTCAACTGATCATATCTCCCCCACCCGGACTTGGCTCTAGGAGATTCTTGAGTGCAAAATCAAGTCCCGGAAGTAAGATTTCCGATGGTGGTGGCCCCATAGCTAAACTCCAAGTGTACAGACAGATAAGCCCGATTCAGCGAGGGCTGCTCGACTCGCTTCTACCCGGATTCATGCCGAACTTCTCCCAAACTAGTTTTCTCCTCTCCTTTCCTCTTTTCTTCAACTCCAAAACCCT
Organism: Camellia sinensis; assembly: GCF_055761805.1. Classification (NCBI taxonomy): domain Eukaryota; kingdom Viridiplantae; phylum Streptophyta; class Magnoliopsida; order Ericales; family Theaceae; genus Camellia; species Camellia sinensis. The sequence continues at coordinate 155,581,519 of NC_138966.1, forward strand.
AAACAAAGTGTTTTGAAAGATTTGCCTCTCTTCTTGCCGAAGAAACTGAATCTTTGCCCTGCACATCTCTCAACACTGAGCAAACCATCAGTAGTTCCCAAGTCTTAAGGGCGGTCAAAAATGGGGTGTCTATAGCTGTTTTTTATTCTTGTCATAGTATCTATACAGTTATTTTTGGGGAAACGATTTCCAATAATGGTAATTGGATCTATACAATCCTGGTAGATACATTAATGGAGTTCTCCATTGGGAAGCCAAATCGTATCCAGCTTTGAGCTCTCCAAAGAGCATTGATTGCTTCAATTTAGCGAAAGAGAAGTACAGGGAGATACCGTAGCCCAATTATGGAGATGGAAGTTGTCTATGGAGTTTTGGGATTTTAGGAGGATCAAAATGCCTCTTTTGTGTACTTGTTTTCAATGGCCAAAATTATGCTAATGTCGATGTATGGGTAATGAAGGAATACGAGATTAGAGAGTCTTGGACAAAATAGGTTACCATTTTGTATGCATTTTTAGGATTATATGCTTCTTTGGAGGATCAAGTTGTATGTAGATCCTTGCCTTTAAGTATTTCAAAGAATGGTGATATTATAGTCACAATTGGCTTTATAGCATCCAAAATGCCATAATTTAATTTGTTCTATAGCTCCTCACTTTTTAGCCAGCGGTTATTTTTACACATGTTGTTGAGAGCCTAGTTTCACCAAAAATGTTAGAAATGTTAGAAGTTTTATCAAAATTTCTACCAGATGTCTCACCTAGATGCGGGATTCACATGGTGTGCGTCCCACAGCCATGTGAGACATTTAATAAAATTTTTGGTAAAAATTTTGAAATCTCTAACATTACTCTTAGTTTCACCAAATGCTTATGGCAAATATTGAAAGGCAGAAACAATTACATACATCGAGGACAAGGGTAGTAGAAAACTATAACGGTTGTTTCTTCCATTTGATTGTTTATTAACATATGTCATATAGAGTTTGATAGCTCAAATGCAATCTTTCCTCCCCCCCCCCCTTATATTTTTGGTTGTTTTTATTTTTTTATTTTTTTTAAAGGTTTCATTTTGGATTTCTAGAATTATGTAACTGGACCAGATAAGCTCTGTTGAAGCCTATCACATGTTATTGGACATTAACTTCTTATTACTGAAATTTCCCTTTTATACATTATCTTTCAATATTGGTTTGTGTTTTTTTTTTTTTGGATAATTTACAAATACACTCTCTAAGGTTTAATTAAATTACATTCCACTCCTTTTGATTTTAGAAATTATATTCCATCCCTTGAAGTTTCTAATTTCATAACAAATTGTCCCTTTTATTAATAAATCATCAAGTTAATTAACAGTTTTTAATGATGTTAAAAATACGTTTCAATTAATAATTTAGGTAATTTTATTATTGTATAGAAGAGCAATTATGAATTTCATTTTTGTAGTTAATTCTGTTAAATAAAAAATTCTAACAAGGGGGTATTTGTAATTTTTCAAATCATAGGGGGCAATATGTACTAAAAGTTTTTTTTTTTTTTTTTTTTTTTTTTGCCTGAAATTCATTTGGAAAGGTAGCTAAAAGCTACTTGTGAAATTATAGTTATACCCTCAATGTTGTTTAAATGAGCCACATGGGTGACAGTGGTTATTTTAAAATGGGTGGGGGTATTTAGGTCATTTGATTATGATGTAACAGCATAAATAAATATTAAGTCAAAAAGTCAAAAAATAACTTTTCACCAACTTTCCAGATGACTTTCTGAAAAAGCTAAAAAAAACTTGGTTAAAAGTCAAAGCCAATTTTTAAACATCTTCTCAAAAAGCCAAAAGTGAGCTTTTATATCACTAATAAAATGATATAAAGCAGCAATTTTGCATGTCTAAAATTGGTTTCCTAATATTTTGTGCACTTTATGCATCTTAAAATGGTTTTTGCTGCAGTGTTGTTTCTGCATTTAATTTGTAATTTACTCTAAAAATAAATTTTAAAAAAAAGCTTTCCACATCCTTAAGTGGTTTCTGCGGTATTTATTTTCCTGTAATTTTTACTTCATTAAAATGTTTTGGCTGCATTTTATTTACCATGCAAAAGTAATTTTCTGCATGATTGTGATTTATATTTTTTCCAAATGTTAAGGATCCATTTGAATAGTTGTAGATTTGAAACACAAAAAATTGAATTAAATAGTTTTAATAATGGATTTGAAATTTATATTATTATATAAAGTAAAAGCTTCATTTGAAGGCTCTTAAACCTTTAAGTGATACACAAAATAATTTTTTTATTTATTTAAATTGCATATGCATCGTGTATACTAGTCGTTACTAATTATATGAAAGTTATTATTTGGAATCATGCTAAAAATTCTCTTCTAACTTAATAGATTCTGCTAAGATACTGTTCTTTATCTCAATTTATCTCTTTCTATAGTTTATTTTTCTCCACTTAAAATAATCAACTCTATAATAATTTTAATTTCAATTCAACACATATATCCCAACCGACCCTAAATTCTTCCAATATTAGTTAAAGAATAAACTTCACAATGTGGTCAAATCTTATTTTTCGATGGAAGAATACTTTAGTCAAATTAAGTAGACAACAGATCATCTAGCTTTGGCTGCTTTACCAATAGATGATGAAGATTTGGTCCTTATTACACTCGATGGTCTTCTAGATGAATATAATACATTCAAGACAATAATTCGAGCCAAAACTGAATCTATATCCATAGAAATTCAATCCCAAAGGGTTGGCCTAGTGGTTATATTTTGGGGTATGGAGTGTACTCATTCGAGATCTCAAGTTCAATCCACACTAAGTGCTATCAACTCTTTGGGTTTGGAATTAATTGAGGTAAACGTAAACTAGCTTGAACATCTGATCATAAAAACAAAAATCCATGGAAATTCTTTCTTCTTTACTTTGCTTAAAATCATTGAAAAGGAATTCATGACGGGCCATCTAGACGGGATAGAAGCTCAATCCATATGCAAGTGAAAAGAAGTTGAATGGTTTCCTTCACTCACTTGTTCAAATTGTAACGCCCTCAAAATTAACCCATTATATATCATTGACATGCTTTATTTAAAGAAGACGATTTATTAATTCATTCATCAGAGTATTACAAAATAAAGCATTACATGTAACATCGAATAAAATGCCCTACAGGCTTACATCTTTCCAAGCCAACACTTGGATTCAAAAATATGAGTTCTAATCTCAATACAAGAAAAGCCCTAGGCTTGAATGTTTACATGTACTAATAAATAACATCTATTAACTAAAGGTAGTCTTCTTCAATCCAGAAGCCAAACCCTCCCAAGCTAAGTCCTTGGAGGTAGTTTATCACCTGAACCTGAAAATGATGTTCCCATAAAGGGTGAGCCACAGCCCAGTAGAAATATACTAAACCACATATAAGCAATGAATAAAGCAATAGCATTCAACAGGTGGTTAACCAAAATAATCAATTACTTCATTTTACAGTCTCATGACACTATTGCCAAAGATACGTTTTACTTTCCAATTTTATCAACATGGCTCAGAACCTGGCCAAACTTACAACAGTGAATCACATATATCACATTCACATACTTCCAATATCAACAAACAAATGAGACATTTTAGTGCTGTATCAATAAAACACTTCTATATAAATAAGCACACATAAAAGTGATGCTAATGGAGTCCATCCCCTATCTCCTCCCAAACAAAATCCGGTTTAGAGGTCCATCCCCTATCTTCCCCTAAACCGTGGAGTACATCCCCTATCTCCTCCCACACACAAAACAATATATGCAAATGCAATGCTCAATCAATACACGTATTTTCTGTATCAATGCCATAGTCAAAATTAATGACTTAACCAATGTGATTCGTTTCAGTTATTCCTAATCCACATGCAATGTCTACAACAATCACGACTATCCTCCACCGATAGCCCAAAACAGTTATTTCTAAACTGGAAATAACTATGTCAACAATTCAATAGACAAATGATTCCAATTACCCAATTACGCTATTTAATCAATGAATTCCCCAATTCCATGAATTTAACCATCTTTTCCCAATTCCACGAATTACTTATACAAATTAATTCAATAATACAACTAGGGTTTTTCCCAAAATTTACCAAAGTATCCCCAACATATCAAATTACCAAAGCTTAGAACAAAACCTATAAAATGGAGTAGGAAATCCCTACCTCGAAGAAAACAACACAAATGGTGAAGACAAAGATGAGTGCCCAAATACCAAAGTGCTCCAAATCGCCAAATGTTCAGATTAAATGAAAGCCCTCGACTCCCTCTATCTTTTTAATGAAGGATCTAGGGTAGAAACACACCCTAAGTGGATCAAATCTAAGAAAGAAGGTGAGTAGGGAGAGAGAGAAGTCGGACCTAGGGTTTAGAATCAAAAGAAAATGAAAAAGACTGATCAAAACCCGCTGCTGTGTATATAAACTGGACAGGCTCGCTCGAGCGAAGACATGGTCGCTCGAGCGACCAGACACAGAAAAGCAACGCTCGAGCCAAGGAAGCCTTGCTCGAGCCAACAACCCAAAAGCTCGCTCGAGCGAAGGAAAACTCGATCGAGCGAAGAACTCAAACCTACAGGTCTGAAACCAGACACACGCTCGAGCGAAGGAACTATTGCTCGAGCGAAGAACAAACTAACTCGCTCGAGCGAAGAAAAGCTTGCTCGAGCCAAGAATGCACAGCTACAGGTCCAAATCAGACGCAACCTCTCGCTCGAGCGAACAACTCCTCGCTCGAGCGAAGAACCAAAAACCTGGACAGCAACACTTGGTTTCTAAACCCAACCAACCTGAAACAAACCTGCCCAACACATCCTATAATTCCAAATGAGAAAATAAGGGACAACAACAACAATTATACAATGACAGAATCTACGGAACCTAAGTTCGGATACAATAATCAAATGGGAAAAGACAGGGGTCGCTATACAAATCATCCTAAAGGTGACTTAGGCCCCGTTTGGATAAAGGTTGGGGCTAAAATAGTCATATAGGACAAAATAAACGATTTTAGCTGAATAGGATAAAATGTCACATCCAACCCATAATCATTTTATTTTTTCTTTCACAAAAGTCAAACAATTTATCCCAAAAGAGAATTTTTTAGCCCCATGCAAAAAAAGCCAAAAAGTCAAAAAGCCAAAAAGCTTATCCCAAACGAGATTTTTTAGCCCCATGCTAAAATAACTAAAAAGTCAAAAAATGAACCCACATCCCAAACGAACCCTTAATGTTTAATTAATTTGATATATAGCCTTCGTTTGGCATGCAAGACGTTTTGGCTTTTTGGCTATTTTAATCACAAAAAGACAAAATAAGCTTTTTAGCCCAATAAGACAAAACATGACATTTAAACTACAATCATTTTAATTTTTTCTCACAAAAGTCAAAAAACCTATCACAAACGAGACTTTTTAGCTTCAGACTAAAATAATTAAAAAATTAAAAAAGTCAACCCACATCTCAAACGAATCAGTCAACCAAATACGACTGACATTAGCAAATCGCCCAAGCATGTTCATGTCCGTGACAAAGATGTTGGAAAAAATAGTTTTTTGGTGACTTTAATTTAATATTAAAGTGTGGTGACTTTAATTAAATATTCAAGTGGGTCCCAACCATTTATTGTGTTGGGTCCAAGTGGGCCAAAAACCATTGAGAATTGAATAAGAAATTGCCAAGAAATTGCCTCATGATGTTAGACTCATGAATGGGATTTTAAGGGCATTTAAATCCTTTTTCTTGGCTAAAGGGTGTGAACCCATTGGGCATCCAAACTTTTCATCTTTCTGGAAAGGGGTTATGGATCCTGGTTAATGGGGCTTTAATGACCAGCCATAAAGGCTGGTGGCTCTTCCTCTCTCCCCTATACATGTATAAATTGAGACCCTTCTGTCAAGTCTCAATATAGAAATTTTTGCTTCCATTTTACAAGTCAGTTTGCCAGAAAGTTCCTACTGTGAGAGAGTGTTGTCACTGTTTTTGTTCACTAAGCTAGACAGAGAGTGCTTCTGCCATAGCTGGTTTTTGACCATCGTATCCTGGGAGACAGACGTCGGGATTCCTCAAGCACTCGACCCGTGAGGCGGCGAAATCTGTTTTAAGGAAACTGCTTCCGTATAGGCTTCGGTTTGGTTTCTTTACCATTTTATTGTTTTGTGTATTTCTGTTGAAATTTAGTTGTAATTATCAGCATATGTTCTTGGTATATATTTTTTATTTCTTCATAAATCTATTTATTTAATTTCACAATTTGAACAACAAAAGACAGCATAAATTGCATTTCAATAGCGTAGTAATAATTTTTTTTTTTTTTATGGTAATGTAACTTTTTTATGTGCATAGTACAAAATATTTTTGTGCATAATACAAGTTCATCATATGTATTAAAATTACACTATAAAAGATTTCATCTATAATATGCAAGTCCATCATGTGTATCAAAGTTTATCTATACTATGCAAAGTTGTATTACAATTTTTTTTTTTTATCTATAATGCAATTATTTTTCACTTGCACTAATTTGTAATTTTCTAAAGAGACTGTTAGGAGAGAGAGTCCCAACTGTCATTCAATCCAAAAAATATTTCTTGGAGAACACGAATAATAAAACTAGACATATGTTTCTATTTTTTAATTTTTTGTAATTTTTCCTAAATCTTTTGTGGGGTTTTGTCGAAACAATCACTACAAAAAATTAAGATTTTAGAGACCAAAATTTAGAAACAAAATTATTTTTTAGAGTCTAATTAATTTTATTGCGAAAAGTATCGTTATTATATTTTTAGCAACAAAAATTGGACATTAGTGATGAATTATTATCCTTTTGGGACCAAATTTTTTGTCTCAAAAAATAAACCATTTTGGGACCAAATTATTTTGTCCCTAAAAGTCTATTTATTAGTGACATTTTTAAAATTTTGTTGTTAAAAGCCTTGTTTTTGACTTTTCGAGACGACATTTTAGCGACTATCCTCATGACGATGGAAATTGGTCTCTAAATGTCTTTTGCAACAAAATTTTCACTTTTAGAGACCAAAACTTTTAGTCTCCAAAACTCTTATATGTTCTAGTGAATTTTACAAATATATGAAAGAAGACTTTTGTTCTTTTGGTTTAATTTTTGAAAATAATGTCGTGTTATATTTTAAAAAATAAGTTGTTGAAAAGAGTTTTTAAAATTAAAAATTTATTTAGTTATGAGTTTTGAAAATAATTTTAGGATGATTTGTATTTTTTTATTTTTTATTTTTTTTGTGTAATTGAATAGATATGTGCGAAAGAAATTTTGATTGATTAATGTGTAGAATATAAAAAAAAATGAGAGGGGAGAGAGAAAAATAAATTGATTTATTAATAAATAAATAAAAAGAGAAAGGGGAGAGGAGAGAGAAAAAATAATTTAAAAAATTAAAATTAATTAATCAATCATATTTTTTGATTTTTTAATTTAAATGTTCATTTGAAAATTAAACCAAATATAGTGCCTCAACTTAAATATTATTAATTGAAATAGTGAGTTTCACTACTTAATTATCGCCTTTCAGAAGATACCTAAGCATTTATCTAAATATGAATGATAATATGAAGAAATGCTCCTAAGACAATGAATAATTTCTCGTTGCCTTGGTTGTTGCTGTCAGTAACGGGGTCTGCCATTTGAGTGGGGAAAGAAAAAGTTGACCGATGGACTGTCATAATAAGGTAAGTAGAACATGGAGTCTGGATCCTCGGTTGCCTTCCCCTGCCGCCCTTCCTGTTGTTTTGGGGCAAGTTTTCAAAAAAGAAAAAGAAAAAAAGGCAAAACAGAAGCAACCTACAGAGGGAGAGGGAGAAGAAGAAAGAATGGAGAAGAAGGAAGGCAGAGAAAGAGAGGGGGAGGAATAAAGGAGTAGGAGGAAGAAGAAGAAGAGAGACGTCAGCGATGGCTTCGTCGGCCTAATGGGAAGCCGCAATCTGGCCACTTCGAAGATGGAGAAAGAAAAGGGGTAGAAGAAAAGGATCGAAACTTTTTTTCCCCTTTAACAATGGAGTTCGCAGATTTACCCAAACCCGGTACCAATTTTCGACCCAGGTCCTTCGAAATCGATCTCAACGAGACCCCCTGCCTTTTCATCACGAAACCCGCGACGTTGCGCTGGATTTGTGATGGTTGCGGGCTATAGGTTTGTCCCATTTTTTTTCTCTCTCTATGTATATATATATATATATATATCTTAGATTTGGTTGTTAATATGTATCCTAGAAGAACACCCAGTGTTAATTTTGAACACCCAAAAGAGCACCCAGTGTTAATTTTTTTTCTCTCTCTCTATGTATATATATATCTTAGATTTGGTTGTTAATTTTGAACACCCAGAAGAACACCCAGTGTCAATTTTTTTTCTCTCTCTATGTATATATATATATATCTTAGATTTGGTTGTTAATTTTGAACACCCAGTGTTTGTGGTGGTTGCGGGCTACAGTTTTATCATTTGGTTGTTAATTTTGAATGGTTGTTGGAATGTTTGAATGTTTGAATGGTGTTTGAATGCCTCTGCTTCGTTCTTTCTCTGCATTCTCTTCTGGTTCTTTCCTTTTGTCTTCTTCTTCTTTTTTTTTTTTTTTTGAAAACTTACCCCAAAATGGTGTCATTTTGGGGCGCCGCAGGAAAGGCGGCAGGAAAAGGCTACCAAGGATCCGAACTCGTAGAACATGACATAAGGAACGCATAGTGATGGTAAGTAAGTCGTTGGGTAATGATATATAAATAATTATATAAAATTATATAAAATTTATATATACAATAACGTGCTTTAATGTATGTTTTTTTATTGTAAAATATAATATTTATAAAGATAAATTTATTTAGAAGAATAATATTTAGTATTATTCTTGTAAATTTTTTGAGTAAATTATATTGATATTTTTTGAGATTTCTGTTCAATATAGATCCTTTCCTTATATTTGAAAAATTATATTTCCCTTCCTGAGATTTTTAATCTCATTACAAATTGCTCCATGAATTGTTGATGTCATATCTTAAAATTTTTTAAATAATCATTTTACCCTTTTTCCTATCATTTCTTCTTCCTATCATCATGACTATATTCCATACCTTGCCAAGAGGAAGTACTCTGTGAGTTTCACCACTCACGCCTTGCGATGCATTTGAGAGGTACAAAGATGTATTACAACTTTAGTCACCAATTTTGGTAGAGCAGTATGAAGAAGGATATAGCTGTGTTTGTATCGAAATGCCTTACCTGTCAGCAAGTGAAGGCCGAGCATCAGAGGCCAGCGGGTTTGTTGCAACCCTTGCCTATAGCCGCGTGGAAGTGAGAACATGTCACGATGGATTTTGTTATGGGCCTTCCGAGGACTCAACGGGATAGTAATGCCATTTGGGTGGTAGTTGACTGGTTAACCAAGTTTGCGCATTTTATACCTATGCGTGTGAGTGATTCGATAGATTATCCTGCCGACCTATATATTAGGGACATAGTGAGGTTGCACGGGGTCCCAGTGACGATCATTTTGGATAAAGATCCATGTTTCACAGCTCGGTTGTGGCAGAGCTTGCAGAGTGCCTTGGCCACTAGATTGACTTTTTGCACAGCGTATCACCCCTCAAACTGATGGGCAGTCTGAGCGTATTATTGAGATCCTTAAAGATATGCTTTGAGGTTGTGTCCATGACTTTAAGGGGTCGTGGGAGAGGCACTTTCCCTTAGTGGAGTTTTTTTTTATAATAATAGTTTCCAATCGAGTATTGGCATGACACCATTTGAGGCCTTGTATGGCTGACCGTGTGGATATCCAGTGTGTTGGGCCGAGGTGGGCGATACACCTTTTTTGGGTCTAGAGTTGGTGATGATGGAGAAAGTGGCACTTATCCGTAAGAGGTTAGTTACGACTCAGAGTCGTCAGAAAAGTTATGCCAGCCGCAGGAGGAGACCCTTGTCTTTTGAGGTGGGAGACCATGTATTCTTGAAGATATCACCTAGGCAGAGTTTGATGAGATTTGGGAAGAGTGGAAAGTTGTCTCCTCGGTTCATTGGGCCTTTTGAGATCCTTGAGTAGATCGGGGAGGTAGCTTACTGTTTGGTGTTACCGTCACAACTTTTCGGGGTTCATGATGTGTTTCATGTTAGTATGCTTCGGAAGTATGAACCGGATCCATTGCATGTATTGGATTGGACCAACTTAGAGACAGACGAGGATGCCTCGTATGAGGAAAAACCAGTGAGAGTCTTGGATAGACGGGACCAAGTCTTGCAAGGCAAGACAATTCCCTTAGTAAAGGTATTGTGGAAACATCACAGGGTCGAGGAAGCGACTTGGGAGCGTAAATTGGAAGTCCGAGAAATGTGTATTGAGATTTTGATTATGCTAATGAAATGTAAAAGCATTGTATATGTTTTAAAACATTGGAACGTTGTATATGTTGTGCTGTGTTTTGGAAATATGGATTCAATAGAAGCATTGCATATGTTTTGAGAACATGAAATATAACGTGTTGTATCACTTTTGGAAGCATTGTGTATGTTGTGTAAATTTTGAAAACATGGATCTTGATTTAAACATTGTAAATGTTTTGAAAAATTGTGAGTTGCACTTTCAATATGGGACTTGTGTACTAAGTTAATGAGAATAAATGACCGGAGAGTAGGTCACGGTGTTGAACTTGCTGGAATAACATTGTTGTGAATGGTGTAATAATGATTTTGAACTTAATTTGAAATTTCGGGGACAAAATTCCTTAAGGGGGAAAGGTTATAGCGATTTTGGTCTTGACCCGTCACTTGTGGTGCTCCGGACTCGGGTTTGTATGGTTTTGAATGGTTATTCATATCTTGTTTTCCCTCTATTTTGGTTATTGGGTTGTAATTGTGTTTGGAACAAGTTGGTTGCTTATTTTTCCAAACCTTTGTTGCCCAGATTTTGGCTCCTCTGCTCGAGCTGGTATTCTTGCGTTCGAGCGGGCTTCTCGATTTTTGCTCCTCCGCTTGAGAGGCCATTCTTGAGGTCGAGCGGGATTTGTGAACTCCCAGTACTTTGCAGGTTTGCAAATTTACTAGAAGGGTGATTTCTACACTCGAGCGGGTGGGCGCTCGAGTGGCCTTTTTTGCACTCGAGCATTGGTATGCGGTTTGCAAAACTATTGGATGTGTGATTTCTACGCTCGAGCATCACTTCTTGTGCTCGAGCGATGAGCATCTTCTTTGTGTCTTCGCGCTCAAGCGACACCTTTTGCGCTTGAGTGGGACAAATTTTTGTGTCTGACGCTCAAGCATCAAATCTTCCGCTTTAGCGAATTGTGCGTATATCAGATCGTGAAAATTACTTGTAACGCCCCCAAAAGTTAGCATCTGATATAACCAAATTAACTCATAGACATAATCTAAATCCCATTATTTCTCGTTATTACATACAAGAACAATGAATAATATAGACCTTTCAATAGTCAATGTTCATACTATCTCCATTTTTCCATTAACGATATCCAATATGAGATTTCACGAAAGAGAGACCACATGCATTAATACATCAATCATCCCAAAGATATGAATCTATAGTAGAGATTATTTCATTTTTACCCTTATACTTTTACACGATTTTCAATGACCCCCCCTGACTACTCTTATTTTCACGCGTACCCCCATACTATTTAAATTACTATCAATTTTCCCCTGCTGTTAGATTTGAAACGGAAAACGTTAAAAAAATTACATTTTAGCCCCAATTTTCAAAATAAAGATGCAAACTCACCTTTTCCTACTAGCAAACCACCACCACCAACCACCACTTTAAGCCCTTCTATGTCCTTCATCATAACTCTGTTTCACCTCATTTTATGTCGTTGGATTCAACTCACGGTCTAGTTTTCGTTTCACATCTCGCACGTCTTGTTCTTCCTCTTTTTGCATGCTATCGGAGCTTCGAAAGTTGATAAAAAAATAAGACTTTTCTTCTCATTTTTGACTTTTCTTCGAGCCATCTTTCGAACTTCATATCTTTCTCGATTCTTAATGGTTCTACTTCATTCTTTCGTCATTCTCCTCACCTCACTTACTACTTCACCCTACATTACCTCGCTTTCTCACTTCTTCGTGTAATGGGCGGTTTTGGTATGCTGAAAGTTATCCAAAAACTAATTTCAAAAATTTCAAAACATTCATCTTTTGTATGCCGAAAGGTGTCCAAAAACTAATTTCAAAAATTTCTAAACATTCATTTTTTGTTTCTTTGTTCTCAATCTTCTTCATTCTTCTCCTTCTTCACTTATAAAATAATGTGAAACATGGTTCTAGGTGGTAACGGAGCTGGTGATGGTGGTGGTGGCGGTCTAACGATGGCGACGGTGCTCGCGATGATGGTGGTCGTAGAGTTTGAAGGTAGTAGTAATGGAATTTGCTTGTAAAAGAGGTGGGTTTGGTGTTTTAAAGGTAGTGGTGATGGTGATGCTCATGGTGGTAGTGAAGTTGGTGGAGAAGAAAGAACAATGTATATAACTATAAACAAGCCAATCACCATTTAAAATTAGAAAAAAAAATTACAGTAAAAAAAAAAAAACATATATAACTATATGTAGATGTGAGAGAAAATAGTTTTCTCAAAGCTTGAATACAAATACATGACTTTCAATTAAAACATCACTTTTAAATCAATAATACCAATTTCATACAATTCAATCACAACAAAAACTAGGTCCTCATTTGCGATAAATCTTTGTGATAACAAGTCTTCGGTGGGTTGTACGTTGAAAGTCACGTTTGGTGTGTTTTGTTCAGGGTGGTGATGTTGGTGAAGTTGGTGGTTCGGGTGCTGATGTTAGAGAAGATGAAGTTGGTGGTTCGGGTGGTCGTTTACCCCCTAGAACCATGCTCTACATCATGTTACAAGTGAAGAAGAAAAAGAAGAATGTTTCAAAATTTTTGAAATTTGTTTTCAGACAACTTTTAGCATACCAAAACCGCCCATTACATGAAGAAGTGAGAAAGCGAGGTAGTGTAAGGCGAAGTAGGAAGTGAGGTGAAGAGAATGGCGAAAGAATGAAGTAGAATCGTCAAGAATCGAGAAAGATATGAAGTCCGAAAGATGGCTCGAAGAAAAGTTGAAAACGAGAAAAAAAATCTTATTTTTTTATCAACTTTCGGAGTTCCGATGGTGTGATGACCGGGTCTTTTTCTCTCTCATTCTTTTTCCTCCTTTTTCACTCCGTACTCTTTCGCTCTCGTTACGTTTGAAACATCCAGAAATAATTCTCAAAATTTAAGTCCTTGTTCTGGTTTTGTTCGGTGATGAATCTCACTTGTTCCGGAGGGCGTAAGGTCGAGTCCGGAGTGACCGAGCAGCGAACCCAAAAGTTCTGGGTTGCTGGGCCAGGGCCATATATACGAGGCCCAAGGCCGCACGTGCGGGATGAGAGTTCGCACATGCAGGGATGAGTGAATTTCTGAGGTTGCACACTGCTTAAATTGCAGGTGCGGGACTGAGTGCGGATTGGAGGGCCGCACGTGCAGGGATCATTGCCACACACGCGGGCACGTGCCCCACGTGCCCGCGTTTGGGTAGCCCGAACCTCTGTATTTATTCCTCTTTTTGGCCGAATTGCGTCTCATTTTTTGGCTTCTCTCTCTCACTCTAAACCCTATTTTCTCCTCCTTCTCTCTAGAAAACATCATCAAACACTAAAACTCTTTGATTTTTGCAAATCTTTGGGTCAAGATCCATCATCATCCCTCTCTATCTTGGTGAGCAAAGCAAGAACTACATTGTGTGGTGGAGATTGAGCTTTAACAACCTTTGGTTTCTAGGGTTTTCTCCTTTCATCATCTCCATTTCTTCATCAAAACCTTAAGGTAGGGAAATTTCCTGGAGTTATATATATATATATATATATTTATGTTAGATTTGGTTGATTTAAAGGGTTCATTAATGATATTGAAAGTTTAGTCTTGTCTCATAAATGCTAGGGTTTCAAAAGTGGGTTTGATCTCTCTCCCTTCTTAAACTATCTTCTTGAGGTTTTTAACTCACATAATACGAGGTGTGATATCTTGAGAGAAAACTCTTTCAAAAGAGGGGGAGATGTTTTGGTTTTGATATAAAACCCTAGAATTTTGGGGGATTTGTTGAACAATGTGAACATGTCTAAGGGCTTCTTTGTTGTTTTGTATTAAAAGAGCGAACTTTCATCATATGTTTAACAAAAATGGCAATTTAGTCGATATATGAGAAATGAGATGTTATTTTAACATTATTGTTAAACCCTTGAAAATGTATTGTTGTGAATTGGCAAATGGTTGTGCATCTTGGATAGTGAAAATTGTAAACATTGTAGTTGATGTATGATGAACATCACATGTAGACTTGAAGAGGCTAGCTCATTATGATTTGGACATGATGAGAGTTTGTTGTTGCTAAATATTGATGGCATGGTTATTTTGTGAAATAACATTGAGAAGAGGAAATGAGAAACAAGGTAAATTAATATTGTTGTAGAGATGTTGAAATGGAGAGATATTATGAGATATTATGTATTGCATCATGTTCTCATTCAATTTATTATCATTACCACACATCTTGACATGAATGGGAGAACGTTTACTTTGAGAAAGATTATGTTGTAATGAAAACTATGGAAAATGTTTAAGGGGTAAATACGTTGGTAAGTCCGGTTAGGAGGTGTAGATGAATTGATAAGTTGGCCTGAGTGTCCGGGGTGAAAGACTGAAAACACGCGCGGATGAGGTACCACTTCCCTTCCAGTTAGCAACTGGTAAAGTGGGGTTATTGGTAGTGCTTGTTGAGCCTACTTGCAGACACCAACCTAGGGATTACATGTGTCGTATTTACCGCCCCCCCCCCCCCTTATGATTTAAAAATTGAATTTTTGGAAATGGATGAGACTGTTAAAGGTTAATGAAAAACATGGTTCTTTTTTTTTTTAGAAAAGCATGATATAAGATGATTTTCTAGAAGACATTGCATTGCATTTGCACTTGCATTTAATATTGGATATCTTACATAAATGTATATACTTTGTTAGGGATTTCTCTACTGGGCTTATTGCTCACCCCTATGGGATTTTGGTGCAGGTAAAGATGTGGTGATCCCGCCGAATTAATGGCGTGGATAGTTTTGTGAAGAGTGGATTAGTCACTTATTTTTGTTGTAAATTTTTGTAAGCCAAGGGCTAGATGTGTATGGGTCAACTGGGCTATTGTCTTGGAAGATGTAAGCCCTTAAGGTTATTTTATTTGTTTTGAGACTAGATGCTTCACATGCTATAGATTCATGTGTTCTTTATATCGTTGAATGTATACCCGCATGTTAAACTTTTGTATAAACTCATTTATTAACTACACAATGATGAAGGGATTATTAAAGTTGTTTAGTGACTGTCAATTAAGGTGGTGATTTCCTATTGATTTATTTTCGAAGCGTTACAACATGGTAGCAGAGCTACCGGGTTTAAATACTTGGGGCTTGCGGAAAGTGGTTGTTGTACCACAATGGGTTCATTTCGCTTGATTAGGAAATGTTTATTTATCTGTGATTATGTGATAGCATGCTTACGTGACTATGTGGGTATGGGATTGGACTTTTGGGATGTTATTTGTGCTTGTTAGATTCGTTGAAGTCTTATTAGAAGGGTACTTAATCAATACTCATTCTACTAAGAATTCTTGGTTTCTCATAGAACGAATCACATCACTAAAGAATAATTTGTATGTGTTTAAGTGACTACGTGCTTATGTGGAGTGAATTAAATTGTTTGTGTGTTAGAATGTATATAATTGTTATAGTTTAACCTGTGAGGCAAGTTGCGAGCACATTTAGAATTATGTGCTAAATTATCTATCTTGTTCCTTAATTAGGATGTCAGGAAGGGTTCAAAGTCGTGGTGGTAGAGGCAGAAGACGTGGAAGGGGTTGCGGGGGTGTGCATGGAGTACCGGTTCATGAGGTACTGGTGCAAGAAGAGGGTTTAGGCCAAGCTAACATGGCCTAGCAAGTGGGGCAAGCGGAGGTACCGGGGCAAGCGGGCCAAGCCACAATAGGGGCCCTAGCCCAGAAAATGGCGGGGGCATTGAGGGAGTTCATGAACATACTTAGGGCGGAATCCCAAGCTAGGGAGAACACCGTAGAAACGAGGGCGAGTTTCCTCACGAGGGAGTTTTTGCGAGCCAAGCCGGATGAATTCCACGGTGGCCCCGAGCCAAAGAAAGCAGATGAATGGCTTGAACAGACAGTGAAGACATTCGAGATGCTTCACATAGAAGACAGTGAGCTTAGAGTGACTCTTGCGAGTTACTATCTCAAAGGGGATGCGGGCCAATGGTGGAAGTATGCCAAGGGCCGAATTGAACCAACGTGGAAGGCATTTGGGGTGGTTTTCCAAGACAAGTACCTACCTCTCACTGCTAGGAAGAGGTTGAGGCAGGAGTTCCAGGACCTTAAGCAGCTTAACATGTCCGTGGCCGAGTTCGAAACGGCCTTCTCTAGTTTATCTCGGTTTGCACCGGAGTTGGTAGCGACGGAAGAACGCCGTTGCATTGAGTTTGATAAGAAGTTGAGGACAAAGATTTTGTTCAAGGTTGTTGGAAACATGATCCGGAATTATGATTGCCTTGTAGAGGCGACCGCACATGTAGAGATTACCATGGAGGCCGAGGATGAGAGATTTCAGAATTCGAGGTCTAGGGACCAAGGGTCACAGGGGGACTTTAGACCCAACAAGAAGAGCAGAAACACTTTTTCATCCCAGTTTCAACCGCAACAATCTAGATCTACTTTCTCCTTGCCTAGTGCGAGCTCGGGAAAAATTGCACCAAGTGGATTTTCCTGCTTCAAGTGTGGCCAACCGGGTCACAAGGCCTTTGCATGTCCACAGAAGGGAGGAGGACAGTAGATGTTACCACCACCACCATCTAACCGATCTCAGAGTCAGTCTCAGAGTAGGGGTCAGGGGCCTACTTGTTACCAGTGTGGTCAGTCAGGGCACATAAAGAGAGCTTGCCTGCAGTTGGGAGGCACATCTGGCGCATCGGGGTCGAGGCAGACTCAGAGCCACCAGCAGGCTCACTCAACTCAGACTTCACGAGTTCATCAGGCAGCCACTTCGGCTCAGTCCGTACAGGCGACCTATGCTCCAAGGGACGAGCAGGTTGATCAGAGGCCACAGGGGCGCATGTACACTGTTACCGCACCAGAGCAGTTGTTAGGATCCTTGGTAGTGAGAGGTATTTTCATTGTGTGTAATTCTTTGGCCAGTGTGTTGATAGATACGGGTGCGTCTCATTCATCCATATCTGCTGCATTTGTATCTGTATTGGGGCTAGAGGTGATACAGTTAGCATCTTCGCTCAGAGTAGAGTCTCCAGTTGGGGGTACAGTTGACCTAGATCGTGGTTGTCATGGTTGTGAAATAGAGGTCGTCGGGCGTAGACTCCTGTTTGGTTTTGTGTTACTAGACATGTCGAGTTTTGACGTCATTCTAGGCATGGATTGGTTATCTTCGTATCGAGCAATGATAGATTATTTTAGTCAGAGGGTCACCGTGTGCAGCTCGAGTGGTGATTGCTTTTACTTTCTAGGAGACCGGGTTGATAGGGTCTTGTCGCCAATATTCGATCCTCGTGGTAGGAACGAGCTTAGTGGTCTTTTTGCCACTCTTCTGGATAATGAGAGCAGCGGAACTCGAGTTGAGTTGCCAAGGGTAGTGTGTGAATACCCGGACGTGTTTTCCGAGGACCTTACTAGTTTGCCACCCCATCGGGAGATTGAGTTCACCATCGACTTAGTGCCTGGAACAGCACCAATTTCTATGGCGCTGTATAGATTTGCACCCGCGGAGTTGCATAAGTTGAAGATTCAACTCCAAGAGCTTTTAGACAAGGGCTTCATTCGCCCTAGTACGTCACCTTGGGGAGCACTGGCTCTCTTTGCAAAGAAGAAGGATGGGTCATCGCGGTTGTGTATCAACTACCGTAAATTGAATCGAGTTGCTGTCAAGAACGAATACCCTTTACCCAAAATAGATGACTTGTTTGATCAACTTAGAGGGTCTTGTTGCTTTTTGAAGATAGACTTGAGGTCGAGGTACCAACAGTTGAGAGTCCGAGAGGAGGACATCTAGAAAACAGCCTTTCATACGCATTATGACCACTATGAGTTCCTTGTAATGCCATTTGGGTTGACTAATGCACCGGCTTCTTTCATGGATTTGATGAACCGAATTTTTAGTGAGTACTTGGATCATTTTGTGGTCATCTTTGTAAACGACATCCTAATCTATTCGACTTCCGAGGAGGAACACGAGGCTCACTTGAGGATAGTACTTGATTTGCTTAGAAAACACCAGTTGTATGCTAAATTTGAGAAGTGTGAGTTTTGGCTCACCGAGGTGAAGTTTTTGGGCCATGTAGTCTCAAGTGAAGGGGTAATTGTAGATTCTTCGAAGATAGATTTGGTACAAGATTTGGAGCAACTTAAGAATGTTTTTGAGATCCGGAGTTTTTTGGGATTGGCGGGGTACTACCGGCATTTTGTAAAGGACTTCTCTAGATTAGCCGAACCTTTGACTAGGTTGACTATAAAGGGGGTTAAGTTTGTGTGGAGTGAGGCTTGTGAAAAGTCTTTCTAAGAACTCAAGACTAGATTGACTACGGCACCGGTTTGATCATTCCAGAGAGAGGCTTGGGTTACACCATTTATTGTGATGCGTCTTGGGATGGGCTTGGTTGTGTTTTAATGCAAGGGGGAAAGGTCGTAGCCTACGGTTCACGGCAATTGAAAACCCATGAGAAAAATTACCCTACCCACGACTTAGATTTAGCCGTAGTAGTGTTTGCCTTGAAAATTTGGAGGCATTACTTGTATGGCGAGAAGTTTAAGGTTTTCTCCGATCATAAGAGCTTGAAGTATTTGTTCTCCTAGAAAGACTTGAATTTACGTCAGCGAAGGTGGATGGAGTTTTTAGAAGACTATGATTTTGAGTTACACTACCACCCGGGGAAGGCCAATTTAGTGGCCGACGCCTTAAGTCGAAAAACAGTGAGTAGTTTGGCTAGTGTAACTATTCGGGAGTGGGTTATGTTGGGTGAAGTCGGCAAGTTTGAATTACAACTGGGTGAGTCCGAAGGGGGCGCAACATTGTTTGCCTTAAGCGCTCAGCCTGTTTTGATTAGCAAAGTTGTAGAGGCGCAACAAGGGAACCGTGAAGTAGAGTTAATTCATGATAAAATCTCCAATGGAAAGGAAGAGAAGGGTTTGAACATTCACTCGGATCAGAGTGTACGTTACTTAGATCGTCTGTTTGTGCTTGAATCTTGTAGGGAGGAAGTGCTTTGGGAGTTCCATCACTCACGCCTTACGGTACATCCGGGAGGCACCAAAATGTATCGTGACCTTAGCCTTCAGTTTTAGTGGCGGGGTATGAAGCGGGATGTCGCATCCTTTGTGTCTAAGTGCCTTACTTGTCAACAAGTGAAGGCCGAACATCAAAGACTAGCAGGTATGTTATAATCCTTACCCATAGCCGAGTAGAAGTGGGAGCACGTTACTATGGATTTCGTAGTTGGACTTCCTAGAACGCAGCGGGGCAATCATGCCATTTAGGTAATTGTTGATAGGCTGACTAAGTCCACACACTTCATTCCAATGCGTACTAGCGACTCAGTTGAGCACTTGGCAGAGTTGTATGTTAGAGAAATAGTTCAACTTCATGGGGTTTCAGTAACCATTGTGTCGGATAGGGATCCTCGTTTTACCGCTCGATTGTGGCAAAACCTTCAAGAGGCATTGGGAACCAAGTTGACCTTTAGCACCGCTTACCACCCTCAAACCGATGGGCAATCGGAGCGCACCATTCAAATTTTGAAGGACATGCTTAGAGCTTATGTCCTAGATTTCAAGGGGTCTTGGGAGAGACACTTACAGTTGATTGAATTCACCTACAACAATAGTTATTAAGCTAGTATCGAGATGGCACCGTTTGAGGCCTTGTATGGCCGACTTTGTAAATCACCGGTTTGTTGGGCTGAGGTAGGAGATGCACCGTTGGTGGGTCCAAAAATCGTTAGGGAGACAACCGAGAAAGTTGCTCTCCTTCGCAAGAGATTAGCTACGGCTCAAAGCCGACAGAAAAGTTATGTCGATAGGAGGAGACGACCCTTATCCTTCGAAGTGGGTGATCATGTGTTTCTTAAGATCTTACCTAGGCGGGGTCTAATGAGGTTTGGCAAGAGTGGGAAGTTGTCTCCGAGGTTTATTGGGCCTTTCGAGATATTGGAGAGAATTGGGGAAGTAGCATACCGGTTAGCTTTACTGCCACAACATTCGGGGGTTCATAATGTGTTTCATGTGTCTATGCTTAGGAAGTATGAACCCGACCCTTCTCATGTGTTGGATTGGGTTGATTTGGAGGTAGATGAAGATTCCTCTTACGAGGAGCGACCGCTTCAAATTTTAGATACCGAAGAACAAGTGTTACGAGGCAAAACCATACCGTTAGTGGAGGTGTTGTAGAGACACCATGGGATTCAAGAAGCAACTTGGGAACGGGAAGCGGAGGTCTGTTCCAACTATCCGGATTTATTTGAGCATGCCTAATTGTTTTATTTTAATTATAATATCCCCTAGTGATAAATGGGAGAATGTTAAATTGATGATCACATGTTGTTGTATGTGTTGTTAAAATTGAGCATGAGCTTATGGAAGAATGATATTTGATTGTAGATGTTTTGTTTCATATATCTAATTTGAACAATTGTTGTTTGATGGAGTGATGATGAAGAGAAGGATAATTGTTGGGTGAAATGAATGTTACAACTTGATAATGTTGTTTAAAAATGATTATAGTTGTTAGAGCACGCATGTTTGGTGAGTTTATTTGATTTCAGGGAGTTTGTTCAAATTTCGGGGACGAAATTTCCTCTGGTGGGGAGGTTGTGACGACCGGGTCTTTTTTTCTCTTTCTTTTTCCTTCTTTTTCACTCCGTACTCTTTCGCTCTCGTTAGGTTTGAAACGTCTAGAAATAATTCTCAAAATTTAAGTCCTTGTTCTAGTTTTGTTCAGTGATGAATCTCTCTTGTTCCGGAGGGCGTGAGGTCGAGTCTGGAGTGCCCGGGGAGCGAACCCAAAAGTTCTGGGTCGCTGGACCAGGGCCGCACGTGCGAGGCCCTAGGCTGCACGTGCGAGGAGTGAGGCCGCACGTGCGCGGATGAGTGAATTTCTGAGGTTGCACACTGCTTAAATTGCAGGTACGGGACTGAGTGCGGATTGGAGGGCCGCACGTGCAGGGATCATTGCCGTACGTGTAGGAATGAGGCTCCGTACGTGCGAGGCACGTGCCGCACGTGCAGGACGTCTAGGCAGCCCAAACCTCTATTTTTATTCCTCTTTTTGGCCGAATTGCGTCTCATTTTTTGGCTTCTCTCTCTCACTCTAAACCCTATTTTCTCCTCCTTCTCTCTAGAAAACATCATCAAACACTAAAACTCTTTGATTTTTGCAAATCTTTGGGTCAAGATCCATCATCATCCCTCTCTATCTTGGTGAGCAAAGCAAGAACTACATTGTGTGGTGGAGATTGAGCTTTAACAACCTTTGGTTTCTAGGGTTTTCTCCTTTCATCATCTCCATTTCTTCATCAAAACCTTGAGGTAGGGAAATTTCCTGGAGTTATATATATATATATATTTATGTTAGATTTGGTTGATTTAAAGGGTTCATTAATGATATTGAAAGTTTAGTCTTGTCTCATAAATGCTAGGGTTTCAAAAGTGGGTTTGATCTCTCTCCCTTCCTAAACTATCTTCTTGAGGTTTTTAACTCACATAATACGAGGTGTGATATCTTGAGAGAAAGCTCTTTCAAATGAGGGGGAGATGTTTTGGTTTTGATATAAAACCCTAGAATTTTTGGGGATTTGTTGAACAATAACATGTCTAAGGGCTTCTTTGTTGTTTTGTATTAAAAGAGCGAACTTTCATCATATGTTTTACAAAAATGGCAATTTAGTTGACATATGAGAAATGAGATGTTATTTTAACATTATTGTTAAACCCTTGAAAATGTATTGTTGTGAATTGGCAAATGGTTGTGCATCTTGGATAGTGAAAATTATAAACATTGTAGTTGATGTATGATGAACATCACATGTAGACTTGAAAAGGCTAGCTCATTATGATTTGGACATGATGAGAGTTTGTTGTTGCTAAATATTGATGGCATGGTTATTTTGTGAAATAACATTGAGAAGAGGAAATGAGAAACAAGGTAAATTAATATTGTTGTAGGGATGTTGAAATGGAGAGATGTTATGAGATATTATGTATTGCATCATGTTCTCATTCAATTTATTATCATTACCGCACATCTTGCATGAATGGAAGAACATTTACTTTGAGGAAGATTATGTTGTAATGAAAACTATGGAAAATGTTTAACGAGTAAATACGTTGGTAAGTCCGGTTATGAGGTGTAGATGAATTGATAAGTTGGGCTGAGTGTCTGGGGTGAAAGACTGAAAACACGCGTGGATGAGGTACCACTTCCCTTCCGATTAGCAACCGGTAAAGTGGGGTTATTGGTAGTGCTTGTTGAGCCTACTTGCAGACACTAACCTAGAGATTACCTGTGTCGTATTTATCGCCCCCCCCCCCCTAACGCCCCCCTTTATGATTTAAAAATTGAATTTTTGGAAATGGATGAGACTGTTAAAGGTTAATTAAAAACATGGTTTTTTTTTTTTTTTAGAAAAGCATGATATAAGATGATTTTTGAGAAGACATTGCATCGCATTTGCACTTGCATTTAATATTGAATATCTTACATAAATGTATATACTTTGTTAGGGATTTCTCTACTGGGCTTATTGCTCACCCCTATGGGATTTTGGTGCAGGTAAAGATGTGGTGATCCCGCCGAATTGATGGCGTGGATAGTTTTGTGATGAGTGGATTAGTCACTTATTTTTGTTGTAAATTTTTATAAGCCAAGGGCTAGATGTGTATGGGTCCGAGTCACCATTTTGTGTAACCGGGCTATTGTCTTGCAAGATGTAAGCCCTTAAGGGCATCTTATTTGTTTTGAGACTAGATGTTTCACATGCTATAGATTCATGTGTTCTTTATATCGTTGAATGTATTCCCGCATGTTAAACTTTTGTATAAACTCATTTATTAACAACGCAATGATGAAAGGATTATTGAAGTTGTTTAGTGAATGTCAATTAAGGTGGTGATTTCCTATTTATTTATTTTCGGGGTGTTACAGATAGCATGCAAAAAGAAAAAGAGCGAAACGTGTGAAATGTGATACGAAAACTAGACCGTGAGTTGAATCCAACGACGTAAAAATGAGATGAATTGGAGTTATGACGAAGGAGATAGAAGGGCTTGAAGTGGTGGTTGGTGGTGGTGGTTTACTGGTAGGAAATGGTGGGTTTGCATCTTTATTTTGAAATTTGGGGCTAAAATGTAATTTTTTTAACGTTTTCTGTTTCAAATCTGACGTAAGGGGCAAAATTAATAGTAATTTAAATAATATGGGGGCACGCATGAAAATAAGAATAGTCTAAAGGGGTAATTGAAAATCATGACAAAGTGTAGAGGTAAAAATGAAATAATCTCTCTACAGCATGTGATAATAACAAGTTAAAGCAACAAAATACAACTTAATGCTTTAATGGCTACAAGTTCCAAGGCTTTGTCTGGTTACAACAAAGGCTCCTTTTGGGAATGTGGTAATAAGCCACGTTTGGGCGTTTGTTTAAAAAGCCAAGCGTGCCTTTTTTGTCCTAGAACCCATTTGGGAGGCTAATAAAACGTAGCATGAAAATTTACAATTATACCCTCCATTATTTGCAGGTGCTGGAGATTGAGAGGAGAAAAATTGAAATTATACAATAGGGAAGGGGTATTTTGGTATTTTTATATTATGACATGGTGACATGACATCATAAACAAATATTAACAAAAAAAAACTAAAAATTCACTTTTTACCAATTTCTCAAATCACTTGTTAAAAAAGCCAAAAAGCTTAGTTAAAAGTAAAAAGCTAACTTTTAACCATATTCTCAAAATACTCCAAAATGATTTTCAAATTCATACATAAATAGCCATTGAAGATGATATGAGCTCTCTGCCAAACAAAAGAAAATGAGTGGAAATTAAGAGGGGGAGAGCAGCCCCCACGTGGGCTTGTCCTTCGATAAACAATTTTTTTTTTTACCTGTTTTCAATTATCTATATATCTATCTATTATGTTTATATGAATCACTAAAAGTACATCATAATGATACAACAAGAGATTTTGTAACATATAATATAAAATAATATAATTGATTTCTTGCCATAAAATATATATTTTATTTTATGGTACACACTATAAATATTCGTAATTTTCTGATGATAATAAAATAAATAATAACGACAATAATAAGAACAACAACAATAGTAGGTGGTTACAAACGAACCGTGATTCAATCAATTGGATTCAAAATGAATCAAATTTAATAATCTAGAATAAATCTCCAACTGAGATTAAAATATAAAATAATCTAAATAGACTCATGGTTGTCCCCACCATTAACATAATTAAATATGAACCAAAATGACTAAGTATGGGTTAATCAAATCAAATAAGTTTCAAAAATTAAATTTATATCTCATTTAATACTCAACATCCAAGAATAATTAAAACTCAAAAAAAAAAAAATTTGTCTAATAGGCCTTACGAAGTCGAAATCAAAAAGTAATATAATTTGTTTTCACCAATTTAAACAGAATGGTCCACAATACCATAACAATAATAATAAGGGCAAAATCCAATTTCATTCAACTCGTTACATTACTTTTTACATCACTTTTTCAGATATTTTCTCCCTAAAACCTAAAGTTGAGACTCTCTCTCTCTACATTTTCACCTAGCTCTAGTGATTTCCTCACCCTAACCTCTTTGAGAAAAAGGTAGAGCATCTCTCGATCTTTGTTTTGATCCGAACAAAGTTGGGTTTGAACATCTTTGGAGTTTCACCCTTGCTTGGCTCGTCTTCTCTTCTTGAGGTAGGGATTTTTCTACACTTTTATATGGCTTTTAGCTTAGTTATTTGTCATTGTGTAACAATGGTGAGATTTGGGGTTAATGTGAACAAACCTAGGGTTTGAGTGTGAAATGAAAAGAGAGGGTTTATGGTGAATGTGAAATAAATGAGCATGGGGTTTGAAAATGAAATTATATTGAGTCAAAATTGTTAATTTTGGTACTTGGGTTGATATTTAGAACAGGGAAAATTTTGCCCTAATTGGATCAAATTTGTTATTTTGTATAAATAATTGAAATTGACATTGAAAATATGAAATTGGATGATTATTGATATGAATGGTGGAATTAGATATGTATTATCTCACACCTTTGAAAAATTTTGAATAAACTATCTGTCTTGAGATCGAATATCTGTTTAGAAATAGCTCTATTGGGCTATCGGTGGAGGATGACTATGATTGTTGTAGAAATTGCATGAGAATTAGGTGAATTGAAATTAATCCATTATTGGTTGTCATTGAATATGATCACGTTTTAAATACATTGTATA
Source organism: Camellia sinensis (assembly GCF_055761805.1). Classification (NCBI taxonomy): domain Eukaryota; kingdom Viridiplantae; phylum Streptophyta; class Magnoliopsida; order Ericales; family Theaceae; genus Camellia; species Camellia sinensis. The sequence continues at coordinate 155,607,151 of NC_138966.1, forward strand.
TATATATATATGATTGTTTAGAAGTAGAAAGGAGATGTACTCTATATATGATTATGTGTTTAAATATATTGTATATGTATGATTGTTTGGGAGGAGAAATGGAATGTACTCCATCGTTTGGGAGGAGAAAGGGGATAGACTCCATTGAAATTAAGTTGGCTGGAGTGTCTTGGGTGAAAGTCCTGAAATTATATATTGGTACCGATCCCGCAGACGAAATATCCGTAACATGGCAGATTGAAGTGTTTATGTATTAATTGTATGATTGGAAAACTATTGAGTTGTAATCTCAGTTGGGTTGTTGAAAGATAATGGAATTGATTCATAAATTGAGAATAATAAATGAACTTGAAATGAATTGAAAGGAAATGTATTAAGGTTTGAATCTGGTACATTATGATTTTTATGAAAATGTGAATGTTTTATCACAAGCATGGTTTATGCATATTGTACTTATATATTTGCTAAATCTCATATATTGTGTTAGATAATTCTTACTGGGCTGTGGCTCACCCTATTTGGGAAAAACATTTTCACGTGTTAGTGATATGCCTCCGCCAAAGCAATAGCTTGGAGGAACTTTTGGGGGCAAGAGTTTCTTTGTTTTGTTTTATTCCTTTACAGCCGAGGGCTTTAATTGTATGAGTTAGTCTCTCTTTTATTATAACTAAGCCAAGACTTGGAAAGTTGTAAGCCCATAGGGCATTTATTTACATGAAACTCTTTTGTACTATTAATATTATGAAATGAAAGAACATTACACTCTGATTCATACAGTTATATATATATATATTTTGGTTGAATTTATGGCTATATTTTGGGGGCGTTACAACTTGGTATCAGAGCGTACCAAGTTTGAATACTTTGGGTACGTGGGAAGTGGTTAGTACCACAATGGGTTTGTCTCGCTTGGTTGAGACGTTAGTATGTATTGTATGCTTATGTGATAACATGTTTATATGATTATATGGGTATGGGATTTAGTTCCTAAGATATTGAGTGGATTTACGGGTTCCTAAAAATCCTATTAGAAGAGCACTTGATCATTGTTGTTTCTAATTGGAACTCTAGCAATGCCATGGGACGGTTATTATCTATGATGGAAGTTTGTATGTGTTTACGTGATTATATACTTATGAGGAGTGAATTACTATTGTCCAATGTATCAGGACACGAGTGAGTTAGCTTTGGCACATTTGTAAATGTGCTAATCTCTTTGTTACCTTTATTAGGATGTTAGGACGTGGTCGTGGTGGTAGGCACAGTAGGCCTAGAAGGCACGAGGTGCCTCTACCGGATGATATTCCAACACAAGAAGAAGGGGTTGATCAGGCCAATATGGCTGAACCAGTTGGTCAACAGGCCATGGGTGCCTTAGCCCGCTGGCCAGAACTTTGGGGGAATCTATGGACATTCTCAAAGCTGAGAATACTAGGGCAAGGCCATCTTTTCTGAAGGGGGAGTTTTTCTGGTCAAATCCAGATGAGTTTTTGGGCAATCCCAATGAGCCACTGAATGCGGATGAGTGGCTAGAACAGATGGTGAAAACGTTTGAGATGCTCGGCATCGAAGACGGGGGTTTGAGAGTGACCTTGGGGTCTTTCCACCTGAAGGGAGACACAGGTCAACAGTGAAAGTATTTGTGAGGGCGCATTGGAGAGATTTGGGAGGCTTTTGTCGACGCCTTCCAGGGCATTTAAAAAAAAAAAATTGAAAAGTGGGTCAATTCTCTATTATTTATTAAAATTTTTGTATGCATAGTATAATCTTTAAATAACATTTGTAACAAATACATCATACCACATATATTTTAATAGATAATATTTTGTGTCACAGAATATAAAATATGTATATTAAAAAATCATAATTTATCCCATAATATTTTAGACATCATTAAAATCAAATCATATGATTATCAATCTCCTCCTTTTTGATGATGGTAATACAAGCATGAATTTGACACAAAATTTCACAAAAATAAATACAACATAAAAATTTTCAACAATCATAATACAAGCATTTATTTGCATTATATTTTTTTCCCCATTTATTAACAAATTCTGTCAAATAAATTTATATAAAAATCACATTTCTTCTTCTCATTTGACATCATCAAAATAAAAGTTAATATAGATAAGGAGAATCAATTTTTGAAACAAAAAATATTTATCAATAGTTAGGCATGCATTTATTTTCTCCCTCTTTAAAACAACTTTACCAAAATCATATGAAATTGTTATAATTTATCTCCCTTTGACATAATAAAAACATTTGTGTAGATTAGGAGTAAAGAAATTTAGACTAATTTCAAAATATATTTTTAGAAAAAATCCCCCTGAGATGATGCTTCCTTTAAAAAAATATATATATTTTTCCCTCCGGAACAATTTCAAATATATAAATTGCACCATAAGATTTAAAAAATAAGTTTATGCTATTTTTCATTTCTATTGTGACTTCAAAAAATATCCGATCATAATACAAGTCATCATAAAAAATACATTTTAAATGATGTAATCATATCAAGTTATGCATTTGTCAAGAAATGTAGTATAGCGATCCCGGTTTCCCTTTTCTTTACTTGTTATATCCAGACTTAGGTTCCGTGGAGCTGGTTGTTGAGAGTATGTTGTTTGCACCCTTTAATCCTTATATTGAGTCTTGGGTTGTGTTGGGAAGATTTGGAGCAGGTTGGTTGAGCTTAGGAACCAAGTCTAGTTGCCCAGATTTTGGCTTGTCCGCTCGAGCGGAGGTTTGGGCGCTCGAGCGGGGAATACACCCATCCAGTATGTCCGGTGTAGTGTTGGACGATCGAGCGGGGGATTGGCCGCTCGAGCGGGAGGTTGTGAGTGACGCTCGAGCGGGGTGTTGGGCGCTCGAGCGGGGACCTGTCTGCAAAAACTTCTGGGAGTGTGCATCCGCCGCTCGAGCTGGAGTTTGGCCGCTCGAGCGGGAGTCTGTGAGTGGCGCTCGAGCGGGGGTTTCCACGCTCGAGCGGGACGACTGATATAAAAATCCAAGACCCGACTTTCTGGATCATTTTTCATCTCCCTTTTGATTCTAAAACCCTGAACCGTCTTCTCCCTCTCCCTACACACCTTCTCTCTCAGGGTTGATCTACTTAGAGTGTATTTTTTTACCCTAAGTCCTTTGTTAAAAAGATAGAGTGGGTCGAGGGCTTCCGTTTAATTTGAATAATCTTGGGTTTGGAGCACTTTGGTTTTTCGTCATCTTCTCCATTCGAGTTCTTCGCTTCAAGGTAGGGATTTCCTACTCCATATTATAGGTTTTGTTCTAAGTTTTAGTATTTTGATATGTTGGGGGTGTTTGGTAATTTTTGGAAAAACCCTAATGAACGTAATAAACTAATTGGTATAATTAATATAGGGAAAATTGGGGAATTTGGTTTAATTCTTGAAATTGAGAAATTTTGAGTTTAAATGGTGTAATTTGATAGTTTAATCACTCACCTAAGAGAATATTGCGTTTATGCTTACTAATACATTTATTTCCTGTTTAGAAATAATTGTTTTGGGATATCGGTGGAGGATAGTCGTGATTGTTGTAGACATGGCATGTGGATTAGGGAAAACTGAAACTAATCACATTGGTTAAGTCTTTGATTTAGACGGTAGAATTCATATAGAAATTACATGTATTGATTGTGTATTATATATGGTAAGTGTTTATGCATTGTATTGTGTGGGAGGAGATAGGGGATGTACTCCACGGTTTAGTGGAAGATAGGGGATGGACCTCTAAACCGGATTTGTTTGGGAGGAGATAGGGGATGGACTCCATTAGCATCACTATTATGTGTGCTTATTGATATTGAAGTGTTTTTACATGTTATTGATACAGCACTAAAATGTGTATCAAATGGGAAGTATGAAGTGTTTTGATATGAGCCGGAGTCTCATTTGTTTTGTTGATATTGGAAGTAATGTGAATATGATATATAGTTCACTGTTGTAAGTGTGGCCAGATTCTGAACCATATTGATAATAATGGAAAGTAAAACGTATCATTGACATTAGTGTCATGAGACTGTATAATGATACGATTGATTATCTTGGTTAACCATCTATTGAATGCTATTGCTTTATTCAATGCTTATATTTGGTTTAGTATATTTCTACTGGGCTGTGGCTCACCCTATATGGGAACATCATTTTCAGATTCAGGTGATAAGCTACCTCCAAGGACTTAGCTTGGAAGGATTCGATTTATGGATTTGAAGACTTGTCTTTAGTTATTTGTTTTTATTTGAGTTTACATGTAAACATTCAAGCCAAGGGCTTAACTTGTAAATGAGTTAGTACTCATTCTTTTTGTCCAAGTGTTAGCTTGGAAAGATGTAAGCCCTTAGGGCATTTATTTTGATGTTACATGTGATGTCTTTCAATAAAAGTACTCTGATGAATAACCCAAATGATTTGTTTTCTTTTATTAATGCATGTTAATGTTATGTATATTTTGGGTTTAATTTGAGGGCGTTACAACTTGGTATCAAAGCGTACCGGGTTTGAATACTTTGGGTACGTGGGAAGTGATTAGTATCACAATGGGTTCGTCTCGTTTGATAGAGACTTAGTGAAATGTTATATGCTTATATGATAACATGTTTATGTGATTATGTGGGTATGGAACGTAGTTTCTAGGATGTTAATTGGACCCTTGAGTTTCTAGTAGTCTTGTTGGAAAGGCACTTGATCAATGCTGTTTCCAACCGGAACTATAGTAACGCTTCGGGACTATTATCATCCAGGAATGAAATTCGTAGGTGCTTATGTGATTATGTGCTTACGTGGAATGAATTATTGTTGTCCAATGCATTAGGATGCGAGTGTTTAGTTTTGGCACATTTATTAATGTGCTAACGTCTTTGTTTCCTTTATTAGGATGTCAGGACGAGGACGAGGACGCAGTAGGCGTGGTAGGCCGGGTAGGCAGGAGGTGCCTGTGCCAGAGGAGATTCCGACAGTACAGGAGGGAGTTGGCCAGGCCAATGTGGCCGAGCCAGTAGGCCAACAGGCTATGGGCGCTTTAGCCCGAGAGATAGCAGGGGCATTCAGGGAGTCAGTAGGCATTCTCAGAGCTGAGAATCAAGCCCAGGTTGTTGTTGCGGATGTGGGACCTTCTTTTCTGAAGAGGGAGTTCTTCCGGTCTAACCCGGACGAATTTGTGGGTGATCCCAGAGAGCCACTTAAGGCAGATGAATGGCTCGAACAGACAACGAAGACGTTTGAGATGCTTGGCATCGAAGACGAGGGGTTGAAAGTGACCTTGGCATTGTTCCAGCTGAAGGGAAATGCGGGTCAGTGGTGGAAGTTCACTAAGGGTCGTATAGGAGGTACGTGGGAGGCTTTTGTAAATGCTTTCCAGGAGAGGTTTTTATCTCCAGCTGTCAGGGAAAAGCTGAGAGACCAGTTCTGTCAACTTAAGCAGTCGAGTTCTTCAGTGGCCGAGTTGAGGCTGCATTTACTAGTTTATCCAGGTTTGCACCTGAGTTGGTGGCGTCTGAGGAACGTCGTTGTATTGAGTTTGAAAAGAAGTTGAGGCGTGGCCTCAAGTTGAGAGTTGGAGGAATTATGATTCGGGATTATGGGCGTATGGTTGATGCTGCAGCCCATATGGAGATCATGATGCAAGAGGAAGAGGAAGGGTAGAAAGGCTCCAAGAGGAGTCAGGATGGCCAGAGTGATGGCAGGAGACAGAGAGGTTTCACTCCTCAACAGTCCCAGAGTAGCTTTTCTAGATCAACTTTTCCAGTGCCGAGTGCAGGTTCGGGGAAAGGCAGTCAGGGAGACATTACCTGTTTCAAGTGTGGTCAGCTGGGCCACAAGTCTCCGGTTTGCCTGCAGAGGGGAGGAGTACAGAGAGCAGCATCTTCTTCGGCTCGAACCCAGAGCCAGAGTTAGGGTAGAGGCCAGCCACTCTCGTGTTATCAGTGTGGACAGCCAGGGCACTTGAAGAGGTATTGCCCGCAGTTGAGTGACACACCTGGTGCATCTGGTTTGAGGCAAACTCAGAGTCATCAGCAGTCGGTTCAGGCCTCAAGGGCCAATCAGGGGGCTTCATCGTCCCAGTCGGTGCAGCAGTCTTATGCTCCTAGGGGTGAGCAGGTTGATCAGAGGTCATCTGGGCGCGTGTATGCTGTTAGCGCGCAGGATCTTGTACCGGCTCCATCTGTTGTGAGAGGTACTTTCTTATTTTGCAACTCGGTTGCTAATGTTTTGTTTGATACAGGTGCATCTCATTCCTTTGTGTCTGCTGCATTTGCATCTGTTTTGGAGTTGGAGTTAGCACAGTTAGCATCTCCTATTTGTGTAATGTCACCTCTTGGGGGTGAATTGATCTTGAAACAAGGTGTTAGGGGTTGTGATATAGAGGTCGACTATCATAGACTTCCGTTTCCTTTTGTAGTTATGCCCATGAAGGGCTTCGATGTTATTTTGGGTATGGATTGGTTATCGTTGTACCGGGCAGTTATTGATTGCTACAGTCAGAGGGTCACTTGTTGTACCGTAGGCGGGGAGTGTTTTCATTTTCTGGGGGACAGGATTGGTAGTGTTTTGCCACCGGGATGTGATTCGCGAGGGCGGAGTGAGCTTAGTGGTCTACTTGCTAGCCTTTTGAGTAGTGAGTGTGATGAGACCCAGATTGTGTTGCCAAGGGTGGTTTGTGAGTACTCGGACGTCTTTCCCGAGGATCTTGTTGGTTTGCCACCGCATCGAGAGATTGAGTTCTCTATTGACCTAGTGCCCGGCACGGCGCCAATTTCAATTGCACCTTACCGTTTTGCCCCAGCCGAGTTAGTTGAGTTGAAGATTCAGCTCCAGGTGTTGCTAGATAAGGGCTATATCCATCCTAGTGTTTCGCCGTGGGGAGCACCAGCCCTCTTTGTTAAAAAGAAAGGTGGTGCTTTGAGACTTTGTATCGATTACCGGAAATTGAATCGGGCTACGGTTAAGAATAAGTACCCTATGCCTCGTATAGATGATCTGTTCGATCAGTTGAAGGGTTCTCGTTGTTTCTCGAAGATAGACTTGAGATCGGGTTATCATCAGTTGAGAGTCAGGGAGGAGGATATTCCGAAGACGGCATTCCGTACGCAGTATGGCCACTATGAATTTCTGGTGATGCCATTTGGGCTCACCAATGCACCGGTAGTGTTTATGGATTTGATTAACCGGATATTCTGGGAATTTCTAGATCGTTTTGTAGTCGTCTTCGTGGACGACATTCTGATCTATTCACCTTCGGAGGAGGAGCACAAGGAACACTTGAGAGTGGTGCTTGAGTTACTTAGAGCCCATAAGCTTTATGCTAAGTTTGGGAAGTGTGAGTTCTGGCTAGAAGAGGTGAAGTTTTTAGGCCATGTAGTTTCTGGGGAAGGGGTGTCTGTTGATCCATCCAAGACGGAGGCAGTGCAAGATTGGGCACAGCCTAAGAGTGTGTTCGAGATACGCAGTTTTCTGGGATTAGCTGGGTATTATCGCCGGTTTGTGAAGGATTTCTCCAGGTTAGCTTCGCCTTTGACTAGATTGACTCGGAAGGGAGTCAAATTTGTTTGGAGTGAGACTTGTGAAAAGTCGTTCCAGGATTTGAAAGTTAGACTGACCACCGCTCCAGTCTTGATTATTCCGGAGAGAGGGTTGGGTTATGCAATCTATTGTGACGCCTCACGAGAGGGTCTGGGTTGTGTGTTAATGCAAGAGGGGAAAGTGGTTGCCTATGGCTCACGTCAGTTGAAAATTCACAAGAAGAATTACCCTACGCATGATTTAGAGTTAGCAGCTGTGATATTTGCCTTGAAGATTTGGAGGCATTATCTTTACGGTGAAAGGTTCGAGGTATTCTTGGATCATAAGAGTCTGAAATATCTGTTCACATAGAAAGACTTAAACTTGAGGTAGAGGAGGTGGATGGAGTTCATTGAGGATTATGACTTCGAGTTGCATTATCATCCGGGAAATGCCAATGTGGTGGCCGACGCCCTTAGCAGGAAACCTGTTGGTGACATAGCTAGTATAGCCACTCGGGAGTGGAAGATGTTGGGTGCACTTGGGGAGTTTGATTTGCTTTTGGGCGAATCCGTTGAGACTGCGACCTTGTTTTCTGTTGTTGCGCAGCCTACACTTGTGACTCGAGTGTTAGAAGCTCAGAGAGGTGACCTTGAGGTAGAATCTCTCCGAGAGAAGATTTCCAGTGGGAAGGTCAACAAGGGTTTGACGGTGTATCCTGACCTGAGTGTGAGATACCGAGACCGTCTATTTGTGCCGAAGTTTTGCCGAGAGGAGGTACTCCGCGAGTTTCATCATTCACGCCTTGCGGTGCATCCGGGAGGTACTAAAATGTATAGGGATTTAGGTCGCCAGTTTTGGTGGCGGGGTATGAAGAGAGATGTGGCAGCCTTCGTGTCTAAGTGCCTTACTTGTCAGCAAATGAAGGCCGAGCATCAGAAGCCAGCGGGTTTGTTGCAACCCTTGCCTATTGTCGAGTGGAAGTGGGAGCATGTCACTATGGACTTCGTTGTAGGTCTTCCGAGGACTCAGCGAGGTAGTGATGCTATTTGGGTGGTTGTAGACCGGTTCACTAAGTCGGCGCACTTCATTCCTATGCGCGTTAAAGATTCAGTAGATCATCTTGCCGACTTGTATATTCGGGACATAGTGAGGTTGCACGGAATTTTGATGACGATCGTCTCCGATAGGGACCCTCGTTTTACTGCCAGACTGTGACAGAGCTTGCAGAGTGCCTTAGGCACTAAGTTGACCTTTAGCACAGCTTATCATCCTCAGACTGATGGGCAGTCCGAGCGTACTATTCAAATCCTTGAGGATATGCTTCGGGGTTGTGTTCTTGACTTTAGCGGGTCGTGGGAGAGGCATTTTCCATTAGTGGAGTTTGCCTACAACAACAGTTTCCAGTCTAGTATCGGTATGGCACCATTTGAGGCCTTGTATGGTCGACCGTGTAGATCTCCTGTTTGTTGGGCCGAGGTGGGTGATGCACCTCTGTTGGGTCCGGAGTTAGTGAGGGAAACGACGGAGAAAGTTGAGCTTATCCGTAAAAGGCTTGTTGCAGCCCAGAGTCGTCAGAAATCTTATGCCGACCGTAGGAGGAGACCTTTGGTGTTTGAGGTGGGTGATCATGTTGTAGACGTCCCCGAACGCCCCGGGAGGAACGAGCTCTCGTTCTGTTCATTTGGGGTTACTACAGCTCAGGACTCTCAAATTTGTCACGGTTCTAAGTCTAAACCAAAGAGTCCAAATCCGACAAATCGTTTTGAGAAAAACAGATTTTGAAAGAAGTGCCAAACATGGACTGCTTTGCCAGATACAGAGTCGCCACCTAAATGTTTTTTTAATGAGAAATTTAGGAAACCCTGACTCGGTGCCAAAGGCCACGTGTCCGTCATCACCAAAGTTGCCTCGGCTCGGGAACTTGGGTACGATTGGGGAAGGTCACTTCGTGAGCACCCTCGCTCGCCCGATCAAAGATCGGCCTCTACTAACCATGATATCTATTTTTGAAAACTTTGTGTGTTCTTATTCCGGTTATTAGCCTAGGTTACTATGTGATGCGCACAGCATACAAGTATAGACTGAGTCGCCTGAATGGGAACAAAACATTTCATGTTTGTTTGAAAATGATTTAAAGGTGCTACCCGCAGGTAGGCTTAAAATGCAGATTTTGCCACCCTCGGGTGGGCTTAGTAAAGATGGTTTTGCCACTATCTAGCGGGCTTAAAACAAATAGTTGATGATTTATTCCAATTCAAGTAACCCAACCTTCACCCACAGGCATTCAGGCAGTTATATCATATAAGCACATAGCCTCATGGTAAGCATGCTATTCATGGCAGTCACTCACACGCATGCAAGGATGCTAAAGCATAAAGCTTACCGAGTACTCCAAGCCAAAACAGAATTTACATTAGAAATCATGCATGAATCCTAAGTATACAGAAATGCCTAATGCAACACATGCAAAAATGCAACTATAGCAGGCTCGGCTATTCTAAACATGGCATATGAAATGCTACAACTAACATGTATTCAATTTGGAATTGAAAGTACGATGCAGTTAGTATGGTGCGCCGAGCCCGGTGCATACAAAACAGATGAATGAATGCAAACATGCTATCATACTGTATGCTAATTGAAATATGCCCTAATCTAACCATCATAAGCTGGTAAATAAAAGGGAGAAAGACGTGGGGTTGGAAGACATACAACACACAGACGCACACTTATTACAGTTGTGCCTTCGCACAGAGGGTCCGAATAAATATACAGTCCCGAATAAAAGAATATTACAGTCCAAATAATACAGTCCAAATAATATACAAATTCCTAATTAATTAATCAAATTAACTAAGAAAGCTGTAAAACTGGCGTGCAAGCCAGGGACTGCCTTGCTCCTGATGAATGATGCATGTCTGGGCTGCCTCGCGCGGAAATCCACTGGGATGCCCCAATTAGCCTCTGTTTTGTGATTCTTCTTGGAAAGCGCGCCAAACTCCGGAAGTTTGCTGATTCTTCATTTACTGCAACAGAGAGCAGGAAGGGGCATAGCAATGTATTTTCACAGATATATACATGCCTCGATCCTCGTGCCACCAATCACGCATATCGATGCATGATGGCAGAGGGGTCGAAATGTGCAACTCGATATAGAATGAATGTGCATGAAAACACAACAAAACCTAACTCCATCATGGATAATCCGGAGTGTCGGTGACTGGGAATTGAGACACGTTCCGTCACTCGGAGTACGAAACGCACCTCGTTTCCCGTGTCTGGGCTAACTCCTATCCCGAACATGATGCAATATGCATGACATGCATGAATGCAACTAAGATACAGCTTAGCATGCACAATGCTATGAAAATGAGATGTCTCGAAATGCGTGCACACGGGCACGCAAACCGAGGCAATGCATACGCAATGCAAATGACATGGAAATGTGATATGGGCTTACACTAACATGAGAGAGCCTCAGCCACACTCACATAAGAGGCCGATGGATGAAAATGAAGTGCCTCGAAATGCGTGCACACGGGCATGCAAACCGAGGCAAGGGTATATGCAATGCAACGGCATGGAAGTGGCATATAGAATGCAACATGGACTTATACTAACATGAGAGAGCCTCAGCCACACTCACATAAGAGGCCGATGGATGAAAATGAAGTGCCTCGAAATGCGTGCACACGTGCACGCAAACCGAGGCAATGACATATGCAATGCAATGGCATGGAAAATGATATGCAAACATACTAATGGGATTTCAGCACTGAAATGTGGGGGAAAACAGCCCCGAAATGAGGCGAAAACACACCCGATGCATGGAATCTTTCCCGAAATGCAAATTAGGCGCCCGAAATGGCCTATAGCTATACCAAACATGCACAATATGGACATGCAATGAATAGACAGTAGCAAGGCAGCCCCAAAATTAGCATTTTTCTAGTACAAATCGTGGCCAAACGGCAAGCGAAGATAGGGCAACAATGGCATGCAAAAATGGCCCTAATCATGAGATTATGATGCAACTCACAGCTGCTGACTCCAAATAGGTTAGGGCCCTTCAACAACATTGAAGAGGGGCCAAAAATAAGCCACTTTAAAGAACTGTAAAAACCCTAAAAACAAACATAGATATGGCTAAGCTTTTATGCAAGAAAAAGGGCCAAAAGGTGGCCAAAGAGGCAAGTGGTATATGCAAAGCCCAAACTGAAAAATTCCCTTCTACAACATTGAAGAGGGACCAAAAATAAGCATATTTACAGAACTGTAAAAACCCCAAAACAGTATACAAACATGCTAGAAATGCAATGCAAAATGAGGCTCAAAAGAGGCTATAACACAAAGTATACAAAATATTCATCAAACAGCCAAAGACCCTTAATGAAACATGAAGAATGGGCCAAAATAACACTATTTCTAGGCCTGTAAAAAGACTAAAAACAGAAGCATAATAGGCTGCCAAAGCATGCAAGAAAATGGCATTCAAGGAGGATATTGAAGCAAGTACAATATGGAGGGCTCAAACAGGGTTGAGCCCTTAATGAAACAAGAAAATGAGCTCAAAAAATGGCCTTTTCAGTTTTGGTCGGAGCTCAAATCAATAAGCATGTATGGCTTATAAATGGTGCAAGAAATGGACCAAAAAGGGGGGAAATGCTACTCACCTTTGAAGACCAATGCTTTTGTTGCTTCTTGGACCAACTTTGATGATTCTAAGCTGCTGGAATTCCTCCCCTTACTGCTGGAATGGAGTGGTGATGGTAGAGCTTGAAGATGATGAAGAAATGGAGCCCAAAACTTGAAGGAAATGGGGTGATATGTATGTATATGCTCCAACCAATTCTTCTAACCCTCTTTCTTGAGTTGGGAGGCCAGCAATATATGCAAGAGAGGGAGAGAAGAGTCTAGGCCAAAGTGGAGGGAAATGAGCCTCTTGTTCCCCCACAAAATATCCCCCGGATATAGATATTTTCTGGGGGAAACAGCTGTACAGCTGTAAAGTACACACAGTGAGGAAGCAGGCCGGCCAGGTATTTTTGTTGCAGGTGGCCAGCCGGCTAGGGGTCAAAAAGGCCAAGTTCAATTAGTGGCCGGCCACCACAAAAAAGTGGCCTCCCAGGTCCCCTCATCACAATCCTGTGGTTCGAATTTGGAAACTCTAAAACAGGAGAGAGAACAAGCCATTTTGAGGAGGGGTTCAAAAGGTTCAAATGGAATTAATGGCCGGCCATAAACTTTTAGGGTCCTCCCATGTGTGTACAACACAAATATGTGGTTCAAAGTTCGAGAAAATGGCCCAAGGGTGTTCAACATTGGCTCGGAAGGAGGGGTTCAAAAGGGTCAAGCAACATTAGTGGCCGACCACCAACTTTTAGGATCCTCCCATGTGTGTACATCACAAATATGTGGTTCAAAGTTCAAGAAAAAGGGCCCAGGTTGTTCAACGTCAGCTCGGAAGTGAGAAAAACGGGCGTCGGAGGGCGCCGGAGGAGCAAAAACTGGTCGTTGAAACAATTGCTGGCCTCCCACCCTTCTACGGCCTTCCCGGTGATAAAACAGAGGTACCTGCCAAAAATGAACACAAACCGATGCAAAACGAATGCTCGGGGGCCAAAACACGCAGTTCGGGGTCCCGAAAATGGGCTGTTAAGCACCGAAAGTGGCGTTCGGCCATGAAGTGGGTTTCTCAGACCCCAGTGTCCCTCAAAAGGGAGTAAAAAGGAAGCATGCCAAAAATCAGAACAAACGGAGATGGTTAGGCGGTCCCGAACCGAGGCACACGGCCAACGGTCCCGAAAAACCGGAAACCAGACTCCGAAATGGGCAAAATGGCCTGCGGCCACAAAATGTAGCCCACGGCCACTGAGAGATGGTCTACGGGACCTCTCCCTCCCCTTAGGAAAAGAAACAGAGAAAACCGAGTCTGGTTCGCAAACCGAGACAAGGCACAGAAGAGGGTTCGGAAATCCGGAGGCAGGGCTCACGGCCGCGACTCCGAGACTTCTGAACGAGTACATTATGCAATATCACCAAGCGCTCAATCGGTGACGTCTGAGTCCCAAGGTCGGTCAAAAATGGGGTGTCTACACATGTCTTTCTGAAGATATCACCAAGGCGGGGATTGATGAGGCTTGGGAAGAGCGGGAAGTTGTCCCCTCGGTTCATTGGTCCTTTTGAGATCCTTGAGAGGATTGGCGAGGCTGCTTATCGTTTAGCTTTACCACCGCACTTGTCCGGAGTACATGACGTGTTTCATGTGAGTATGCTTCGGAAGTATGAGCCGGATCCATCACATGTGTTGGATTGGACTGATTTAGTAGTTGACGAGGATGTCTCGTATGAGGAGAGACCGGTTAGGGTCTTGGATAAGCGGGACCAAGTTTTGCGAGGCAAAACCATCCCTTTGGTAAAAGTTCTGTGGAAGCATCACGAAGTGGAGGAAGCCACTTGGAAACGTGAGTTGGAAGTCCGCGAGAAATATCCGGATCTGTTTGTAGATGCTTGAGCATATGTTGTTTATTTGTAATATTGAACCTTACGTGTATTGAATATAACTTAGGTTGTGAAACATGGTTTATGTTTTTGGTTGATGGAAGTATTTTGAAACTTGCCTTATAATGGAAGTTTAATGGAATATTGTGTATGTAGAAAATATTGTTGAATTGAAAGGAAATGCATATTGATAATGCAAATTGAAATATATGTTGTTTTATATATTGCGAGATGCCTCTTGATAAGAGATGGAATGACCGGTATTGGGTCAAATTATTTAAATATCGTAATGTCATGTTGTTGGAAATTAAGGAAAACCCTTTTTGAAAACTTATGCTTAATTTCGGGGACGAAATTCTTTAAGGGGGGGAGGTTATAGCGATCCCGGTTTCCCTTTTCTTTACTTGTTATATCCGGACTTAGGTTCCGTGGAGCTGGTTGTTGAGAGTATGTTGTTTGCACCCTTTAATCCTTATATTGAGTCTTGGGTTGTGTTGGGAAGATTTGGAGCAGGTTGGTTAAGCTTAGGAACCAAGTCTAGTTGCCCAGATTTTGGCTTGTCCGCTCGAGCGGAGGTTTGGGCGCTCGAGCGAGGAATACACCATCCAGTATGTCCTGTGTAGTGTTGGACGCTCGAGCGGGAGGTTGTGAGTGACGCTCGAGCGGGGTGTTGGGCGCTCGAGCGGGGACCTGTCTGCAAAAACTTCTGGGAGTGTGCATCCGCCGCTCAAGCTGGAGTTTGGCCGCTCGAGCGGGAGTCTGTGAGTGGCGCTCGAGCGGGGGTTTCCACGCTCGAGCGGGACGACTGATATAAAAATCCAAGACCCGACTTTCTGGATCATTTTTCATCTCCCTTTTGATTCTAAAACCCTAGAACCGTCTTCTCCCTCTCCCTACACACCTTCTCTCTCAGGGTTGATCTACTTAGAGTGTATTTTTTTACCCTAAGTCCTTTGTTAAAAAGATAGAGTGGGTCGAGGGCTTCCGTTTAATTTGAATAATCTTGGGTTTGGAGCACTTTGGTTTTTCGTCATCTTCTCCATTCGAGTTCTTCGCTTCAAGGTAGGGATTTCCTACTCCATATTATAGGTTTTGTTCTAAGTTTTAGTATTTTGATATGTTGGGGGTGTTTGGTAATTTTTGGAAAAACCCTAATGAACGTTATAAACTAATTGGTATAATTAATATAGGGAAAATTGGGGAATTTGGTTTAATTCTTGAAATTGAGAAATTTTGAGTTTAAATGGTGTAATTTGATAGTTTAATCACTCACCTAAGAGAATATTGCATTTATGCTTACTAATACATTTATTTCCTGTTTAGAAATAATTGTTTTGGGATATCGGTGGAGGATAGTCGTGATTGTTGTAGACATGGCATGTGGATTAGGGAAAACTGAAACTAATCACATTGGTTAAGTCTTTGATTTAGACGGTAGAATTCATATAGAAATTACATGTATTGATTGTGTATTATATATGGTAAGTGTTTATGCATTGTATTGTGTGGGAGGAGATAGGGGATGTACTCCACGGTTTAGGGGAAGATAGGGGATGGACCTCTAAACCGGATTTGTTTGGGAAGAGATAGGGGATGGACTCCATTAGCATCACTATTATGTGTGCTTATTGATATTGAAGTGTTTTTACATGTTATTGATACAGCACTAAAATGTGTATCAAATGGGAAGTATGAAGTGTTTTGATATGAGCCGGAGTCTCATTTGTTTTGTTGATATTGGAAGTAATGCGAATATGATATATAGTTCACTGTTGTAAGTGTGGCCAGATTCTGAGCCATATTGATAATAATGGAAAGTAAAACGTATCATTGACATTAGTGTCATGAGACTGTATAATGATACAATTGATTATCTTGGTTAACCATCTATTGAATGCTATTGCTTTATTCAATGCTTATATTTGGTTTAGTATATTTCTACTGGGCTGTGGCTCACCCTATATGGGAACATCATTTTCAGGTTCAGGTGATAAGCTACCTCCAAGGACTTAGCTTGGAAGGATTCGATTTATGGATTTGAAGACTTGTCTTTAGTTATTTGTTTTTATTTGAGTTTACATGTAAACATTCAAGCTAAGGGCTTAACTTGTAAATGAGTTAGTACTCATTCTTTTTGTCCAAGTGTTAGCTTGGAAAGATGTAAGCCCTTAGGGCATTTATTTTGATGTTACATGTGATGTCTTTCAATAAAAGTACTCTGATGAATAACTCAAATGATTCGTTTTCTTTTATTAATGCATGTTAATGTTATGTATATTTTGGGTTTAATTTGAGGGCGTTACATGTAGAATCAAATTTTTTGATTTTTCAAAATGTACCAGATATCATAATATATATGTGAGACTCAAATGAATATTTTAATAATTGATTATATAGTCTCATGCTTAGTGATTGTAGCAATTCACATGTAAATATACATATTTAATCAATCAAATTCAGCACAAGCTATATTAATAAAATGAATTCTTTAATAAAGTAATTCAATGTAGATAATTAAGATATAATAGTATCACAAATTTTTTTTTTAAAATTATTATTGTCTATATCATTTCCGTGACTTAAGTGATATCATGTAAGTATCGTATGGCAAACATATATGTATGGCAATGATATATTTATGTATGTGAGAGAGTAGAAAGTTTATCGTCAAATGAGATATTTTCAAATTTGAAAATCAACTTTTACCGATGCCACCTATACCAATTATTTATTGTTGTTGCTGAATATTGCATGATTACTGTTCGTTTGAGAAGACGTGAATATTGCCCCCGATTATACATTTTAAACATCTATTATTGTCCAATTAGCATTTTCTTTACCAGATTTCACCTTGAAGTACCTACAAAACAAATCAAGTATTCGATTTTAGTACCCATATCTTTTTGGGTCCGTGAATGTTAGTTTCAAGATTACTTGATTTTAGAACCCATTTCATATTAATTCCTAATAAACTTTTCTTGTAAGGACAAAATGAAAATGACTGACCATTCTTATTACAATAATGACACACAATATTGGGATTACTAAATGATGATGCTTTAACAAAGAAATTTTTATAAAAAAAATTGTTTCTTGTGGGGTTTGAACCCAATACTTTGTCAAAAACACATCTTTGATTTCCAAGTAATTTATTTAAATTTTCTTTGGCTTGTGTGAATTTAAAAATTATTTTGTTTAAATCTTCTATATTTTCTTTTAAAGAATTATTTTCAATTTTTAAATCATTTGAAGAATTTTTTAAAGAATAATTTTCCTTTTACAAACTTTCATTTTCGTTGACAAACAAAATATTTGATTTTTTTAAGAGCTGAATTTTTTGAAATTATCTTTTGAAAATCTTCATGTAGTTCTTTAACAACATCTAGTAATTCTTCATAGGAAAGAGAGTTTTCAGTTACCTCATCATCTTCAATTCCCACGAAGCAAAGATTTGCCACTTCCGAATTGCTAGCTTCACTATCCGAACTATTGTAGTCACTTTCTTCCCATGCTGCCATCATAGCTCTCCTTTTGCTTTTCTTCTTATTCTTTAGATTAGGACATTCAGGTTTGATATGTCATGATTTCTTGCATTCATAACAAATTATCGGATCGTCTTTTTTTTCATCTTTGTTGAATGCCTTTCTGTGAAATCTTCTTTTAAATTGCTCATCTCTTTTCAGTAATATTTTGAATTTCCTTCTTGTGACCATAACAATCTCATCCTCATCACTTGATGATCCATCATACTTGGTTTTCTTTTCAAACGAAGTTTTGAAAGCAATGCCTTTCTTTTTCTTGCCATTGTCATCATCGTTGGTCTTCATCAAATTTCATGAGTCATTAATGACCCTAGCAGCTCATTTAAATTGAGTATGTTGAGATCCTTGGCTTTCTGGATTGCCGTCACTTTCGGTTCCCAATTCTTTGGTAAGCACTTGAGAATTTTCTTTACCATTTTACTGTTAGTATAAACTTTACCAAGATTTTTCAAAGAATTTGTTATATTAGTAAATCTAGTAAACATTTCAAAAATATATTCATCAAATTTCATTTTGAACAATTCATAAGTATGAATAAGCATGCTAGTATGTGATTCCTTAACTTGATTTGTGCTTTCATGCGTGACTTCTAATTTATCTCAAATTTCTTTAGTAGTCTCACATGTAGAAATTCTATTAAATTTATTAGAATCAAGAACACAATATAATATATGTTTTGCTTTAGCATTTGGTTGAATTTTTCTAAGGTCATTCTCATCCCATTCATCTTCTATTTTAGGGACTTTTTTTGTGTCTACGATTTTGGAGGGAATAATTGGACCATTTTTAATAATATTCCATGCCTTGTAGTCTGTTTCTTGAATATATAGTCTGTTTCTTGAATATATATCAACTTTCTATTTTTTCAATAATTATAATTGCTACCAGTGAAATACGGAGGGTTGGAAGTGAATGGCCATCAATAATTTGTGTTCCTATAATAGTTGTCGTAGATCAACTTTAAGATTGTTAGGTCAAAAAATAAATAAGAGCCCTTGCTCTGATACAAATTGTTATTTCAAGTAGGCAACCCAAGAGGGGGGTTGAATTAAGTTATTAAAAATAATTTCACAATATTAACAATAATAATCAAAATATTCAAATTTCAACATATAAAATAATAGAGCAATAATAATCAATATAAAAGTAAAAGAGATAGGAAAAGAAAATCAAACACAGTGATTTATAGTAGTTCGGCACGTCGGGCCTACGTCCACTCCCCAAGTATCCTCCTCAAAAATTTCTTCACCATTCTTCAAATACAGGTGCTAGTGAATCTTTACAACAAGCAACCAATTTCAATCACTCTGACTAGTTTAAAATCTGGTGCCTAGTCACACCTAACCAAGTAATTTTATTTCAAAAATCACTCACAAAAGTATCTCACCTAGTTTTGAATTTGGTGCCTAGTCACACCTAACCCAAGTGATTTTATCCCAAAAAAATCACTCACAAAAACTCTCTTTTTACAATAATAATATGAATAAGGGATAGAAAACCTTTTTATAATTTTGCTCAAACTCTCAACAAATTTTCTCATAGAAAATATAACTCAATGAAGCACACTATACAATATTTGAGAATATTTAAATATAACAGATTTTTCTCTTCTTCACTTCTTATTTTTTTTCCAACCAAAACATTTCTATATATACCAAAAAATATATCCGTTCGGGAGGCAGACGGTCCTCTTCTGACTTTTTGACACTTGAATCACGTACGTAGCGTGGAGCACAAACACAATTATTTTTGTCAGAAATAGTAGGCGGAGATTTGAATTAATAGGCCAAAGGTCGCTTTCGATTAATAGTATTCTGCTGATTTTTCTTCCAAACTTAATGTAACGCCCTCAAAAAAATACATTAAACCCATCAATTAAGAGATTCATTAACATATGAAATAACCACATTCTTCCATTCATCAGAGTTCAATACATAAGTATTACATGTTAACAACAAAAGCAAAATGCCCTATGGGCTTACAGCTTTCCAAGTTAACACTTGGTTACAACAAAAGAGTGCTAACTCATCTACACATTAAGCCTTTGGCTTGAATATACATGTAATACATCAAAAGAACAAAACAACAAAAGTCCGCCTGCCTCTAGCCTCCCAAGCTACGTCCTTGGAGGTGGTATGCTACCTGCACCTGAAAATGATATTCCCATATAGGGTGAGCCACAGCCCAGTAGAAATACACTAAACCAACCATGAACAATGACTAAAAGATTAGCAATTGATAGATGGCCAACACTGATACATTCACATAAATCACATATTTATGTCATACGACTTATGAGTCCAAGATACTTTTCATTTTCCCCTTTTTCAACAGATAAGCATGTTAGCTCTATCATCCTTTCAACAGATATGTATAAAAACTATATCCCACATTCACAGATAAGCATATAAGCTATATCCACATTCCCAACAGATATGTATAACAACAATATCCCACATTCACAGATAAGCATATAAGCTGTATCCACACTTCACAAAGATAAGCATATGAGCTCTATCTTCACTTCTCTAGACAAGCATATGAGCTGCATCTACGGAGTTCATCCCCTATCTTCTCCCACCACTATCCGGTTTAGAGGTACATCCCCCATCTTCCCCTAAACCGCGGAGTACATCCCCCATCTCCTCCTCTACACATAACGTATACAAACACATTGGTTCTATATACAATCACTCAATACATACAGTTAATGTATTCTATCAACCGTCAAATTCCATGACACATTCCATTGATTAGTTTTCGTTTGCCTAATCATCATGCATTGTCTACAACAATCACGACTATCCTCCACCGATAGCCCAAAGCAGTTATCTCTATACAAAAAATAAATGCACAATGGATATTTAATCAACATTTCAATTCGGTGAGTGATAAATAATTCAACTACACCCTTTAACCCCATACATTCCCAATCTCGACAATTCCATTTCATTTCCTCATTTCTCATAATTAATTATCCCAATTAATCAAATAATGTAATTAGGTCATTTTCCATAATTACCATTTCAACCCTTAGGTCCCATTTTCATCAATGATTCAACATTAATTCCATTTCTCTATGCCAAACATGCATCTAAGTTTATTACGAATAAAACCCCAGCTTTTGTAAAATAACACAAAAGCCCCAAACTTTCACAAAATTACCAAACCAACCCCAACATCTCAAAATACTAAAATTTAAAGACAAAATCCATAGAGAGGAGTGGGATATCCCTACCTCAAATTCGGAGCCCCAAAGGAGAAGATGACAAAACCCAACGTGCTTCAAATCTCGAAATTTTCAGATTAAAATGAAGCCCTTGACGATCAACAACTTTTTTGTAAAGGCCAAAGATGAGCAAATCACTACTACTAGATCAAAACCTAGAGAGGAGGTAGAGTTCTAGAGTGAGAGGCTCAACAATGGTGTTTTTGGAAAAGTAGGAGAGAGAAGAGAAAGTGAAAAACTGATTTGAAAAGTCAAAACACGGAACTTAAACTCAGTCGACCCGCTTGAGCGTCAAACACCCCGCTCGAGCGTCACTCACAGACTCCCGCTCGAGCGTCAACAATCCCGCTCGAGTGGCGGATACACACTCCCAGAACTTTTATAGAACCAGGTCTCCGCTCGAGCTTCCAACTCCCCGCTCGAGCGGCACTCACACAACCCCGCTCGAGCGGCCAACTCCACGCTCGAGCGTCCAACACTGCACAGGAAATGCTGGATGGGTGCAATTCCCGCTCGAGCGCCACAATCCCCGCTCGAGCGGACATGCCAAAATCTGGGCAACTAGTTTTGGTTTCTAAACTCAACCAACCTGTAACAAACCTGCCCAACACATCCTATAACTCAAATACGAAGTAAAAAGGATATGTTACACAGTAACTGTATAGTAACTTTTCTATTAAAATATTTGATTATACAGTAATTTCTCTATTAAAATATTTGTATGCATAGTTTAACCTTTAAATAACATTTATAACAAATACATCATACCACATATATTTTAATAGATAATATTTTGTATAAAAAATTATGGAATTTGTATATTAAAAAATCGCAATCTATCCCATAATATTTTAGATATCATCAAAATGAAATCATATAATTAACAATATCTAGATTAGATGAATTTAATCTAGATATATTTAAAAAGTATAAAATTTGTACAAAAAAGTTTTAAAAAATTCATTGAATACAATAAAATAAGATAATTTATTGAAATTTTATATTTTTTAATATTTTTTTATTTGGTGAATTTTAAAAAAATCAAAAAATATTATACTTCTTAAGTATATCTAGATTAAGAGTATCTAAAACATAATTAAAAAATTACTTAAATTATTAAAAAAATTAAGTAAAAAAAAAACGTGAAAAATAAAAATTAATTTTTTGTGTGAGTTAAACTAAAGAAAATGATTGTTATTTCTCTTGAAATAATTATGAACAAAATATTTGTATTATTTTATTATTTTATATATTTAAAGGCTAAAAGACAAATATGTTATTTTAATCTGATAGGGGGGCAAGTATAATTTTTCAAATGTGAGGTGGGTCAATATTAAATAGAAATCTGAAGGGGTGTTTTCCATGGAAACAATCCCGGAGACATGCGAGAGTTATTGCTATTAGAGCTGTGTAAAATATCATGCAATCTATTAAAATTGCATTGATTCACACTGTTCTATTTGTTAACTGCGAATTGAACCTTAAAATTTATAATCAAATTTTGAAATCGCTTTACTCCGCTATAGGTAATACATATATATATTTTTTAAACTCTAATGAAATATCAAAGTAAAAATGAGTGTGAGGGAGATTTAAAATACGAAATAGTTATATATATATTGACATGGATAGGCCCACAAGGCATACGGCCCACGGCAAACCACCCCGAACCCATCGCTTGGGGCCAATGGCACAACCCGGTTGACAAGGCCCAGAACAGCTGGAGGCCACCTAGACATGAAGGGCCAACGGCATTTAGGCACACGGCAGGTGGGACACGGGCCACATCAGCAGACAAAGATCTGCAGAGTTATTATCACAACACATCACCATTAATGCAACCCATCACAGCATTTATTACAACAGCACTCCCCGCCGGAACAGAGCCTCCATCACCCTAAACAAGATGAGCTATGGCACAGGCTTTCGGCGAAAGAAAGCACGTCACAGGAGACAGGAAAAATGATGACAAAAGGATATAAGCAAGGATAAGAGGAAAGAAAAAGGTTAAGTAATCTCTCTCTTGATCTCTCGAGATACAGTTTTTTCATACTCTGCTCTACTAATTCTTGCACCGGAGGGTTCACTGGGGGACTACCCCGTTCCCCCCTGAACTTGCATGCAGGTCATCTGACGGAGTCTCCCTCTTGAGCCGGAGCCTGAAGAGCCTGGGCCGGTCCGACCCATCCACCCGGGAATCGATACCTCATCAGTTGGCGCCGTCTGTGGAAAGGTACTGGTTTATTCGCGCGGTAGTTGTGTTCACTACCGCCGGAGCCCTCCCTTCTCACTATCACCTCTCCTTTTTGCCCATCTAGGTGTATGGTCACGACTAGGTCCATGGCTTCTCACCACAACGCCTCCGGTCACCAAACAGACCCCTCCCAACCAATCAATCCACCACAATACATCATCGAGCTCACCAACAGCATTAACCGCATGGCCGAGCAAAACCAGGCCCTGATCAATGCGTTACTCCAAAGAAACCCCCCCGTTCCACCTCCAAACGTTCCACCCAACCAAGGAACAGCCCCAGGCCATCTCGCTCCACAGCCCCCTCCACCTAACCCAGAAGGTTCGCAGCACCTTCCTCCCCAACATGAAAACATACCACCTCCACGCCCGCCGGTTGCCGTACTGACTCCTGAGGGGGAAGCTAGCAGCGTCCAGCCTCCATTGGCCGACCATGGCGGCAACACCCCCCTCTGGGACGCTGAAATCCGAGCTATGAAACTCCAACTACAAGAGGTCATGCAGAACATCCAGCACAAGCCCTCGGCCACCGCCAACTCACCTTTTGTTGCCTCCATCCGCGACAAACCATTGCCTGCCAAGTTCAAGATGCCTACCATTGACTCCTTCGATGGCACGACGGACCCAGTCGACCATCTGGAAACCTACCGCACCCTCATGGTCCTCCATGCCTTCCCTGATGAGATCATGTGCCGAGCTTTTCCAGTGACACTAAAGGGATCAGCTCGGCTGTGGTTTAGCCAGCTACCGGCGGAATCCGTCTCCGCCTTTCAACACCTCAGTGACTCCTTCCTGAGCCATTTTATTGGAGCCCAGCGTCAGAGGCGCCGGCCACCCAGCTCCTTAACATTCGTCAGACTGAGGGGGAGTCGCTCCGCAGCTTTGTCACCCGTTTCAATACCGAAGCCCTTCAAGTAGCGGAAAATGACGACAAGGTCATCCTCACCGCCTTTATGGCCAGCCTGCGGTCGTCTGACTTCCTCTTCTCCCTCTCCAAAAACCCCCCAACCACCATGGCAGCCCTACTGTCCAAAGCTCAGAAATACATGAATGCAGAAGATTCCCTGGCCGCTCGACAAGAGCCGACCCCTAAAAATCCGACTCCCAGAGAGAAGAGGAAAGACTCCGAGCCCAGAACCGCCCAGTATAATGACCGCCCCCCCCGAACTGACCGATCGATTCCGACCCGACCGCCCGGTCGGTTCGAGCGGTACACCCCTCTCAACTCCCCTATGGATCACGTCCTCAACCAGATCCAGCGGGACTACCCCCTCAAATGGCCCCTACCGTCCCGAAACCCTTCCACCCGGAAAGATCAGTCCAAATACTGCCGTTTCCACCAAGACCATGGCCATACCACCGACGAGTGCATTAACCTCAAAGACCAGATCGAGACCTTCATCCGCCAGGGCCGTCTCAGCCGATTCACAGACCCCCGTCCCCCACAGAGACAAAGAACTGACCATCCCAGGAACAATCGCCGACGCACACCGCCCCGCAATCCAGCCCCACCTAACGAAGGCCACGATCGCCCCCCACCACAGCCTCGGCCTCCGGGCAATCCCCCCCCACCAGTCGGCGAAATTAGAGTCATTTTCAGGAGGCCTTGCTTGCGGGGGGCCATCCCGCTCAGCCCAGAAGGCAGAACTCAGAAAAATCAGACAAGGCTCAGACAAAGCAGTAATGACGGTGGACCGACCTCCCAAACAGTCAAAATAAAGGATCGAACCCATCACCTTCACTGATACCGACTGTGCCGGAGTCCGTTACCCACACGATGACCCCCTTGTCATTTCCGCCATCCTCTCCAACTACAAAGTCAGACGAGTCCTCATAGACAACGGCAGCTCTTCAGACATCATCTTCCTCAATTGCTTCCGCCAACTCAAGGTTGGGGAAGAGAGCCTGTCCCCTCTCCAAACCCCTCTGGTCGGCTTCACCGGAGACCGAGTGACCTCCATCGGCTCCATCGATTTGCCTATCACCATCGGTGAGCACCCGCGGCAGACCACTAAGCTGCTCACCTTCCTCGTGGTCGACTGCCCCTCCGCTTACAACATCATCCTTGGCCGCACAGCCCTAAATACCTTCCAAGCCATCACTTCCACATACCATCTGGCCATGAAATTTTCCACCGACCTCGGCGTCGGAACCGTCAAAGGCGAACAAACCACAGCCAGGGAGTGTTATGTCGCCTCACTCAAAGAAGTCAAGCTAAAAGAGGCCATGATCATCGAAGGACTTGACGTCCGAGACGAGGACGAGCTGGTCAGAGGTGAACCTGTAGAGGAACTTGTTGAAGTCAACATTGATCCCACCAATCCAATCAGAACCGCCAAGATCGGCAGCCAATTACCCGCTCAAGCCAAGGCCGACCTTACTGCCCTCTTAACCGAGCACAGAGATGTATTCGCCTGGACTCATTCTGACATGCCAGGCATCGACCCCTCCTTCATAACCCATCGCCTTAGCATCGAACCCCATTTTCGACCCCACCGCCAGAAGCAGCGCATCTTCCATCCGGAGCGCAACACCCTTATAGCCGCCGAAGTTAACAAACTCCTCGAAGCCCAATTCATCAGAAATGTGGACTATCCTAGGTGGTTGTCCAATGTGGTCCTCGTCCGAAAACACAATGGCAAATGGCGGCTCTGTGTCGACTACTCTGACTTGAACCGAGCATGTCCTAAAGACAGTTACCCCCTCCCTCGCATAGATCTGCTGGTCGACGCCACCGCCGGTCATCAAATGCTCAGCTTCATGGATGCCTTCTCTGGGTACAACCAAATCGTAATGCACACATCCGACCAGGAGGACACATCATTTATTACCGACCGAGGTACTTACCATTACCGGGTAATGCCGTTCGGATTGAAGAATGCTGGGGCCACTTATCAGCGGCTGGTTAACACCATTTTCCATCACCAAATAGGCCGGAATATGGAAGTCTACGTCGACGACATGCTAGTCAAAAGCAAATACTCCTCCGACCACCTCACTGATTTACGAGAAACCTTCACCACCCTGCGCAAGTACCAGATGAAGCTCAACCCAGAGAAGTGCGCGTTCGGCGTAGGATCTGGCAAATTTTTGGGTTTTATGGTCAGCCAACGCGGCATCGAAGCTAACCCTGAGAAGATCAAAGCCTTGGTCGAGATGCAGTCACCTCGGACGGTCAAAGAAGTTCAGAGGCTCACCGGCCGAGTGGCGGCCCTTAACCGCTTCATCTCCCGCGCGACAGATAAGTGCTTGCCCTTCTTCAAAGTCCTTCGGCAGACCTTTGAATGGACAACTGAGTCCGAAGAGGCCTTCCAACAGTTAAAGCAATGCATGGCTAAACCCTCCTTCTCTCTCAAGCAATCACGGGTGAGCCTCTCTTTCTCTACCTAGCAGTATCAGAAACCGCAGTCAATGCGGCTCTCCTCCGAGAAGATGGCTCAGTCCAACGACCGGTCTATTACATTAGCCGAGCTCTCAGGGGCGCGGAGCAGAACTACCCCTTGCTGGAAAAACTATCCCTGGCCTTGGTCATCGCCTCTAGACGACTCCGCCCATACTTCCAAGCCCACTCCATAGTGGTCCTCACCGACCAGCCCCTGAAGAAGGTCATGCAGCAACCGGAACTCTCAGGCAGATTGATGCAGTGGTCAGTAGAACTCAGCCAGTTTGACATCTCTTACCGCCCTCGGACAGCAATCAAAGGGCAAGCTATAGCTGATTTCATCATGGAATTCACTAAACCGACCCCGACCACCACACCCCCGCCCTTACCAACTCCAACAGAGCCAGAAGATCCTCATTCCTGGACTCTCAATGTTGATGGGTCGTCCCGAAGAGAAGGAAGCGGTGCCGGCATCATCCTCACCTCTCCTGAGGGCGGTCACTTCAAATGTGCCCTCCGTTTCCTGTTTGAAGCAGGCAACAATGAAGCCGAGTATGAGGCATTAATAGCAGGCCTCCGTCT
Organism: Camellia sinensis; assembly: GCF_055761805.1. Classification (NCBI taxonomy): domain Eukaryota; kingdom Viridiplantae; phylum Streptophyta; class Magnoliopsida; order Ericales; family Theaceae; genus Camellia; species Camellia sinensis. The sequence goes on from NC_138966.1 coordinate 155,634,169, forward strand.
CGCCAAGGACATAGGGGTCAGCCACCTCCGAGTTTTCAGCGACTCCCAACTCGTCGTCGGTCAAATGACGGGGGACTTTGACGCCAAGGACGATACGATGCGAGCCTACAGAGACCTGGCACTCCCCCTTGCTCGCCTCTTCAATACCTTCCACATCAGACATATTCCTCGGGCAGACAACTCCAAAGCAGACGAGATGGCTCAGTTGGCTTCAGCTGACCACCCTACTCTCAGCCATGATGTCCGCATAGAATACCTACACCACCCGGCCGTTTCACCGAGTCTACAAGCTATACAATACATTCATAATGAACCTATCCCATGGGCATCCGACATCCTCCTATTCCTGACCACAGGAGCACTCCCAGAGGACCAGCAGCAGGCTTCCAAAGTCCGATCCCGAGCGTCCAATTACGTCATTATCGACGACATATTGTACAAACGCGGTTTCTCCCGGCTATACCTACGCTACCTCAATCCAGCGCAAGCAACTTACGTAATGCAGGAGATCCATGAGGGGATTTGTGGCAATCACTCAGGAGGCAGATCCCTTGCCCAGAAGGTACTCCGTACTGGGTATTTTTGGCCAACACTCAGTCAGGATGCGACTGATTTCGTGCTCAAATGCGACAAATGCCAACGCTTCGCCAACATCCCTCATGCTCCTCCTACAGAGTTAATCACACTCTGCAGTCCTTATCCGTTTGCCAAATGGGGGATTGACCTGGTCGGTCCCCTTCCCACCGGTCGAGGTCAGACCAAATTCGCAATCGTTGCCATCGATTACTTCACCAAGTGGGTCGAAGCTGAACCCCTTGCCACAATCACCGAGCGGAACACAACCAGGTTTATCTGGCAATCGATCATTTGCCGATTTGGCATCCCTCAAGCCATCATCTCTGACAATGGCAAACAATTCGATAACGCGAAGTACAGAAAATTTTGTGCAGATCTCCAGATCCAACCGTGCTTCTCCTCCCCCGGTCACCCCCAGGCAAACGGCCAAGTTGAAGTCACCAACCGTTCCCTTCTCAAAATCATCAAAACCAAGCTCGAAGCTGCTAAAGGCCTTTGGGCCGAGGAACTGCCCAATGTACTTTGGGCTTACCGAACCACTACTCGCACCCCCACCGGCGAAACCCCTTTTCGCTTAACATATGGCGCTGAGGCGGTTATCCCGGTAGAGGTCGGCCTCCCCACTCCTAGGGTTTTACATCCGGATCTGGCCTCAGCCGAAGAGCTCCATCGAACACACCTCGATCTAGTCGAAGAGCTCAGAGAAACCGCTACTGTCAGATTGGCTTCTTACCAGCAGAAAATGAGAACACACTACAACCGCCGAGTCCGACCTCGAGAGTTCTCTGTGGGGGATCTTGTCTTACGAGAAGTGACTCTCGCCACAAAGAATCCAGCCGAGGGAAAACTGGCAGCCAAATGGGAGGGCCCCTACATCGTCAAAGCCCGACCACGACCAGGCACTTACCGACTCCAAGACATGGAAGGTCGAGACCTGCCCCATCCCTGGAATGCAGAACATTTGAAGCGTTACTATCAATAAGTTCATATTTTTGTATTACCAATATTGTTGTATTCCCCTTTTCTTTATATATATAACGCAAATTCCGATTGCAGATCTACACTTTCGAAATTCAAATGTTTGTATGACGATCCCATAACATTGCCACCGACAGCAATTCAAAACTTCACAACCTCAACCAGTCCGAGCACTTCAAAGCCTCGGCCAGACCGAGCACTCAAAAGCCTCGGCCAGACCGAGCACTCGAAGCCTCGGCCAGACCGAGCACTCAAAGCCTCGGCCAGTCCGAGCACTTCAAAGCCTCGACCAGACCGAGCACGTCAAAGCCTCGACCAGACCGAGCACTCAAAAGCCTCGGCCAGACCGAGCACTCGAAGCCTCGGTCAGACCGAGCACTCAAAGCCTCGGCCAGTCCGAGCACTTCAAAGCCTTGACCAGACCGAGCACGTCAAAGCCTCGACCAGTCCGAGCACTTCAAAGCCTCGGCCAGACCGAGCACTCAAAAGCCTCGGCCAGACCGAGCACTCGAAGCCTCGGCCAGACCGAGCACTCAAAGCCTCGGCCAGTCCGAGCACTTCAAAGCCTCGACCAGACCAAGCACTCAAAAGCCTCGGCCAGTCCGAGCACTTCAAGGCCTCGGCCAGACCGAGCACTTCAAAGCCTCGGCCAGACCAAGCACTTCAAAGCCCCAGCTAGACTGAACACTCGACCGAGCACTCCAAAACCAAACAAGGCTACATTTTTCACACTTGGTCACATTTTGAAACTTCCCCATAACACTTACTTACTCTCACTTTCATGTTTACACTCTCACTCGTCCGTTTTGAAACCTCCTCATAACACTTACATTTTTCACATTCACTTTCAAATTTACGCTTAACTGTCTAGCTACTACTTGTAACTTACCCTTTATCCTCATTTGTGGACTTTTACTGCACAAAATTTCTTACTCATTTTTACTGCACAAGGTTTTTATTCATTTTTGCTGCACAAACAGTCAGCTGCCAACAGACACAAAATAACATTCGTACACAAATTCATCTTAACCAAACCCTTCATTTATTTATTCATTCACTCATCGAATTACAATGTATAAAAAAAAAAAAAAAAAAAAAACAATGAACAAAAATTACAATGTATACACTTAACCAAACCCCACAAAGCACGCCCAGCCCTTCTTTCCCTTGGCTACTCTTCCTCGCTGGATGCTAGATCCTCTTCTTCAACGCCTTCGTCCAGGGGGGTCTGGGCCACATCATCCTCGCCTATTGTCACACTACTCAGGTCCAAGTCTGGAAACAGCTCCTCAGCTCTACGCTTGAACATTTTCCAACCGCTGTCCCAGTACTCGGCCATTTCATGCTTATAGAAGTCGGACTGCTGGAAGCTTTCAATCACCTCTGATTCGGTCCTACCTCCAGCAGTCTTCCTTGACGGGCCCACCCCCCCAGGCTCTTGACCAGCCAAACTCCTGGCGACAGCAGCATCCACCACCATTTGAAATTCGAAGGACCCCTTATACTGCTCCACTGCTGCGACGCATAGATCAGGGTAGGCCGCCTTTTCAGACGCCGCCTTCGCCCTCTCCTCGTCCAGCTCCCTTTGCAGAGCCACCCTTCCAGCAGCTGCCGTCGCCCTCTCCTCTTCCATCCCCTTCCTCAGACTCTCTAGCTCCGCCGCCATCTTCGCCTTCTCCATCTCCCATTCCCTCAGAAGCCTCCCCTTGTCCTCCTCTGCTCTGGTGCGCTCCTCCCCCAGCTCCTTCAGCAGGTCTCCAATTCTGGAGTCCGCTTCATCCTTCTGCCTGACCAGCTCTTCATTGCTGGTCATAGCCTCCTCGTGCCTCTCGACCGCCACCGCGCAGGCCTTCTCGGACTCTTCCAACTTTTTCTGCTCACCAGCCAGTTGGAACTCCAGCGACACAACCTTACGGCGTGTGTCCTCCAGTTCCAACTTAACTGCTGGCAGGTCGGCATAGGCAGTCTCCCAGTCGGCACTGTCCTTCCTCAACTTGGCCAGCTGGGCCCTGGCCTCCTCAGCCTTCAACTTGGCGGCCCCAGCTTTCCTGAGAAGAGCCCCCGCCAAGGTAGTCACCTCCATTTGGGCGGAGCATAACCCCCTCAGCAGGTCGGCCTCACCATACCCAGATGCCGCGCGCAGAGCTCCTTCGTCCACAATCTTCACCAGGCGGTCGGCTCCCGCCCTGGCTGGGCCTTCTTCTCCCTCCATCCTCCCAGCTACCGCGCGCGCATGATAAATAGCCGTGGCCACACGAACCCCCCCTTCCTGGGGGTCGGGCCTCCTTTGAACCTGTTCCCTCCCGCTCAGCGCCGCCTCCCCCACCCCAGCCTCCGCTTGTACTGGTGGACCCACCTCCACAACCTCCACCGTTGGGATGATCTCCACTTCCTCTGGGGCGTCCTTTGCTGCAGGGACCTCTGCATCCGTTGGGGCCACCTTCGCCCTCTTGGCCCCAGACTCCTCTCCAGCCTCCTCTGGGGCCCCCCTCTTCCTCTTCTCCTTCTTTTTCTTCATGACCGTCACCCCCCCTCTGGCCTTTTCCTTTACAGGGTCTACAGGCGGCGGAAGCGGCTCAAAGCTGCCCAAGTCTTTCTCCCCCAAAGGCCTAGGGCGCGGTCGGATCCTCTCCCGCGAGAGCGGTTCAGCCTGTCGGTCCCTCTGCGCCTCTATCAACTTCGCAGCCTTGGCCATAATGGCTCGATCCTCCATCTCCTGTACTCTTCTCCTCTCTTCCAACTCCCCCCGGCCGAGGTCTCCACCTTTCGGCTGCGGTCCCAGCCCCGCCTCAAACAGTGCAGACGGCTGGACAAGATCGTCCCATCTGGCTTTCTCTCTCTCTCTCCACTCCCTCACTTTCTTCACCCTCTCTTCCGCCACCACCCCCAGCCTAGACTCCATCGACCGATTTGGCACCTTCCAGATGGTGCGCACACCCATCCCCCCATTAACTGACACGAAAAACCACCGTGGCCGCCACCCCTTGATCGACGTAGGCAGCCCTGCCACCAACCCCCTGCCCATCACCGCCTGTAGGGTGACCCACGTTTCTTGCTGACCCGACGCTTTGTAACATGAGAAGAACTCGTCGATCGTCATGGCCTCTCCTCCATTCGCCTTAGGCCACGCACTCGCACAAGCCATCAGAATCTTCCACGCATTGGGCATCAACTGCCCCGGCGCTACCTCCAGGCGATTTAGCACATCAACCACCACTTGAGGCAATGACAGCCTCAGCCCCCCTTTCAGCGCCTCCTCGTACAGGGAAAACTCCCCTGGCTTCACCATAGACGGCCTTTCCTCTGGCATCGGCAATCGTAAATCTACCTCCGCCGGAATCTGGTATCGCTCCCTAATCGCCTCCAAATCTGCCACCGTGAGTGTGGATCTGTCCGCCTTAGTGTGCCACTGCCCCGACTCCACCTGGTTTAATGGCTTTGGGGCCAATATCAAGGCCGATGCCTCTGTCCTGTACTGCGCTGCTAACTCCTCCCCATCATCGTCCCCCAACGGGTCTACCCTCACGTTAACTACTCCTTCTTGTGCCATTTCTAGGGCTTGCTCATAAAACACTTCTGACGCAGACACAAGAAAGTTGAGAGAATGCTACACAGATATGTCGCACGCCGTGAAGGAGTTGGATATTTTGAGTTCTTGTACCACGGTAAGTGAAACGCATTATACCTAAAACCTACGGTTTTGCCCGTATTCCACGGATCCACATTAATTTTCGCCCGTTTCAAAACCTTTCAAATCAACCGCCAAAACCGCCTTTTCAAAACCCCCCGTGACCTATCGCTTCATTTCCTGCCCCAACGCTTCATCTTCCCCCACGACACTGCCACGTGTGTGGCCACGATGCACTGTCCCCTCCCCTTACCCTGTCTTTTCCATTTTCACATCAGCACCTTTTTGAACTCCACGCCGCCCTGGTCGGCACACCTCACGGCCGACCCCTCCCGCTCGGCTACCCTCGTGGTCGGCACGTCTCACGGTCGACCTCTCCCGCTCGGTCACCCTCGTGGTCGGCACGCCTCTTGGTCGACCCCTCCCGCTCGGTCACCCTCGTGGCCGCCCCGCCTCACGGTCGACCCCTCCCGCTCGGTCACCCTCGTGGCCGCCCCGCCTCACGGTCGACCCCTCCCGCTCGGCCACCCTCGTGGTCGGCCCGCCTCACGGTCGACCTCTCCCGCTCGGCTATCCTCGCAGTCGGCACACCTTCCAGTCGGCCTCTCCACTCGTTTCACACTTCTCTCCCTTCTTACTATTCCCTTCGTTGGTCTAAAGCTGCACTCGGAAATGGGGGACTACTGACATGGATAGGCCCACAAGGCATACGGCCCACGGCAAACCACCCCGAACCCATCGCTTGGGGCCAATGGCACAACCCGGTTGACAAGGCCCAGAACAGCTGGAGGCCACCTAGACATGAAGGGCCAACGGCATTTAGGCACACGGCAGGTGGGACACGGGCCACATCAGCAGACAAAGATCTGCAGAGTTATTATCACAACACATCACCATTAATGCAACCCATCACAGCATTTATTACAACAGCACTCCCCGCCGGAACAGAGCCTCCATCACCCTAAACAAGATGAGCTATGGCACAGGCTTTCGGCGAAAGAAAGCACGTCACAGGAGACAGGAAAAATGATGACAAAAGGATATAAGCAAGGATAAGAGGAAAGAAAAAGGTTAAGTAATCTCTCTCTTGATCTCTCGAGATACAGTTTTTTCATACTCTGCTCTACTAATTCTTGCACCGGAGGGTTCACTGGGGGACTACCCCGTTCCCCCTGAACTTGCATGCAGGTCATCTGACGGAGTCTCCCTCTTGAGCCGGAGCCTGAAGAGCCTGGGCCGGTCCGACCCATCCACCCGGGAATCGATACCTCATCATATATATATATAAAAAATATTATGTAAAACTAATTTGTATTATATAAATAAAAAATATTATATAAATTAGTGTTATATATTATGTAAATATTTAATAATTAGGTAAAAATATTTTTCAAAGCGCCAATTTGTCTCAAATCATCCAAACTATAATTTAATTATTTATCAATTTGTCAATTTACCATTTAATTTATAATTTTATTCTGAAATGGTTCAAACCCAACCGCGCACATTAAAATTGTTCCACCATCTTTGAATTCCGAGGAGAGAGAGAAAGAAAGAGGGAGAGAAACAGAAGAGAAGGATGGAGTGTTGACTTGGTTGACTATTACATAACTCGGGAATTTAACAAAATTTGAAATCATAGGCTGAGATTTATTCATGAGACGGTCCACGACAAAGAATTTTTTTTTTCATAATATTCTAAAAAATTAAATTATTTACAGAAATAACATACTATTTAAACTATTTAACAAATTAACCTACATTTTGAAATTATTTTTTTCAAAATGCAATTTTATGACAAAATCGCATCTTCAAAACACACTTTCATGATGACAAGCCCACATGAAATTGCCAACGTGACTATATTGAAATCTCATTTTGAAATGCAAGTTTATCTTAAAGTTATTTTTTTAAAACATAATTTCAACACTACCATGAAATTGCATTTTTAAAACACAATTTTAATATTAATGCAAAAATGATGTTTCAATAATCATTTTGAGTCGTGATTTCAATATAAGATTGGGTATGTCATTTTGAAAATGAAAAGAATTATATTGGGTATCACATTTTGAAAAGATTTTAGTTAAATCGGTTTTCAAGAAATCTTAGGGGGTGTTTGGCATGCGCTAAAATAACACATGTTATTTTAACACATTATTCTATTTGGGTCATAATCATCTTATTTAAGTCACATTACCTCTCTAGTATATTACTTCAAAATCAACTCATATTTAACGTTTTTTCTTAAAAAGTCAAAAAGTATATTTATTTAGATCATCTCAAGTATCTCCTTAATTTAGGAAATACGATTTTACCGAATCACAATTTGAAAAAGCAAAATAATGAAATTGCAATTTCAAAATGTAATTCTATGTTGAAAAATAGTTAATATAGTAAACTTGTATTCGTACATAATCCAAATTCAAACGATTTCATTACATAAAAATAAAAAATATAAAAATTTGTTATCTTAACTATTTAATGAAATCACATTTTGCTATCTTAAATGTTTTTCAACCTTGAATCGCATACCAGCTTTGTATACTAACTCTGTTTGATGTTGTTTTGAGAATTTGATTACTACAAAAAAAAAAAAAAAAAAAAAAAAAATTAAAAAACCTTGAAACTAATTTAGTAAAAAAATGAAAGGTAAAAACACTCATTACTTTGACATGATTTTATCTTTTTTAAGAGCACAAATAATTTTTAAAAATTTAAAAATTATTTTTTTATTTTTATTTTTGTCAAATTAGTTTTTATTTCTTAAAAAAATAATAATAAAAACATATTCTAAAATTAAACCAATCATTTTTATTTGTATTTTGTAATTATGATTCCAAAAAATCGTGTTTCCTACATTTTAATTTCTTGAAAATTCACTTAAAATGTGAATTAACTGAAATCTCCTTTTTAAAATGCAATACCAACCGTATATTGAAATCACATCTTCAAAATAGAATTTCATATTGAATTATCATTTTCAAAATAGGCGTGTTATGTTGAAATCACATTTTAAAGATACAATTTCATGGCAAGGTTGAAATTGTGTTTTGAAAATGCAACTTCAAAGTAGACTTATACTTTTAAAATGTGATTTCAACATGTCCACATCAGCACCCTTAAGTGGCCATATCACCATAAAAGTGTATTATATGCATCTTTAATTATGTCCTTTTTTTTTAAATTATAACCAATTTTTTTCTTTAATTATGACATTATTTTAGTTTTGACTCATAAGATTTTTAGTTACGTTTTATGTTGTGTTTAATTATACTTATATTTTTAGTTACAACTCAAAAAGTATAAAATCATACTTTTTTAAATAAAAATAAATAAATTATAAGATGCATAGTATTTTCCTAAATTTAATGAATGATATCTGTAAAAAGTGACACAGGTAAGTGTGAGATATGAGAGAAGGGAGTGTAGTCATTTACTGAGAAAATATTTCATCATTATGTATTCATTTTCTTCTGTACATTTTTGTTGCAATTAAAATAATTTTTCATTAATTTTTAATTGTTTTCCCTACATACTACTGAATTATATTTTTTCTACATTGTTATGTTTCAGTACCACCGTTCATTTTAAAATAATCTAAATGACAAACTAATTTTTTTGATCGAAAGGAAGTTTAATTAAAACACAGAGTCATTACATGAAATGCATCCACACGCTTGTTTGTCTCATGGAAGATGTGTTAAGACTGTGCTTGCTATTCTTTGAGTCAGAAATTTGATGTCTTCAACTAAGGCTCTGTATGGACAGTTTGGATGAGTCCCATCATGGATTAATTGCTCCGCGTCCAGGCAGTCGGTTTCTACCACAACCCCTTGCCACCCTTTCCCATCAATGATGGTTGTGCCACGGTAAATGGTCCAAAACCCTGGTTCAATACTGGTTGCAGCATCTAGTTTTCCTGAGTAGCCTAGGACCCATGAGCTCTTCTCATCTCTAAAGAGGCCGCCATAGATTTAAATAATTTCAGACCTCTTTGATCAGTGTTAAGGGAGCATTGAAAAGCTTCATGAATTTCAAGGGTATATTGAAACACTAGCTTCAAACTGTCCTGAGTATTTAAAGAACAGTAATAAAAAATGGTTTTATTTCAAAAACGATTTGTGTAATTACTTTTAGTCATGTAGATGGAATTGTAATTCCTCCTAAATCTTTTGTGGTGTTTCGTGGAAACAATCCTGAACATATGAGAGAAAACTGAACAGGCAGCTGAGTTGGGATTTCCAAGCATCCAAGAAGCAACCTCTAAAATTGGCCAATAGATAGAATGGTTAGCAGAGTACAATGTGTCCCAATATGTACACTACCCATTATGTATATATTTTTTTAATAAAAAAATTAATCCTTTAATTTAAAAGTGTTAAACGCTTTGATTTTTTATTTTGGCATTGATAGGATGTTAGTGGGTTAATCATTTTTTAATGTAAGACAACACTTGGACAAGTCATTTCTTCGGCGCTGCTAAAAGGCCCCAACATGACTCTGCTTCTTCATCTTCTTCAGCACCACCTCGCTGGAGCTATGACGCGTTCTTGAGTTTCAGAGTTGAAGATACCAGCAAAAACTTCACCGATCATCTCTACACTGCTTTGGTTCAAGCTGGAATTCACACCTTCAGGGAGGACGATGAACTCCCAAGAGGACAAGTCATTTCTTCGGAGTTGCTAAAATCAATCGAAGAATTGAGGATCTCCATTGTTGTTTTCTCCAGAAACTACGTTTCTTCGAGATGGTGCCTTGATGAGCTCGTGAAGATCATTGAATGCAAGAGAACACTTGGACAATTACTTCTCCCAATATTCTACGATGTTGATCCGTCGGACGTATGACATCAAACAGGGTGTTTTGGAGAAGCATTTGGAAGACACGAAAACCGTGATGTGGATGAGATGGAGAAGGTGGATGGGTGGAGAGCTGCCCCTCTCTGAAGCTGCTAATTCAGCATCCTTTTAATTTTGCTGCTTCTGCTGCTATCAATTTTCATTTTTATCTAGAAAATCCTACCATATTGTTTTTACAATTTGAAGGGGAAAAAAAAATGACATTTGCCAATTTTTTTTTATTAAATCAAACTTACGATTCATTTGTCAATAATATTAAAATTTTATTCTCAATTTTAAATGCATGCAAACCGCTATATTAACTACTAGTATAGTTAGTTCACTTTGTAACTTTAAGACGTTTTGCATTTTACATTTCTTAACTGCATATTGGGAGTCGGTTTATAAGGTTTTGTATTTCCGTAATATAAACCTATGTTACATGGAACGTGGATCGTTTTGGTACGTGGAATGGGAACGTAATATACCACATGCTTTAAAATATGATACGATAGGGTTATACTTGTATACATTATACTTAAAAATTTAAGGTACTTGTAGAATAATTTTTTTTTAAACTATTAAACATTCAATAAAATGCAATTTTTATTTATTTATTTTTTTCGTGTGACAGAATATTTCTATGAGCACTATTGTAACGCCCTCAAAATAAACCCATAAACCATACAATATTGACATGCTTAGACATAAGAAAATAAAGCATAATTATATTCCATCATAGTATTCATTACAAAATGTATTACATGTTGACAACAAAAGTAAATGCCCTATGGGCTTACAACTTTCCAAGTTAACACTTGGTTACAAAAAGGAGTACTAACTCGAAACACAAAGTAAGCCCTTGGCTTGATATACATGTAATACAAGAATGTAATCACAAAAGATGTCCCAGCCACTAAGCCTCTCAAGCTACGTCCTTGGAGGTGACATGCTACCTGTACCTGAAAATGATGTCCCATATAGGATGAGCCAACACCCAGTAAAGATATGCTAAACATAACATGAGCAATAACTAAAACATTGGCAGTTGATAAATGTTTAACTTACACGAATTAATTCATAATCCGTTTCAATTACATGACAAAAGAGATCATGTTTCATTCCATTTTCCATTTCTTATCCAATTCTCAATTCATAACTATGGCTCAGAACCTAGCCAAACAATTTGATTGAGATCACATCTCATATCAACAGTATTTCTATTTCAGATGAGATAATAACTCATATTAAACATTTCACACTTCATAACAGATACACATTTTGGTGTTGTGTCAATAACACATGACAACACTTCCATACTTCACAAATGATACACATTTTAGTGTTGTATCAATGTCAAACAAAAACACTTCCATACTTCACAAATGATACACATTTTAGTGTTGTATCAATGGAGTCCATTCCCTATCTCCTCCCAAACAATATCCGGTTTAGAGGTCCATCCTCTATCTTCCCCTAAACCGTGGAGTACATCCCCTATCTCCTCCCACACAACACAATGTATATAAACGCATATCATATACATAATCAAATCAATACATAAAATTCATGTATTATCTCAACCGCCATATTCGATAGCATACTCAATTAATTAGTTTTAGTTTGCCTAATCATCATGCCTTGTCTACAACAATCAAGACTACCCTCCACCGGTAGCCCAAAGCAATTAATTCTAAACAGATAATAATTTCATCCAACAGATAAATTATCAACAATTTCCAAGGTGAGTGATTAATAATTCCAATTTCACCATTCTATCTCATAATGAGTCAATTTCATATTCTACAACTCAATTTTATATTTCCATAACATCTCCAAATTTATTGTATAAATTAATTTATAACAAAAATTAGGGTTTTCTTCCCTCTTTCTCAACTTTGGCCCAAAGGCACAAATATCAACAACCAACAACAATACCATCATTTTTAGACCCAAATTACATATTTATGAGTCAAAATAATAAAACCCCTTTTTCATACCTTTGAAACCCTAACACTCAAAATTACCCAAATCAAACCATTTATACAAAGAGCTCAACATCTATGTTAAAGCACATAAGAATGAGTAGGAATCCCTACCTCAAGAGATGAAACTCAAAGGAGATGATAGAGAAATCTCGAAGTGCTCCAAACCAAGAAAATTTCGGATCAAAAGGAAGCCCAAACCAAGCTCTACACTTTTTGTAAAGACACTAAGGGAGTAGATCACTCAAGATAGATCAATCCCTAGAGAGAAGGTGAAATGTAGAGAGAGAGACTCTAAAAAATGGGTTTTTGGAAAAGTAAAAGAGAGAGTGAAAGTTGAAAAGTGATCTAAAAAGACCCAGCTGATATCTGATATAAGTATGACCTGCTCGAGCGGAGAATAGGACGCTCGAGCGTCAAGCACAAAAAACTGGACCCGCTCGAGTGTGAAGGGTACCCGCTTGAGCACCAAGACACAACTGCAAAACACACCCGCTCGAGCGCAAAGGGAAAGCCGCTCGAGCGTAGATTTCCCTCTTCCAGTACTTTTACAGAAAATGAACTACCCACTCGAGCGCAAAGATACCCGCTCGAGCGTGAGAAAATCCACTCGAGCATGAAAAACACACCTGCAGAAGTTTTACAGAGGCACGAAATGCTGAGAGTGTGTAAACCCCGCTCGAGCGCAAGAAGACCCGCTCGAGCGGACAACCAAAAATCAAAATCCGCTCGAGCGCAAAGGGACCCGCTCGAGCGTACCACCAAAATTCTGGGCAACAAGGAATAGGACTGAAGCTCAACCAACCTGTTCGAAACACGCCCAATACATCCTAAAACTCAAACACACGGAATTAAAGGATAACAACAAGATATACAACCACCAACTCCACGGAACCTAAGTCCGGAATACAACAATCAAAGAAAGAGAAACCGGGATCGCTATAACCTCCCCCCCTTAAAGAATTTCGTCTCCGAAATTAAGTACAAGTTTTTCAAAAACATGTTTTCTCAATACCAACATTACTACAATACAAAATTCAACAACTTGACCCATTACCGGTCATTGCATCTCTATTCAAGAGGCAAACTTCCATATAGTCTCCAACATGCATTATCAACATGTATCTCAAAATATATTCAATGCCAACAATACATTCGCATTTCTGAAACATCATCAACATATACAATGTTAAAATCAATTTCCATTATAAGGCAAGTTCCAAACTATATTTCCATAAACTCAAAACATACACCATGTTTTACAACTTAAGACACAATCAATGCTCTTAAAGTTTATCAATATTACAAAATTTTCAAAACATGATTACACATGAACAACTAAGTCCGAATATTTCTCACGGACCTCCAACTCACGTTCCCAAGTGGCTTCCTTCACTCCGTGATGTTTTCACAAAACCTTTACCAAGGGAATGGTCTTGCCTCGCAAGACTTGCTCTCGCCTATCCAAGACCCGAACCGGTCTCTCCTCATACGAGGCATCCTCATCTACCTCTAAGTCGGTCCAATCCAACACGTGCGATGGGTCCGGCTTGTACTTCCGAAGCATACTAACATGAAACACGTCATGTACTCCGGATAACTGCGGCGGCAAGGCCAAACGATAAGCAACCTCCCCAATCCTCTCAAGGATTTCAAAGGGACCGATAAACCGAGGGGATAACTTCTCACTCTTCCCAAACCTCATCAAACCCCGCCTAGGTGATATTTTCAGAAAAACATGATCACCTGTCTCAAATGCCAAAGGCCTCCTCCTACGGTTGGCATAACTCTTTTGGCGACTCTGGCCTGTAACAAGCCTCCTACGGATAAGCTCAACTTTCTCCGTCGTTTCCCTCACCAACTCTGGGCCCAACAAAGGTGCATAACCCACATCGGCCTAACAAACCAGAGACCTACACGGTCGGCCATACAAGGCCTCAAACGGTGCCATACCGATACTAGACTGAAAACTGTTGTTGTAGGCAAACTCCACCAATGGCAAGTGCCTCTCCCACGTCCCACTAAAGTCAAGGACACAACCTCGAAGCATATCCTCAAGGATCTGAATAGTACGCTCGGACTGCCTGTCAATCTGAGGATGATAAGCCGTGCTAAAGGTCAATCTAGTACCCAAAGCACTCTGCAAACTCTGCCACAACCTAGCAGTAAAACGAGGATCTCTATCAGAGACGATCGACACCGGGACCTCGTGCAACCTCACTATGTCCCGAATGTACAAGTCGGCCAGATGATCTACCAAGTCTCTCGCGCGCATAGGAATAAAGTGCGCTGACTTAGTCAACCGATCTACAACCACCCAAATAGTATCATTACCCCGCTGAGTCCTCGAAAGACCTACAACGAAGTTCATAGTGACATGCTCCCACTTCCACTTGGCAATAGGCAAGGGTTGTAACAAACCCGCTGGCCTCTGATGTTCGGCCTTCACTTGTTGACAAGTAAGGCACTTTGATACGAAAACTGCCACATCTATCTTCATACCCCGCCACCAAAACCGGCGACCCAAATCACGATGCATCTTGGTGCCTCCCGAATGCACCGCAAGGCATGAATGGTGAAACTCTTGGAGTACCTCCTCTCGGCAAGACTCCGGTACAAACAAGCGGTCTCGGTATCTCACACTCTGGTCGAGATACACCGCCAAACCCTTCTCAACCTTCCCACTGGAGATCTTCTCTCGGAGGGATTCTACCTCAAGGTCACCTCTCTGTGCTTCTAACACTCGATTCACAAGTGTAGGTTATGCAACAACAAAAAACAAGACCGCAGCCTCAATGGATTCGCCCAGAAGCAAATTAAACTCGCCAAGTGCACCTAACATCTCCCACTCCCGGATGGCTATACAAGCAACATCACTAATGGATTTCCTACTAAAGGCATCGGCCACAACATTGGCCTTTCCCGGGTGATAGTGCAACTCAAAGTCGTAGTCCTCAATGAACTCCATCCACCTTCTCTGCCTTAGATTCAAGTCTCTCTGTGTAAACAGATACTTCAAACTCTTATGATCCGAGAGTACCTCGAATCTCTCACCATAAAGGTAGTGCCTCCAAATCTTCAAGGCAAAGATCACAGCTGCTAATTCTAGGTCATGTGTAGGGTAATTCCTCTCATGAATTTTCAACTGACATAAGCCATAGGCAACCATTTTTCCCTCTTACATCAACACACAACCCAAACCCTCTCGTGAGGCATCACAATAAACCGCATAACCTAAACCTCTCTCCGGAATAATCAAGACTGGAGCAGTGGTCAATCTAACATTCAGCTCTTGGAATGACTTTTCGCAAGTCTCACTCCATACAAACTTGACCCCTTTCCGCGTCAATCTAGTCAACGGCGAAGCTAGCCTGGAGAAATCCTTCACAAACTGGCGGTAATACCCAGCTAATCCCAGAAAACTGCGGATCTCAAATACACTCTTAGGCTGTGCCCAATCCTGCACTGCCTCAATCTTGGATGTATCAACAGACACCCCTTCCCTGGAAACCACGTCGCCTAAGAATTTGACCGCTCTTAGCCAGAACTCACATTTCCCAAACTTGGAATACAGCTGATGAGCTCTAAGCAACTCAAGCACCACTCTTAAGTGTTCCTCGTGTTCCTCCTCAGATGGTGAATAAATCAGAATGTCGTCCACGAAAATGACTACAAAACGATCTAGGAATTCCCAGAATATCCGGTTCATCAAGTCCATAAATACTGCCAATGCATTAGTGAGCCCAAATGGCATCACCAGAAACTCATAATGGCCATACCGCGTACGAAATGCCGTCTTCGGAATATCCTCCTCCCTGACCCTCAACTAGTGGTAACCCGATCTCAAGTCTATCTTAGAGAAACAATGGGACCCCTTCAACTGGTCAAACAGATCATCTATACAGGGCGTAGCCCGATTCAATTTTCGGTAATCGATGTAAAGTCTCAAGGCACCATCTTTCTTTTTAGCAAAGAGGGCCGGTGCTTCCCACGACGAAACACTCGGGCGGATGAAGCCCTTATCTAGAAACTCCTCGAGTTGAATCTTCAACTCACTCAACTCGGCTGGGGCAAAATGGTAAGGTGCCATAGAAATCGGCGTTGTGCCAGGCACTAAATCAATGGAGAACTCTATCTCTCGATGAGGTGGCAAACTAACAAGATCCTCGGGAAAGACGTCTGAGTACTCACAAACCACTCTCGGCAACTCAACCCCGGTCTCATCACACTCACTACTCATAAGGCTAGCGAGGAGACCACTAAGCTCACTCCGCCCTCGCGGATCATACACCGGTGGCAACACGCTACCAACCTGATCCCCCAAGAAATGGAAGCAATTCCCGCTCAAGGTACATACTGTGACCCTCTGGCGGTAACAATCAATAACAGCTCGGTATGACGATAGCCAGTCCATACCCAAGATAACATCAAAACCCAACATAGGCATAACTACAAAAAGAAATGGAAGTCGGCGATCTGCTACCTCTATATCACACCCTCTACACCCTTGTTTCAGAATCAACTCACTCTTAACAGATGATACAACACAAATAAGAGATGCTAACTGTGCCAACTCCAACCCCAAAACAGATGCAAATGCAGCAGATATAAAAGAATGGGATGCACCCGTATCAATTAACACATTGGCAACCGAGTTGCAAAACAAAAAGGTATCTCTCACAACAGATGGAGCCGGTACTAGATCTTGCGCGGTAACAGCATACACACGTCCTGTAGGCCCCTGATCTACCTGTTCACCTCTAGGAGCAAAAGACTGCTGCACAGACTAGGACGACGAAGCTCCCTGATTGGACCTCGAGGCCTAAACTGACTGAGCTGGCTGAAAACTTTGCCTCTGCCCAGATGCACCAGAAGTGCCGCTCAACTGCGGGCAAAACCTCTTCAGGTGCCCCGCCCGACCACACTGGTAACAAGAAAACGGCTGGCCTTTGCCCTGACTCTGGCTCTGAGGTCGAGTCGAAGATGAAGCTACTCTCTGACCTCTGCCATTCTGCGGGCAAGCTGGAGACTTGTGGCCCAACTGACCACACTTGTAACAGGTGATGTCTCCCTAATTGGCTCTCTCAGAACCCGAACTCGGAACTGGAAAGGTCAATCAAGCAAAACCACCCTGAGACTGCTGAGGGTTAGAACCCCTCTGTCTCCTGCCATCACCCTGACCATCCTGACTCCTCTTGGAGCCTCTCTGCATCTCCTCCTCCTCCTGCATCATAATCTCTATATGGGCTACAACATCTACAAGACGCCTATACTCCCAAGTCATAGAACCCCTAACTCTCATCTTGAGGCCATGCCTCAACTTCCTCTCAAACTCAAGACAGCGGCGTTCCTCAGACGCCACAAGCTCAGGTGCAAACCTGGATAAACTAGTACATGCGGCCTCAAACTCGGCCACTGAAGAACTCAGTTGCTTAAGCTGGCAGAACTGATCCCTCAACTTCTCCCTGACAGCTGGAGATAAGAACTTCTCCTAGAAAGCATCTACAAAGGCCTCCCAAGTGCCGCCAACACGACCTCTCATAAACTTCCACCACTGACCCGCATCCCTCTTAAGCTGGAAAGATGCCAAGGTCACCTTCAATGCTCCGTCTTCGATGCCAAGCATCTCAAACGTCTTAGTCATCTGCTCCAACCACTCATCTGCTTTAAGTGGCTCCTTAGGATTATACCGAAAGAACTCCTTCTTCAGAAATGAAGGCCCTGCCTCAGCAACATGGGCCTGGACCTGATTCTCAGCTCTGAGAATGCCCAAGGATTCCCTCAAAGCTCCTGCCATCTCGCGGGCTAAGGCACCCATGGCCTGCTGACCCATTGGCTCGGCCACATTGGCCTGACCAACACCCTTCTGCTGCTCCGGAATCTCATCCGGTATAGGCATCTCCTACCTCCTAGGCCTACCTCGCTTACCACCATGTCCTTGTCCTGACATCCTAATAAAGGTAATGAAGAACATTACTATATTCACAAATGTGCCGAAACTATAACACTCGCGTCCTAATGCATGGACAACTGTAATTCACTCCACGTAAGTACATAATCACATAAGCACTTACGAATTTCATTTTCGGATAATGATAGTCCCGAGGCGTTACTAGAGTTCCGATTAGAAACAGCATTGATCAAGTGCTTTTCCAACAAGACTCACAGAAATCCAAGGATCCAATCAACATCCTAGAAATTAAATCCCATACCCATATTGTAATAACCCTCACCACTGTTTACTGATTAAGCTACTAATTACTGCTAAGTTGAGGCTAAACATGTTAACTGACTGACTGACCAAAATCTGGAACTGATTGATTGTCTGTATTTGTCTAAGTGCATATCTATCTGTTGACTGTTAAATTATCTGTTTATGTTTTATGTTTCAAACTACAAATTGAAGGCCTTATCGATGGCCGAATCTGAAATTGATTAGTGATATGTGGTAATCATAATTTATGTGATTTTATGGCATATTTATCTGAAATGTGATTTGGTATGATTAAATTAGATTAAAGATTGACTAATTACAAGAGTTGGCCTTATTTGCCAAAATGCCACTTAGTGGCCCACTACATGGAACATTTGAGACTTGCCTTCATTCTATTTTTTGCATTTCATCAGCTCATTTGTTGTTTCAACCGACTAGAGAGGGAGAGTAAGAGGAAAAGAGTGAGTTCAACTTGTTGTCATCTTGATTTTGCTTGGAATTAAGAGAATTGAAGGTTTATTTGACAAATTGAGCTTCTCTTCTTATAATTCAAGACTTAAGGTAGAGTAATTATCTTCTTGATTGTGTATTTAAGTTAGTTCTTGCATGTTTCATGCTAAATTGAAGATTTGAGCCAAGATATGGCTTATAGTGTTGAATTGAAGCTCATTCCACGCATGCATGCCTATATTGATAAGTTTAAAGTTGTTTTTATGGAAAATTGTTACATGCATGTTCATGTTAATGTTAAGGACCATGAATTCGTCTTGTTATAAAAAGAATTGGCTCCATAGAGCTAGCATTTGAAGCTTTGAAGTTGTTGTATTCATGCATGTTACACATTCATCATGTTCTTGAAATGTTGCTTGAAATTGGGTTTAATTCCCTCACCTTTGGGTCTTGATTTTACAAATTGAGCTTTAAATCATGTCATACTATGTATTTACAAGTTTTTTCTGAGGAAATGGGCCCAAAGGAATCGAATTTGATGTTTTGGTATTGAGTTTTGAGCTTGAGGTTCAAATCTGGAAATTCCAGATTTTGTACTCACGCTCGAGCGGGGTTACTGGCACTCGAGCGTGGAATTCGTGCATCCAGCACTTTACACTGTTTTACAGTCTGCTCGAGCGGGGTATTGGACGCTCGAGTGAGGACTTGTGTGTTATGCTCGAGCGAGTTTCGAGCGCACATCGAGCGTGATTTTCACACATCCAGTACTTTAACTGTAGTTTACAGTCCGCTCGGGTGGAATAACGCACGCTCGAGCGGAGACCTTTGTCAGCATGTCTGCTCGAGCGGAGATATTCACGCTCGAGTGGGACATCTATTTTCTGAAAATTCTAAAAAATACTTTAAAGTGCATCTTGGCATCCTCATTCCATCCTAGACATTCCTAGGCCTAGTTCAGAGCATCTTAATGAGGATATAGATGTAGAAACACACCGAGTCTAAGTAGGGACTAAGTCTTTGATTCCCGAATGTGAACTTAGTGTGTGTTCATCTTGTAAACTGTGTAGGGTTGGCATTCGGAGACGCGCTCTAGCTGCTTATAGCCCAGAACTCTGTGAGTAACAATATCGTAAAGATATGTTCGAAAATGAATAATTTCTAAATGATCAACTGAACTATTTCCTGAACTGTTTACTGTTAACTAAATGAATGTTGTCCTCTATTCTGAATTGTATTGTGGCATCCTTAGCAACTACTGCTTACTGTTACTGCTACCGTTACAGAGATCTCTATCGATTCCCATGTTGGAACCACTACTGTTTACTGTTATGATGGCCATCATTGATTATTCGGTCTTTTGAGACCTACTGTTTACTGTATTGCTATGCTAATGGATGTACCACATACGACTGTTATGACTGAATGACTGATATACTGAATCAATGAACTGTTTTCATTACTGTAAGGACATTCATTCTTAACCTCTTTACGCATTATGTTATTCACTGGGCTTTAGCTCACTGTTTATATATATATGTAGGTATTCAGGCACCAGACCGGAGCTAGGAGCGTGGGTTAGACTCCCCATTTTGTCAAGCCAACCACTGTGCCTCACTGTTAGGTTCCGAGCCTGCCAAGCTATGACTTAGGGGTGTTTTATTTCCCCCGTCTGTCTCTGCATCCGTTTTGTAATAACTGTTTAGACTGATAATGTACTGTTTAATAGGGATTAGGTCCCTATTCTGAATGATTGTAAATGTTGTACATACTCTTTTCTACTGTTTATGCATATATGTATGAAAAGTCTTTTCGCATACAGACTGTCACAGCTCATTGGACATTGTTTATTTACTGTTTTGGCTTTCGCCATGCCCCTGTACTATGTACTACTATTTTACTGTTAAGTAGGCCTTCGATAATCTCGGATTACTGGCCGGTTACGGTGCTAAACCCATAGGAGCGGGTTTAGGGTCGTGACACATATAGTCACATAAACATGTTATCACATAAGCACATAACATTACACATAAGTCTCTAACAAGCGAGACAAACCCATTGTGATACTAATCACTTCCCACGTACCCAAGTATTCAAACCCGATACGCTCTGATACCAAGTTGTAACGCCCTCAAAATAAACCCATAAACCATACAATATTGACATGCTTAGACATAAGAAAATAAAGCATAATCACATTCCATCATAGTATTCATTACAAAATGTATTACATGTTGACAACAAAAGTAAATGCCCTATGGGCTTACAACTTTCCAAGTCAACACTTGGTTACAAAAAGGAGTACTAACTCGAAACACAAAGTAAGCCCTTGGCTTGATATACATGTAATACAAGAATGTAATCACAAAAGATGTCCCAGCCACTAAACATCTCAAGCTACGTCCTTGGAGGTGCCATGCTACCTGTACCTGAAAATGATGTCCCACATAGGGTGAGCCAACGCCTAGTAGAGATATGCTAAACATAACATGAGCAATAACTAAAACATTGGCAGTTGATAAATGTTTAACTCACACGAATTAATTCATAATCCGTTTCAATTACATGACAAAAGTGATCATGTTTCATTCCATTTTCCATTTCTTATCCAATTCTCAATTCATAACTATGGCTCAGAACCTAGCCAAACAATTTGATTGAGATCACATCTCATATCAACAGTATTTCTATTTCAGATGAGATAATAACTCATATTAAACATTTCACACTTCATAACAGATACACATTTTGGTGCTGTGTCAATAACACATGACAACACTTCCATACTTCACAAATGATACACATTTTAGTGTTGTATCAATGTCAAACAAAAACACTTCCATACTTCACAAATGATACACATTTTAGTGCTGTATCAATGGAGTCCATCCCCTATCTCCTCCCAAACAATATCCGGTTTAGAGGTCCATCCCCTATCTTTCCCTAAACCGTGGAGTACATCCCCTATCTCCTCCCACACAACACAATGTATATAAACGCATATTATATACATAATCAAATCAATACATAAAATTCATGTATTATCTCAACCGCCATATTCGATGGCATACTCAATTGATTAGTTTTAGTTTGCCTAATCATCATGCCTTGTCTACAACAATCAAGACTACCTTCCACCGGTAGCCCAAAGCAATTAATTCTAAACAGATAATAATTTCATCCAAAAGATAAATTATCAACAATTTCCAAGGTGAGTGATTAATAATTCCAACTTCACCATTCTATCTCATAATGAGTAAATTTCATATTCTACAACTCAATTTTATATTTCCATAACATCCCCAAATTTATTGTATAAATTAATTTATAACAAAAATTAGGGTTTTCTTCCATCTTTCTTAACTTTGGCCCAAAGGCACAAATATCAACAACCAACAACAATACCATCATTTTAAGACCCAAATTACATATTTATGAGTCAAAATAATAAAACCCCTTTTTCATACCTTTGAAACCCTAACACTCAAAATTACCCAAATCAAACCATTTATACAAAGAGCTCAACATCTATGTTAAAGCACATAAGAATGAGTAGGAATCCCTACCTCAAGAGATGAAACTCAAAGGAGATGATGGAGAAATCTCGAAGTGCTCCAAACCAAGAAAATTTCAGATCAAAAGGAAGCCCAAACCAAGCTCTACACTTTTTGTAAAGACACTAAGGGAGTAGATCACTCAAGATAGATCAATCCCTAGAGAGAAGGTGAAATGTAGAGAGAGAGACTCTCAAAAATGGGTTTTTGGAAAAGTAAAAGAGAGAGTGGAAGTTGAAAAGTGATCTAAAAAGACCCAGCTGATATTTGATATAAGTATGACCCGCTCGAACGGAGAATAGGACGCTCGAGTATCAAGCACAAAAAACTGGACCCGCTCGAGCGTGAAGGGTACCCGCTAGAGCGCCAAGACACAACTGCAAAACACACCCGCTCGAGCGCAAAGGGAAAGCCGCTCGAGCGTAGATTTCCCTCTTCCAGTACTTTTACAGAAAATGAACTACCCGCTCGAGCGCGACCCGCTCGAGCGTAAGAAAATCCCCTTGAGCGTGAAAAACACACCTGTAGAAGTTTTACAGAGGCACGAGATGCTGAGAGTGTGTAAACCCTGCTCGAGCGTAAGAAGACCCGCTCGAGCGGACAACCAAAAATCAAAAACTGCTCGAGCGCAAAGGGACCCGCTCGAGCGTACCACCAAAATTCTGGGCAACAAGGAATGGGACTAAAGCTCAACCAACCTGTTCGAAACATGTCCAATACATCCTAAAATTCAAACACACGGAATTAAAGGATAACAACAAGATATACAACCACCAACTCCACGGAACCTAATTCCAGAATACAATAATCAAAGGAAGAGAAACTGGGATCGCTATAACTATGACCTATTTTTGATTTTTTGTCTTGTTAAAACTTAACTAATCTTAGATTTTAATTCATTATATTTGATTTTTTTTTCCTTCTAAGGTAACATTAAGGAAATATATTTGAAAAAACTTTTGAAATCATTTTGGATTCTAGCGTTGTGTTTGGTTGGAGGATTTGGAAAGGGAAAGAGAAAAGGTAAGTTAAATGTGAATAAAATATACTTACATTGTACCTAATTTCACACACGTTTTCCCTTTTCATTTCCAAATCCCTTCCGAAATCCTCCAACCAAATCCAACGTAAATAAACTATTTTGAAACGGAAATGTACCATATTTTGGAACGTGCGTATCAATATGTAATTCGTTAGAGTATTAGCATTTTCTGATAACACAATTATATACTTGCTTCACTTTTTTTTTGAAGACGCAAAGTTCATCCAAAAAATTGTTAGAGAGGTTTTATGTAAACTGAAATATGCATTGCTAAATGTTGCTGTGTACCCAGTTGGAATAGATTCTCGTGTTGAACACATAAATTTGATGTTAAGCATTGGATCAGATGATGTTCGCATGATTAGAATATATGGCTTGTGTGGAATAGGCAAAACAATCCTTGCAAAAGCTGTGTATAACCATATTTTCCTCCAATTTGAAGGGAGTTGTTTTCTTGCAAATGTTAGTGAATTTGTAGGACAATTCAATGGCCTAGTTCAATTGCGAGAACAACTCCTTTTGAATTATTAGGGATAAAGAATCTAAAAATTGGCAGTGTTGACAGATGAATGAACTTGATAAAAGAAAAGCACTATTCGAAAAGGGTTCTCATTGTTCTTGACGATTTGGATCAATTAAGTCAGTTAAATTCCTTGGCAGGAAATCGTGATTGGTTTGGTCCACGAAGTAGAATCATCATAACAACTAGAGATTAGCACTTGTTGAAGAAACTGAAAGTCCATGAAAGCTGAGGAATTAAATCACACAGAGTCTCTACAGATTTTCAGTTGGCATGCTTTCAGAAAAACCAATCCATTAGAAAATTATGCAGATATTGCAAATGATATAGTACGTTATGCTGGAGGACTTCCACTAGCTTTTGAAGTTTTGGGTTCTTATTTGTTTGGAAAAAACATGGTAGAATGGATAAGTGCACTTGATAAATTGCGACAAATTCCTCATAATGAAATTCAGTAAAAAAAAAAAAAAAACTTAGGATAAGTTTTGATTCACTAGATGATGACAAAATGAAGGGTATCTTCCTTGATATTGCATGTTTTTTCATTAGAACAGACAAAGACTACGTCATTACTATACTTAATGGTTGCGGTTTTTGTGCCGAAATTGAAATTAGTGTTTTGATTAGTAGATGTTTACTGGGAATTAATGAAGAAAATGAGCTGACAATGCATGATCTACTTCGGGATACGGGAATGGAAATTATTCGTGAAGAATTTCCGAAGGAGATTGGAAAGCGCAATAGGTTATGATTTCATGAAGATGTTTGCTATGTACATGAAAAAAACAAGGTAAAAGTCTAATCTTAATTCCTTTTGGTGAGTAAGTAAGTTTTCAACTTGGAACAATAATTCAGTTATTTACTCTCTCTCTCTCTCTCTCTCTCTCACACACACACACACACACACACACACACACACACATGTTCATGGTATGTGTATATATTGCTATTTACATATCCAATCTTCTACCTTCTAATTTTTCATTTTGTTTTTAAATATTAGGGAACAGAAGCAGTTGGAGGTGTGATCTTAACCCTATCCATGTTAAAGAAGATA
The DNA here is from genome assembly GCF_055761805.1 of Camellia sinensis. Lineage (NCBI taxonomy): Eukaryota > Viridiplantae > Streptophyta > Magnoliopsida > Ericales > Theaceae > Camellia > Camellia sinensis. The sequence continues at coordinate 155,659,011 of NC_138966.1, forward strand.
CGATGGAGTAATAAAGCATTTGTTGGGATGCCTAAGGTAAGACTGCTTCAAATAAATAATGTGCACCTCAATGGAAATTTTGAACATTATTTGAAGAGTGAAGGTGGCTTTGTTGGCATTACTTCCCATTGGAGTATTTACCATACAATTTTCATCTAGAGAAACTCGTTATTTTAGGCATGCAATTCAGGAAAATTAAATCACTTTGGAAAGATGGCAAGGTACGACATTCTTAGCAAATTCATTCTTATTTTGGATTTGGATCAATTGAGTAGTGAATCATGAATAAAGAAAAAAAAATTATATAATTTCTTATATATATATATATTGGTTTTAACAGCACTTCAAGAGCTTGAAAATTATAAATTTTACAAGTTTAATGGAGCTCCATGAATCAATTGGACTTTTGGATAAACTTGTTTACTTGAATTTGAAAGATTGCCTGAACCTGAGGTATCTTTCGAGCAGTATCTGCAAGTTAAAGTCTGCTAAACATCTAAATCTCATTGGTTGTGTGAAACTAGAGGAGTTTCCAGAGCACTTGGGACATATGGAAAGCTTAACAGAGCTTCTTGTAGATGGAACAGCCATTAAACAATTATCTTTCTCTATTGGACTACTAAAGAATCTTAGGAGCTTATTGTTGAAGGGATGTAATAGGCAATTCACAACTAAATCACGACTTTCTCTCATTCCATCTCAGGTTTTATTGCGAAAAAATACCCACTCAATAAGATTTTTACCATCCTCTATTTCAGGATTATGTTCCTTAACAGAGCTAGATCTCAGTGAACGCAAATTTGTCTGAAGGAGATTTTCCGGTTAATCTTGAGAGTTTGTCGTCATTGCGAGTGTTGTATTTAGAGGGAAACAATTTTCGTAGCCTACCATATGGCTTTAGTCATCTATCCAAACTAGAAGTCCTTGGGCTGAGTCATTGCACAAGTCTTCAATCTATCTCAAATCTTCCTCTTAATTTATTGGAAGTATATGCTACTGACTGTGCATCACTTGAAAAAATATCCAATCTATCAAAATTGAAGACTCTAGAACTGTGGTTGGCTCCATTTGAGCATAAACTCTCAAATCTAGAAATGTGGTTGGGTAACACTCCATTTCAGCATAAACTCTCAAATCGTAAAAATCAAATGGAAGAACTTCATTGTTTTCAAGGTGCACGAATCATTCCCTGGGACAGACTCAACAGAAGGCTCAACAATATACCAAATCTCCCTCAGGTCTCTCTCTCTCTCTCTCTCACAGGTGCAACAATTTAGCAAAAAAAAATCTCTTTGAAAATTAAGTGAAATTTATGAAACCAAATTTATTTTAGTTGTGACATATCTAATACAAAAGGAGGAGGATTCCCTCTGCCATTTAGTCTCTGGTCCTCTAAAGATACCTCATTACTTTGAAGGCAGCTTTCCAATGCTCGATACCTGGGAGACTTTGGTATCTACCTAGTAAACCCACAGCATAGACAATGTCTGGCCGTGTACACATCTGGGCGTTGCTAGGACCAGCAACACAGACAGAGGCAGGTGACCGGTACCGATCGAGACATTCCTCTTTCGACGTCCACGCACCTCAATAGAAGGCGTGGTACGGTCAGAGGCAGACTGTTCGATATCACCTCTGTAGACACCTTTGTGCTTAATTATATTACCTTCTTCAGTGTATAAGATATAACTCTTAGGTGCTAAGAAGATAACTTTCTTTACAAAGTGCTCAATCTTAGTTTTGGCATCTAATACCAAAGAAGAAGGATTCCCTCTGTCCCTAATATGGACTGGAGAGCGCAATTTAGGGTCATGCATGTAGTGACCCTCATTCCCCACCTTAGCCTCGGGCATGAGCATTTGTATAATCTTGTTTTGCTAAATTGCAGTAGTGAATTTCTTGACTTGTCTTAACTAGAATGAGATTTTGTCTTGGTTTGTACTTATGTGAAATTTACTTGTTAAGTCTTGTTCTTTCTGGTGAGTCTAGCCGAGGTCACCTTAAAGTCAGAACCACCTTGAAACCACTTTGGTTGACCTCTACCTTCGTCCTGGCATCTTGGCCGAGATGTCATTTCCTAGGTCGAGGTATATTATCAAGGCCGAGGGGTGTATCATCTAGGTCGAGATGTTATCCTTGAACCCAAGTGATCTTGTTCCGGATTGGTGCGACCTAGACCGAGGTGTGGCACAGCTAGGCCAAGTGTCATCCGTCCTAGCCGGGATCATAGATATCTCACCTACCGGAGCCGACGTTTTCACCCGATGTCAGTACCTTGTCAGAATGCCATGCCGCTTTACTTGTTAAACACCCTTTCGCCATACTTTGTCTGGTCTGTCAGCCTCCTTTTCGGGGAGAACCAACTAGCCGTTGTCACGTGTCCGAGCTGAATGTTAAATCAGCCGGCAGTGAGTAGAAGCTATCATTTTGTATCATATCCTTGCCTTGAGAGAGAGAAGCTCTAGAAGGAAGAAGGAGTTTTAGAGTGGAGGAGTGGATCTTCAAGCTTGATTCCTAGAGATCTAACCGTTAGATTCGTGTATTAAGGTTAGATTCTTGACCTACTCTTGTAGTGCTTGTTAATCATCTAGCTGCATTGCATGATCGAACCTGATTTGCAAGCCATGCATTGATTGAAAGTTTGGGTTTTAGAAAGAGAAAGTAGTATTCATGTATTCTTGAATAAAAGCCTTGTTTGATCCGAAAGTTTGCATTAAGATTCATTCTTTTGTGTTTGTTTTCATAGGATCTTCGAGTATGGATACCCAGGTCCATGTTTTTGAATTCATAGCATGAAATCTCAGTTTTTGTAATAGCAAGCTTTGATCTTTGCATTTATCTTCCTCATGTCCATGTTCTTCATGTTCGTCATGTTCTTCAAGAGAGGGAAACCCAGATTTTCCCGACCTCATTTCCTTGAATGTGGCCATCGAGGCAACACCTCGGCAAGGAGGTGTGGGACCTTGGCCTAGACCTGGTTATCGCCCAGCATGTTTTCCCGAGATGAGAAACAGTGTTTTGTTTTGACTTAGCCTAGTTTTGAAAGATGCCGGGATCATCTGCATGCATATGAGCTTGTTTGAAAGTGCATTCAATAGATCTTGCCATGTGTTTGTAGGACTTGGACTCTCGCTTAACCCCGACGTTGAAGAACTAGGTGAGTGGTATTTTGATAAAGCTACTGTAGACACCCCATTTTTGACCAACCTTAAGACTCAGACGTCACCAGTTGAGCGGTTGGTGATGTTGCATATCGCGCTCGTTCAGAAGTCTCAGAGTCGTGGTCGTGAGCCCTGCCTCCGGATTTCCGAACCCTCTTCTGTGCCTTGCCTCGGTTTGCGAACCAGACTCGATTTTCTCTGTTTCTTTTCCCGAGGGGAGGGAGAGGTCTCGTGGACCATCTCTCAGTGGCCGTGGGCTACATTTTGTGGCCGCAGGCCATTTTGCCCATTTCGGAGTCCGATTTCCGATTTTTCGGGACTGTTGGCCGTGTGCCTCGGTTCGGGACCGCCTAACCATCTCCGTTTGTTCTGATTTTTGGCATGCTTCCTTTTTACTCCCTTTTGAGGGACACTGGGGTCTGAGAAACCCACTTCGTGGCCGAACGCCACTTTCGATGCTTGGCAGCCCTTTTCCGGGACCTCGAACTGCGTGTTTTGGCCCCCGCGCATTCGTTTTGCATCGGTTTTCGTTCTTTTTTTGGCAGGTGCCTCTGTTTCATCACCAGGAAGGTCACTGGAGGGTGGGAGGCCAGCAATTATCTTGGCAACCAGTTATATTCCATTTTCGCCCTCCGACACCCGTTTTTCTCACCTCTGAGCCAATGTTGAACACCTTGGGGCCACTTTCTTCAACCCCAAACCACATATTTTTGTTGTACACACATGGGAGGACCCTAAAAGTTTATGGCCGGCCAGAAATTCCATTTGACCCTTTTGAACCCCTCTTAAAAATGGCTTGTTCTCTCTCCTGTTTTACAATTTCCAAATTCGAACCACAGAGTTGTGATGAGGGGACCTGGGAGGCCACCTTTTTGTGGTGGCCGGCGACTAAGTGAACTTGACCCTTTTGACCCCTAGCCAGCCGGCTAGGGGGGGTGGCTGGCCGGCCACCTGCAACTCCAAAAGGTGGCCGGCCATAATCTTTACACTGTGGACTTTACAGCTGTATAGCTGTTTCCCCCAGAAAATATCTGTATCCGGGGGATATTTTTTGGGGGAAAGCCTTGGTCCTTTTCCCCCACCCTTTCCTTCCATGCTCCCCCTCCTTTTGGTCCTTATAACCAGCTGCAAGCATTGGTATTGGGGGTTAGAAAAATTCACCTTCAAGCTTGGTATACAAAATCCTCCTCCATCTCTCTCATTTCCTTGAAAACCTCCAAGTCCAACACCACCATTTCTTCTACACCACCAACCCCCACCCTTCCATCCTCCATTCCAGAAGTTTGAAGGTGTTCTCCAAGGCCTAAGGGTGCTACAAACTCAAGCCAAAAGTTGCTAAAGACTTGTCTTCAAGGGTGAGTTTCATTTCCCCTTTCTTGGGTCCATTTCTTGTATCATTTGTAAGCCATACATGCTTGTTGTTTTGAACTCCGGCCCTAACTGAAAGTGGACTTCTTTTGAGCTCATTTTATTGTTTCATTAAGGGCTCAACCCTGTTTGAGCCCCCCATCTTGCACTTGCTTCAATATCTTCCTTGAATGCCACTTTCTTGCATGCCTTGGCAGCCCATTATGCTTCCATTTTTGGGCATTTTACAGAACTAAAAATAGGCTTATTTTGAGCCCCTCTTCAACATTGAAGAAGGGCTCAACACTGTTTGGGACCTCCATGCTATACTTGCCTTTATATCCCTCTTTGGTCCCCTTTTTTTTGCATGTTTTGGTATCCTATTATGCTTCTGTTTTTGGCCTTTTTACAGTACTAAAAATAGTCTTATTTTGGCCCATTCTTCATGTTTCATTAAGGTTCTTTGGCCGTTTGTGGAATATTTTGTAGACTTTGTGTTATAGCCACCTTTGAGCCTCATTTTGCATTGCATTTCTAGCATGTTTGTATACTATTTTGGGGTTTTTACAGTTCTGTAAATGTGCATATTTTTGGTCCCTCTTCAATGTTGTAGAAGGGAATTTTTCAGTTTGGGCTTTGCATATACCACTTGCCTCTTTGGCTACCTTTTGGCCCTTTTTCTTGCATAAGAGCTTAGCCATATCTATGTTTGTTTTTGAGGGTTTTATAGTTCTGTAAAGTGGCTTATTTTTGGCCCCTTTTCAATGTTGTTGAAGGGCCCTAACCTATTTGGAGTTAGCAGCTGTGAGTTGCTTCATAATCTCATGTTTAGGGCCATTTTTGCATGCCATTGTTGCCCTATCTTTGCTTGCTGTTTGGCCATGATTTGTACTGTAAAAATGCTTATTTTGAGGCTGCCTTGCTTCTGTCTTTTCTTCTTGTGTACCAATTATGCATGCTTTGTACAGATGTAGTTCATTCTATGCGCCTAATTTGCATTTCGGGAGAGATTCCATGCATCGGGTGTCATTTCGCCTCGTTTCGGGGCTGTTTTCCCCCACATTTCAGTGCTGAAATTCCATTAGCATGTTTGCATATCATTTCCATGCTATTGCATTGCATATGCCATTGCCTCGGTTTGCGTGCCCGTGTGCACGCATTTCGAGGCACTTCATTTTCATCTATCGGCCTCTTATGTGAGTGTGACTGAGGCTTTCTCATGTTAGTATAAGTCCACGTTGCATTCTATATGCCATTTTAGCCATATTGCAGTGTGTATGCCATTGCCTCGATTTGCGTGCCCGTGTGCACGCGTTTCGAGGCACTTCATTTTCATCAATTGGCCTCCTATGTGAGTGTGGTTGAGGCTCTCTTATGTTGGTGTAAGCCCATTATTGCATTGCATATGCCATTGCCTCGATTTGCGTGCCCATGTGCACGCGTTTCGAGGCACTTCATTTTCATCCATCGGCCTCTTATGTGAGTGTGGCTGAGGCTCTCTCATGTTAGTGTAAGCCCATATCATATTTTCATGTCATTTGCATTGCATATGTCATTTTCTCGATTTGCGTGCCCGTGTGCACGCATTTGGAGGCATCTCATTTTCACAGCATAGTGCATACTAGGTTGTATCTTAGATCGCATTCAGTCATTTTCCTCGGTTTGCGTGCCTGTGTGCACGCATTTCGAGACATCTCATTTTCATAGCATTGTGCATGCTAGGCTGTATCTTAGTTGCATTCATGCATATCATGCATATTGCATCGTGTCCGGGATAGGAGTTAGCCCGGGCACGGGAAACGAGGTACGTTTCGTACTCCGAGTGACGGAACGTGTCTCAATTCCCTAGTCACCGACACTCCGGATCATCCATGATGGAGTTAGGTCTTGTTGTGTTTTCGTGTGCATTCATTCTATATTGAGTTGTGCAATTCGACTCCTCGGCCATCATGCCTCGGTATGCGTAATTGGTGGCATGAGGATCGAGGCATGCATATATTTGTGAAAATACATTGCTATGCCCCTTTCCTGCTCTCTGTTGCAGCAAAATGAAGAATCAGCAACTTTTCGGGGCTTGACACGCTTTTCAAGAACAGGTGTAAACAGAGGCTAATTGGGGCATCCCAGTGGATTTCCGCGCAAAGCAGCCTAAATATACATCATTCATCAGAAGGAAGGCAGTCCCTGGCTTGCACGCCAGTTTTACAGTTTTCTTAGTTAATTTGTTAATTAATTAGGAATTTGTATATTATTCGGACTGTAATATTTGGACTGTAATATTCTTTTATTCGGGACTGTATATTTATTCGGACCCTCTGTACGAGGGCACAACTGTAATAAGTGTGCGTGTGTGTGTTGTATGTCTTCCAACCCCACGTCTTTCTCCCTTTTATTTACCTACTTATGATGGTTAGATTAGGGCATGTTTAAATTAGCATACAGTATGACAACATGTTTGCATCATTCATCTGTTTTACATGCACCGGGCTCGACGCATCATACTAACTGCATTGTACTTTCAATTCCAAATTGAATACATGATAGTTGTAGCATTTCATATGCCATCTTAGAATAGCCGAGCCTACTATAGTTGCATTTTGCATGTGTTGCATTAGGCATTTCTGTATACTTAGGATCATGCATGATTTCTAATGTAAATTCTGTTTTGGCTTAGAGTACCCGGTGAGTTTTATGCTTTAGCATCCTTGCATGCGTGTGAGTGACTGCTATGATAGCATGCTTACCATGAGGTTATTTGCTTATGTGATATCACTGCCTGAATGCCTGTGGGTGAAGGTTGGGTTATTTGGATTGGAATAAATCATCAACTATTTGTTTTAAGCCCACTAGATAGTGGCAAAACCATCTTTTCTAAGCCCACCCGAGGGTGGCAAAATCTGCATTTTAAGCCTACTTGCGAGTAGCAAACCACCTTTCAAATAAACAAACATGAGATGTTTTGTTCCAATCCAGGCGACCTGGTCTATACTTGTATGCTGTGTGCATCACATAGTAACCTAGGCTAATAACCGGAATAAGGACACACAAAGTTTTCAAAAAAAGATATCATGGTTAGTAGAGGCCGATCTTTGATCGGGCGAGCGGGGGTGCTCACAAAGTGACCTTCCCCAATCGTACCCAAGTTCCCGAGCCGAGGCAACTTTGGTGATGACGGACACGTGGCCTTTGGCACCGAGTCAGGGTTTCCTAAATTTCCCAAAACAAAATATTTAGGTGGCGACTCTGTATCTGGCAAAGCAGTCCATGTTTGGCACTTCTTTCAAAAATCAGTTTTTCTCAAAACGATTTGCCGGATTTGGATTCTTTGGTTCAGACTTAGAACCGTGACAAATTTGAGAGTCCTGAGCTGTAGTGACCCCAATATGAACGGAACGGGAGCTCGTTCCTCCCGGGGCGTTCGGGGACGTCTACAGCTACGTTATAAAGTTTGATAAAGTTTTGCTTTGTTTTGAAAAGTATTTGCTAAGCATGAATGACTATCCTTATTTGTGTATCAAGTATTAGCTTTGATCTTGAAAATCTTGAAAGTCCATACGTGCTAGGGGACTATAAGCATTTGTAGCACAACTCTTGAAAGTCCGTACGTGCTAGGGGACTATAAGCATTTGTAGCACAATTCTTGAAAGTCCGTACGTGCTAGGGGACTATAAGCATTTGTAGCACAACTCTTGAAAGTCCGTACGTGCTAGGGGACTATAAGCATTTGTAGCACAATTCTTGAAAGTCCGTACGTGCTAGGGAACTATAAGCATTTGTAGCACAATCTTTGTTAATGTCACCCATGAAACTTGAAAGACTTGATTGATGAAGCTCGATGGATTTGTTAGATGAACTCGATTTATCCCACGTTTGTCATAAGCTATGATTATGCATTGTTTTGTTAAAGATCTCGGATGTCATACATGCAAACCCTTTATTACTTGTACCATTCACTGAGTATCCAAGCTCACCCCTCTCTATATATATGTAGGTGACGAGCAGGATGGCGGCGACGCCTAGATGTACTTGCCATTTGTTTTGGATTTTGCACTTTTGCAACCTCTTGAAGATTACGCTTCTTAGTTGTGTTTCATTGTATTTTGTATTTGATGGCTGAGAAGCCTTTTGGTCAAGATGTATTTTTGTACTTCATTTTGTTGTATTAAAGCTATGTAAAGATGTATGCCATTCCATTTAACTTATGCACTGCTCTTATGGACTAATTACATTTGTATATATTGCTTCCGCTTATGTTAGCCCCATACGTAATACTCTGATTGTGTGTTTTGAAAGTTGGCCTTCGATAATCTCGGATTACTGGCCATCATGGCACCATTCTACTAGGGGCTGAATGGGGTCGTGACAGATTGGTATCAAAGCACAATTTTCTTATAGTACGTTACTCACACTTCGAGTCCTTAAGAGCATAGGACTTTCCGTAGGATTGATGTTAGGATTGCATCACTATGCTTGCTACTTGACAATGTGTTCATCATTTCGGCATGACTATTTGCTATTGCATGCATATAATTTGATCATCTTGTTTTAAAGTCACATTTTGCACACTCCTAGCATCATGAGAAGAGGTAGACCACCCGTTGGCCGAGATCATCCCGAGGACAGATTGGATAGATTGGAGAGACTGGTCGAAGGTTTGGTTCGGGAGTTAAGGCAAACTCGGCCACAAGACGCTAGTACTACTTCTACCCAGGCCGAGCAGACAAATGGTCAGCATGCAGTCCCACCTCCGCCTCCTCCAGTGCCGCAAATGCCTCCACAACAAGCTTTATATGGGGACGGCACCATAGCCTTGATCAGAGAGTTCAAAAAGATGAAGCCGCCGAGGTTCTCTGGGGGTATTGAACCGATGAAGGCCGAAGCGTGGGTCTTGAAAATGGAGAAGCTGTTCGAGATTTTTCCCAGCACCGACGCCCAGAAGGTGTCATTAGCAACATTCACCTTAGACGACGATGCACGAAGATGGTGGATGATGACTCGAGAAAGCAACCCAGGTCTGACTTGGGCCAGATTTTTGGAGCTGTTCTACAATAAACATTTTCCCCTTAGTGTTCGAGATCGGAAGACCACGAAATTTCAGACTCTGACACAAGGTAACAAGACAGTCGCAGAATACGACCACGCTTTTACTGAGTTGGCGAGATATGCGCCTCACATGGTCGATGATGAATACCGAAAAGCTAGAAAGTTCAAAAGTGGACTGAGCGGACCAATTCAGGATCGAGTTAACATGCTCAACATGTCGACTTACGCCGGAGTGTTGGACATGGCCATCCTTGCAAAGGCTAACCTAAACCGATATCAGAATTCAGGAGAGAACCAGAGGAAGAGGCAGAACAATGATAGCTGTCGAGTTCCGTTTAGCGCCAAGAAAAAGGCGAATGTGGGCTGTTCCAGCAACTCGAACCAGAAAAGTAGCGCTAAGCCGACATGTGCAAGTTGTGGGAAGCCGCATTCTGGAGTTTGCCGTTGGGCATCAGGAGCCTGTTTTGAATGTGGTGAAATGGGTCATCGTGTGAAAGACTGTCCGATGACAAGAACTGACGATGGTAAGAAGGATGGGAACACCTCGGGCTCTGCGCAAAGAAATAACACCGGAAGGGCCCAAATGAGACAGGGCAGAGTTTTTGCGTTGGTACCAGGAGACACTACGAATGCTGAGACAGTGGTGTCAGGTACACTCTCAATTTGCTCTCAAGATGCATACACATTAATTGATTCGGGATCTACACATTCATTCATATCTATTAAGTTTGCCGAGAAATTAAATAGAGAACAAGAACCCCTTGATTATATGTTACATGTGGCTACTCCATCTGGGAGAACTATGATTGTTGCATCCATTTATAGGGTGTGTATTGTTGTGATTGAGGGTGTAGAATTATTAGTTGATTTGATGCTGTTAAGCATGACCCACTTCGATGTCATATTGGGGATGGACTGGTTAGTAGCGAATCACGCATCTATTAATTGTGTTTCGAAGAATGTCACATTGAAACCCCCAAACCAAGCCGAGGTTATTTTCTAGGGTAAAGGAGTAGTACCCCCACCTTACTTAATCTCATCTATGAAAGCCTATAAATTGATCCGAAAAGGGTGTCGGGGTTACCTGTGTATTATATTGAGTAATCCGAATGGAAGCGTTGAGCTAGCCGACATCCCAGTTGTCAAGGAATTCCCCGACGTCTTTCTAGATGACTTGCCTGGCTGCTTTGTCGATAGAGAAATAGAATTTACGATTGATATTACGCCGAGAACCCAACCTATCTCCAAAACACCCTACAGAATGGCCCCAGCCGAACTTAAGGAACTGAAACTGCAATTACAAGAATTGTTGGGTAAGGGATTTATTAGGCCGAGTACTTCACCATGGGGAGCACCCGTCCTGTTTGTCAAGAAAAAGGATGGCACACTTCGTCTTTGTATCGACTACCGAGAACTGAACAAGGTAACCATTAAGAACAAGTATCCGTTGCCGAGGATCGATGATTTGCTTGACCAACTACAAGGGGCACGAGTCTTTTCTAAAATTGACCTCAGGTTGGGCTACCACCAGCTGAAGGTTAAGGCCGAGGATGTTGAGAAGACTGCTTTCTGGACAAGGTATGGTCACTACGAATTTTTGGTAATGCCTTTCGGAGTGACCAATGCTCCTGCAACATTCATGGATTTAATGAATAGGGTCTTCAAGCGGTACCTAGACGAGTTCGTGGTTGTTTTCATCGACGACATATTGATCTATTCCAAGAATGAAGATGAGCATGAGAAGCACTTGGGGCTAACCTTACAAGTCCTAAGAGACAAGAAATTATATGCCAAGCTTAGCAAGTGTGAATTTTGGCTCTCCAGTATCTCGTTCCTAGGGCATGTGATTAACGAAGAAGGTATTTCAGTCGATCCAAGTAAGATTGAAGCCGTCGTGAATTGGCCGACACCGACTAATGTATCCGAGATTCGTAGTTTTCTGGGTTTGGCCAGCTATTACAGGAAATTTGTGAAGGATTTTTCAAGGATTGCAGTACCGCTGACACAACTAACTCAGAAATGAGTGGCGTATGAATGGACCAAGGATAGGGAGTCCGCTTTCCAAGAGTTAAAGACGAGGTTGGTTACAGCGCCGATACTTGCTTTACCGTCAGACAAGGAAGAACTTCAGATTTATAGTGATGCTTCACATAAGGGGTTGGGCTGTGTGTTAATGCAAAGAGGTAAGGTTATAGCATACGCATCTCGTTAGTTAAAACCCAATGAAAAGAATTATCCTACCCATGATTTGGAACTGGCAGCCGTGGTCTTTGCTTTAAAGATATGGCGCCATTACTTGTATGGAACTTCTTGTCAAGTCTTCACAAACCATAAAAGTCTGAAGTACTTGTTCACTCAAAAAGAATTGAATATGAGACAGAGAAGATGGCTTGAACTATTAAAGGACTACGACATGCAGATTCAGTACCATCCGGGTAAGGCAAACTCCGTAGCCGACGCGTTGAGCAGGAACTTAGTTGGAAGTTTGGCGTGCCTGACAATGATTTCAGTAAAGCCGACCATAATTGAGGAAGTGAAGACCAGACAGATAGAGGATAAGTTCCTCAAGAAAGTAATTGATGAATTCGTCACCAAGCCAAGGCCCGGGTACACCATTGAAAATCGAGTGCTTAAGTTTGAAGGGAGATTGTGCGTGGCCGACGTCCCAGAGTTGAAAAGGAAGATTTTGCAGGAAGCCCATAGCTCCAAATTTGTCGTTCATCTGGGAAGCACCAAGATGTACCAGGATGTGAAGCGGACTTTCTGGTGGTCAAATATGAAAAGAGAAATAGCCGAGTTTGTATCCCAGTGTCTATGTTGTCAGCAAGTGAAAGCAGAACACCAGAGGCCAGCAGGACTTCTTCAACCCTTGTCAATCCCTGAGTGGAAATGGGAACATATCTCCATGGATTTTGTGATTGGTTTGCCGAGGACGCAAAAAGGTATGAACTCAATTTGGGTTATAGTTGACAGATTTACTAAGTCAGCACACTTTTTGCCAGTCAAGACTACATTCAATGCCGACCGGCTTGCTGGACTGTATATGAATGAGATTGTGAAGCTCCATGGAGTGCCGATGTCCATAGTGTCAGACCGAGATTCGAAGTTTGTTTCTAGATTTTGGCAGAGTTTACAAAGGGCTTTGGGAACCGAGTTGAAGTTTAGCACAACATTTCATCCCCAGACCAATGGACAAACAGAAAGAATGATTCAGACACTCGAAGATATGCTCAGACTATGTGTGTTAGATTTCAAGGCAAACTGGGAAGTACATCTGCCGTTAGTGGAATTCGCCTACAACAACAGTTATCAAGCCAGCATTGGCATGGCACCGTACGAAGCTTTGTATGGAAGGAAGTGCAGGTCGCCGATATGTTGGACTGAAGTGGGAGATAAAGCCTTGATTGGTCCCGAACTGGTTCGAGTTACAACCGATAAGATTAAGCTCATTCAACAAAGGATTAAAACAGCATAGAGCCGGCAGAAGAGTTATGCCGACCAGAGAATGAGGGAATTAGAATTTGAGACTGGGGATCATGTATTTTTGAAGATCTCGCCGACGACAGGGGTTTCAAGATTTGGGAAGAATGGTAAATTAGCACCTCGATATATTGGGCCATTTGAAATTCTTGAGAGGGTCAACCCTGTTGCCTATAGGCTTGCCCTGCCGCCAGAATTAAGCCAAGTCCACAACGTGTTTCATGTTTCGATGTTGAGGAAATATATCTGAGATCCACTGCATGTGATTGATTATTCTGAGATTGTGGTTAATGAAGATTTAGGCTACGAGGAAAGGCCGATGAGAATTATTGACAGGCAAGAGCGGCTGTTGAGAAACAAATCGATACCAATGGTAAAGATCGAATGGGAGGGGCATTATGGCAAGAAGGCTACATGGGAAAAGGAAGAGGAAATAAAAATCCGTTATCCGGAGTTATTTGTAGAGCAAGATAACTAAAGTTTGGGGACCAAACTTCTCTAAGGAGGGTAGACTGTAGTAACCCTCATTCCCCACCTTAGCCTCGGGCATGAGCATTTGTATAATCTTGTTTTGCTAAATTGCAGTAGTGAATTTCTTGACTTGTCTTAACTAGAATGAGATTTTGTCTTGGTTTGTACTTATGTGAAATTTACTTGTTGAGTCTTGTTCGTTCTGGTGAGTCTAGCCGAGGTCACCTTAAAACCACCTTGAAACCACTTTGGTTGACCTCTACCTTCGTCCTGGCATATTGGCCGAGATGTCATTTCCTAGGCCGAGGTGTACCATCAAGGCCGAGGGGTGTATCATCTAGGTCGAGATGTTATCCTTGAACCCAAGTGATCTTGTTCCGGATTGGTGCGACCTAGACCGAGGTGTGGCACATCTAGGCCGAGGTGTGGCACAGCTAGGCCAAGTGTCGTCCGTCCTAGCCGGGATCATAGATATCTCACCTACCGGAGCCGACGTTTTCACCCGATGTCAGTACTTTGTCAGAATGCCATGCCGCTTTACTTATTAAACACCCTTTCGCCATACTTTGTCTGGTCTGTCAGCCTCATTTTCGGGGAGAACCAACCAGCCGTTGCCACGTGTCCAAGCTGAATGTTAAATCAGCCGGCAGTGAGTAGAACCTATCATTTTGTATCATATCCTTGCCTTGAGAGAGAGAAGCTCTAGAAGGAAGAAGGAGTTTTAGAGTGGAGGAGTGGATCTTCAAGCTTGATTCCTAGAGATCTAACCGTTAGATTTGTGTATTAAAGTTAGATTCTTGACCTACTCTTGTAGTCCTTGTTAATCATCTAGCTGCATTGCATGATTGAACCTGATTTGCAAGCCATGCATTGATTGAAAGTTTGGGTTTTAGAAAGAGAAAGTAGTATTCATGTATTCTTGAATAAAAGCCTTTGTTGATCCGAAAGTTTGCCTTAAGATTCATGCTTTGGTGTTTGTTTTCATAGGATCTTCGAGTATGGATACCCAGGTCCATGTTTTTGAATTCATAGCATGAAATCTCAGTTTTTGTAATAGCAAGCTTTGATCTTTGCATTCATCTTCCTCATGTCCATGTTCTTCATGTTCGTCATGTTCATCAAGAGAGGGAAACCCAGATTTTCCCGACCTCATTTCCTTGAATGTGGCCATCGAGGCAACACCTCGGCAAGGAGGTGTGGGACCTCAGCCTAGACCTGGTTATCGCCCAGCATGTTTTCCCGAGATGAGAAACAGTGTTTTGTTTTGACTTAGCTTAGTTTTGAAGGATGCCGGGATCATCTGCATGCATATGAGCTTGTTTGAAAGTGCATTCAATAGACCTTGCCATGTGTTTGTAGGACTTGGACTCTCGCTTAACCCCGACATTGAAGAACTAGGTGAGTAGTATTTTGATAAAGCTACGTTATAAAGTTTGATAAAGTTTTGCTTTGTTTTGAAAAGTATTTGCTAAGCATGAATGACTATCCTTATTTGTGTATCAAGTATTAGCTTTGATCTTGAAAATCTTGAAAGTACGTACATGCTAGGGGACTATAAGCATTTGTAGCACAATCTTGAAAGTCCGTACGTGCTAGGGGACTATAAGCATTTGTAGCACAATCTTGAAAGTCCGTACGTGCTAGGGGACTATAAGCATTTGTAGCACAACTCTTGAAAGTCCGTACGTGCTAGGGGACTATAAGCATTTGTAGCACAATTCTTGAAAGTCCGTACGTGCTAGGGAACTATAAGCATTTGTAGCACAATCTTTGTTAATGTCACCCATGAAACTTGAAAGACTTGATTGATGAAGCTCGATTGATTTGTTAGATGAACTCGATTTATTAGATGAACTCGATTTATCCCACGTTTGTCATAAGCTATGATTATGCATTGTTTTGTTAAAGATCTCGGATGTCATACATGCAAACCCTTTATTACTTGTACCATTCACTGAGTATCCAAGCTCACCCCTCTCTATATATATGTAGGTGACGAGCAGGATGGCGGCGACGCCTAGATGTACTTGCCATTTGTTTTGGGTTTTGCACTTTTGCAGCCTCTTGAAGATTACGCTTCTTAGTTGTGTTTCATTGTATGTTGTATTTGATGGCTGAGAAGCCTTTTGGTCAAGATGTATTTTTGTACTTCATTTTGTTGTATTAAAGCTATGTAAAGATGTATGCCATTCCATTTAACTTATGCACTGCTCTTATGGACTAATTACATTTGTATATATTGCTTCCGCTTATGTTAGCCCCATACGTAATACTCTGATTGTGTGTTTTGAAAGTTGGCCTTCGGTAATCTTGGATTACTGGCCATCATGGCACCATTCTACTAGGGGCGGAATGGGGTCGTGACAATGCATGGGTCTCATTTTGGTGATTTGAACTGTTTATTTTGTTAAACATTTCGTATATTTCATCCACACAAAAAATTAAGTCAATTCGATAATCATAACTTATTCAATTTATAATCTCCAACCTTCTTCGGCATTCCTGGGAGTTGTGGAGATTATATTTGGATAAGCCATATAGAAATTGAAGAATATTTTGGGTATCAAATTAAACGTGGTGAGCAATTTGAGTTTTCTTTCATTATGACGCAACCTTTAAAATTGAAGAAGTGTGGGATCGATCTGATCATTCAGTGTGACGGAGGCTCCACGAAAAACTACTGTGGATTGAGGTGGTTGAGTTGTCTTTCTACGGCTTCGTTTGGGAATTAATTATTTTAGTTGATTTTTTTTTTTTTTTTTTTTTTTTTTTTTTTTTTTTTTTTTTTTTTAGAAGATGTGCAAAAAATAAATGAAGTATGACAACTTATAATGACTTTTTTTTTATTTATTACAAATTCGAGTCCCCAAACTGGTCTACATATCACCTAGGGTGATCATGAAAATTGTCACTAAAACATCAATTTTAATGGGGTCATCTCATCACACATTTTCCTTTATATAAATTGGGTGTGGTCGCGATTGTCGGAGTCTTCTGTTGGTAGATCATGTTGGGACAAGTTGTGGAA
The DNA here is from genome assembly GCF_055761805.1 of Camellia sinensis. Classification (NCBI taxonomy): domain Eukaryota; kingdom Viridiplantae; phylum Streptophyta; class Magnoliopsida; order Ericales; family Theaceae; genus Camellia; species Camellia sinensis. The sequence goes on from NC_138966.1 coordinate 155,675,541, forward strand.
GAAGGTATGGCAGCTTAAAGTTCCGAATAAAATCAAGGTGTTTGTATGGAAGGCGTGAAATGATATTCTGCCGGAGAAAACGTTTCGTTGATGTATTGTCTTTGTTATCGTGATGTGGCGATGCAGGTGTGGGAGCCAAGTCCTTCGAGGAATCTGATTCAATGGGCCCATAATCAGGAATTCAAAGAGTGCTTTTGGCAGGTAATGACCCATGCGGATGAGTCAAGTTTGGGATTGTTTGTTGCTTTATGATGGGGTATTTGGATGCAGCTCAACCAATTGATTTTTTGTGATATCCATGCTTCGGCTGAGGCAACGGTGACCATGGTCTGCAATTTGGTAAGTGATTTTGGTTAAGTGCAGCAAAGAATTTAGGGTGCATTGCAGTGGGGGAGAGATGTTTGTTGGTACGCTTCGGAGGAGGGTTGGCTCAAAGTTAATTTTGATGGAGCGAGATTCAAAGAATTGCATATTGTGGGGGTTGGTGTGGTTATTCGAAATTCTATGGGTGATGTGATGGTTGCGATGTCAGAGCAACTTCTTTTCTGGGTGGATGCTAATTGTGCCGAAGCATTTGCAACAGCCAAGGCAATTCCATGTGAGGAGGCAGGGTAATATGTTGGCGCATGGACTTCCTAGGATGGCTCGAGGTTTGAACCACCAGAGAGTGTGGATGGAGGAGGTCCCGCTGGCCTTGATTGATGTTGCTTGCTAGTTTGCTTTTCTTTGTGTTTTGTTTTTTCTACCATCTAAAAAAAAAAAAAATTAGGTGTGGCCTTGATATTTCCTTCATTTGCCCATATCTCTTTAATCCATTTTAAGACTCTGTAGATTATAGATTTGAATAGGTTGGTGACTTGGCATGTAGCACACGTAAACACTTAGTCTGAATCCTTCCTACAAAATTTGGCCATCATTCAGTCATCATCCATATTTGATGAAAAAAACTGTTAGGAGAGAGTCCCAACCACCATTTAATCTGATAATTATTTCTTGGAGAACACGAATAAGACGACATACACATGAATAAAGTCACATGTTCGTATCCTCAAGTCTCTGTCCTCCGTTATCTTCTTCCCTAAGGAAAAAAAAAAAATAGTCTCCAAGTAAAAGCATAACTGACCATTCATCCCATTTTTCCTGTAAATATTTGAGCTCCCTGCATCGTCACTCCTCACAGAATATTCATTCACCAAGCAACATTCAGAGGTCTAGACAAACACTTGAACAACAATGATGTCTGGGTGTGGCGAACATCATCATCCATTTGGTCACGGTGTTCACAACTTAGTACACCACAGCCCTGGTGGACATAACGAACATGACAGCACTGCAACTTGTCACGGTGGAGGACATCATGGTCACGGCTGGGGACATAATGGTCATGGCTGGGAAAATCATATTCATCAACATGTTCACGGTGAACATCACAGACATGGTGGCCGCGATGGTTGTCACCATGGAGGATATCACAGTCATGGTGGGAGACATCATGGTCACAGTGGTGGCAGTCCTGGCAAAAGGCACCAATGCAATGGTGGACGTGGAGGTCACAGCAAGGGACATTATCATCATGTGGCCATTGTTGAGCACGTCAGTGCCTCTGAAATTGCAACAACTAGTGGATAGATAGATTCTTCCAGTTGAGAATTTTAGCAGTCCTCTGAATTGAAGAAGCAGCAGTGTGTTCATCTATTACTAGATATGGAGAGAGAGAGAGAGAGAGAGAGAGAGAGAGAGAGAGAGAGAGAGATAATTTCCTTTGGTGTATTCTGTGTATTGTGCTAAATATTGAACCAGCTTGAGTTGTTTCATTAAAGGTGGACTGCAGTAATATATATAATTTTGAGTGTAAATTTTCATGGAGTAATGCTTATACATATACAATTTTTCAATTCATACTTGCACGAACCATTATTGGATTAAATCAACAAATATTCATAGTTTAACATACTTAAAACGAGCCACTCAGTGCATGAGCTTGCCGCTAAAAACGGGGTCAGACCAAACCATCAAAACAATGAATCCCAGGCTTAAGGAGAAGAACAATTTTGATGTGATAATACCTAGTGCATGTTAAGAATGATGTTTGATCCTCCAATGAACTCCCCATTGATAAATATTTGTGGAAATGTGGGCCAGTTGCTGCAAGGATAGACCATGAGACTAGTTAAAACAAGTACAAGAAAACTACATATTTTACCAACAATTTTGGACCAAATTGGTTGCTAGGTCATGATCAGTACATGGCTTAAACAGCAATTCCATTTGCAATTGTATGTTTCTTGATATTAGTTTGTATCATTAAAGCATGACAACTTAGGTCATGTTTGATTCACAAGATTAATAGTGAAGTATTAATAATCCTATTAAATTAGTGTGGTATTCACTATCCAATTGGATTAATATCCATTGGATTAATAATCCCACCCCTACCCCATTACTAATAATCCTACAAATTTGTTGGATTAATTATCCATTGGATTAATAATCCTAAATCAAAATGTTAAAACAAACATAGGATAATTGGGCCCACGGATTAATAATCCCAATCCCATATTCTAATCCACTCAATCAAACATGCTCTTAGTGCACTTCTCACAAATTATCCCAAAAGCATGTGTAACTGATGAACAGGCAACATCGTGGATATTTGACATAAACCGCATCCTAAAAGATTCAATCAAGATTTGGCCATCTCTATGAAGTAACACATTAAGCTATCTTTTGAAAAAGATCTTTCATATACCTGAATCTCAATAGGCAACATGGACTAACTATTAAAAGTTGAAATCGCAAGAAATTTGATCAATTAAAACTTGTCTAAAGAAGTGTTCACGGGTTTCTGAACGTTTGTGGCTGTGGGCATGTATTCTCGGCCACTACTGGATATGGATCATTTGATTAAGTAATTTCTAAACCTACTTGAAATGAATGCTATTCAAATACCGCCTAATTCTTTGAATTGCTGCCACCATATGTTAAACAAAAATGGATGTACTCTGATTCCAATATCATGCTTCTTGAAACAAGTTTTCTGCCTCAATGTAATTTAAAAAGAAAAAACAAAAACAAAAGAAAAAAGATACACTGTTTCCAGTAAGAAATTTCAGTAACATCAGCTACTTCTAGTTCTATATCACAAGGACAATTGACAAAAATCAATCCATGTATTCACTGGTTCAGTCTCTTGGCATATCAAACACCACAAAAAAAATAAAAAATAAAATAAACAACACAGTTTGAATTAGCAAAACATGCTTGAATGTAAACAAAACATGTAAAACTAAAATCCCAACTTATTACAAACATTTCCCCTGGTGCCAACCCAAACATCCCAATTATAAACAATAATGTTGTGGGTGGTATTTGTTCAGGTGGCCTACAGATGGCCTTCAGGGAAGAACGCGGGTACTGAGATATCAAGGTAATCACCAGAGAGTGAGGAGGTGAGAGATCAAGAAGCCTTAGAAAACAGAGAGCGCAGTCGAGAGGTCTTGCTGTATACCAGAGATGGAGAAGATGGTTGATAATGGAGGATGCTTCAAAGTCCGCATAGAACCCTTTTACATAGGGTGGTCGAACCATGGAGGCCAGCTCACTCTTGGAGAGGCAGCTAACCCTCCTTGTTTTGACAAGAATGAGGTATCCCAACCACTTCTACTACCTAAAATTGTACCTTGGGATTTGTTATCATAAGAGTAACAATGGTAGGCATTGTAGGGGGCTTCAGTGTTGCATATGATACAATTTCCAAAATATCAAAACTTGATTAGAGCACCTCTCTCTCTCTCAGATTGATCAAGGTGCAGACACCATCAGGGCAGGGGGATGGAAAGGCACCAAAATGAATCCCTAACTCTAGCCTCTAACCCACATACCTAGAGTGATCCCCTAGACAAGGATTCCTAAGCCCAACACCCAACCTAGGTCATCATTGGATGATGGTATTGGAGATGCCTTGATCAGTAGGAGACAGCTTTACGGAGAAAGAGAAGATGAGACATAGTGGGGTCATGGTCTGGTGAAGGACCCCTCAGCCAAGCCAAATGAGATGCAGAGCCATGTTGCCCCTCAACACAATTGAGGGGCAGAGTTAGTCGAGCAGGGATGCCTTGGACCCTCAACACAATTGAGTGGTGCTCTGGCCACGCCTCGGGATGCCCTATGTTGGCTCATCTTGTGGTGCCATGGCTCAAAGTTAAGGCATTGAGCATGTTAGCTAGCCAAGCTAACATACTTGATGGTTTGTATGCCCCCGCTTAGGATAGACTCATCACAACCCCAACTAATATAACAAACAGCCACATTGCCATGTCATAGACCTACAAAAAGACATGCAATGACAAAACATATGTAATGCACATATATGACATACAATATAGAAATGTTTCATTGTAGCCAAATTCATCTCAATTTCAAACATGTTTATGCATGATAGCGTTAGAGAATAGAGGTCAGTTTAGTAATAGGAGCTCACCTCTAAAACCCGCTTTCCAGTAAGTAATAATCGACCATCTTGCACATCTGATTGCAGAGTTTTAACTAAATCTAGTGAACCTTCTCCCAGTTTTAGTCCCCCTACATTATGCAAATCCTCAATATAAATCCTGCATATATACACATATGCATAATAAAGTAATTTAAATTCAAATAAGGATAACGTAAGAAGAAAATGTAGAGAAGAAATTGCTTACAGACCTTCACATTTACCAGGGACCAAGTCAGAATTGGATAAATGGAAAACCTCCTGAGTACTCACCCTTCCCTAGCACAAAAGATGAAACATTTGCATTTTTTTGTCATTCCCAGTAACATAGTCGACTTGTATTTGCTCTTTTTGGTCACTCAGAAAATACAGTAGAATCAAAACAATCTTAAATTTTTTTAATCTGTTTTCCATTGTGAATAGATTAGTTCTCATATCACTGGAAACCAACTAGCAATCTCATATATTTTGGAATGGTAAAACAAAAATGGGTTGAAAATATTTACCTTGAGCAAAGTGCATCCACTCAAATGTACAGGCATCATTTGTATATGTCACAGATGATGAAACCTATTCCAAATAAAATTACCCCCCAAAACCCTAGATTAGATACATGCATATTATAAAGATGTATATATAAGAAAGAGGATTATGCAATGGAAATACCTCTGAGGGAAGAACTTCAAGGGAAGGGGGGGGAGAGGGGGAGGGAGGGGGGAGTTTTCAGAAGAATCAAGAAACCCGAACCCTAATTGGGTTTTATCAATCGATAAAGAAGAAGAAGAAGAGAACAAGAGAAAGGAGTCGAGTCCTTATACCTGATTGCTTTGCCGCCATGAAATCGAAGTCTTCAGCTGTGGAGTTTGGTTGCAGAGCTCCTAAACTTCTTGTGGTTGTTTTGTTGTTGAGCCTGTTAGGCCATTGTGTTCTTTGTTTAAGTTTTTAATTAATTTATTTTAGTTAGAAAGTTGGGTTTCTATTCTAACTAATCACATTTTCAAATATATTTTCCAACAAAATCTTTTTCTTTTTTATTTATTTATTCTAAGATTGGAGCTTTTTTAATAAATCCATTATCTAAGAGTCTTATTCTATAAGACCCATAATATTTTGTAATATTCCATTAGGTCCCATTTTATACTAAAAGACCAAAAAAACCCTCAAACAAACACGCGTCTATCCTTTCTTTGAATCAAATAACCGTCTCTCTCTTCCCCTTTCTTCTTGCAGGAAATCACGCATAGTATCTCCACCATTTCAAAAATCCAAAGCCGTATTCCATATCATTTCAACGTCCAGAAGACTCTCATCGTTCATCGTCGCATCGTCTCATCATCTTCTTCGTCATCCCTACGCCATCGATAGCTGAAATCATGGAATCACCATTGTTGAACATCCGTAAGGTCTATCTTCGTCAAAATCACCTTCGACGACAATTTGTGACAACGCAACCGTCGAAATGGGCAAAAAACGTAAGTAATCTAATCATTCTTGTATGTAAACTCTAAATCTCTTTTTCAACCAACAACATTGTGAATTTTCATAAATATCCCCTGTTTTTATTCACACAATATATAGGAGTCCATATTGTTCATGCCCTAATCTTTAATCTAAACCCCTCAATCGTAATCCCTAATTATATGGATTTTTTCACCCAAAAACATTACAGTTGTCATTATGTTGTGTTCACAACTGTGAACATTCAAATGGTTTGAAAGAATGTTGGGCAAACCAAATTGTTTCTGTTGTTGTTGTTGTTGTTGAAAGCTGTGAACATTCACATGGATTGAAAATGTTTGGACAATCAAATTATTTCACATATTATTGTTGTTGTTGTTAAAAGCTATGAATATTCACATGGATTGAAAATGTTTCGCCAATCATTATTTTGTAATATTGTAGTTATTTTTTTCCCCTTTTGTGAATGTTTGCCTTGTTGGTATTGTTGGTTGTTAATGGTGATACAATAACTTGAACCTTCAATTCTTGATTATTTTTCATGAAAGTGGCATGAAACACGGTCCATGCGAATATTGACACTATCCTTCCCCCCTCTATCAAATTGTTGTTATTAACCGTAGTAAACATTCATATTTAAAATTCCTTGTGTCAGATGTTGTTGTGATACATAATTATGTCGTGAACATTCATTACATGTGTAAATTAATTAGACACTTTGTGAACATTAACCATTGTGTTTAGAGGAAATATATCACTTTTATTATCCCATGTTTGAAATTGTATTTTAATTTTGAGATTGTATTATAAAATTGGCATTGCATGATTGTAGTAAGAATGTGCATTGTCATACAAATTAGTACTGTAAATGTTCATAACATCATTTTATATGTTTGTGTTAACATCCACATGTTCTTGAATGTTGTTCATGGTTGTATAAACATACATTCATTTTTACACACTCACACACTATGCACATTGTGTTTGTGCTGACACAGTCAACATTCACATCCATGTACGGATGTGGATATTCACATCCATGCACAAAACTGTGGAGATTCACACTCATGCACACAACTATGAACATTCATATCTATGACAATGCTGTGAATGTTCACATCTGTTTCACTATGCTAATCACATGAACCTTGTCTTAGTTTTTTTTTTAATGCACTATTTTGCAGATATTGCACAGAAGAAAACCTCAAAGAGAAAAAGAGATGAGTACCATGTCAAGGAAGAAAACCCACAAGCAAATACTAGCAGCAATGTTGGCATGCGGCGTGTCAACTACAGATCTAACATGACCGGACTGGTGAAATTAATGAAAAGCACCAAATTCACACAAGCACAGCTCAGCTGCCTGCGGCAAACACCTTTCTGGCATTTATTAGATGCATTGAGAAACGGTAAGATCGGCCTTGACAAATGCATGATGTACGATGATGTTGTTGTGCATGTCCTACAAATGTACAAAGCTTCAAAAGATGCCTTCTACATTGGGGAGAAGAAGATGAACATACACGACGACATTAAGCTAATTTTTGGTGTGGACTGTGGCACCAAGCCAATGGACATATCATATGGTGCGAAACCAAAGATTGGCATTATAAACAAAAGGTGCAAAAATGTCAGCCGGTTGACTTCAAAATGGATACACATCCTTTTGACCGAGGCATTGAAAGGCAAAAAGAAAGATGACAACGAAGAAGTCACCCGACTAGTCTGCATGTATGCTTGCCAAAAACTTTTTTTTCTCGACAAGCAGTGAGACAATAGGATGGGGCTACTACACACATATGGTCCCATTGGAAAACATGCAAGAATATGATTAGGCCAAGCAAATTAGAACAACGTGACATCCTCCATTTCTCAAAATGACAAAAAGCTGGCAAAAGTCACCGACTGTGTCATGTTATTAATGGTAAGTACCCTTGTTCTCAAATAATAACATTCACATGTCCTTGAGTGTTGTTCATCTATGCCAACTGTGAACATTCACATCTGTACCACTGATGTGAATGTCCATATGCATTTATGTTTTATAGATGTAAATGTTCACATTTGTACCACTGATGTGAATGTTCATATTCACTCATGATATACTGTTGTGAATGTTCACAACAGTGCCATTGTTGTGAATGTTCACATATGTTGACATTATTCTACAAAGGTTAAATAACATATGTCTTTGTTATTTTGTTGAAGTATTGGTTATGTGAGCACACAACCATCCTACAACCTCACAAGCCCAATGCCATTCCTCGCTGTGTCAAGTGGGATCTGACTGCTTTACAGAAGAAGATGAAATCCACATCTTTGGCTGATATTAGTTTTAATGAGGTATGACCTTCAACTGTTGATCAAAATATTCACATTCTGACACCACCTAAATATATACGTGAAGTAACATAACTTTTTCATTTCATGTTAATGTCGGCGAACTCTTTGCAACCCCAACAGAATTACAAAAGTTCAGGCGTACAACATTGAAGGTGGAGCCCGAAATTTATGAACCAACCACCACATCTCCTAACCTCTCTAACATCAAGGAAGAACAACACAGTGGTAGCAACTCTCCATTTTCTGGGGATGGAGTTGAGGTAAATGACAGTAATGAGGACATTCACATTCCCTTTAGCAGCCCACATGATGAGAGAGCTATTGTCATAGCAAACACAAGCCAACCCAACCTCATCGATATGCTTGTCAAAGAAAATTGGAAGGCTTGGGGCATCATAAGGTAGTGGGAAGCAACATACAAACACCTTCAATTCTCATGGGAGTTAAGGGCAAGAGTCATAGCTGATCTTGAAGATAAATTGTTCAACCAGTCAAGCCCACCCAACATGAATACTGAAATAAAAAAAAAATGCATGGAGTAGAAGGATAAAGAAATTAAGCGCTTAATGCAGCTGGTCATCAACTTAGAATGTGAGAAAACAGTTCTTTAGGACCTTTACGATGATCAGTTAGTCCACATTATCACACAGGCCGAGGTGCAGAAGCAACCCCCCGCTCCAATGCAACACAATCTCAACCCACCTTCTAGGGTGAAGTGCATCAAGGAGAAAGGTCGAGAAGAGCATCGCTTGTCTGACTTTTAGTACCCATACTTACCTGGCAAAAAAAAAGAGCATGATTGTGGTCCAAAACAGCCCCATACAATCGACATTGTTGAAGATGTGGACAAACACCCACCAGCGAAGCACTCAAAAAAATTATTGACCTTGACCAACAAGTTCAATGTTTGGAGCATGATGTCCAAACACGACAAGCAAAAGGTCCAAGCTTTACAAAAGAGTAGAAGCGATGAGTAAGTGACTGTACGAACACCTAATGTCAACATTCACATTCCATAATTGTGAATATTCACCACTGTGCTTATTTATTTGATTTGTTCAAAACTGTGCAATGTTAATATTCAGATTGGTTTGTTTAAAATGCAGAGGTTGCTTGTGTGGAAAGGAGACTCAAAGTCTACATACGTGTATTTTGATGATATTGTGAACCTTATCAAGGAGGAATCGATACACAACAATGTATGCCATTACGAAGATGATTCACTGTTCATGCATATACACAGAGACACATACCCACAGCCGCAGACATACATTGTTCACCCACCACAAATAATATAATACGACCCTATGTTTGTGCAGCTCATAGATGCATATGTCGAACTATTACATGAACAACAAGAGGTGGTCAACCCAACTTCAGATGAAGCGTTATTCATCTTCACGAGCATGTGTTTGGTAAAATCTAACACTCCATTTTTGCTAATGTGAATTTGAAACGTTACAATTCATTAATTATTTGTCCAATGTGTATAGAAAGTGATACGAGAGTACCGTCCTCGCAAAAAAAGTAAACTCATTGATGCACATGCGAAAAACTACCAAGGAAAGAGATACCTACTATTCTCATTACACCATAACTTCCGCTGGACGATAGTTGTGTATGATGCTAAAGAAAATTTGTTGAGGCATTATAACTCATTACGCCCAAGGACAGACATAAATGACCCGCATATCGACCAAGCACGGGAAGTTGTAAGTGGCTCTTATTGTACACAAATATGAATTATTGTCATATGTTAAATTCCAAAAATGAATGTACACACATATGTTCGTTGGTGTCTAATGTGAAATTCCCTACACAAAGGAAGTACATCGAGAACGTTGTGCACGTTATTGGCGAGTCATCACCGCTATGGACTAAGTTAGTAGGCCAATATCCGTCACAACCAATCATATCAGTTGATATCTGTCCTCAGCAGGGCGATGACTCGTAAACCTCACTACATTTTTTACAAATCCTCCATAACCATTATGCAAACATACATGTCAAGTGCTAATCATAACTATTTTGCATTTACAGGGTGGACTGCGGACCTACAGTATGTTACATCATGCGGGTGCATATATACCATGAAGAAATTGCTGGCAGCCTCACTAGTTCTGAATAGTATGGACTACGAGAGTTATTAGTACACAGTTTTTTAAATCATAAGAAAACAGAGCGTCATTAAAACCTATAGGTGGGGGGTGTCCACCTACAAACTAACCAACACTAGATGTAAATGTTAATATCAACTGCTTTGACATTTTAACACAATAATTGATTGTAAATCAGTGATACGACATCTATTAATGGAAAAAAAGCCACCTGTGAATTTTGATCTACCTTTGGTGTTGTTATGTTAATTTATGCGATTGTTTGAACCCGATTGTTCTATAATACACATATTTTGTGCAGGAATGTTCACATTGTCTACATGACATCATTATGGATAACATACACAGGTGTGAATATTCACATTTGTTCTTATTCGTAACAGTTGTGAATGTTATTCATCTCTGCCAAATGTGAACATTCACATCTGTACCACTGATGTGAATGTGAATGTTCATATGCACTTATGTTTTATAGATGTGAATGTTCACAGTTGTACCACTGATGTGAATGTTCATATTCACTTATGATATACTGCTGTGTTGTTATGTCAATTTATGCGATTGTTTGAACCCGATTGTTCTACAATATACATATTTTGTGCAGGAATGTTCACATTGTCTACATGACATCATTACAGATAACATACACATGTGTGAATGTTTACATTTGTTCTTATTCATAACAGTTGTGAATGTTCACACCATGTCAATCTGTATGCATGTGAAAGTTCACATCACAGTTTATATTCATGTCAACATTGACAACAATAATTTAAAAAAGTTAAACCCATGTGCGAGTATTCACATAATATGATTCTTTTACGCAAGTGTGAATGTTCACATCATGTATTCATCATTAAAACATTAACAAAATAATAGTTTGGTACCCAAAAAAAAAAAAGAAAAAAAGAAAAAACACAAATCAAATACTAAGTTTGACAAATCATTATTATGTTTGCCGATACAACGTAATCTTATTGCAACATAATGTTTGCCAACACAACACAATCTTATTTCAAAAATCAATATAAGAATCTCATGTAAAACACAATGTTGAAATGAAAAATGTACACCCTATATCGGCTCCTTGCATGATTTCCGATTATGGCTTCCTAACTTATCACATCTCTCGCACCTTATTTGCTTTAGTTTCTCACCCCCTGATGGGATTCTATTCTTTTTCGGCCTTCGGGTGGTCTTTTCACAGTTGATGGGTATATAGTGAAGTCCGTGGGATCAAAAGGCAGCTTTTTCATTGATGGTATAGGAAATATGACACCCGAATAGGTTGCACGATATGTCTCTATATGAAAGTAATGTTCCACACAATCATTGAGATTGTAGTGGCTCTTCTGAATAGAAATAACAGCATGGTCACATGGGAATCCGTTGATTTGCCATTTGAAGCAAGAACACGTACGCCTTGCAATATCAACTGTAACAGATGGTATCGAATGAACTTCAAGCACATCCTCATTGGCTTTGCTAACTTGCCAAGACTTGCTATTGTTGAACGAATCAAGAAGCATTATTTCGAATGTAGGACAAATAAGCTCATTCCACTTGTTTGCTTGGTCACGCCGTTTAGACATTTGCTGCATCAACTGAGTACGAATTGTGTCCACTATTTGAGTGATAGAAAGATTGTGTCTTTCTTTAATCCAATTATTAAATGACTCTGCCGCATTGGATATCATCTCTCCATAACACATGCCCCTGCACAACATCACAAACATTGTACAATATTGAATTTAATTTCTTCGAAACTGAATATGAAATTTCACATTGCCACAAAACATAACTGAAAATTCACATCGCTACCATTCTAAACTTAACAAATGGAATACATTAGAAAACTACTATTACTTGAAGTATGAATTCGCCCAGTGCTCAGGTGCCAAGTCCTTGAAAAAATTATGTGCTCGTTGCTTACCCTCTTCTTTTAATTTCTCAAGCTTTTCATGGAACCCTACCACAGTTGGCTCGTAAGCATAGTCACCCATATAGCATTCTGGTATTCCCTTTACTGTTCAGTTGCATTTCGGACTCAGTTCCATGGAGTTGGTAGTTGTGTCTACCTTGTTGTCGTCCTTTAATTCCATTTGATTGAGTTTTAGGATGTGTTGGGCATGTTTCGAGCAGGTGGGTCGAGCCTTGGTCTAATTTCTTGTTGCCAGGTTTTTGGTCATTCCGCTCGAGCGGGTCGTCTATCGCTCAAGCGGAGATTGCACACTCCCAGTACTTTCGTGCTCTGCAAAACTTCTGCAGGCGTGATTTCTACGCTCGAACGGATTTCCTGCGCTCGAGTGGGTCATGCTCGAGCGGGTTTGTTGGCGCTCGAGCGGGTAGTACTTTTTTGGTGTAAGTTCTAGAAGGGAAAAATCTATGCTCGAGCGGACTGGTTTTCACGCTCGAGTGTCTTGGAGCTCGAGCGGGACTTCTTGCGCTCGAGCGAACTCAGTATTTTGTTCTTGACGCTTGAGCGTTGTGTTTTCCGCTTGAGCGGACCTGTCGTATATCAGAAGGCAGTTGGGCATTTTCAAGTCACTTTTTACATCCTCACTCTCTCTCTTACTTTTCAAAAACGCCATTTGAGAGCTTCTCTCTCTAAAACCTCCACTTCTCTCTAAGTATTGACCTATTAGGAGTTGTTTCCTCTCCTTTGGCCTTTACAAAAAGGTTGTTGATCGTCGAGGGCTATCTTTTGATCCGAGAAATTTGTGATTTGGAGCATTTTCATGTTCGTCATCTCCTTCGTTGGGTTTCATCTTTTGAGGTAGTGATTCCTACTCACTCTTATGGGTTTTGACCTAGATTTTTGGGCACTTTGTTAAATGGTTTGATTTTGAGATCTAGGGTTTCAAAATGTATAAAAGGGGGTTTGTTATTTTGATTCTAAAATGTGTATTTTGGGTTTCAAAATAATGATATTGTTGTTGGTTGTTGATATTTGGACTCTTGGTTCTATATTGGGAAATGGGGTAGAAAACCCTAATCTGTTGTATAAATTAATTTGTATAATTAATTTGGAAAAATTGTTGTTATTTGGAATTGAGTTGGAAATAATGAAATTGGCTCATTATATTGTAGAATGGTAGAGTTGGATTTATTAAGCACTCACTCTTGAAAACATTGATATTTTATCTGTTGGAGCTTTTATTATCTGTTTAGAAATAATTACTTTGGGCTACCGGTGGAGGGTAGTTTTGATTGTTGTAGACAATGCATGATGATTAGGAAAACTAAAACTAATCAAGTGGATGTGTCATAGAGTATGACGGCTGATAGAATACATTAACGTTATGTATTGATTGATTGTGTGTATGACCTATGTGTATATACGTTGTGTGTATGGGAGGAGATAGGGGATGTAATCCACGGTTTAGGGGAAGATAGGGGATGGACCTCTAAACCGGATGTTGTTTGGGAGGAGATAGGGGATAGACTCCACTGATACAGCTCATATGCTTGTCAGTTAGTGTGTTGATACAGCTCATATGCTTATCCGTGGAAGTGTTGATATAGCTCATATGCTTATCTATGGAAGTGTTGATATAGCTCATATGCATATTTGTGGAGGTGTTGATACAACTTGTATGCTTATCTATTGCGAAATGGGAAACGTTTAATATGAATTATTATTTTGTTTAGAGTGTGTGGCCAGGTTTTGAGCCATGGGTATGAATTTGGAAATTGGATAAGAAATGGAAAATGAAATGAAACATAGACATAGTGGTCATGTAATGGAAATGGTTTTATGAATTGATTTATGGGAGTTAAACATTTGTCAATTGCTAATGTCTTAGTTACTGCTCATATCGTGTTTAGCATATCTCTACTAGGCGTTGGCTCACCCTATATGGGACATTATTTTTCAAGTACAAGTAGCATGCCACCTCTAAGAACATAGCTTGGATTGTTATGGGAGTTGAAAATTCTTTTTGATTAATTTTGTTTGTGTTACATTTATATCAAGCCAAGGGCTTATTTTGTATAGAGTTAGTACTCTTCTTTTGTGTAACCAAGTGTTGACTTGGAGAGCTGTAAGCCCGTAGGGCACTTGCCTTTTGTTGTTAACATGTAATACTGTTGTAAGAACTACTTTGATGAATGGAAAGGCGTTGATTTTCTTATATTACTGCATGTCTGAATGATGGGTATTATGTATATTTTTTAGGGCGTTACAATTTGGTATCAGAGCGCACCGGGTTCAAATACTTTGGATACGTGGGAAGTGATTAGTATCACAATGGGTTTGTCTCACTTGATAGAGACTTAGATGTAGTGTCATATGCTATGTGTTTAATTGATAACATGCTTATGTGACTATATGGGTATGGAATGTAGTTTCTAGGATGTTGATTGAATCCTTGGGTTTCTGGGAGTCTTGTTGGAAAGGCACTTGATCAATGCTGTTTCTAACCGGAACTCTAGTAACGCCTTAGGACTGTCATTATCTGGAAATGAAATTCGTAATTGCTTACGTGATTAGGTGCTTACGTGGAGTGAATTACAGTTGTCCATGCATTAGGACGTGAGCGTTATAGCTTCGGCACATTTGTGAATGTGCTAATAGTCTTGGTTACCTTTATTAGGATGTCAGGACGAAGACATGGTAAGCGTGGCAGGCGTGGTAAGCAGGAGATGCCTTTACCGGATGATATTCCAGCACAGCAGGAGGGAGTTGGTCAGGCCCATGTGGCCGAGCCAGCGAGTCAGCAGGCTATGAGTGCCTTGGCCCGAGAAATAACAGGAGCTTTGGGTATTCTCGGAGCTGGGAATCAGGAGCAGGCCCACGCAGCTGAGGCAGGGCCTTCCTTCTTGAAAAGGGAATTCTTCCGGTCCAATTCGGACGAGTTTGTTGGGGATCCGAAGGAGCCACTTAAGGCTGACGAGTGGTTGGAACAGATGGAGAAGACGTTCGAGATGCTTGGCATCGAGGACGGGGCTTTAAAGGTGACCTTGGCATCCTTCCAACTGAAAGGAGATGCAGGTCAGTGGTGGAAGTACGAGAAAGGCAGTGTTGGTGGTGCATGGGAGGCCTTTGTGAATGCTTTCCAGAAGAGGTTCTTATCTTTAGCTGCTAGGGAGAAGCTGAGGGAGCAGTTTTGCCAACTTAAACAGCAGGGTTTGTTAGTGGCCGAGTTTGAGGCTACTTTTACTAGCTTGTCCAGGTTCGCACCTGAACTTGTGGTGTTCGAGGAACGCCGTTGCTTAGAGTTTGAGCGGAAGTTGAGGCGTGGACTCAAGTTGAGTGTTGGAGAGTCCTTTATTCGGGAGTATAGATGTCTAGTGGATGCTGCAGCTCATATGGAGATTATGATGTAGGAGGAGGATGAGGAGAAGCATAGAGGTTCCAAGAGGAGCCAAGATGGCCAGGGTGATGGCAGGAGACAGAGGGGTTTCAACCCTCAGCAGTCTCAGGGTGGTTTGGCTAGATCGACCTTTCCAGTGCCAGTGCAGGCTCCGGGAGAGGTAATCAGGGAGGTTTGACTTGTTTCACTTGTGGCCAGCTGGGTCACAAGTCTTCAGTTTGCCCACAAAAGGGAGGGGGTCTGCGAGCTGCCTCTTCTTCAGCTAGACGTCAGGGCCATAGTCAGGGCAGAGGCCAGCCTTTGTCTTGCTATCAGTGTGGTCAGCCCGGGCACCTGAAGAGGTTTTGCCCACAGTTGAGTGCCACTTCGGGGGCGTCTAGTTCTAGGCAGACGCAGGGTTATCAGTCAACTCAGTCTGTGCAGGCCTCGAGGGCCAATCTGGGAGCTTCGTCATCCCAGTCTGTGCAGCAGTCTTTTGCTCCTAGAGGTGAGCAGGTGGATCAGGGGCCTACAGGGCGCGTATATGCTGTTACCGCGCAGGACCTAGTACCGGCTCCATCAGTTGTGAGAGGTACCTTTCTGTTTTGCAACTCAGTTGCTAGTGTGTTGATTGATACGGGTGCATCTCATTCTTTTGTATCTGCTGCATTCGCATCTGTGTTGGAGTTGGAGTTGGCACTATTAGCATCTCCTATATGTGTTGTATCACCTGTTGGAGGTGAATTGATTTTAAAACACGGATATAGAGGTTGTGATATAAAGGTTGCCGACCATAGGCTTCCTTTTCCTTTTGTTGTCATGCCCATGAAAGGTTTTGATGTTATTTTGGGTATGGACTGGCTATCGTCATACCGGACTGTTATTGATTGTTACCGCCAGAGGGTCACAGTATGTACCTTGAGCGGGGAGTGTTTCCATTTCTTGGGGGATCGGGTTGGTAGTGTGTTGCCAACGGTGCATAATCCGCGAGGATGGAGTGAGCTTAGTGGTCTTCTTGCTAGCCTTTTGAGTAGTGAGTGTGACGAGACCCAGATTGTGTTGCCGAGGGTGGTTTGTGAGTATTCGGATGTCTTTCCCGAGGATCTTGTTAGTTTGCCACCTCACCGAGAGATAGAGTTCTCTATTGATTTAGTGCCCGGCACGGTGCCGATTTCTATGGCACCTTACCGTTTTGCCCCAGCCGAGTTAAGTGAGTTGAAGATTCAGCTCCAGGAATTGTTAGATAAGGGCTTCATCCGCCCTAGTGTTTCACCGTGGGGAGCACCGGCTGTAACAACCCTCATTTTGACTTAGTCATACTAGTATACATTTGTGGATGATCTTGTTTTAATATGAACATTTACAAATCTTGTCTTGTTTTGCTTGAATGATTGCTTGCATACTTTGTTCTTGCCTGGTGTGTTGCCGAGGTCGTCTTAAGCTTGTCACCTTTGAAACCTTTATCACTTAGAACTATCTTGGAACCCCTTTGATCGACCCCCATCATCACCTTGGCATGTTGGCCGAGATGTGCATCATCTGGGCCGAGGTGCGCGTAGCCTAGGCCTAGATGTTAATATCTAGGCGTTCTAGATCCTTGATCCTTGCGTGAGTGATTTTGCTCCTGGAATGGTATGACCTAGACCGAAGTGTGGCACATCTAGGCCAAGGTGTGGCACAGTTTAGTCAAGTGTTGTCCTTCCAAGCCGATGTCCTTGCCTTTTTGATTTTCGGAGTCTTGTTGTTAGCCGATGTCTTTACTTGCCGGTGTGTTCGTGCCGCCCAGCTTGTTGAGTGCGCTTTGTCTTAGTCTTGTCTTGTCAAGTCAGTCACCTTTTCGAGTTGAGCGAATCAGCCGATGCCACGTGTCCCGACAGAGGGTTTAAGTCAGTGTTTGTCGTGAGAAGCAGATCATTTGTATCAATCTTGCCTTTTTAAAGAGAGAAGCTCTAGTGAGAAGGAGGGAGAGTTTGAGCTTGAGAGGGTGACTTCCAAGCTTGCTTGTTAGAGCTTGAGCCGTTAGATTCGAGTTTTGAGGTTAGAATCTTAACCTATTCTTGTTGTTCTTATTCATCATCTAGCTGCATTGCACGATCAAACCTGTTCCGCACACCATTCATCGATTTAAAGTTGGTTTTAGAAAGAGAAAAACGGTTTTCATGTATTTTTGAGGAAAAGCCTCGTTTGATCCGAAAGTTTGCATTAAAGCTCATGTTTTTGTGTTTGTTTTGCTAAGATCCTTGAGTGTGGGTACCCAGGTCCATGTTTTCGAATTCATAGCATGAAGTCTTAGCTGTTGTAATAGCAAGTTTCGATCTTTGCATTCATCTTCCCCATGT
The DNA here is from genome assembly GCF_055761805.1 of Camellia sinensis. NCBI lineage: Eukaryota > Viridiplantae > Streptophyta > Magnoliopsida > Ericales > Theaceae > Camellia > Camellia sinensis. Next base: position 155,693,581 of record NC_138966.1, read on the forward strand.
TCATGTTCTTCAAGTTTTTCATGCTCATGTTCTTCATGTTATCAAGAGGGAAACACAGATTTTTCCCGACTTCACTTTTGAATGTGGCCATCGAGGCTACACCTCGGCAAGGAGGTGTGGGACCTCGGCCTAGACCTGGTAGTTGCCCAGCGTGTTGTTCCAGGGATAAGAAACTGTGTTTCAATTTGATTGACTTAGTTTTGAAGAATGCCGAGGTCATTTGCATGTAAGCTAGACTTGTTGTGAGTAGTGCATTCAATAGACTTTGCCATGTGTTGTAGGACTTGGACTGGCCTTGACCCCGACGTTTGAAGAAGTAGGTGAGTGGTATTTCTGATAAAGTTATGTTATCAATGTTTTGAAGGACTTTGCTTTGCTTGTCTTGAAAGATATTTGTTAAGCATGAATGATTGTCCTTAGTTTCGTATCTCGTATCATATTTGTTTGAATGACCTTCTCGGAAAGTCCCTTGTGCTGGAGGACTCTAAACTTTCGCAGCATATCTCGTTTGAAAGTCCCTTGTGCTGGAGGACTCTAAACTTTCGCAGCACATCTTGTTTTGAAAGTCCCTTGTGCTGGAGGACTCTAAACTTTCGCAGCACCCTTGATTTGTACTCTAGTGTTAGAGGGCTACGGGCCTTTGTAACATAGGTCCCTCGTGCTGGAGGACTCTAAACTTTCGCAGCACATCTTGTCTTGAAAGTCCCTTGTGCTAGAGGACTCCAAACTTTTGTAGCACCCTCGTTGAGATGCCTATCTTGCTTTGTCTTGCTTTGCCACGGACGGTTTACCGCGTGGATATGTTTGCCGGAATGTTATTGTTTGTAATATGTGATGCTAGTAAGTATCCCTTGAAACTTTGAATATTTGTTAGATGGACGAGGTCCATTTCTTGTTATATATAGAGTTTGTCTTGTATTATTTTGAAAGGATTTCGGCTATTATTCATGCAAACCCCTTTATTATTTATACCATCCACTGAGTATCCAAGCTCACCCTCTCTATATATATGTAGGTGATGAACAAGAAGGCGGTGACGCCTAGATGTGATTTCTGGAGCTTGTTTTGGGTTTTGATTATGTCGGCTTAACCTGCATTTATGTCGGCAGTCTTGAAAATCATGCTTCTCGACTTATAATATTTGTACTTCGAACACGACGGCTGAGAAGCCTTTTGATCAAGATGTATGTTTTTGTATGATTGTTATGTCGGCAAAGAAGATGTCGGCAACCTGGCAGACTGTGTTCTTAGACCTGTAATTCGTACAATTTGTTTACGTCGGCTTGTGGAGCCCTTTGCTAATACGAAAAAAGTAACTTGCATTTTGCTTTGTTTGTAATTAAGTTATAACCCATATGTAAATGGTTGCTATCTCATTTGACTTAAGCACAGCTCTTATGGACCACTTGTATTTTAAATTTTGCTTCCGCACTTGTGAGCCCCATATGTTTATACTCTGAATGTGTGTGTGAATCTTGTAAGTTGGCCTTCGGTAATCTCGGATTACTGGCCATCACGGCACCAAACTACTAGGGGCTGTTTGGGGTCGTGACACCGGCCCTCTTTGCTAAGAAGAAAGATGGTGCCTTGAGATTGTATATCGATTACCGGAAGTTGAATCGGGCTACGGTCAAGAATAAGTACCCTATGCCCCGTATAGATGATTTGTTTGACCAGTTGAAGGGTTCCCGTTGTTTTTCTACGATAGACTTGAGATCGGGTTACCACCAGTTGAGGGTCAGAGAGGAGGATATTCCACAGACGGCATTCCGTACGCGGTATGGCCATTATGAGTTTCTGGTGATGCCATTTGGGCTTACCAATGCACCGGTAGTCTTCATGGACTTGATGAACTGGATCTTCTAGAAATTCTTAGATTGTTTTGTAGTCGTTTTCGTGGACGACATTCTGATTTATTCGCCTTCTGAGAAGGAGCACGAGGAACACTTGAGAGTGGTGCTTGAGCTGCTTAGAGCCCATAGGCTGTATGCCAAATTTGGGAAATGTGAGTTCTGGCTAGGAGAGGTCAAGTTCTTAGGCCATGTGGTATCCGGGGAAGGAGTGTCTGTTGATACGTCCAAGGTTGAGGCAGTGCAAGATTGGGCACAGCCTAAGAGTGTCTTTGAGATCCGCAGTTTTCTGGGATTAGCTGGGTATTACTGCCAGTTTGTGAGAGATTTCTCCAGGCTAGCTTCACCATTGACTAGATTGACGCGGAAAGGGGTCAAATTTGTGTGGTGTGAGACTTGCGAAAAGTCATTCCAAGAGTTGAAAGTTAGATTGACCACTGCTCTAGTTTTGATTATTCCGGAGAGAGGGTTGGGTTATGCGGTTTATTGCGATGCCTTATGAGAGGGTTTAGGTTGTGTGTTGATGCAAGAGGGGAAAGTGGTAGCTTATGGCTCACGTCAGTTGAAAATACACAAGAAGAATTACCCTACGCATGATCTTGAGTTAGCAGCCGTGATTTTTGCCTTAAAAATTTGGAGGCACTACCTTTATGGCGAGAGGTTCGAGGTGTTCTCGGACCATAAGAGTTTGAAGTATCTTTTTACACAGAGAGACTTGAATTTGTGGCAGAGAAGGTGGATGGAATTCATCGAGGATTTTGATTTTGAGTTGCACTATCACCCGGAAAAGGCCAATGTTGTGGCTAATGCCCTTAGTAGGAAATCCATTAGTGATGTAGCTTGTATAGCCATCCGGGAATGGGAGATGTTGGGTGCACTTGGCGAGTTTGATTTGCTCTTGAGCAAATCTGTTGAGGCTGCGGCCTTGTTTTCTGTTGTTGCGCAGCCTACACTTGTGACTCGAGTGTTAGAGGCACAGAGAGGGGACCTTGAGGTAGAATCCCTCCGAGAGAAGATCTCGAGTGGGAAGGTTGAGAAGGGTTTGACGGTGTATCCCGACCTGAGTGTGAGATACCGAGACCGTTTATTTGTGCCGGAGTCTTGCCGAGAGGAAGTGCTCCGAGAGTTTCACCATTTACGTCTTGCGGTGCATCCGGGAGGCACTAAGATGTAACGAGATTTGGGTTGCCAGTTCTGGTGGCGGGAAATGAAGAGAGATGTGGCAGTCTTCGTGTCTAAGTGCCTTACTTGTCAGCAAGTGAAGGCCGAACATCAAAGACTAGCGGGTTTGTTGCAACCCTTGCCTATTGCCGAGTGGAAGTGGGAGCATGTCACTATGGACTTCGTTATAGGTCTTCCGAAGACTCAGCGGGGTAGTGATGCTATTTGGGTGGTTGTAGACCAGTTGACTAAGTCAGCGCACTTCATTCCTATGCGCGTGAGAGATTCGGTAGATCATCTTGCCGACTTGTATATTCGGAACATAGTGAGGTTGCACGGGGTCCTAGTGACGATCATCTCAGATAAAGACCCTCATTTTACTGCTAGGTTGTGGCAGAGTTTGCAGAGTGCCTTGGGCACTAAGTTGACCTTTAGTACGGCTTATCATCCTCAGACTGACGGGCAGTTCGAGCGTACTATTCAGATCCTTGAGGATATGCTTTGAGGTTGTGTCATTGACTTTAGTAGGACGTATAAGAGGCACTTGCCCTTGGTGGAGTTTGCCTACAACAACAGTTTCCAGTCTAGTATCGGTATGGCACCGTATGAGGCCTTGTATGGCCGACTGTGTAGGTCTCCAGTTTGTTGGGCCGAGGTAGGTGATGCACCTTTGTTGGGTCCGGAGTTGGTTAGGGAGACGACGGAGAAAGTTGAGCTTATCCGTAGGAGGCTTGTTATAGCCCAGAGTCGCCAAAAGAGTTATGCCGACCGTAGGAGGAGGCCTTTGGCGTTTGATGTTGGTGATCATGTTTTCTTGAAAATATCACCTAGGCGAGGTTTGATGAGGTTTGGGAAGAGTGGGAAGTTATCCCCTCGGTTTATCGGTCCCTTTGAGATGCTTGAAAAGATTGGGGAGGTTGCTTATCGTTTGGCTTTTCCACCGCAGTTGTCCGGGGTGCATGACGTGTTTCATGTGAGTATGCTTCGGAAGTATGAGCCGGATCCGTCCCATGTGTTAGATTGGACCGACTTAGAGGTAGATGAGGATGCCTCGTATGAAGAGAGACCGGTTCGGGTCTTGGATAAACGGGATCAAGTCTTGCGAGGCAAGACCATTCCCTTGGTAAAAGTTTTGTGGAAGCATCATGGAGTGGAGGAAGCCACTTGGGAACGTGAGTTGGAAGTCTGTGAAAAATATCCGGATATGTTTGTTGATGTGTAATCATGTAATGAAATTTTGTAATAATATTGAACTTTAAGAACATTATATATGTCTTAAGTTGTAAAACATTGTAAATGTTTTGGTAAGTGGAAGCGGTGTTAACGTTGTGCATGTTGAGTGTATTGTGAAAATGCAAGCATGATATTAATGTTGCATGTGTTAAGGAATTGTGGAAAATAAGTTGAAATGGGGAAATTTCAAAGGAATGCAAGTTGATAATGCAGGTTGTTGTGTATAATGTGAAATGCCTCTTGAAAAGAGATGGGATTGACCGGTAACGGGTCGGATTGTTTAACATTATGTTGTAATATTGTTGGGAATGGAGAAAACTTGTTTTTGAAAAATTTGTATTTAATTTCGGGGACGAAATTCTTTAAGGGGGGCAGGTTATAGCGATTCCGGTATTCCCTTTACTGTTCAGTTACATTTCGGACTCGGTTCCATGGAGTTGGTAGTTGTGTTTACCTTGTTGTCGTCCTTTAATTCCATTTGATTGAGTTTTAGGATGTGTTGGGCATGTTTCGAGCAGGTGGGTTGAGCCTTGGTCTAATTTCTTGTTACCAGGTTTTTGGTCGTTTTGCTCGAGCGGGTCGTCTAGCGCTCGAGCGGAGATTGCACACTCCCAGTATTTTCGTGCTTTGCAAAACTTCTGCAGGTGTGATTTCTACGCTCGAGCGGATTTCTTGCGCTCAAGCGGGTCGCGCTCGAGCAGGTCGCGCTCGAGCGGGTAGTACTTTTTTGGAGTAAGTTCTGGGAGGGGAAAATCTACACTCGAGCGGACTGGTTTTCACGCTCGAGCGGATGTACTTTATTCTTGTGTCTTGGAGCTCGAGCGGGACTTCTTGCGCTCGAGCGAACTCAGTATTTTGTTCTTGACGCTCGAGCGTTGTGTTTTTCGCTCGAGTGGACCTGTCGTATATCAGAAGGCAGTTGGGCATTTTCAAGTCACTTTTTACATCCTCACTCTCTCTTACTTTTCAAAAACGCCATTTGAGAGCTTCTCTCTCTAAAACCTTCACTTCTCTCTAAGTATTGATCTAGTAGGAGTTGTTTCCTCACCTTTGGCCTTTACGAAAAGGTTGTTGATCGTCGAGGGCTATCTTTTGATCCAAGAAATTTGTGATTTGGAGCATCTTCATGTTCGTCATCTCCTTCGTTGGGTTTCATCTTTTGGGGTAGTGATTCCTACTCACTCTTATGGGTTTTGACCTAGATTTTTGGGCACTTTGTTAAATGGTTTGATTTTGAGATCTAGGGTTTCAAAATGTATAAAAGGGGGTTTGTTATTTTGATTCTAAAATGTGTATTTTGGGTTTCAAAATAATGATATTGTTGTTGGTTGTTGATATTTGGACTCTTGGTTCTATATTGGGAAATGGGGTAGAAAACCCTAATATGTTGTATAAATTAATTGGTATAATTAATTTGGAAAAATTATTGTTATTTGGAATTGAGTTGGAAATAATGAAATTGGCTCATTATATTGTAGAATGGTAGAGTTGGATTTATTAATCACTCACTCTTGAAAACATTGATATTTTATCTGTTGGAGCTTTTATTATCTGTTTAGAAATAATTGCTTTGGGCTACCGGTGGAGGGTAGTTTTGATTGTTGTAGACAATGCATGATGATTAGGCAAACTAAAACTAATCAGGTGGATGTGTCATAGAGTATGACGGTTGATAGAATATAGTAACGTTATGTATTAATTGATTGTGTGTATGACCTATGTGTATATACGTTGTGTGTATGGGAGGAGATAGGGGATGTACTCCACGGTTTAGGGGAAGATAGGGGATGGACCTCTAAACTGGATGTTGTTTGGGAGGAGATAGGGGATGGACTCCACTGATACAGCTCATATGCTTGTCAGTTAGTGTGTTGATACAGCTCATATGCTTATCCGTGGAAGTGTTGATATAGCTCATATGCTTATCTATGGAAGTGTTGATATAGCTCATATGCATATGTGTGGAGGTGTTGATACAGCTTGTATGCTTATCTATTGCGAAATGGGAAACGTTTAATATGAATTATTATTTTGTTTAGAGTGTGTGGCCAGGTTCTGAGCCATGGGTATGAATTTGGAAATTGGATAAGAAATGGAAAATGAAATGAAACATAGACATAGTGGTCATGTAATAGAAATGGTTTTATGAATTGATTTATGGGAGTTAAACATTTATCAATTGCTAATGTCTTAGTTACTGCTCATATTGTGTTTAGCATATCTCTACTGGGCGTTGGCTCACCCTATATGGGACATTATTTTTCAGGTACAGGTAGCATGCCACCTCCAAGGACATAGCTTGGATAGTTATGGGAGTTGAAAATTCTTTTTGATTAATTTTGTTTGTGTTACATGTATATCAAGCCAAGGGCTTATTTTGTATAGAGTTAGTACTCTTCTTTTGTGTAACCAAGTGTTGACTTGGAGAGCTGTAAGCCCATAGGGCACTTGCCTTTTGTTGTTAACATGTAATACTGTTGTAAGAACTACTCGGATGAATGGAAAGGCGTTGATTTTCTTATATTACTGCATGTCTGAATGATGGGTATTATGTATAATTTTGAGGGCGTTGCAACCCGAATTACTAACTAGGTGATCCCTAAATCCGTTATCAATTCCTTTCATCCGGTCTCTTAAATTGTTGTTCAAGTGTTGTAAGCAATAACCGTGGTGAGCCGATAGGAACACCTTTGGCATAGCTTCTAACAGACCAAGATTACAATATGAAATAATAGTAATCTGATGTTTACCGTCAACAACCTTCCCAAGTTCGTGCAAGAACCACAACCAATTGGCCATGGTCTCTAAATCAACAATCACAAATGCAACATGAAATAGGCTTACAACACAACACCATTAGACAACTGATCACAATATTTCAATGTGAATATTAACACAAGTAGTTTGCAGAAACACTATAAAGCAACAGGTCATGTGAATGTTCACACTGTGTAATGGCCAGTCATATATCTACACTATGCCACTAAATGTGAATATTTACATAGATATACAGCTAAAAAAAATACTAACCATTGTTTCCATCTTTCTCCGTTGCCGCAAGTAATTGACCTTTATACTTTCCTTTAAGGAATGTTCCATCTAGGAATAGCAAAGTCCGACAAGAATTGTATCTAGAAATACACGTAACGAATAATACAAAGAAACGACAAAATTGTTGACTACTCGCGTCATAATCAATATTGACATAACTTCCCGAATTGTAAAGCATCATAGCATCCGAATACCACCGCAGTTGGTCAAACGATAATGAGTGATCTCCATGAATAATAGCCTTTGCTTTCTCCACGCCCAACCATACCACATGGTAACTCACATCTAGTCCATAATTCCTCTTTAAAATAGTCACCACCTCACATGACTGAGCCAACGGCTTGTCCCTCACAATTTCAGAAATAGTACTCAACACCAAATTAGAACTAACTCTCGGATTCTTTGATGTTCGGACATCCGTATCATAACTATGCACATCACTGAACCTTTTGATATAGAAAAAAACCATTTGCTCGTTGTGCTCTACAATGTATAGACCACAAGCAACCTCTCTCCTCGTGTATCGCACACACTGCAGTAACCCTTGTTGTCTCGTTCTTGACATACATAAACTGAAACCCGCATTGGCTTGCATACTTATATAAAATATCACGAAATTCTTATGTACCTCTAACTAACCGTTGTCCCACATGCGTAATACCATTTGCCTAAGGGGCTGACAACAACACCTTCTTCTTATGGTGGCAAAATCTCTGGAGTGCATCAATTTCTTCCTCACCCCCCACATGCAGCGACCCAGAGCTACTCGACTGACCAATATCACGTTTCAAATCAACGACAACCTCTACATAGTGTAACCCCATTGATTTGGCAAGCAATAACATGTTCTGAAATTCTTCATCATTGTCCAAATCACACCTATTAATCTCAGGTAGTCGACAGAACAATGAAATAGAACAAGCGGAAAACTTGTCCCATTTTTCACACAACCGCTCCACCAAACGCGAACAACACAATGCACGAACCACATTTATTATAGTTGTACTGCAACCATATGTGCACACCAACATCATAAAGATATCCATCTCCTATAAAAACACAACAAAAAAAAGTCAACAACCACGTAACAACCATACAAACAACAATACATATAATCCATACTATATGAACATTCACATTGTGCAAACTAAATGCCTATGTGTATAGTTCCACTTCTAAATCCATAGTGAAAATTACCACCACTATCCTTACACAACATAAAACATTTTACAAGTTCAAAATCACAACCCCACAATAAGGTGACATTACATAACATGCAAGCAACCCTCCATAACCTCATATTAACAAGATGTGAACATTCACATTGTTACATATACTCTGAATTATCTCTCCCACACAGAGCCTCATTAAGAAAACATCAAAGTAAAATGAGAACATCCACATTTTTCACATAATCTGAACGACCTCCCCTCCACAAGCCCACGTAAAACGCATATAATTAAACAAACAGAGCATCCAATCTATATCAATCAAAAAAAAAAGCATCTCATCCATCATACAAATCAAAACATAAACTGAAAATGTATTCATAACCAAAATGATACTAACCGTAATCATACAATCCTACACTCGTCTTGTAACTCAAAAACAACTGATTTAAACTAGTTATACTCCAGAAAATGTCACAACCGAACACTGTCCAATCCGTCATCTTCACTTCAAAATCACCGAACCATACTACAATAACAACAATGAAACCTTAGCACATCAAAGCCTTGAAATGAGCATGAAAAATAGAAATGTATCTATCTCAATTAGAATAATGATCAAAAGCGTGAAGATAGAAACTACCAAAACAGAATAAACGGAAAAAAAAGGCAACGTTGTTTGTGTATCAACACAATATATATAAGGGCATAATAGTCCATTTGAAAATGTAAAATTAGTAAAATGGACCAGATGGAATAAAAAGAAAAGTAGATAGACTAATCAGGTTATAATAATCCTTTGTGGACTTAATGGGTTATAACAACTCTAAAATAGATTTATCAATAAAAAAAACCCCTTCGAGGATAGAATTAAAAAGAAATAAATAGCGAAAAGTGAAATTAGTAAAAAATAAAGTAAATGTAAAGAAAGTAAAAGAAATATATATCTTATGGCTATGTTTGGTATCATACTCTTCATTTTTATTAATTAAAATGTAAAAAATATAATCCTTTGTTTTATCTAATTTTTTATTTATTTATATTTTCAACACTACTCTTTATTTTACTTATATATACACAAAAATTGTTTACAGAGTCTCACAAGGCTCTTCCAAATGTAGCAAATCTTAAATTTTTTTTTTTTTGTTAAAATAGCTAGGGGTAAATTACAAATACACCCCTTGAGGTTTTTTTTTAAAGTACAGATTGCCCCTTGTAGTTTGAAAAATTACAATACCCCCTTATTAAAAAAAAATTTAACAGAATTAATTTAAAAAAAAGAAATTCATAATTGATCTCCTATATAATAATAAAATTACCTAAATTATTAATTGAAACATATTTATAACATCATTAAAAACTATTAATTAACTTGATGATTTATTAATAAAAGGGGTGATTTGTTATGAAATTAGAAACCTCAAGGGATGGAATGTAATTTCCAGAACCACAGGAGGCGATTTGTATTTTAACCAAATCTTAAGAGATGTATTTGTAATTTACCCAAATAGCTAGTATTATAATAGTGTCTATTAGAATGATTAAAATATGATAATACTGGTTATAATAACTAACAAGTCTCATCTAAATAATCTATTAGATATATAGAGATATATGTTATGAAAATAGCCCAAACCCGGGGAGGAGGGGGGGAACTGATGAAAGTTATAGTTTTTTCTTACAACCTATTATGACATTGATATGGTAATTAAGTTTCTAATTTCTTGCAAAAAAAAACAAAATATTGTTATAAAAGTAGTTATAAATTATTAACAGGTCTTAATAGTTAGATTTAATTCCTATTAAGTCCTATTCAAAGTTAGTCCTAGTAAAATCGTTACTAAAAATAATATTTTATGATGATTTTTTAAATGTCTCTAAAAATTGTCAATTAGTGACTTTTTGTCACAATTTTTTTAAATTATCGCTAAAACTTACAATTAGTGACATTTTTCTGTGATGAATTTTTTAAACCATCGTTGAAAATTAAAATTAGTGACTTTTTTGTGATGCTTTTTTTAATTTGTTGCTAAAACTTAGAATTAGTGACTTTTTGTGACAATTTTCAAATTGTTGTTGAAAATTAATAATTAGTGACGTTTTTTTAATAATATTTGATAAAAAAACGTTATTAATTATCATAAAATTTAATGGATAATAAATTCATCTATTAAGATTTACATGTCAGTTCCATTTTAGATTTTTCCTTAGAATTGAAATGTGCCTTACCACTTTAACAAAATCTTGAGAAAATATAAAACAGTGGTACATATGAAAAAAAAATTATAAATTAGTGAAAAATTATTGGGTAAAATTACACTTATCTCCTCTTAGGTTTCTAACAAATACGTAGACCTCCCCTGAGGTTTTAAAATTACACTAATCTTTCTCACTTTAGTTCACAATATTCAAATACTCTCCTTCCGTTAACTTTTACTTAGACACTGTTAATTTTTGTAATAAAATGTCCAAAATACCCTCTATTTACTCTTATTTTATTTTTTTTCTATGTCTCTTTTCCTCCATCAACCATTAATTATTCTCCCTCCTAATTTGTAGCTATCCTATCCATTGCTTGATCCTTGTGGCTCAATTTCTAAAGTGAAATTAATATGTTGCTTTTTTATGTATTTTTATGATAATATTACACCTTGTTATATTGAAATGTTGCTCAATAATTTGAAATATGATATAATCTAATTTTCTGATAGTGTGATGATAATTTATTATTAGATATTGTTTGTTATAATAATTGTTATACGATTATGTACTTTTATGATAGTGTTATTTTTTTAACAAAATGTTACTCAATCATAATAAATGATATCATATTCTAAATTATTGAGTAATATTTCGATAAAAAAAACATAAAATTATCATAAAAATATATAATTACATCATCAATTTTTTTAAAACACAATAATTTCACTTTAGGTAATGGTTAGTGATGGAAAAGTATAGCGACCCCGGTCTTCTCCCATTTGATTATTGTATCCGGACTTAGGTTCCGTAGATTCTGTCATTGTATAATTGTTGTTGTTGTTGTCCCTTATTTTCTCATTTGGACTTATAGGATGTGTTGGGCAGGTTTGTTTCAGGTTGGTTGGGTTTAGAAACCAAGTGTTGTTGTCCAGAATTTTGGATCTTCGCTCGAGCGAGGAGTTTGTCGCTCGAGCGAGCTGCTATTTTTGGTTCTTCGCTCGAGCCGGGGTTTGGTAGCTCGAGCGAGAGGTTGCGTCTGATTTTGGACCTGTAGCTGTGCATTCTTGGCTCGAGCGAGCTTTTCTTCGCTCAAGCGAGTTAGTTCGTTCTTCGCTCGAGCGATAGTTCCTTCGCTCGAGCGTGTGTCTGGTTACAGACCTGAGGGTTTGAGTTCTTCGCTCGATCGAGTTTTCTTTCGCTCGAGCGAGCTTTTGGGTTGTTGGCTCGAGCAAGGCTTCCTTGGCTCGAGCGTAGCTTCTCTGTGTCTGGTCGCTCGAGCGACCAAGTCTTCGCTCGAGCGAGCCTGTCCAGTTTATATACACAGCAGCGGGTTTTGATCAGTCTTTTTCATCTTCTTTTGATTCCAAACCCTAGGTCCGACTTCTTTCTCTCCCTACTCACCTTCTTTCTTAGATTTGATCTATTTAGAGGGTGTTTCTACCCTAGTTGCTTTATTAAAAATATAGAGGGAGTCGAGGGCTTTCATTTAATCTGAACATTTGGCGATTTGGAGCACATTAGTATTTGGGCATTCATCTCTGTCTTCTCCATTCGGGTTATTTTCTTCGAGGTAGGGATTTCCTACTCCATTTTATAGGTTTTGTTCTAAGTTTTTGTATTTTGATATGTTGGGGATACTTTGGTAAATTTTGGGAAAAACCCTAGTTGTATTATTAAATTAATTTGTATAATTAATTCATGGAATTGGGAAAAGATGGTTAAATTCATGGAATTGGGGAATTCATTGATTAAATGGCGTAGTTGGATAATTTGAATCATTTGTCTATTGAATTGTTGACATAGTTATTTTCAGTTTAGAAATAACTGTTTTGGGCTATCGGTGGAGGATAGTCGTGATTGTTGTAGACATTGCATGTGGATTAGGAATAACTAAAACTAATCACATTGGTTAAGTCATTAATTTTGACTATTGCATTGATACAGAAAATACGTGTATTGATTGAGCATTGCATTTGCATACATTGTTTTGTGTGGGAGAAGATAGGGGATGTACTCCACGGTTTAGGGGAAGATAGGGAATGGACCTCTAAACCGGATTTTGTTTGGGAGGAGATAGGGGATGGACCCCATTAGCATCACTTTTATGTGTGCTTATTTATATAGAAGTGTTTTATTGATACAACACTAAAATGTGTATCAATCTGGAAGTATGAAGTGTTTTGATTTGAGCTTGAGTCTCATTTGTTTGTTGATATTGGAAGGATGTGAATATGATATATGTAATTCACTGTTGTAAGTTTGGCCAGGTTCTGAGCCATGTTGATAAAATTGGAAAGTAAAACGTGTCTTAGACAATAGTGTCATGAGACTGTAAAATGGAGTAATTGATTATCTTGGTTAACCATCTGTTGAATGCTATTGCTTTATTCATTGCTTATATGTGGTTTAGTATATTTCTACTGGGCTGTGGCTCACCCTTTATGGGAACATCATTTTCAGGTTCAGGTGAAAAGCTACCTCCAAGGACTTAGCTTGGAAGGACTTGGATTTTGAAGACTATTTTTAGTTATTTGTTTTTCATTGTTAGTACATGTAAACACTCAAGCCTAGGGCTTTATTTATATTTGAGTTAGAACTCATACTTTGTGTCCAAGTGTTGGCTTGGAAATATGTAAGCCGGTAGGGCATTTACTTTGATGTTACATGTAATGCTTTTGTTTAGTAAGACTCTGATGGATATTATAATGAATTATTAAAGTGTTTTCTTTAAATAATGCATGTCAATGATATATATAATGGGTATATTTTTGAGGGCGTTACAACTTGGTATCAGAGCGTACCGGGTTTGAATACTTTGGGTACGTGGGAAGTGATTAGTATCACAATGGGTTCGTCTCGTTTGATAGAGACTTAGTGTAACGTTATATGCTTATGTGATAACATGTTTATGTGATTATGTGGGTATGGAATGTAGTTTCTGGGATGATGATTGGACCCTTGAGTTTCTAGTAGTCTTGTTGGAAAGGCACTTGATCACTGCTGCTTCCAACCGGAACTATAGTAACGTATTGGGACTATCATTATCCGGGAATGAAATTCGTAGGTGCTTATGTGATTATGTGCTTACGTGGAATGAATTATTGTTGTCCAATGCATTAGGACGTGAGTGTTTAGCTTCAGCACATTTATTAATGTGCTAAGGTCTTTGTTTCCTTTATTAGGATGTCAGGACGAGGACGAGGACGCGGTAGGCGTGGTAGGCCGGGTAGGCAGGAGGTGCCTGTGCCAGAGGAGATTCCGGCAGTTCAGGAGGGAATTGGCCAGGCCAATGTGGCCGAGCCAGTAGGCCAGCAGGCTATGGGCGCTCTAGCCCGAGAGATAGCAGGGGCATTCAGGGAGTCAGTAGGCATTCTCAGAGCTGAGAATCAAGCTCAGGTTGTTGTTGCGGATGCAGGACCTTCCTTTCTGAAGAGGGAGTTCTTCCGGTCTAACCCGGATGAATTTGTGGGTGATCCTAAAGAGCCGCTTAAGGCAGATGAATGGCTCGAACAGACAACGAAGACGTTTGAGATGCTTGGCATCGAAGATGAGGGGTTGAAAGTGACCTTGGCATCTTTCCAGTTGAAGGGGGATGCGGGTCAGTGGTGGAAGTTTACTAAGGGTCGTATAGGAGGTACATGGGAGGCTTTTGTGAATGCTTTCCAGGAGAAGTTCTTATCTCCAGCAGTCAGGGAGAAGCTGAGAGACCAGTTTTGTCAGCTTAAGCAGTCGAGTTCTTCAGTGGCCGAGTTTGAGGCTGCATTTACTAGTTTGTCCAGGTTTGCACCTGAGTTCGTGGCGTCTGAGGAACGCCGTTGTATTGAGTTTGAGAAGAAGTTGAGGCGTGGCCTCAAGTTGAGAGTTGGGGGAACTATGATTCGGGATTATGGGCGTATGGTTGATGCTGCAGCCCACATGGAAATTATGATGCAGAAGGAGGAGGAAGGACAGAAGGGCTCCAAAAGGAGTCAGGATGGTCAGAGTGATGGTAGGAGACAGAAGGGTTTTAATCCTCAGCAGTCTCAGGATAGCTTTTCTAGATCGACTTTTCCTGTGCCGAGTGCCAGTTCGGGAAAAGGCAGTCAGGGAGACATTACCTGTTTCAAGTGTGGCCAGCTGGGCCACAAGTCTCCAGTTTGTCCTCAGAGGGGAGGAGTGCAGAGAGCAGCATCATCTTCGGCTCGATCTCAGAGCCAGAGTCAGGGTAGAGGCCAGCCACTCTCGTGTTATCAATGTGGTCAGCCAGGGCATATGAAGAGGTATTGCCCACAGTTGGGTGGCACACCTGGTGCATCTGGTTTGAGGCAGATTCAGGGTCAGCAGCCAGCTCAGTCGGATCAGGCCTCGAGGGCCAATCAGGGGGCTTCATCGTCCCAGTCAGTGCAGCAATCTTATGCTCCTAGGGGTGAGCAGGTTGATCAGAGGTCGTCTGGGCGCGTGTACGCTGTTACCGCGCAGGATCTTGTACCGGCACCATCAGTTGTGAGAGGTACCTTCTTGTTTTGCAACTCGGTTGCTAATGTTTTGATTGATACGGGTGCATCTCATTCCTTTGTGTCTGCTGCATTTGCATCTGTTTTGGAGTTGGAGTTAGCACAGTTAGCATCTCCTATTTGTGTAGTGTCACCTCTTGGGGGTGAATTGATTTTGAAACACGGTGTTAGGGGTTGTGATATAGAGGTTGATTACCATAGAATCCCATTTTCCTTTGTAGTTATGCCTATGAGAGGTTTCGATGTTATTTTGGGTATGGACTGGTTATCGTCATACCGGGGAGTTATTGATTGCTACCGCCAGAGGGTCACTTGTTGTACCGTGAGCGGAGAGTATTTTCATTTTCTGGGGGTCCGGGTGGGTAATGTGTTGCCACCGGGGTATGTTCCGCGAGGACGGAGTGAGCTTAGTGGTCTACTTGCTAACCTTTCGATTAGTGAGGATGATGAGTCTCAGATTGTGTTGCCAAGGGTGGTTTGTGAGTACTCGGACGTCTTTCCCGAGGATCTTGTTGGTTTGCCACCGCATCGAGAGATTGAGTTCTCTATTGACCTAGTGCCCGGCACGGCGCCGATTTCTATGGCACCTTATCGTTTTGCCCCAGCCGAGTTAGTTGAGTTGAAGATTCAGCTCCAGGAGTTGCTAGATAAGGGCTTTATACGTCCTAGTGTTTCGCCGTGGGGAGCACCGGCCCTCTTTGTTAAAAAGAAAGGTGGTGCTTTGAGACTTTGTATAGATTACCGGAAATTGAATCGGGCTACGGTTAAGAATAAGTACCCTATGCCTCGTATAGATGATCTGTTTGACCAGTTGAAGGGTTCCCGTTGTTTCTCTAAGATAGACTTGAGATCGGGTTACCACCAGTTGAGGGTCAGGGAGGAGGATATTCCGAAGACGGCATTCCGTACACAGTATGGCCACTATGAGTTTCTGGTGATGCCATTTCGGCTCACCAATGCACCGGCAGTTTTTATGGATTTGATGAACCGGATCTTCCGAAAATTCTTGGATCGGTTTGTAGTCGTTTTTGTGGATGATATCCTTATCTATTCGCCTTCTGAGGAGGAGCACGAGGAACACTTGAGAGTGGTGCTTGAGTTACTTAGAGCCCATAGGTTGTATGCCAAGTTTGGGAAGTGTGAGTTCTGGCTGAGGGAAGTCAAATTCTTAGGCCACGTGGTATCCGGGGAAGGGGTGTCTGTTGATGCATCCAAGGTTGAGGCAGTGCAGGATTGGGCACAGCCTAAGAGTGTGTTTGAGATCCGCAGTTTTCTGGGATTAGCTAGGTATTACCGTCGGTTTGTGAAAGATTTCTCCAGGTTAGCGTCACCGTTGACTAGACTGACTCGGAAGGGAGTCAAATTTGTATGGGGTGAGACTTGTGAAAAGTCGTTCCAGGAGTTAAAAGTTAGACTGACCACCGCTCCAGTATTGATTATTCCAGAGAGAGGGTTGGGTTATGCAGTCTATTGTGATGCCTCACGAGAGGGTCTGGGTTGTGTGTTAATGCAAGAAGGGAAAGTAGTTGCCTATGGCTCACGTCAGTTGAAAATTCACGAGCAGAATTACCCTACGCATGATCTAGAGTTAGCAGCTGTGATATTTGCCTTGAAGATTTGGAGGCATTATCTTTATCGTGAGAAGTTCGAGGTGTTCTCGGATCATAAGAGTCTGAAATATTTGTTTACACAGAAAGATTTGAACTTGAGGCAGAGGAGGTGGATGGAATTTATAGAGGATTATGACTTTGAGTTGCATTACCATTCGGGAAAGGCCAATGTGGTGGCCGATGCCCTTAGCAGAAAACCTGTTGGTGACATAGCTAGTATAGCCATCCGAGAATGGGAGATGTTGGGTACACTTGGGGAGTTTGACTTACTTCTGGGCGAATCCGTTGAGGCTGCGGCTTTGTGTTCTGTTGTTGCACAGCCTACACTTGTGACTCGAGTGTTAGAGGCTCAGAGAGGTGACCTTGAGGTAGAATCTCTTCGTGAGAAGATTTCCGGTGGGAAGGTTGAGAAGGGTTTGTCGGTGTATTCCGACCTGAGTGTGAGATACCGAGACCGTCTGTTTGTGCCGGAGTCTTGTCGAGAGGAGGTACTCCGAGTTTTTCATCATTCACGCCTTGCGGTGCATCCGGGAGGCACTAAGATGTATCGGGATTTGGGTCGCCAGTTCTGGTGGCGGGGTATGAAGAGAGATGTGGCAGCTTTCGTATCTAAGTGCCTTACTTGTCAGCAAGTGAAGGCCGAACATCAGAGGCCAGCGGGTTTGTTGCAACCCTTGCCTATTGCCGAGTGGAAGTGGGAACACGTCACTATGGACTTCGTTGTGGGTCTTCTGAGGACTCAGCGGGGTAGTGATGCTATTTGGTTGGTTATAGACCGGTTGACTAAGTCGGCGCACTTCATTCCTATGCGCGTGAGAGATTCGGTAGATCATCTTGCCGACTTGTACATTCGGGACATAGTGAGGTTACACGGGGTTCCAGTGACGATCGTCTCAGATAGAGATCCTCGTTTTACTGCCAGGTTGTGGCAGAGTTTGCAGAGTGCCTTAGGCACTAAGTTGACCTTTAGCACGGCTTACCATCCTCAGACTGATGGGCAGTCCGAGCGTACTATTCAGATCCTTGAGGATATGCTGCGGGGTTGTGTTCTAGACTTTAGTGGGTCGTGGGAGAGGCACTTGCCATTGGTGGAGTTTGCCTACAACAACAGCTTCCAGTCTAGTATCGGTATGGCACCATTTGAGGGCTTGTATGGCCGACCGTGTAGATCTCCTGTTTGTTGGGCCGAGGTGGGTGATGCACCTCTGTTGGGTCCGGAGTTGGTGAGGGAAACAACGGAGAAAGTTGAGCTTATCCGTAAGAGACTTGTTACAGCACAGAGTCGTCAGAAATCTTATGCCGACCGTAGGAGGAGATCTTTGGTGTTTGAGGTGGGTGATCATGTCTTTCTGAAGATATCACCTAGACGGGGTTTGATGAGATTTGGGAAGAGCGGGAAGTTGTCCCCTCAGTTCATTGGTCCGTTTGAGATCCTTGAGAGGATTGGCGAGGCTGCTTATCGTTTAGCTTTACCACCGCAGTTGTCCGGAGTACATGACGTGTTTCATGTGAGTATGCTTCGAAAGTATGAGCCGGATCCATCACATGTGTTGGATTGGACTGATTTAGTGATTGATGAGGATGTTTCGTATGAGGAGAGACCGGTTCGGGTCTTGGATAGGCGGGATCAAGTTTTGCGAGGCAAAACCATCCCTTTGGTCAAAGTTTTGTGGAAACACCACGGAATGGAGGAAGCCACTTGGGAACGTGAGTTGGAAGTGCGCCAGAAATATCCGGACATGTTTATTGATTTGTAATCTTATAATTAGATTCTGTTATATTGTTGAACTTCAGAGCTTTATATATGTCTTAAGTTGTAAAACATTGAGTTTGTATTGGTAAATGGGTGTATCTTGAAACTTGCTTCATTATAGAAGTTTAGTGTAATATTGCATCTGTTGAGTACATTGTTGAATGGGTTGTATATATCATGCGATTGAATATGATATGGGAATTGTTAACATTGAAAGGAATAATGCATAATAATGATACAGGTTGAGATATATGTTGTGTTATATATTTAATGTGAGATGCCTCTTGATAAAGAGATGAAATGACCAGTTTTGGGTCAAGATGTTTACTAATGAATTGTCAAAAAAAAAAAGAATCTGTTTTAAAAAACTTATGCTTAATTTCAGGGACGAAATTCTTTGAAAGGGGGAGGTTATAGCGACCCCGGTCTTCTCCCATTTGATTATTGTATCCAGACTTAGGTTCCATAGATTCTGTCATTGTATAATTGTTGTTGTTGTTGTCCCTTATTTTCTCATTTGGACTTATAGGATGTGTTGGGCAGGTTTGTTTCAGGTTGGTTGGGTTTAGAAACCAAGTGTTGTTGTCCAGAATTTTGGATCTTCGCTCGAGCGAGGAGTTTGTCGCTCGAGCGAGCTGTTATTTTTGGTTCTTCGCTCGAGCCGGGGTTTGGTAGCTCGAGCGAGAGGTTGCGTCTGATTTTGGACCTGTAGCTGTGCATTCTTGGCTCGAGCGAGCTTTTCTTCGCTCGAGCGAGTTAGTTCGTTCTTCGCTCGAGCGATAGTTCCTTCGCTCGAGCGTGTGTCTGGTTACAGACCTGAGGGTTTGAGTTCTTCGCTCGATCGAGTTTTCTTTCGCTCGAGCGAGCTTTTGGGTTGTTGGCTCGAGCAAGGCTTCCTTGGCTCGAGCGTAGCTTCTCTGTGTCTGGTCGCTCGAGCGACCAAGTCTTCGCTCGAGCGAGCCTGTCCAGTTTATATACACAGCAGCGGGTTTTGATCAGTCTTTTTCATCTTCTTTTGATTCCAAACCCTAGGTCCGACTTCTCTCTCTCCCTACTCACCTTCTTTCTTAGATTTGATCTATTTAGAGGGTGTTTCTACCCTAGTTTCTTTATTAAAAATATAGAGGGAGTCGAGGGCTTTCATTTAATCTGAACATTTGGCGATTTGGAGCACATTAGTATTTGGGCATTCATCTCTGTCTTCTCCATTCGGGTTATTTTCTTCGAGGTAGGGATTTCCTACTCCATTTTATAGGTTTTGTTCTAAGTTTTTGTATTTTGATATGTTGGGGATACTTTGGTAAATTTTGGGAAAAACCCTAGTTGTATTATTAGATTAATTTGTATAATTAATTCATGGAATTGGGAAAAGATGGTTAAATTCATGGAATTGGGGAATTCATTGATTAAATGGCGTAGTTGGATAATTTGAATCATTTGTCTATTGAATTGTTGACATAGTTATTTTCAGTTTAGAAATAACTGTTTTGGGCTATCGGTGGAGGATAGTCGTGATTGTTGTAGACATTGCATGTGGATTAGGAATAACTGAAACTAATCACATTGGTTAAGTCATTAATTTTGACTATTGCATTGATACAAAAAATACGTGTATTGATTGAGCATTGCATTTGCATACATTGTTTTGTGTGGGAGGAGATAGGGGATGTACTCCACGGTTTAGGGGAAGATAGGGGATGGACCTCTAAACCGGATTTTGTTTGGGAGGAGATAGGGGATGGACCCCATTAGCATCACTTTTATGTGTGCTTATTTATATAGAAGTGTTTTATTGATACAGCACTAAAATGTGTATCAATCTGGAAGTATGAAGTGTTTTGATTTGAGCTTGAGTCTCATTTGTTTGTTGATATTGGAAGGATGTGAATATGATATATGTAATTCACTGTTGTAAGTTTGGCCAGGTTCTGAGCCATGTTGATAAAATTGGAAAGTAAAACGTGTCTTAGACAATAGTGTCATGAGACTGTAAAATGGAGTAATTGATTATCTTGGTTAACCATCTGTTGAATGCTATTGCTTTATTCATTGCTTATATGTGGTTTAGTATATTTCTACTGGGCTGTGGCTCACCCTTTATGGGAACATCATTTTCAGGTTCAGGTGAAAAGCTACCTCCAAGGACTTAGCTTGGAAGGACTTGGATTTTGAAGACTATTTTTAGTTATTTGTTTTTCATTGTTAGTACATGTAAACACTCAAGCCTAGGGCTTTATTTATATTTGAGTTAGAACTCATACTTTGTGTCCAAGTGTTGGCTTGGAAATATGTAAGCCGGTAGGGCATTTACTTTGATGTTACATGTAATGCTTTTGTTTAGTAAGACTCTGATGGATATTATAATGAATTATTAAAGTGTTTTCTTTAAATAATGCATGTCAATGATATATATAATGGGTATATTTTTGAGGGCGTTACAAAAAGTGACAAGAAAAGAGCAAATGAAGGGTATTTTTGATATTTTATTACAAAAATTAACGATGTCTAGAGAAAAGTTATTAGAACAAAGGTATTTGTGAAAGTCAATGTAATTTCCAAAAGTTCAGGAGAAGTCTCTATCATTGTCAAAAATCTCAAGAGAGGTAAGTGTAATTTATTTAAAGGAAAAAGTGTGGTAGCTTGAATTAGAGGAGGCTTGAATGGCCCGAATGGGTATTGGCCGGTCGTCCACCCGGATGATCGGCCGAACATACGCCCGGATGACCGGATGAAAGATTGTCTACCGCGATTGTCACTTTTGTCAACCGCGGCTGTCAGCCTCCTCTCCGGACGACCGCCCAAATGACCTCCCAGACGTTTGCCCGGACGACCGGCAAAGTGAATTTCAAGCCATTCAAGCCAACCTTATATTTGGGCTACCAAGCATTGCTCTTTATCCAAATTTATTTTAACTGCAATAATAATGAAAAAGAAGAAATTGAATTATGATTGATGAATTATCTTTCTATTAAATTACTAAACCACCCTCTCTTACATCTTATGTGATAGTCAATCAATCAACACAAGCCTAGATATGATGTCATGTTGGGTCGAGTCATTTTGTGTTAAGACGTTAAAAATGTGAATACGACTCGTTTAATAAAAAATATATATTACATGACATCACACTTAAAAATTCCTTCGAGAAGCAACAATAATAATCCCATTTGAGTTGGGGTTCCAACTTCCAAGAAGCTTTGATGCTGGGATTGTAAGAAGCACCTCCTTAAGTTAATGAAAATTAAAATTTTACCTACAGTTTTATTGAAGTTTTTCATTTTGCTCCCTTTTATATTTCATATTGTTAGGTTTTTATTCTTGGCAATCCCGTTTGACAAAACTCTTTTCAGTTGTAATTATATTCGATCTTTTTTTTATTCTTTATTTTTTTATTTCTGTGAGACTATGAGTTTTAGATGCGAATCCAACATGAATTGTGCCAATGCAGAGGAGTTTGTGATCTTATCCTATCATGTTTGCCATTTCGCTAACTATGGCGGGGATCTAACTGCTTGTCGAAGTTGTTTGTCTATTCGAGCCGCCATTTGTGTGCTCAAGTGGAGAATCTTTGGTTATTGAAATTTGAACTATCTGCAAAAGTACGGGAAGTTGTGTTTTTGCGCTCAAGCGGAACTTCCTGTGCTCGAGCGTCAGTTCGCTCGAGCATCCATTCTTGTGCTCGAGCGAAGATCGCATATCAGTTTTCTATAAATATCTGGTTCCATCTGTTTTTAGGGTTACGGCTTCCAGATCTTCTTCTTGGATATTAGGGTTTATAGCTGGAGCTTATTTACTAGTTTCTTTGATGTTGGTTTGAGTTTAAATCTGGTTTGAAAAGTATGCATCAAAGGATTATTTGTTTCATTCAATATAAAACAGAGTGTTGTTTTTCGGTGGATTCCGTGAAATTTGGGTCTGAAGCTTTGTTGGATTCCGGAGTGACTCATCGTCATGAATTCAACATCGACGTTGTGGATTCAATGTTGGGCAAGACAATTCCGAGCTAAAGACCGTAGTGGAAGAGGCATATAGGGGTCGGTTCAATTCGGGAGTGGATTCGTTAGGTAATTGAGAGTACACTTGTGTAATTCTTTTTGTTTTCTTAGTGGATTGTTTTGTGGCTTTTGCCCGTAGTTTTTTATCACAATTGAAGGCGCTCCAATTGTGGTTTTTCCACGTTAAAATCGTTGTGTTGATTTGTCTTGATTGTTTAATTGGGATTGTTTTTTATTACTTAAAATTAATACATAATCACAAATCAATATTTAGGGAATTTCTAGATTTTTCACATATATACCCCTTAAATTTTTATAGCCCTTTTCCTTCTATTTTTTTCAATAAGATTTTTACAATTTGGCCCTGCTAATATTTTTTTGTTAAAAAGTTCTCATTATATATTCTCTTACCATTTTCACATATTTATAAGGTGTTTTGTATAGCGATCCCGGTTGTCCCTTTACTGTTTTGTTGTATTCCGGACTCGGTTCCGTGAAGTTTGTAGTGGTATCTATCTTGTTGTCGTCCTTTAAGTCCACTTGATTGAGTTTTAGGATGTTTTGAGCAGGGTTGTTACAGGTTGGTTAGGCCTTGGTTTCAATTCCTTGTTGTTCAGTTTTTAGGCGATCTGCTCGAGCGGGTCTTCTGGCGATCCGCTCAAGCAGGGATTGCATACCTCCAGTATTTCGTGTTCCTGCAAAACTTCTACAGATGTGATTTTTGCGCTCGAGCGGGTTTGTTTACGCTCGAGCGGGTTTGTTGGTGCTCGAGCGGGTAGTATCTTTTCGGTGTAAGTTCTAGGAGGGGAAAATCTACGCTCGAGCGGACTGGTTTTCGCGCTCGAGCGGATGTACTTTATTCTTGTGTCTTGGCGCTCGAGCGGGCCTTATTGCGCTCGAGCGTGTCCAGATTTTGTTCTTGGCGCTCGAGCATTGTGTTCTCTGCTCGAGCGGGTCATGTGTATATGAGTTATCTGCTGGGTCATTTTAAATCACTTTTTCACTTTTCTTCTCTCTCTTACTTTTCCAAAAACACCATTGTTGAGCTTCTCACTTTAGAACTTTACCTTCTCTCTAGGTATTGATCTAGTAGGAGTGATTTCCTCACCTTTGGCCTTTACAAAAGAGTTGTTGATCGTCGAGGGCTATCTTTTGATCCGAGAAACTCGTGATTTGGAGCAAGTTCGTTTTCATCATCTTCTCCGTTGGTTGTCATCCTTTGAGGTAGGGGTTCCTACTCACTCTTATGGTCTTTGACCTAGATTTTTAGTTGTTTTGATAGAGTGTTGAACTTGGGAAATTTTGGGACTTAGGGTTTCGAAATGTGTAAAAAGGGTTTTATGGTTTTGGGCTCATAATATGTATTTTGGGTTTCAAAATGATGATATTATTGTTGGTTGGTGATATTGGAACCTTTGGGTTAATATCGAGAGTTGGGGGAAAAAGCCCTAATTTGTTGTTTAAAATTAATTGGTATAATTAATTTGGGAAAATTGTGAACTTATGGAATTGAGTTGAAAATAATGAAATTGGCTCATTATGTTGTGAAAGGATGGAGTTGGATTTATAAATCGCTCGCTTTTGAAAACATTGATACTTTATCTGTTGGAGCTTTTATTACCTGTTTAGAAATAATTGCTTGGACTACCGGTGGAGGGTACTTTTGATTGTTGTAGACAATGCATGATGATTAGGCAAACTAAAACTAATCAATTGGATATGTCATAGAGTATGACGGTTGATAGAAGACATTAACGTTATGTATTGATTGATTGTGTATATGACCTTTGTGTATATATGCATTGTGTGTGTGGGAGGAGATAGGGGATGTACTACACGGTTTAGGGGAAGATAGGGGATGGACCTCTAAACCGGATGTTATGTGGGAGGAGATAGGGGATGGACTCCACTGATACAGCTCATAGGCTTGTCAGATAATGTGTTGATATAGCTCATATGCTTATCTTTGGAAGTGTTGACATAGCTCATATGCTTGTCATTGGAAGTGTTGATATAGCTAATATGCATATCTGTTGAATGTGGATATAGCTTGTATGCGTATCTGTTGAGATGCTGATATAACCAATGTGTTTATCTATTGTATAAGGGGAAATGTTTAATATGAGTCTTTTTCTCATATAAGTGGTTGGCCAGGTTCTGAGCCATTGATGGAAATTGTGAAATTGATAAGAAATGGAAATGGATTATGAATTGGTTTATGAAAATTGAACATTTATCAATTACTAATTTCTTAGTCATTGCTCATACTGTGTTTAGCATATCCCTACTGGGCTGTGGCTCACCCTATATGGGAATATCATTTTCAGGTACAGGTAGCATGCCACCTCCAAGGACGTAGCTTGGGAGGCTAGAGGCGGGCAGACTTTTGTTGTTTAGTTTCTTGATGTATTACATGTATATTCAAGCCAAGGGCTTAATGTGTAAATGAGTTAGTACTCTTTTGTTGTAACCAAGTGTTAACTTAGAAAGCTGTAAGCCTTTAGGGCATTTGCTTTTTGTTGTTAACATGTAATACTTTTGGTAATGGAACTCTGATGAATGGAAGAATGTGGAACTTTTATATATCAATGCATGCCTATATTGATGGGTTTAATGTTATTTTTTTGAGGGCGTTACAACTTGGTATCAGAGCGTACCGGGTTCGAATACTTTGGGTACGTAGGATGTGATTAGGATCACAATGGGTTTGTCTCGCTTGATAGAGACTTAGATGTAGTGTCATATGCTATGTGCTTAATTGATAACATGCTTATGTGACTATGTGGGTATGGAATGTAGTTTCTAGGATGTTGATCGGATCCTTGGGTTGCTGGGAGTCTTGATGAAAAAGCACATGATCAATGCTGTTTGTAACCGGAACTCTAGTAACGCCTCGGGACTATCATTATTCGGAAATGAAATTCGTAAATGGTTATGTGCTAATGTGCTTATGTGGAGTGAATTACAGTTGTCCACGCATTAGGACGCGAGTGTTATAGCTTCGGCACATTTGTGAATGTGCTAATAGTCTTGGTTACCTTTATTAGGATGTCAGGACGAGGGCGTGGTAGGCGTGGCAGGCATGATAGGCAGGAGGTACGTGTACCAGATGACGTTTCGGCAATGCAGGAGGGAGTTGGTCAGGCCAACGTGGCCAAGCCAGCGGGTCAGCAGGCTATGGGCGCCTTGGCCCGAGAGATAGCGGGAGCTTTGGGTATTCTCAGGGCTGAGAATCAGGTTGCTGAGGCAGGGCCTTCTTTCTTGAAGAGGGAATTCTTCCGGTCTAACCCAGACGAGTTTGTTGGGGATCCAAAGGAGCCACTTAAGGCTGACGAGTGGTTGGAACAAATGGAGAAGACGTTCGAGATGCTTGGCATCGAGGACGGGGCTTTGAAGGTGACCTTGGCATCCTTCCAACTGAACGGAGATGCGGGTCAATGGTGGAAGTATGAGAAGGGCAGTGTTGGTGGTGCATGGGAGGCGTTTATGAATGCTTTCCAGGAGAAGTTTTTATCTTCAGCTGCGAGGGAGAAGCTAAGAGAGCAGTTTTGCCAGCTTAGACAACAAGGCTTGTCTGTGGCCGAGTTTGAGGCTACTTTTACCAGTCTGTCCAGGTTTGCACCTGAACTGGTGGCGTCCGAGGAACGCCGTTGCTTTGAGTTTGAGCGGAAGTTGAGGTGAGGCCTCAAGTTGAGAGTTGGTGGATCTTTCATTCGGGAGTATAGACGTTTGGTGGATGCAGCAGCTCATATGGAGCTCATGATGCAGGAGGAGGATGACGGGCAGAAGGGCTCCAAGAGGGGCCAAGATGGTCAGGGTGACGGCAGGAGACAGAGGGGTTCTAACCCTCAGCAGTCTCAGGGTGGTGTGGCTAGATCGACCTTTCCAGTGCCAAGTGCGGGCTCTGGGAGAGGTAGTCAGGGAGGCTTGACTTGTTTTGCGTGTGGCCAGCTGGGTCACAAGTCTTCGGTTTGCCCGCAGAAGGGAGGGGGTCAGCGAGCTGCTTCTTCTTCAGCTAGACCTCAGGGCCAGAGTCAGGGCAGGGGCCAGCATTTGTCTTGCTATCAGTGTGGTCAGCCTGGGCACCTGAAGAGGTATTGCCCACAGTTGAGTGCCACTTCGGGATCGTCTGGTTCTAGGCAGACGCAGAGTTATCAGCCAGCTCAGTCTGTGCAGGCCTCTAGGGCCAATCCGGGAGCCTCATCATCCCAGTCTGTGCAGCAGTCTTTTGCTCCTAGAGGTGAGCAGGTGGATCAGGGGCCTAGAGGGCGCGTGTATGCTGTTACCGCGCAGGATCTAGTACCGGCTCCATCAGTGGTGAGAGGTACTTTTTTGTTTTGCAACTCGGTTGCTAGTGTGTTGATTGACACGGGAGCATCTCATTCTTTTGTATTTGCTGCATTTGCATCTGTTCTGGAATTGGAGTTGGCACAGTTAGCATCTCCTATTTGTGTGGTATCGCCTATTGGTGGTGAGTTGATCTTGAAACAAGGTGTTAGAGGTTGTGATATAGAGGTCGCCGACCATAGGCTTCCTTTTCCATTTGTGGTCATGCCCATAAAGGGTTTTGATGTTATTTTGGGTATGGACTGGCTATCATCATACCGGGCTGTTATTGATTGCTACTGCCAGAGGGTCACGGTTTGTACCTTGAGCGGGGAGTGTTTCCATTTCTTGGGGGATCGGGTTGGTAGTGTGTTGCCATCGATGTATGATCCGCGAGGGCGGAATGAGCTTAGTAGTCTACTTGCTAGCTTTTTGAGGGGTGAGTGTGATGAGACCCAAATTGTTTTGCCGAGGGTGGTTTGTGAGTATTCGGATGTCTTTCTTGAGGATCTCGTTAGTTTGCCACCTCATTGAGAGATAGAGTTCTCTATTGATTTAGTGCCCGGCACAGCGCCGATTTCTATGGCACCTTATCGTTTTGCCCCAGCCGAGTTGAATGAGTTGAAGATTCAGCTCCAGGAATTGTTAGATAAGGGTTTCGTTCGCCCTAATGTTTCGCCGTGGGGAGCACCGACCCTCTTTGCTAAAAAGAAAGATGGTGCCTTGAGATTGTGTATAGACTACCGGAAGTTGAATCGCGCTACGGTCAAGAATAAGTACCCTATGCCCCGTATAGATGATCTGTTTGACCAGTTGAAGGGTTCCCGTTGTTTCTCTAAGATAGACTTGAGATCGGGTTACCACCAGTTGAGGGTCAGGGAGGAGGATATTCCTAAGACGACATTCCGTACACGGTATGGCCATTATGAGTTTCTGGTGATGCCATTTGGGCTTACCAATGCACCGGCAGTCTTTATGGACTTGATGAACCGGATCTTCCGCGAATTCTTGGATCGATTTGTAGTCGTTTTCGTGGACGACATTCTTATCTATTCGCCTACTGAGGAGGAGCACGAGGAACACTTGAGAGTGGTGCTTGAGCTGCATAGAGCCCATAGGCTGTATGCCAAGTTTAGGAAGTGTGAGTTCTGGCTAGGAGAGGTGAAGTTCTTAGGCCATGTGGTTTCCAGGGAAGGGGTGTCTGTTGATACATCCAAGGTAGAGGCAGTGCAAGATTGGGCACAGCCTAAGAGTGTGTTTGAGATCTGCAGTTTTCTGGGATTAGCTGGGTATTACCGTCGGTTTGTGAGAGATTTTCCCAGGTTAGCTTCGCCGTTGACTAGATTGACGCGGAAAGGGGTCAAGTTTGTATGGAGTGAGACTTGTGAAAAGTCGTTCCAAGAGTTAAAGGTTAGATTGACCACCGCTCCGGTCTTGATTATTCCGGAGAGAGGGTTGGGTTATGCAGTCTATTGTGATGCCTCGCGAGAGCGTTTGGGTTGTGTGTTAATGAAAGAGGGGAAAGTGGTAGCTTATGGCTCACGTCAGTTGAAAATTCACGAGAAGAATTACCCTACACACGACCTAGAGTTAGCAGCAGTGATCTTTGCCTTGAAAATTTGGAGGCACTACCTTTATGGTGAGAGGTTTGAGGTGTTCTCGGACCACAAGAGTTTGAAGTATCTGTTTACACAGAGAGACTTGAATTTGAGGCAGAGGAGATGGATGGAGTTCATTGAGGACTATGATTTTGAGTTGCACTGTCACCCGGGAAAGGCCAATGTTGTGGCCGATGCCCTTAGTAGGAAATCCATTAGTGATGTAGCTTGTATAGCCATCCGGGGATGGGGGATGTTGGGTGCGCTTGGTGAATTTGATTTGCTTCTGGGCGAATCTGTTGGGGCTGCGGCCTTGTTTTCTGTTGTTGCGCAGCCTACACTTGTGACCCAAGTGTTAGAGGCACAGAGAGGTGACCTCGAGGTGGAGTCTTTCCGAGAGAAAATCACCAGTGGAAAATTTAAGAAGGGTTTGACGGTGTATCCCGACCAGAGTGTGAGATACCGAGACCGTTTGTTTGTACCGGAGTCTTGCCGAGAGGAAGTACTCCGAGAGTTTCACCATTCACGCCTTGCGGTGCATCCGGGAGGCACTAAGATGTATCGGGATTTAGGTCGCCAGTTTTAGTGGCGGGGTATGAAGAGAGATGTGGCTGTTTTCGTATCAAAGTGCCTTACTTGCCAGCAAGTGAAGGCCGAGCATCAGAGGCCAGCGGGTTTGTTGCAACCCTTGCCTATTGCCGAGTGGAAGTGGGAGCATGTCACTATGGACTTCGTTGTAGGTCTTCCGAGGACTCAGCGGGGTAGTGATGCCATTTGGGTGGTTGTAGACCGGTTGACTAAGTCGGCGCACTTCATTCCTATGCGCGTGAGAGATTCGGTAGATCATCTTGCCGACTTGTATATTTGGGACATAGTGAGATTGCACGGGGTCCCAGTGACGATCGTCTCAGATAGAGATCCTTGTTTTATTGCCAGGTTGTGGCAGAGTTTGCAGAGTGCCTTGGGCACTAAGTTCACCTTTAGTACGGCTTATCATCCTCAGACTGACGGGCAGTCCGAGTGTACTATTCAGATCCTTGAGGATATGCTTCGAGGTTGTGTCCTTGACTTTAGTGAGACGTGGGAGAGGCACTTGCCCTTGGTGGAGTTTGCCTACAACAACAGTTTCCAGTCTAGCATCGGTATGGCACCGTATGAGGCCTTGTATGGCCGACCGTGTAGGTCTCCAGTTTGTTGGGCCGTGGTAGGTGATGCACCTTTGTTGGGTCTGGAGTTGGTTAGGGAGACGACGGAGAAAGTTGAGCTTATCCGTAGGAGGCTTGTTACAGCCCAGAGTCGCTAAAAGAGTTATGCCGACCGTAGGAGGAGGCCTTTGGCGTTTGAGGTAGGTGATCATGTTTTCTTGAAAATATTACCTAGGCGAGGTTTGATGAGGTTCTAGAAGAGTGGGAAGTTATCCCCTCGGTTTGTTGGTCCCTTTGAAATCCTTGAGAGGATTGGGTAAGTTGCTTATCGTTTGGCTTTGCCACCGTAATTGTTCGGGGTTCATGACGTCTTTCATGTTAGTATGCTTCGGAAGTATGAGCCGGATCCGTCCCATGTGTTGGATTGGACCGACTTGGAGGTAGATGAGGATGCCTCGTATGAAGAGAGACCGGTTCGGGTCTTGGATAGGCGGGATGAAGTCCTGCGTGGCAAGACCATCCCTTTGGTAAAGGTTTTGTGGAAACATCACGGATTGGAGGAAGCCACTTGGGAACGTGAGTTGGAGGTCCGCGAGAAATATCCGGACTTGTTTATTGATGAGTAATCTGATATTTAGATTATGTAATGTTGATGGACTTAAGAGCTTTATATATGTCTTAAGTTGTAAAACATTGGTAATGTTTTGGTTTAATGAAAGTATGTTGTAGAACTTACCTTGATATGGGAGTTGATTATGATATTGCAAATGTTGACTATATTGAGGGTGTTTGTTTCAGCTTTTCAGAACCAACTTATGACTTTTAGCTTTGAAAAAGTTATTTTGGACTGTTTGGTTAAACTTATTTCAAACAGCTTCTGATTCTAACAGCTTATTTTAACTCAAAAAAGCTGATTCTGAGAAGCTGCTCACCCCTTGCTTCTGATTATCAGCTTCTGCTGTGAACATGTTAATTTATGGTTATACTCTTAAATTTTTTTATTTTTTATTTTTTTAAAAATAGAAAAAGACTCAAATGGATTATAGATTATTATTATTATTTTTTATGAGAAATGTAGACAAACAAAAAATAAAAATTAATTGAAAAAACTATTTCACAGCTTATTTAACAAACACTACTCAACAACTTAAATCTATAATCCAACAGCTACACCAAACAGATTAACAACTTCTGATTAAAGTCATAATCTATAATCTGTTAAGCTATAATCTATAAGCTATTTTAACAGCTACACCAAACGGGGCCATTGTCGAATTGGAGTTGTATCATGTATATTGAGTATGATATGAACTGTGAACCATGTATGTTGGAAATTGTTGGAAATGGAAGAAAATTGCATGTTGATAATGCACTTGTAATATTTGTTGTGAAATGCCTCTTGAAAAGAGATGGAATTGACCGGTAATGGGTCGGGTTGTTTAATATTTTGTTGTAATATTATTGAGAATGGAGAAAACCTGTTTTTGAAAAACTTGTGTTTAATTTCGGGGACGAAATTCTTTAAGGGGGGGAGGTTATAGCGATCCCGGTTGTCCCTTTACTGTTCTGTTGTATTCCGGACTCGGTTCCGTGAAGTTGGTAGTGGTATCTATCTTGTTGTCGTCCTTTAAGTCCACTTGATTGAGTTTTAGGATGTTTTGAGCAGGGTTGTTACAGGTTGGTTAGGCCTTGGTTTCAATTCCTTGTTGTTCAGTTTTTAGGCGATCCGCTCGAGTGGGTCTTCTTGCGCTCGAGCGGGGATTGCATACCTCCAGTATTTCGTGTTCCTGCAAAACTTCTACAGATGTGATTTTTGCGCTCGAGCGGGTTTGTTTACGCTCGAGCGGGTTTGTTGGCGCTCGAGCGGGTAGTATCTTTTCGGTGTAAGTTCTAGGAGGGGAAAATCTACGCTCGAGCGGACTGGTTTTCGCGCTCGAGCGGATGTACTTTATTCTTGTGTCTTGGCGCTCGAGCGTGTCCAGATTTTGTTCTTGGCGCTCGAGCATTGTGTTCTCCGCTCGAGCGGGTCATGCGTATATGAGTTATCTGCTGGGTCATTTTAAATCACTTTTTCACTTTTCTTCTCTCTCTTACTTTTCCAAAACCACCATTGTTGAGCTTCTCACTTTAGAACTCTACCTTCTCTCTAGGTATTGATCTAGTAGGAGTGATTTCCTCACCTTTGGCCTTTACAAAAGAGTTGTTGATCGTCGAGGGCTATCTTTTGATCCGAGAAACTCGTGATTTGGAGCAAGTTCGTTTTCATCATCTTCTCCGTTGGTTGTCATCGTTTGAGGTAGGGGTTCCTACTCACTCTTATGGTCTTTGACCTAGATTTTTAGTTGTTTTGATAGAGTGTTGAACTTGGGAAATTTTGGGACTTAGGGTTTCGAAATGTGTAAAAAGGGTTTTATGGTTTTGGGCTCATAATATGTATTTTGGGTTTCAAAATGATGATATTATTGTTGGTTGGTGATATTGGAACCTTTGGGTTAATATCGAGAGTTGGGGGAAAAAGCCCTAATTTGTTGTTTAAAATTAATTGGTATAATTAATTTGGGAAAATTGTGAACTTATGGAATTGAGTTGAAAATAATGAAATTGGCTCATTATGTTGTGAAAGGATGGAGTTGGATTTATAAATCGCTCGCTTTTGAAAACATTGATATTTTATCTGTTGGAGCTTTTATTACCTGTTTAGAAATAATTGCTTGGACTACCGGTGGAGGGTACTTTTGATTGTTGTAGACAATGCATGATGATTAGGCAAACTAAAACTAATCAATTGGATATGTCATAGAGTATGACGGTTGATAGAATACATTAACGTTATGTATTGATTGATTGTGTATATGACCTTTGTGTATATATGCATTGTGTGTGTGGGAGGAGATAGGGGATGTACTACACGGTTTAGGAGAAGATAGGGGATGGACCTCTAAACCGGATGTTGTGTGGGAGGAGATAGGGGATGGACTCCACTGATACAGCTCATAGGCTTGTCAGATAATGTGTTGATATAGCTCATATGCTTATCTTTGGAAGTGTTGACATAGCTCATATGCTTGTCATTGGAAGTGTTGATATAGCTAATATGCATATCTGTTGAATGTGGATATAGCTTGTAGGTGTATCTGTTGAGATGCTGATATAACCAATGTGTTTATCTATTGTATAAGGGGAAATGTTTAATATGAGTCTTTGTCTCATATAAGTGGTTGGCCAGGTTCTGAGCCATTGATGGAAATTGTGAAATTGATAAGAAATGGAAATGGATTATGAATTGGTTTATGAAAATTGAACATTTATCAATTACTAATTTCTTAGTCATTGCTCATACTATGTTTAGCATATCTCTACTGGGCTGTGGCTCACGCTATATGGGAATATCATTTTCAGGTACAGGTAGCATGCCACCTCCAAGGACGTAGCTTGGGAGGCTAGAGGCGGGCAGACTTTTTTTGTTTAGTTTCTTGATGTATTACATGTATATTCAAGCCAAGGGCTTAATGTGTAAATGAGTTAGTACTCTTTTGTTGTAACCAAGTGTTAACTTGGAAAGCTGTAAGCCTTTAGGGCATTTGCTTTTTGTTGTTAACATGTAATACTTTTGGTAATGGAACTCTGATGAATGGAAGAATGTGGAACTTTTATATATCCATGCATGTCTATATTGATGGGTTTAATGTTATTTTTTTGAGGGCGTTACATTTTGAAATTGCGAATTTTAAATTTTATCACTTGCTCGTAAATGTTCTCACTTGTTTTTTATTTATTTATTTTTTTTCCCTAACATTAAAACAAAATAAGAAAATTTCATGATTGTGATATTTTAGTGCTTTTAATTACAATTCAACAATAACAAATTTAAAATTAAACTAGACATGCAAACATTAATCTTTATTACAAAAGTGATGGAATCTCATAATTTTAATACAAAACTACCCCTCTCACTAATTTCTGACATTTCCTTCACCCTCTCTCTTACTTTTCTCACTCAGTTAATTAAAACAAAATTCGTTATTAATCTCACAAGTCGAAACAACAACTCATACTAGATAGATGGATAGAAGGAAAGTCCAAACTTGATAACCTCCACGTATTGTTTTTAAATGAGATGGTATTTATGTAATTATTTTTCTTAACTATAGTTTATATATATATATATATATATATATATATATATATATATATCCAGAAATCAATCTATATATTAAGATCCAAAGTCCATCAGTTGGAGTGCCAGCAAATAACGCTTTCTTACTATACTTTATGCATATACAACTGATTTGTTTCGTTATATTTAGTATAAGAAATGGTTTTGGAAAATATGACTTTTTCTTTAATTTTGGTCTATTTTTTATATGGGATCCATATGCCAAAGTTGGCAGGTCTAAGTAGTAACGCGTTCTATGTTGCATTGTGATTCACGTGGTATATTTGGTTGCTCAAAACCATTATTAGGTGAATGGAAATTGAAGCCAAAGAGAGCTCCATGGAAATCGTGTTTTTGATGAAATTTCCTAAAGGTTTGGTTTAAGTCTTGTCCCACATTGATTTGGTGGGCAAACTTTGAGTGGGTTTATAAGGTTTGAGTTTGGAATTTGGGTTAGGCTTGTCTGGCCCAATACTAATGAACCCAAAAATAAACACACCTGTGCCACCATCAATCTGGTCCGGCGACTTGGGCTTGGGCGCAGGTGCGTGGTGTGAGGTTGGGTTGGGCTTGTCTGGCCCAATACTTATCTTTTTGGGCCAAAAACATTTGAATTTTATTTTTCTAAAATTAAATTCTAATTTTTTGGAATTTGAATTTAGAATATTAATTTCAAAATTGGCTCCAATTTTTTTCCCCCACCCGAACAGATGAATATCTGTTTGAATTTAAACCAAACATATTCATATCTATTTGAAATTTAAACCCAATAGGTTCCTTACCTGTTCATTCAAACTAAACAGGTTTAATACCTGTTCAAATAGGTTTGCACTTGTTTAATTCAAACCAAACAGCCACATTTTCTCCTATAAATAGACAGACCTTCTATTGATTTTTGTTATTTTCAAAAAATCCATTCTTCCCTCTATAATTACTCTCTACATTTTGCTGCATTTAATTTTCCTGTGAGAAAAAGTGTATACACAAAGTGTGTTCGTTGTGCGAGTAATTTGTGGTTCTGCAATTATTCATAGTTGATCATTTTATCCTGGGAGATAGACGTTCATAACCTGAGGCCATGTTTGTTTGGGCGGACTGGATTAGCATTCCCATGACTAAT
This sequence comes from Camellia sinensis, assembly GCF_055761805.1. Taxonomy (NCBI): domain Eukaryota; kingdom Viridiplantae; phylum Streptophyta; class Magnoliopsida; order Ericales; family Theaceae; genus Camellia; species Camellia sinensis. The sequence goes on from NC_138966.1 coordinate 155,728,443, forward strand.
AGTCCTAGGACTACGAATCCGTTGGATTATGTATCCTATCTTAACTAATAGTCAAATTTAAAATAATTAGTCCGTACTTCAATTGTTTAACCAAACATCGGATTAATAATTTTATTGGACTATTAGTCCAATCCTAAGCTTATGTCCACCCAAACAAACAAGTACTGTGGAGAGGATGAATCTGTCTTAAGGACATAGTGTTAAACATTAGACTTGATTAGAATTTTGTTCAATAAATACATATGGTTAGCAATTAATTTACTTTTTATTTTATTATTTTTTTGTTTCAGATTTTGATTTTGTTTTTGTAACAAAATAAAAATCTGTTTTTATTTATTTATTTTATATTCTGGTTTGATTTTTGTAATCAAACAATCTCTCTCCTTTTCTTTATTTCTTATGTTTGTTGTTAAGTACACAAACATAATTTATTCGTAACACAGTGAAGATTGTCCAACAATCTTAAGACAAATCTATTTTTTGGTGTCTTTCATTGTATTTATTTTCTGTGCTTTTTACAAAGTGATATTCTGGTTGAAAAATACAATAATAGTAACATACTGTTTGACAAATAGTAGTAATATACTATTTATTTTTTTGACAACTAGTAGTAATATACTGGTATCATTAACAATTTCATAATATTATTTTGTGTAATAGTGTTATAGAAAATTATTGTGTAGTAATTTATTTTCCTGGTTTTAGTAACTAGAAAAATAAAATTATTTTGTGTTATAATTTATTTTCTGGTTTGAGTAACTAGAAAATTAATTTGTGTTTTGGTTTTTCTGATTTTTGTAATATGATATTATGGCTGTTGAAAGCAGTATTCCAAATCCGATTTTTATAACAACTCTGGTCCCTATCCAGAACTATGTTCAAGTTCCAATAAATCATGGAGAAAAACTGGAAAAATTTAATGGCACTGAGTTTAAGAGATGGCAGCCGAAAATGCTGTTCTATCTTACAACTCTAAATCTGGCCCGGTTTCTTCGTGAAGTGGCTCCAGTACTTAGAGAGGATGAAAGTGATTGGCAAGTTGTTGCCGCTGTAGACACTTGGAAACATTCTAATTTTCTGTGTAGAAATTACATCCTTAATGGCCTTGACAACATGTTGTGTAATGTTTACAGCCCTCTGAAAACAGCAAAAGAATTATGGGATTCTTTGGAGAAAAAATACAAGACAGAGGATGCAAGCACAAAGAAATTTGTTGTCGGTAAATTTCTAGACTTCGTTATGGTAGACTCCCAGACGGTAATTTCTCAAGTTCAAAGTTTTCAATTAATTTTGCATGATATTCATTATGAAGGTATGTCTCTTAGCGAGTCTTTCCAAGTCGCTGCTTTAGTGGAAAAGTTACTACTGGCTTGGAAAGATTTCAAAAATTATTTAAAACATAAACGCAAGGAGATGACCATGGATGAATTTATTGTAAGACTAAGAATTGAGGAAGATAACCATAAGGCTGAAAAGAGGAATGGTAAAAATCTCATTGAGTCCAAGGCTAATGTGGTTGAACAAGTGCACAAGACACGTAACAAAAATAGGAAGTTTGCTAGAGATGGTCCTAAACAAGTCGACAACAATGGCAATAAAAAGTTCAAAGGAAAATGCTATAACTGTGACAAAACCGGACATCGAGCTTTTGATTGCCGCCGCCCTAAGAAGAATCACGGAAGTACAAGTAAGAAGACCACCAATCAAGCCAATGTGACAGAATTAGATTACATCTCTGATCAGGTAAATGACATGCTGTGGTGTCTGAGGCTAATTTGGTTGGAAATCCTAAGAAATAGTGGGTTAACACTGGGGCAACTCGTCACATTTGTGCGAACAAGAAGATGTTCACTACTTATAATGAGGCTGCAAATGGTGAACAACTTTTCATGGGAAATTCTTCTACTTCTACTGTGGCTAGACAAGGAAAGGTGATCTTGAAGATGACATCAGGGAATGAACTTACCCTCAACAACGTATTGCATGTACCAAACATCCAGAAGAATTTAGATTCTGGTTTTTTGTTAAGTAAAAATGGTTTTAGGCTTGTTTTTGAGTCTGATAAATTTGTATTAACAAAGAGTGGTATGTATGTTGGTAAAGGATACATGAGTGATGGTCTCTTCAAGTTGAATGTAATGACGGTTATACCAAAACTTGCTATTAATAAGAATAACACATCTTTTGCTTATATTCTTGAGTCGAATTTATGGGATGGTAGATAAGGACATGTAAATTTTGATGCTTTGCATAGATTAATTGGTTTGGATTATATATCAAAGTTTGAAATTGATCCTAATTACAAATGTGAGATTTGTGTAGAAGCGAAATTAACTAAGGCTCCATTCAAATCGGTTGAAAGAAAAACCGAACCTCTAGAATTAATTCATACTAATGTATGTGATCTTAAATTTGTTCAACCTAGAGGAGGCAAAAAGTATTTCATAACATTTATCGATGATTGCACAAGATATTGTTATGTATATTTACTTAGAAGTAAAGATGAAGCCTTGAAAATGTTTAAACTCTACAAAAATGAAATTGAAAATCAACTTGGTAAAACCATTAAAATGGTTAGAAGTGATAAGGGTGGTGAATATGATGCACCATTGAATGAATTTTGTGCACAACATGGCATTATTCACCAAACTACAGCACCCTATTCTCCACAGCAAAATGGAATTGCTGAAAAGAAGAATAGAACCCTTAAAGAAATGATAAATGCGATGTTACTAAGTTCAGGCTTACAGCAGAACTTGTGGGAGGAAGCAATATTGTTTACTAATTATGTTCTTAACATAATACTCCACAAGAAAACCAACAACACTCCTTATGAATTGTGGAAAGGTCAACCACCTTCCTACGAATACTTAAAAGTGTAGGGGTGTTTGGAAAAAGTTAAAGTTCCTGTTCTGAAAAAGACTAAGATAGGACCAAAAATAGTGGATTGTGTGTTTATTGGTTATGCTCAGAATAGTAGTGCATATCGGTTTTTGACTTATAAATCAGAAATACCTGATATAAATGTGAACACTATTATAGAGTCAAGGAATGCTGTGTTTTTTGAACATGTTTTTCCTTACAAGAAAGGACAAGAATTAAGTTCACAGAAAAGAACTTATGATTGTACACAAAGTCAAGAGACTAATGACAATCAAACATAAGAGACTAGTAATGGTCTCGACCAGTAGGATTTAACTGATAATGAACCAAGATGAAGTAAGAGAGCAAGAACATCAAAATCCTTTGGTCCAGATTTTTTGCCATACCTGATAGAAAATGAACCTCAAAGCTTTAAGGAAGCAATGACAGGTCCTGAGACACCTTTGTGGAAAGAGGCTGTTAATAACGAAATTAAATCCATTATGCAAAATCATACTTGGGAATTGGTGGATCTTCCACCTGGTTCTAAACCTCTTGGATATAAATGGATATTCAAGAGAAAAATGAAAGCAGATGGTTCAATAGACAAGTATAAAACAAGACTTATGGTAAAAGGTTACAGACAAAAGGAAGGTTTGGACTATTTTGACACATATTTCCCTATAACAAGAATAACATCCATCTGCATGCTTATTGCCATAGCAGCATTGTACAATTTAGAAATACATCAAATGGATATTAAGATAGCTTTCTTAAATAGTGATCTAAATGAAGAGATCTATATGGAGAAACCCGAAGGGGTTGTAGTCAGGGCAAGAAAAGAAAGTTTGTTGGCTTGTAAAATCTCTTTATGGATTAAAACAAGCTCCTAAGAGATGGCATGAAAAGTTTGATCATGCTATGTTTACTAATGGATTTAAGATAAACGAATGTGACAAGTGCGTCTATCTTAAAAACACTGACCAAATATATGTCATAGTTTGTCTTTATGTGGATAACATGCTTATCATTGGAAGCAGTTAAAACATGATCAAATCAACTAAGCAAATACTGAACAAAAGATTTGATATGAAAAATATGGGGGTCACAGATGTAATTTTAGGAATGAAAATTACTAAAACATCTGACAGATATGCATTATGTCAATCACATTACATTGAGAAAATTCTTGGTAAAATATCAAGGATGATATGAATGTAGCTAGAACACCTGTAGACATTAGTTTTTATTTATTGAAAAATAAAGGTGATGGAGTGTCTCAGCTAAAATACTCCCAAATCATTGGAAGCCTAATGTACCTAATGAATTGCACTCGTCCTGATATAGCTTATGCTGTTAGTAAATTGAGTAGGTACACTAGTAACCACAGAGAACACCATTGGAAAGCGATCATTCGGGTTCTTAGATATCTAAGTTTTACCCGTGATCATGGTTTGAACTTTACTCGATATCCTGCAGTACTAGAAGGTTATTGTGATGCCAATTGGTTGTATGATACTAAAGATTCAAAATCCACTAGTGGATATGTCTTTACTTTGGGAGGCGTTGATGTTTCTTTAAAGTCCACGAAACAAACATGCATCACACGATCCACAATGGAATCTGAGTTCATTGCTTTAGACAAAGCAGGAGAAGAAGCAGAATGGCTTCGCCACTTCTTAGAAAACATTCCAATGTGGCCAAAACCTATGCCAGCTATTTGCATTCATTGTGATAGTCAATTTGCAATAGGCAGGGCACAGAATCATATGCATAATTATCACGACCCAAACCCACCCCTATAGGTTTAGCATCGTAACCGTCCAGTAATCTTTGGATTACCAAAGGCCTCTCAACAAAATAACACATAGTTAGGGGTTGCGATACATAAATTATACATAGTCCATTGAGTTGTGAAGACATACATGGGACAGATAATCTTAAACTTTTATAAACTTACGAGTGATGCCAAAAAATATAGTATTTACACGTCACTTCATGTACATATTAACATAAATCTTCTCCGAAAATCAAAAGAAACAAAGGCTAATACATTCACAAAAACAGCCACTAAACTTGACTTAATCCGGAACCTCCTCGGGAGGAGAAAAGGGTGGCTGACAAAACGGAATCTTAGGCCATCAACTCTAGGCCTGGTCTCGCGCCTGATCACCTATATGCATAATATAAATAGTGAGCTGGAGCCCAGTGAATAATAACAGAGTAAAAGGGTCAAATGAATGTTGTCCATAACAGTTATAGAATACAGAATTCAGTATTTATCAAAGGTGAATTCATGATCATATTCAAAAATCATATGTCATAACAGATACATATTCAGAATCATATTCATAATCAGAATTTACAATTAATCATACGTGGTACATTCATTAGCACTAGCAGAAACAGTTGACCCATAAAGGGACGACCATAAAGGCATACACTTGACCTATAAAGGGGCGGCCATAAAGGCATACAGTTGACTCACTTGCACAGAGATGGTACAGTTGGCTCATAAGACGTACAGTTGGCCCATAAATAGGACGTATACATAAGGATCAATAACAGTTGGCTCATGAGACGTACTATTGACCCATAATTTGGACGTAACAAAACAGATAGCATTTGTCATTTGAAGCTAAGAATGCCACGAATATATTTCGAAAACATTGGACAACCATTCATTCATACAAAAAATAATATTTCAGAAACAAATCATCTTATATCATTCAGAAAATACTTATAATTGAACATAGCTTTACAAAGTTATTACTCACAAATGACAGATGGCTCCAAATAAACGAATAAAGTAGACAAGTCAGATATCTTGTGGCGCGTGACCTACACAAGTACAAAACAAATATATGCTGGATTACACACCCAGAAACATTTACTTTGTTTTTTTCTTATTTTGGTGTGTCTTTACTTTTATCCTCATTATCACTACAAGAAATCGCACATTTGGCAACCATTTTTGGCAACTAAACCAATTTTAGTCGCCAAAAGTACATTTTTTGGCGACTAAAATTTAAATTTGTCGGCGTTGGTTCAAGATATCGCTACTAAAATATTTTAGTCAATAAATATTACTTATTGGCGACTAAATTTGAATTTGTCGGTAAAAAGTCCACTTTTAGCGACTAAAATTTTAATTGGTCGCTGTTAGTCCAAATTTTAGGCCCAAAAAAATAAATTAATCAGCAATATTAGTTTTTTCCCGACTAAGATTAAAATTAGTTGCCAAATAGTACTTTTGGCAACTAATGTTTTCATCGCTGTTTAGTAGCCTTTTGGCTACAAAAAAATTTAGTCGGCAGATCTGTTTCTTTGTCGACAAAAATAATTAGTAGTTGCTAAATGTTTAATTTTCAACTCGTCAATCCTTTATTTCCGCGTGCACCTCTCTCTGTCATACAAATCACACTTTGTAACACACACACACACACATCGTCCTTCACCAAACCTCACAAACACCATCTCCCTCACTGTAGCTGTGACATTCCGATGGCCACCGCCCTCCGCACAAATCACAACCGTCACAACTTACCACCATCATAGCCACACATTGCAGGTTCTCTCTCTCTCGCACTCTCGCTTTCACTCACGATCTGTCTGTGCGTCTCTCTCTGTCACTTGAGCTCTCTCACATAGTCTCTCTGTCTCTTCTTTACTCTGTTTCCCCATCTTCTGACATTATTGGTTTAGGGTTTATTCAAATTTGAATGTATGTGCCTCTAATTTATTAAAAATTTAAAAGATGATGTTCAATATATGTGTTGCTTTGTACACGTATTGCAGGCGTCTCTCTCTCTCTCTCTCTCTCTCTCTTGCTAGAGCTCTCTCATGGACGGTCTGTCTCTCTCTCTGTCTCTCTCCCTTGCTCTGTTTTCCCCTTTTCTCACAATTTATGATAAATTTCAAACATGAATGTGTGTGTATGTATATGCAGGTGAATGTGTGTGTATATATAATGCTATGTGGATATATATATGTAGATGTTTATGGATGAATTTTATTTTTATCCTACAGTTGTTTATGGGTGAATTTTATGGGTGGATATATGTAGATGTTTATAGTAATTTCCTACAGATATAGGTGAATTTTATTTTTATCCTTATATTTTGTAGAACCAGCGAGACAAAATGATTATGAAGAATCTGTCTTTTCTTTTGCTCAATTTTCTCAGCAACCAAACTGATTATATATAATGCTCTGTCTACATATGCAGGTGATTCAATCACTACAGTTATTGTCACTCAACAACAACTGGATTATTCAACCTACACTACATAAGGTACTGTATTTGTGTCCTGTAATTTTTTATGGCGTGGGTATTATTGTGTTGTAATAATATTTATTAAAACATGAAAGGGGAAAAAAAAACCCTTCAGTCATTTCACAGAATACAAGTGAAGTAGAGGAATACATAAGGTTGATTAGGAGACTTAATTAACCTCAGATTTACGTGTGTTATATATAGAGAAACCTAATTTTATTCGCAACGTACCATTGTTTTTTTAATAGAATCCACTAGGGTTAAATATGTTGTCAATTCCCAAAGTATGCATTTTGTTTCATTTTTGATATTTCAATATGTCAATTTGATTTTCAAATTTTGATTTTTATTTATTTTTAGCTATGAGATATTTTTCGATGAATTTCTAAATCAACACCTTGAAACTAATTATTGTTGAACATTGTGCGAAATCAAACTCTTTTTGTGCTTCACTAGGGAAGCTAGTTTGATGAGATATGCTTAGAAACCTACTCTGGTCCTAGTCTTACTTCATAGAGATGTCTGTTTTTACCTCTTCAATATAGAATCTCACTATTGAACACCAGTGACAAAAGAAACAATAGAAGCATAAATTATAAAATCGAAAACAACAAAAGGAGCACCATCCATTTAAGCGTACATGTACATTCCCAAAACTAATTAAGTTATCCAAATGACAACCTGAGTATTCAACAATTACTTCCCAATGTAGAAAGTTTAGAAATTGGAAGTTGATTGGTGATATACAGGAAGTAAAAATTAAATATAATTATAAAAAATAAAATATTAAAAAAAGAAGAGAGTTCCCATAAGGAAGTGATGGATGATAAAATTGATATGCAGTCTTAAAACAAATTTGAGATGCATGAAATAATATGGAAACTAGCTAAAATATTCGATGTAAACTACATAAAGGTAAACTGAGCAAATGGCCACAAGCTTAGCTTCCTCAAGAATAACCGACAATTATTGCAATCGCCAAATATACTTCTCAAGTTATGTGCCATTCTAAGCTCCCATGTCCACTAGATTACTGTAGCTTGTGTCTTATCAGTTTGTGTACCTAATTTTCACATTTATGCCATAAAGAAAAATTGTGCTGGCCCAACATGGAATGTATTTCAAAAATATTTTCCATCCCTCTTATCATTTTCTTCATTGTTTGTATTGAGCCAAGTATAAATATACATAGTTTATCCTCTACTGGTTTCTAGTTTGGGAAATTATTGCCCTTATTTGTGGTTTGGTTATAAATCTCTGTCTATCAGGTTTCATTATGAATTAGAGATTACAATGAGTTGGTTATTTCTCTCACCAACTATCTCACTAAATCTTACAATATTATAATAATCTTAGAATCTCAAAATAATCTTTTATATATACAAGGATTTAAAAGTAATAAACCAAGTCAACAATGGCCTTTTTAGTAATGAGTATACATTTGGTTATTTACGTTGAAGACATCATAAATAAATGGAGATATTTGGTCTCCACATTGCTTATGTCTTGTATCATTCTTTTCATAAATTTAGCCAAATATAGTGCAAAAGTCTCATCTAACACTTGAAAACCAATACAAGGAGATTGATGCTCTATTATTAAAACAAAAATGATATTAAAGGCAAAATTGATGAAATAATGTTATTTTTATAATTATAAACTAAATTGATAGACATTTTATTTTTATTAAATAATGTAAATAAGATACATCATTATGTGTGTGTTTTTTTTATATATAAATTTTGTTTGTATTTTTTTTATATTCCTACTTCACCCAAATTGTCATATTTTATGGCCATCCTCAAAAGTCCTACTCAGTCTTTCATTAGCTTGAGTTATGACATCAATTTTTTGCTTATTACAATGCGGATCCTTTGGTGGTCGTTTTTCTTATCCTTGTTGGGTGTGCCTTGAGAATAATTTAGAACATGCTTTTGGCATGGCAACTCTTGCATAGAAGTGAATTTGCTATTACTTAAAACTCCCATTTCACAAGATTTGAGGATTTCAAAGACAATAGATATAGAAGAGGTGGAGGACCTTGTGCATACTAACTTTCCTCTTTTTCTTCTTCACCACTTTGTACATTGTTGGCTTTTGTGTTTGAGTCTTTTTCACTCTCCACTATTGCGTGCATAAGAGGGAGGATGAAATGTCTTTTGCTTATGAGACCAAACCCTTGCAAACATCACACTTTTGTAAGTTTGCTTCTATAACAAAAGTAAGTTTGGTTCTAGTAAACCATATTTGCTCCTAAGGAACATTGTAGAACTTCACCCACACTGGAATAAGCATTTAAGCTTTGGTTGTTTACTATAATTCGTAACCTTTGATGAATTTTCTCATTCTTTTTTACCTCTCCTTGTTTATGTTGTACGTGTATAGTCCAAATAGTTAGTTGTTTCACCCTAACTTTTGAATACAATCCCTAAACCATGTGTTTCCAAATTTTAAGCCATGTTGCAAATAAATGAAAACTTAAACTTAGGTCCAAAAAGATGTACAAGAGTCGGATGATGATAAAAGATACGCAATTTCGTTGTTGAGTATTTTTGTTTATTTGTTGTCCATTCCTACGTTAATGTTTGCTTAACTTGTAGGGTTCAAAAGATGGACAAGAGTTGGATGATGATAAAAGATAGGTTGAAAAGTAAAGAGTACCAACAAGGTGTTAAGTCATTTATTGACTTTGCTACGAAGGATTTAGGCCCACACGATGATATTCGTTGTCCGTGAGTCGATTGCTTGAATGGCACAAAACATAGTATAGACACCCCATTTTTGACCGTCCTCAAGACTTGGACGTCGCCGTTGGAACACTCGGTGATCATCCGTGCTTGTGTTCGTCTCGAGTTCCCGGAGGTCTCGGCTGCACGCCTCGCCTCAGGATCTCTCGACTCGACTTTTCGGTGTCTGGTTTTGCACCAAACACTTGTGTTTTTGCCTTGAGAGGCAGGGAATGGCTTGTTGGCCATTCCCACACCCCACCGGCTGTCCCCTCACGTCACCGGCCGTTTATTGGTGCCACCGGCAGTGGTTTCTTAAAACCAATGGCCGGTCGGCACTATATTTTGCCGACCGGCACTTTGTTTTGGCCGGTGACTTTTTTTTGCTGGCCGGTGTGACCCTTTTGCACCCTTCAGACTTGGTGCATGCCAGCTGTGCCAGCTGGAATGCACCAACACTCCTCCCCGTGCATGAAGTGGCTGTTTTGCCCCTTTTGCCCCGTTTTGGTCAAAGCTTCTTGAGGAAGCTTGACCCTTTGTCAAAGCTTCCTCAAGAAGCTTGGCCAGTTGTCTTAGCTTCCTCAAGAAGCCTTGACCTCCTTGCCCCCTTTGCCCCCTTTTACTTAACTTCTTTGAGAAGCTTTAGACCATTTCTTTTGCCTATTTAAGGGCCTCTCCTCCTCCATTGTTAAAGGTTGGAGTTTTGAACATAAAAACCAGAGCTTATATACATATACATCTTATATACACACTTTCTCTCTATATTTCCCTCTCTCTCCTCCCTTGTGTGTGTTTTCTTGGCCTAAAAGTGCATTTTGACCTTACTTTTGCACTAATACACACACCATTACACCTTGCTCCGAGATTGAGAGGCATTGAGGGTTGTCTTTTTGAGATTTTGGACTGATTTTGCTCAGTAGAGTGTGGCTGGACCAACTGTTCTTGAAGTGTTCTTCAAGGGTAAGACTTTCACTTTAGTTTCCCCAATCTTGCATTGGATTTTGACCTATCTTTCATATTGATTTGAGCTTTGTGTATAACTAAAAAAAGTCTTATATTTTCATGCTTAAGAACTTTCATTAAGGGTGTTTTGGCATTGGGAGTCGAACTCACCCTCTTAGGCCTTGTTTGGCCCTTTTGGTGCTTCCATTGTTAGGCTTTATTTGCTTGAGTGTTTGGTTCTTTTCAGCACTGAAATCCAGCGGATTTTCATTGGTAAAGAAGTGGGTTTGAGGGCTTTCATAGGGGAGGGACACCCCTCTCCCTTAGTCTCTCTCTTGTTTGCATATTTGGCTCAATGTGGTAGCATGCATGTCTAATCTTGTTTAGCTTCATTTCAGAGCTTATTTGGTGTTTATACATGTTTTACCTCTGTCTCATGTGGGTTTGTTGGTCTCTTTCATGCATATTATACTTGCTTTATATCTCCTCAAGGTTGCCTAGAGGTATGCCATACATTAAGGCCATGATTCTCGCATGATCTAGCCTAATATTATGAAGGTATTAGCATCATTTTTCCATGTTCAAGATCTGTTGGCCATTGTTTCAGTCATGCTTGCCATGTTTGGTGTCACCTCTTTGCATTTTGGCTTGAGAACCTTGAGGGTATGGGTCATGAACATGCATTGGTTAGGCTATTTCGATGATTTGGAATCACTTAGCATATCATTTCAGTCCCTAAACCATGCTTGTATACTTGCATTCATCGCTCCTCTCATGCTTTGAAGTTGTACCCTCTTATGCCTTGAAACGTGCATTGTGTATGCCTAGGTGTTTGTTTCATTTGGGATGCCATATGTGTGGGTTTTGGAGCTCTTTTTGCATGTTAAAATTCTGTTTTTGGTTGTATAGTTCATGCCATGTTTGTTTGGGTTAGTGGTGGTAGAATGCCCTCTGTTATGCCTTAGCTTTGGCCCCCCTTTTGGCTTGCATGTTTATAGTGCATTTTGTCCATCACTTGAGGCACTTTTTGCCACTGTTTTTGGGGGTGTTTGAGGCCTCCCATTTCAGTCTAAGTCCCTTCTTGGACATGGTCGTATGTTTGACTTGTTGCCTCTAATTGCATGCGTGCATTGTACCATATTAGCATTGCATGATGAGTTGCATTGTAGCATTGCATGTTAGGAACATTGCATGCTTGCCATGATATGTTGCAGTACATTTGGCATGCTTTGCATTTTAGTGATATGTTGCATTTTCGAGCCATGTTTGCATAACATGCATTGCATTGCTTGGTTTGGGGTGTCAAACCAAGTGTGAGGGGGGAGAAGTGTTCATACTACAAGTGATGTAACGCGTCTCAACTCTCGGTCACTGAGGCCCTTGACTTTGGCATGATAGGGTTTTGGTATTCATTTATATGTTGCATGCATTTTCATTGAATTGCAACCTTGGCTCCTTAGGCCATCACGCATCAAGATGCATGATTGATGGCCCGAGGGTCAAGGGTCATGCTCCCTTGAGTCCCTTGCATGATAGGGAGTGTGCCCGCGCATACTGTAGACACCCCATTTTTGACCGTCCTCAAGACTTGGACGTCACCGTTTGAACACTCGGTGATTATCCATGTTTGTGTTCGTTTGGAGTTCCCGGAGGTCTCGGCTCGCGCGCCTTGTCTCAGGATCTCCGAACTCGACCGTTTAGTGTCTGGTTTTGCACCAAACACTTGTGTTTTGCCTTGGAGAGGCAGGGCAGGGCTTGTAGACCATCCCCACCCATCACCGGCAGTGGCTAGAGGCCACCGGCTGGTTTTTGCTGCCACCGGCAATGTAGTTTGCCGGCCGGCACTATTTGTTGCCGGTCAGCACTTTGTTGTGCCGGTCGGCACTCTTTTTGGCCAAGATGGCATTTTTGGCCGGCCGATTGCTATTCATCTGCTTTTGCAGATATTTTTAGACAGCTGTCTTGCTTTGTCTCCCCTCCATACACGTGTATGGAGGGATCTCCCTCTTGTAAAGCTTGTCTTGTAAGCTTTACAAGAGATATAGAGAGAGAGAGGCTCTCTCTTGGAAAAAAAAGAGAGAAGACTTAGGTTAGAGACTTGAGAGATATTTTTGGGAGCAAAAAACAGCCATTGTTGAGCTCTTGTTCTAGGGTTTGAGTTAGATACATTTTCTATCTCTCTTTCCCTCTCATTTGTTCACTAGGTGCTTTGTGTCTTACTATTGCACACAAACACCTAGTGTTTCACCTTCCTCTTGGAGCTGAGGTTCTAAAGGGTTTGTTTTGAAATTTTGGTGTTGGATTCAAGCTAAAGGAGGCCTTTGGAACACCATTTGTAAAGGGGTCATCAAGGGTGAGAATCTAGTCCCATTTTCCCCCATTTTTGCATTGATTTTATACCTATCTTAGAGCTGTTTTTGTGCTTATTGTATAACATAAAAAAGTTCTGTTTTTAGACCCTCTTTGTTGTTTATTAAGAGTGTTTTGTTGTTTGAGGGTTGTTGACCACCCTTAGGCCTTGAAAGGCCTCATTTTGGACCATTTTGTGCTAGCTCCGGGATTTTGGTGTTGGGGTCTCTTCACCACTGAAATCTTTAGGGATTTCAGTGGTGAAGATGATGCCTTGAAGTCCCAAGAAGGAGAGGGCCACCCCCTCTCCTTGTTGTCCTTGAAAAGGACATATTTTGGCCTCTTAAGGAAGCCTATGCTTGAGTGTGTGTTGAGCATGTTTAGGATGTTTTTCATGCTTATATATCCATAATATAACATGATTTCAAGTTGGTTTTGGTGCTCCATGCATGCTTAGCATAGTTGCCATGTAATGCCTTGTTTATGCCTTAATGTGCCTTAGGTTGTTAGCCTTTGTGGGAGCATGTTTTAGGCTTAGTCTTGTGAAGATTATGTGCTTATTTTGCCATGTTTTAGGTCTGTCCATAAGTGTTTGGGTTGATTTTGGCATGCTTGATATAGCTCCTTTGTATTTGGGCTTGTTAGCCTTGAGAGTGTGCATGTGTAGCATGCCATCTTTGCATTGTTTTGGTGATTTGGGATCATCCTATATGCCATTTCAGTCCCATTTCCATGCTTGTTTGATTGCCTTGCATGCCTCTTTAATGCTTTGGAAGCTTGTGTAGCAATGCTCCATGTTTTGACCATTATGCATGCCTTTGTTTTCGAGCCATTTAGATGCCATCTAAGTGGTCCTTAGGCATTGTATTAATGCCATAAAACTCTGTTTTGGGTCAATAAGCTCATACCATGTTTAGTCTTGTAAGTGTATTTCAATGCTCCTTGGGTTTGCTTTGAACACTTAGACTATTTGTTGCATGTTTAGCTTGATTTGTTGCTGGGTTTGGCACCATGTATTAGCATGATTTTCAGAGTTTATGTTGCATGATTTTAGTCCATGAATGTCTCTTTCAAGTGTGCTTGAATGTTGCTTGCTTTAGGCCTAAGTGTTGGGTCTTAACATGTGTGTGTGCATGTGTGCTTAGCATCCATTTTGGGCATTAATGGCCACTGTTTTAGGCCTTATTAGAGCTGCCTAATTCATGTATAAGACCATCTTAGCATTAGTTTGCATTGTCATACGTATGCTTGCATGCTTGCATAAGTTCATTGCTATGCCATGTCGCATCCTTAGCTTGTATGCCTAGGTTGCATTGCATCTTGCATGCATTCCTTGTCCCTTGACTTAGGTGATAGGGATTGGGAGTTTTGTTTGATTGGTTTGCATACATTTGAAATCAAAGTTGCATACTTGGTTCTTTGGGCCATCATGCATGAAAATGCGTGATTGGTGATCCGAGAATCGAGGCACATGCCTCTTTGAGTCATTATCATGATAAGGGACATGATTATTGCATACATGCCTTGAATTGTGCTGCCATGCTTTGCCTTGCCCTCTGTTGCTGTGAGTTGCAGGTTCTGCAGGCCTTCTTTGCCGACCGGCAGTGTAAGGTGCCGGCCGGCAATCTTTTCTCTGCCGACAACTCCATTATGTGCCGATGGCCACACACCAGTGCCGGTGGTAATTCCACTCAGCCGGTGGCACTCCCCAGTGTCCAGGGATGCAGTCTTGAGGTTTTGACAGTCTCCAGAGGAGTGAAGGAAAGAAAACAGAGGCAGCCTATGCATGGCGGCACGTTTCCCGAGACGATTTTCCTGTTTTAATTAATTTATTTAATTTGTTAATTAAATTAATTAATTTGTAATATTAATTAGCTTGCGTAGTTAATTAATTTGTAATATTTATTTGGTCCTTCCGAGCGAGGGCAAATCTGTAATAAGTGTGCGTGGGTGGTGTGTATGTCTTCCAATCCCCACTTCTTTCTTCCCTTTTACTTACCTGCTTTGATGGTTAGTATTAGGGCACGTTTAAATTAGCATACCTTATGCTACGCATGCGTGCATTCATGCATTTGTATTACATACATTAGGCCCGGTACATCATGCTAACTGCATTTGTACTTCAAATTCTAAACTGAATATGTGATAGTTGTGCATTTCTCACATGCCATGTTTAGGATAGCCGAGCCTATTCTAGCAACACTTTGTATGCGATGCATTAGGCACTTAACATGGACTTGGATCATGCATGTTTGCTAACGAGTTCTTTGTTTTGGCACGGAGTACGATGTAAGTATTTCCGCTTTAGCATATCGCATGAGTGTGAATGTTGCCATGACAGCATGCTTAACTTGTGGCTAGATGCTTATGTGTTATAAACTGCTTGGATGCCTGTGGGTGGAGGTTGGATTGTTTGAGTTGGAAAAACTCATTGAAATCCGTGTTTTAGCCTACTTGCGAGTAGCAAATTCCAAAGCATTTTCAAAACAAACGGATATGCAATGTTTCCTTTCCAAATTAGGCAATCTAGTCTATACTTGTTTGCTGTGCGCATAACATAGTAATTCTAGGCTGATAAATGGAATAAGAACACATAAAGTTTTCAAATACGGATATCACGGTTAGTAGAGGCCGGTCTTCGGACCGGGCGAAAGGCGGTGCTCATAGCTGACCTTCCCCGATCGTACCCAAGCTCCCGAGCCGAGACAACTCCGGTAATGACGGACATGTGGCCTTCGGCACCGAGTCAGGGTTTCCTAAATTCTCCCATAAAAAATATTTAGGTGGCGACTCTGTATCTGGCAAAGCAGTCCATGTTTGGCACTACTTTTTCAAAAATCTGTTTCTCAAAACGATTTGCCAGATTTGGACTCTTTGGTTCAGATTAAGAACCGTGACAAAAATCGAGTCCGAACTGTAGCATAAGGTCCCCCCCCCCCCCCCCCGCGGGCATGTTACACATACATTTGTTTGAAATTCCATGCCATACACTGTCTGTCCTTGTTGCTGTCAAAAACCAGTTTTTGTAGGGAGTTTCTGCCGACCGGCACTGTAGAGTGCCGACCGGCCATGGATTGGTGGCCGATAATGTGAAACCCCAGCCGATGGGTAAGTTCCATGGCCGGTGGGTATTCCCTTCAGCCGATGGTGTCCTACAGGGTTCAGGGAACCTGTCCCAGGATTTTGGCAGTTTTCAGAGAAGCAGGGCAGTGTAAACAGAGGCAGCAGTGGTATGGTACGGGCTTTCGGGGCAAGATAAATCCGAGCATGCATCATTCACGTATCCCGTGGCGGGGGTTGCGACCATCTTCTCTTTGCATTTAATTTATTAATTAGATTAGAAATTTTGTAATATTTAATTTAGTATCATTTATTCGGACTGTAATATTTATTCGGACCCTCCGAGCGAGGGCAATTGTGTAATAAGTGTGCGTGAGTGTGTGCATGTCTTCCAAGCCCACGTCCTTCTTCCCTTTTATTTACCCGCTTATGATGGTAGACTAGGACATATTTAAATTAGCATACCTTATGCTATGCATGCGTGCATTCATACATTTGTCTTGCATGCACCGGGCTCGGCGCATCATTCTGACTGCATTTGTATTTCAATTCCAAATTGAATACGTGTTAGTTGTAGCATTCCACATGTCATTATAGATTAGCCGAGCCTATCTTAGTTGCATTTTGCATGTGTTGCATTAGCCATCTTAACATGAACTAGGATCATGCATATAATTACTAACTAGTTTCTGTTTTGGCTTGGAGTACTTTGTAAGTTCTTTTGCTTTAGCATCCTTGTATGCGTGTGAGTGTTGCCATGATAGCATGATTACCATGAGGCTAGCTGCTTATGTGATATAACTGCTTGAATGCCTGTGGATGAAGGTCGAATTGTTTAAATTGGGATAATTCATTAAAACTGTGAGTTTTAAGCCCACTCGATAGTGGCAAAACCATTTTTTCTAAAAGTCCACTTAAGGGTGGCAAAACCTGCGTTTTAGCCTACTTGCGAGTAGCAAACCATTTTCAAAACAAACATGCTATGTTTTGTTCCAATTTAGGTGATTTGGTCTATATTTGTTTGTTGTGCGCATAACGTAGTAATTCTAGGCTAATAACCGGAATACGAACACATAACGTTTTCAAAATTGGATATCATGGTTAGTAGAGGCCGATCTTTGGATCGGGCGAGAGGGGGTGCTCATAGCTGACCTTCCCCAATCGTACCCAAGCTCCCGAGCCGAGGCAACTTTGGTGATGACGGACACGTGGCCTTTGGCACCGAGTCAGGGTTTCCTAAATTCCCCTATAAAAAATATATTTAGGTGGCGACTCTGTATCTGGCAAAGCAGTCCATGTTTGACATTTCTTTTCTAAAAATCTGTTTTTCTCAAAACGATTTGCCGGATTTGGACTCTTTGGTTCAGATTAAGAACCGTGACGATTCGAGAGTCCGAACTGTAGTGAGCCAAAATGAACAGAACGGGACTCATCCTCCCGGGGCGTTCGGGGACGTCTACAGTTTCTGGCGACTCTGCTGGGGACTTAGAGAGCTTGACTCGAACTCATGATATCCTGTTTTGATTTCATTTATGTGTCTCTTTGCATTGCACGTGCATTGGTATGCCTAGGACACCGTGTTTGCCATCTGCCATTCCTGAACGGTTTGCCTGAGGCTTGACTTTGTCAAAGCATACCGTAAAGCTGACCGGTCGTGGGCTCTGACAGTATGGGAACACAAACTCCGGTTTTACCGGGGCACCCTTTTCGACCATTCGACCTAGTACATATCGAAATCCATAGTGACTATTCCAAACTAGGACACGTTGCTTACCCGATATTAGGTTGTTTGAAAACCGCTGCGTGCGTAGTGAAACCCTAGCTCCTGACAAAATAGGACAGGGAAATCCTACCCCAACATAGGGGTGTTTTGGCTCTCACTTATCTGCTATGTGCTTTAGAGTGTATCTCTACAGGAACGTACATATCAGTTTGCAAGATTGAGTATTAGGCCCGAGGGCACTAGTATCAGTGTTGTTGAGAAATCAGTTATCTGCGGGTATCAAGTTCAGTTTTGGGAACGGTGATTTGAGAACAATGATCAGTATCGAGGAACAGTGTGTTCGGCTTACCAACTGTGTGTTATAAATACCCAACTGTGCATTGTGAGTGTTTATTTTACGCCGTTATGCTGTCCGATTGTCTGGTTATTTATTGCTTTATTTATCTTTTTGCTAGGTAGTTTAGCACAATTGCTTCCAACTCGGTAGATATTCCCCGAGCACTCTGGACTAGAGGTCGTCAACTCCATCGATCCGAGGATCTGGTAGGCGGACAACTAGTGTACCATTCTTTACCTCCGGTTACTAAACGAAGGGTGGTTAGGCCAAGGGCATCAGTTCAGCAGTCAGTTCAGAGGGCCTTATCTACCCCACCAGAGTACAGTAGGGATCAGGGTTTTGTTTCACCCACAGAGAGGGAACATATACCGATAATTCAGTTAGAACAGAACAGTATGGCTAGTTTAGAGGAGATGGTGCGCCAACTCCAAGAAAGCATGAAAGTGATGCAGCAGGATGCTGTCCGACAGGCAGAGTTCGCCAAACAGCAGGCCACGGTTATGAATGAACAAGCAGAGTTAATCGCGAGGTTACAACACCAAACCGGAGCATCTGCTTCATAGCAGGTCCCTCCCCCACTAAGGGTTCCAATACCTGAAGAAACACCGAATGTCCGGAATGTCCAAGAAGATACAGACATTCCAGCGGGGCCAGCTCCGCCCCCGATTCCACCACAACTGTCCAAGGCGCCCACGCCTGTCAATATATCGGACTCTCCTTTTTGAGTTCGAAGTGGACCCCACAGCCTTAAAATTAAGCAAGTTGGAAAAGATGTTTAAGAAGTCCCAGGGGGTCAAGACCATCCCTGACATCGAAGATGGATACAACGACACAGCGGTGACGCTGCCTGACAGATTCAAAATTCCGCACATTGATCGATTTGATGGGTCCGGGGACCCCATGGTGTACCTGAGGTTGTTTTCAGATATCCTAAGGCCAATGGGCCTCACTAGACTGCAGAAGCTGTCTCTATTTGGCCGGACCCTGTCGGGTGTAGCGGCCATATGGTATGCCAAATTGGAGGATGACGTCAAGAGAAGCTGGGACGAAATGGCTGAGGCCTTCATCTTGCAGTACTCATACAATACACAAATCGAGATTACAACCCGGGATCTCGAGACAACGAGGCAAGAACCCAAAGAGAGCTTCTCAGAATTCGTGACCAGATGGCGGGCTAAGGCTTCGATGATGACCTTAAGGCGCACAGACAAAGATCGGATTCGAATGATTGTGCGCAATCTTCAGCCCAAGTTAATGCAGAAGATGATCATACTCCCCTTTCCTGCCTTTTCCGATTTACATGAAATGGGGGTACAGATTGAGGATGCAATGAAGCAAGGTTTTATTGATAATGACCGGGAGCAACCCCGTAGAACTTTCAATCGTAACACTAATGCAGGCCCGAGTGGCGCTACAACTACCAGGACCTCCGAAGTGAGTATGGTCACCACCAACCCTCCCCCAGGAACTATGGCGGCCGCGCCATTCACCGGTGCATTCAGAAGCAGCCCACAACCAGCCAAATACCCACCCAAAAGCACCAGAACCTTTGCTCCGCTTTATATGCCCCTGTCCAAAGCTTTGGGGGTTTTAATCAGAAAAGGGCATCTGAAGCCCTAGAGCCACGGCCCTTACCAGAAAGACTCCCCGCTACCCACAACCCAGCCAAATATTGTGCATTTCACCAACAGCACGGTCATGACACCGATCTGTGCTTCCGATTACGTCATGAGATTCAAGATCTCATCGATAACGGGGTGATTTTGCCTCTCGAGAAACCCAACGTTACTACAAACCCTCTCCCCACACATAACCAAGCTCCACCACCCAAAAGAGTCAACTTCATCCAAACTAGGGTCATCCCTTACGATCCTAGCATCTATATCACTCCTTCCCACTTGCCTAAGCCAGAAGTGTTCCTTCCCGATTGCACTGATTTGTGCATGATGGACATCTCCATAACCCAACCTAAGCCAGCGGTGATGACTGTCGAGGACAGGAGAGAGAAGGTTCCAAAGGAGAAGGGGGTTTTTGAGCCAGAGTCTGCGAAATCTGGGAGTGGTGTTGAGAAAGCCTATAGTCCAGGTGACTACATTTTGTCAATAGGCCAGGATAGGCCAGATATGGAACTACCAATAGAGGGGGAGCTGTGTGTGATCCAAGGGGACAGTCTGGGACAGGAAACAGATGATTTAACGGCTGTGGAAGAAGACCTTGCCAAGCTCCAGTTTTACAGTAACCAAGATCCAGGAGACTCAGCCGTCAACTGGTTCGATTATGAGGAATCAACAGAGGCTACGGGATGGTTGGACGATCAACTAGATGTGGTAGAAGAGTTTCAGCCACAATAAGGCCTGGCTGGGGCAAGAATGTCAGTGACAGCCGAAAGGGTTGAAGAACAGAGTGCATCGCCGGAGAGCGCCGGTGTCAAGAATTTCGCTCGGGATTGGAGCATTTCGAGTACGGGGATTATTGAACAGTCGGCTGCGTTGACACAGTCGGAACATGAAAGATTTAAAGATTCCGAGAGAATCAGGAAGGCAAAAGCCCATGTGGGGACTGAGACTGCTGTGAGCACAGAAATGGAGAATACCGCGAGCATAGGGATAGAAGGTACTGTGAGTACGAGAACAGTCATGCCAAAGTCGGACAGGTGCCTGTCGGCTGCAGATGGAATGTGGTGGGAGGACGATGATCTATGTCTTGCCCACACAGACGAAGATTGGGGGAGTAACCAACCAGATGATACCTGGTATATCGGCGAAGTCGATCACATGACTAGGAGTGGACGGTATTTCAAGCCTCCACACCTAGATCAACCAGAGGCGTTTGGAAAAGATAGGGAGGCAGAGAAGCAAAAAGAAAAGCAACTCGAGGATGAGGCCGTATTGAGACAATTGAGAAAGATAAAAGTAGACATCTCCATCTGGGGGCTGCTTATGGCTTCTCGAGTACATAGACAGGCTGTCCTTTCAACCATGGACAAGGCCAAACTCTCGATAGAGACTACGCCAGAGCAATTGGTTGGATTGGTTTTTCTGGGAGGAGCTACCCCGATGCTAACATTTTTCGACAAGGAATTACCACCCGAGGGGGCAAACCATAACAAGCCACTCTACATCTATGTGGAGTGTAGGAATAAATGGATACTGGTGGTCCTTGTTGACACAGGGTTCGCCATCAACGTCTTCCCGGCAAGAACAGCCTATGCGATCGGTTTAAAAATCGCGGACTTTGTGCCAACAGCCCAGGTGATTCGGGCGTATGACAACACAAGCCGGGAAGTAACGGGAACAGTTAAGATTCAAACAAAGGTTGGGCCAGGACAGCATGAGATAGATTTCCATGTCTTGGAGGTTCCTGCAACTTTCAACCTGCTTTTGGGGCGGCCGTGGCTGCATCAGGTAAATGCAGTCTCCTCCACCCTACATCAAATGGTGAAATACCCCTATGGAAAGGGAGTAGCCATTGTTTTTGGGAATTCATCGATCCATCCACCGCCGGAAGTATCTACGCCAGTTTTGGAAATTGAGCACGGCATGGAGGCCGTGTTTATGTCAGGTTTCACCCTTGTCGAGGCTCGGGTTGTACAGGACATCATGGCAGCTAATGAAGGGATATATGTCAATGCTCAAGTAGTCTATCTCATGAACAAGCTCCAACACGTCCCCGGGATGGGATTGGGAAGGAACGGCCGGAAAGGCGTCGCAGCATTAGCCGAAGTACCACACAACCCTCATACCTTTGGATTGGGTTATCTACCCACCAAAGAGGACTGGATAAGGAAGGGAAAGGAAATGGCTGGAAGAGCCAGAGCAAAGCAGGCTGGGAAGCCTTTTGAGTTGATGCATAGGCCCATTCAGGGTACCCTGAACGGACGCTTTGTCCGGGAGGGGGAGGATTTTCAGTTTTGCGGCTTCCCAGAGCCGTGGCTGAGCGCGGAAAAGAAACGGGTGCCAGGTTTTGAGATCTTCTTCGACCTACAAATATCCGAGGATGACGTTGCCAAAGGGCGGACAGACCTATCAGCTGAGGTTGAGCAGTGTAAGGAAGTGCAGTCTGAGGACGCTGAAAATGAAATGGGGGTAGCGCTGGCTTGTCTACTTTCAGATCCTCCGATCGTACAGAAATGCTTGGGGGATAACTTCTCGGTATGCATGATCGGGAATGAAACAGCCGCGGGCCTACCATCAACTATTTTGGATGCATCCATCGCACCCTCTCTCGTTTGGCAATACGAAGAGGGATTTTTATCAAGCAGCACCGGGTCAGGTAGTAAGCCAGAATCTGATTCCACCAAGTCTTGTGAGTCGGAATCAGGTTCCAACTTGATTGAGTCTGAGTCCGGTACTCCTGGGGGTGATAACCGGGATGCCACAGTCCTGTCTAGGTCGTCATTTTCTTTCTCTTTTGAGTCTGTTGTAACAGAAGAATCGGACGACTTGAAAGTATTTAATGAGAATGATGTGGATGTGGTTTCTGAGCATTTTTCTGTGCCTTTGATTTATTTCTTAAATCAGGACTTTCAAAATTTTGATGAAAACGACGAAGAAGAAATTCCTCCGGTTTTGCAACGATTAATTGATCAAGAGCAGGAAAGATTTGTTAAACCCTTAATGGATGAAATCACTACTGTGAATGTTGGTACTGAGAAGGACCCGCAGCTGGTCCAGATCGGGTCCACGTTGTCTTCGGAGGAACGCGAGCACTTAGTCGCTTTATTAAAAGATTTCAAAGACGTTTTCACGTGGTCTTACAAAGACATGCCTGGAATCGATCCTGAGATTGTACAGCACCGGATCCCTCTTAACCCCGAGGCCCGACCGATCAAACAAAAACTCAAGAGGATCCGCCCGGACTGGGCTCTCAGGATTAAGGAAGAGGTCACCAAGCAAATCGGCGCACGCTTCCTGTTAGTATCCGAATACCCGACTTGGTTGGCCAACATTGTTCCAGTGCCGAAGAAGGATGGCAAGATTCGAGTATGCGTGGATTTCAGGGATTTGAACAGAGCTAGTCCGAGGGACGACTTTCCCTTGCCACATATTGATGAGTTGGTGGATTTTATAGTGGGGCATGCTTTGCTCTCGTTTATGGATGGTTTCTCAGGCTACAATCAGATAGTGATGGCACCCGAAGATCGGGAAAAGACTGCTTTCACCACCCCGTGGGGGACTTACTGCTATAGAGTGATGCCGTTTGGGTTGAAGAATACTGGAGCTACGTATCAACGGGCTGCGACCACAATATTGCATGATATGATCCATAAAGAGGTTGAGGTGTACGTGGACGACATGATTGTCAAATCCAAGGAAAGAGAGGGCCACTACACCGCCTTACAAAAGTTATTTCAAAGGATCAGAGAATTTCGGTTGCGGCTAAATCCTCAGAAATGTACATTTGGTGTTACAGCGGGAAAAATACTAGGGTTTCTAATTACACAAAGGGGCATCGAAGTCAACCCTTCCAAAATCAAGGCCATCTTAGAAATGCCACAACCAAGGACTGAAAAGGAGGTGCGAGACTTTCTGGGTAAAGTGCAATTCATAAGACGGTTTATCTCAAAATTAACCTTGACTTGTGAACCACTTTTTGGTCTACTGAAGAAAGGCAAGAAATTCCAATGAGACGGTGCCAAGCTGCTTTTGAACAGATCAAAGAATACTTACAGAACCCGCCTGTGTTGTCACCACCAGAGCCGGGGAGACCGTTGATATTGTATCTTTCGGTAACCGAGACCACAATGGGCTGCATGCTCGCGCAAGAATCAGAGGACAAAGTGGAGGGAGCCATCTACTATCTGAGCAAGAAGATGCTAGAATATGAGACTCGCTACACACCGTTGGAGAAGGCTTGCTTAGCTTTGGTATGGGCTACCAGGAAGCTGCGGCACTACCTGTTAGCTCACTCCGTAATGTTGGTTTCACGACTCGATCCCATCAAATATCTTTTTGAGAAACCGGTACTTACGGGTAGGCTAGCTCGTTGGTTGCTGTTGCTTTCCGAATTCGATCTAAAATATGTGACGCGCAAGTCAGTCAAGGGGAGAGCAGTGGCAGATTTCTTAGCCGATCATCCAGTGGAAGGAGGTGAAGCAGTTGAATACTTATTCCTAGATGAAGCCATTTTGCACATCGACAACGAGTATTGGACGATGTACTTTGACGGAGCGTCAAACCAATACGGGTACGGAATAGGAGTGTTGCTAATAGGGCCCGATAATTCTCGTATCCCTCTACCCTTCAAACTCCGGTTCAAAGTCTCGAACAACAAAGCAGAATATGAGGCATGTATTGCCGGTTTAGAAGCAGCCCTGGAACTAGGGACAAGACGGTTAGACGTCATCGGGGATTCGAACCTTGTTGTGTCTCAAGCAAAAGGAGACTGGAAAGTCAAAGAAGAAAAAATGATAATTTACCACCAGACCTTGGACTTGTTAATTCCTCAATTTGAGAAGCTAACTTTCACTCATCTAGTAAGAGAGAACAACAGGTTCGTAGATTCGCTAGCAACTCTATCTTCCATGATAGACATCCTGTCGGGAGTCCGGATACGTCCGGTTATCATTGATCAGAAATTTGTGCCAGCCTATGAGTCAATTGTCGCTATAGATGAGGTTCAAGACGAAAACCCCTGGTATTACGACATTTGGAATTTCTTGGAGAATGAAGCATACCCACCAGGGGTAAATGCCAAGGATAAAAGGACAATCAGAAGAATGGCCGTTCAGTTCATCATCTGTGGGGGTAAGCTGTATAAGAGAGGTCATCTGGGAATGCATAAGCTATGCGATGAAGCTGAAGAATCAAAACGCCTGATGGAGGCCATCCATGGAGGAGAGTGCGGCGCACACATGAACGGAGTAATGCTAGCAAGGAAGATCCTCAGACAGGGTTACTACTGGTCCACCATGGAAGAGGATTGTATCGGCTTTGTTCGGCGATGCCACAAATGCCAGATCCATGCGAATCGCATGAACATTCCGCCATCGAAGCTTTACATTATGACTTCGCCATGGCCATTTTCAGTTTGGGGAATCGATGTGATCGGGGCTATTACTCCGAAGGGGTCGAATGGGCACGAGTTCATCCTGGTTGCGATAGATTACTTTACGAAGTGGGTCGAGGCCCAATCTTATGCGGTGTTGAAAGCTTCACATGTTGCGAAATCCATCAGAAACAACATCATCTGCCGTTATGGGGTCCTAAACGAGATTATTTCAGACAATGGTTCCCATTTCAAGAAGGAGGTAATTGATTTGTGAAAGAAATACAATGTGGCTTTCCATAAGTCGTCCACATACCGGCCGCAGACCAACGGAGCAGTTGAGGCCACCAACAAGAACATCAAGCACATACTGCAGAAGATGGTGGAAACCTACCGGGATTGGCCAGATGAGCTGCCATTTGCTCTATGGGGCTGCAGGACTTCAATTAGAACTTCTACCGAAGTGACTCCGTACTCATTGGTTTATGGGATGGAGGCCGTTGTACCTATCGAGATTGAGGTTCCGTCATTGCGAGTATTGGCTGAGTATCAAATAGCCGAAGCAGATTGGCAGCAAAACAGGTTTGAGGAACTCATGCTCTTTGATGAGAGAAGACTGAAAGCACTGTACCATGTCAAAGGTTATCAGCGCAGAATTGCCCGGGCTTTCAACAAGAAAGTAAAGTCCAGGAATCTAAAGGAATGAGATTTGGTGCTCAAGGACAACCGAGCTCCCATCCACGACCCAAGGGGCAAGTTCAGACCCAATTGGACCGGTCCCTACATCGTCAAGTCTATCTGGTCAGGTGGAGCTATGGTTCTGATGGATCTAGATGGCCTAGAGTTCTCCCAACCGATCAACATGGACAAGTTGAAGAAATATTACCCCTGAGAGGCTCGCTAGGCCGAAAACCCGAAAGGGCGACCTAGGCGAAATTTAGAGCATATAAAAAATTGGAAAATATAAAAAACTGAGCTCGCAAGGTTGAAAACCCGCAAAGGGCGGCCTTGGCAAAAGTTAGAGCGCAAAAGGAGAGTGAAAATACCCGAGTGAACCCCAGGCCTGAACTACGTAAGGCTTGATTCCCATCTTTGGGATACGTAGGCAGCTTCATCCTGGAGTTCAGCCGTAATCTTTTCCCCGATCAACTCTGTCCTTTTGATCATCTCGGTCATCTTTGTCTATCAGCATTCAAGAACTTTGATTAAGGTCCCCAGTACAGTGCTTTGCAAACTAGAGGCAACTTTTCGTTGCTATGCAGTGCTGCGGCACTATTCAGACTAGGGGCAACTTCCCAGTTATAGAGATCCAGGGTTGTACATCTCAGAGACAGATCTCAAGTGTGTCCAGTTCTGATCCATATCGAAAATGATTCTGAAAAGTTTTAATAAAAGTTGACTTTGTTCAAATTAATCTTTTTACAACTACACCATTTTTGAACCAAAGCGGAAAATTTTCAGTGCCACAACTTTCAATTTCATTGATTTCAAAACAGAGTTCTCCTGCCCTTGCATAAATTCAAAGCTGCTTTTTATTACATTCATCAAGAAAACTTGAAAGTACTAATAAAGCAATAAATCCGGAGCATAGTCAAGTCAGGTGCTCCTGCGCCCCCTCCCAGAACTGGTCGAAGCCTCTGATGCCAAGCTGGGCCTTTCCTATGCCTCTTCATTGAGCCAATCCAAGCACTCATCAGACAAAGTGCAACTGAAAGTAGGAGCGGGGGCCAGGAGTTCTCTTGTCCTCCACGCTCTGGCCTGCCGAGCAAGCTGTGTGCCTCAGGCTGGGAATGCAGCAGGATACTCTATCCCCTCTGGCGGGCTGGTCTGATCTTGGCCAAACTGGCGTCGAATCCGGAATGGGAAGTAGAATACACAGTGAGTGAGACCAATCAATTGAATCCCAGTCTGCCGGGACATGTTGTAACTTATTGCCGGAAGGCTAAGCCAAGGGCACCGGAAGACTGAGCCAAGGGCACCGCCAAGCAATACGGTCTGCGGACAAGCGGCACATCCAAGCGAACCACCATCCCTCATCAAGGGCATTGACTAGACGGTGCCGGAAGAAGTAGCCACGAGCTGAATATGCTGGGCAAGAGTCCACAACCTGCAGTTTGTCCATCAACCATACTTGGGAAGGGATGAAAAAGGAGAGAATAAAGAATAGAGACATGTATGATGAGAGAAAAGTGAGAATAGGGTTTTTGTGAGAAAAACCGAGCTTGAGGGCCGAGTGATGTGAGCGATACATATGAGAGATTGGGTGGGAAACATTACCTGTAGTAGTAGTGGACTCCCTGCTAATCTGGTCGTCTCACGACGATAAAAGGCGTCTAAGCCCATCAACGTCTCAGCCAGAGTCATGGCAATACAGCTCTTGCCCTCCTTCAAGCCTTGGGCAACCTCGGTCAGCCGGACACTAGACCCTCCGGAGCCTGAGACAAATAGAAAATGAGATAGCATGCACAAACAGAGGGCGTGTCGCCGGAAGCCTTGCCAATGATGGTTGTTGCGATCACCGGCATCAGAAAACCGATCGATCAAACTCGGAATATCCAGCATCCCGTCACAAATCAGAAACCGAGCGTCACGCATAGTGAGTCCACACATTTGCCCTGAGGATTGGGCATGGCCAAAATTAAGTTGGGGCAGGAGCTCCTCGTCGTGCTCGGACTCCATTAAGGCTCGGAAATCTTCGAAGGTAGGACATATCTCTTGCCCAGCGAAGCTAAAGACATGCGTCACCGGATTCCAAAACCTCGCCGCGGCATGGAGAAACAGAAGGTGCAACGGGGTACGACCCAGAATGAATAGTGCATTTATGTCGAAACCCCAGAAATTCAACTTTTCCGAGCCATCCAAGCTAGCAATCCAAGCTGTGAGATTTTGAGCAAGAAACTCTTCCATTAGAGCAAATCAGTGTGGAATTGAGAAAAACTACGAAGCTGAGGTCTTTTGTAGGAGATAAGGTTGGGTGGAGGACAGGTGTCAACATTTTGGTGGTTCCTTCATTCATGGCCGGCCGGCCAAATATTGTGCCGACCGGCCATCACTTTTTGCCGACCGAACAAATTTATGGCCGATGGCCATTTCTTGTGGCCAATGGCCTCTACCCCTGGCCGATGGTCTTCCTCCTTGTTCCCTGAGCTGTTTATGCTGGGGATTGGGGAACTCCACCACCTCCAATCCCCCCCCGGTGATCGATTCTTGCGGAGTCACACCTGTCTGCTTATCGAGTTATTGTACATTTGCTTATCGAGTTGTATTTCACTCTCTTTAAGTCTTTGATTTGTTTATCGAGTTGTACTCACACTTGATTGGTTATCATGCCTTTGTTTTGCTTATCGAGTTGTAAGTCGGTTCACTACCTGATTATTACGATGCAAGTACTCAATGTTCAAAACAGGTTCAATTTCGTTCACATTGTGGTGTGATACCTTGCGACACGATGCATAGAAAATTTACAAATGCAACATCTTTTGAACAAAATGGTCGTTTCATTCCCATCACGTGTTTTGCGAAATATGTAATTTTGAGAAAGAATAAAACCTGCCCGAGGCAGTGCAATGTGCTTAAACTACCAGTAAAAAGGAAAGTAAAGCATAGAATGGCAGGGTAGCAAAGTGTCGGAATTGATACCAGTAAAACTCCCCTTGCGGTCAACACACCTTCCGCACCTTTGTTCGGGTCAACTACATGGTTTGGCACCTTCATCCCTCCAGACAATGCGGGAAAGCACACTTTTGAAATGTGAACCTTCGAGTTGACCTCAGGCCACAACTTCTACGAAGAACGTCACTTCCCGTATCCATTTCATGTCTTGTGGATTCCACAAATCGTTTCAATTATGTTGTGTTACAGTACTTTACATTCCAGCATTCTGAATAACAAGTTTTTACTCACATGTGTACATTCAACTCTTCTCATACACGTTACTTGCGTAGACCGCATGTTTGTAATCAATTCCATTACTTGCGTAGACCGCATGTTTTGCTTGCGTAGACCGCACGTTTATAATTAATTACGTTACTTGCGTAGACCGCATGTTTGTAATCAATTCCATTACTTGCGTAGATCACATGTTTTGCTTGCGTAGACCGCACGTTTATAATTAATTACGTTACTTGCGTAGACCGCACGTTTATAATTAATTACGTTACTTGCGTAGACCGCATGTTTTGCTTGCGTAGACCGCATGTTTGTAATCAATTTCATTACTTGCGTAGACCGCACGTTTTGCTTGCGTAGACTGCACGTTTATAATTAATTACGTTACTTGTGTAGACCGCATGTTTGTAATCAATTCCATTACTTGCGTAGACGGCGTGTTTTGCTTGCGTAGACCGCATGTTTGTAATCAATTTCATTACTTGCGTAGACCGCATGTTTTGCTTGCGTAGACCGTATGTTTTGCTTGCGTGGACCACATTTTTGTGTTCAAATTCATTACCTGCGTAGACTGCATGTTCTACTTGCGTAGACCGCACGTTTGAAACCAATTTCGTTGCTTGCGTAGACCGCATGCTTATGATCCTTTTCGTTGCCTGCGTAGACCGCATTCTCCACTCACATGTCTGTGCCTTCACAGCATTGTTATGCTTCCCACTTGCTTTGCATTGTCACGCATTTTCAAGTACATTAATATGCATGTTGTTAATCACATTGTACCTGTCAAGTTTGTTTTCTTTGCAGGCACGATATTGTATGTACGGTTCATTTAAGGCTGGTGCAACCCGACGAACCGGACAGGTATGGTATACTCCGAGTGAGGCATATCGAGAATCGTATAATTCTCTTACATCCTTTCTGCAGTATAGTGTAGTTCGGTGTATGCTAGCTTAAAACTGTCGCATGTTATGCTTCGTTACAGCTTTCTTTGCATGATCATAAGTTATGTTCGGCTTTGTGCATTGTCTTACATTTTGCCCCTACCTTCGGGCACATATCCTACTTGTCTTGCATGTCTGTCTAAGTCTTCGGCCTTGTCAAAAATGGGTCGTCTCTGGGCTTTGACATTCACTCCCGTCATTGTTATGACTTTCGAGTTCTGTCAAAGAGGGGCAACTGTAGACACCCCATTTTTGACTGTCCTCAAGACTTGGACGTCGCCATTGGAACACTTGGTGATCATCCGTGCTTGTGTTCATCTCGAGTTCCCGGAGGTCTCGGCTGCTCGCCTCGCCTCAGGATCTCTCGACTCGACTTTTCGGTGTTTGGTTTTGCACCAAACACTTGTGTTTTTGCCTTGAGAGGCAGGGAATGGCTTGTTGGCCATTCCCATACCCCCACCGGCTGTCCCCTTACATCACCGGCTGTTTATTGGTGCCACCGGCAGTGGTTTTTTAAAACCAATGGCCGGTCGGCACTATATTTTGCCGACCGGCACTTTGTTTTGGCCGGTGACTTTTTTTTGCTAGCCGGTGTGACCCTTTTGCACCCTTCAGACTTGGTGCATGCCAGCTGTGCCAGCTGGAATGTACCAACACTCCTCCCCGTGCATGAAGTGGCTGTTTTACCCCTTTTGCCCCCTTTTGGTCAAAGCTTCTTGAGGAAGCTTGACCCTTTGTCAAAGCTTCCTTAAGAAGCTTGGCCAGCTATCTTAGCTTCCTCAAGAAGCCTTGACCTCCTTGCCCCCTTTGCCCCCTTTTACTTAGCTTCTTTAAGAAGCTTTAGACCATTTCTTTTGCCTATTTAAGGGCCTCTCCTCCTCCATTGTTAAAGGTTGGAGTTTTGAACAGAAAAACCAGAGCCTATATACATATACATCTTATATACACACACTCTCTCTATATTTCCCTCTCTCTCCTCCCTTGTGTGTGTTTTCTAGGCCTAAAAGTGCATTTTGACCTTACTTTTGCACTAATACACACACCATTACACCTTGCTCCGAGATTGAGAGGCATTGAGGGTTGTTTTTTTGAGATTTTGGACTGATTTTGCTCAGTAGAGTGTGGCTGGACCAACTGTTCTTGAAGTGTTCTTCAAGGATAAGACTTTCACTTTAGTTTTCCCAATCTTGCATTGGCTTTTGACTTATCTTGCATATTTATTTGAGCTTTGTGTATAACTAAAAAAAGTCTTATATTTTCATGCTTAAGAACTTTCATTAAGGGTGTTTTGGCATTGGGGGTCGAACTCACCCTCTTAGGCCTTGTTTGGCCCTTTTGGTGCTTCCATTGTTATGCTTTACTTGCTTGAGTGTTTGGTTCTTTTCACCACTGAAATCCAGTGGATTTTCAGTGGTAAAGAAGAGGGTTTGAGGTCTTGAATAGGGGAGGGACACCCCTCTCCCTTAGTCTCTCTCGTGTTTGCATATTTGGCTCAATGTGGTAGCATGCATGTCTAATCTTGTTTAGCTTCATTTCAGAGCTTATTTGGTGTTTATACAACATGTTTTACCTCTGTCTCATGTGGGTTTGTTGGTCTCTTTCATGCATATTATACTTGCTTTATATCTCCTCAAGGTTGCCTAGAGGTATGCCATACATTAAGGCCATGATTCTCGCATGATCTAGCCTAGTATTATGAAGGTATTAGTATCATTTTGCCATGCTCAAGATCTGTTGGCCACTGTTTCAGTCATGCTTGCCATGTTTGGTGTCACCTCTTTGCAGTTTGGCTTGAGAGCCTTGAGGGTATGGGTCATGAACATGCATTGGTTAGGCTATTTCGATGATTTGGAATCACTTAGCATATCATTTCAGTCCCTAAACCATGCTTGTATACTTGCATTCATCGCTCCTCTCATGCTTTGAAGTTGTACCCTCTTATGCCTTGAAACGTGCATTGTGTATGCCTAGGTGTTTGTTTCATTTGGGATGCCATATGTGTGGGTTTTGGAGCTCTTTTTGCATGTTAAAATTCTGTTTTTGGTTGTATAGTTCATGCCATGTTTGTTTGGGTTAGTGGTGGTAGAATGCCCTTTGTTATGCCTTAGCTTTGGCCCCCCTTTTGGCTTGCATGTTTATAGTGCATTTTGTCCATCACTTGAGGCACTTTTTGCCACTGTTTTTGGGGGTGTTTGAGGCCTCCCATTTCAGTCTATCTCCCTTCTTGGACATGGTCGTATGTTTGACTTGTTGCCTCTAATTGCATGCGTGCATTGTACCATATTAGCATTGCATGATGAGTTGCATTGTAGAATTGCATGTTAGGAACATTGCATGCTTGCCATGATATGTTGCATTACATTTGGCATGCTTTGCATTTTAGTGATATGTTGCATTTTCGAGCCATGTTTGCATAACATGCATTGCATTGCTTGGTTTGGGGTGTCAAACCAAGTGTGGAGGGGGGGGGAGAAGTGTTCATACTACAAGTGATGTAACGCGTCTCAACTCTCGGTCACTGAGGCCCTTGACTTTGGCATGATAGGGTTTTGGTATTCATTTATATGTTGCATGCATTTTCATTGAATTGCAACCTTGGCTCCTTAGGCCATCACGCATCAAGATGCATGATTGATGGCCCGAGGGTCAAGGGTCATGCTCCCTCGAGTCCCTTGCATCATAGGGAGTGTGCCCGCGCATTCATTTGTTTGAAATTCCATGTCGTACACTGTCTGTCCTTGTTGCTGTCAAAAACCAATTTCTGCAGGGAGTTTCTGCCGACCAGCACTGTAGAGTGCCGACCGGCCATGGATTGGTGGCCGATAATGTGAAACCCCAGCCGAAGGGTAAGTTTCATGTCCGGTGGGTATTCCCTTCAGCCGATGGTGTCCTACAAGGTTCAGGGAAACTGTCCCAGGATTTTGGCAATTTTCAAAGAAGCAGGGCAGTGTAAACAGAGGCAGCAGTGGTATGGTACGGGCTTTTGGGGCAAGATAAATCTGAGCATGCATCATTCACGCATCCCGAGGCAGGGGTTGCGACCATCTTCTCTTTGCATTTAATTTATTAATTAGATTAGAAATTTTCTAATATTTAATTTAGTATCATTTATTCGGACTGTAATATTTATTCGGACCCTCCGAGCGAGGGCAATTGTGTAATAAATGTGCGTGTGTGCATGTCTTCCAAGCCCACGTCCTTCTTCCCTTTTATTTACCCGCTTATGATGGTAGACTAGGACATATTTAAATTAGCATACCTTATGCTTTGCATGCGTGCATTCATACATTTGTCTTGCATGCACCGGGCTTGGCGCATCATTCTAACTGCATTTGTATTTCAATTCCAAATTGAATACGTGCTAGTTGTAGCATTTCACATGTCATTGTAGATTAGCCGAGCCTATCTTAGTTGCATTTTGCATGTGTTGCATTAGCCATCTTAACATGAACTAGGATCATGCATTTGATTACTAACTGGTTTCTGTTTTGGCTTGGAGTACTCTGTAAGTTCTTTTGCTTTAGCATCCTTGCATGCGTGTGAGTGTTGCCATGATAGCATGATTACCATGAGGCTAGCTGCTTATGTGATATAACTGCTTGAATGCCTGTGGATGAAGGTCGAATTGCTTAAATTGGGATAATTCATTAAAACTGTGAGTTTTAAGCCCACTCGATAGTGGCAAAACCATTTTTTCTAAAAGTCCACTTAAGGGTGGCAAAACCTGCATTTTAGCCTACTTGCGAGTAGCAAACCATTTTCAAAACAAACATGCTATGTTTTGTTCCAATTTGGGTGATTTGGTCTATATTTGTTTGCTGTGCGCATAACGTAGTAATTCTAGGCTAATAACCGGAATAAGAACACATAACGTTTTCAAAATCGGATATCATGGTTAGTAGAGGCCGATCTTCGGATCTTGCGAGAGGGGGTGCTCATAGCTGACCTTCCTCAATCGTACCCAAGCTCCCGAGCCGAGGCAACTTTGGTGATGACGGACACGTGGCCTTTGGCACCGAGTCAGGGTTTCCTAAATTCCCCCATAAAAAATATATTTAGGTGGCGACTCTATATCTGGCAAAGCAGTCCATGTTTGGCACTTCTTTTCTAAAAATCTGTTTTTCTCAAAGCGATTTGCCGGATTTGGACTCTTTGGTTCAGATTAAGAACCGTGATGATTCGAGAGTCCGAACTGTAGTGAGCCCAAATGAACAGAACGGGACTCATCCTCCCGGGGCGTTCGGGGACGTCTTCAGTTTCTGGCGACTCTACTGGGACTTAGAGAGCTTGACTCGAACTCATGATATCCTGTTTTGATTTCATTTATGTGTCTCTTTGCATTGCATGTGCATTGGTGTGCCTAGGACACCGTGTTTGCCATCTGCCATTCCTGAACAGTTTGCCCGAGGCTTGACTTTGTCAAAGCATGCCATAAAGCTGACCGGTTGTGGGCTCTGACAGTATGGGAACACAAACCCCGGTTTTACCGGGGCACCCTTTTCGACCATTTGACCTAGTACATATCGAAATCCATAGTGACTATTCCAAACTAAGACAGGTTGCTTACCCGATGTTGGGTTGTTTGAAAACCGCTGCGTGCGTAGTGAAACCCTAGCTCCTGACAAAATAGGACAGGGAAACCCTACCCCAACATAGGGGTGTTTTGGCTTTCACTTATCTGCTATGTGCTTTAGAGTGTATCTCTATAGGAACGTACATATCAGTTTGGAAGATTGAGTATTAGGCCCGAGGGCACCAGTATCAGTGTTGTTGAGAAATCAGTTATTTGCGGGTATCAAGTTCAGTTTTCGGAACGGTGATTTGAGAACAATGATCAGTATCTAGGAACAGTGTGTTCGGCTTACCAACTGTGTGTTATAAATACCCAACTGTGCGTTGTATGTGTTTATTTTATGCCGTTATGCTGTCCGATTGCCTGGTTATTTATTGTTTTATTTATCTTTTTGCTAGGTAGTTTAGCACAATTGCTTCCAACCCAGTAGATATTCCCCGAGCACTCTGGACTAGAGGTCGTCGACTCCATCGATCCGAGGATCTGGTAGGCGGACAACCAGTGTACCATTCTTTACCTCCGGTTACGAAACGGAGGGCTGTTAGGCCAAGGGCATCAGTTCAGCAGTCAGTTCAGAGGGCCTTATCTACCCCACCAGAGTACAGTAGGGATCAGGGTTCTGTTTCACCCACAGAGAGGGAACATATACCGATAATTCAGTCAGAACAGAATAGTATGGCTAGTTTAGAGGAGATGGTGCGCCAACTCCAAGAAAGCATGAAAGTGATGCAGCAGGATGCTGTCCGACAGGCAGAGTTCGCCAAACAGCAGGCCACGGTTATGAATGAACAAGCAGAGTTAATCGCGAGGTTACAACAGCAAACTGGAGCATCTGTTTCACAGCAGGTCCCTCCCCCACTAAGGGTTCCAATACCCGAAGAAACACCGAATGTCCGGAATGTCCAAGAAGATACAGACCTTCCAGCGGGGCCAGCTCCACCCCCGATTCCACCATAACTGTCCAAGGCGCCCACGCCTGTCAATATATCGGACTCTCCTTTTGAGTTCGAAGTGGACCCCACAGCCTTAAAATTAAGCAAGTTGGAAAAGATGTTTAAGAAGTCCCAGGGGGTCAAGACCATCCCTGACATCGAAGATGGATACACCGACACAGCTGTGACGCTGCCTGACAGATTCAAAATGCCGCACATTGATCGATTTGATGGGTCCGGGGACCCCATGGTGCACCTGAGGTTGTTTTCAGATATCCTAAGGCCAATGGGCCTCACTAGACTGCAGAAGTTGTCTCTATTTGGCCGGACCCTGTCGGGTGTAGCGGCCATATGGTATGCCAAATTGGAGGATGACATCAAGAGAAGCTGGGACGAAATGGCTGAGGCCTTCATCTTGCAGTACTCATACAATACACAAATCGAGATTACAACCCGGGATCTCGAGACAACGAGGCAAGAACCCAAAGAGAGCTTCTCAGAATTCGTGACCAGATGGTGGGCTAAGGCTTCGATGATGACCTTAAGGCCCACGGACAAAGATCAGATTCGAATGATTGTGCGCAATCTTCAGCCCAAGTTAATGCAGAAGATGATCGTACTCCCCTTTCCTGCCTTTTCCGATTTAGATGAAATGGGGGTACAGATTGAGGATGCACTGAAGCAAGGCTTAATTGATAATGACTGGGAGCAACCCCGGAGAACTTTCAATCGTAACACTAATGCAGGCCCGAGTGGCGTTACAATTACCCGGACCTCCGAAGTGAGTATGGTCACCACCAACCCTCCCCCAAGAACTATGGCGGCCGCGCCATTCTCCGGTGCATTCGGAAGCAACCCACAACCAGCCAAATACCCACCCAAAAACACCAGAACCTTTGCTCTGCTTTATATGCCCCTGTCCAAAGCTTTGGGGGTTTTAATCAGAAAAGGGTATCTGAAGCCCCTAGAGCCGCGGCCCTTACCAGAAAGACTCCCCGCTACCCACAACCCAGCCAAATATTGTGCATTTCACCAACAGCACGGTCATGACACCGATCTGTGCTTCCGATTACGTCATGAGATTCAAGATCTCATCGATAACGGGGTGATTTTGCCTCCCGAGAAACCCAACGTTACTACAAACCCTCTCCCCACACATAACCAAGCTCCACCACCCAAAAGAGTCAACTTCATCCAAACTGGGGTCATGCCTTACGATCCTAGCATCTATATCACTCCTTCCCACCTGCCTAAGCCGGAAGTGTTCCTTCCCGATTGCACCGATTTGTGCATGATGGACATCTCCATAACCCAACCTAAGCCAGCGGTGATGACTGTCGAAGGCAGGAGAGAGAAGGTTCCAAAGGAGAAGGGGGTTGTTGAGCCAGAGTCTGCAGAATCTGGGAGTGGTGTTGAGAAAGCCTATAGTCCAGGTGATTACATTTTGTCAATAGGCCAGGATAGGCCAGATATGGAACTACCAACAGAGGGGGACAGGAAACGGATGATTTACCGGCTGTGGAAGAAGACCTTGCCAAGCTCCAGTTTTACAGTAACCAAGATCCAGGAGACTCAGCCGTCAACTGGTTCGATTATGAGGAATCAACAGAGGCTACGGGATGGTTGGACGATCAACCAGATGTGGTAGAAGAGTTTCAGCCACAACAAGGCCTGGCAGGGGCAAGAATGTCAATGACAGCTGAAAGGGTTGAAGAACAGAGTGCATCGCCGGAGAGCGCCGGTGTCAAGAATTTCGCTCGGGATTGGAGCATTTCGAGTACGGGGATTATTGAACAGTCGGCTGCGTTGACGCAGTCGGAACAGGAAAGATTCGAAGATTCCGAGAGAATTAGGAAGGCAAAAGCCCATGTGGGGACTGAGACTGCTGTGAGCATAGAAATGGAGAATGCCGCGAGCATAGGGATAGAAGGTACTGCGAGTACGAGAACAGTCATGCCAGAGCCGGACAGGTGCCTGTCGGCTGCAGATGGAATGTGGTGGGAGGACGATGATCTATGTCTTGCCCACACAGACGAAGATTGGGGGAGTAACCAACCAGATGATACCTGGTATATCGGCGAAGTCGATCACATGACTAGGAGTGGACGGTATTTCAAGCCTCCACACCTAGATCAACCAGAGGCGTCTGGAAAAGATAGGGAGGCAGAGAAGCAAAAAGAAAAGCAACTCGAGGATGAGGCCGTATTGAGACAATTGAAAATGATACAAGCAGACATCTCCATCTGGGGGCTACTTATGGCTTCTCGAGTACATAGACAGGCTGTTCTTTCAGCCATAGACAAGGCCAAACTCTCGATAGAGACTACGCCAGAGCAGTTGGTTGGATTGGTTTTTCCGAGAGGAGCTGCCCCGATGCTAACATTTTCCGACAAGGAATTACCACCCGAGGGGGCAAACCATAACAAGCCACTCTACATCTCTGTGGAGTGTAGGAATAAATGGATACCGGTGGTCCTTGTTGACACAGGGTCCACCATCAACGTCTGCCCGGCAAGGTTAGCCTATGCGGTCGGTTTGAAAATCGCAGACTTTGTGCCAACAACCCAGGTGATTCGGGCGTATGACAACACAAGCCGGGAAGTAACGGGAACAGTTAAGATTCAAACAAAGGTTGGGCCGGGACAGCATGAGATAGATTTCCATGTCTTGGAGGTTCCTGCAACTTTCTACCTGCTTTTGGGGCGGCCGTGGCTGCATCAGGTAAAGGTAGTCTCCTCCACCCTACATCAAATGGTGAAATACCCCTATGGAAAGGGAGTAGCCATTGTTTTTGGGAATTCATCGATCCATCCACCGCTGGAAGTATCTACGCCAGTTTTAGAAATTGAGCACAGCATGGAGGACGTGTTTATGTCAGGTTTCACCCTTACAGAGGCTCGGGTTGTACAGGACATCATGGCAGCTAATGAAGGGATATATGTCAGTGCTCAAGCAGTCTATCTCATGAACAAGCTCCAACACGTCCCCGGGATAGGATTGGGAAGGAACGGCCGGAAAGGCGTCGCAGCATTGGCCGAAGTAACACACAACCCTCATACCTTTGGATTGGGTTATCTACCCACCAAAGAGGACTGGATAAGGAAGGGAAAGGAAATGGTTGGAAGAGCCAGAGCAAAGCAGGCTGGGAAGCCTTTTGAGTTGATGCATAGGCCCATTCAGGGTACCCTGAACGGACGCTTCGTCCGGGAGGGGGAGGATTTTCAGTTTTGCGGTTTCCCAGAGCCGTGGCTGAGCGCGGAAAAGAAACGGGTGCCAGGTTTCGAGATCTTCTTTGATCTGCAAATATCCAAGGATGACGTTGCCAAAGGGCGGACAGACCTATCAGCTGAGGTTGAGTAGTGTAAGGAAGTACAGTCTGAGGACGCTGAAAATGAAATGGGGGTAGCGCTGGCTTGTTTATTTTCAGATCCTCTGATCATACAGAAGTGCTTGGGGGATAACTTCTCGGTATGCATGATCAGGAATGAAACAGCCGCGGGCCTACCATCAACTATTTTGGATGCATTCATCACACCCTCTCTCGTTTGGCAATACAAAGAGGGATTTTTATCAAGCAGCACCGGGTCAGGTAGTGAGCCGGAATCTGACTCCACCGAGTCTTGTGAGTCGAAATCAGGTTCCAGCTCGACTGAGTCTGAGTCCGGTATTCCTGGGGGTGATAACCCGGATGCCACAGTCCTGTCTAGGTCATCATTTTCTTTCTCTTTTGAGTCTGTTGTAACAGAAGAATCGGACGGCTTGGAAGTATTTAATGAGAATGATGTGGATGTGGTTTCTGAGTATTTTTCTGTGCCTTTGATTTATTGCTTAAATCAGGACTTTCAAAATTTTGATGAAAACGACGAGGAAGAAATTCCTCCGGTTTTGCAACGATTAATTGATCAAGAGCAGGAAAGATTTGTTAAACCCTTAATGGATGAAATCACTACTGTGAATGTTGGTACTGAGAAGGACCCGCAGCTGGTCCAGATCGGGTCCACGTTGTCTTCGGAGGAACGCGAGCACTTAGTCGCTTTATTAAAAGATATCAAAGACGTTTTTGCGTGGTCCTACGAAGACATGCCTGGAATCGATCCTGAGATTGTACAACACCGGATCCCTCTTGACCCCGAGGCCCGACCGATCAAACAAAAACTCAGGAGGATTCGCCCGGACTGGGCTCTCAGGATTAAGGAAGAGGTCACCAAGCAAATCGACGCAGGCTTCCTGTTAGTATCCGAATACCAGACTTGGTTGGCCAACATTGTTCCAGTGCCGAAGAAGGATGGCAAGATTCGAGTATGCGTGGATTTCAGGGATTTGAACAGAGCTAGTCCGAAGGACGACTTTCCCTTGCCACATATTGATGAGTTGGTGGATTTTACAGCGGGGCATGCTTTGCTCTCGTTTATGGATGGTTTCTCAGGCTACAATCAGATAGTGGTGGCACCCAAAGATCGGGAAAAGACTGCTTTCACCACCCCGTGGGGGACTTACTGCTACAGAGTGATGCCGTTTGGGTTGAAAAATGCTAGAGCTACGTATCAACGGGCTGCGACCACAATATTGCATGATATGATCCATAAAGAGGTT
This sequence comes from Camellia sinensis, assembly GCF_055761805.1. Classification (NCBI taxonomy): domain Eukaryota; kingdom Viridiplantae; phylum Streptophyta; class Magnoliopsida; order Ericales; family Theaceae; genus Camellia; species Camellia sinensis. Next base: position 155,768,632 of record NC_138966.1, read on the forward strand.
GAGGTGTACGTGGACGACATGATTGTGAAATCCAAGGAAAGAGAGGGCCACTACACCGCCTTACAAAAGTTCTTTCAAAGGATCAGAGAATTTCGGTTGCGACTAAATCCTCAGAAATGTACATTTGGTGTTACAGCGGGAAAAATGCTGGGGTTTCTAATTACACAAAAGGGCATCGAAGTCGACCCTTCCAAAATCAAGGCCAACTTAGAAATGCCACCACCAAGGACTGAAAAGGAGGTGCGAGACTTTCTGGGTAAAGTGCAATTCATAAGACGATTTATCTCAAAATTAACCTTGACTTGTGAACCATTTTTTGGTCTACTGAAGAAAGGCAGGAAATTCCAATGGGACGGTGCCAAGCTGCTTTTGAACAGATCAAAGAATACTTACAGAACCCGCCTGTGTTGTCACCACCAGAGCCGGGGAGACCGTTAATATTGTATCTTTCGGTAACCGAGACCACAATGGGCTGCATGCTCGCGCAAGAATCAGAGGACAAAGTGGAGGGAGCCATCTACTATCTGAGCAAGAAGATGCTAGAGTATGAGACTCGCTACACACCGTTGGAGAAGGCTTGCTTAGCTTTGGTATGGGGTACTAGGAAGCTGCGGCACTACCTGTTAGCTCACTCCGTAATGTTGGTTTCATGACTCGATCCCATCAAATATCTTTTTGAGAAACCGGCACTTACGGGTAGGCTAGCTCGTTGGTTGCTGTTGCTTTCTGAATTTGATCTAAAATATGTGACGCGCAAGTCAGTCAAGGGGAGAGCAGTGGCAGAGTTCTTAGCCGATCATCCAGTGGAAGAAGGTGAAGCAATTGAATACTTATTCACAGATGAAGCCATTTTGCACATCGACGACGAGTATTGGACGATGTACTTTGACAGAGCGTCAAACCAATACGGGTACGGAATAGGAGTGTTGCTAATAGCGCCCGATAATTCTCGTATCCCTCTAGCCTTCAAACTCTGGTTCAAAGTCTCGAACAACGAAGCAGAATATGAGGCATGTATTGCCGGTTTAGAAGCAGCCCTGGAACTAGGGGCAAGACGGTTAGATGTCATCGGGGATTCGAACCTTGTTGTGTCTCAGGCAAAAGGAGACTGGAAACTCAAAGAAGAAAAAATGATAATTTACCACCAGACCTTGGACTTGTTAATTCCTCAGTTTGAGATGCTAACTTTCACTCATCTAGTAAGAGAGAACAACAGGTTCGCAGATTCGCTAGCAACTCTATCTTCCATGATAGACATCCCGTCGGGGGTCCGGATGCATCCGGTTATCTTTGATCAGAAATTTGTGCCAGCCTATGAGTCAATTGCCGCTATAGATGAGGTTCAAGATGAAAATCCCTAGTATTACGACATTTGGAATTTCTTAGAGAAGGAAGCATACCCACCAGGGGTAAATGCCAAGGATAAAAGGGCAATCAGAAGAATGGCCGTTCAGTTCATCATCTGTGGGGGTAAGCTGTATAAGAGAGGTCATTTGGGAATGCATAAGCTATGCGTTGAAGCTGAAGAATCAAAACGCCTGATGGAGGCCATCCATGGAGGAGAGTGCGGTGGACACATGAACGGAGTAATGCTAGCACGGAAGATCCTCAGACAGGGTTACTACTGGTCCACCATGGAAGAGGATTGTATCGGCTTTGTTCGGCGATGCCACAAATGCCAGATCCATGCGAATCGCATGAACATTCCGTCGTCGAAGCTGTACAATATGACTTCGCCATGGCCATTTTCAGTTTGGGGAATCGATGTGATCGGGGCTGTTACTCCGAAGGGGTCGAATGGGTACGAGTTCATCCTGGTTGCGATAGATTACTTTACGAAGTGGGTCGAGGCCCAATCTTGTGCAGTGTTGAAAGCTTCACATGTTGCGAAATTCATCAGAAACAACATCAGCTGCCGTTATGGGGTCCCAAACGAGATTATTTCAGACAATGGTTCCCATTTCAAGAAGGAGGTAATTGATTTGTTAAAGAAATACAATGTGGCTTTCCATAAGTCGTCCACATACCGGCCGCAGACCAACGGAGCAGTTGAGGCCGCCAACAAGAACATCAAGCACATACTGCAGAAGATGGTGGAAACCTACCGGGATTGGCCAGATAAGCTGCCATTTGCTCTGTGGGGCTACAGGACTTCAATTAGAACTTCTACCGGACTGACTCCGTACTCATTGGTTTATGGGATGGAGGCCGTTGTACCTATCGAGATTGAGGTTCCGTCATTGCGAGTATTGGCTGAGTGTCAAATAACCGAAGCAGATTAGCAGCAGAGCAGGTTTGAGGAACTCATGCTCTTTGATGAGAGAAGACTGAAAGCACTGTACTATGTCCAAGGTTATCAGGGCAGAATTGCCTGGGCTTTCAACAAGAAAGTAAAGTCCAGGAATCTAAAGGAATGCGATTTGGTGCTCAAGGACAACCGAACTCCCATCCACGACCCAAGGGGCAAGTTCAGACCCAATTGGACCGGTCCCTACATCGTCAAGTCTATCTGGTCAGGTAGAGCTGTGGTTCTGATGGATCTAGATGGCCTAGAGTTCTCCCAACCGATCAACATGGACAAGTTGAAGAAATATTACCCCTGAGAGGTTCGCTAGGCCGAAATCCCGAAAGAGCGACCTAGGCAAAATTTAGAGCATATAAAAAATTGGAAAATGTAAAAAACTGAGCTCGCAAGATTGAAAACCCGCAAAGGGCGGCCTTGGCAAAAGTTAGAGCGCAAAAGGAGAGTGAAAATACCCAAGTGAATCCCAGGCCTGAAGTACGTAAGGCTTGATTCCCATCTTTGGGATGCGTAGGCAACTTCATCCTGGAGTTCAGCCGTAATCTTTTCCCCGATCAACTCTGTCCTTTTGATCATCTCGGTCATCTTTGTCTATCAGCATTCAAGAACTTTGACTAAGGTCCCCAGTACAGTGCTTTGCAAACTAGAGGCAACTTTTCGTTGCTATGCAGTGCTGCGGCACTATTCAGACTAGGGGCAACTTTCCAGTTATAGAGATCCGGGGTTGTACATCTCAGAGACAGATCTCAGGTGTGTCCAGTTCTGATCCATATCGAAAATGATTCGGAAAAGTTTTAATAAAAGTTGACTTTGTTCAAATTAATCTTTTTACAACTAAGACCATTTTTGAACCAAAGCGGAAAATTTTCAATGCCACAACCTTCAATTTCCTTGATTTCAAAACAGAGTTCTCCTGCTCTTGCATACAATCGAAGCTGCTTTTTATTACATTCATCAAGAAAACTTGAAAGTACTAATAAAGCAATAAATCCGGGGCATAGTCAAGTCAGGTGCTCCTGCGCCCCCTCACAGAACTGGTCGAAGCCTCTAATGCCAACCTGGGCCCTTCCTGTGCCTCTTCATTGAGCCAATCCAAGCACTCATCAGACAAAGTGCAACTGAAAGTAGGAGCGGGGGCCAGGAGTTCTCTTGTCCTCCACGCTCTGGCCTGCCGAGCAAGCTGTGCGCCTCAGGCTGGGAATGCAGCAGGATACTCTATCCCCTCTGGCGGGCAGGTCTGATCTTGGCCAAATTGGCGTCGAATCCAGAATGGGAAGTAGAATACACAGTGAGTGAGACCAATCAATTGAATCCCAGTCTGCCAGGACATGTTGTAACTCATTGCCGGAAGGCTGAGCCAAGGGCACCGCCAAGCAATACGGTCTGCGGACAAGCGGCACATCCAAGTGAACAACCATCCCTCATCAAGGGCATTGACTAGACGGTGCCGGAAGAAGTAGCCGCGAGCTGAATATGTTGGGCAAGAGTCCACAACCTGCAGTTTGTCCATCAACCATACCTGGGAAGGGATGAAAAATGAGAGAATAAAGAATAGAGAGATGTATGATGAGAGAAAAGTGGGAAACATTACCTGTAGTAGTAGTGGACTCCCTGCTAATCTGGTCATCTCACGACGATAAAAGGCGTCTAAGCCCATCAACGTCTCAGCCAGAGTCATGGCAATACAGCTCTTGCCCTCCTTCAAGCCTTGGGCAACCTCAGTCAGCCGGACACTAGACCCTCTGGAGCCTGAGACAAATAGAAAATGACATAGCATGCACAAACAGAGGGCGTGTCGCCGGAAGCCTTGCCAATAATGGTTGTTGCGATCACCGGCATCAGAAAACCGATCGATCAAACTCGGAATATCCAGCATCCCGTCACAAATCAGAAACCGAGCGTCATGCATAGTGAGTCCACACATTTGCCCTAAGGATTGGGCATGGCCAAAATTAAGTTGGGGCAGGAGCTCCTCGTCGCGCTCGGACTCCATTAAGGCTCGGAAATCTTCGAAGGTAGGACATATCTCTTGCCCAGCGAAGCTAATGACATGCGTCACCGGATTCCAAAACCTCGCCGCAGCATGGAGAAACGGAAGGTGCAACGGGGTACGACCCAGAGTGAATAGTGCATTTATGTCGAAACCCCGAAAATTCACCTTTTCTGAGCCATCCAAGCTAGCAATCCAAGCTGTGAGATTTTGAGCAAGAAACTCTTCCATTAGAGCAAATCAGTGTGGAATTGAGAAAAACTACGAAGCTGAGGTCTTTTGTAGGAGATAAGGTTGGGTGGAGGACAGGTGTCAACATTCTGGTGGTTCCTTCATTCATGGTCGGCCGGCCAAATATTGTGCCGACCGGCCATCACTTTTTCCCGACCGAACAAATTTATGGCCGATGGCCATTTCTTGTGGCCGATGGCCATTTCTTGTGGCCAATGGCCTCTACCCCTGGCCGATGGTCTTCCTCCTCGTTCCCTGAGCTGTTTATGCTGGGGATTGGGGAACTCCACCACCTCCAATCCCCCCCCGGTGATCGATTCTTGCGGAGTCACACCTGTCTGCTTATCGAGTTATTGTACATTTGCTTATCGAGTTGTATTTCACTCTCTTTAAGTCTTTGATTTGTTTATCAAGTTGTACTCACACTTGATTGGTTATATCATGCCTTTGTTTTGCTTATCGAGTTGTAAGTCGGTTCACTACCTGATTATTACGATGCAAGTACTCAATGTTCAAAACAGGTTCAATTTCGTTCACATTGTGGTGTGATACCTTGCGACACGATGCATAGAAAATTTACAAATGCAACATCTTTTGAACAAAATGGTCGTTTCATTCCCATCACGTGTTTTGCGAAATATGTAATTTTGAGAAAGAATAAAACCTGCCCGAGGCAGTGCACTGTGCTTAAACTACCAGTAAAAAGGAAAGTAAAGCATAGAATGGCAGGGTAGCAAAGTGTCGGAATTGATACCAGTAAAACTCCCCTTGCGGTCAACGCACCTTCCGCACCTTTGTTCGGGTCAACTACATGGTTTGGCACCTTCATCACTCGAGACAATGCGGGAAAGCACACTTTTGAAACGTGAACCTTCGAGTTGACCTCAGGCCACAACTTCTACGAGCGATGCTCGGTACGTACGAAGAACGTCCCTTTCCGTATCCTTTTCATGTCTTGTGGATTCCACAAATCGTTTCAATTATGCTGTGTTACAGTACTTTACATTCCAGCATTGTGAATAACATGTTTTTACTTACATGTGTACATTCAACTCTTCTCATACACGTTACTTGCGTAGACCGCATGTTTGTAATCAATTCCATTACTTGCGTAGACCGCATGTTTTGCTTGCGTAGACTGCACGTTTATAATTAATTACGTTACTTGCGTAGACCGCATGTTTGTAATCAATTCCATTACTTGCGTGGACCGCATGTTTGTAATCAATTTCATTACTTGCGTAGACCGCATGTTTTGCTTGTGTAGACCGCACGTTTATAATTAATTACGTTACTTGCATAGACCGCATGTTTGTAATCAATTCCATTACTTGCGTAGACCGCATGTTTGTAATCAATTTCATTACTTGCGTAGACCGCATGTTTTGCTTGCGTGGATCGCATTCTTGTGTTCAAATTCATTACCTGCGTAGACCGCATGTTTTACTTGCGTAGACCGCACGTTTGAAACCAATTTCATTGCTTGCGTTGACCGCATGCTTATGATCCGTTTCGTTGCCTGCGTAGACCGCATGCTCTACTCACATGTCTGTGCCTTCACAGCATTGTTATGCTTCCCACTTGCTTTGCATTGTCACGCATTTTCAAGTACATTAATATGCATGTCGTTAATCACATTGTACCTGTTAAGTTTGTTTTCTTTGCAGGCACGATATTGTATGTACGGTTCATTTAAGGCCGGTACAACCCGACAAACTGGACAGGTATGGTATACTCTGAGTGAGGCATATCGAGAATCATAAGTTATGTTCGGCTTTGTGCATTGTCTTGCATTTTGCCCCTACCTTCGGGCACATATCCTGCTTGTCTTGCATGTCTGTCTCAGTCTTCGGCCTTGTCAAAAATGGGTCGTCTCTGGGCTTTGACATTCACTCCCGTCATTGTTATGAATTTCGAGTTCTGTCAAAGAGGGGCAACTGTAGACACCCCATTTTTGACCGTCCTCAAGACTTGGACATCGCCGTTGGAACACTCGGTGATCATCCGTGCTTGTGTTCGTCTCGAGTTCCCGGAGGTCTCGGCTGCGCACCTCGCCTCAGGATCTCTCGACTCAACTTTTCGGTGTCTGGTTTTGTACCAAACACTTGTGTTTTTGCCTTGAAAGGCAGGGAATGGCTTGTTGGCCATTCCCACACCCCACTGGCTGTCCCCTCACATCACCGGCCGTTTATTGGTGCCACCGGCAGTGGTTTCTTAAAACCAAAGGCCGGTCGGCACTATATTTTGCCGATCGGCACTTTGTTTTGTCCGGTGACTTTTTTTTGCTGGCCGGTGTGACCCTTTTGCACCCTTCAGACTTGGTGCATGCCAGCTGTGCCAGCTGGAATGCACCAACACTCCTCCCCGTGCATGAAGTGGTTGTTTTACGCCTTTTTCCCTCTTTTGGTCAAAGCTTCTTGAGGAAGCTTGACCCTTTGTCAAAGCTTCCTCAAGAAGCTTGGCCAGCTGTCTTAGCTTCCTCAAGAAGCCTTGACCTCCTTGTCCCTTTGCCCCCTTTTACTTAGCTTCTTTGAGAAGCTTTAGACCATTTCTTTTGCCTATTTAAGGGCCACTCCTCCTCCATTGTTAAAGGTTGGAGTTTTGAACATAAAAACCAGAGCTTATATACATATACATCATATATACACACTCTCTCTCTATATTTCCCTCTCTCTCCTCCCTTGTGTGTTTTCTTGGCCTAAAAGTGCATTTTGACCTTACTTTTGCACTAATACACACACCATTACACCTTGCTCCGAGATTGAGAGGCATTGAGGGTTGTTTTTTTGAGATTTTGGACTGATTTTGCTCAGTAGAGGGTGGCTGGACCAACTGTTCTTGAAGTGTTCTTCAAGGGTAAGACTTTCACTTTAGTTTCCCCAATCTTGCATTGGCTTTTGACCTATCTTGCATATTGGTTTGAGCTTTGTGTATAACTAAAAAAAGTCTTATATTTTCATGCTTAAGAACTTTCATTAAGGGTGTTTTGGCATTGGGGGTCGAACTCACCCTCTTAGGCCTTGTTTGGCCCTTTTGGTGCTTCCATTGTTAGGCTTTATTTGCTTGAGTGTTTGGTTCTTTTCACCACTGAAATCCAATGGATTTTCAGTGGTAAAGAAGTGGGTTTGAGGTCTTGCATAGGGGAGGGACACCCCTCTCCCTTGGTCTCTCTCTTGTTTGCATATTTGGCTCAATGTGGTAGCATGCATGTCTAATCTTGTTAGATTCATTTCAGAGCTTATTTGGTGTTTATACAACATGTTTTACCTCTGTCTCATGTGGGTTTGTTGGTCTCTTTCATGCATATTATACTTGCTTTATATCTCCTCAAGGTTGCCTAGAGGTATGCCATGCATTAAGGCCATGATTCTCGCATGATGTAGCCTAATATTATGAAGGTATTAGCATCATTTTGCCATGTTCAAGATCTGTTGGCCACTGTTTCAGTCATGCTTGCCATGTTTGGTGTCACCTCTTTGCATTTTGGCTTGAGAGCCTTGAGGGTATGGGTCATGAACATGCATTGGTTAGGCTATTTCGATGATTTGGAATCACTTAGCATATCATTTCAGTCCCTAAACCATGCTTGTATACTTGCATTCATCGCTCCTCTCATGCTTTGAAGTTGTACCCTCTTATGCCTTGAAACGTGCATTGTGTATGCCTAGGTGTTTGTTTCATTTGGGATGCCATATGTGTGGGTTTTGGAGCTCTTTTTGCATGTTAAAATTCTGTTTTTGGTTGTATAGTTCATGCCATGTTTGTTTGGGTTAGTGGTGGTAGAATGCAATTTGTTATGCCTTAGCTTTGGCCCCCCTTTTGGCTTGCATGTTTATAGTGCATTTTGTCCATCACTTGAGGCACTTTTTGCCACTGTTTTTGGGGGTGTTTGAGGCCTCCCATTTCAGTCTATCTCCCTTCTTGGACATGGTCGTATGTTTGACTTGTTGCCTCTAATTGCATGCGTGCATTCTACCATATTAGCATTGCATGATGAGTTGCATTGTAGCATTGCATGTTAGGAACATTGCATGCTTGCCATGATATGTTGCATTACATTTGGCATGCTTTGGATTTTAGTGATATGTTGCATTTTCAAGCCATGTTTGCATAACATGCATTGCATTGCTTGGTTTAGGGTGTCAAACCAAGTGTGAGGGGGGAGAAGTGTTCATACTACAAGTGATGTAACGCGTCTCAACTCTCGGTTACTGAGGCCCTTGACTTTGGCATGATAGGGTTTTGGTATTCATTTATATGTTGCATGCATTTTCATTGAATTGCAACCTTGGCTCCTTAGGCCATCATGCATCAAGATGCATGATTGATGGCCCGAGGGTCAAGGGTCATGCTCCCTCGAGTCCCTTGCATGATAGGGAGTGTGCCCGCGCATACATTTGTTTGAAATTCCATGTCATACACTGTCTGTCCTTGTTGCTGTCAAAAACCAGTTTCTGCAGGGAGTTTCTGCCGACCGGCACTGTAGAGTGCCGACCGGCCATGGATTGGTGGCCGATAATGTGAAACCCCAACCGATGGGTAAGTTCCATGGCCGGTGGGTATTCCCTTCAGCCGATGGTGTCCTACAGGGTTCAGGGAACCAGTCCCAGGATTTTGGCAGTTTTCAGAGAAGTAGGGCAGTGTAAACAGAGGCAGCAGTGGTATGGTACGGGCTTTCGGGACAAGATAAATCCGAGCATGCATCATTCACGCATCCCGAGGCAGGGGTTGCGGCCATCTTCTCTTTCCATTTAATTTATTAATTAGATTAGAAATTTTGCAATATTTAATTTAGTATCATTTATTTGGACTGTAATATTTATTCGGACCCTCCGAGCGAGGGCAATTGTGTAATAAGTGTGCGTGAGTGTGTGCATGTCTTCCAACCCCACGTCTTTCTTCCCTTTTATTTACCCGCTTATGATGGTAGACTAGGACATATTTAAATTAGCATACCTTATGCTATGCATGCGTGCATTCATACATTTGTCTTGCATGCACCGAGCTCGGCGCATCATTCTAACTGCATTTATATTTCAATTCCAAATTGAATACGTGTTAGTTGTAGCATTTCACATGTCATTATAGATTAGTCGAGCCTATCTTAGTTGCATTTTGCATGTGTTGCATTAGCCATCTTAACATGAACTAGGATCATGCATATGATTACTAACTAGTTTCTGTTTTGGCTTGGAGTACTCTGTAAGTTCTTTTGCTTTAGCATCCTTGCATGCGTGTGAGTGTTGCCATGATAGCATGATTACCATGAGGCTAGCTGCTTATGTGATATAACTGCTTGAATGCCTGTGGATGAAGGTCGAATTGCTTAAATTGGGCTAATTCATTAAAACTGTGAGTTTTAAGCCCACTCGATAGTGGCAAAACCATTTTTTCTGAAAGTCCACTTAAGGGTGGCAAAACCTGCATTTTGGCCTACTTGCGAGTAGCAAACCATTTTCAAAACAAACATACTGTGTTTTGTTCCAATTTAGGTGATTTGGTCTATATTTGTTTGCTGTGCGCATAACATAGTAATTCTAGGCTAATAACCAGAATAAGAACACATAACGTTTTCAAAATCGGATATCATGGTTAGTAGAGGCCGATCTTCGGATCAGGCTAGAGTGGGTGCTCATAGCTGACCTTCCCTAATCGTACCCAAGCTCCCGAGCCGAGGCAACTTTGGTGATGACGGACACGTGGCCTTTGGCACCGAGTCAGAGTTTCCTAAATTCTCCCATAAAAAATATATTTAGGTGGCGACTCTGTATCTGGCAAAACAGTCCATGTTTGGCACTTCTTTTCTAAAAATCTCTTTTTCTCAAAACGATTTGCCGGATTTGGACTCTTTGGTTCAGATTAAGAACCGTGACGGTTTGAGAGTTCGAACTGTAGTGAGCCCAAATGAACAAAACGGGACTCATCCTCCCGGGGCGTTCAGGGACGTCTACACATAGTCGACAAGTTGTATGGCTGCACTTGATTTGAAGAGGAATCGTGTGTTCTTATAGAAGTTGGGTGCACCATGGAGAACATGTTCCATTGTGTCATGATCAGCCTAGTGTGTCAAACATTGATGGTGAAAGATATGGAGCTGCAATTTTAGACATTGACAATAATTTGGGCGAGTTACCAACTATGTTGGAAGAGATTTACATGAGTGGCCTCATGGATGATCATATCGATGAAGAACCTAATCGCTCAGAGAGAGAAAATTTGGTGAAGTTCATTAGGTTGGTTGATGATGCTTGACGCAAAGTGCACCCGGAGTGTGAAAAGTTTTCCATGTTGTCTTTCGTTATTAAGATGCTTGATATTAAGGTGTACAATAAATGGAGCAACAAATCTTTCAATATGGTTATGTAAGTTTTCAAAGACATTCTCCCAAAGTGTGATGAAACTGTTCCATGGACCCTTTACGAAGCGAAAAAGTTCTTACATGAATTGGGTTTGGGATACGAGGCCATTCATGCATGCAAGAATGATTGTATTTTGTTTTGGAAGGACAATGTAAAACAAGAGAATTGCCCTACATGTAAGGAGTCTAGATACAAGTTCAACAATCAGAGTGGTAAAAAGATTCCTCACAAAATATTGAGGTACTTTCTTTTGACACCGAGTTTGAAAAGATTGTACATGTCAAAAAAAACCACCGCAGATATGAGATAGCTCAAAGAGAAGCGTGTGGATGATGGAATGTTAAGACATTGAGCCAATGGTCAGGCATGGAAGGACTTTGATTTGCAGTATCCTACATTTTCTGTGGAACCCCGACATGTAAGGTTAGGGCTTGCCACGGATGGTTTTAATCCGTTTGGAAATATGAGCACTTCATACAGCATGTGGCCCGTACTGTTAATGCCTTACAATCTTTTCCCATGGAAGTGTGTGAAAGAGCCAGTTCTGATGATGTCAATGCTTATTCCCGGTCCATCTGCCCTTGGAAGAGACATCGATGTTTACTTGCAACCATTAGTGGAGAAGTTAATGAATTTGTGGGAGCATGGTGTGCAAACATATGATGCCTCGAACGGTCAAATATTTAAAATGCATGCAGCAATCATGTGGACCATCAATGACTTCCCCGCATATGGTGCCATGTCTGGTTGGACTACAAAAGGTTACTTGGCTTGCCCTAATTGTAACATGGATACATCATCTTAGCATCTGCAAAGTAAGATAGGATATATGGGTGCCCACCGCCACTTGCTCGAGAACCATATTTGGCAAAGAAGTAAGCTCTTCAATGGTCAGAACGAGCATCGGTCCAAACCTGTGGAGTTATCGGGAGAACAAATACTACAGCAAATTGATTCGGGAACATACAGACCGTATGGCAAGCATCCAAACAATCAAAAAAGACAACAGAATGAAAATCCACCTTCCAATTGGACAAAAAGAAGCATTATGTTCGACCTACCCTATTGGACAATGCTGAAACTTCGACACAATCTTGATGTCATGCACATAGAGAAGAATATATGTGACAATTTGGTGGGGACACTACTGAGCATTGATGGCAAGAACAAGGACACGGATAAAGCCCGCTTGGATCTAGAAGACATGCGGATACGAAAGGAGTTACAATTGAAGAGGCGTTCCAATGGCTCATTTGAGAAGCCTTCGATATCATACACATTGTCCCCGGTAAAGCGACAAGGTTTTTGTGATATCTTGAAATCGATTAAGTACCATGATGGCTATGTAGCAAATATATCCAATTGTGTCACCACTCATGGTGGAAAATTGGTTGGCCTCAAAACTCATGACTGTTATGTCCTTCTACAATGACTACTTCCAATTGGGATGTATGGATACCTTTCCAAGGAAATTGGGACCACACTTTTTGAGTTGGGAAATTTTTTCAAACAATTGTGCTCAAAGACATTGAGGGTGACTAATTTGGAAAATATGGAGGAATAAATCGTATTTATACTTTGTAAGCTTGAAAAGATTTTTCCTCCTGCATTTTTTGATGTCATGGTCCACTTGGCAATTCATTTGCCTCACGAGGCTATGCTTGGAGGGCCTGTGCAATATCGATGGATGTATCCCATTGAGAGGTAATACCACGAGTTCCTGAACACCTCTATTTACATATAGTAGATAATGTAAATATTAACATTCAAATCATATTGGCATGTAGGATGCTCGGACTTCTGAAACGATTTGTTCGCAATAAAGCTCAGCCAGAAGGTTCCATTGCGGAGGCTTACATTTCAAAAGAGTGTATGACGTTTTGTTCAATGTATTTAGACGACGTTGAAACGGTGTTTAATCGGGCAGAAAGGAACTATGACGAGGGTGACAATGGCCCGGGGTTGACAATTTTCACTCAAAATGTTCATCCATTTGGTCTACTAATAAGGGAAACTGATGTGTCTGCAACTGACCGTGAAAGGGCTCATTAGTTTGTCCTACAAAACAGCTTAGATGTAGAAGAATATCTAGAGTACGAGTCAAACCTGTGACGTACTATATGTGACCTATATGCTTTTTTTTTAGTAATCATTCTTCAAATTACTTATGAATTACGTTGTCCTATGTAGGGAATACAAGATGTTGTTGCAACAACAACATGGAAGTACATGCGACATTACGAAGATATAATGTAAAGAATTTCCTAAATGCTTCAAAAATCGTGTATGTTAAAATTCCTTATAGTGTAGTTTACACATCAAGTTAAGTTATGTCAAAAATAACATGACAGTTTTTTTTTTAATGTAGATGAACCAATAGCGGCACAAAAAATCACTCGAAGCAACCGATGAGATGTGGTCACTGGCAAATGGTCCTAACAACTTAGTGAGCACATATTCGGGATGCATTTGTAATGGCGTCCGATTCCATGCTCGCGACCGTGACAACTGTCGTAAAACTCAAAATAGTGGATTGGTAATGGAAGGAGACCATGAAGGCCAATTCATAAAGTTCTACGGCTACATTTGCAAAGTTTGGGAAATGACATATTTGTTTAGGCATGTATTGTTTTATTCCAATGTGAAGGGTATAACATCAGTAGTAACAGAACTTTGCGTGTCGAACCACATTTCACTACTATTGATGTAAGAAGTCGATGGTATAAAGACGACCCGTTTGTGTTACCAAGTCAAGTGCAACAAGTTTTCTACGTGCATGATACGAAGTTAGGTGCCAATTGGAGAGTAGTAGAAAAGTTTCAACATCGAAGAATCTGGGATGTGTCCAAGGTGGATGTGCCACAATCTAATGATGTGTTCCAACAAGATGAAAGCACTGATGTTGTACCAACTAAACCTATCGATGACGATGTGGTGTTGCGTCGAGATGATATTGACGCTGAAATTATTCTAATGGAAGTTTTGTAGTCTGATAACCGTGTACTACCCAAGGTTGGTATGGATGATGACTTCATATGTGATAATGAAGATGAACCGACAATGGAGGGTGACAATGAAGAAGAAGATGAGCTTGACAGTGATTTTTATACAGATATGGACATAGAGTGTTGATGTATGGGCTCTAAATTTGGATGTGTAATAGAGTCTGGATATATGGGTTCTAAATTTCGATGTGTGTTCTTGGTAATTGTTGTTTTGTCTTTTTGTCCATTTGTTGATGTAATAGGGAAAGGGATGAAAGAGATTGTTGTTCTTTATGTGTTATGTAATTAGATGAGAGTTTAGTCCTTTTGTTTATGTTGTTCTTCATGTCATCATGCTGAGCTATGTTGTAAACTTTTTCGCAATGTTGAACCTCCTCATTTGACATTTATGCCTAACATTGGTTTATGTACAACACTTTTATTTGACAATCATTATCAATTATTTTCCTATTGTTGTCTTGTTGTAATTTTGTTGTAAACAATCCATATTGGTTATAATATCGATGATGCATGTGATGTTTTTACTTCATATATACATGGTTCCTGGGATGAAGACATGGTGGCGTAAGAAAACGACAACTAACCCCATAGCATCACCCTCAGGAACATCTGCACATGTCATTGTCACACCACAGAATTTATCCAATGAGACACAACTGCCGGATCACACACAAACATTTGTGGAAGAGACACAGGCGCACGGCGTAGGTAAGACCATTGTACTTTTTTGTTGCATCTTTAGGGTTGACTGACTGAGGACTACAATGTTTATTCTTCTTCTTGGTAGTTTTGTAGGTGTGTTTCAGCCCCTAAAGATCAATTTATTGAACTTAAGCAAATGATTTTTCTTCATCTAGAAAGACAATTTCTTGCATGTATAAAAAAATTATAATCCCCTAGAAAATTTGCTGATAAAATTTAAAATTTAATATTAATTATTGTCGATTATATTCTTGGGGCACTATTTACAATTTGAAGGCCTTACACTTGTTGCCCCTTCTTGACCAGGGAAAAGTACATCAACTCGTGTACGCGGTCCTACACTCGGAAAAGGAGTGCAAAAAAGGATTACGAGCAAAAAAGGGGGATAAACTACTTGTTTATGTCAATCGCATGCTGAATGCACTCACTAGAGGGAATGCCACCCCTGCAACAAATGAGTTGGGCTTGTAAATAAGACGGTTATGCCCTCTCAAGGGAGTGAAGTCATGGAAAAAAATTGATCAAAGTATTAAAGATGTTGTAGTACAAGCTATGCTAGTAATTTCTAACCTTAAACTAAATGTCTTCATTATGTAAAGTTGCAATTGCTGCATTTAATTTTTGTAATACATCACACACTTATGCTTGCAGGACAAGTTTGAAATTGGTGAGGATTTTCATACTGATTAACAAGCTCAAGAGATCGTTGATACGGAGGCGTATCTCTTGTATAAGGATTGGAAGTACACCTTGAAGCAACACTTCGAAAAACTTGTAGAAGAGGGTGTTGATGACCCATATAGTCATCTGCCTACAGGAGTTTGCTTGGATGATTGGAAACACATGATTGATGTGGCTTGGAAGAATGCATCTCATTTGGTAACAAACAAATATAAACGATTCTATTGATATATTTGTGTATTATGCATTGATATGTACTAATTCTTGAATATTCCTTTTTTTTTGAAACGTTCTAAAGCTGGTAAAGCAAACCAAAGTTTGCTACCATACATTCACACCAGTGGATCTCGCTCATTTCTAATAGCAATGTTGCTCATGGTGGGCTAGATGCATTTGGAACATATTTCTCATCACTTATACATGTAAGATGAAAGTCATGGTTACTACTGTAACGAATAAATTTTGTTATTTGAAACTAATAGGTAGATGAAAATGGGGAGTTGGATTTTTTGAAATTTTATTCCAAATCACATAAATCGAAGAAAACAAATGAATGGATTGATCCCAAATGTGGTGAGCTACATGTAAAGAGTAAACTTTTTTTGCCAATTGTATTTAATATTAATTCCTATCTTAGCACAAAATTGCATGTGATTCTTCATAGTCTACTTTTTTTGGTCATGATAGGATGCGATGGTGAATCTACAAGCGACAGCCACGGATGCGGGGATCCCATTGACACAGGAGGAACTCTCACGGCAAGTGCTTGGACAGAGAAAGAATTACTTGCGTGGATTTGAGAGTGTCTCACGACCCTATTTGCCATCTGATAGTGCGGCACGATCTCGTGACAAACAAATGGAAGCAATGCGATCTGAAATGGAGGTTCTTCATGAAGATTTGATGAAGGAGAAAGAAGAGCACCAGAGAGATCGTGAAGAGATGATGAGGGAGAGAGAGGAGCTGATGAAAGAAGTAGAAGAAGGAAAAAAAAAAAGCAAGGGAGGCGCAACAAGAACAACTTAATCATTTGAACTCTGTGGTTTTATAACTCCCAACACTGTTGGAGGGTTCAGACGGTCATCGTCGTATTTGGTAAGAAGAATTTTATTCATATCATACTAAAACTTATACAAACTTAGATTTACGTATTCACTAAACAATATTATCTCTTTATTGTTAAGCATAAGGACAAGCTAAGATCATGCAATTGAAGAATTAAAATACGTGTACTCTTTATCTTCAAATAGGACTTGTGACAACTGACGGAACGTAATTCAGACCCGTAGGTAGAGAGTTAGAGCCGAATATGCATTAAACTTACTTGAAAAAGAGCTTTCCAGGAGGCGAAAATTCAAAACAGTCCCCGAACGACCGTGTGACTCTCGTGGACAGCTTCCCCATGACAAATAGGACTTATGACAACTGACGGAACGTAATTCTGACCTATAGGCAGAGAGTTAGAGCTAAATATGCCCTAAACTTAGTCGAAAAAGGGCATTTTAGGGGCGAATAGATTTCCGAGGCCGAAAATTCAAAACAGCCCCCGAATGATTGTGTGACTCTCATGGACACCTTCCCCATGACAAATAGAACTTATGACAACTGACAGATAGAACCTCCTCATTTGATATTGTTATCTGCCATTTTCAATGGCGACACAACAATTATATCAATTCTAGAAGAAGCCTACCAAGGTATATTTTTCTCAGTTTCCTCATCACACACTATTGTAATGGTTAAATGGCTTATCATAAATCATTTAACATCCTTTTTATTATATCAACACTAGAACGACAAAGCTTGTATCCATGGAACCTTGTCTACCAGTTTCCAAATCTTTGGTAGTTAGCAGTAATTCAATTTATGATTTTTTTTTTACTGATGCCCTAATCTGTACAAAATACAAACATCTGAGCACTCTCCAACGTTGATTCATTTGTTTCTTGGCAATTGCATTGATTTGAATTCCCTGTTTTTAGTTTTTGTCATCTTTCCTGCAGACCTGAGATAATTTTTGTACATATTTGACAGTGTAGCATGTGAAATGATAATTTAGCATCTCGACTCAATCATTTTTGTAGTGTTCCATGAATGCCTTCTCATTTTTGTTGTACTAGAAATTTGGAATTGATTCACTACCTTTACTTGGGCTGTATAATGAAACTATTCGGATCTTCTGTTTGTTGTTGAATGAAAGCCTTAACAAAGATAATGGGTATACCAAAGATTGTAAATGGGTATTTGTTTAGATGGAGGCATAATACTGATTCTATTTTAATGAAAGATGTGGTCTTAAAAGTAGGATGGTAGGGTAGATCTAGATTGAGAGGTTCAGAAATGACTTTGACAAAAATTGGTTTGTTCCTTCTTTGATATATATATTTTTTTGTAGTTTTCCTCTATTCTTTGGAGGTTTCTTGATTATATCAGTAAATACGAACTGAAGTCCATCTGATTGCTTTTCTTTTAATTTTTATTCTTTTTCCCTCTTCATTTTTTTTTCATAACATAGCGGAACACGCCCTGAACTTAGTCGAAAAAGGGCGTTTCGGGGGCAAAAATTCAAAACAGCCCCTGAAAGACCATGTGACTCTCACGGACAACTTCCCCATGACAAAAAGGA
Organism: Camellia sinensis; assembly: GCF_055761805.1. Lineage (NCBI taxonomy): Eukaryota > Viridiplantae > Streptophyta > Magnoliopsida > Ericales > Theaceae > Camellia > Camellia sinensis. Next base: position 155,786,528 of record NC_138966.1, read on the forward strand.
CTTATGACAACTGACAGAACGTAATTCGGACCAATAGGTAGAGAGTTAGAGCCGAATACGCTTTAAACTTACTCAAAAAAGAGCTTTCCAGGGGCGAAAATTCAAAACAGCCCTTAAACAACCATGTGACTCTCACAGACAGCTTTCCCATGACAAATAGGACTTGTGACAACTGACAGAATGTAATTCGGACTTATAAGTTTGGAGTTAGAGCCGAATACGCCCTAAACTTAGTCAAAAAAGGGTATTTCGAGGACAAAAATTCAAAACAGCCCCGAACCACCGTGTGGCTCATACGGACAGTTCCCCCATGACAAATAGCACTTGTGACAACTGACGGAATATAATCCGAACCCGTAGGCTGGGAGTTAGAGCCAAATACGCCCTAAACTTAGTCAAAAAAAGGGTGTTTTCGGGGTGAAAATTCAAAACAGACCCCGAACCACCATGTGACTCTCACAGACAGCTTTGCCATGACAAATAAGACTTGTGACAACTGAAGGAACGTAATTCAAACCCGTAGGTAGAGAGTTAGAGCCGAATACGCCATAAACTTACTCGAAAAAGAGCTTTCCAAGGGCAAAAATTCATAACAGCCCCTGAATGACCGTGTGACTCTCACCGGAAGCTTTTCCATGACAAATAGGACTTGTGACAACTGACGGAATGTAATTCGGACCTGTAAGTTTGGAGTTAGAGCCGAATACGCCCTAAACTTAGTTAAAAAAGGGCATTTCGAGGGCAAAAATTCAAAACAGCCCCGAACCACCATGTGGCTCACACGGACAGTTCCCCCATGACAAATAGCACTTGTGACAACTGACGGAATGTAATCTGGACCCGTAGGTTGGGAGTTAGAGCCAAATACGCCCTATACTTAGTCGAAAAAGGGTGTTTTGGGGGTGAAAATTCAAAACAGCCCCCGAACCACCATGTGACTCTCACAAACAGCTTCGCCATGACAAATAAGACTTGTAACAACTGACAGAACGTAATTTAAACCCATAGGTAAAGAGTTAGAGCCGAATACGCCTTAAACTTACTCGAAAAAGAGCTTTCCAAGAGCGAAAATTCATAGCAGCCCCTGAATGACCGTGTGACTCTCATCGACAGCTTCCCCATGACAAATAGGACTTGTGACAACTGACGGAATGTAATTCGGACCCGTAGGTTGGGAGTTAGAGCCGAATACGCCCTAAACTTACTCGAAAAAGGGCGTTTCGGGGGCGAAAATTCAAAACAGCCCCCGAACCACCATGTGGCTCACACAGACAGTCCCCCCATGACAAATAGCACTTGTCACAACTGACGGAATATAATCCGGACTCGTAGGTTGGGAGTTAGAGCCAAATGCGCCCCAAACTTACTCGAAAAAGGGAATTTTGAGGGCAAAAATTCAAAATAGCCTCTGAACGACTGTGTGACTCTCACGGATAGCTTCCCCATGACAAATGGGACTTGTGACAACCGATGAAATGTGATTCGGACCCATATGTGGAGAGTTAGAACTGAATATGCCCTAGACTTAGTTGAAAAAGGGCGTTTCCCGAGGGAAGGGGGGGAATTCAAAACAACCCCCGAACCATGTGTGGCTCACATGAACAGTTTCCTAATGACAAATAGGACTTGTGAAAACTGACAAAATGTAATCCATACCCGTACGTTGGGAGTTAAAGCCGAATACGCCTTAAACTTACTTGAAAAAGGGCGTTTTGAGGGAAAAAATTCAAAATAGCCCTCGAACCACTGTGTGGCTCACACTGATAGTTTCTCCATGACAAATAGGACTTGTGACAACTAACGGAACCTAATTTGGACCCATAGGTTGGGAGTTAGAGCCGAATACACCCTAAACTTACTCAAAAAAGAGCTTTCCGGGGCAGAAAATTCATAATAGCCCCCAAATCACCGTGTCACTCTCACAGACAGCTTTCTCATGACAAATAGGACTTGTGACAACTGAAGGAATATAATCCAAACCCGTAGGTTGGGGGTTAGAGCCGAATACGCCCTAAACTTACTCGAAAAATGGGGTTTCAGGGACGAAAATTCAAAACAACCCCCAAACCACCGTGTGGCTCTCACAGACTGCTTTCCCATGATAATTATGACCTGTGACACCTGACGAAATGTAATTAGGACCCATAGGCTTGGAGTTTGAGCCGAATACACCTTACACTTAGTCGAAAAACTCGCAACACTTAGTTTAAAAAGCGATAACTTTATGAAAATAACATCTACATATTCTAATAATTACCTTTATATATTTATAGGACAAAGAAATTACATATTATATTGTTTGTGCAGTTGGTTGGAATAAATATTGCATGATACATATATATATATACTTTCTTTTATTTCTAAAAGACATTTCTCGATTGTTCTACCTTAAATACATGTTAGAACATGTTCCATATGGCTGACTGAATTGATATTTTGTAACCAATTCTAATGTTTCATTTTTTATTTTTCTTTGTAGATGGCTTTGTTGCGTGGACTTGTGGATAATCCATATTGGTGTATGGAGAAGAATTTTCACTTTTGTGTAGAACTAATATAATACTTTTGTCGTCCTCAGCTTTTGTGTCGTTCACTATTACTGATACAGAAAACTTTTGGCAATCAACAGATAATGATTGTTGTGGTACATAGATCACCTTCTGTCATGGTACATTTATGATCATTTGTCAGCTTACATATATGACCTTTTGTCATGGTCTATAGAAAAAATTTTGTCGTGGTACATAGATCACCTTCTGTCGTGGTCATATATACCATTTGTCGGCATACATATATGACCTTTTGTCATGATTTATAGAAAACTTTTGTCGTGGTACATATATCACCTTTTGTCGTGGTACAAATTACCATTGTAATTTGCACCATGCCAAATGGTAATTTCACTTGGTAGTAAATGTATTTTTTGTATACGGAGGGCTTTGATTTTTGTATGATATATTTTGTATGGAATTATTATTTTAGTTTGGATAATAGTTGGTTTGTATGGACTTTGACATTTAAAGTTATTTATTTTTTGTATATGGATGCAGATTGTGGAATGATTGATAAAATGTATCATTTTGTTTATATATGTATTACAGGTTGCATGGAATATAGACAGCTTGTGGAGAAATTATAATTTTGCGATAAAACATAATATCATGTTTTTGGCGGCTAAACAATTAGTAGCTAAAAAGAAATTGGGAAAAGACATTTGGCGACTAAAATTTTTATAGCAAAAAAAAAAATAGACATTTGGCGACTAAAAGCTTAGTAGTCAAAAGAAAATCAAACATAAGGCTACTAAAATATTTCATAGCAAAACAAAAGCTAAAGAACAAAACCACTTTTGCCGACTAAAATTTTAGTATAAAAAAATGTGGGACTTTAGGTGACCAAATATTTAGTAGCCAAAACAAGAACTCTTTGCCGACTAAAAATTTAGTAGCAAAAAATGTGGGACTTTAAGCGACCAAATATTTAATAGCCAAAACAAGAACTCTTCGCCGACTAAAATTTTAGTAGCCAAAAATGTGGGACAGTAGGCGACCAAATTTTTAGTAGCCAAAACAAGAACTCTTTGCCGATTAAAATTTTAGGAGCTAAAAATGTAGAACTTTAGGTGACTAAAAGTTTGGTCGCTGAAAATGTACTAATTTAATTTAATGTCCAACCTTTTGGCGACTAAAATTTTAGTCGGAAATTACGTTTACCGACAATTCTTCGACAACTACTTTTGCGACCAAATAATTTAGTCATTGAAACCCTTCGATGACTAAAAATTTAGTCACCAAAAATGAAAATTCTTGTAGTGTATTTTGCTTTAATCTTGGCCTAGGAATGCCTAGAATGAAATGAGGATGCAAAAATACGCATGAAAACACTTAACAAAACTTGCTAAAAACAGGGTCCTCGCTCGAGCGCAACTTCTTACGCTCAAGCGGACATGCAAAATGTGAGTGGTCGCTCGAGTGCAAGATCTGTCGCTCGAGCGATCTATAAACTTTTGCAAAAGTGCTTGTTACTTGATTTTTCCGCTCGATGGTCGCTCGAGCGTGAGAGACATGCCCTCGCTCGAGCGCTATTTTTGTCGCTCGAGTGGCCTGCAAAACATAAGAACTTCTAGGAGCATGCATTTCACACTCGAGCGGGCTTCTGGTTACTTGAGCGAAAGTGCACGTACTCAGAGTGGTCACTCGAGTGTAGGAGCAGAATTCTGGAATTTCCAAAATTGCTCCTAAGCTCAAAACTCAATTTCAAAACCTTCAAAACACATCCTTTTGGACCAAAACTTAGTAAAACATTGAGAAACTCATAATACATGATGAATTACAAACTATTTTACAAAATCAAGCCCAAAAGCTATGTCAATTGTAGTAAACAAAACTTGAAATTTAGATCACATAACTTACATGTAATGTGATGAATTCCAACCTTGCAAAACATGATCAAATGAGTCATTAAGCTTAAAAACAAGTTGAATTCTTTGAACAAAACTAAGATATGAACATTGATGTGAGAATTCTTATAAAAACAACTTCAAAACTTCATGATATGCACATGCATGTATGATGTGAGAATTCTTGTAAAAACAACTTCAAAACTTCATGATATCCACATGCATGTATGATTTGAGTTACAATTCTTTAATCCTAGCTCATTCTCATGTTAGTCCACCTCCTTTACTTGAATTCTTAGAAAAACTAACTCAATTACACAACTAAGGGTTAGATTTCTTACCTAGGCTTGTCAAGATGAGAGCTAGAAGCTTAATTCTTGAGTTTCTAAGTCCAAATCCTTCAATTCTAGTAAATTCTTGCTCAATTTCTTCAATCCTCTAATTGAAATCCAACTTCCTTCTCTCTCTCTCTCTCTCTCTCTCTCTCTCTCTCTCTCACGTTGAGCTCAAAGATGAGGGAATGAGGGTGTAAAAATGTGTAGGAGAGGTAGGAGTGGGCTTATATAAGCTTGCTTAGTGGTATTTAATTAATTTGGCTTAAGCTAAGCAAAGTGGCATTAATTAATCTAATTTAATTGTTCCGAATCGAATTTCAATTGAACTTACCGTAAAATTCTAAAAATTCTTATTAACACATAAATCAAGTCAATTTCTGAATCGGATGCTGATAAGGCCTTCAATTCGTAAACTGAAACGAAAACACAAACAAATCTTTCTATGCTAAACAGATATAAGCACAATATTGCAACACACACATGCAATTTAATTCAGAATTTCTCTTAATTACTGATTAAGCTTATTTAACCATGAATTAACGTAAATCAGAGGTTGGGGTTGTTATAATAATGGTAAATCACGACATATTCATCGTCGACATAATATCGTGAGGTAATTGCTCTCAAATGAAATAACCTCAATAGATTATATAAAATCTAAAGAGAATATTGCGGATCCGTTAACAAAAGGTTTGACAAAAGAGTAAGTATTTAGTTCATCAAAGGGGGTGGGATTAAAGCCTATTACATAAGAGTCATCATAATGGTAACCCTACTTAAATGATTGGAGATCCCAAGAACTAAGTTCAAAGGGACAACTAAGTTATGTGTGGCTCACAAGAAATCACCATGGGATTTAAAATTCCTTACCCATTCCTATGGTGAGAGTGATATCTGCAACATATGTTGTATACAAGGGTTTAAGAATAAGCTTTGTTTTTAATGATTACTTATATCTTGATTTAGGCAAAAAAATCAAGACGAGTATAAGAGATACTTACAATAAGAATCACCTATATGAGTGTCGAACTGGGACCGATTCTATGAGAATGAAAAGGCAAAATTCTCTAGAAGCATTCATGAACAACCAGGAGCGTTCAAGGCCAAAATGAACACAACCGTGAGAACCACAATGTGTCAGAAGATATTTTGTGTGAAATCTATTGTCTTGGCTTACACAAACGGCTGAACAATTCAAGGCATCGCGTCCATTGGTTAGCTAGTAAGTCCGATAGGTTATCACTAGGGAAGGTTCAATGCCGAAAGCTACCTATCCTGATGCAAGATATTTTCAATTTATACTCTTTCGACAAATTCTGTATAATGTTTCATTTCTGTTGTCATGAAATTCCATTCATGTAGGGGATTATAAGAAATGGTTTTGGAAAATATGATTTTTTTTTCCTTAACTTTGGTCTATTTTTTAGATGGGACCCATACACCAAAGTTGGCGGGTCTAAGTAGTAATGCGTTCTATGTCGCGTTGTGATTCACGTGGTATATTTGGTTGCTCAAAACCATTATCAGGTGAATGGGAAATTGAAGCCAAAGAAAGCTCCATGGAAATGGTGTATTTGGTGAAATTTTCTAAAGGTTTGGTTTAAGGCTTGTCCTACATTGATTTGGTGGACAAACTTTGAGTAGATTTATAAGGCTTGAGTTTGGAACTTGGGGTAGGCCCCAAAGGGCACCCAAGTTTTGTAGAGGGGGAGGTTATGGGCAAAGCGGGCTAGACCCATTTGACCCAAAAATAAACACACACGTACACCCCGCTGCCACTGCCGCTGCCGCCGCCGTCCAGTAGGGCAGGCAAGCAGGTTGGGCCTGGGCGTGGGCGTGGGTGCGTGGTGTGAGGTTGGGTTGGGCTTGTCCGGTCCAATACTTATCTCTTTGGGCCAAAAACATTTGAATTTTATTTTTCTAAAATTAAATTCTAATTTTTTAGAATTTGAATTTCGAATATTAATTTCAAAATTGGCTCCGATTTTTTTTTCCCACTCGAACAAATGAATATCTGTTTGAATTTAAACCAAATAGATTCATATTTGTTTGAAATTTAAACCCAACAGGTTCCATACTTGTTCATTCAAAACAGGTTTAATACCTGTTCAAACAAGTTTGCACCTGTTTAATTCAAACCAAACAGTCACATTTTCTCCTATAAATAGACAGGCCTTCTATTGATTTTTGTTATTTTCAGAAAATTTGTTCTTCCCTCTGTAATTACTCTCTGCATTTTGCTACATTTAATTTTCTTGTGAGAAAGAGTATATACACAAAGTGTGTTTGTTATACGACTAAGTTGTAGTGCTGCAATCATTTGTAGTTGATCATTTTATCTTGGGAGATAGACGTCCATAATCTGAAAGTACCGTGGAGAGAATGAATTTGTCTTAAGGACACAGTGTTAAACACTGGACTTGATCAGAATTTTGTTCAATAAACACATAAGGTTAGTAATTAATTTACTTTCTATTTTATTATTTTTCTGTTTCAGATTTTGATTTTGTTTTTGTAACAAAATAAAAATTTGTTTTTATTTATTTATTTTATATTCTAGTTTGATTTTTGTAATCAAACAATCTCTCTTCTTTTCTTTATTTCTTCTGTTTGTTGTTAAGTAACAAACATAATTTATTCGTAATACAGTGAAGATTGTCCAACAATTAGTTCACTTTGTACGTTCAAGATGTTTTGAATTTTACATTTCTTAACTGTACATTGGGAGTGGGGTTTGTCATGTTTTGCATTTCCATAGTATACACTTGCTTTACTTTTAATTTGGATCAAAATTGACAAGCATGAAGCAAAGTTCATCCGAAAAATTGTTAAAGAGGTTTTATGTGAACTGAAAGGTACATTCCTAAATGTTGTTGTGTTACCAGTTGAAATAGATTCTCATGTTGAACATAAATTTGATGTTGAGCATTGGATTAGATGATGTTCGCAGCTTGGATGGAATAAGCAAAACGACCATTGCAAATGTTGGAAGCTTTTGTAAGCTTTTGTAAGCTTTCTTTTCTTTGGATGCTAACTTTGGAAGCTTTTGTAACTGGGCTATGGCCCCTCCTTTTGTAATGCACTTTTGGAATGAAATCTTCAGTTTGGAATGAAATCTTCAATTTTCTCATCTTTCTGTTCGGTTTATACCTGCATCCATTATTCAACTATAACTTGTATGAAGTATAACAATTTCTTTCCGAGATACCAATCCCGATCTCAACCTTGCAATCTACTTATCCCTGCCAACCACTCATTAGCCTAGATCCTTATCTCGGCTGAAGAGTACCAAAAGTTGGTTATTCTAGCCAACCACTCTTCAGCCTAGATCCTTATCTCGGCTGAAGCGGACTAAAAGTTGGTTTTTTCAGCCAACCTTTTCAGCCTAGATCCTTATCTCTGCTGAAGAACAATGAATGTTGGTTTTTCCAGCCAACCTCTTCAACCTAGATTCTGATCTCGGCTGAAGAGAGCTCAAAGTTGGCTATTCCGGCCAACCCTGAGTGAAGTGTTTGGTTATTCCGGCCAAACCTTTTCATTGCCTTCCAATCGGGCAAAGACTTGTTGGTCAAACCTGCCAACTTCTTGCATCCTAGATCCTTATCTCGGCTTAGGAGAGCTAAATGTTGGTTATTGCGGCCAACATAGAGCTAAGCATCTGGTTATTCCTGCCAAACTTCTTGATTGCCCCCCAAGTCAAGCAAAGACTTGTTGGTCAAACCTGCCAACTTCCTGCAGCCTAGATATCCTTATCTCGCCTTAGGAGAGCTAAATGTTGGTTATTCCGGCCAACATAGAGCTAAGCATTTGGTTATTCCTGCCAAACTTCTTGGTTGCCCCCTAAGTCGGGCAAAGACTTGTTGGTCAAACCTGCCAACTTCCTGCAGCCTAGATATCCTTATCTCGGCTTAGGAGAGCTAAATTTTGGTTATTCCGGCCAACATAGAGCTAAGTGTTTAGTTATTCCTGCTAAACTTCTTGGTTGCCCCCTAAGTCGGGAAAAGACTTGTTGGTCAAACCTGCCAACTTCCTGCAGCCTAGATATCCTTATCTCGGCTTAGGAGAGGTAAGTGTTGGTTTTTCCAGCCAACGCTGCTTTTAATGCCCCTAGCTCGCTAAAACAACTTTTACAAAAGAAAACAATCTATGCTGAAAAGAAAACTACTTGTTTTATTGAGGAAAAGAAAAATTACAAGTACTCTATAGGAAAGCTAAAAATAAAATAACTTGAGATTGGCAGTGTTGCACGGCCTGAGGATAACCTTCCTATCTCCATCTTCCAAGTGGTATGACCCTTTTCCTGCTAATCAACCACTTCGTGTGGTCCTTCCCATTTGGGCCCTAGTCTTGCCATCTCCGGGTGCCAAAGTGTTTCCCATTACTTTGCGCAGCACCCAATCTCCAATCTTAAATTGCCTTTTATTCAGCTGCCTTGCCAACATCTGTGAACAGCTCCTTGCTTTTGAGTTCTTCCACCAGTTGTATATATCCTTTGGCAGCGCGGCTGCCATTTGCTGTGACGAAGCATTGTTTGGACATAATTTGGTCTCCAAAGACCTCTTCAATTACCCCGGCTTTGTTGGGGAACCGCAATACTTGATGGTAGGTTGAAGCTACCGATCGCATGGCGTGTAACCATGTCCTTCCCAATATTATGTTGTAAGAGGAAGGGACTTTCAATACCCAGAATTCCACTTGTTTTGTCATGGTTCCTGCCTTGACTGGGAGGATTATCTTGCACACTGGCCACTCTGGCATTGAGTTGAATCCAATCAGGGGAGATGTTGCAAGTGCCAAGTCTTTGTCCTCCAGTTTCAGTTATTTGAAGGTTTCGTAATACATTATCTCACATGAGCTTCCTTGGTCAATCAAAATCCGTTTGATGTCGAAATTCTTGACGCGTAGAGTGACGACCAGTGCATCATTGTGAGGGCAGTATATCCTTGCTAAGTCTTTGTCCGAAAAAGATATGACATTTGTGGGTTCTGTTCTCCCCTTTTTGATGGTAGGTTGTGCACTTAGTACCTCCCTTAAGTGCTCAGCCTTTTTGATCATCCCCCTGAGCTCACATACTCGCTCAGGTTCGAATACTCCATGTATTACGTTTATTACGCCTTAAGGTGGAGCGTCGACCGGCATCCCATTTGGGTTGCTGTGGTTTTGGGGGGCTGGCTGTGTCCCTCCTTCTATGTATTGGTCCAGGTGCCCAGCTGCCACTAACTCCTCCAAATGCTGCCTTAATGGTGTGCAATTTTCAGTGTGGTGCCCCTTTTCATCATGGAAGGTGCACCACGACCTCTCATCATAGTCTCTTTGCGCTTCTCCCAGTTTGGCAGGCCATCAGACGAAAGGTTCATTGCGAATCTTGTTGAGAATCTGATAGATCAGTTTTTTGAACACCGTGGTAATGGCAGTGCGGACTCTCAACCTCCTTTTGTCTTGGTCCTCTCCGTTGTCCTGCCTGCCTCGCCCATTTCTGCTTGGACGTTCTACCGCGTTGACTTTTGCCGTAGTCTTTTTATCTGGTATTGCGGTTGTGCCAGATTTTGCTTTAGCACGGTTGCCATCTTCCTCCACGCGAATATATTGGTGTACTCTCTCCATCAAGGCTTCCATCGTATGGGGTGGCGTCATGGTGATTGAGTCCCTCAACCTGTTTCCGACTGGAAGACCTCTTTTGTATTGTGCGATGGCGAGATTGGTGGGGCAATCCCCAATCTGGTTGAAGGTCTCCCAGTAGCGGCTATTGTAGGATCTTAACGTCTCCTTGTCGCCCATGTCGATGGAGAGTAGCTGATCGATCTCCACCGGGGTTTTGGTGTTCGTTCTGAACCTTGTTACGAATGCCTCCGCCAATTGCGCCCAGGTCGCCAAGGCTGGATGGGAAGAGGATGCACATCAAAGCCTCGTTTCGCTGATATACCGCCATAACCTGGCGGAAGTGGCTTAGGTGCATGTAGGGGTCTGTTTTCCCCTCGTACATGGTGAATTTGGGCTGGAGGAAGCCTAAAGGTAGGGGCATGTTTTCAATTGCCTGAACGAACGGCGAGGTGTGCAGCCTTGCTAATGCTTTGTCCGTTGGTTCGTAGGCACGGCGCAGTATTGGCATTCCAACCTCGATGCTTCCATGCATCCTAGGAGCCAACCGCTGAAGGGCAGAAACTCTGCGAGGGTCATGTGCCCTAGTGTCCTCCTTCCATCGTGCCCTTTCTTCTAGCACGGTTCGTAACTCGGATGATCTAGGCAACTCCGTCTTCCTGGATGATGTTTGGTGCGTGCGTGAGGGCCGATAAGTGCTTCCCTCAGTGCAAGACCTCTCAGATCGCATTCTCTCAGACCTAGAGCAACGAGTCCTGAAGGTTCTGGATTGAGTATTGCCTGATCTGAGGCTTCTACTCTCTGCTCGTGATGGTGTGGTATGCATGCCACGATCTTCTGAGTGGCGAGGGGGCGTTTTACTTTTGCACCCCTCTCCTGTCACCACCCATTTTCCTTTGATCTGGCGTTTCATAGACTCCATATCCGCCGCCATCCGTCATATCAATTCGTCCTGCTCCTTCACGAGGTCCTCCAGAACTTGAGGATCAATCCTTCGCCTTTGTCTGTCAGGACTTTGTGAGTGAGAGCGACGGGGGCTATTATTCCACCTCCCCCTAGTATCCCTCCTGGGATTATGTCGTTGGGGCTCCAAATCCGTAATAGGAGGGATAGAAGGCAAACCTTCGCGCCTCCCACCTCCCTCTAGGGTTTGCCCGTCAACGGTGGACTGTGAAAAATCTTCGTCGTGCGCCATTGCTTCTAACCAGTGAGGATAACTTGATCAAGAGGTTTTGTTCTAGTCTGATGTTCCCACAAACGGTGTCAATTGTACAAGCAAGAAATATTTTTTCTCGTATAATCCTGTTGATCAAGTCTGCGCTCCTCTGTACGACGTCGCTTTACTCCCTAAAAACACAAATGTGAGCTAGCCGGTGAGTGTGTGCCGGATACCTCTCTGATGCCTAAGTCAGCAAAAATAGACAAATAGACAAAAAGCTCTGTGTATTCGGGAATCAAAGTTGTGTTACCTCTCCATAGGTGATGTTGTGAGCTTTTATAGGTTCTGCGTGGCACAATCTTAGAAGGACTCTTACTCCTCCATGTAGAGTCCTCCTAGGAATCACATTCCTAAAAGATAATGCTTATCCTTCAATACCCTCCTCACTACTTAAACCAATTGAGATGGTTTTACCATGGTCGGATTCCAATACGACCGAGCTAACATGACCATGCTAAAGCCGCAGACTAGACCGAGCTCCAGCTAGCTTGGTTCTTCCTTTCACTGCGTGTACCTCGGTTTGACATACTTCAACTGTGGTGTTTACTTACTACCGTGCTAACCGTAGTAAACCCCCAACCAAGCTAACGATAGCTAGGTCCACCGCAAGAAGCCCAAATACCTTGGTTTTGAATACCATGACCGAGATAACTACCTTTACTCCGTCTGGTGACTTTAATCACACTTGGACCGTGGTAACACTTGCCAATCCCTTTTCATACTTGGACCGAACTAACTATGGCGCGTTAAGACCGCGCTAACCAAAGCGAGGTCCACCATGAGAAGCCATCGTACCTTGGCTCCAAATACTACGACCAAGCTAACTATGGCGCGCTACGACCGCGGTGACCGTCATTACACTTGGACCGAGCTAACACTTGCGATCCACTTGCTAAGCTCTTTTTACCGCGGCTGACACCTTTACCGCGACTGACCCTTTTACCTCGGCTGATATCTTTACCTCGGCTAACATTGCAGTCAACCAAGTTACTTTGGCTCTTCTCTCCGTTTGACTACCTTGCTTGGTAGCTCGGCCATAGTGTTGACCGCCACTAGGAAGTAACTAAGTCACGTAGCTAGGTCCCGTGGCTAGTTCTCATAGCTAGGCTGCGTAGCTAGGTCCAATAACTTAGTCCCGTAGCTAGGTCTTGTAGCTCGGTCTCGTAGCTAGTTCCTATAGCTAGGTCCAATAACTTGGTCCCATAGCTAGGTCTTGTAGCGCGATCTCGTATCTAGGTCCCGTAGCTAGGTCCTATAGCTAGGTTCCATAGCTAGGTCTCGTAGCCAGGTCCTAAAAACATCTTTGACCAACACTCCAACCTAGCTCGGCCCAATTTGGCTACACAAATTGCCCTCTCAGATGGCAACACAAAATAATGATGAATAATCGGTCATATATAGCATTTCTCTATGATAATATGTTACTTGTTTCATTAATTTCTTAATAATTATCTCTAAACAAATGAGACAATTATAAATATCCATGTAGACAATAATACAAAACAATGATAAAAACATGACATATATAACATTTCTTTTTTCAAATATAAATAATTTTGATGAGTCTTTTAATTCTAAATGATAAAATTGAAACTTGCCACTGTATTAATTTGATGCAAAAAAAATTTCAAACAAGATTATGGGGATACAGAATAAACATGACATAATCATACATATCACATGAAAAGAGTGGGACTTATAATAAAATATGCAGTTTCATTCTCAAATTATTTTACCTATATTTTATGTTATTGATTTTGTATCCACAAATTTATTTTAATTATTGTATTTCCGTCTAGCACTCTACTAATTAGAAATTCATATGACAACATCTTTGTGATAGCTCCTTCCTAGGCAACTATTTCTATACCAGTGATTTGAGTGATAGTTTCAGCTATAAAATAACAGGGTCTTCTTTGGTATCCTTAGAAGTGCCAGTTGTGTGAGGGGAAGACGACTACGTTTCAGGGTTCCATGTGGGAGTTGTTTACTATAGAGCTAGGGATAAAGAAAGCTGCTCCATGGAATTAGATGATTCTCCATACGTCATTATAACTGAGAGGGTAATTTATATTTATAAATTGGGCCGAGCTGCGTAATGGGCCGTTATGGGCCACGTTGCGAAGGACTGAGTAAAAAGGCCATGAAGTTACTCCGGCCCAAGAGAGGTGTAAAGTTACTCCGGCCCAAGAGAGGTATAACGTTACTCCGGTCCGAAAGAATCTTGAGGTTACTCCGGTCTAAAGGAAGCTTTGAACATAGCCCGGTTGCCATACTCAAGGTTAGCCCGGTCTTGGCTTATCGAGGTTATCTCGGCCAGAACCTTGCTGTTTGATAGCTCGGTCTGATAACACCATGGTTGGCACTAGGAGAAATCTGGGTAAGAGCAATAAATGGAAGAGCCGAACTAAAGTTAGCTCGGTCTAGTCTGCGGCTTAGCATAAGCCATGCTTACCTCAATCATAGTGGAGTCCGACCATGGTAAAACCATCTCACTTGGTTTAAGCAGTGAAGAGGGTGTTGAAGGATAAGCATTATCTTTCAGGAGTATGAATCCTAGGAGGACTCTACATGGAGGAGTGAGAGTCCTACTTGGATTGTGCCACATGGAACCTATAAAAGCTCACAAACATCACTTAGGGAGAGGTAACACAACTTTGATACACAGAGCTTCTTGTCTTTGTCTATTTTTTTGACTTAGGCATTGGAGGGGTTTCCGGCACACACCCGCCGGCTAGCCCACGTTTGTGTTTTCAGGAAGTAAAGTAACGACGTTTGGAGGAGCGCAGACTTGATCAACAGGATTATACGAGAAGGTTTATTTCTTTCCCGTACAATTGGCGCCGTCTGTGGGAAATTCACAAAGAGCAAAACCTCTTGATCAAGTTTTCCTCTCCAGTTGAAAGCAACGGCGCACAATGAAAACTTGCCGCAATCTGCTATAGATAGGCAAACTCCGGAAGGGGGTGGGAGGCGTGAAGGTTTACCTTCTATCGCACCCATGGCGGAATTAGATCCCCAGCGAAGGAATCCGCGGAGAGAAGTAAGAAGAAAACAGGGCTCAAGTCCACACCGCTCTCAGAGCCCTGATGGATAGAGGCGGAAGATGGATCATCAGGTTCTCGAAGATCGCGTAAGGGAGCAAGACGAAGTAATAAGAAGAAATGGTCAAGAGAAACAGAGTCCGGGCCCTCTTGACCGAGACAAACAGGGCTGAGGTACCACCACCAAACCAAACACAAGAAACCGTGGTGGCCCTACCATTACAACAACCCTCCTCATCACGCCGAACTAAGCGCGCCCGTACTACCCAGACCGAACAACGCTTAGTTGATGAAGACGAAACCACTCTGCCACCAAGCCCTCCACCGAGCTCGCAACCGGAGCACGCTGACCGAGCCAGCGTCGCTGAATATCACGATTCTGGAAAGTCAGTTTGGGTGCCCATTTGGAAGAGCTGGCTCGGTCGGCGTGCTCCGGTTGCGAGCTCGGTGGAGGACTTAGTGGCAGAGTGGTTTCGTCTTCATCAACTAAGAATTGTTCGGTCTGTGTAGTACGGGCGCGCTTAGTTTGGCGTGATGAGGAGGGTTGTTGTGATGGTAGGGCCACCACGGTTTCTTGTGTTTGGTTTGGTGGTGGTACCTTGGCCCTGTTTGTCTCGGTCAAGAGGGTCCTGACTTTGTTTCTCTTGGCCATTTCTTCTTCAGCAGTCAGTGGGATTAAGTTAATTGTGGCAAGGTTGGATCCGGTTCGAGGGCGTCCTCCAACGAAAAGTCAGTTACTTTGGCTTTTCGGCAGCCACTGTATCTATATGTCGGTTCGAAATTTAGAAGTTTGGCCCAACTTCTTTCTGGAAAACGTAGTGCGGCGCGGATAGTCTTTAGGTTGGGGTAACTGTATAAGGATTGAAGATGGACTGAATCTGCATAAAGAAGACAAACTGTTAGTTCGGTTCAGGAGCAGGTAACCGAAATAAAGCAAAGCATGCCAACAAACCAAAGTAATTATACCAGGTTCTCCTTTATTCCAGTTTATACTTCGGCCAGGGATCTGGGCTTGCTGGTCTTCAAAATTGCCAAACACCCAGAAAAAGTCATCATCATTCAAGTCTTTGTCCGGTGTATCTTTTATTATTTTTTTCTCGGCAACGGCGTATTCTAAGATAGTAAACCCAGCCGTCTTCTTTCGACCCTATGGAGTACTGGTGGAAGATTTCGGCTAAGCCAAGGATAATGCCAGCTCGACGGTTTAGCTCGGCTATGCCCATTATTATGCGATATGAGTTGGTGGAAACCTGGGTTGGGCATATTCTCGTTTGCCTAAGGAATTCACAAATTAAGGGTTGGATTGGAAATCTTAGTCCGGTTTCTATTATTGATAAAAGGGTAAAGGGTACAAAGCCCTGGTTTTCCCAAGGTATAACATCTTTTTTGGCTAAGGTTAGGTGGACATCGTCAAGGATGTTATAATCCCTTCGGAATTCGGCCATGCCACCTGTGTTTCTACTAAAAACCTATATTTACCCATTTACTCCTAAGTTATGTATAAATTATGCTTGGTGCTAGCTCGGTCAGAAAATGTTGCTGTGTAGCTCGGTTGAGCGATCAAAAAGAGTGCCTGGGCAACCTAAGTCTGCAAAGTGAAAAAACAGAAGTGTTAAGCATAGATCTTTAGACCGTGCTACAAAGTAAAAACAAGTTAAGTCCTACTTCGGCTTTGTGAAATGTTGCAGGTCCTATCTCAGTTTCAGCAAGGTGCTTGGTAGCTCGGTTGGGGCGAGTGATTTGTTGGATCGGTTGAAATTCTAGGGGCAGCTTTCTTAGTTCGGTCTGAACTAAGAGTGCTGGTTTAGCCCCAAGATAGTTCGGTCGGAATTAAGGCCTTCAAACACACTAAGTGCAGATTTAGTTCGGTTTGTTATCTCGGCTAAGAAAAATCAAAAGATGGTTTTTTGACTTGTTAAAACTACTGGTACAAGTGTTGGTTCGGTTGAATGGTCTGGTTAGACTTACACATAGCATAAACAGTATCCTAGTCTGGTTGCATTATGATTTTGGATCGAAAACCAGTGTTCTACAGGGTATTACATGTATTCGAGTGTTCTATTACTAAGTTTTTCCAGAAACATACAAATCAAGTAGAAAGAAAGAGTGTGTTTTGCAAAAACACACAAAACAAGATACAGTGGATTGAACAAATACGAAAACAAGAAAAATAAAACAGATTTATAATGCTTACCTGATGAAGATCGAATAGCCTAGAGGATGGGAGCACATGGCAGCAGCAAAACACGAGCTTCACAGTTGCAAGGTTGAAGGACAGTGGAGGTTAGAAGAGAGAGAGAAGGAGATGAGTAGTGATTCAAAATAGCAAGGGTTTGTTTTGTGTAGATGAAAGGACGAAAAGGCGGGAACTGTTCAAAAAATGCGAGGTACGAGGGCAGTGTGACAGCTGCCTACAGCCAATAAGAGCATGCCACGTGTCCATGAAATAAGAAGCGTTTCAGTTGCTGTGATTGAAGAGACGTTTTGACCGGACAGGTACAACCCGGTGTGAATTTAGCTCGGCTGGAAAGGCTAAGATGGTTTTTTAGCCCGGCTGGAAAGGCTAAAAGGGTTTTTTACCTGGCTGGAAAGGCTAAATGGTTTTAGCTCGGTTGGAATTCTGAAATTTTTTAGCTCGGCTGGTAACAGGTAATCCCTATCATGCTACGCAGATGGAATTAAGGGGCAATTGAGAGGGTAATTTATACTTATAAATTGGGCCGAGCTGGGTAATGGGCCGTTATGGGCCACGTTGCGAAGGACTGAGTAAAAAGGCCATGAAGTTACTCCGGCCCAAAAGAGGTGTAAAGTTACTCCGGCCTAAGAGAGCTATAAAGTTACTCTGGTCCGAAAGAATCTTGAGGTTACTCCGGTCTAAGGGAAGCTTTGAACATAGCCCGGTTGCCGTACTCAAGGTTAGCCCGGTCTTGGCTTATCGAGGTTATCTCGGCCAGAACCTTGCTGTTTGATAGCTCGGTCTGATCACACCATGGTTGGCACTAGAAGAAACCTGGGTAAGAGCAATGAATGAAAGAGCCGAACTAAAGTTAGCTCGGTCTAGTCTGCGGCTTAGCATAAGCCATGCTTACCTCGGTCATAGTGGAGTCCAACCATGGTAAAACCATCTCACTTGGTTTAAGCAGTGAGGAGGGTGTTGAAGAATAAGCATTATCTTTCAGGAGTATGAATCCTAGGAGGACTCTACATGGAGGAGTGAGAGTCCTACTTGGATTGTGCCACACGGAACCTATAAAAGCTCACAAACATCGCTTAGGGAGAGGTAACACAACTTTGATACACAGAGCTTCTTGTCTTTGTCTATTTTTCTGACTTAGGCATCGGAGGGGTTTCCGGCACACACCCGCCGGCTAGCCCACGTTTGTGTTTTCAGGAAGTAAAGTAACGACGTTTGGAGGAGCATAGACTTGATCAACAAAATTATACGAGAAGGTTTATTTCTTTCCCGTACAATAACTAATAAAATTAATGGCATCGATTATACTTATACTCCAACCTCGTTGACATCCCTAAGAGTTGTGCAAATTATGTTTGGGGGAGCCGTATAAGAGTTGAAGAATATTTTAGATATAAAATTAAAGGTGGTGAACAATTCGGTATTTCTTTCATTATGCCATCACCTTTTAAAGTAAAGAAGTGTGCAATAGATCTGATTGTCATCATATGCATCACCAACTACTATGAGTGCGTACTGGAGCCCTCCTTCTACGGATAAGGGAGGATGATCATGAAAATTGTCCTCAAAACATCAATTGTAATGGGGTCGTCTCACATTAAATATGAATAAATTATAATTATATTCTTTTGAGATTTGCTTAAAATCTCTTGTAATCTTGAAAATTATAAATTCTTCATTATTATAATTTTTTATTTCAACAATTAATAGAAAGATTAAAATTTATAACTACTCTTATATACAATAATAAGATTGCCAAGAATTTTAAATAAAATATATTCATTGTTAAAAATTGTTAATTGATTTAATAATTTATTAATAAAATGGATAATTTGTTATGCAATTAAAAATTTGAAAGGGCCGGATGTTATATTTAAAAGAGATAATTGTTGGAAAATTCCAAGATAAGAAGAGTATAAGATATTAAATCCAATGAATATTTTTTATTAGTGAAATTATGGTATAAAACATTTGGACAAATCTTTGCTTTAAATGCACAAATATTTAGTTCAGTATTTCCTCTTTTTTACTGGCTACAAGCAGTCCTCACAGTTCTTTTTATTAAGACCAATTTGTAATATATCTTCTAATGAATTGTTAATTTAATGAAAGGTAGGGTAATGCTCAACTGTCGTAAATTTTATAGTTATGCTCCCAAGCATTTTTGTTTAATATTTTGAAAATATGGTACAAAATATATATAAATTAATTTTTTTTTAATAAAATTTGTTAATATGATCTACAAAAAAATAAATAAATAAAAAATTATCCAACCATATATATTTATGTCTAGTTATGTGATTTGTTAAAGACTCTTAAGTGCTGTTTGATTTATCAAAAGAGAATCATTATTATATTAAATTTTTCATTCTCATATTTGATTGATTAAAAATTTAATAAAAAATGCATTGCAAAATAATTCTTCATTGACCATTGTTATAAAATTACAGCAGTGCTAGAGACTCCCACATGGAGGTGACCCCCACCACCCCCACATACACGTGGGGGTCGAAAAGAGGAGAACCAAAAAAAAAAAAAATTGAGCCAATCAAACATCAGTGGGGGTCACCCCACTGGGCGTCTAAGTCATTTTTCATAAAATTATCATTCTATTGCGAAGCCCAATTGTCATTCCCTTCCATGTGATCTCATTCTAATCAGACATGTGTTGGTCCAGGCAAGTTTAGCAACCGTGTCCAAACTATGAGAAATTGTTTTATATTTAGGCTTCTATCAGATTAGAGCATGTTGTTAGGTTTTGTAGATCTACTATGGAGTCCACTTCAATTATCCGAATGGTTTAATATTTAGGACTTATCGAGTATTTCATTCCTACAAAAAATCACTTTGATCGAATATCGATAGATACTTGATCATATCAAATTTGTGTCAACGGTAACTATAATTTTAAAAATAAATTGTTGACACAAATGTGATTTGATCAAGTGGCTATTAATATCTGATCGGCTTGATTTTTTACAGAAATAAAATACTCAATGAACTCTACGGTGCCGTTTGGTAACACTTACGTTTTCAATTTTCTGTTTGTATTCACAAAAATTTTAAAAACTCAAATAAAAACTTGTTTGGTAAAATTTTTGATTTATAAATCAGTGGTCTCAGTTTATAAATTTAGCCAAAAAATGAAAACACAAAAAATGTTTTTCCATTTTGAGTTTTCAGTTTTTTTTTTTTTTTACCACCCAACACTAGTCACCACCTGTCACCATTTTCCACCACCGTTTTCCGCCACCACCACCCACCACCCACCCCCCACCACCACCACCACCACCGCCACCACCTGCCACCACCACTCACCACCCACCTGCCACCACCACCCACCCCTCGCCACCCATCTGCCATCCACCCACCACTACCCACCACCTGCCATTACCATCCACCGCCCGCCACTACCACCCGCCACCTACTTGCCACCACCACTCACCACCCACTTGCCACCACCACCTGCCACCACTAGCCACCCACCACCACCAGCCACCTGCCATCCACCCGCCACCACTACCCACTACCCACCACCACCACCACCCACTCGCTACCACTTACCACCCGCCATCGTTACCCACCCACCCACCCACCCACCACCACCACCACCACCACCACCATCCGCCACCTACTTGCCGCCATTACCCGCCTTCCGCCACCCACCTGCTACCACCACCCGCTACCACTACCACCATCACCACCACCACCCACTCGCTACCACCTACCACCAGCCACCGTCACCCACCCACCCACCGTCACTACCCACCACCAACCACCACCACCTACTACCCGCCACCGTCGCCACCACCACCACCACCACCCACTCGCTACCACCCGCCACCGTCACCCACCCACCCACCCACCCATCCACCAACCACCACCACCACCCTCCACCTACCCGCCACCACCACCCACCCACCACCACCTGCCATCCGCCACCTACCTGCCACCACCACCCGCCGCCACCACCACCACCACCACCACCCACTCGCTACCACCCACCCACCCACCCACCACCACCCACGGTCACCACTTTCCACCACCGTCTTCTACCGCCACTTGCCATTTCTCACTCTTTTTTATATTTTAAATTTTTTTAAAACATTTTGTCAATTACCAAACGCGTATGTAGTTTATGTTTTTCTAAAAATAAATAAAAAATAAACAAAAACCAGTTTATAAAATTTTTGTAAATATAAACTGAAAACATAAACGTTACCAAACACATTACATATGGACGGTTTAGATTATCGATGTGAACTCCTTGATGTGCCCACAGAGGACAACAAGACACTCTAATTGGGCCAACTGGATAGGAGCTGATCCCATTTTTTAAATCCACATTTTAGTCTGCTCTTTTTAAGATTTTAAGCCCAAGTGACCCATATGAGCCTCAAATAGGCCTTAGGGCGTCACCATTTTTACAGTCCAGCTATTTTTTTATTCTTGTCATGGTATCTATATAGTATTTTTTGAAAAAACGATTCACAATAATGGTAACTGGATTCTACACAATCCTGGTAGATACATTAATGGCGTTCTCCATTGGGAAGCCGAATTGTAACAAGCTTTGAGCTCTCCAAAGAGTATTGTTTGCTTTGATTTAGCGAAAGAGAAGTACAAGGAGATACCGCAGCCCAATTATGGAGATGGAAGTTGTCTATGGAGTTTTGGGGTTTTACGAGGATCAGAATGCCTCCTTTGTGTACTTTCTTTCAACAGCCAAAAAATTATGCTAATGTCGATGTATAGGTAATGAAGGAACACGGGATTAGAGAGTCTTGGACTACATTGGTTACCATCTCATATCCATTTTTAGGATTATGTCTTCCTTTGGGAGGCTCAAGTTGTACGTAGAACCTTGCCTTTTACTATTTCAAGGAATGGTGATATTATTGTGTTTGAAATTGAGCCACAATTGGTTTTATACTATCCCAAGTGCCATAATTTAATTTGTTCTATAGCTCCTCACTTTTTATCCAGCGGTTATTTTTTCCACATGTTGAGAGGTTAATTCCACCAAATGCGAAATTTTTACAGCAATACATCAAGGACATGGGCAGTAGAAAACTATGATTTTTTATCCATTTGATTGATTATTAACATGTGATATGGAGTTTGATAGCTCAAAATGCAGTGCTTTTTTCCCTTATATTTTGGTCCTTTTTTTATTTTTATAGGTTTCCTTTTGAATTTCTAGATTTATGTGACTGGACCAAAATAAGCTCTGTTGAAGCCAATCACATGTTATTGGAAATTAACTTCTTATTAGTGAAATTTCCCTTTCATACATTAGCTTTCAGTCTTGGTGTGTTTTTTATTTTTTTATTTTTTTTGGTTACACTGGTTAACCACTGGGTTAATGCCAATGGTTGGTTCAGTTGATTCAAGTAACGGCAACGCCAAATAGTTTGGTATCACTAATAAAATGATATCAACCAACATTTTTGCATCTTTAAAAATGGTTTCTAATAGTATTTTCTGCACTTTCTGCATCCTAAAATGGTTTTGCTGCAGTGTTATTCTGCATTTACTGCATTGGTAAGATATGTTCCATTGTATTATCTACATTTTCTATGTCATAATAAAAATAAATAAATAAATAAACTTTTTGCATCCTTAAGTTGTTTCTGCAGTATTTTTTTTCCTGCAATTTTTACTTCATCAAACATTTTGGAAAAAAGCCTTCTGCATCCTTTAAGTGGTTTCTGCAGAAATTTTTTTCCTGCAATTTTTACTTCATTAAAATGTTTTTGGCTGCATTTTATTTACCATGCAGAAGCAATTTTTTGCATGATTGTGATTTATATTTTTCCCAAATAATAAGGATCTGTTTGAATATATGTAGATTTGAAATACATAGATTGAATTAAATAGTTTTTGTGGAGGTAGAAATTGTCCCACATATATTAATCAAGAGATCAATGAAGAATTGAATCGCATTGTTTTGAATTTACAAAAGAATAAACAGTTAGTGCCTCTCCACCTGCGGTTGCCACCCGGAAGGCACTCCGACGATCAAGTTAGATAGCATATATCTAAATGAAACAGAATAAGTAAATAGAATGGTTTAGGCATACCCTGAAGTTGAAGACTATATCCTTTTATATAGTCTAACCTGCCACTCATTTTGTCTAATGAGATTAAGTCACCAATTTGGTCCAATGAAAACAAGCCACTTGTATGGCCCAAAACTCTTCTGATATATGTATGTCATAGCAACTTGGGAAGTTGGCAAGTTGCATTGCAAGTTGTTTATTTTATTATCTTAATCCTTATTCCATGTAGGTATTGGGTGGGTCCACGTCACATGAGTTAATTTTTATCCCTCCATAGTTTTAATGATGGATTTAAAATATATACTATTATATAAAGCAAAGGTTTCATTTGATGTCTTAACTAGCAAAAAAGGCTCTTACCCCTTAAGTGACACAGAATATATAATAATTTTTTTTGTTTTATTTTTATTATTTAAATTGCATGTGCATCGCGTATGCTAGCCGTTACTAATTATATAAAAATAATTATTTAAAATCATGCTAAAACTTCTCTTCTTAAAAGATTCTGCTAAAATTCTTTTCTTTACCTCAATTTATCTTTTTCTATAGTTTTTTTTTTTCCCTTATAATAATCAACTGTATAATAATTTTAATTTCAATCGAACACATATATCCTAACCGACCCTAAATTCCTGCAAAATCAGTTGAAGAATAAACTTCACAATGCGGTCAAATCTTGTTTTTTGATGGAAGAATTCTTGAATCATATTAAGGAGATATCAGATCATCTAGCTTTGGCTGCTTTACTTCACCAATGGATGATGAAGATTTGGTCCTCATTACACTCAATGGTCTTCCATATGACAATTCGAGCCAAACTGAATCTATATCCACGGAAGTTCTTTCTTCTTTGCTTTGGTTAAGATCATTGAAAAGGAATCCTTGATGGGACCATCTAGACGGGATAGAAGCTCAATCTGTCAATAACTATATCTAGGTGAGAAGAAATTGTACGTTTTCCTTTAATTTCCCATATTTTGTCTTAAGGTTGTGTTTGATTGAAGGATTTGAAAAAGAAAAATGAAAAGTTGTATGAAATTAAATAAAATATAAGTGTATTTTATTCACATTTCACCATTCTTTGTTCTTTTTCTTTTTAAACCCCTCCCCAGATTCTTCAACCAAACAAAAGCCTAAAGGTAACTTAAAGATTAATCAATCTGATATATACAGTCCACGAGATAGGATCGACATTAACAATGTTTATGTCCAATGTCTTTTGTATCTATGTCGGTGATTGAACTGTATCTACACATTAACATAACACCTAGTATGAATTCATCAATATTTTTTATGAAAAAGACTAGGGAAAATTGCATTGCAGTGGTGCAATAAAAAAACATTTTTTTAGTGGTATAAGTTTTATGTATGCATAATGTAAATATCAAAGCTAAACATACATTATTTGGAACTCATACCCACTTAAAAACTTAAACCATTAAGTGGAGAGCCTATCTAATGTATATTAAAACTCATTGCTTTTACTTTTTATTCAATGTGTGATTCTATCTTCACACATGCTCCAATAATCTCTTCCTCATGTGAGATTAACATTGGGCATTTCCTTACACCCCTTAAATCTTGATTTATAACTCTCTAACATCGAATTCAACAAAGGTCACCCGCACACTCCATCGTGATCCATCATATTCCGTTGAGAGAGTCACCTTGCCACAGTCCAACCACCACATGCATTAGGAATTTTTCTTTTACTCCATCAAAGATTCTGTGCAAATCCAAGTCCATCACATGGATGCTCCAAGAGAATCCACTCATAAATCGTCAGCTATCAGCTCTGGTACCAGTTGTTAGAAAATTAGAAAGCTCACAAGTACACAACAGTTTGAGGCCCAATTTAACGAGACATACAAAATTTGAGGTTTTTTTTTTTTTTTTGAGTGCACGCTCTTGTAGTTTGTTTTAAATCTTTTGTGGTGTTTCGTGGAAACGAGGGTAAAAATATATGAAAGAAGACTTAAGATTGTTTTGGGAAGATGATTAAAAGTTGATTTTTTTAACTTTTTTTAATTTTTTTTAAAAAACATATAAAAATTATAAAAAATGATATCACTCAAAATAGATTAAAAATTGAAAGATAACTTTCAACCACCTATCTAAAATGGGTCCTGCTACGTTTCATGAAAACTGTCATGAAAACCATCTGCACCGTTGGATCATGAGACACATACCTGATCTAACGGTGCAGATGGTTTTCATGACAATTTTCATGAAAATTCTTCATGACACCTAGCATTTCCCATCTAAAATATCCCTTAGTTGTTGCGATCAATAGCTGGGTCTTCCATATGAGCTAGGAAAGCAAAAGTAAGAGAAAGAGCGAGGTTGACCAGTTGACTGTCCTAATGTAAGAAAATGACATAAGGATGTGCAGTGATGGTGAGTATTTGCCTAAATGATATAAAAAAATAAGGATAAATTACAAATATATTTCCTGAAGTTTGATTAAATATAAATTGCTCCTTATAATTTTAAAAATTATATTTCACCTCTTGAAGTTTCTAATTTCATAACAAATCGCTTATTTTATTAATAAATTATCAAATCAATTAACAGTTTTTAATAATGTTATAAATATGTTTCAATTAACAATTTAGGTAATTTTATTATTGTATAGGAGAGTAATTAGGAATTTTATTTTTTTAATTAATTTTGTTTAATAAAATTTTTTAACAAGGGAGAATCTGTAATTTTTTAAACCATATGGGACAATTTATACTTTAAGCAAACCTCAGGAGGTGTATCTGTAATTTACCCAAAAAATAGTGAAAATTTTTAATTTAAAAAAAAAATGTAAGGCACTAAATTTAATAAAAAAATTATTTGATGATAAGAATATTTGTTTGGCAAAAGTCCACTAACACTAAAAAACTACTTATGTTCTATTTGGTTGGGAGATTTGGAAAGAGATTTACAAATGAAAATGAAAAAGGTGTCAAATTAGGTAAAACGTAGACATATTTTATTCACATTTCACTTACCTTTTCTTTTTTTCTTTCCAAATCCCCCAACCAAATACAGCGTTAGTGTGTTTTTCCCAAATGTAACACACTAAAAAATTCCTTAGTATACTTTTCAAATGTAACAATGTAACATTCCAAAAAAACTCCTTAGTGTATTTTTTCTAAACGTAACACTCCAATCAATGTAACACACAAAAACTCTTTAGTGTATTTTTCCTAAAAATTATATTTCTAAAAATTATATTTCATCTCTTGAGGTTTCTAATTTCATAACAAATCGCTCATTTTATTAATAAATTATCAAATCAATTAACTGTTTTTAATAATGTTATAAATATGTTTCAATTAACAATTTAGGTAATTTTATTATTGTATAGGAGAGCCATTATGAATTTTATTTTTTTAATTAATTATGTTAAATAAAATTTTTTAACAAAGGAGAATTTGTAATTTTTCAAACCATATGGAACAATTTGTACTTTAAGCAGACCTTGGGAGGTGTGTCTGTAATTTACCCAAAAAATAATTAGTGAAAATTTTTAATTTAAAAAAAATGTAAGGTATTAAATTTAATAAAAAATTTATTTGATGATAAGAATATTTGTTTGGCAAAAGTCCAGTAACACTAAAAAACTCCTAACGTTGTATTTGGTTGGGAGATTTGGAAATAGATTTAGAAATGAAAATGAAAAAAGTGTGTGAAATTAGGTAAAATGTAGGCATATTTTATTCACATTTCACTTACCTTTTCTTTTTTCCTTTACAAATCCCCCAACCAAATACAGCGTTAGTGTGTTTTCCCCAAATGTAACACACTAAAAAACTCTGTAGTGTACTTTTCAAATGTAACAACGTAACATTCCAAAAAAACTCCTTAGTGTATTTTTTCTAAATGTAACACTCCAATCAATGTAACACACAAAAACTTTTTAGTGTATTTTTCCTAAAAATTATATTTCTAAAAATTATATTTCACCTCTTGAGGTTTCTAATTTCATAATAAATTGCCCATTTTATTAATAAATTATCAAATCAATTAACAGTTTTTAATAATGTTATAAATATGTTTCAATTAAAAATTTAAGTAATTTTATTATTGTATAGGAGAGCAATTATGAATTTTATTTTTTTAATTAATTCTGTTAAATAAAATTGTTTAACAAGGGAGAATTTGTAATTTTTCAAACCATATGGGACAATTTGTATTTTAAGCAAACCTCGGGAGGTGTATCTGTAATTTACCCAAAAAATAATTAGTGAAAAATTTTAATTTAAAAAAAAATGTAAGGTATTAAATTTAATAAAAAATTTATTTCATTATAAGAATATTTGTTTGTCCAAAGTCCATTAACACTAAAAAAACTCCTTACGTTGTATATATGTTTGGAAGATTTGGAAAGAGATTTAGAAATAAAAATGAAAAAGGTGTGTGAAATTAGGTAAAATGTAGGCA
Organism: Camellia sinensis; assembly: GCF_055761805.1. Lineage (NCBI taxonomy): Eukaryota > Viridiplantae > Streptophyta > Magnoliopsida > Ericales > Theaceae > Camellia > Camellia sinensis. The sequence goes on from NC_138966.1 coordinate 155,813,813, forward strand.
TATTTTATTCACATTTCACTTACATTTTCTATTTTCATTTCCAAATCCCCCAACCAAATACAGCGTTAGTGTGTTTTTCCCAAATTTAACACACTAAAAAACTCCTTAGTATACTTTTCAAATGTAACAACGTAACATTCCAAAAAAACTCCTTAGCGTATTTTTTCTAAATTTAACACTCTAATCAATGTAACACACAAAAACTTTTTAGTATATTTTACCTAAAAATTATATTTCTAAAAATTATATTTCACCTCTTGAGCTTTCTAATTTCATAACAAATCGCCCATTTTATTAATAAATTATCAAATCAATTAACAGTTTTTAATAATGTTATAAATATGTTTCAATTGACAATTTAGGTAATTTTATTATTATATAGGAGTGCAATTATGAATTTTATTTTTTTAATTAATTCTGTTAAATAAAAATTTTTAACAAGGGAGAATTTATAATTTTTCAAACCATATGGACAATTTGTACTTTAAGCAAACCTTGGGAAGTGTATCTGTAATTTACCCAAAAAATAATTATTGAAAAATTTTAATTTAAAAAAAATGTAAGGTGCTAAATTTAATAAAAAATTTATTTGATGATAAGAATATTTGTTTGGCAAAAGTCCATTAACACTAAAAAACTCCTTCCGTTATATTTGGTTGGGAGATTTGGAAAGAGATTTAGAAATGAAAATGAAAAAGATGTATGAAATTAGGTAAAATGTAGGCATATTTTATTCACATTTCACTTACCTTGCCTTTTTTCTTTTCCTAATCCCCCAACCAAATACATCGTTAGTGTGTTTTTTTCCAAATGTAACATACTAAAAAACTACTTAGTGTACTTTTCAAATGTAACAACGTAACATACTAAAGAAACTCCTTAGTGTATTTTTTCTAAATGTAACACTTCAATCAATGTAACACACAAAAACTTTTTAGTGTATTTTTCCTAAAAATTATATTTCTAAAAATTATATTTCAACTCCTGAGGCTTATAATTTCATAACAAATCGCTCATTTTATTAATAAATTATCAAATCAATTAACACTTTTTAATAATGTTATAAATATGTGTCAATTAACAATTTAAGTAATTTTATTATTGTATAGGAGATCAATTATGAATTTTATTTTTTTAATTAATTCTGTTAAATACAATTTTTTAACAAGGGAGAATTTGTAATTTTTCAAACCATATGGGACAATTTGTATTTTAAGCAAATCTCGGGAGGTGTATCTGTAATTTACCCAAAAAACAATTCGTGAAAAATTTTAATTTAAAAAAAAATGTAAGGTATTAAATTTAATAAAAAGTTTATTTGATGATAAGAATATTTGTTTGGCCAAAGTCCATTAACACTAAAAAACTCCTTACGTTGTATTTGGTTGGGAGATTTGGAAAGTGATTTAGAAATGAAAATGAAAAAGATGTGTGAAATTAGGTAAAATGTAGGCATATTTTATTCACATGTCACTTACCTTTTCTATTTTCTTTTCCAAATCCCCCAACTAAATACAGCGTTAGTGTGTTTTTCCCAAATGTAACACACTAAAAAACTCTTTTGTGTACTTTTCAAATGTAACAACGTAACATTCCAAAAAAATTTCTTAGTGTATTTTTCTAAATGTAACACTCCAATCAATGTAACACACAAAAACTTTTTAGTGTATTTTTCCTAAACATAATACTCTAATGTAACACATTAAAAAACTCTTTAGTGTATTTTTCTTAAACGTAACAATGTAACATTCTAAAATAATTTCTTAGGATATTTTTTTCTTAACGTAATACTCTAATCAATGTAACACAAAAACATCTTAGTGTATTTTTTTTAAACGTAACATTCTAATGTAACACTCCAATGTAACACTCCAATGTAATACTAAGAAACTACACTAACAGAAATGTAAATTTTCACGCTCGACAACTAACATTTTTGCCACCAATCCTCCCAAAAAGAATCTTTTCCACCCCACATTTCCATTCCCATCCCAAAAAAGAATTAGAAAATTGAAAAAATGAATTACAAAAATATATTCACTTAAACTCAAATGACACCAAATCAAATAAATACGATTTTCCAAAGGAAAAAATGACTAATTGGTTCATAAGAAAACTCTTAGAACTAAATGGATCAACATTCCTCCATATGAGATTTATGGATAAATTTTCCTTAAAAGTAATGATTAAATTGGAGAAAAAAAGTCATTTAAAATTAAAGAATGATTCTAATTATTTATTTTGATAATCTTAGGGGAAAGCACCATTAAATCCCTAATTTGGGAATGTTAACCCATTTAGTCCCGACGTTTTTTGTTGGACTAATAGGTCCTATTTTACGTGTAAAGACATTAGTACCCATTTTTTTAGGCGTCTGGGTCAATAATTGAGGGGGTAATTTTGGGTTGGTGTTTATGTGTAATTTACCGAATTGCCCAAGAAGCTTACTGCATCATCACCATCAACAACATCAACTACATCACCGACATCACTAAAAAAAACATCATCAAAGATCAACAACATCATAAAAAACATCACAACATCATCAACTACATCATCCAACATCGTAAAACATTATCAAAACAACATCAGCAAAATAAATTTAAAACAACATCAACATTATCAACATAATCGCAACAAATCATCATCAACAATATCACAACAACATTATCACAATAATATAATAATAGTAACATCGTGAACATCATAACAACATATCATCATCAACATTATCACAATAATATAATAATAGTAATACATCATCAACATTATCACAACAACATTGTGAACATCATAACAACATCACCAAAACATATCATCAACATCAGACAGAGAGAAAGTACGGAGAGATCGGTGTGGAGGCGCTGATGTTGCGATGTTGATCATGGCGTTGATGTTGTAGACGATTGCGAACCACGAACGCAGAGAGGTCAGCGGTGGCGAAGCGACGGATCTCACAATCTCACGGCGGTGGTACTGGATCGGTGTGGATCGGTGAAGGATCTAGACAGAGATAAAGTAGAGAGAGATCGGTGTGGAGGCGTTGATGTTGTGATGTCGATCATGGCGTTGATGTCGCTGATGTTGGTGTGGAGGCGCTGATGTTGCAGACGATTGCGAACCACAAACGCAGAGAGGTCAGCAGTGGCGAAGCGACGGATCTTACGATCTCACGGCGGTGGTATGGGATCGGCGTGGATTGGCGGAGGAACTAGACAGAGAGAAAGTAGAGAGAGATTGGTGTGGAGGCGTTGATGTCGCGGTGTTGATCATGGCCCTGATGTTGATGATGAATGTCGATCGCTGGTCCTGATGTTGAACATTACGAACATTACGATCACTGATGAACATTACGAATGTCGATCGCTGATGAACATTTTGATGAACATTACGAATGTCGAACATCGATCGTTGATAAGCATTTTGATGAACATTACGAATGTCGATCGCTGATGAACATTTTGATTTTGATGATGAACATTACGATCGTTGATGTTGCGATGTTGATCATGGCCCTGATGTTGATAATGAATGTTGATGAATGTCGATCATGGCCATGATGTTGATGATGTCGACGATGGCGTTGAGGTTGATGATGTTGATTATATCACTGATGTTGATAATGTTGATGTTGATCATGGCGGTGGTAATGTTCATGTTGATAATTTAGATGATGTTAAAGAAATGAGAGGGAGAGAGGGAGAGGATATATGCATACCATGACAAAATTAAATATAAGTATGTCTGTTAGATTAAGAAAAAATAGATAAATTAATTATGTTGAGTATTGATTTTTCTTCAATATATTATATATAATTATATATATGTATATAAAGTTTAAATTAAAAAAATATGTTTTGGCCCAAACAAATCTGGCCACCAATTTTGTAGATGAAAATCTAAACCATTAATGATGCCATGTAAGATAAGAATATACATTTTTTCAAAAACTCTTCTAGCATATTATATAGATATTTGAGTGTATATTTTGAAAATAATTTTTACAAATTTGAAATTCAAAATTTATTTAGTGTGCAAGTAAGGTGCTAGGAAACTCACGGGTAGCATTTTTGTGTGCAAGGAAGGTGCTAGGAAACTTCTTTGTGGGCAAGGAAGGTGCAACTTCTCTAAGAGATGAGGCAAATTTACTACAAGGAAGGTGTTAAGAAACTTTTTTTGTGCTGTAACCTGTGTGTAGTGGATAGAGAGAGAGAGAGAGAGAGTAGTGGATGATGAAAGAGTGGAGAAGTAATGAGGGAAGAGAGGTGAAAAGGCAAATTTGCTGCAAGGAAGGTGTTAAGAAACTTTTTTTGTGTTGTAACCTGTGTGCAGTGGAGAGAGAGAGAGAGAGAGAGAGAGAGAGAGAGCGGTGAAATGATGAAAGATAGGAGAAGTAATGTGAGAAGAGAGGTGAAAAGGAAAATTTTTCTCAAGGAAGGTGTTGGGAAACTTTTTTGTGTTGTAACCTGTGTGTAGTGGATAGAGAGAGAGAGAGAGAGAGAGCGTAAGTAGTGAAATGATGAAAGATGGGATAAGTAATGAGAGAAGAGAGGTGAAAAGGTAAATTTGCCACAAGGAAGGTGTTAGGAAACTTTTTTGTGTTGTTACTTGTGTAGTGGAGAGAGAGAGAGAGAGAGAGAGAGAGAGAGAGTAGTGGAATAATGAAAGAGGGGAGAAGTAACAAGAGAAGAGAGGAGAGATGAGCGGAAAATATATTTTGGCTTAAATAAATTTGGTCATTAATTTTGTAGATGAAATTATCTGAATTATTAATGATGATATGTAAGACAAAAATATATATTTTTTTAAAAATCTTTTTACCATTTTGGCCCTATCTGGCAAGTGGATTTAAAATCTTTTTTGGCTAAAATTTACAAAAACATAAAATACGTTAAAATAGTTAATAAGATAAAATGTCACATCAAATCCATAATCATTTTAATTTTTCTCTCATAAACCAATGTTTTAAAAACCAGACCGGTAAGTGAATCGAAAAAATGATCGGGTGGACGGGTCACCAATTCAACCGTCGGGTTGAACCGGAATCAGATCGTGACGTCATAAATATATTAAAATTATATTTAAATAAAAATATAAGTAATAAAATTATAAATTAAAAAATTTAACAACCCGGTGAACTGGAACCCGGTCGACCGGTTCAACGGTTTTCGACCGTCGATTTTTCAGGTTCTCTCAAAATTAGCCGGTTTTCCACTATGACCGGTTTAGTGGGTGTATCCGTACCGGAACCCCAACTGGTTGACGGTTCAACCGGTTGAACCGGCCGGTCCGGTCCGATTTTTAAAACCATGTCATAAACACCATATTTAATTACAAAAAAATTTAACCATCTGTAGACACCCCATTTTTTTGACCGCCCTCAAGACTTGGACGTCACCGTTGGAACACTCAGTGATCATCCGTGCTTGTGTTCGTCTCGAGTTCCCGGAGGTCTCGGCTGCGCGCCTCGCCTCAGGATCTCTCGACTCAACTTTTCGGTGTCTGGTTTTGCACCAAACACTTGTGTTTTTGCCTTGAGTGGCAGGGAATGGCTTGTTGGCCATTCTCACACCCCACCGGCTATCCCCCTCACATCACCGGCCGTTTATTGGTGCCACCGGCAATGGTTTCTTAAAACCAATGGCCGGTCGGCACTATATTTTGCCGACCGGCACTTTGTTCTGGCCGGCGACCTTTTTTTGCTGGCCGATGTGACCCTTTTGCACCCTTCAGACTTGGTGCATGCCAGCTGTGCCAGCTAGAATGCACCAACACTCCTCCCTGTGCATGTAGTGGCTGTTTTGCCCCTTTTGCCCCCTTTTGGTCAAAGCTTCTTGAGGAAGCTTGACCCTTTGTCAAAGCTTCCTCAAGAAGCTTGGCCAGCTGTCTTAGCTTCCTCAAGAAGCCTTGACTCCTTTGCCCCCTTTGCGCCTTTCATTTAGCTTCTTTGAGAAGCTTAAATCATTTCCTTTTGCCTATTTAAGCACCTCTCTTCTTCCATTGTTGGGGTTGGAGTTTTGAACATAAAAAAACTAGAGCTTATATACATATACATCTGATATATACACACACACTCTTTATATTTCCCTCTCTCTCCTCCCTTGTGTGTGTTTTCTTGGCCTAAAAGTGCATTTTGACCTTACTTTTGCACTAATACACACACCATTACACCTTGCTCCGAGATTGAGAGGCATTGAGGGTTGTTTTTTGAGATTTTGGACTGATTTTGCTCAGTAGAGTGTGGCTGGACCAACTGTTCTTGAAGTGTTCTTCAAGGGTAAGACTTTCACTTTATTATCCCCAATCTTGCATTGGCTTTTGACCTGTCTTGCATATGGATTTGAGCTTTGTGTATAACTAAAAAAAGTCTTATATTTTCATGCTTAAGAACTGTCATTAAGGGTGTTTTGGCATTGGGGGGTCAAAATCCCCCTCTTAGGTCTCTTTTGGCCCCTTTTGGTGTCTTTTTCTTTAAGCCTTATTTGCTTTGTTGTATTAACCTTCTCACCACTAAAATCCAGTGGATTTTTAGTGGTGAAGAAGATGGTTTTAAGTCTTATATAGGGGAGGGACACCCCTCTCCCTTTGTGTCTCATTTGTGCATATTTTGGGCTCATAAGGGTAGCATATATGCTTGGTTGTTTTTGGCTCCATATCAGATGTTTTTGGTGCTATTTAGGTCACATGTTATCTTTGTTTTGGGTCGGATTGGTGACCCTTTGCATGCTTAACATACTTGCTTTGTATTCCCTTGCTTGTGCCTAGAAATGCATCATGACTTTTGACTACCATGCTCTCATATTTTAGCTTCACTTTGTGAAGTTCTTGACCATATTTTGCCATGTATGAGGTCTGTTGGCCATTGATTTGGTCTTGTTTAGCATGCTTGATATAGTGGCTTTGCATTTTGGATCATGAGCCTTAAGGGTATAGGTCATGAACATGCATTGGTTAGGCTATTTCGGTGATTTGGAATCACTTAGCATATCATTTCAGTCCCTAAACCATGCTTGTATACTTGCATTCATCGTTCCTCTCATGCTTTGAAGTTGTACCCTCTTATGCCTTGAAACGTGCATTGTGTATGCCTAGGTGTTTGTTTCATTTGGGATGCCATATGTGTGGGTTTTGGAGCTCTTTTTGCATGCTAAAATTCTGTTTTGGTTGTATAGTTCATGCCATGTTTGTTTGGGTTAGTGGTGGTAGAATGCCCTTTGTTATGCCTTAGCTTTGGCCCCCCTTTTGGCTTGCATGTTTGTAGTGCATTTTGTCCATCACTTGAGGCACTTTTAGCCACTGTTTTTGGGGGTGTTTGAGGCCTCCCATTTCAGTCTAAGTACCTTCTTGGACATGGTTGTATGTTTGACTTGTTGCCTCTAATCGCATGCTTGCATTGTACCATATTAGCATTGCGTGATGAGTTGCATTGTAGCATTGCATGTTAGGAACATTGCATGCTTGCCATGATATGTTGCATTGCATTTGGCATGCTTTGCATTTTAGTGGTATGTTGCATTTTCGGGCCGTGTTTGCATAACATGCATTGCATTGCTTGGTTTGGGGTGTCAAACCAAGTGTGAGGGGGGGGGGAAGCGTTAATACTACAAATGATGTAACGCGTCACGACCCTCGGTCACAGAGGCCCTTGACTTTGGCATGATAGGGTTTTTGGTATTCATTTATATGTTGCATGCATTTTCATTGAATTGCAACCTTGGCTCCTTAGGCCATCACGCATCAAAATGCATGATTGATGGCCCGAGGGTCGAGGGTCATGCTCCCTTGAGTCCCTTGCATGATAGGGAGTGTGCCCGCGCATACATTTGCTTGAAATCCCATGCCATACACTGTCTGTCCTTGTTGCTGTCAAAAACTAGTTTCTGCAGGAAGTTTTTGCCGACCGGCACTGTAGAGTGCCGACCGGCCGTGGATTGGTGGCCGATAATATGAAACCCCAGCCGATGGATAAGTTCCATGGCCGATGGATAAGTTCCATGGCCGGTGGGCATTCCCTTTAGCCGATGGTGTCCTACAGCGTTCAGGGAACCTGTCCCAGGATTTTGGAAGTTTTCAGAGAAGCAGGGTAGTGTAAACAGAGGCAGCAGTGGTATGGTATGGGCTTTCGGGGCAAGATAAATCCGAGCATGCATCATTCACGCATCCCGAGGCGAGGGCTGCGACCATCCCCTCTTTGCATTTAATTTGTTAATTAGATTAGAAATTTTGTAATAATTAATTTAGTATTATTTATTCGGACTGTAATATTTATTTGGACCCTCCGAGTGAGGGCAGTTGTGTAATAAGTGTGAGTGAGTGTGTGTATGTCTTCCAACCCCACGTCTTTCTTCCCTTTTATTTACCCGCTTATGATAGTAGACTAGGGCGTATTTAAATTAGCATACCTTATGCTATGTATGCGTGCATTCATACATTTGTCCTGCTTGCACCGGGCTCAGCGCATCATTCTAACTGCATTTGTATTTCAATTCCAAATTGAATACGTGTTAATTGTAGCATTTCACATGTCATTATAGATTAGCCGAGCCTATCTTAGTTGCATCTTGCATGTGTTGCATTAGCCATCTTAACATGAACTAGGATCATGCATAGGATTACTAACTAGCTTTTGTTTTGGCTCGGAGTACTCGGTAAGCATTTATGCTTTAGCATACCGCATGCATGTGAGTGTTGCCATAACAGCATGATTACCATGAGGCTAGCTGCTTATGTGATATAACTGCTTGAATGCCTGTGGATGGAGGTTAAATTACCTAAATTGGGATAACGCATTAAAACTGTGAGTTTTAAGCCCACTAGATAGTGGCAAAATCATCTTTTCTAAAAGCCCACTCGAGGGTGCCAAAACCTGCATTTTAGCCTACTTGCGAGTAACAAACCATTTTCAAAACAAGCATGAAATGTTTTGTTCCAATTTAGGCGATTTGGTCTATACTTGTTTGCTGTGCGCATAACATAGTAATTCTAGACTAATAACCTGATTAAGAACACATAACGTTTTCAAAAACGGATATCATGGTTAGTAGAGGCCAATCTTCGGATCGGGCGAAAGGGGGTGCTCATAGCTGACCTTCCCCAATCGTCCCCAAGTTCCCGAGCCGAGTCAACTTTGGTGATGACGGACACGTGGCCTTTGGCACCGAGTCAGGGTTTCCTAAATTTCCCCAAAATAAAATATTTAGGTGGCGACTCTGTATCTGGCAAAGCAGTCCATGTTTGGCACTTCTTTTCAAAAATCTGTTTCTCAAAACGATTTGCCGGATTTGAACTCTTTGGTTCAGATTAAGAACCGTGACACAAATTGAGTCCGAACTGTAGTAAGGCCCACGGGCGCGTCTACAGTTTCTGGCGACTCTGCTGGGGATTTTAGAGAGCTTGACTCGAACTCGTGATATCCTGTTTTGATTACACTTATGTGTTTCTTTGCATTGCGTGTGCATTGGTGCGCCTAGGACACCGTGTTGGCCATCTGCCATTCCTGAACGGTTTGCCGGAGGCTTGTCTTGTCAAGGCATGACCATAAGGCTGACCGGTTATGGGCTCTGACAGTATGGGAACACAAACCCCGTTTTCACCGGGGCACCCTTTTCGACCATTCGACCTAGTGCATATCGAAATCCATAGTGACTATTCCAAACTAGGACATGTTGCTTACCCGATGTTAGGTTGTTTGAAAACTGCTGCGTGCATAGTGAAACCCTAGCTCTTGACAAAATAGGACAGGGAAACCCTACCCCAACATAGGGGTGTTTTGGCTCTCACTTATCTACTATGTGCTTTAGAGTGTATCTCTACAGGAATGTACATATCAGTTTGCAAGATCGAGTATTAGGCCCGAGGGCACCAGTATCAATGTTGATGAGAAATCAGTTATCTGCGGGTATCAAGTTCAGTTTTGGGAACGATGATTTGAGAACAATGATCAGTATCGAGGAACAGTGTGTTCAGCTTACCAACTGTGTGTTATGAATACCCAACTGTGCGTTGTATGTGTTTATTTTACGCCGTTATGTTGTCCGATTGTCTGGTTATTTATTGCTTTATTTATCTTTTTGCTAGGTAGTTTAGCACAATTGCTTCCAACCCGGTAGATATTCCCCAAGCACTCTGGATTAGAGGTCGTCGGCTCCATCAATCTGAGGATCTGGTAGACGGACAACCAGTGTACCACTCTCTACCCCCGGTTACTAGACGGAGGACAGCTAGGCAGAGGGCATCAGTTCAACAGTCAGTACAGAGGGCTTTATCTAGCCCACCTGTGTACAGTAGGGATCAGGGTTCTGTTTCACCCACAGAGAGGGAACATATACCGATAATTCAGTCAGAACAGAACAGAACAGTATGGCTAGTTTAGAGGAGATGGTGCACCAACTCCAAGAAAGTATGAAAGTGATGCAGCAGGATGCTGTCCGACAGGCAGAGTTCGCCAAGCAACAGGCCACGGTTATGAATGAACAAGCAGAGTTAATCGTGAGGTTACAACAGCAAAACGGAGCATCTACTTCGCAACAAGTTCCTCCCCTGCCAGGAATTCCTACCCCCGGGGAGACAGTTAATGTTCAGAATGACACGGACATTCCCACGGGACCACCTTCACCCCCGATCCTACCCCAAATCCAACCCCAGTTATCCAAAACACCCACCAACCTACCGGACTCTCCTTTTGAGTTCGAGACAGATCCCACAGCATTGAAGTTGAGGAAGCTCGAAAAGCTGTTCAAAAGATCCCAGGGAGTCAAGACCATCCCTGACATCGAAGATGGGTATACCGACGCAGCCGTGACGCTGCCTGATAGATTCAAAATGCCGCACATTGATCAATTTGATGGGTCCGGAGACCCCATGGTGCACCTGAGATTGTTTTCAGACATCCTAAGGCCAATGGGCCTCACTAGACTGCAGAAGCTGTCTCTATTTAGCCGGACCCTGTCGGGTGTAGCGGCCATATGGTATGCCAAATTGGAGGATGACGTCAAGAGAAGCTGGGACGAAATGGCTGAGGCCTTCATCTTGCAGTATTCATACAATACACAAATCGAGATTACGACCCGGGATCTCGAGACAACGAGGCAAGAACCCAAAGAGAGCTTCTCAGAATTCGTGACCAGATGGCGGGCTAAGGCTTCGATGATGACTTTAAGGCCCACAGACAAAGACCAAATTCGGATGATTGTGCGCAATCTTCAGCCGAAGATGATGCAAAAGATGATTGTACTCCCCTTCTCTACCTTTTCTGATCTACATGAAATGGGGGTGCAGATTGAGGATGCCTTAAAGCAAGGCTTAATTGATAATGACCGGGAGCAACCCCGCAGAACTTTCAATCGTAACACTAATGCAGGCCCGAGTGGCGCTACAACTACCAGGACCTCCGAAGTGAGTATGGTCACCACCAACCCTCCCCCAAGAACTATGGCGGCCGCACCATTCTCTGGTGCGTCCGGAAGCAACCCACAAATAGTCAAATACCCACCCAAAAACACCAGAACCTTCGCTCCGCTTTATATGCCCCTGTTCAAAGCTTTGGGGGTTTTAATCAGAAAAGGGCATCTAAAGCTCCTGGAGCCGCGGCCCTTACCAGAAAGACTCCCCGCTACCCACAACCCAGCCAAATATTGTGCATTTCACCAACAGCACGGTCATGACACCGATCTGTGCTTCCGATTACGTCATGAGATTCAAGATCTCATCGATAACGGGGTGATTTTGCCTCCCGAGAAACCCAACGTTACTACGAACCCTCTCCCCACACATAACCAAGCTCCACCACCCAAAAGAGTCAACTTCATCCAAACTGGGGTCATGCCTTACGATCCTAGCATCTATATCACTCCTTCCCACCTGCCCAAGCCGGAAGTGTTCCTTTCCGATTGCACCGATTTGTGCATGATGGACATCTCCATAACCCAACCTAAGCCAGCGGTGGTGACTATCGAGAACAGGAGAGAGAAGATTCCAAAGGAGAAGGGGGTTGTTGAGCCAGAGTCAGTAGAATCTGGGAGTGGTGTTGGGAATACTTATAGTCCAGGTGACTACATTTTGTCAATAGGCCAGGATAGGCCAGATATGGAACTACCAACAGAGGGGGAGCTGTGTGTGATCCAAGGGGACAGTATGGGACAGGGAACGAATGGTTTAACGGCTGTGGAAGAGGACCTTGCCAAGCTCCGATTTTACAGTAACCAAGATCCAGGAGACTCAGCCGTCAACTGGTTCGATTATGAGGAATCAACAGAGGCAACGGGATGGTTGGACGATCAACCAGATGTGGTAGAAGAGTCTCAGCCACAACAAGGCCCGACAGGGGCAAGAATATCAGTGACAGCCGGAAGGGTTGAAGAACAGAGTGCATCGCCGGAGAGCGCCGGTGTCAAGAATTTCGCTCGGGATTGGAGCATTTCTAGTACGGGGATTATTGAACGGTCGGCTGCATTGACACAGTCGGAACAGGAAAGATTCGAAGATTCCAAGAGAATTAGGAAGGCAAAAGCCCATGTGGGGACTGAGACTGCTGTGAGCACAAAAATGGAGAATGTCGTGAGCATAGGGATAGAAGGTACTGCGAGTATGAGAACAGTCATGCCAGAATCGGACAGGTGCCTGTCGGCTGCAGATGGAATGTGGTGGGAGAACGATGATTTATGTCTTGCCCACACAGACGAAGATTGGAGGAGTAACCAACCAGATGATACCTGGTATATCGGCGAAGTCGATCACATGACTAGGAGTGGACGGTATTTCAAGCCTCTACACCTAGATCAACCAGAGGCGTCTGGAAAAGATAAGGAGGCAGAGAAGCAAAAAGAAAAGCAACTCAAGGATGAGGCCGTATTGAGACAATTGAAAAAGATACAAGCAGATATCTCCATAAGGGGGCTGCTTATGGCTTCTCGAGTACATAGACAGGCTGTCCTTTCAGTCATGGACAAGGTCAAACTCTCGATAGAGACTACGCCGGAGCAGTTGGTTGGATTGGTTTTTCAGGGAGGAGCTACCCCGATGCTGACATTTTCCGGCAAGGAATTACCACCCGAGGGAGCAAACCATAACAAGCCACTCTACATCTCTGTGGAGTGTAGGAATAAATGGATACCGGTGGTTCTTGTTGACACAGGGTCCGCCATCAACGTCTGCCCGGCAAGGACAGCCTATGTGATCGGTTTGAAAATCGCGGACTTTGTGCCAACAGCCCAGGTGATTCGGGCGTATGACAACACAAGTCGGGAAGTAATGGGAACAGTTAAGATTCAAACAAAGGTTAGGCCGGGACAGCATGAGATAGATTTCCATGTCTTGGAGGTTCCTGCAACTTTCAACCTGCTTTTGGGGCGGCCGTGGTTGCATCAGGTAAAGGCAGTCTCCTCCACCCTACATCAAGTAGTGAAATACCCCTATGGGAAGGGAGTAGCCATTGTTTTCGGAAATTCATCGATTCATCCGTCACCGAAGGTATCTACGCCTGTTCTAGAAATTGAGCACGGTATGGAGGATGTGTTCATATCGGGTTTTACCTTGGCTGAGGCTCAGGTTGTACAGAACATCATGGTAGCTAATGAAGGGATATATGTCAGTGCTCAAGCAGTCTATCTCATGAACAAGCTCCAACACATCCCCGGGATGGGATTGGGAAAGAGCGGCCGGAAAGGCGTCGCAGCATTGGCCGAAGTGTCACACAATCCTCATACCTTTGGATTGGGTTATCTACCCACCAAAGAGGACTGGATAAGGAAGGGAAAGGAATGGCTGGAAGAGCCAGAGTGAAGCAGGCTGGGAAGCCTTTTGAGTTGATGCATAGGCCCATTCAGGGTACCCTAAACGGACGCTTCGTCTGGGAGGGAGAGAATTTTCCGTTTTGCGGTTTCCCAGAACCGTGGCTGAATGCGGAGAAGAAGCGCGTGCTAGGTTTCGAGATCTTCTTCGACCTACAAATATCCGGGGATGATGTTGCCGAAGAGCAGATGGACCCATCGGCTGAGGTTGAACAGTGTAAGGAAGTGGATTCCGAAGGCACTGAGATTGAAATAGGGGTAGCGCCGGCTTGTCTACTTTCAGATCCTCCGATCGTACAGAAGTGCTTGGGGGATGACTTCTCGGTATGCATGATCGGGAATGAAATGGCTGCGGGCCTACCATCAACTATTTTGGATGCATCCATCGCACCCTCTCTCGTCTGGCAATACGAAGAGGGATTTTTATCAAGCAGCACCGGGTCAGGTAATGAGCCGGAATCTGATTCCACCGAGTCTTGTGAGTCGGAATCAGGTTCCAGCTCAACTGAGTCTGAGTCCGGTATTCCTGGGGGTGATAACCCGGATGCCACAGTCCTGTCTAGGTTGCCATTTTCTTTCTCTTTTGAGTCTGTTGTAACAAAAGAATCGGACGGCTTGGAAGTATTTAATGAGAATGATGTGGATGTGGTTTCTGAGTATTTTTCTGTGCCTTTGATTTATTGCTTAAATCAGGATTTTCAAAATTTTGATGAAAACGACGAGGAAGAAATTCCTCCGGTTTTGCAACGATTAATTGATCAAGAACAGGAAAGATTTGTTAAACCCTTAATGGATGAAATCACTACTGTGAATGTTGGTACTGAGAAGGACCCGCAGCTGGTCCAGATCGGGTCCACGTTGTCTTCGGAGGAATGCGAGCGCTTAGTCGCTTTATCAAAAGATTTCAAAGACGTTTTCACGTGGTCCTACGAAGACATGCCTGGAATCGATCCTGAGATTGTACAGCACCGGATCCCTCTTGACCCCGAGGCCCGACTGATCAAACAGAAACTCAGAAGGATTCGTCCGGACTAGGCCATCAAAATTAAAGAAGAGGTCACCAAGCAAATCGATGCAGGCTTCCTGCTGGTATCCGAATACCCGACTTGGTTGGCCAACATTGTTCCAGTGCCGAAGAAGGATGGCAAGATTCAAGTATGCGTGGATTTCAGGGATTTGAACAGAGCTAGTCCGAAGGACGACTTTCCCTTGCCATATATTGATGAGTTGGTGGATTTTACAGCGGGGCACGCTTTGCTCTCATTTATGGATGGTTTCTCAGGCTACAATCAGATAGTGATGGCACCCGAAGACCGGGAGAAGACTGCTTTCACCACCCCGTGGGGGACATACTGCTACAGAGTGATGCCGTTTGGGTTGAAGAATTCTGGAGCTACATATTAACGGGCTGCGACCACGATATTGCATGATATGATCCACAAAGAGGTGGAGGTGTACGTGGACGATATGATTGTCAAGTCCAAAGAGAGGGAGGGCCACTACACTGCCTTGCAAAAGTTCTTTCAAAGGATCAGAGAATTCCGGTTGCGGCTGAATCCTCAGAAGTGTACGGTTCGGTGTTACGGCAGGAAAAATGCTAGGGTTTCTAATCACACAAAGGGGCATCGTAGTCGACCCTTCCAAAATCAAGGCCATCCTAGAAATGCCACCACCAAGGACTGAAAAGGAGGTGCGAGGCTTTCTGGGTAAAGTGCAATTCATAAGACGGTTTATCTCAAAATTAACCTTGACTTGTGAACCACTTTTTGGTCTCCTGAAGAAAGGAAAGAAATTCCAATGGGACGGCCGATGCCAAGCTGCTTTTGAACAGATCAAGGAATACTTACAGAACCCGCCCGTATTGTCGCCGCCAGAGCAGGGGAGACCGTTGATATTGTATCTTTCAGTGACTGAGACCACGATGGGTTGCATGCTCGCGCAAGAATCAGAGGACAAAGTGGAGAGAGCCATCTACTATCTGAGCAAGAAGATGCTAGAGTATGAGACTCGCTACACATCGTTGGAGAAGGCTTGCTTAGCTTTGATATGGGCTACCAGGAAGCTGCGACACTACCTGTTAGCTCACTCCGTAATGTTGGTTTCACGACTCGATCCCATCAAATATCTTTTCGAGAAATCGGCACTTACGGGTAGGCTAGCTCGTTGGTTGATGTTGCTTTTCGAATTCGATCTAAAATATGTGACGCGCAAGTTAGTCAAGGGAAGAGCAGTGGCAGAGTTCTTAGCCGATCATCCAGTGGAAGGGGGTGAAGCAGTTGAATACCTATTCCCAGATGAAGCCATTTTGCACGTCGACGACGAGTATTGGACGATGTACTTTGGCGGAGCGTCAAATCAGTACGGGTATGGGATAGGAGTGTTGCTGATAGCACCCGACAATTCCTGTATCCCTCTAGCCTTCAAGCTCCGGTTCAAAGTCTCGAATAATGAAGTAGAATATGAGGCATGCATCGCCGGTCTAGAAGCAGCCCTGGAACTAGGGGCAACACGGTTGGACGTCATCGGGGACTCAAACCTTGTTGTGTCTCAGGCAAAAGGAGAATGGAAAGTCAAAGAAGAAAAAAAGATAATTTACCACCAGACCTTGGACTTGTTAATTCCTCGGTTTGAGAAGCTAACTTTCACTCATCTAGTAAGAGAGAACAACGGGTTTGCAGATTCGCTGGCAACTCTATCTTCCATGATAGACATCCCATTCGGAGTCCGGATGCGTCCAGTCATCATTGACCAGAAATTCGCGCCAGCCTATGAGTCAATTGCTGCTATAGATGAGGTTCAAGACGAAAACCCCTGGTATTACGACATTTGGAATTTCTTGGAAAAGGAAGCATACCCGCCAGGGGCAAATGCCAAGGATAAGAGGGCGATCAGAAGAATGGCCGTTCAGTTCATCATCTGTGGGGGTAAGCTGTATAAGAGAGGTCATCTAGGAATGCACAAGCTGTGTGTCGAAGCCGAAGAATCGAAGCGCCTGATGGAGGCCATCCATGGAGGAGAGTGCGGTGCACACATGAATGGAGTAATGCTAGCACGAAAGATCCTCCGACAGGGTTACTACTGGTCCACCATGGAGGAAGATTGTATCAGTTTTGTTCGGCGATGCCACAAATGTCAGATCCATGCAAACCGCATGAACATCCCGCCGTCAAAGCTGTACAACATGACTTCACCATGGCCATTTTCAGTTTGGGGAATTGATGTGATCAGGGCTGTCACTCCGAAGGGATCGAATGGACATGAGTTCATCCTGGTTGCGATAGATTACTTTACAAAGTGGGTCGAGGCTCAATCATATGCGGTGTTGAAGGCGTCGCACGTTACAAAATTTATCAGAAACAATATCATCTGTCGCTATGGGGTCCCAAACGAGGTCATTTCGGATAATGGTTCCCACTTTAAGAAGGAAGTGATTGACTTGTTGGAGAAATATAACGTGGCTTTTCATAAGTCATCCACATACCGGCTGCAAACCAACGGAGCGGTCGAGGCCGCCAATAAG
The DNA here is from genome assembly GCF_055761805.1 of Camellia sinensis. Taxonomy (NCBI): domain Eukaryota; kingdom Viridiplantae; phylum Streptophyta; class Magnoliopsida; order Ericales; family Theaceae; genus Camellia; species Camellia sinensis. The sequence continues at coordinate 155,831,120 of NC_138966.1, forward strand.
AATATCAAACAGATACTGCAGAAGATGGTGGAAACCTACCGGGATTGGCCAGATAAGCTGTCGTTTGCTCTGTGGGGCTACAGGACTTCAATTAGAACTTCTACTGGAGCGACTCCGTATTCATTAGTTTATGGAATGGAGGCTGTTCTACCTATCGAAATTGAGGTTCCATCATTGCGAGTATTGGCTGAGTGTCAAATAGCCAAAGCAGATTGGCAGCAGAGCAGGTTTGAGGAACTCATGCTCTTTGATGAGAGAAGACTGAAAGCACTGTACCATGTTCAAAGTTATCAGCGCAGAATTGCCTCGGCTTTCAACAAGAAAGTCAAGTCCAGGAATCTAAATGAAGGAGATTTGGTGCTCAAAGACAACCGAGCTCCCATCCACGACCCAAGGGGCAAGTTCAGACCCAATTAGACTGGTCCCTACATCATCAAATCTATCTGGTCAGGTGGAGCTGTGGTTCTGATGGATCTAGATGGCCTAGAGTTCTCCCAACCGATCAACATGGACAAGTTGAAGAAATATTATCCCTGAGAGGCTCGCTAGGCCGAAAACCCGAAAGGGCGACCTAGGCAAAATTTAGAGCATATAAAAAATTGGAAAATATAAAAACTTAGCTCGCAAGGTTGAAAACCCGCAAAGGGCGGCCTTGGCAAAAGTTAGAGCGCAAAAGGAGAGTGAAAATACCCGAGTGAACCCCACGCCTGAACTACGTAAGGCTTGATTCCCATCTTTGGGATATGCAGGCAACTTCATCCTGAAGTTCAGCCATAAACTTTTCCTCGATCAACTTTGTCCATTCGATCATCTTAGTCATCTTTGTCTATCAGCATCCATTGGAATCTCCAGTGCAGTGCTATTAGACTAGGGGCAACTTTCCGTTGCCACGCAGTGCCGCGGTACTATTCAGACTAGGGGTAACTTTCCAGTTGCAGAAACCCGGGGTTGTACATCTCAGAGACAGATCTCAGGTGTGTCCAGTTCTGATCCATATCGAAAATGATTCTGAAAAGTTTTAATAAAAGTTGACTTTGTTCAAATTAATCTTTTTACGACTAAGACCATTTTTTGGACCAAAGCGGAAAATTTTCAGTGCCACAACCTTCAATTTCATTGATTTCAAAACAGAGTTCTCCTGCTCTTGCATACAATCGAAGTTGCTTTTTATTACATTCATAAAGAAAACTTGAAAGTACTAATAAAGCAATAAATCCGGGGCATAGTCAAGTCAGGTGTTCCTGCGCCCCCTCCCAGAGCTGGTCGAAACCTCTGACGCCAAGGTGGGCCCGACCTGTGCCTCCTCATTAAGCCAATCCAAGCACTCATCAGATAAAGTGCAATTGAAAGTAAGAGCGGGGGCCAGGAGTTCTCTCGTCCTCTACGCGGTGGCCTGCCGAGCAAGCTGTGCGCCTCGGGCTGGGAATACGGCAGGATACTCTATCCCCTCTGGCGGGCAGGTCTAATCATGGCCAAATTGGCGTCAAATCCGGAATGGGAAGTAGAATACACAGTGAGTAAGACCAATCAATTGAATCCCAACCTGCCGGGACATGTTGTGACTCATTGCCGGAAGGCTCAGCCAAGGGCACCGCTAAGCAATACGGTCTGCGGACAAGCGGCACATCCAAGCGAACCACCATCCCTCATCAAGGGCATTGACTAGATGGTGCCGGAAGAAGTAGCCGCGAGCTGAATATGCTGGGCAAGAGTCCACAACCTGCAGTTTGTCCATTAACCATACCTGGGAACGGATGAAAAATGAGAGAATAAAGAATAGAGAGATGTACGATGAGAGAAAAGTGAGAATAGGGTTTTTGTGAGAAAAACCGAGCTTGAGGGCCGAGTGATGTGAGCGATACATATGTAAGATTGGGTGGGAAACATTACCTGTAGTAGTAGTGGACTCCCTGCTAATCTGGTCGTCTCACGACGATAAAAGGCGTCTAAGCCCATCAACGTCTCAGCCAGAGTCATGGCAATACAGCTATTGCCCTCCTTCAAGCCTTGGGCAACCTCGGTCAGCCGGACACTAGACCCTCCGGAGCCTGAGACAAATAGGAAATGAGATAGCATGCACAAACAGAGGGCGTGTCGCCGGAAGCCTTGCCAATGATGGTTGTTGCGATCACCGGCATCAGAAAACCGATCGATCAAACTCGGAATATCCAGCATCCCGTCACAAATCAGAGACCGAGCGTCACGCATAGTGAGTCCACACATTTTCCCTAAGGATTGGGCATGGCCAAAATTAAGTTGGGGCAGGAGCTCCTCGTCACGCTCGGACTCCATTAAGGCCCGGAAATCTTCGAAGGTAGGACATATCTCTTGCCCAGCAAAGCTAAAGACATGCGTCACCAGATTCCAAAACCTCACCGCGGCATGGAGAAATGGAAGGTGCAACGGGGTACGACCCAGGGTGAATAGTGCATTTATGTTGAAACCCCGGAAATTCAACTTTTCCGAGTCATCCAAACTAGCAATCCAAGCTGTGAGATTTTGAGCAAGAAACTCTTCCATTAGAGCAAATCAGTGTGGAATTGAGAAAAACTACGATGCTGAGGTCTTTTGTAGGAGATAAGGTTGGGTGGAGGACAGGTGTCAACATTCTGGTGGTTCCTTCATTCATGGCCGGCCGGCCAAATATTGTGCCGACCAGCCATCACTTTTTGCCGACCGAACAAATTCCTGGCCGATGGCCATTTCTTGTGACCGATGGCCTCTACCCCCTGGCCGATGGTCTTCCTCCTTGTTCCCTGAGCTGTTTATGCTAGGGATTGGGGAACTCCACCACCTCCAATCTCCCCCCCCCCGGTGATCGATTCTTGCGGAGTCATACCTGTCTGCTTATCGAGTTATTGTACATTTGCTTATCGAGTTGTATTTCACTCTCTTTAAGTCTTCGATTTGTTTATCGAGTTGTACTCACACTTGATTGGTTATCATGCCTTTGTTTTGCTTATCGAGTTGTAAGTCGGTTCACTACCTAATTATTACGATGCAAGTACTCAACGTTCAAAACAGGTTCAATTTCGTTCACATTGTGGTGTGATACCTTGCGATGCGATGCATAGAAAATTTACAAATGCAACATCTTTGAACAAAATGGTCGTTTCATTCCCATCACGTGTTTTGCAAAATATGTGATTTTGAGAAAGAATAAAACTTGCCCGAGGCAGTGAAATGTGCTTAAACTACCAGTAAAAAGGAAAGTAAAGCATAGAATGGCAGGGTAGCAAAGTGTCGGAATTAATACCAGTAAAACTCCCCTTGCGGTCAACGCACCTTCCGCACCTTTGTTCGGGTCAACTACATGGTTTGGCACCTTCATCACTCGAGAAAATGCGGGAAAGCACACTTTTGAAACGTGAACCTTCGAGTTGACCTCAGGCCACAACTTCTACGAGCGATGCTCGGTACGTACGAAGAACGTCCCTTCCTATATCCTTTTCATGTCTTGTGGATTCCACAAATCGTTTCAATTATGCTGTGTTACAGTACTTTACATTCCAGCATTGTGAATAACATGTTTTTACTTACATGTGTACATTCAACTCTTCTCATACACGTTGCTTGCGTAGACCGCATGTTTGTAATCAATTTCATTACTTGCGTAGACCGCATGTTTTGCTTGCATAGACTACATGTTTTGCTTGCGTAGACCGCATGTTTGTAATCAATTTCATTACTTGCGTAGACCGCATGTTTTGCTTGCATAGACCGCATGTTTGTAATCAATTTCATTGCTTGCGTAGACCGCATGTTTGTAATCAATTTCATTACTTACGTAGACTGCATGTTTTGCTTACGTAGACCGCATGTTTTACTTGCATAGACCGCATGTTCTGCTTGCGTGGACCGCATTCTTATGTTCAAATTCATTACTTGCGTAGACCACATGTTCTACTTGCGTAGATCGCACGTTTGAAACCAATTTCATTGCTTGCGTAGACCGCGTGCTCCACTTACATGTCTGTGCCTTCACAGCATTGTTATGCTTCCCACTTGCTTTGCGTTGTCACGCATTTTCAAGTACATTAATATGCATGTCGTTAATCACATTGTACCTGTTAAGTTTGTTTTCTTTGCAGGCACGATATTGTATGTACGGTTCATTTAAGGTCGGTACAACCCGACAAACTGGACAGGTATGGTATACTCTGAGTGAGGCATATCGAGAATCGTATAATTCTCTTACATCCTTTCTGCATTGTAGTGTAGTTTGGTGTATGTTAGCTTAAAACTGTCGCATGTTATGCTTCGTTACAGCTTTATTTGCATGATCATAAGTTATGTTCGGCTTTGTGCATTGTCTTGCATTTTGCCCCTGCCTTCGGGCACATATCCTGCTTGTCTTGCATGTCTGTCTAAGTCTTCGGCCTTGTCAAAAATGGGTCATCTCTGGGCTTTGACATTCACTCCCGTCATTGATTTGACTTTCGAGTTCTGTCAAAGAGGGGCAACTGTAGACATCCCATTTTTTTGACCGTCCTCAAGACTTGGACGTCACCGTTGGAACACTCGGTGATCATCCGTGCTTGTGTTCGTCTCGAGTTCCCGGAGGTCTCGGCTACGCGCCTCGCCTCAGGGTCTCTCGACTCAACTTTTTGGTGTCTAGTTTTGCACCAACACTTGTGTTTTTGCCTTGAGAGGCAGGAAATGGCTTGTTGGCCATTCCCACACCCCACCGGCTGTCCCCCTCACATCACCGGCCGTTTATTGGTGCCACTGGCAGTGGTTTCTTAAAACCAATGGCCGGTCGGCACTATATTTTGCCGACCGGCACTTTGTTCTGGCCGGCGACCTTTTTTTGCTGGCCAGTGTGACCCTTTTGCACCCTTCAAACTTGGTACATGCCAGCTGTGCCAGCTGGAATGCACCAACACTCCTCCCCGTGCATGTAGTGGCTGTTTTGCCCCTTTTGCACCCTTTTGGTCAAAGCTTCTTGAGGAAGCTTGACCCTTTGTCAAAGCTTCCTCAAGAAGCTTGGCCAGCTGTCTTAGCTTCCTCAAGAAGCCTTGACTCCTTTGCCCCCTTTGCGCCTTTCATTTAGCTTCTTTGAGAAGCTTAAATCATTTCCCTTTGCCTATTTAAGCACCTCTCTTCTTCCATTGTTGGGGTTGGAGTTTGGAACATAAAAAAACCAGAGCTTATATACATATACATCTGATATACACACACTCTCTCTGTATATTTCCCTCTCTCTCCTCCCTTGTGTGTGTTTTCTTGGCCTAAAAGTACATTTTGACCTTACTTTTGCACTAATACACACACCATTACACCTTGCTCCGAGATTGAGAGGCATTGAGGGTTGTTTTTTGAGATTTTGGACTAATTTTGCTCAGTAGAGTGTGGCTGGACCAACTGTTCTTGAAGTGTTCTTCAAGGGTAAGACTTTCACTTTATTATCCCCAATCTTGCATTGGCTTTTGACCTATCTTGCATATGGATTTGAGCTTTGTGTATAACTAAAAAAAGTCTTATATTTTCATGCTTAAGAACTTTCGTTAAGGGTGTTTTGGCATTGGGGGTCGAAATCCCCCTCTTAGGTCTCTTTTGGCCCCTTTTGGTGTCTTTTTCTTTAAGCCTTATTTGCTTTGTTGTATTAACCTTCTCACCACTGAAATCCAATGGATTTTCAGTGGTGAAGAAGATGGTTTGAAGTCTTATATAGATGAGGGACACCCCTCTCCCTTTGTGTCTCATTTGTGCATATTTTGGGCTCGTAAGGGTAGCATATATGCTTGGTTGTTTTTGGCTCCATATCAGATATTTTTGGTGCTATTTAGGTCACATGTTATCTTTGTTTTGGGTCGGATTGGTGACCCTTTGCATGCTTAACATACTTGCTTTGTATTCCCTTGCTTGTGCCTAGAAATGCATCATGACTTTTGACTACCATGCTCTCATATTTTAGCTTCACTTTGTGAAGTTCTTGACCATATTTTGCCATGTATGAGGTCTGTTGGCCACTGATTTGGTCTTGTTTAGCATGCTTGATATAGTGGCTTTGCATTTTGGATCATGAGCCTTAAGGATATAGGTCATGAACATGCATTGGTTAGGCTATTTCGGTGATTTGGAATCACTTAGCATATCATTTCAGTCCCTAAACCATGCTTGTATACTTGCATTCATCGTTCCTCTCATGCTTTGAAGTTGTACCCTCTTATGCCTTGAAACGTGCATTGTGTATGCCTAGGTGTTTGTTTCATTTGGGATGCCATATGTGTGGGTTTTGGAGCTCTTTTTGCATGCTAAAATTCTGTTTTGGTTGTATAGTTCATGCCATGTTTGTTTGGGTTAGTGGTGGTAGAATGCCCTTTGTTATGCCTTAGCTTTGGCCCCCCTTTTGGCTTGCATGTTTGTAGTGCATTTTGTCCATCACTTGAGGCACTTTTAGCCACTGTTTTTGGGGGTGTTTGAGGCCTCCCATTTCAGTCTAAGTACCTTCTTGGACATGGTTGTATGTTTGACTTGTTGCCTCTAATCGCATGCTTGCTTTGTACCATATTAGCATTACGTGATGAGTTGCATTGTAGCATTGCATGTTAGGAACATTGCATGCTTGCCATGATATGTTGCATTGCATTTGGCATGCTTTGCATTTTACTGATATGTTGCATTTTCGGGCCATGTTTGCATAACATGCATTGCATTGCTTGGTTTGGGGTGTCAAACCAAGTGTGAGGGGGGGCGGAAGCGTTCATACTACAAGTGATGTAATGCGTCTCGACCCTCGGTCACTGAGGCCTTTGACTTTGGCATGATAGGGTTTTTGGTATTCATTTATATGTTGCATGCATTTTCATTGAATTGCAACCTTGGCTCCTTAGGCCATCACGCATCAAAATGCATGATTGATGGCCCGAGGGTCGAGGGTCATGCTCCCTTGAGTCCCTTGCATGATAGGGAGTGTGCCCGCGCATACATTTGCTTGAAATCCCATGCCATACACTGTCTGTCCTTGTTGCTGTCAAAAACCAGTTTCTGCAAGAAGTTTTTGCCGACCGGCACTGTAGAGTGCCGACCGGCTGTGGATTGGTGGCCGATAATATGAAACCCCAGCCGATGGATAAGTTCCATGGCCGGTGGGCATTCCCTTTAGCCGATGGTGTCCTACAGCGTTCAGGGAACCTGTCCCAGGATTTTGGAAGTTTTCAGAGAAGCAGGGCAGTGTAAACAGAGGCAGCAGTTGTATGGTATGGGCTTTCGGGGCAAGATAAATCCGAGCATGCATCATTCACGCATCCCGAGGCGAGGGCTGCGGCTATCCCCTCTTTGCATTTAATTTGTTAATTAGATTAGAAATTTTGTAATAATTAATTTAGTATTATTTATTCGGACTGTAATATTTATTTGGACCCTCCGAGTGAGGGCAGTTGTGTAATGAGTGTGCGTGAGTGTGCGTGAGTGTGTGTATGTCTTCCAGCCCCACGTCTTTCTTCCCTGTTATTTACCCGCTTATGATGGTGGACTAGAGCATATTTAAATTAGCACACCTTATGCTATGCATGCGTGCATTCATACATTTGTCCTGCATGCACCGGGCTCGGCGCATCATTCTAACTGCATTTGTATTTCAATTCCAAATTGAATACGTGTTAATTGTAGCATTTCACATGTCATTATAGATTAGCCGAGCCTATCTTAGTTGCATCTTGCATGTGTTGCATTAGCCATCTTAACATGAACTAGGATCATGCATAGGATTACTAACTAGCTTTTGTTTTGGCTTGGAGTACTCGGTAAGCATTTATGCTTTAGCATACCGCATGCATGTGAGTGTTGCCATAACAGCATGATTACCATGAGGCTAGCTGCTTATGTGATATAACTGCTTGAATGCCTGTGGATGGAGGTTAAATTACCTAAATTGGGATAATGCATTAAAACTGTGAGTTTTAAGCCCACTAGATAGTGGCAAAATCATCTTTTCTAAAAGCCCACTCGAGGGTGGCAAAACCTGCATTTTAGCCTACTTGCGAGTAGCAAACCATTTTCAAAACAAGCATGAAATGTTTTGTTCCAATTTAGGCGATTTGGTCTATACTTGTTTGCTGTGCGCATAACATAGTAATTCTAGACTAATAACCGGATTAAGAACACATAACGTTTTCAAAAACGGATATCATGGTTAGTAGAGGCCGATCTTCGGATCGGGCGAGAGGGGGTGCTCATAGCTGACCTTCCCTAATCGTACCCAAGTTCCCGAGCCGAGGCAACTTTGGTGATGACGAACACGTGGCCTTTGGCACCGAGTTAGGGTTTCCTAAATTCCCCCAAAATAAAATATTTAGGTGGCGACTCTGTATCTGGCAAAGCAGTCCATGTTTGGCACTTCTTTTCAAAAATCTGTTTCTCAAAACGATTCGCCGGATTTGGACTCTTTGGTTCAGATTAAGAACCGTGACACAAATTGAGTCCGAACTGTAGTGAGGCCCACGGGCGCGTCTACACCATCTTCCAAAACACAAAAATTTTAACCTACTAAGTGTTGCTCTAGAAAATTGGTTAAAAGTTAGTTTTTTTTGGCTTTTTTTTTATTTTTAAAAAAAAAAACATGTAAAAAAGTAGAGAGATGATCCAAAAATAGGTTAAAAGTCAACAATTAACTTTTAGCCAAGTTTCCAAATTAACCCTAAAATAGTTAAAAATTAAAATAACCTATTAAAATAACCAACTTTTCAAATGGGACCATGATATAGATATTTGAGTGTATATTTTGAAAATAATTTTTACAAATTTGAAATTTAAAACTTATATTTTTTCACAAATCCATCTGTCATATTATATATATACATATACATATATGATGTTGGTGATCTTTATACCTCACCCTCATCCACCGACACACATTCTCTCTCGTTCGTTCAATACATTTGAGACTTTTCATCTCTCTCTCTTCCTCATCTCCCAATATTCTTTCAATGCTTTTGAGATTTTTGTCTCGTCTGGTTTTTTTTCCTCGTCTCTTTCATTGTTTTTTTCCCCACTTACAGATTTCTTTTTCCACTACTAATCTCTTACGATGGTTGTCTCCTCTCATCAATCTCTCCTCTCTTGATTATCTTCAATATTTTTGTCGAACTCATCACCGTCAGACACTCTTCATCATCAACGAACACAAGTAGAAGGCAGAGCATCAGATTTGTAACTATTTTGTTCACTGCACCCGACCGACACCGACCGCCATCTTTGGATTCCAGAAATAGAGAAAGAGGTAGGAAACATAAGAGAAAGATGGAGTGTTTACTGGTTGACTATTACGCTATGTTTGGGAACCTAGGAGGGAAAAGAAAAGAAATGATTACTTAAGTAATAAGAGAAAAGCAAAGAAAAAAAATGATTGTAATTTCTCTCCTTCTTGTTTGGATAAGTAAGAAATAAAAGAAAAGAAATGATTGTGATTTCTCTCCTTCTTGTTTGGTTAGATTTCATAAGAGAAAAGAAAAGAAACTGTTTTATGTTATATTACTAAAATAACCGTTTTATATTTTGTCACTATATAAGAGCATCTCTAATCTTCACTTCTCTTTTTTTTTTTTTTTTCCATTCAATTTTGAGAAAAAAATTTCATATTTTTTCATAGGTGCATGACTCTAATGATATCATGACTTTGCATTCAACTTTAGTAATGACACAAATCTTGAAATGCTTGTGGCCCATACGGGTGATATTACGACAATACTTAATACATTTAAGTTTTGTCATTAACTCAATCCTCACTTTTTCTCTCTCCAAGTAATTAATAGGATGGTCCACGTACTTCCTAAGATGATATTTTCTCTGCATATACCAATATACCACATGGCAAACAACTTGAACAACAGCTAACTTTCGCCTTTTATCCCACATAATCAAGTCCTTTCTTAGCTCTTTGTTTTGCTGATCCATTTATCCTATATTTTTTATTAAAATAAATCAGTATACATTTTGACTAAAAGCAATAAATTTTGTCTTAGCTCTTTGTATACATCTTGTTGATCCATAATCGTTAGGAATAATTTTTTTCCATTTCAACATTGATTTCAAATGAATAAAGGAAAAAATTAAAATATTTAAAATTTCTTTCCTAATGTGTTATAAATCAATCATATAATCATATAATGGCCAAATCAGGAATTTTAAATTGTAAATTAAAAGTGGCATGCTTTGAAAGTTTTACTGCACTACAAGTTGATGGGCATGCATAATTTTATAATCTTAATACTTGGGGAGGGGGGGAAGAACATTCATACTATTCACAAACTATGTCTTATTAAGCAATTGACATGGGTGCAGGGTGCCAATCACAATGTAGAGAATAACACTATTATTTAACTAGCAAAGAAAGTGAGCATTTAAGCCATGGCAATTTATTCCTCCCTTCTCATTCTAATTATATTTATTAAATATATTTATTTATATATAAAATATATATAATTTAATATTTTAATATAATAAAATTAAAATGTTAAAATTTTACACTTAACATTTATTTTCACTCATTTACTTCTCATATTATATCTTTTAAATCTTATTAATCATAAATCATTATTTATAATATAATATAATTTTTAGTAAACTTCTCATCATTCTTAAATAAAAATATCTCACCTGTTATATGATCTAAAACAGGGCAATGCATTACAAATCTATCCTATTGCCATCTCTATTCAAATGGATAACAAACTAATGTAATATAAAATTGTTCCACAGATGAAAATGTTAATTTCAGAATATATAAACAGAATATATATATATAATACAACACAAGAAGACGAAGATGATTACATAACAGGTGAGATATTCTCTACGCTACACAAGATGATTACCTGCACAAGAAGACGAAGAAAGCGTGGAGAGAATTGGAGCAGTGAGGAGAGAGGCGGAGAAATGGACAGACAAATATTTGTGCTGGATATGAAAAGCCTTGTGGATATGGGTGTCAATTATTTTGTTTCTTTTATTTTTACAGGGGTAAAATTGGTATTATGAAAATATAAACATTTGTGGGTTTCTTTTCTCTCCCAATCTCTCCACTTTTGGGAAGATTGAAAATAAGGGTTATAAGAGAAATGGGTTTCTCTCAATTTCTCCCTATTTCTTCTCATTTCTCTCCACTTAAGATAACCAAACAAGGAAAAGAAATACATTTCTCTCTATTTCTTTTCTTTTCTCTCCAAATCACTCAATCCAAACACAGTGTTATATAATGGTGGGTCTTCAAATTTCAAGTAAAAAACTCAAAAATTTACCAGAATTTGAAATCATTGGTGAGATTTATTGCCCACAACAAAGATTAATCTTTCTTTTATTTTTTCCCCTTAAATTTTTATTATTATTTTATTTTAACTTTCTTCGGCATTCCGTTATTTTAGGATCAAAAGCCCATCTGATAGGAGTGCTTGCAAATAACGCTTTCTTACCTTTTGAAGAGTCACCCCGCTCGCTCACTTATATTCCTCCCAACAATTCATTTGATCTCTAATCTTGGGTTGATCCATGGCTGCTACAAGAACCCTATATGGCTCTTCTCGTTTTGCTTCTTCATCTTCTTCAACACTACCTCGCTGGAGCTATGACGTGTTCTTAAGTTTCAGAGGTGAAGATACCTGCAAAACCTTTACTGATCATCTCTACGCGGCTTTGGTTCAAGCTAGAATTCACACCTTCATCGACGATGATGAACTCCCAAGAGGACATGACATATCTTCGGCCCTACTAAAATCAATCGAAGAATCGAGGATCTCCATCGTTGTTTTCTCAACAAACTATGCTTCTTCCAGATGGTGCCTTGATGAGCTCGTGAAGATCATTGAATGCAAGAATACACTTGGACAATTAGTTCTCCCAATATTCTACGATGTCGATCCATTTGATGTACGGAACCAAACAAGGTGTTTTGGAGAAGCATTTGGAAGACATGAAAAGCGTTACGGGGATGAGATGGAGAAGGTGGAGGTTAGGAGAGCTGCCCTCTCTGAAGCTGGTAAAATATCGGGTTGGGATTTGAAAAATGTTGCTAATGGGTAATGTTTTAACATGCTTTTAATTTTGCTGCTGCTATCAATTTTTATCTTTAACTAGAAAATCCTATCATTATTGCTTTTAATATTTAATATATATATATATATCAAATATAGTTAGTTCACTTTGTAAGTTCAAGATGTTTGAATTTTACATTTCTTAACTGCATATTTTGAGTGAGGTTTGTAAGGTTTTGGATTTCTGTAATATACAATAGCTTTTCTTTTAATTTGGATCGAAATTGACAGGTATGAAGCAGAGTTGATCCGAAAAGATGTTGAAGAGGTGGTTTCATGTAAACTGAAAGAGACATTCCTATATGTTGCTAAGCACCCAGTTGGAATAGAGTCTCGTGTTGTAGACATCAATTCATTGTTGAGCATTGAATCAGATGATGTTCGCATGATTGGGATATACGGCTTGGGTGGAATAGGCAAAACAACCATAGCAACAACCGTGTATAACTGTATTTTCTGCCAATTTAAAGGAAGTTGTTTTCTTGCAAATGTTAGAGAATTTGTAGAACAACCCAATGGCCTTTTTCAATTGCTAGAACAACTTCTTTTTCAATCATTAGGGACAAAGAATCTAAAGATTGATAGTGTTTACAGAGGAATTAATTTGATGAAAGAAAACCTCCATTCTACAAAGGTTCTCATTGTTCTTGATGATGTGGATCATTTAAGCCAATTAAATACCTTAGCAGGAAATCATGATTTGTTTGGTCCAGGAAGTAGAATCATCATAACAACTAGAGATGAGCACTTGTTGAAGGGACTGAAAGTTGATGAAAGATACATGGCTAAGGAATTCAATCACAAAGAGTCTCTGCAGCTTTTCAGTTTGCATGCCTTTGGCGAAACCAATCCATTAGAAAATTATGCAGATCTTGCAAATGGTATAGTAAGTTATGCTGGAGGGCTTCCACTAGCTCTTGAAGTTTTGGGTTCTTATTTGTTTGGAAGACCATTGGTAGAATGGAATAGTGCATTTGATAAATTACAACAAATTCCTTATGAGGAAATTCAGAAAAAACTCAGGATAAGTTTTGATGCACTAAATGATGAAAAATTGAAGGATATCTTCCTTGATATTGCATGCTTTTTCATTGGAATGGACAAAGATTGTGCCATAACTATATTGAATACTTGTGATCTCTGTGCTGAAGTTGGAATTAGTGTGTTGATTGATAGATGTTTATTGAAAATTAATGAACGAAATATGTTGACAATGCATGATCTACTTCGGGATATGGGAAGGGAAGTCATTCGTCAAGAATCTCCCAAGGAGCTTGGAAAGCGCAGCAGATTGTGGTTTCATAAAGATGTATGCGACGTACTTGAAAATAACAAGGTAAAGAGTCAAATCTTTCTTTCTAGTGTGTTAGCAAGCTTTTGGCTTGGAATGCTAATTTCAGTTGTTTTTATAGTCTTTCTTCCTTCTAATTTTCAATTTTGTTTTTAAATATTGCTATATTAGGGAACAGAAGCAGTGGAAGGTGTGATCCTGACCGAACTACCCATGGTAAAGAAGATACAATGGAGTGATAAAGCATTCACTGGGATGCATAATTTAAGACTGCTTCAAATCAATCATGTGCACCTCAGTGGTAATTTTGAACATCTATTGAAAGAGTTAAGGTGGCTCTGTTGGCATAACTACCCATTGGAGTATTTACCATACAATTTTCACTCAGAGAAACTCGTAATTTTAGACATGCAGTTCAGCAAAATTAGAACACTCTGGAAAGATGGCAAGGTACATGACATTCATAGCAAATTCATTCTTGTTTGGGATTTGGATCAATTGAGTAGTGAATCATAAAGAAATTTTAAAAAAAAAGTTATATAATTTCTTATATTTTTTTTTTTGGTTTTAACAGCACTTCAAGAGCTTGAAAATTCTAAATATCAGTAATTCCAAATGCCTAACAAAGAGCCCTATCTTCTGTGCACTATCGATGCTTGAGGAATTACTGCTTGAAGGTTGTACAGGCTTAATGGAGCTCCATGAATCAATTGGGCTTCTAGATAAACTTGTTCACTTGAATTTGAAAGATTGCACGAACCTTAGGTATCTTCCAGGCAGTATCTACAAGTTAAAGTCCGTTAAGCGTCTAAATCTCGCTGGTTGCGCAAAACTAGAGGTTCCAGAGCAATTGGGAGATCTGGAAAGCTTAACAGAGCTTCTTGCAGATGGAATAGCCATTAAACAACTACCTCTCTCTATTGGGCGACTTAAGAACCTCAGGAGCTTATCGTTGAAAAGATGTCATAGGCTGTTTAGAACTGTATCTTGCCTTTCTTTCATTTTATCTTGGGTTTTTTAGAGAAAAAATCCTGACTCCATAAGATTTTTACCATCCTCTATTTCAGGTTGGTGTTCCTTGACAGAGCTAGATCTCCGTGTTTGTAATCTGTCTGAAGAAGATTTTCCAGTTAATTTTGGTAATTTATCCTCATTGCGAGCGTTGGATTTACGTGGAAACAATTTTTGTATCCTACCAGATGCGTTCAGTCATCTATCCAAGCTAGAAAAGCTTAACTTGAAAAACTGTAGAAGGCTTAAGTTTATCACGGGTCTTCTTCCTAATTTATTGAAAGTATATGCTAAATTTTGTGCATCGCTTGAAAAAATATCCGGTCTATCAAAATTGAAGACTCTAGTAATGGATTTTGGTAAGGACCCAGTCGTGCATACTATCTCAAATGGTAATAATGATGGAATAGAAGAACCTCACTATTTTGAAGGTGCACGAATCTGTCCCTTGCACAGTTCCAACAACTTACAACAATTTGAAAAGATTGAGGTTTGTTTCTCTCTCTCTCTCTCTCTCTCTCTCTCTCTCTCTCTCTCTGGTGCAACAATTTTGCAAAACAAAAATCTCTCTGAAAATTAAGTGAAATGTGTGAAACCAAATTTATTTTAGATGTGACCTATATATATATATATCAAAGGAGAAGGATTTCCTCCTGTCCGGTATATGTGGACTGGAGGACACTCTTTAGGTGTGTGAAATTCATCATGGGTCCATCACGGATTTTATTTTGGTGATTCGAAATCTCTTGTTTTATAGGACATTTCGTGTATTTTATTTTATTAAAATTAAATCGATTTGATAATTATAATATATTTAATTTATCAAATTTATCATAAAAAATAGATAATAATTGTATTTTTAAAATAAATAATCTATTTTTTTAGTGACACATAATAAATTAATTAAATAAGTTATGATTATCGGTTCGATTTAATTTTTGTGTGAATAGAATAAATGAAGTTCTTAATAAAATGAATAGGATAAATTACACTTTGCACCCCTGCATTTTACACAAAATCTCACTTTTGTCCCTACACATCAAAGTGTGACACTTAACCCCCTGCGCTTTTGGTCAAGTGTCACATTGGGCCCTTCCGTTAATAGTGAGGCTTAAGGGATAGCTAAGTGTCACAATTTTGATGTGTAGGGACTAAAGTGAGATTTTGTGTAAAGTGTAGGGGTGCAAAGTATAATTTATCCTTACATGTTTTTCATGTGATTAACTTCTGTTAATATTGAGATTAACAGAAGAGCCAAAGTGACACATGACCAAAAGTGCAAGGGAGTTAAGTGTTATAATTTGATGTGTAGGGGTCAAAGTGGGATTTGATGTAAAGTACAGGGGTAAGTGTAATTTACTCAAATGAATAATTCAAATTATTGAAATATGGACTGTGATAGGCCCATGGGCTTAAACAATGGACTAGAGAGAAGTTGCCTCCAATACGAAATATTATATATGGAAAATAATATCTTATTGAATTTTTTATTCAAAATTTTTTACATGTCGCAGTAGCAATTTTAAAAGTAGAATTTACTAGTTTTTTTTAGTGTTTTTATTACCAGCTACATGATAATATATTAGAGGATTATATATCACATGTTTATATCATCTTTTTATATCACCAATCTACTTGGAAAGATGTGATTTGTTTGCATTAATTTGTTAATAAGAGTTTAATTGGCGGAAAACAAACAGTCTGCTGTAATTTACGAACAACAAATGGATATTGGTTCTGTAATTGTAAGTTTCTTGGCTCAGCCGTGTAAAACACGTACTCTGTTTACAATCATTTTTAAGTAAGGGAATTATTCATAAATATTTACATAGATGGTGACACAATAATAATAAATAATTGATCATATATAGCATCTCTAAGACAATATGTTATTTGTTTTCATTAATTTTTTTATAAATATCTCTAAACAAACGAGCAAATCATAAATATCCACATAGACAGTAATACAAAATAATGATAAAAATATTTGTGATGTATATGGCACTTCTTTTTTCAAATATAAATAACTTCTATGAGTGTTTTAATTCTAAATGATAAAACTAAAACTTGCCACTATTTTGATGCAAAAAAATTTCAAACTAGATTATGGGGTTACAGAATAATCAACTTGGCATAATCTTAATCATACATATCACATGAACCAGTGAAACTTATCATAAAATATATAATTTCACTCTCAAATTATTCTATCTATATTTTATGTTACTGATTTTGTAATTGATTTTGTATTTGCAAATTTATTTTGTTTTATTTTTTATTTTCATCTAGCACTACTAATTTGAAATTTATATAACAGGTTCTTCCTAACGGTCGTTACCTCTTCCATCGTACCCTCTTCGTCTTGGGTGACTATTTCGATACGCGTAGCTTCAACGATCATAACGATTTTTACGGCCGTGATTATTACAGCCATAAATCAACAGGGTCTTCCGTAGAAGTGTCAGTAGGGCCAATGAAATACGGCCACATTGTATATTTCAAAGTGGGAGTTGTTTATTGTAGAGCTGGGGATGAAGAAAGCTGCAAAGTAGAATTGGATGATTATCCGTATCCATATATCGTTGTAACTGATAAAATTAATCGCATCGATTTTACTTATACGCCGATCTTCTTTGCCTTCCCTGCGAGTTCCAGAGATTATTTTTGGAGACGCAATGTACGTGTTGGTGAATATTTTGGGTATCAATTTAAAGGTGGGCAATTCGAGATTTCTATCATTATATCGTCACCTTTTGAAGTAAAGCAGTGTGGGGTGACTCCGGTCACCTTTGGGTGACTCTGGTCACCTTTTAAACTGAAATTGTGTGGGGTGACTATGACTGCCGTTCACAACAGACGATCATGAAAATTGTCACCAAAACATAACGGGGACATCTCAGATTGGATTTTTTCATTTACCATTGTAATGGATTCCATAGGGAAGTCTAAGAATGATATTTTATTCTATTTCATTTCATTTTAATAAATCATTAGTCTTTATGAAATTTATTCCATAAAGAAGCCTAGAATGATATTTTACCTTTTTGCATTTCATATTTTTCCTGTTTATATTTTTAGTTATTTTTAAAAATATTTTAAGTAAATTATTTTTTTATTTTTTAGATGTACATAACTTAAATGCATTTAAAAAATAAAATATTTATTAAAAAATATTTTAAAATTTTAATAAATACATAAAAATATGAAAATATATTAAATTTTTATATTTATATTTTTATATTTGATGAATTTTTAAAAAAAATTATAAATATTATACTTTTTAATTTATCTAAGTTAGGTGCATCTAAAAAATAAAAATAAAAAACTCTTAAAATATTAAAAATTGACTAAAACAAAAAAAAATCAAAAATCAAAAAACTTAATTTTTTAAAAAATTAGCTTAATTTTCTGAAATTCAAATAATATGATCGGTACTTGGGCCTGTTTTGGGAATTCGGCTATTTTAGTTGATTTTTTTGACTATTTTACAAAATAGAATTTTTTTTTGTTTAGAATGATTTACAAATTTTTTTTTATAGCTGATTAAATGGGTATGAGAAAAAATAATTGATTAGTATGTAGAATGTAATATTTTATTTTATTAATTTTTTTAATTTTTTTTAAACTTTATTGTGCATGTAATTTTAGCAACCCTGTCCGAAGTTGTTTTATATTTGTATTGAAATTAATTCCTTAATTTAGGTTGCTATGCTTATGATTTTAAGCCCAAGTGACCCATATGAGCCTCAAATGGGCCTCAGACATGCCATTTTAAAAGTCTAGCTGTTTTTTATTGGGAAAATTGCCCATAGGTCCTGTTTGAAATATGTGTACATTATTTCATCCAATAACTTTTTGAGTAGACGCAAAAGTCTTATTTTTCCTCTCTATCTCTCTCTCTCTCTCTGCTTTTTGCCTCATTCTTTACGTTTTTCTCTCCTTTTCTTTGTCATGGACGATGACCGGTGATCACACCTTTCTTATTCTCTTTCTCTTTGTAATATATAGTCACCGGTGACCGATGACCACCATTGATTGGGGTTCACCGGCAACCACCAACTATCGACATCAACTCGTGACTTCATCCCCACCAACGGCGAAGAAAATGAGTAGATCTACTCAAATCTGATGAGTAGATCTACATGAGATCCGACTAGATCTAAATCAAAAATAGTTGCCGGAGTACAATATTCTTTCTATATCTATTCTTTCCTTCGATTTCTCAAATTTTCTACCTTTTCTCTGTTACACAAGTCTATTTTTCTGTTTTAATAGAGAAAATGTTTAAATTCTGAATAAGTTGTTTTCGAGTATTTAGTTACAGGCGGAGAAAACTGTAAAATTTTACAGTTTCAATTTTTTTTGGTGTTCGAATGAATCATAGTTTAAAATTGTAAAATTTTACAGTTTCATAACATTCTTTAGAACTGTAAGATTTTGTAGTTTCATAGAATATTTTTCAATTTGATTAATAAGATAAACACTTAATAGATTTTTTCTCTGAAACTATAACATTTTACAGTTTCAAAACTTATTTTTCAGTTTGATCAATATTGGAGATTATTTGCTTAAACCCTACAAAAATTGAAAAATAACATATATTTTTCCCATTGTTATTGTTTTTTGTCGTTACATTTATTTTGTCTTTTAGTTTGTCAATATTTAACACATTTTGCTATGTTTTTTCGCTCTAATTTATCTATTTATTCTTTTTTTTTTGGGGCAATATTGGCGAGTCTCCAATGATGTTCTTAACGTCCAGCGAACGTTCTAGACATTCTGGTGACTTCCATTGGCGTTCATAACAGTCTGGTGAACTTCCGGCGATACTCCGGCAACTTTCCAGTGATACTCTAGCGACTTGTCGGTGATGTTGAACATTCCAACGAATCTCCGGTGACCGTCTGATGGAAGTCCGACGATAGTGGGGATGTAACAGCATCTGTAAATTTTTTTTTTTTTTAAAAAAAGATTTTTGATAACAATTAAAAATATATATGACTAATTGGTACAAGTATTTTATTTTGGGATTAGATGGGTTTTGAACTTTGTATATAGGACTTATTGGTAAGTTCCCCTTTTTTATTCTTGTCAAGGAAATGTTATGGTGTGCACCTTATCATAAAATATATAATTTTATCATAAAATTTTATAATATCAACTACAAATGAGTAATCTCGACATAAATTAGTATAATAAAAAAGGTCATAATTAAGTTACAAATTTTTATAACATCAAACACAAAATTTTAGACATTTTACTCATTTTGTGGTTAATGTTATTAAATTTTATGATAAAGTTATACATTTTTGTGATAAGATACATATGGTATGCACCCCTTAGGGTGCACACCATAGGATTTCCCTTCTTGTCATAGTATCTGTGGTGGGTAAAAATACTCCATTGGGCTGCTGCGATGGCGACGTGGTGGCTATGCCTTTACTTCAGACTTGAAAAACACTCAAAACAAAGTGAAAGGGGGTGGCTGGAGTAACCTGGGATCCCTCTAATGCCTAAGTCAGTGACCAAATAAACAAAAGTGCAAGATGATAAGAGTAGGGTTCAGGTTGAAGTGATCGTGTACCTCTATTGTGTTTATTACCTTCCCTTTTATAGTTTGCTCCCACTAGCCGTGGTTAATTGTTAGGCTTCCTTCCACTCCTCACATCAACCCCCTTTCCTTAGGGATTATGCTCCACCAGACGCAGATTTCTAGGAGTTGGTTGGGCTTGAAATATAGGCACGTGTGTTTGATGAAGTCTGTGCCTTCTTAAGGCACACTTCCAGTTGCCTTGATTCTGTCCTCAGACTCTCATGATCCATCTTGCTCCTGGACCCTCGCACTAGACTCAGTCCATCTAGGGCTGAATCTCTTTCCCTTTTGTAAAGTTGTCTTTGCACTATATCATCCTGTCCAGGAATTCTAGTCCTGCCTGGGCTGGATTTATTTTAGCCTCTCACAGTATTCATTTAGTTTGGAAGATATTTAAGACCCCTAATAAACCTTCACAATTTCACCCCAGTAGAATAATAGGTATCAACTTTTAATTTGTCACACATTTAATTATTTGAGACTTTACTTCCTTATTATGTCATTAGAAATATAATTAAAGGTGTTGAAATGGAGAAATATAGCAAAACTCTAATTTTAATCCACGGAGTCCTACTTTTCAATCGTTTTCATTTTGCAAAGGTATTTACCCTTTAAAGTTTGTCCATTAGGTTGTGCGCAAGGTGCGTGCGTGTAGACGTCCCCGAACGCCCCGGGAGGATGAGTCCCGTTCTGTTCATTTGGGCTCACTACAGTTCGGACTCTCGAATTGTCACGGCTCCTAATCTGAACCAAAGAGTCCAAATCCGGCAAATCGTTTTGAGAAAAACAGATTTTTTGAAAGAAGTGCCAAACATGGACTGCTTTGCCAGATATAGAGTCGCCACCTAAATATTTTTTAATGGGGAAATTTAGGAAACCCTGACTCGGTGCCAAAGGCCACGTGTTCGTCATTGCCAAAGTTGCCTCGGCTCGGGAGCTTAGGTACGATTGGGGAAGGTCAGCTATGAGCACCCCCTCTCGCCCGATCCGAAGATCGGCCTCTACTAACCGTGATATCCGTTTTTGAAAACGTTATGTGTTCTTATTCCATTTATTAGCCTAGCATTACTATGTTATGCCCACAGCAAACAAGTATAGACTAGATTGCCCAATTTGGAAATAAACATCGCATATCCGTTTGTTTTGGAAAACACTTTGGAATTTGCTACTCGCAAGTAGGCTAAAACACGGATTTCAACGAGTTTTTCCAACTCAGGCAGTCCAACCTTCACCCACAGGCATTCAAACAATTTATCACATAAGCATTTAGCCGCATGGCAAACATACTGTCATGGCAACACTCACACGCATGCGGGATGCTAAAGCATAAATACTTACATCGTACTCCGTGCCAAAACAATAAACTAGTTAGCCAACATGCATGGTCCTAGTTCATGTCAAATTGCCTAATGTAACACATACAGGATGCAATCGAAGTAGGCTCGGCTACCCTAAGCATGGCATGTGAAATGCGATCAATTGATGCACGTATTCAATTTGGAATTGAAGTACAAATGCAGTTAGCGTGATGTACCGAGCCCGGTGCATGCAAGACAAATGCATGAATGCACGCATGCATAGCATAAGGTATGCTAATTTTAAATATGCCCTAGTTTACCATCATAAGCAGGTAAATAAAAGGGAAGAAAGACGAGGGGTTGGAAGACATACACACACTCACCCACACTTATTACAAATTTACCCTCGCTCGGAGGGACCGAAAGAATATTACAAATAATTAACCTACAAGCTAATTAAATATTACAGACCATCTAATTAGCTAAGCAAATTAACTAATCTAGGGAAAACAGATAAATCGCCTCGGGAGGAGAGCTCGATGCAATGCATGCTCGGTCCTGCTCGGAAGTGTACCGCCATGCATAGGCTGCCTCTGTTTTCCTTTCTTTACTCCTCTGGAGGCTGCCAAAACCTCAGGATTGCTTCTCTGGATACTGGGGAATGCCATCGGCTGGGTAGAATGCCCACCGGCAGTGGCATGTAATCACCGGCCATTGGTGAAGCTATCGGCAGAAGGAGGATTGTCGGTCGGCACTTAGCACTGCCGGTCGGCAGAAAGCTCCTGCAGAATCTGCAATTGACAGCAACAGAGGGCAAGGCAGAGCATGGCAATACAATTCAAGCAATGTATGCACCAATCATGTCCCTTATCATGGTAATGACTCAAAGGAACATGCTCCTCGGTTCTCGGACCATCAATCGCGCATTTCCATGCGTGATGGCTCAAGGGACCAAGTGTGCACATTTGATGTCAAATGTAATGCAATGCAACAAAGCAAAGCCCAATTCCTATCACTAGATCAAGGAACAAGACATGCATGCTAGATGCAATGCAACCTAGGCATGCAAGCTAAGGATGCAACATGGGAATGCGAGGTGCACATGCAAGCATGCAAACAAACATACAAGGTAAGCACGCAAGAAAACAAATAATGGACTTAAACATGATTTGGGCAGCTCTAATAAGGCCCAAAACAGTGGTCAAAGTAACCAAAATAAAGGACTAAATACACATACACACATGCACATGTTAAAGGGCCAACACTTAGGCACAAATGAGGCAACTCTCAAGCACATTTGAATGAGGCAATCATGGACATATGGCATGCAAGGTAAGCATTGGAACTCATGTTAAGATGGTGTCAAACCAAACAAACAAAATAGACCAAGCATGCAATGAATGGCCCAAGTACTTGAAGCAAGTCAAAGGGACTTGAACCATGGCTAAGCCAACCAAGCCTCACAAGGCTAAGAGGACTTAAAATAGATTCAAGGCAGACCTAGACCATGCAAAGGGGACTCTTAGATGGCATCTAAGTGGCTCAAATTCAAAGGCATGCACAAATGCCAAAACATGGAGCATGCTACACAAGCTTTCAAAGCATTAAAGAGACATCCAAGGTAAGCATATAGGCATGCAAAAGGGATTGAAATGACATGGTGGATAGTTCCAAATCACTAAATCAATGCAAAAATGTCATGCTATACATTCACACACTGAAGGCCAACAAGCCGGAATGCAAAGGGGCAATACTAAACATGCCAAATCCGACCCAAACAACCTAGGACAGACCTTAAACATGGCAAAATATGCACAAAAGCTTCACAAGACTAAGCCTAAAACATGCTAGAATAAGGGTTTACAACCTAAGGCATGTTAAGGCCTAAGCATGGCATTACAAGGTAGGTATGCTAAGCATGCATGGTGTACCAAAACCAAGTAAAAAAAGAAGCATATTATGACATATTAAGCACAAAAAACAACTAAGGCATGGTCAACATGAAGCTTAGCTAGGTGCTCCCTCAAGAGGCCAAAAATGGTCCATTTCAAGGACAACAAGGAGAGGGGGTGGCCCTCTCCTTCTTGGGACTTCAAGGCACCATCCTTACCACTGAAATCCCTCAAGATTTCAGTGGTGAGGAGGCCCAAACACCAAAGTCCCGGAGCTCACTCAAAATGGCTCAAAATGGGGCCTCTCAAGGCCTAAGAGGGGTCAAACACCTCCAAACCACAAAACACTCTAAATAAACTATTTAAAGGGCTTAAAAATAGAACTTTTTATGTTATACACTAAACACAAAAATAGTTCTAAGACAGGCAAAAATACAATGCAAGAATGGGGAATAAAAAGGCAAAATTGTTACCCTTGAAGACCCTCTTCAACAATGGTGGAACAACTGCTCCTCCAAGCTCAAAACCACCCAAGAACCTCAAGAACAACCTCTTAGAACCTCAGTAGCTAAGGGAAGGTGAAACACTATGTGTTTGTGTGCAATAGTAAGACACAAACACACTTAAACACATACAAAGGTAAAAAGAGGGAGAGGTATAGAGATAGAATGTGTATGGATCCTAACCCTAGAACTCAAAACCCTAATATGGCTGTCTAAACTCTCCAACCCTAAACAAGGGAGAGAAGGGCTCCTCTTATAGAGCTCTTTTGTCTTGTAAAGCTTACAAGACAAGCTTCTAAAGAGAGAGATCCCTCCATACACGTGTATGGAGGGGAGCCAAATGCAAGACAGCTGTAATAAAATATCTGCAAAAGCAGATGAACAGTAGTCGGCTGCTCAAAAATGCCATTTTGACAAAAAAGAGTGCCAACCGGCAACAAAGAATGCCGACCGGCAATATACATTGCCGATGGCAACAAAACACCAGCCGGTGGCCTCTGGCCATGGCCGATGATGTGTGGGGATGCCTCACAAGGCATTCCCTGCCCCTCCAAGGCAAAACACAAGTGTTTGGTGCAAAACCAGACACTAAACAGTCGAGTTCCGAGATCCTGAGGCAAAGCGCATAGCCAAGACCTCCGGGAACTCCAAACGAACACAAACATGGATGATCACCAGGTGTTCAAACGGTGACGTCCAAGTCTTGAGGACGGTCAAAAATGGGGTGTCTACAGTGCGCACATCAGATGCGTTGATCTGCGTGTGGTGGAACACATGTTACAGTTTGCATGATATTGCATTTTGTTTTTTGCGATTAAAAAATTACATATATTTCTTTGTTAGAATTTTTTATTTAACAAAATTAATTAAAAAAATAAAATTCTTAATGCAAAAC
The DNA here is from genome assembly GCF_055761805.1 of Camellia sinensis. Taxonomy (NCBI): domain Eukaryota; kingdom Viridiplantae; phylum Streptophyta; class Magnoliopsida; order Ericales; family Theaceae; genus Camellia; species Camellia sinensis. The sequence goes on from NC_138966.1 coordinate 155,855,632, forward strand.
CTAAGTGATTTGTGATTAAATCAAGATTTAATTATTCCAATTCCCAATCAATTAAAACTCACAATCTAAATCGTCAAGCACGTACGAAAGTGATTTAGATTGTTGTTTTAGAAAATAATAAATCGACACAAACGATTTTTACGTGGAAAAATCACAATTGAAGAACCTTCGATTGTGATAAAAAAAAGCACGGGCGAAACGCCACAAATCAATCCATTACTGAAGAAAGAAAGATTACAAAGATACCAAGCAAATTACCAAAAAAGCTTTTAATTTGTCTTTGAATCTTCTGTATGTCTTTCACCGTAACCTTAATTCAGAATTGATTAGCTTGATGTTGAATCCACAACATCTATTGTCGAATCAACGACTACACACAGCATCAAACTCATTTGATTACTCTGTGCTTGAATCTTCGGATTCCACCGAAGAAGAATACTCTCGAAGAAGATCAAACAAACTTCTTCATGTGTGCTTATAAGAACATGAGTTCAAACTCAATCAAACATCAAGGAAAACCAGAAAAATATCTCCAAAAGAAAACCCTAAAACCCTTAAAGAAGATTTAGGAAAAGTAACCCTAGATTTGGAGCAACATGAGGTTTTATAGAGGCTGAGATCGCGAGGTCTGCTTAAGCGTGGGAATAGACGCTCGAGCGGGGGCTATATCGCGTGTTCCAAACCAGGGTTCACGCTCGAGCGAAAGATCACATGCTCGAGCGTAAAAACACATCACTCAGTATTTTTGCAGACACACAAAATACTGCGAGAGTGTAATCTCTGCTCAAGCGCCACTTTGCCCGCTCGAGCGGGAAGACCAAAAACTGGAAAAAAAAATATAACTCAATTTAAGTCCAAGTTTGTCCATGAAGTTTGACAACAAGAATGGACCTAACAATCTCCCCCTTTGTCAAATCCCGGACAAAACTGTTCTAAACAATTTTCTTAACAAACAACACCAAAAAAAAAAAAAAAAAACTAACTAAAACAATCAACAACCTCAGTTTTTTAAAGAAAACAAAACCACTATATAAAATAAACAACCACAAGAGCTGAATGCGATGACCATGAAACACGCAATCCTTGAACAATCCACTTGAGGAAACAACCATACAAACCAAAACTGTGGAACTGGATAAATAGCCAAATATATATATATATATATATCTAAACAAATATATATATATATATACACACATCTAAACAAAAGCAACCCAATATCCAAAATCCAACAATAATAACCATCCATCTAAAAATAAGGCAGGCATCAAGTATTTCTATCAAGTAGTTCTAACATCCAAAAATTCTATCAAGTGTTTCTAACAAAATATCTCTAACATCCAAAAAATATCTCTAACATCCACTCCCCCTTTTTGTCCGAGAGAGAAAAAAAACAATAGAGAAAACAGTCCAACAAAGAACAAGAGATATGTCTGTGTGGAAAAAATTCTAGCCAAAAAATATGTCTGTGCAACAAAGATCACTGAGCTGGTGGCTGTGGAGGTGATTGCATCTATAGAAGAGACAAGATTTAAGACAGATGAGCAGAGGACAATGCAACAGACTCCTCAATGCGCCTGGATGAGGCCTCTAATGTTGTGAGCCGAGCATCGGCAGTAGTCTCTAGATCCGTAAACCTGGCCTCGAAGATATCCATCCGGCCCTCCAGACGATCAAAATGAAAGACAATGGACTGCTCGAAATGACGGAGCTGGTCTCGGATAGTACGGACTGGAGGTGGCTGCTTCCCCTCACCAGCAGTCTCACCGACAACAACCGCATCATACTTTGCTTCCTCGGCCATAGCAGCATCCATTGCACCTATACCTGAACTACCCACCCCAGTAGGGACCCCCTAACATGAGACTGACTCTTTGAGATAGTCTTTTTGGTAAAAGGCCGGGAAGGAGAAACAAAGTCATCCTCGCCAAACGAGGGAACCTCAAACCTGGCGAGAAGCCGGTTAATAAGGCAACCATAAGGAAGACCAAGATTATTACGCTCAAACGCAGCAACCATTTTTTGAATGATCAAAGTGGCAAGGTCAATAAAGCGATGGTGAGCAATGCAATAAAGAACAAAACCTTGTTCTTGGTTTATCTCCGAGCTGTGGGTGGTCACAATGATGTTGGTACACACAATAAGATTAAGTAAGCAATATTGAGGAAAGAGCTTATTTTGCTTGATCAAATAACCAGGGAGCCATGAACGAGATGTACCACATAAAGCAGTGGCCACCTCATTAAAATCACAAGTGGGTCTTATAGGAAAATGATAGAAAATAGGAAAGACTTTACTGATCCCTAAAAGATCACGAATGAGGTCAGTAGTAACCGTGATAGACTTAGACCGGACCTAAGTTTTGAACGAAGAACCAACATCATCAATACTCTCCATATTACGGTAAAATTCCCTCACCGAATTAAGATTTTCAGGACCCGAGAAGAAAAGTACCAACTCCCCCTGCAGAGACCCCATTTTTGACCGTCCTCAAGACTTGGACGTTATCGTTTGAACACTCGATGATTATCTATATTCGTGTTCGTTGTGAGTACCTGAAGTTCTTGGTGGAGTGCTTCACCTTCGGACCTCTCAACTTGTTTGTCTTGCGCTTGGTTGTGTACCAAGAGCTTGTGGTTTTGTTTCTGAGGGAAGAGGGTGGCCTGTTGGCCAGCCCTACAACCCATCGGCCAACCCTGCAACCCTTCAACCAAGCCTTGTCCTAATCGGACATCAGTGGTAGTCGGTCGGCCTCAGTAATGGCTGGTCGGCCATAAGTGTTGGCCAATGGCCTTTTTCTGCTTTTTCAGGTATTTATTTGCCAGCTGGTGCCAGCTGCTGGGCACTGAGGCTATCCTCCACACACGTGTATGGATGGATTCCAACAAGCTTCTAGCTTGTCAAGGAAGCTTTGGCTTGGTTTTTCTATATAAGGAGAGGCCCTCCCCCCAATGTTTGGGGTTTAGAAAATTGAGACCTAAAAAAATTCTCTCTCTCTCTAGAATTCTCTCTCTCTCTATATTGTGCTTGAAAGTCTTTTCTTTTCACATATTTGCACACAACCCTCTTAGTCAAACATCTTGACCTTGGAGCTGAGATTCCTTAAGACTTGTTTGGGTCTCCTAAAGCTGGTTTTTGGCTTAGAAGTTGTCCTCTTGCTGCTGTGTTTCAAGGGTGAGCATATTCCCTTGTTAAGTTTATTTTTGTATACCATCTTAGCCACCTTTGCATGTTGTTTTAGGCCTAGTTGTTAACTACAAAAACCTCTATTTTTGAGTGTTAAAAATGTTGGTTTGAGTCCTTGTTGGGGTTAGGGGTGGTCTACTCTTTTTGGTTGCTTATTTGCTAAGTTTCTTGCCATCTTTTAAAGTCTTTAAAGCAATCTTTTCTTGGCCTTTAAACCACTGAATTCCAGAGGAATTTTAGTGGTGGAAACTTGGTTTTGAGGTCTCAAATAAGGGGCGTGGTCCCCTCTCCTCTTGTTTTGTTTGTATGTGTTGATGGTCTTCCAAATGAGCACGTTTCTATCCTTCTTTTAAGCTTAGTTCAAGCATGTTTTTGTGACTTTTTGGACCTGCCATAACTCTGTTTTTGGCTGGTTTGGTCATTAGTTGTTAGCATCTTACACTTGTAGTGCAATTTTGCTTGTTAGCCTAGTTTGACTCATAAGTTAGCCTATTGATCTAGCATGTATTGGCTTTGTCTCAATGTGTTTTTACTAATGTTTTAACATGCTCTAACTCTATTTTGGGTGGTTTTGGCCCTTTGGGACTTGTCATGCATGGTTGTTGTGTTAACGCCTTGACTAGCATTGAATTTCAAGGCCTCTAGTATGCTTTGCTTGAGGTATTTGCATGATATGGCTTCATTTAGCATGTTATTTCAGAGCATATACATGTGTCATACTCTCACTTCTTGCATTCTTTAAGTGCTTTTGAGAGTCGAGCTTTGTGCCTTGTTTGTAAGCCATCATATGAGCATGATCTTCTTGCCTGCTAGGCTGCCATTTTAGCATGTTTTGGTCTCTTATTTGGCATGATTGAGCTTTGCCCAGATTTGGTTTAGGCATTTAGGCTATGCATTGCATGCTTTTACTTCACTAGTTTTGGTGCTTTTGGCCTTTTGGTATGCCTTGCATGCATTGCTTGCATGATTTCGTGTCTTTTGCATGCCATTTCAGTGCTAAAATTCCTGCAATCTTCCTCCATGCTTCACTCTTTCATTTGCTTTGAAAGAGGTCTTAAGTCCCTTGTTAGCTTGAGCATGGAATTGAGGTTCTCATACCTAGTGGTTTTAGCCTTCTCTTGAGGGTTTCTACTAACCAAAAGCATGAGGTTTCTTTCACACTCAAGGTGCTTGTGGCTGAGGCCATCTCTCTCATTAGAGGACTTTTCACCTTGACTTAACTAGTTAAAGGACTAATTGGTAAGCTAAAATGTGTAAACAAAAATGAGCCAAGTAAAACATGACTAAGATAAGCATGTTGTTTGCATTACATTGTGTTTGGATCGGACGTTAATCCAAACAGAAGAAACGTGGGACGTTTCATACTCAAAGTGATGTAACGTGTCACATTTCTTGGTCATTGCCACCCTTGATCATGCATGATAGGGTGGTGGCAATTCGAGTCTTATGTGTGCATTCACTAAGCTTGTACAAGCTTGGTTTTCGGGCCATCATGCATTGAGGTGCTTGATTGGTGGCTCTAGAGCCAAATACTACACTCCTTTGAGCTTGAGACATGATGAGGAGTGTGGCAGTACACACATTTCCTTGTAAATACACTACCATGCCTCTGTTCGTGCTTTGTTGCAGCAAAAGGAGAAATTTCAGTAAGGAAGAGGCCGACCAGCCACACGCCCTAGCCGACCGGCTACCAAATCCAGCTGACCGGCCATCATCACTGCCCGATGGCCACCATCTCTGGCCAATGAGCTTTCAGAATGTTCTTGAGACCAGAAAGAATCAATCTAGAGGTTGGCAAAAATTTTAGAGGATCAAAGATGTGCAAACAGAGGCATCTAGAACCAAGGTGGTGGATTTTCGGGAAGACGCAATTGAGCATGCATATCTCCCTCGCTTCCCGAGGCCTTTCCTTTGAATTTCTTAGCTAATTAGTTCATTAGCTTAGTTGTTTTGTAATTAATTAGTTAAATGTTTAATTAGTTAATTCAGTTTGTAATTAGTTAGCTTAGTGTAGCTCGTTATTCAATTTTGATTGTGTTGTAATTAATTAGCTAGAGTAGTCAATTAATTGGTTTGTAATAATTAGTGTAATTAGCGTAGCTAGTTACCTTATTTATTCGAACCTCCTTCGAGAGGGCAAAATGTTGTAATAAGGGTGCGTGTGTGTGTTCATGTCTTCCAACCCCACGTCTTTCTCCCTTTTTATTTATCCGCTTTCAGTGGTTAGATTAGGGCATATTTTAATTAGCATACCTTATGCTTGCATGAGTGCATCATTCATTTGTCTTGCATGCACCGGGCTCGGCGCATCATTCAAACTGCATTGTATTTTAATATTTACTTGAATACGTGTTTCAGAGCATGTTATCAAGTGTTGCATTCATATGCCATCTTAGATAGCCGAGCCTATTAATCGCATCTTGCATGTGTTGCATTAGGCATCTTGTATAGTTAGGATCATGCATATTTCTAACTAGCTTTTGTTTTGGCTTGGAGTACACTGCAAGTGTTTACGCTTTAGCATCCTTGCATGAGTGTGAGTGATTGCCATGTTTCGCATGCTTGCCATGAGGCTATGTGCTTACTTGATAAATTGTATGAATGCCTGTGGGTGAAGGTTTGATTGTCTGAATTGGAACAACTCGATGATTGTGAGTTTTAATCCACTTTACGAAGTGGCAAAATCATATTTTTAAGCCCGCCCGAGGGTGGTAAATCCGCGCTTTAGCCTACTTGCGAGTAGCACCTCCAAACTATTTTCGAAAAAACAAACATGAGTTGTTTTGTTCTAATTCTCGGGATTGAGTCTATACTTGTATGATGTGCGCATCACATAGTAAAAATAGCTAATAATCGGAATAAGAACACATGTGTTTTTAAAACAACATATCATGGTAGTAGAGGCCGATCCTTTGATCGGGCGAGCGGGGGTGCTCATTTCATGACCTTCCCCTCACGTACCCAAGTTCCCGAGCCGAGGCAACCTTGGTGATGACGGACACGTGGCCTTTAGCACGAGTTAGGGTTTCCTAAATTTCCCAAAATAAAACATTTAGGTGGCGACTCTGTAATCTGGCAAAACAGTCCAGTTTGGCATTATTTGATTCAAAATCTGATTTTCCAAAATGATTTGCCGGATTGGACTCTTTGGTGATTTATCAGTCTTACATTGCACTTCGTGAGATTAGATTCAGAACCGTGACAAGAGTCCGAATTGTAGTAGCTGGACCCAATTCGCGCCCTCTCCGAAAGGGTAGGCGCGCGGAGGAAGTACAAGCGGTCTACACCCACCCAAAGGATCAAATAGAGGACGAATATGGATGGATTCAAAAGTGTTCAGTAGAACATTGCGTTCAAGATGGACAGTCCGTGAAGGATAGGACACTCTAAACAATTTGGCTTTATCAGCCGAGGGACCCCGATCTGTGTTAAAGGAAGGACAAGAGGCAGTGGACTTCTTACGCTTAGAAGAAGACATGACTAAACCAACAATTAACCAAAAGAACAATGTGACTTGTAAAATAGAGGTGAGTATAATCGCAAGACTGTGACACTAAGATGAGATAATCCACAAACAATGAAGCTTGCAAACTTGCAAATTTTGAAATTATGAACCACAAAACCATGAGCAAATCAGATAAAATTTAATCAATGTTCATAAGCTACATGAGAATGCACAACTCAAAAAAAAACATGAGAGCTCACAAAAAGAATGTGTTTGTCTGGAATCCTTGAGAGGCCATAGAGCTAGAGTTAATCCTCGTAGTGATTGGCTGGCTGGACCTCCGCCAAGAGTAACGAAACAACACAGAGAAAAGTCAAACCACTAGAAATCAAGGGGTATTTGTTGAGTAAGCGCGGAGGCTCCCCCTCAATCACTGAGTTCCCTTTTTTTTTATGAGACTTTTCTTTTCTGTGGGCACTCATTGGTGCTCAAGAGTATGGAGACCAAACCAGAGAAGCATGAAATTAGAAAGGATGGCCTGGTTGGTGCCTCTGAGATAGCCTTTTCCTAATGCCCGGACTTCAATGAACTGAGGAAGGAACTGTGAAAGTGAAAAACGATGGTAGATGGTTAAGAGACTCAACATCACCCATGATATATCAGTATAGGTCAATTCCTCCAATAATGTAAAAGATACACTATTAGAGGTCCATAGAGAACTTTGATCACTTGTGCGGAAACCCCTGCAACAGTTTATCTCAAGAATGTATACAGAATGAGATCATGAAGTCAATGAGCATGGGCATTCAAAATGAGCTATGAACAATGAAAAAAGAAATCTAGCAAGCAGCATAAGAGGAGTTCATATTTCTCTAAATCCAGGGATGATAGGAATCAATGAGAATGAGATTATAGCATCCAAGTACACAAAAAAACAATCACTCACACCCCCTCCAGTAACAAATAACACCCTAATTACTAGGCACTACACCCAAGGTCTTTCTAAGGAACTCAAACCTAAGAAGATCAAGGGGTTTTGTAAAAATATCAGCTTTTTTATGCTCAGTAGGTACATGTTCAAGTACAACAAGGTCTTCTTCCACTAACTCTCAAATAAAATAATGACGAATGTCAATGTGTTTGGTGCAAGAGTGTTGGACAGGATTTTTAGAAATGTTGATGGCACTTGTGTTATCACAGAAAAGAGTGAGAGTGTTCTGGTCTATTCCATAATCGTGAAGCATTTGCTTTATCTATAGCATTTGTGCACAGTAACTCCCTGCAGCAGTATACTCAGCCTCAGCAGTCGAAAGAGATATGGCATTTTTCTTTTTGCTATGCCAAGCAACCAAATTATTCCCAAGATAAAAACACCCCCAGATGTGCTCTTACGATCATCAGCACACCCTGCCCAGTCGGCATTAGAAAAACCAGTGATTTCGGCTGTAGTGTTGGTTGAGAACCAAATCCCATAACCCAATGTCCCATTCACATACTTAATGATACGTTTGACTGCAATCAGATGAGACTCTTTAGGACAAGCTTGGTAACAGGCACAGACACCTACACTAAATGCAATGTCAGGACGACTGGCAGTGAGGTACAAGAGGCTCCCTATCATACTCCTATATAGGATGGGATCAACATCAGTACCAGAGGAATCTTTGGAAAGGTGAAGACTGGTGCTCATGAGAGTGCGAGCATGTTTGGCCAACTCAAGACTGAACTTAGAGAAAAGGTTTTTGGCATACTTAGTCTAAGAAACAAACATACCCAAAGGAGACTGTTTAATTTGAAGACCTAAGAAATAAGACAACTCTCCCATCATGCTCACCTCAAACTCATGTGTCATGCAATCCGAAAAGTATCTCACAAGATGATCAACAATGGATCCAAATACAATATCATCAACATAAATCTGAGCAACAAGAATATGAGACTTAGTATGTTTCACAAATAAAGTCTTGTCCACACTACACCTTTGAAAATCATTATCAAGTGGGAAGGTAGTAAGTCTATCATACCAAGCCCGAGGGGCTTGTTTCAACCCATACAAAGCCTTGTCTAACTTGCAGACATGGTTTGGACATTTAGGGTCCTCAAACCCTTTTGGTTGCTCAACATAAGCCTCTTCTTTCAAGTACCCATTCAGAAAGGCACTTTTCATATCCATTTGAAACAGTTTGAAACCAAAAAAGCATGTAATACCAAGTAAAATACGAACAGTTCGAGACGTGCAACTGGGGCAAACGTCTAATCATAGTCAACACCCTCTACTTGTGTGTAGCCTTGAGCAACCAACCTAGATTTATTTCTAACCTCAGTACCATTCTCATCAGATTTATTCTTAAAAATCCACTTGGTACCTATCACATTCATGTCTTTAGGTCTATGAACAAGAGTCCAAACATTGTTACGTTCAAATTGACCTAATTCTTCATGCATAGCATTGACCCAACTATCATCTAGTAAGGCCTCTTTTATATTCTTAGGTTCAATTAATGAAACATAACACATATGAGATACCTCATCCCGAATTTGTCTTCGGGTTTTCATTCGATCCGAGACACTTCCAATCACCTGTTGAGCTGGATGATTCATTTTCACCCTTGCTGATGGTTTGAACTCTGGACTTGTGGTGACAGAAGCATCAGAAGTGGTGTCTCTCTGTGCATTCTTTGGACTCTGACCTACTTGAGAAGTTGGTGTTGTCTCAACTTCCTATGCTTGGACCTCAGCTTCTCTTTGACTTTGTGGTTCAGTATCCAGGATTGGAGATTCACCATTATCTTCCTCATTTGTCGCTGAAGTAGGAGAACCTGTGTCATCTATAACCACATTGATCGATTCCATTAAAGATGAAGTTTGCAGGTTATAGACGCGAAAAGCCCTACTAGTGGTTGAATACCCCAGAAAAATACCTTCATCACTTCGGGAGTCAAATTTGCCCAAAGGCTCTCTATCTTTGAAAATGTAACACTTGGTCCCAAAAGTTTTGAAGTATTTTACATTGGGTTTCAATCCCTTCCACAATTCATATGGAGTTTGTAAAGTGTCAGGCCTTAAATACACACGATTTATGACATAAACAGCAGTATTTAGGGCTTCAGCCCAAAACTTTAGAGGAACTTTCTTACTAAGGAGCATGACCCTAGCCATCTTTTGAACAACCCTGTTCTTCCTCTCAACAACTCCATTTTGTTGTAGAGTAATAGGTGCTAAAAATTTATGCTTAATTCCATGCATATCACAAAAATTCGAAAACAAACTGTTTTCAAACTCACGACCATGATCAGTTCAGATTCTTATGATACGCCCAATAGAAACACCCTGACATTTTGGATTTTAAGGACTAAGGCCTGGAAAGCATCAAACGTATCATATTTTTATCTTAAAAAATTTACCCATGAAAAACGAGTAAAATCATCAACAATTAAAAAAATGTATCTTTTACCTCCAATGCTTTCAATGCGAGTAGGTCTTATTAGATCCATATGAACCAATTCAAGAGGACGTTTGGTTGTAAAGTTGTTCACCTTTTTATGAGGAGCACGGGTTTGTTTTTCAAGTTGACGTGGTCCACACACTTGGTTTAGATTTTTAGCCAGTTTAGGTACGCCTCTCACAAGTTCTTTGTTAGCTATCTTAGTTAGGTCTTCGAAATTCATGTGACCTAATCTTTGATGCCACAGATCAATGTTACTTATGATGGCTGAGTGGCAAGTTAGATCATTAGTGTAACAATCCCGTAGCAGTTATCAGATGTGCGAACTCTATGCATGACAGTATTTCCCTGTTTATCTAAAATTTCACATTTATTTTTTGAAAACAATACTTCATGGTGGGAATCACACATTTGACTGATGCTCAAAAGATTTGCTTTCAGGCCATCAACAGTAATGCATTTTCAAGCTTGGAAAGACCAGCCACACTTATAGAGCCCTTACCAATGACTCTAGAAGTGCCACTATCTCTAAAGGTAACAATTCCACCTTCATACTTTTCAAGGGAGGAGAAGTAGGATTTGTCACCTGACATGTGACGAGAGCACCCACTATCAAGGTACCACATATGTGAGTCACATGCTTTTAGAGTAGTGTGAACAACTAAACAAGTCAAGTCATCTTTTCTCACCCATATCTTTTTAGTCTTAACTCAACACTGGCGATCTTGGTAAATGTCTTAGCGTTGTGAACACCCTCATGTGTCTTGGTGTTCCGCCTAGACATGTAAGGTTGTCTCCTAACCCAAAACGTATTAGAATTTCTACTCTTTTAAGACACCTTACCAAACAATTCAAAGCAATAAGGACGAATGTGGCCATACTTACCACAATAATGACAAACAAAAACAGGCTTTACCTCCCTTTTGTTGATCTTACCCTCGTTAGGTAGATAAAGAGAGGGATCACCCTGGTGCACCTTTAGCTTTCCTTTTTCTTGAGTCTTTAGGTCACGAGATGTAGAGGCTTGTCCCTTGTGAGCTGTCGCATTACTATAGCCTAGCCCACTCTCGTCACAACCCATTTGTTGAGACCCGAGGATGTCTTCTAATGACTTGGAACCTTTGTTCCACATGGCGATTGTGGCTCTAGCAATTCTGAGTTCTTCATCTTTATGACAAACCATCTCTTCTAATGTAGCTTGTGACATCTCAAGGATTTCAATCTTCTCTTCATATGTGGCATATATTTTTAGAAGTTCATTCCTTTCGGTCTCACAAGATAGAAGTTTCCCACGTAGGACTTGCCTGTCATTAGAGATCTTGATGACATTCTGCTTTGCTATTGCAATTTCTCCTTTTAGCTTGACATTCTCGCTCTCACATGCTTTGAGCTTGAGAGTGAGTTTGTCATTGATCTTGGACAGATTCAGAGATTCATCGTAAAGCTATTTGTAAGCTTCTTGTAGATCATCACCATCAATCTCATCATTGTCTTCTAATGTTTCATCATCTTCTTTTCGCTCCTCTTTCTCCTAGACCTCATCCAGTCGAGCAACTAAGGCAGGAAAGGTGATAGATGGTGGTGAAGATGACTCTCTTCTTTCATGAAATTGACTCAGAATGTCCCATCCATCTTTGGCCTTTGTGCAATGAGCAATTTGTTACTGTTCTTCATCAGAAATTGCTTCACGAATAGTAATCAGAACTCTCTGATTGCTAGGATTGTCAGTACTTTCAACATCCTCTTCAATGGCTTGCCAGCCTTCAGGGTCGATAGCTCTCAGAAACGCCTTCATTCTGCTCTTATAGTACAAGTAATTACTTCCATCAAAGGTAGGAGCACAGTGTAGATTCTGACCACGAGCAAATTCCATTGGCTTCGGAGGAGGTTGAGTGAAAGTAGACCAGAATGCCATGAAAGCACTATCCCTGTCTTCAGCAGATTCAGTTTCTTTGGGTTCTTGCTCTAACTTGCTTTCATCATCCCAAGTCACTGTATAGACTTTCTTCTGATTCTTTTCCGATGGACATTCAAGAGCATATATGTCCAAACCCTTGACATTCATAACACTTGACCCCTTGCCCCTTTACAATCTTCTTTTCAGTTTTTGGAGCAAGTTTTCATGAAAAAGTTCTAGGTTTATCATTACTCTTGTCTTTTGAAATAGGGTCTTTGAAATTCAGTTTCTTTTTCTTTAAATTTTTTTTGAACTGTTTAGTAAACATAGCCATCATCTCAGACTCTAGATCAAACTCAATCTTAGGAGTTTTTGCAGTCTCATGAGCACTAGTGAAAGCTACACTATCTTTTTGTTTTTTCTTAGAAATCTGGTGGGCTTCATAAGTCTGCAAGTTTTCAACCAACTGATCCAGCTTGAGGGTATCAATAGTCTAAGCCTCCTCAATAGCTGTCACTTTTGATTGGAACCTCTCTGGTAAAGACCGCAAAATTTTTCCAACCACCTTAGCTTCAGGGATTTTTTCACTGAGTGTGAAACAGGAATTCACGATGTCACTAAGTTTAGCATAAAAATCATCAAACGTCTTATCATCACACATAAAAAAGGTTTCGAAGGCAGAAGTGAGACGTTGAAGTTTTGACCTTTTAACAGAAGTAGTACCCTCGTGAATCGTTTCAAGAATGTCCCAAGCCTTTTTTGCTACCTCACACGTACAAATATGACGAAACTCTTCAGTGTGATGGAGCAAAAAAGGGAATTGAGAGCCTTACTGTTCCAACTCGAGTTTTGATAGTCGAATGCGTTCCATTTATCAAGGGGTATGGGAATATCAACACCATCAACGGTGATAATAGGTTCACTCCACCCATAGATCATATAGTGCCAAACTTTCTCATAGATAGATTTTAAAAACGCTCTCATACGAGCTTTCCAATAAGAATAGTTTGTACCATCAAGTAACGGAGATCTATGGGTCGAGTTACCTTCACGAATTGAATCCATATCACCAATCACACAAAATCACACTCCTATAGTTTTGATAAAAACAAAGAGTGGCCTGCTCTGATACCAATTGAAAACCTAAGTGATTCGTGATTAGATCAAGATTTAATTATTCCAATTCCCAATCAATTAAAACTCACAATCTAAATCATCAAGCACGTACGAAAGTGATTTAGATTGTTGTTTCAAAAAACAATAAATCGACACAAACAATTTTTACGTGAAAAAACCACAATTGAAAAACCTTCAATTGTGATAAAAAAAACCACGGGCGAAACGCCACAAATCAATCCACTGCTGAAGAAAGAAAGATTACAAAGATACCAAACAAATTACCAAAAAAAGCTTCTAATTTGTCTTCAAATCTTTGTATGTCTTTCACCGCAACCTTCATTCGGAATTGGTTAGCTTGATGTTGAATCCACAACATCTATTGTTGAATCAACAACTACACACAATATCAAACTCTTTTGATTACTCTGTGCTTGAATCTTCAGATTCCACCGAAGAAGAATACTCTCGAAAAAGATCAAGCAAACTCCTTGATGTGTGCTTATAAGAACATGAGTTCAAACTCAATCAAACATCAAGGAAAACCAGAAAAATATTCCCAAAAGAAAACCCTAAAACCCTTAAAGAAGATGTAGGAAAAGTAACCCTAGATTTGGAGCACCATGAGGTTTTATAGAGGTTGAGATCACGAGGTCCGCTCAAGCGTGGGAATGGCGCTCGAGCGGGGACTCTATATCCTGTGTTCCAAACCAAGGTTCACGCTCGAGCAGAAGATCCCACGCTCAAGCATAAAAACACACCACTCAGTGTTTTTGCAGACGTGCAAAATACTGTGAGAGTGTAATCTCCACTCGAGCGCCACTGTCCTACCCAAAGCCAGAATACCTCTGGGCTTGGGCTTGGGCTTGGGCCTGGGCCTAATTTTTTAGCCTGTGGGCTGGCCAGGCCCGGCCTGAATTTTGGCGGGAGCCCGCGAGGCCCAACGTGGGCTGGGCTGGCCCAGATTTACACCCCTAGTATTGCCTCATTATCCAATCAGATGTTTAGATGTGAGTTATATACCACGAGGAGCCAACCAGGCTAATGGAACAAGTTAATAAAGTAGGTAAACTCTTCCAAGGGAGATTCTAATAGAATTATAGAAAAAAATGATAAATTTTCTAACTACTCTCCTACAAAATAATAAAATTATAAGAATTGTTAATTGAAATATATTTATAACATTATATAAAATTGTTAATTGACTTAATGGATATGGCATTTTTTTTGTCAAAATAGACCATCTATTTTCTTTGAGACAAAAATAAATAAATAAATAAATTGCACTTATCAAGTTAACCTAATTTTGTTCGTGAATGCATGAAAATTTTATAAAATAAACAATTTGAATCATTGAAAGAAAGACCCTTGATAAAACCAACATGTCCACAACACTCTCTAATCTCTAATTTAAATTTAGGTTGAAGAGAGAAGAAGTAACACGTTTTCTTTCACTTTCCTATAGCTCATTAATCCATGTAAAGACTTTGTTTAAATCATAAATTGGAGTATAGATTTAACTTAAAAATTAATTCAAACACTGCTGAAAGGTGACTTAAGGATTAATCAATCTGATATACGGTCGACCAAATAGGATCGACATTAAAAATAAAAATAAAAAACCGCCCCCAAGTTGATGTCCAATGTCTATATATATATATCGATACCTTTGTCAGATTTAATGTATAGATGTATAGAGAGAGAGAATGTGTATATGAATGTTATGTTGATATATTCAGTGTGATACATAAGGAGAAGTTTACTCTTCTTTATAGAGAGAAGAGTATGTTTAGTATTGCTAAAGGAACCGAAAGTAAAGACATCATGATTACAGCTTGGACACTTTACAGCTAATAACATATAATACATTAACAGCCCCCCTCAAACTCAAGGAGGATAGGAACCAACCAACTTGAGTTTGAGTTTGAAGAGAGTAACAAAACGTGAAAATAAACTAAAAATAAAATAGGATAGGAGACACTGTATGGTCGTGTCTGACCGTTGGTGAAGACACTGTATCGTCGTGTTGGACCTTTGTACCAGCTAACCAGAATCAATGTCGGGATAGTTTACGAGGTCATGCCGGACCAATGTAGAAGCTAATCGGAATCAATGTCGGGACAGTTTACGGGGTCATGCCGGGCCAATGTAGAAGCTAACCGGAATCAATGTCGGGACAGTTGACGGGGTCATGCAGGACCGTTGAAGAAGAATGTGGTGGTGTACCAAGGTGGCGACTTAGGGAGTGCGCCATGGGGTGGCTTGGGTGGTTCCCATGGTGTATAACCATGCTCACCAGCTTAGGTGGTTCGCATGGTGTGTAACCATGCTCACCATGATATATGTATATTACCCCCCCTCCCAAACTCAAATAGGTTTAAAGATAGAAACCTATTAGAGGTTGAAACAAAGGGATTGATAAAGTGGAGCAAAACGGCTCAACACAAAGTGGAGATATTAAAAAAAAAAAAAATTGGTAGAAAGGTTTTTTTTTGTGGGTATAGAACGGTGAGCGAGTGGATCCCTGATATGAATAAAGGACAAGTTTGTGGAATGAAAACGAGGTGGTTGTGAATGGATTTTTTTTTTTTTTGTTGAATGGAAAAAGAAAGATAAAATAAAATAAAGAAAGTGGAACAACGTGGGTGCGGTCAAAAGGTGAAGATTGACTCAGTTGCTTCAGATGAAAAAGAAAAAGAGGTATGGGTTTGTGCAAAAGTTGACATAGTGGGAGGTTTGGGTAATATATTATAATAAACATATACATATATATATATATATATATATATATATTAAAATAAAAGAAAGTTGAGTGGGGTTGGTGGGTCATAAAAAAAGGAAAAGCTGGGTGTGGTTGTGTTGTTGACCACTGTACAACGTTGACAGCCTTTGAATGACCATTAAGAGATAGATAGCCTTTCAGACAATTTGCCTACCCCTGCACGGCCCTTTGTTTGATGTCTTAACGAGGACAAAATATCATGTGATAGATCTGAATCCAAAATGCTCTCGACGACAGGCATTATGGCCACTGAAGAAGGCGAGAGCGAACCCAAAGAGGTAGTAGAAGAGGCCACTGGCGACGGTGAATTGGCCGCAGATGTAGGAGGCGGCTGCGGCTGCGTCGGTGGTGAGCTAGCAGGAACTTGTGTCACGGCGTCTGCAGTAGTGGTGACAGGTGGCTTGGTCGGCGTTGGCTAGATCACGGCATCGGCCAGATCACGGCGTCGGTGGCTGTCGTGTGACCCGATGGGGTGCTCGACGACGTGGGTAAGATCTATGCTGTAACAAAGCTGCAGCAAGAAATAGTGATGGTTCACGGCAGCAAGAAATGTGGCAGCGGAGTGAAGGCATGTGTAGAGGTCCGGCGGGCAGCCAAGGCGAGGTTGCCGCCCACCGGTGAAGCAGAATTACTAGCTTCTTAACCTTGCTCTAGTACCATGTCAAATTTAATGTATAGATGTATAAAGAGAAAGAATGTGTATATGAATGTTATATTGATATATTCAGTGTGATACATAAGGAGAAGTTTACTCTTCTTTACAGAGAGAAGAGTATGTTCAGTGTTGCTAAAGGAACTGAAAGTAAAGACATCATGATGACAGCTTGGACACTTTACAGCTAATAACACTAACAGCTAATAACATATAATACATTAACATACTTAACTATATAACACATGTTAACACCTAGTGTGAATCTATATAATAAAACAAGACGGTTTTTGAATTTTTAACATATTTTTGTCTTACTAAGACATTTGGATAGCTCAGATCTGTTCAAATTATAAAACAATGGCTAAAATATATTTTTCAAAAAATATCCTGCATGTACATTTTTTACTTTCTTGCTTCTCTCTCTTACTTTTTCCTTTTCTCACCCATCTTTCCATGACCCCATGATCCCACCTTCCTCCATCTTTTCTTTTTATTTTTTTTTATTTTCTCTTATTTTTATTTTTCTTTCTATTTGTTTATTTATTTATTTATTTATTTTCTTTTTTATTCACTTATTTTTATATACACTGCTTTCAGATACAGGCATACACTAGTTCATCAATATTTGAAGAAAAAGACTGTTAAGAGAGATGAGTCCCAACTGTCATTTAATCCCATAATTTCTTTTTTGGAGAACACGAATAAACTTACGACAAACACATGGATAAAGGTCACATGTTCATTTCTGTAAGTCTCTCTCCTCCGTTATCTTCTTCCCTAATAAAAAAAAGTACAATCCAAGTAAAAGCATAACCGACCACTCATCCCATTTTACGTATAAATATTTGAGCTCCCAGCATTGTCATCCTCACACAATATTCATTCACCATGCAATCTTTGAGATTTAGACAAACACTTGAACAACAAAGATGTCTGGGTGCGGCAAACATCATCATCCATTCTGTCACGGTGTTCACAACTTAGGACACCACAACCCCAGTGGAGATCACGGAGGTGCAGCTTACCACGGCGGAGGCAATCACAGTCACGGCTGGGGACATCTTATTTACCAACACCACGATCATGGCCGGGGACATCATATTCATCAACATAGTCACGGTGATCACGGATATGGTGGCCACGATGGTTGTCACCGTGGAGGACGTCATGGTCATGGTGGGAGACATCATGGTCACGGTGATGGCAGTCCTGGCAAATGACACCATTGCCATGGTAGACATGGAGGTCACGGCAAGGAACATTATCATCATATGGTCATTGTTGAGCATGTCAGTACCCCTGAAATTGCGATGACTAGTGGATTGATAGATTCTTCCTCTGTTAGTCCTGAATTTTAGACGTCCTCTGAATTGAAGAAATAAGAAGCAGCAGTGTGACCATGTATTATTAGATTTAAAGAAAAATAGATTTTCCTTTGGTTGTGCTGTGTATTGTGCTAAATATTGTACCAGATTGAGTTGTTTCATTGTACTATACACCAAAATAAAAGGTGGACTGCAGTAATATATATAATTTTGAGCGTAAATTTATGTGGAGTGATGTTATACATATACAATTTTTGAATCCATACTTGCACAAACCGTTATTGGATTAACTCAAAAATTATTCGTACTTTAACATACTTAAAAGGAGCGTCTCAGTGTATGAACTTCCCGCTAAAGCAGGGTCTGTTAACAGGACATAAATTTAACATGCTTATATTAAACCAAATCAAACCAAACCAAACCAAGCTTTAAGTCTCATCAAATGGGGTCAGCTATATGAATTCTTCTTCACCACGCGGCTCTATCAAAGGCCATTTCGTTAGTCAAATTAAGTAGATTTATAAATCTATTCACTACGCTAGCCAACGTCAATCTAGGTCTACCCCGTCTCCTAATACTTCCATCTACCGTCACTGCATCGCATCTCTTCACTACTGCCTCTGTTGGTCTCCGTTGAATATGACCAAATCATCTCAATCTATTCTCTCTAAACTTATCTTCTATCGATGTTACTCCTACCCATTCCAGGATATATTCATTCCTAATTTTGTCTTTTAGTCTTACCGCACATCCACATTAGCATCTTCATCTCAGCAACACTTATCTTATCTACATGTTTCTTGGTTGCCCAACACTTCATTCCATACAACATCGTTGGTTTAACAGCCGTTCTGTAGAACTTTCCTTTTAGTCTAGTGGCTACTCATTTATCGCACACTACCCCAGACACACTTCTCCACTTAAGCCACCCCGCTTTAATTCTATGGACCACATTTTATCAATTTCTACTGTCGTTGTGATAATCAACCATAAATAGCGAAAATGTCCACTCTTAGGTAGTTCTTGATTCTCAATCTTCACTTCTCCTCTACTTTCATTGTTACTGTTACTAAATTTGCACTTTATATATTCTGTCTTAGTTCTACTTATCCGAAATTTCGGTGCTTCTCTCTAAATCTCCAACTTTGTGTTAACTCCTTTAGTCTCATCCACTAACACGATATCATCTGTAAAAAAAAAAAAAAAAAAAGCATACACCATGGCACATCATCCTGAATATTTCTCGTCAACTCATCCATAACTAAATCAAAAAGATAAAGACATAGGACAGATCCTTAGTGTAACCCTATAGTAATTGGAAATTCATTTGTCAACCCAGTAGGCGATCTAACAATAGTCACCACCCCTTCATACATGCCCCTAATCACATCAATGTAACCTTTTGCCACCCATTTCTTCTCTAACACCCATCAAATTATATCCCGAGGCACTCTATCGTATGCTTTCTTAAGATCGATAAACACCATATGAATGTCTCTTTTCTTTTCTCTATAATTTTTTATTACTCTCCTCAAAAGATAGATTGTTTCCATCGTTGACCTACCAGGCATAAACCCAAATTGATTCTCTGACACCTCTATCTTGTAATCGACGTTCTATCACCCTCTCCCACGCTTTCATTATATGAAATATTACTTGATTTCTCTATAGTTGTTGCAATTCTGGTCATCTCATTTATTCTTATAAATTTGCTCTAAAATACTCTTCCCCCACTCATCTGGCATGTTCCTAGTCAACAAAATTTTGCTAAACAACCTAGACAACCAAGCAACCCCTTTCTTACCCAAACACTTCCAAGCTTCAATAGGGATATCATCGGGTCCTAAAGCCTTACTCGATTTCATCTTCTTAAGTGCAATCTCCACTTCAAAGTTCCTAATCTTGCGATAGACCCCATAGTCTTGGTTTTCCTTATTGCTGGTTATTTCCTTCCCTAATAACGTACCTCCATGTTCCTCATTTAACAGTTTCTCAAAATAGTTCTTCCATCTCTCCTTAATCTCTTTATCCTTCACCAATAATCCTCACTCTGGATGCACTTAACTTGATTAAAATCTCTTGTTTTCCTCTCCCTTATCTTAACAAGTTTGTATACCCTATTCTCTTCCTCCTTACTATCTAGTCTAATGTATAGGTCATCATAAGCTTTCAACTTAGACTCTCTCACTACTTTCTTGATCTCCTTATTAGCCAATCTATAGCTCTTAAGGTTTTCCTTAGTTCTATCCTTTTGTCACATTTTAAAGCACTCTTTTTTCGCCTTAACTACCGCTTGAATCTCTTCCCTTCACCACCAAGTTTCCCTAGAGTTGGGTCCCTTTCCTTTCAACTCTCCAAGAACTTCCCTTGAGATTCTCCTCATTCAATTGGCCATCGAGTTTCACATAGTGTTAGCATCATTTTCCAAATCCCAAGTACCTGCCTTATCTATTCTATTCCTAAATATTACTAGTTTATCTCCTCACCATCTCGTCCTACAACACCCACTTTCCTTCCTAGCTTGGTATTGCCCTTTAAAGGATAAATCTAGTACCAAAATAGTATGTTAAGACGTTAGGCTCTCTCCAGGAATCACTTTCCAGCCACTACATTTTAGACTGTCCACTTTCCTCACTAAAAAATAATCTATTTGGCTATTAACCGACCCATTCTTAAAGGTTATCAAATGCTCCTCCCTCTTCTTATACATAGTATTGGCCACCACCAGGTCAGAAGCCAACGCAGAATCTAAGATAGTCTCATAGCCTAGTTTATCTATTCCTACATGGCCATTGAAATCTCCACTTATAACTAAGTTCTCTATAGCGATCCCGGTTTTCCCCTTTCCCTTTTTTTTTTATTCCGAACTCGGTTTCGTGGTTGATGGTTGTTGTCTGTGTTGCATTTCCATCCTTTAACTCTTAGTAAGTGAGTTTAGAAATGTTTTGGGCGTGTTTGGAACAGGTTGGTTGAGCTTTGGCCTCAAGTGTTGTTGCCCAGGTTTTAGGTGATCCGCTCGAGCAGGTCCCTTTGCGCTCGAGCGGAGTCCACATACTTGCAGTATCTTGTCTTGTGCGTCTATAAAACTTTTGTAGATGTGTTCTTCACGCTCGAGTGGATTTTCTTACGCTCGAGCAGGTATCTTGGCGCCCGAGCGAGTTTGCAATGTCTGTAAAAGTACTGGCTGAGTGAAATCTACGCTCGAGCGGGTTCAGTTTTTGTGTTTGACGCTCGAGCGTCCTATTCTCTGCTCGAGCGGGTCATACGTATATCAGTTCGCAGCAACAACTTCTTCTTCACTTTTTGATTTCCCGTTTTGTCTAAAACCCTAGATTCGACTCTCTCTCTCTCTACACTCACCTTCTCTCTAGGGATTGATCTAGTTCTTGGGTGTTCCTACCCTAATCTCTTTGTAAGAAAGGTAGAGGGTTGCGTGGGCTTCGTTTTGATCCAAAAAACTTTGGGATTGGAGCACTTTCGAGTTTGGCTCTTCTTCCCCTTGGGTTCTCTATTTGAGGTAGGGATTTCCTTGTTCTTTTTTCAATACTTCGTCTATAGATAGACATGTGGTAGTTTTGTATTGCATAAAAATTATATCCATGTTGGGTTTGTTTGAAAACCATGGGGGTGAACCTAGGGTTGGTTGTTTGAAAGTGGGTTTGTTATCATTGATGGTGATTTGGACTAGTTGGGGTGTAAATTAGTATATTATTGTTGATAGAAGAGAAAGCCCTAATTTACTATTATGAATTAATTTGCATAATTGATCTGGAAAATTATGAGAAGAACGGTATTGGTTTTATGAAATGAGAATGGGGTTTAGGAATTGGAAAATCCTAGAAGTCGATCTTGGAAACGGAAAATGAAGTGTTAACTCTATGTGAGTTTTAGAAAATGAATATGAGAATTGAATTGTTGTATCTTGAGTGTTGAATACGCACATTTGGGGAAAATTGTTGTTAGATTTAAGATCTCATGAGAGTTGAGTCTTTATAATAGATGTACTAAAATCATGCATCTAGAGGTTTTGTCCTTGGTCATCAGTGGAGGATGACATGGTTGTATTGAATTGTCGTGTATGCATTACACTTGTGTTGATTGAACATTGTATGTAATGAAGTGCTATTGTACATTATATATGTACAAATTGTAGGGAGAAGAAAGGGGATGTACTCCAGTGTGTGGGGGATGTACTCCACACATACTTATCTGTTCATATACTTTAACACATTGCTTATGTATTTTGATAGTTTATGTGTACATATTACGCTTGTTGGTTGTACTCTGTTGTATGATGATTCTTGGTGTTATACCCTGCGCTTATAATCAGAGGTACCGTTACCTTCCAGCTAGCGCCTAGAGAACTGACTGCGCTGAGAATAGAAGGTACCACACCCTTCCAGCTAGCGCTTGGTAAAATGGCATATTGTTGTGAGAGTTGTATCCTTGGCTTACTGTGCATATAGCCGGTAGAGCAAAGTTTTTATTGTTTTGTCTTAGTGTATCTGAGTATATCATGTACTGTGATGGTTATAGTTTTGGAGGGCCTAGTTGCCTCAATTGTTAATTTTATACATGTTGATGATTTGTTATCTCCCTTTTATTGAAGGCATGCATGTATAGTAATGGATGTATTGAAAACAAACCAAAATGCTATTATGAGATTTTGGGAAAGTGTGAAGGAAAAATTGGGTATTTGAAAGTATATTTTGAAAAAGGGAATATCTGTTGTAAGTATGGAAAATGTGAGAAAGATAATGGGCTTAGAGAAATTGATTTTCTAAGAAATTGTTATTGTTGAGAAAGTTTGGGAACATGGGTTAATGAAATGAAATGAAAGATGAATCGCTTATAGCGCTGAATGGATTGACTGTTTTGAGAAAAGCTTATACTTATGTATACTCTTGCATAAACTACCACATTATTATTCTAGTATGAGATTGAGCATTCACGATCATAGCTATTTGTAAGCTGTTATTGTTGAGGATCGTGTAGAGATCCGTACTGGACTATATGTTCATCCCACGTTGTTGAATCTTTTTCAGGTGTTAAGCAGGATGTGTTACAAGATATGGATCATCTTACTTGTTGGCCACGGGGCCTCTTTTGTGTTGGCGGAATGCCATATATATAAAAGGGTTACACCCTTCTTTGATTCTTTAATGATGTAAGCCTTCGGGCATTTTCTTCAGTATGCTCATATTGAATTTAATTTGCATTCGGATGAGAGAATTGTTATTTACTTCTGTTCATGGGACTAAAGAGTTTATTTCCGCATGTTATCTCTGAACTTGAATTAAGCTAATGAATTTGGTAATGACTTCGAGTAATAAAAAGTGGGGCGTTACATTCTTTACTACGGGTATCTCCTGTAAGATCTCATCCATTTGCTCCCAAAAATTCCTCTTAGTCTGATCACCTAATCCTACTTCGGGGGGCGTACACACTAATAACGTTCACTATATTCCCTCCAATAACTAGTTTAACTAACATGATCCTATCACCTTTCCTAATAACTGCCACGACATTTTGCACATGACCCTTAGCGACTATTATTCCTACCCCATTCATGTGTCTATCCTTACCACTATAATACAATTTAAACCCGGTATCTTCAATTTCCCTACCTCAAAAGAAATTAAAACATCAAAGACAACTCCAAACTCTTACGTAACTAGGCATGGCCAACAATCATGAGTTACTCTGATCTCTCCTAGTTGGCAGCAATATCTTTAAGCATTTCCTTCAACTCACCAGTCTACATGACAGACCAAACCACCAAAACAATGTATGATGTATCCCAAGCTTAAGAAGAAAAACAAATTTGATATGATAATACCTGGTGCATGTTGAGAATGATGTCTGATCTTCCGATGAATTCCCCCTTGATAAATATGTGTGGAAATGTGGGCCAGTTGCTGCAAGGATAGACCACGAGACTAATTGAAACAAGTACAAACAAACTACATGTTTTATCAGCAACTTTGGACCAAATGGGTTGCTAGGTAATGATCAGTACATGGCTTAAGCAGCAATTCCATTCGCAGATGTTTGCTTCTTTATATTAATTTATACCAACTAAAATATGACAACTGAGCGCACTTTTCACAAATAATCCCAAAAACATGTGTAACTGATACACAGGCAACATCGTGGATATTTGACATAAACAGCATCCTAAAAAATTCATTCAAGATTTGGCCATGTCTATCAAGCTAAGCTATCTTTTGAAAAAAAAAATATTTCATATACCTAAATCTCAACCATTTGGGCTAAAATAGCCAATAAAACAAAACACCCAATCACATCACTCTCTCTACTTTTTTGTACATCTTTTCATAAAAAGCCAAAAAACCAACTAAAATGGCCAATTCCCAAATAGGGCCTAAATATTAAAAGTTAAAATGGCAAGAAATTTGATCAATTAAAACTTGTCTGAAGACGTGTTAACGACCTTCTAAACATATGCTATTGTGGCCATGTATTCTTAGCCACTGCTGGATATGGATCATTCAATTAAGTAATTTCTAAATCCACTTGAAATGAATGCTATTCAAATGTCACCTAAGGAAATTCTTTGAATTGCTGCCACAATATGTTAAACTAAAATGGATATACTCTCTGATTCCAATATCATGCTTTTTGAAAAAAAAAATTCTGCCTCAATGCAGTTTAGAAAACAAAACCAAATCAAAATAAATCAAGAACAAAAAACAAAACAAAAAATACATTGTTTTCAGTAAGAGAATATTCAGTAACATCAGCTACCTCTTGTTCTATAGCACAAGGACAATTGCCAAAAAGCACTCTATCTATTCACTGGCTCGGTTTCTTGGCAAATCACCACCCCCCCAGATCCCAACTTATTACAAACATTACCCAAACATCCCAATTATAAACAATAATGTTGTGGGTGGTATTTGTTGAGGTGGCCTACAGATGGCCTTTCGGGAAGAACAGGGGTATTGAGATGTCAAGGTAATCACCAGTGAGGAAGGAGGTAAGAGATCAAGAAGCCTTAGAAGAGAGAAAGGAGGGCGGTGCAGCGGTCTTGCTGCATACCAGATATGGTAAAGATGGTTGATAATGGTAGTAATGCTTCAACGTCTGCATAGAGGCCTCCTTATATAGGATGGTCAAACCATGGAGGCCATCTCACTCTTGGAGAGGTAGTTGACCCTCCTTGTTTCAACAAGAATGAGGTATCCCAACCACCTCTACATCCTAAGATCAAATCTTGGGATTTGTATCATAAGAGCAACAATGTAGGCATCACAGGGGGCTTCAGTGTTGCATATGATACAATTTCCAAAATATCATGTCTTGATTAGAGCACCTATCTCTCTAAGACTGATCCAGGTGCAAACACCCTTGGGGTAGGGGGATGGAAAGGCACCAAAATGAATCCCTAACTCTAGCCTCTATGCCACATACCTCCAATGAGGGCCTGAGCAAGGATTCCAAGGCCCAACACCGAACCTAGGTCATCAAGGTATTGGATGATGGTGTTGGAGATGTCTTGATCAGTAGGAGACAGCTTTACAGAGACAGAGGAGACGAGACATAGTAGGGTCATGGTCTGGCAGAGGAACCGTCAACCAAGCTAAATGGGATATAGAGCCATGTTGCAACCGAGCATAGTTAGTCAAACAGGGATGCCTCGAAACCTCAACACAATTCTGGCCATGCCTCAAGATGCCCTATGTTGGTTTATCTTGCGGTGCCATGGCTAAAAGCTAAGGCATTGAGCATGTTAGTATGAAGTGCCACAAGGTGAAGGGTATTATTCAGGTACAACAAATGGTAATTATCACTATAATTTGAGTACATCTTGTGTTACTATGAAGCGCTAATAGGAGGGTGCCTTATATATTAGCAGGAGGCTCTTAATGCTCTATAGATGTATAGAAAAGCTAAATGAGTGTTCTAAATAGTATAATACCAAGCACCAAGTTACCTGTATGCTTTGATAGTATTCTTAAGCTCAGGATCTTCTAATATGTTTCTAGCACCCAAAGGAACATCTGCAAAAGACATATCAATGGTAAGAATGCCATAATAGCCTAAAGCAGTCAAGTCAGTAAAGTGGAAGGTCAGATCAAAAGTTCAACAAATAGGATGCCCAAATGTAACCCCAGCTATCACATATAACTCAAGTCAGTTACTCATTTAATGCTTCTATTGTGTCACCTTCTCATACTTCCCTATTCAAAATTTTAAGGAAAGTAAATGGTCATCTATAACGATATAGCCTCGCACATTTATTCAACTGCAAATATAATGCACTTCAAAATTCATTTTCCAGATGTGACTAAACCAAATACTCACTATGGACCACATAAACAAGGGTAAATCATCCAAGCTCATTTAAAAGATATCCTTCCTAAACTGAACCAAGGAATGGAACGTACAAAAATAGTCGTGGGATTAAGAAGATTATATGAACACTATATATATACCCTATATATATGATGGATTTTATAATAAAAAAATAATAATAATAACGTGTTAGGGCCCACCCTGATCACCACCTCCCTCTACCCTTGTTGGGAACCTTTCCAATTGAGTTTCAATGGACCATTGGCGCTCTTTAATATCTCTCTCACACTAAACCAAATATCTCCTTTTCAGTGGATCAGGTCTTCTAATTTGTACATAGCCCAACTGATCTTCAATGGACAATGGTCAGCAACATATTTTATGTTATCTAAAATTATCCAATGAATTAGATTTATTTCTTAGCCATTTCAACTCTCTTTCTCCCTATTGTTTCTTGGATGGCTATTGGGTTGGGTGCCTAGATGACCGCTACTCAACCCCATCATTCTCAGTCCCAAGTTTACTCTCTCGTGCCTTCAAAAAGCAAAATATTGTCGCTCAATCAAGTATTGAATCTAAATATTAGGGGCTCGAAAATGCTTATGCTATATTAGTGTGGTTGGTGGATACAAAACCCACTAAGCTTTGTAGGTCTGTGTTACATATAAGAATCCATAACATTCTATTACTTTATTTGTTAGGAATATTCTTTATCAAACAATTTGTAATTCAAATATTGAGTTGTAGAGTAGAGTCTATAATATCATATCATATTGTTGTAGCTATGCTAGATTTCCAGGAAATTATCTCCTTCAGTTTTCTTCTTTTAATAACATATGTGGCAACATTGACACTGTGTTTAGTTGGGGATTTGGGAAGGAATTTGAAAAGGGAAAGAAAAATGGTAGATGAAATGTGAATAAAATATACTTTCATTTCACCTAGTTCACACACATTTTCCCTTTTCCATTCTAAATCTCTTCTCAAATCCTCCAACCAAAGCTGAATGTTTATATTAGAATCAGCTAATTGCAGCATCTCTAGATCAAATCAATCATTTAAACCAAATTGCCTACTGTAAAAAGCAATTAACAATTAACAACAAAAAATAAAAAAATAAAAAAAGGAGAAAAAAGCTTCAAACAAAGCCCTAACTAACCTTCATACCATAATTGCAAGTGACGGAGCAAGAAAAGGATATGGTGGATGGCCGAAAAGGCGACCGCGAGGTAGAAGAGATGTTGGCTGCAGCAGCAAAGCGGTGGAGCGGTGTAAAGAGTCTTCTCCACATGGCTTTTTCTTTCGTTTTGGAGTATAGAGTATTTGGTTTTGGGGTTTCGTAGATCAGAAACCTCTCTCTCACTATCTGTCTATCTAGTTTCTGCTGAAGTAGGGATTGTGTCGACTCGCCCCGCCCGTGTGAATGAGTATTTACAATGTCCTGGTCACTCCTCGCCCTCCAATATCGAGTATTGGAGTTTTTTGGAGGGTTGAGTATTTTTTTTTTTTTCCAAATATGGGAAACACTATATCCACTTTTCTCAATCATAATTAAAAAAAAATAAATTTATAATTAAACATAATATACGACATAATTAAAGAATTCGTAATTAAAATAATATCATAATAAAAAGAAAGAAAATAGTTTTAATTAAAGAAGAAAATGACATAATTAAGAATGCAATAGTGCACCCCTTTTCAAAATGTGTAGGTTAGAATTTCCTAAAAATATAGGGAGATTGACTAATAAGTCTCGTATTTTGAATTTGTAATTCATATAGTCCCATATTTTTTTCTTGTGATCCATTTAAGCATTTTGGATGTGTAATGATTCATTCACCTGCCACATTAGAGTGTCACATTTGAAAAATAATACACTAGGTAGTTTTTTAGTATCACATCATCCCCGCCATAGAGTGTCACATGTTACATTTGAAAAAAGTACACTAAAGAGTTTTTAGTTTTTTTAGAGTGTCACATTATATCAGCCACATTGTCACATTTGGTAAAAGTACACTATGGAGCTTGTTATCCCAAGTAGGCAACTCAAGAGGGGGTGGATTAGGTTATTAAAAATAATTTCACAATATTAATTATAATAATCAAAATATTTGAATTTCAACAGATAAAATAACAGAGCAATAAAAATCTATATAAGTAAAAGATATAGGGACAAAAAATCAAACATAGCAATTTATAGTGATTTGGCACGCCAGGCCTATGTCCACTCCCCAAATATCCTCCTTGGGTATTTCTCCACTATTCTTCAAATACACCACTACTTTCATGAATATTAGTGAACCTTTACAACAAGTGACCAGCCCTGTGTAGACACCCCATTTTTGACCGACCTTAAGACTCAGACGTCACCGATTGAGCGCTTGGTGATGTTGCATAATGTGCTCGTTCAGAAGCTTCAGAGTTGCGGCTGTGAGCCCTGCTTCCGGACTTCCGAACCCTCTTTTGTGCTTTACCTCGGTTTGCGAACCAGGCTCGGTTTTCTTTGTTTCTTTTCCTGAGGGAAGGGAGAGGTCCCGTAGACCATCTCTCAATGTCCATAGGCCATTTTGCCCATTTCGGAGTCCGGTTTCCGGTTTTTCGGGATCATTGGCCGTGTGCCTCGGTTCGGGACCGCCTAACCATCTCCGTTTGTTCTGATTTTTGGCATACTTCCTATTTTCTCCCTTTTGAGGGACACTGGGGTCCGAGAAATCCACTTCGAGGTCGAATACCATTTTCGGTGTTTAACGGGCAGTTTCCGGGGCCCCGAACTGCGTGTTTTGGCCCCCGAACATTCGTTTTGCAACGGTTTTCGTTCATTTTTGGCAGGTACCTCTGTTTTATCACCGGGGAGGTCACTGAAGGGTGGGAGGCCAGTAATTGTTGCAGCAACCAGTTATACATCCTCTGACGCCCTCCGACGCCCGTTTTTCACACTTCCGGGCTAATGTTGAATACCTTGGGGCCATCTTCTTGAACTTTGAACCACATATTTGTGATGTACACACTTGGGAGGACCCTAAAAAATGGTGGCCGGCCAGTAATTCCACCTGACCCTTTTGAACCCCTCCTTCCGGGCTAATGTTGAACACCTTGGACCCACTTTCTTGAACTCCAAACCACATATTTGTGATGTACACACTTGGGAGGACCCTAAAAAATGGTGGCCGGCCAATAATTCCATCTGACCCTTTTGAACCCCTCTTTCTGAGCTAATGTTGAACACCCTTGAGCCACTTTCTTGGACTTTTAACCACAGGGTTATGTTGTACACACATAGGAGGACACCATCAGTTGGTGGCCGGCCACTAAATCAGCTTGACCCTTTTGACCCCTAGCCGGCCGGCTAGGGGGTGTGGCCGGCCGGCCACCTGCAACAAAAATACCTGGCCGGCCGAGATCCTTGCACTGTTCACTTTACAGCTGTAGGGCTTTATCCCCCAGAAAATATCTTTATCCGGGGGATATTTTGTGGGGGAAAGTTTGTCTCCTTTTCCCCCACCTTTACACCCCCTTTTTGGTCCATATAACCAGCATTCCATATCATATGTTGGGGTTAGAAAAAATTGTCTTCAAGCTTCCATACACAAATCCCTCTCTATTCCTCTCATTTCCTTGAAAACTTCCAAGTCCCTAATCACCATTTCTTCTACACCACCAAGCTCTACCATCACCAGTTCATTTCCAGCAACAAGGAGGGCTTCTCAAAGGCTAAAGGAGCTACAAATTGGTCCAAGAAGCAACAAAAGCTTTAGTCTTCAAGGGTGAGTGACATTTCTCCTCTTTGACCCTTTTTTCTTGATCCATTTGTAAGCCCTATATGTTTTTTGTTTCAAGCTCCGGCCCTAACTGAAAAGGGCCCTATTTTGAGCTCATTTTCACTTTTCATTAAGGGCTCAACCCTGTTTGAGCCCTCCATGATGCACTTGCTTCATTGATCCTCTTATATGTCATAATCTTGCATGCTATTTTTGGCCCATGATTAATCTGTTTTTGAGCATGATGTAATCTGAGAATGTTCTTATTTTGGGCCCTTCTTCAACATTGTTGAAGGGCCCCTCACCATTTGATGCCTCCATGTGCCACTTGTAGTTATATCCCTTATTTGGCCCCCATTTTTGCATGCTATGGCAGCCTACCATGCTTTTGTTTTTGGCCATTTTACAGTTCTGGAAATAGTCTTATTTTGGTCCATTATTCATGTTTCATTTAGGTCCTTTCATGGTTTGGGACCTCCATGTATCACTTGTAGTTATATCCCTTATTTGGCCCCATTTTTGCATAAATTGGCAGCCCCCTTTGCTTTTGTTTTTGGCCATTTTACAGTTCTGGAAATAGTCTTATTTTGGCCTATACTTCATGTTTCATTAACATTTTTTTTCTGCTTGGTGATTATTTTGTATACTTCATGTTATAGCACCTTTTAAGCCTCAATCTTGTGCCTTTTTTTTAGCATGTTTGTATATTGATTTGAGGTTTACCATATACTGTAAACATTCATATTTTTGGTCCCTCTTCAATGTTGTAGAAGGAAATTTTTCAGTTTGAATTTTTCTTATATCACTTGCTTCATTACCCCTCTCTTGGCCCCTATTCTTGCATACCATTTTTGCCCTACCTATGCTTGCTGTTTGGCCATGTTTATAACTGTGAAAGTGCCTTTTTTGGGGCTTCCTAGCTTCTGTCTTTGCATTACATATCCATATTGTGCATGTTTGGCATAGCTATAGGCCATTTCGGGTGCCTAAATTCGCATTTCGGGACAATTCCATGCATTTGGTGTCATTTCGCCTCATTTCGGGACTGTTCTCCCCCATATTTTCTTGCTGAAATTCTATTAGAACGATTGCTTTCCATTCCTATGTCATTGCATCGCATTTTGTCATCGCCTCGGTTTGCGTGCCCGTGCGTACGCATTTCGAGGCACTTCATTTTTCATTCACCGGCATCCTATGTGAGTGTGGCTGAAGCTCACTCATGTTGGTATAAGCCCATACCATGTTTTCATGTCATGGCATTGCATATGTCATTGCCTCAGTTTGCATGCCCGTGTGCACGCATTTCGAGGCACTTCATTTTCATCCATCGGCCTCTTATGTGAGTGTGGCTGAGGCTCTTTCATGTTAGTATAAGTCCATGTTGCATTCTATATGCCATTTCCATATCATTTGCATTGTGTATGCCATTGCCTCGGTTTGCGTGCCCGTGTGCACGCATTTCGAGGCACTTCATTTTCATCCATCGGCTTCTTATGTGAGTGTGGCTGAGGCTCTCTCATGTTAGTATAAGTCCATGTTGCATTCTATATGCCATTTCCATATCATTTGCATTGCGTATGCCATTGCCTCGGTTTGCGTGCCCGTGTGCGCGCATTTCGAGGCACTTCATTTTCATCCACCGGCATCCTATGTGAGTGCGGCTGAGGCTCTCTCATATTGGTATAAGCCCATATCGCATTTCCATATCATTTGCATTGCGTATGTCATCGCCTCGGTTTGCGTGCCAGTGTGCACGCATTTCGAGGCACTTTATTTTCATCCATCGGCATCTTATGTGAGTGTGGCTGAGGCTCTCTCATGTTAGTGTAAGTCCATGTTACATCTTCCATGCCATTTTAGCCATATTGCATTGCGTCTGCCATTGCCTCGGTTTGCGTGCCCGTGTGCACGTTTTTCGAGGCATCTCATTTTTACAACATAGTGCATACTAGGTGGTATCTTAGATCGCATTCTGTCATTTTCTCGATTTGCGTGCCCGTGTGCACGTATTTCGAGGCATCTCATTTTCATAGCATTGTGCATGCTAGGCTGTATCTTAGTTGCATTCATGGATATCATGCATATTGCATCGTGTTCGGGATAGGAGTTAGCCCGGGCACGGGAAACGAGGTGCATTTCGTACTCCGAGTGACGGAATGTGTCTCAATTCCCAGTCACCGACACTCCGGATTATCCATGATGGAGTTAGGTTCTTGTTGTGTTTTCATGTGCATTCATTCTATATTGAGTTGTGCAATTCGACTCCTCGGCCATCATGCCTCGGTATGCGTGATTGGTGGCACGAGGATCGAGGCATGCATATATTTGTGAAAATGCACTGCTATGCCCCTTTCCTGCTCTCTGTTGCAGCAAAATCAGGAATCAGCAACTTTCCGGGACTTGGTACGCTTTTCAAGAATAATTGTAAAACAGAGGCTAATCGAGGCATCCCGGTGGATTTCCGCGCAAAGCAGCCTAACATACATCATCCATCAAGAGCGAGGCAGCCCCTGGCTTGCATGCCAGTTTTATTTATTTTCTTAGTTAATTTGTTTAAATAGGAATTTGTATATTATTTGGACTGTAATATTCGGACTGTAATATTCTTTTATTTGGGACTGTATTATTTATTCGGACCCTCTGTGTGAGGGCACAACTGTAATAAGTGTGCGTGCGTGTGTTGTATGTCTTCCAACCCCACGTCTTTCTTCCCTTTTATTTACCAGCTTACGATGGTTAGATTAGGGCATGTTTAAATTAGCATACAGTATGACAGCATGTTTGCATTCATTCATCTGTTTTGCATGCACCGAGCTCGGCGCACCATACTAACTGCATCGTACTTTCAATTCCAAATTGAATACATGTTAGTCGTAGCATTTCATATGCCATGTTTAGAATAGCCGAGCCCGCTATAGTTGCATTTTTGCATGTGTTGCATTTGGCATTTTTGTATACTTAGGATCATGCATGATTTCTAATGTAGTTTCTATTTTGGCTTGGAGTACTCGGTAAGTTCTATGCTTTAGCATCCTTGCATGTGTGTGAGTGAATGCCATGAATAGCATGCTTACCATGAGGCTATGTGCTTATATGATATAACTGCCTGAATGCCTGTGGGTGAAGGTTGGGTTATCTGAATTGGCATAAGTCATTAAATGTTTCAAGCCTACCTGCGGGTAGCAAACCATTTTCAAAAGCAAAAATGAAATGTTTTGTTCCAATTCAGGCGATCCAGTCTATACTTGTATGCTGTGCGCATCACATAGTAACCTAGGCTAATAACCGGAATAAGAACATACAATGTTTTCAAAAATAGATATCATGGTTAGTAGAGGCCGGTCTATGACTGGGCGAGCGGGGGTGCTCACGAAGTGACCTTCCCCAATCGTACCCAAGTTCCTGAGCCGAGGCAACTTTGGTGATGACGGACACGTGGCCTTTGGCAACGAGTCAGGGTTTCCTAAATTTCCCAAAATAAAATATTTAGGTGGCGACTCTGTATCTGGCAAAGCAGTCCATGTTTGGCACTTCTTTCAAAAAATCTGTTTTCTCAAAACGATTTGCCAGATTTGGACTCTTTGGTTCAGATTAAGAACCGTGACTACAAAGTCGAGTCCGAGCTGTAGCGAGGTCCCCCCCGCGGGCTTGTTACAGTTTCTGGCGACTCTGCTGGGGATTTAGAGAACTTGACTCGAACTCATGATATCTGTTTTTGACTACACTTGTGTGTTTCTTTGCATTGCATTTGCATTGGTGCGCCTAGGACGCCGTGTTTTCCATCTGCTATTCCTGAATGGTTTGCCGGAGGCTTGTCTTGTCAAGGCATGACCATAAGGCTGACCGGTTGTGGGCTCTGCCAGTATGGGAACACAAACCCCGGTTTTACCGGGGCACCCTTTTTGACCATTCGACCTAGTGCATATTCGGATCCATAGTGACCATTCCAAACTAGGACAAGTTGCTTACCCGTTTATAGGTTGTTTGAAACCGCTGTGTGCGTAGTGAAACCCTAGCTCCTGACAAAATAGGACAGGGAAACCCTACCCCAACATAGGGGTGTTTTGGCTCTCACTTATCTGTTATGTGCTTTAGAGTGCGTCTCTATAGGAATGCATGTATCAGTATATGAGTTTGGGCATCAAGCCTGCGGGCATCAGTTCAGTATACGAGTTTGGGCATCAGGCCTGCGGGCATCAGTTCAGTATTATGGGTATCAGGCCTGCGGGCATCAGCCAGTATTTGAGAATTAGTTATCTGCGGATATCAGATTATGTTTTAGGGGACAGTGATACAGGGATAATAATCAGTGTTTGAGGACAGTGTGTATTCAGCTTATTGACTGTGTGTTGTTATGCCCGGCTGTGTGTCATGCATTTTATTTCAAGCTGTTATGCTGTCCGTTTATCTGTTTATTTATTTCCTTTTCGCTTTATTTATCTTTTGCTAGGTCAGTTTTAGCACAATTGCTTCCAACCCAGCAGGCATTCCCCAAGCACTTTGGACATGAGGTCGTCGACTTAATCGATCTGAGGATCTAATCGACGGACAGCCAGTGTTCCATTCTCTACCCCCTGTTATCAGAAGCAAGCAGAAAAAGCGCAGTGTATCTAAACAGAGATCACCAGAACAGTGGTTTCCCCCATCAGTGGATAGTCGGATTGAGATCCCCATTGAGACAGATTTGCCAGTAGTTCAGATAGATCAAAACAGTATGGCAACGCCAACAGGAGTTGAGGAGATGATGCGCCAAATGCAAGAAACCATGCGGGCCATGCAACAGGATGTGGTTCGCCGGGATGAACTCGCTAAGCAACAAGCTGAGATTATGACCCAACAGGCTGAGCTAATTACCCGATTGCAACAGCAGAATGCTGCATCTGCTTCACACCAAATTCCTCCTCCGGCAGGGGCCCCATTACCTGAGCAGGCACCTACTGTTCAGAACGCCCCACCAAATGCCCAGAATACCCTGCCGAATATCCAAAACTTACAAGAGGACACGAATCTTCCAACGGGGCCAGCTCCGCCCCCGCTTCCACCACAACTGTCCAAGGTCCATGCACCCAATCACCCCGACTCTCCCTTCGAGTTCGAGGTTGATCATACAGCTCTGAAATTGAGCAAACTGGAGAAGCTCTTTAAGAAATCCCAAGGGGTCAAGGCTATGCCGGATATCGAAGACGGATATACCGAGGAGGCCGTAACACTCCCCGATAGGTTCAAAATGCCACAAATCGACCGCTTTGACGGGACCGGCGACCCCATGGTCCATCTCCGACTGTTTGCAGACATCTTGCGGCCAATGGGCCTAACACGACCACAGAAGCTTTCACTATTCGGCCGAACCCTATCGGGTGTGGCCGCCCACTGGTATGCAAAGTTACAAGATGAAGTGAAAAGGAATTGGGATGAAATGGCTGAGGCCTTTGTCGCACAATATTCATACAACACTCAGATCGAGATCACAACTCGTGATCTCGAAACGACAAGGCAAGAGCCCAAGGAAACTTTCTCGGACTTTGTGATCCGATGGAGGGCAAAGGCGTCAATGATGACTTTAAGGCCCACTGACAAAGATCAAATCCGGATGATTGTGCGCAATCTCCACCCGAAGTTGATGCAGAGAATGATTGTAGTCCCCTTCCCTACTTTCGCAGATTTACATGAGATGGGGGTGCAAATCGAAGATGCAATGAAACAAGGTCTGTTTGACCATGACAGAGAACAACCGAGGAGGACGTTCAACCGTAACAACAATGCGGGCCCGAGTGGCGCTGCAAATACAAGAGCCTCGGAAGTTAGTATGGTCACCACCACTCCCCCTCCCCCTCCCCCTCCAAGGCCCATGGCTGCCACACCCTTCTCCGGCGCGTCCGGAAGCAACACACAAACCAACAGATTCCAACCGCGAGGCCAAAGAACCTTCACCCCACTATACATGCCCCTGACCAAGGCTCTAGGGGTATTGATCAGAAAGAAACATTTGAAACCCCTGGAGCCGAAGCCACTACCAAATCCACTCCCTCCCTCTCATGACCCGTCAAAATACTGCGCATATCACCAACAACACGGTCACGACACCGACCGTTGTTACAGATTGCATCATGAGATCCAACATCTTATTGACAAACAGGTGATCGCGCCTCCTGATAAACCCAATGTCACAACCAACCCTCTCCCACCACATAACCAACCTCCCCCTCCCAACAGAATTAATTTTATCCAAACTGGGGTCGCATTTTACGATCCCAGTATCTATATCACCCCGACCCACCTACCCAAGCCGGAGGTGTTCCTACCCGAATGCACTGACTTCTTGTGCATGGTGGACATCTCCAAAACCCAACCAGAACCGATGGTGGTGACCGTCGAAGACGGGGCAGGGCAAATTTCAGGAGAGAATGAGATTGTTGAATCTGGGACTGGGCAGAGTTTTGCTGAGGGAGCCTATGATCCAAGCGAGTATATCCTATCAACGAGCCGAATTGGGCTAGGTATAGAATTGCCAGAGACAGGAGAGCTATGCATGATCCGGGGGGACGGATCTGGGCTATGGGCAGATGATCTGACAGCCGTAGAGGAGGACTTTGCCAACTTGCAATTTTTCAATGACCAGGAACCGGGGGATACGTCAATCAACTGGTACGATTATGAGGGATCAGCGGAGGCCACTGGATGGCTCGAGGATCAACCGGATGAAGTGGGGGAAGCCCAACCAGAACAGAGCCCGGCAGGGGCAGAGGTATCAGTTGTGGCCGGAATGGCCGAAAGTCAAGTTGTATCGCCGGAGAGCGCCGGTGCTAAGAATTCCGCTCGAGATTTGGGCATTATGGATACGGGAATTGTTGAACAAACAGCTGTACTGATGCAGCTGGAACGAGAAAAGTTTGAGGAGGCTGAGAGAATTAGGAAAGCTAAAGGCCCTGAGGGGACTGAAAGTGTTGTGTGCACGAAGATGGAGAATGCTGCAAGCATGTGGACAGGGAGTACTGCGAGTGCAACTAAACCGGAGCCAACTAAACCGGAGCCAGACAGGTGTCTGTTGGCTGCCGATGGAATGTGGTGGGAAGACGATGACTTATGTCTTGCCTACACAAATGAAGACTGGGGAAATAATCAACCGGATGACACTTGGTACCTCGATGAGGTTGACCATATGACAAGAAGTGGGCGGTACTTCAAACCCCCACACCTGGACCAACCCGAGGCATCCGGGAAGGATAGAGAAGCGGAGAAACAGAAGGAGAAGCAGATTGAAGAGGAAGTTGTGCTGAAACAATTAAAGAAGATACAAGCAGACATCTCCATCTGGGGACTGCTAATGGCATCACGAGTACATAGAGAAGCTGTCCTATCTGCTATGGACAAGTCCAAACTCTCCATAGACACCACGCCTGAACAGCTGGTTGGGCTGGTTTTTCCGGGAGGAGGTTCCCCGGCATTAACCTTTTCGGACAAGGAACTACCGCCTGAAGGCACAAATCATAACAAACCTCTCTATATTTCTGTGGAATGTAGAGATAAGTGGATACCGGTGGTACTTGTTGATACCGGGTCTGCAATTAATGTCTGCCCGACCAGAACGGCATATGCAATCGGGTTGAAGCCCGTGGACTTCGTCCCAACTACCCAAGTGATCAGAGCATACGACAATACCAGCAGAGAAGTGATGGGGACTGTTAAAATTCAAACCAAGGTTGGTCCAGGACAACACAGCATTGAATTTCATATCTTGGACGTTCCTGCAACCTTTAACCTACTTTTGGGGCGACCGTGGTTGCACCAGGTCAAAGCAGTCTCTTCCACTCTACATCAGATGCTAAAGTACCCTCACGGGAAAGGGGTAGCGATCGTTTTTGGTAATTCATCAATCCATCCGCCG
Source organism: Camellia sinensis (assembly GCF_055761805.1). Lineage (NCBI taxonomy): Eukaryota > Viridiplantae > Streptophyta > Magnoliopsida > Ericales > Theaceae > Camellia > Camellia sinensis. The sequence goes on from NC_138966.1 coordinate 155,893,445, forward strand.
CCGGAAGTGTCCACACCTGTCTTGGAGATCGAGCACGGCACGGAGGATGTGTTTCTATCGGGGTTCACTTTGGCCGAGGCTCAAGTGGTGCAGAATGTCATGGCTGTGAATGAGGGTATGTACGTTAGTGCTCAATCTATCTACCTCATGAACAAGCTAAAACATACCCCTGGGATGGGATTAGGGAGAAGCGGCCGGAAGGGCGTCTCAGTGTTGGCCGAAGTGCCACACAACCCTCACGCCTTTGGACTGGGTTATCTGCCCACCAAAGAGGACTGGGTGAGGAAAGGGAAAGAAATGGCCGGAAGGGCCAGAGCAAAGAAGGCCGGGAATCCATTTGAGTTAATGCATAGGCCCATCTGGGGTACCCTAAACGGACGCTTCGTCCGGGAGGGGGAAGATTTTCCATTCTGCGGCTTCCCGGAGCCATGGCTAAACGCGGATGGGAAGCGCGTACCTGGTTTTGAAATCTTCTTCGACATACAATTATCTGGGGATGACGTTGCCGAAGCGCAGACAGACCCACCAACTGAGGTTGAGCAGTGTAGAGCAGTGGATCCTGAGAGCACAGAGCTTGAAATGGGGGTAGCACTGGCGAGTCTACTATCAGATCCTCCGATCGGCCAAGAGTGCTTGGGGGATAACTCTTCGGTTTCTATGATTGGAGATGAAATAGCTGCGAGCTTTCCAGCGCCGATCTTGGATGCATCTATCGCACCTTCTCTCATCTGGCAATATGAAGAAGGCTTTTTATCTAGCAGCTCCGGGTCAGGTAGTGAGCCGGAATCTGATTCCACCGAATCTTGTGCGTCGGAATCAGATTCCAGCTCGACTGAGTCTGAGTCTGGTATTCCTAGGGGTGATAACCCGGATGCCACAGTCCTGTCTAGGTCGTCTTTTTCATTTTCTTTTGAGTCTGTTGTAACAGAGGAATCTGACGGCTTGGAAATATTTAATGAGAATGATGCGGATGTGGTTTCTGAGTATTTTTCTGTGCCTTTGATTTATTGCTTAAATCAGGATTTTCAAAATTTTGATGAAAACAACGAGGGAGAAATTCCCCCAGTTTTGCAACGGTTAATTGATCAAGAGCAGGAAAGATTTGTTAAACCTTTAATGGATGAAATCACTACTGTGAATGTTGGTACTGAGAAGGACCCGCGGCTGGTCCAGATCGGGTCCACGTTGTCTTCGGAGGAGCGCGAGCGCTTAGTCGCTTTATTAAAAGATTTCAAAGATGTTTTCGCGTGGTCCTACGAAGACATGCCTGGAATCGATCCTGAGATTGTACAGCACCGGATCCCTCTTGATCCCGAGGCCCGCCCTGTCAAACAGAAACTCAGAAGGATTCGCCCGGACTGGGCTCTCAAAATTAAGGAAGAGGTCACCAAGCAAATTGACGCAGGGTTCCTGCTGGTATCTGAATACCCAACTTGGTTGGCCAACATTGTTCTGGTGCCAAAGAAGGACGGCAGAATTCGGGTCTGTGTAGGCTTCAGAGATTTGAACAAGGCCAGTCCGAAGGACGACTTTCCCTTACCACACATTGATGAATTGGTGGATTTCACGGCAGGACACGCCTTGCTTTCGTTTATGGATGGTTTCTCAGGCTATAATCAGATAGTGATGGCACCCAAAGACCGGGAGAAGACTGCGTTCACTACCCCGTGGGGTACATATTGTTATAGAGTGATGCCATTCGGGTTGAAAAATGTTGGAGCTACGTATCAACGGGCAGCAACTACAATATTGCATGATATGATCCATAAGGAGGTCGAGGTGTATGTGGACGACATGATTGTCAAGTCCAAAGAAAGAGAGGGCCACTACACCGCCTTACAAAAATTCTTTCAAACGATCAAAGAGTTTCGGCTGCGACTGAATCCCCAGAAATGCACGTTCGGTGTTACAGCAGGGAAGATGCTAGGGTTTCTGATTACACAAAGGGGCATCGAGGTCGACCCTTCCAAAATCAAGGCCATCTTAGAAATGCCACCACCAAGGACTGAAAAGGAGGTGCGAGGCTTTCTGGGTAAAGTGCAATTCATAAGACGGTTTATCTCTAAATTAACCTTGACTTGTGAACCATTTTTTGGTCTCCTAAAGAAAGGAAAGAAATTGCAATGGGACGGCCGATGTCAAGCAGCTTTTGAGCAGATCAAAGAGTATCTACAGAACCCACCCGTGTTGTCACCACCAGAGCCGGGGAGACCGTTGATATTGTACCTTTCGGTAACTGAGACTACCATGGGCTGCATGCTCGCGCAGGAGTCAGAAGACAAAGTGGAAAGAGCCATCTACTATCTGAGCAAAAAGATGCTGGATTACGAGACCCGCTATACACCGCTGGAGAAGGCTTGTTTGGCCTTGGTATGGGCGACCAGGAAGCTGCGGCACTACCTGTTAGCTCACTCTGTAATGTTGGTTTCGCGTTTGGATCCCATCAAATATCTTTTCGAGAAACCAGCACTTACGAGTAGGCTGGCTCGCTGGCTGCTGTTGCTCTCCGAATTTGATTTGAAGTATGTAACGCGCAAGTCAGTAAAAGGTAGAGTGGTAGCAGAGTTACTTGCCGACCACCCGGTTGAGGGGGATGAAGCGGTTGAGTATCTATTCCCAGATGAAGCCATTCTGCACGTCGAAGATGAAACTTGGACGATGTACTTTGACGGAGCGTCAAACCAATATGGGTATGGGATAGGGGTGTTGCTGATAGCGCCTGACGATTCCCATATCCCATTAGCATTCAAGCTTCGGTTCAAAGTCTCGAACAATGAGGCAGAGTATGAGGCATGTATTGCTGGCCTGGAAGCAGCCCTAGAACTAGGGGCAAGACGGTTGGACGTCATTGGGGACTCGAACCTTGTTGTGTCTCAAGCAAAAGGAGATTGGAGAGTCAAGGAGGAAAGGATGATAATTTACCACCAAACCTTGGATTTGCTAATTCCTCGATTTGAGAAGCTAAATTTCACCCACCTCGTAAGAGAGAACAACAGGTTCACAGATTCACTAGCAACTCTATCTTCTATGATAGACATCCCATCCGGAGTCCGGATGCGTCCAATCATTATTGATCAAAAGTTTGCGCCAGCATACGAGTCGATTTCCGCCATAGATGAGGTTCAAGACGGCAACCCCTGGTATTACGACATCTGGAACTTCTTGGAAAAGGAGACATATCCACCAGGGGCAAATGCCAAGGATAAGAGGGCCATCAGAAGAATGGCTGCTCAGTTCATTATCTGCGGGGGTAAGCTGTACAAAAGGGGTCATCTGGGAATGCATAAGCTCTGTGTAGAAGCTGAAGAGTCGAAACGCCTGGTGGAAGCCATCCATGGGGGGGAGTGCGGTGCACACATGAATGGAGTAATGCTGGCCAGAAAGATCCTCAGACAGGGCTACTACTGGTCAACCATGGAAGAGGATTGTATTAGTTTTGTTCGGCGATGCCACAAGTGTCAAATTCATGCAAACCGTATGAACATCCCGCTGTCAAAGCTGTACAACATGACTTCACCATGGCCTTTGGGGAATTGATGTGATCGGAGCTGTTACCCCGAAGGGGTCAAACGGGCATGAGTTTATCCTAGTAGCGATAGATTATTTTACAAAGTGGGTCGAGGCCCAATCATACGAGGTGTTGAAGGCGTCGCACGTCGCAAAGTTCATCAGAAACAACATCATCTGTCGCTACGAGGTGCCAAACGAGATAATTTCATATAATGGTTCCCATTTCAAGAAAGAAGTGATAGACTTGTTGGAGAAATACAATGTGGCTTTCCATAAGTCATCTACATACCGGCCGCAGACCAACGGAGCGGTTGAGGCCGCCAACAAGAATATCAAGCATATACTACAGAAGATGGTGGGAACCTATCGGGATTGGCCAGACAAGCTGCCATTTGCTCTGTGGGGCTACAGGACTTCAATCAGAACTTCTACTGGAGCAACTCCATATTCATTGGTCTATGGAATGGAGGCTGTTCTACCCATCGAGATTGAGGTTCCGTCGTTACGAGTGTTGGCTGAATGCCAGATAGCCGAAGCAGATTGGCAGCAAAGCAGATTCGAAGAACTCATGCTCTTTGATGAAAGAAGACTGAAAGCACTGTACCATATCCAAGGCTATCAACGCAGAATTGCCTGGGCTTTCAACAAGAAGGTTAAGTCCAGGAATCTGAAAGAAGGAGATTTGGTGCTCAAAGACAACCGAGCTCCCATCCACGACCCAAGGGGCAAGTTCAAACCCAATTGGACTGGTCCTTACATCATCAAAGCTATCTGGTCAGGTGGAGCTGTGGTTCTGATGGATCTAGATGGCTTGGAATTCTCACAACCGATCAATATGGACAAGTTGAAGAAATATTACCCTTGAGAGGCTCGCTAGGCCGAAAACCCGAAAGGGCGACCTAGGCAAAAGTCAGGGCGCAAAAAATTAGAAAATATAAAAACTGAGCTCGCAAGGTTGAAAACCCGCAAAGGGCGGCCTTGGCAAAAGTTAGAGCGCAAAAGGAGAGTGAAAATACTCGAGTGAACCTCGGCCTGAACTACGTAAGGCTTGATTCCCATCTTTGGGATACGTAGGCAACTTCACCTTGAAGTTCAGCCATAAACTTTTCCCCGATCAACTCTGTCCATTTTGATCGTCTCAGTCATCTTTATCCATCAGCATTTATCGTGATCTCTGGTACAGTGCTGTTCAGACTAGGGGCAACTTTCCGTTGCCGCGACAGTGCAAAGTTACTCAGACTAGGGGCAACTTTCCGTTGCTATGAAGTGTCGCATTGTTCTTCAGACTAGGGGCAACTTTCCAGTTGCAGGTATCTGGGGTTGTGCATCTCAGTGACAGATCTTCGGCGTGTCCAGTTCTGATCCACATCGAAAATAGTTTTGAAAAGTTTTAATAAAAGTTGACTTTGTTCAAATCAATCTTTTTACGACTAAGACCATTTTTGGACCAAAAGCGGAAAATTTTCAGTACCGCAACTTTCAATTTCATTGATTTCAAAACTGAGTTCTCCTGCTCTTGCATTACAATCGAGGTTGCTTTTTTTTTAGTACATTCATAACGAAAACTTGAAAATGCTAAATAGGCAATAAATTTGGGGCATAGTTGAATCAAGTATCTCTGCGTCCCCTCCCAGAGCTGGACGGAGCATCTTATGCCAAGCTAGGCCCAACCTGTGCCTCCTCATTAAGCCAATCCATGCACTCATCGGACAAAGTGCAACTGAAAGTGGAAACAGGGGCCAGGAGCTCTCTAGTCCTCCATGCTGTGGCATATCGGGCAAGCTGTGCACCCCGGACCGGAAAAGCAGCTGGGTACTCAATCCCCTCCGGTGGGCAGATCTGATCATGACCAAACTGACGCAGGAACCGGAACGGAAAATAGAATACGCAGTGGGTTAGACCAATCAATTGGATCCCAATCAGCCGGGACATACTATAGCTCATTGCCGGGAGGTTGAGCCAAGGACAACGCCAAGCAATGTCGTCTGCGGACAAATTGCACATTCAGTCAAACCACCACCTTTCGTCAAGAGCATTGACTAGGCGCTGCCGAAAGAAGTAGCCTCGAGCTGAATAAGCTGGGCAAGAGTCCACAACCTGCAACTTGTCCATTAACCATACCTAGGGGAGGGATGGAAAATGAGAGAATAAAGAACAGAGAGATGTACGAAGAGAGAAAAAGTAAGACAAGGGTTTTGTGAGAAAAACCGAGCCTGAGGGTCGAGTGATGTGAGCAAATATATATGTAAGGTTGGGTGGGAAACATTACCTGCAGCAGCAGTGGACTCCCAGCAAACCTAGTCGCCTCCCGGCGATAGACAGAATCTAAGCCCATCAGTGTCTCGGCCAAGGTCATGGCAATACAGCTCTTTCCTTCTCTCAAGCCTTGGGCAACTTCAATCAGGCGAATGCTAGCTCCGCCGAAGCCCGAGGAAAGCAGAAAGTGAGACAACAAACACAAGCAGAGGGCGTGTTGCCGAAAACCCTACCAATAATGGTTGCTACGGTCACCGGCGTCGGAAAAACGATGGATCAAGCCGAGGATGTCCAGTTCCCCACTGCAGATCAGAGATCGAGCGTCATGCGCAGTAAGCCCACACATCCGCCCTAAAGCCTGAGCATGGCCAAAACGGAGCTGGGGCAAGATCATTTCAGAGCTTTCAGACTCCATCAAAACCTAAAAATCTTCGAAAGTAGGACACATCTCTTGGCCGCCGAAGCTAAAAACGTGCGTCACTGGGTTCCAAAACCTTGCCGCGACATGGAGAAAAGGGAGATGCAGTGGAGTACGGCTCAGCGTGAATAGTACATTCAAACCGAAACCCCGGAAGTTCAGCTTTTCCGAGCCATCTAGAGAAGAGATCCAAGATATGAGATTTTCTGCGAGAAACGCCTCCATCTTTGTCTAAAACTAATATAAAATGAATGTTCCCAAAGTTGAGGCTTTTATAGAGGGAAAAAGACTATTCACGGGAACACGTGTCAAAAACCAGATGGCTGCAGGAATAAGTGGCCGGCCGGCCATCTTTTCTGGCCGGCCAGCCATTCTCTTTTTCAAAAAATGGCCGGCCAGCTGTCTCTCTCCACAAAATTGGCCGGCCGGCTCCCAAAGGTGGCCGGCAATGCTGCAGTGTATCTCTTTGGCCCTGTTTTACTCTTCGAGGGAAAGTTTCAAGCATTTCCATGCAACGAGAGAGTCAAAGGCCTTCATTTTCCTCCGTTTCGGATGCGTTCCGATGCCCAGATCGTCAGAAGTACACTCTATTGTTGTTTTGTTTATCGAGTTGTTGTTTTGATTATCGAGTTGTTGTTTTGCTTATCGAGTTGTTTGTCGAGCGGACGTGTTTCGTGTTTTTTTTGAGTCATTGCACTCTGTTCAAGCAATCTTTGTTTAAGTCTTGTTTATTTGCGTTGTCAACGTCATTGCATTTTGTTTATCGAGTTGTAAACTTGCTAAAGGTTCTGTTATATCTAAGTAAGTTGAGTTGCTTAGTTTGTTGCGTCGGTTCACTACCTGACTTGGTGATTACACAATGCGCATTCCCATTCAATTTCATTTTTGTGCAAAATAAAATGATGCGATACGATGCTAAAAGTTTAAAATACAAACACCTTTTCAAAAGCTATTTCATTCCATCATGCTTTACAATGAACAAAGGTACAAGTTTTTACAAAACAAAAACAAATAAAAACTGCCTAACAATGTGCAAAGTGCTACAAACTACTAGCAAAAAGAAAAATAAAGCAGGAAACAACAGCATCAATGTCCTCGGGAGCGGGAATGAGAAGCACTCCTCATCCTCTTTTGCGGGACAGCCTCTGCACCATCATCATCATCTGGGTCAGAACCGTCGTCCTCAAGATTCCCCTCAGCCTCGTCCCCACTCCCCGGACCAAGACCGGAGCCCTCCTCCTCGGCAGACGTCTCGGACTGACGATCTGTGGCCTCCTCCTCCTCCTCCTCCTCCTCCTCCTCATCAGGCTCCGCCTCTACAACGTGAGCCCTGCGTCTGCGGACAGGCCCTCCTCGAGCTCCGCGAAAAGGCCTGGATGGCCTAGCTCCTCGGAAAGGCCTGGATGGCCCAGCTCCCTGAGAAGGCCCAGATGGCCCAGCTCCGTAAGAAGACCCAAATGGCCCAGCTCCCCAAGGGGACCCAGGTGGCCCGGCCCGCGGCGGAGCATATACAGGAGGTATCTGAAAATGAAAAAATTCAATACATCAGTTCAAATATGAAAATCAGATGCAAGTACAGTATATGAGTGGGGTGTGTGTCGAATGTGCTCTACAATGCAGAAGAATGCTTAAAACCAGTGTGTCATCAGAAATATGATAAATACAAGAAAGATAAACGATACCTGCGCACCCATAGCGGATAGATGTGTCTCTCTCCGAAGGACCATGCCCTCAAGCGAGGCCATCACCCCGAGAATCTCATCCACATACTCAACCGGAGGCTGCAGATACAAAGGCAAAACTATCAGTAAAGGAATGAATGCCCAAGTACCCAACTGATAAATCAAAACTATAAATCATACCGGTGGCGAATCAGGATCCCTGACATATCTATGGTCAGGAAGTGGAGGCTCTAGCGGAATCGGGTAGGGAGTCCCGAAACGCCATCCCGTCAACTCGAACGGCATGTCCGGCCATCCAGGATGAGGATAGGTCGGAGTAACCGGAGGAACCGGTCTACCCCCACCTCTAGATGTACCAGCCCCGCTGGTAGAAGGGGCATCTGCAGCCCGAGCCCGAGCCTGGCCCGAGGATGACATACCGGCAGGCCTCATCATCGGGATACGAGCTCCCGTCAGTGGAGGCATCAAATATATGTGACGGTAAGTGGCGTAGTCCCCCTCCTCAATATATAGTAAAGCATCGCTACCCAGCATAGCGCCGACTACCTCCGAGTAAGAGAGCCTGTCAGCAGTCCGCATACTGACTGGGGGTACTGCGGGAGGATCCTGAGAAAGATACCCCCATACCTGGCGCAGAAAGCGTTTCCCCAGGAACCATGCCCTGCCAACCGGCCCTTCGAGCAGGGCCCTATACTGGGAAATGTCTGACCCTCCGGTATACTGAAGTCGGAGACCATCACCGAGGGACGCCCAGGGCTGCCATATGATCTGCGGATGATAAATGCATAAACCAATCAGGAATCGAGAATATACAGAGCAAATCAAAGATGAAAATGAAAGGAACTGAAAGTTCTGAGGTACCTCTGAATGCCGCACAGTGTCGAAGTACTGTCGCAGGTAAAGGAGGGTCTCTCGAGGTCTTGGCCGGTGCGGGCCCTCGAACACTAGTGAATATGGGGTCATGGGGAGCCCTGCCACCTCCAACTCTGGGGCTAATGCTGGGAAGTATACATAGACCCATAGCTGAGAAAAGCAGTGCAGGATGTAAGTACGAAATACTGAAAGCTAAATACAGACTGTAAAAGTGCGCTGTGTGTGCAATGTACAAGTAATGAAGAGCAGAAATGTAAATCAAGGGGACAGAAAAGTACCTCCCAGGCTCTCCAATAGCCGCCAAGTAAATCGCCCCGCCCGCGGGAGGTCGCGCTCATATAAAAGTAAAGGGTAGCCAGGCCGGCGCCACCCCAGTCATATCGATGGACCTGTGATAGGTCAACCAGAGCGCTCAGCAGGTATAGCCCGACTGTGTTCCCTCTATCGGCGAACAGGGTAGTCCCGAAGAGGAACATAAGGAAACCACGGGCGTACTGCTCCGTCTCCTTAGGAGTCTCGGGCACCATCTCCGCCCGCCGGAAGTGGGAAGAGAACCAAGTGTATCGGACTCTCCCAGAAACCCTGTCAACAGGCGGGCGAGCCCCCAATAGATACATCCAAGCGGCCTCCCACTCTCCCATATCCTCATCATAGGGGATAGGCCAACCTCCTATGTCCAAGCCAGTCAATACAGCGAAGTCTAGAGGCGTCATGGTCATGTCTCCAGTGGCAGAGAAATGAAAGGAGTTGGTGGTGTCCCACCATCTCTCTACCAATGCTGCCATCAAAGTCCTCCTGGCGGAACAACGTGACAACCCAACGCAGAAGGGCCCGAACCCTGCCAAGTCTACCAAATCTCGGACCCCCTCCGGGAGCTCAGCGTACCAGTCCCGCGCGGCGGTGGAACCATACCCCCGTACGCTGCGGGAACCAACCTGCATTCAGAATGAATACATGTGTCAATAATGAGATGAACTGGGCTGTGTGCCAATGAGATGAACTGGGCTGCGTGCCAATGGAATGAAATGGGCTGTGTGCCGATGAAGTGAAATAAGCTACATACAAATTCAAATCTGGGCTGCGTGTTCAGAAAATTTAAAGTTTGGGCTGCGTGTTCAACTTTCTTTCAGTGTGGGCTGCGTGTTCACTATTCTAATCTGGGCTGCGTGTTCAGAAAATTTAAAGTTTGGGCTGCGTGTTCAACTTTCTATCAGTGTGGGCTGCGTGTTCACTATTTAATTTGGGCTGCGTGTTCAGAAAATTTGAAGTTTGGGCTGCGTGTTCAACTTTCTATCAGTGTGGGCTGCGTGTTCACTAATTCAACTGGGCTGCGTGTTTAGAAAATTTGAAGTTTGGGCTGCGTGTTCAACTTTCTATCAGTGTGGGCTGCGTGTTCACTATCTAATCTGGGCTGCGTGTTCAGAAAATTTAAAGTTTGGGCTGCGTGTTCAAATTTCAACTAGCGTGGGCTGCGTGTTCACTATTCAAATCTGGGCTGCGTGTTCAGAAAATTTAAAGTTTGGGCTGCGTGTTCAACTTTCTTTCAGTGTGGGCTGCGTGTTCACTATTCTAATCTGGGCTGCGTGTTCAGAAAATTTAAAGTTTGGGCTGCGTGTTCAACTTTCTTTCAGTGTGGGCTGCGTGTTCACTATTCTAATCTGGGCTGCGTGTTCAGAAGATTTAAAGTTTGGGCTGCGTGTTCAACTTTCAATCAGTGTGGGCTGCGTGTTCACTGTTCTAATCTGGGCTGCGTGTTCAGAAAATTTAAAATGTGGGCTGTGTGTTCACTTTCGAATTCGGGCTGTGTGTTCGACAAATCAGTGTTTGAGCCGTGTGTTCGCCTCTTAACTAATGTGTACTGTGCGTTTGCAATTAATTAATGAGCCAAGTGTTCAGAAATTCGGGTGCTTAAACTACGTGTTCAGGATGCAAGCAAAGTACTATGTCATAAGCTAAACTGCGTGTTCAAGCATGGCAAAGGTGCGAAATGTACGAAAAATGCAAAAAACGAAGTAAATACCTCTCGGGCCTCATGAGAGAGGTGATGCTCTGGCTCTCGGAGAAGCAGATCCCCAGGTGCTCGCTCGTCAAAGCTAGTGAAGTGACGGAAGACGGCACGCGGAAGGACATGTGCTGGCGGATTGTACCTCCCTGGAATAAAAGGCCGGACCCTCGGGGGTAGAGTCATGGGATCAAAATCGTCTCCAGCACCTGGAAAACCTCCGCCGTGGGGAGAATTACCCGCCATTTTCAAAGAATCTGCAAAAGGAGCAAAAATGAGCGAAAATGAGCCAAAATTGGAAAAAGTCAACAAAAGTCAACTCTCGGGAAATGAAAAAGTCAACAAAAGTCAACTCCCAAGAAAATCTTCCAAATATTGAGACAAACTTACCTCAAGTGGTGAAAACGAGAAAAGAAGCTCCGAAACCGAAATTTAATCGCTTCAAAGTGCTTGAAACTGAATGTTTTTGCGGAAACAACTTGCGTGGGGCGTTGGAAAACGCGTGTGGAACTCAGATCTGGAGAAGAAAGTGTTGTAGGAGGCAAGAGAGGAAGAAGTCTCGGCTGCATTATATAGGCTCCAAGTCATGGCATGAAAGAGCATGAAAAAAGAGGTGAAAAGACCAAACTGCCCTCGGATTTGGGCATATGGCCGGTCGGCCACCTTTTCTAGCCGGCCAGCCATTTCCTTTTTGGAAAACCAGCCGGCCAGCCAATTACTTTTTGCAAAAGTGGCCGGTGGCCTCCCCTTGGGAAGATAAACGGCCGGCCATGTCCCTCACAGGCTCACCTAGCTCCCTGCAAATTTTGAGGAAGATTGGAGTTCCCGGGACCCGAAAAAGTTCAAGAAAAGTACACTTCCGGTCGCGAAATTACTCCGTCGGAACTTCGGCTTCGAGATCTGACATGTGTCTCATCATCATTCATCAAAATCAAAGTGTATCCTTTTTGAATGAGTTGTGGCCTTTCCGGGAAGCGGATCGGAGGCCGTGATTGAGTCGCCTTCGCCGAAACGCACATTTCCGTACTCGTTATTTCATGACAAACGGGCACCCTGATTCATGCTCGTTTTGCACTATCATGCACATAACTTGCATTCTCATGAGCATACTCTCATTTTTATGCACATTTCTTGATATTGGCATACTTCTGTGCTTGAGCATGCGTTGCCACGCATGTTCCACTCTTGCATTGCGATGCATTTACTCACCGGCACTGCGTGTGTCAAACTTCCAGAATAACATTGGATATATGTTGGTAGCATATTGTACTTGTTGCAATTTCTCTCTTTTGCAGGCACGATATTGTATGTACGATTCAATTGAGGCTGGTGCGACCAGACGAATCGCGCAGGTATCGTATCTTCTCCGTGTGAGACGTGGCGGGGATTGAATAATCCTCCGTATTCTTAACTGCATGAAATGTAGTTGTTGCTTTGCATTCTTGCTTAAAACTGTTGCATCTATTTGCGAATACTTGCCTCATTACAGCTTGCTGCATTTGCATGATCATTGAGTTATGTTCGGCTTCTTGCATAACATTTGCATTTTGCCCCTGCCTGCGGGCATGCCTGCGGGCACATCTCTGTTTATCTTGTATGTTTGTCTAAGTCTTCGGCCGTGTCAAAAATGGGTCGTCTCTGGGCTTTGACATTCACTCCCGTCACTTGTGACTTCCGAGTTCTGTCAAAGAAGGGCAACTGTAGACACCCCATTTTTGACCGACCTTAAGACTCAGACGTCACCGATTGAGCGCTTGGTGATGTTGCATAATGTGCTCGTTCAGAAGCTTCAGAGTTGCGGCTGTGAGCCCTGCTTCCGGACTTCCGAACCCTCTTTTGTGCTTTACCTCGGTTTGCGAACCAGGCTCGGTTTTCTTTGTTTCTTTTCCTGAGGGAAGGGAGAGGTCCCGTAGACCATCTCTCAATGTCCGTAGGCTACATTTCGTGGTCGTAGGCCATTTTGCCCATTTCGGAGTCCGGTTTCCGGTTTTTCGGGATCATTGGCCGTGTGCCTCGGTTCGGGACCGCCTAACCATCTCCGTTTGTTCTGATTTTTGGCATACTTCCTATTTTCTCCCTTTTGAGGGACACTGGGGTCCGAGAAACCCACTTCGAGGTCGAATACCATTTTCGGTGTTTAACGGGCAGTTTCCGGGGCCCCAAACTGCGTGTTTTGGCCCCCGAACATTCGTTTTGCAACGGTTTTCGTTCATTTTTGGCAGGTACCTCTGTTTTATCACCGGGGAGGTCACTGAAGGGTGGGAGGCCAGTAATTGTTGCAGCAACCAGTTATACATCGTCTGACGCCCTCCGACGCCCGTTTTTCACACTTCCGGGCTAATGTTGAATACCTTGGGGCCATCTTCTTGAACTTTGAACCACATATTTGTGATGTACACACTTGGGAGGACCCTAAAAAATGGTGGCCGGCCAGTAATTCCACCTGACCCTTTTGAACCCCTCCTTCCGGGCTAATGTTGAACACCTTGGACCCACTTTCTTGAACTCCAAACCACATATTTGTGATGTACACACTTGGGAGGACCCTAAAAAATGGTGGCCGGCCAGTAATTCCATCTGACCCTTTTGAACCCCTCTTTCCGAGCTAATGTTGAACACCCTTGAGCCACTTTCTTGGACTTTTAACCACAGGGTTGTGTTGTACACACATAGGAGGACACCATCAATTGGTGGCCGACCACTAAATCAGCTTGACCCTTTTGACCCCTAGCCGGCCGGCTAGGGGGTGTGGCCGGCCGGCCACCTGCAACAAAAATACCTGGCCGGCCGAGATCCTTGCACTGTTCACTTTACAGCTGTAGGGCTTTATCCCCCAGAAAATATCTTTATCCGGGGGATATTTTGTGGGGGAAAGTTTGTCTCCTTTTCCCCCACCTTTACACCCCCTTTTTGGTCCATATAACCAGCATTCCATATCATATGTTGGGGTTAGAAAAAATTGTCTTCAAGCTTCCATACACAAATCCCTCTCTATTCCTCTCATTTCCTTGAAAACTTCCAAGTCCCTAATCACCATTTCTTCTACACCGCCAAGCTCTACCATCACCACTTCATTTCCAGCAACAAGGAGGGCTTCTCAAAGGCTAAAGGAGCTACAAATTGGTCCAAGAAGCAACAAAAGCTTTAGTCTTCAAGGGTGAGTGACATTTCTCCTCTTTGACCCTTTTTCTTGATCCATTTGTAAGCCCTATATGCTTTTTGTTTCAAGCTCCGGCCCTAACTGAAAAGGGCCCTATTTTGAGCTCATTTTCACTTTTCATTAAGGGCTCAACCCTGTTTGAGCCCTCCATGATGCACTTGCTTCATTGATCCTCTTATATGTCATAATCTTGCATGCTATTTTTGGCCCATGATTAATCTGTTTTTGAGCATGATGTAATCTGTGAATGTGCTTATTTTGGGCCCTTCTTAAACATTGTTGAAGGGCCCCTCACCATTTGATGCCTCCATGTGCCACTTGTAGTTATATCCCTTATTTGGCCCCCATTTTTGCATGCTATGGCAGCCTACCATGCTTTTGTTTTTGGCCATTTTACAGTTCTGGAAATAGTCTTATTTTGGTCCATTATTCATGTTTCATTTATGTCCTTTCATGGTTTGGGACCTCCATGTATCACTTGTAGTTATATCCCTTATTTGGCCCCATTTTTGCATAAATTGGCAGCCCCCTTTGCTTTTGTTTTTGGCCATTTTACAGTTCTGGAAATAGTCTTATTTTGGCCTATACTTCATGTTTCATTAACATTTTTTTTCTGTTTGGTGATTATTTTGTATACTTCATGTTATAGCACCTTTTAAGCCTCAATCTTGTGCCTTTTTTTTAGCATGTTTGTATATTGATTTGAGGTTTGCCATATACTGTAAACATTCATATTTTTGGTCCCTCTTAAATGTTGTAGAAGGAAGTTTTTCAGTTTGGATTTTTCTTATATCACTTGCTTCATTACCCCTCTCTTGGCCCCTATTCTTGCATACCATTTTTGCCCTACCTATGCTTGCTGTTTGGCCATGTTTATAACTGTGAAAGTGCCTTTTTTTGGGCTTCCTAGCTTCTGTCTTTGCATTACATATCCATATTGTGCATGTTTGGCATAGCTATAGGCCATTTCGGGTGCCTAAATTCGCATTTTGGGACAATTCCATGCATTTGGTGTCATTTCGCCTCATTTCGGGACTGTTCTCCCCCATATTTTCTTGCTGAAATTCTATTAGAATGATTGCTCTCCATTCCTACGTCATTGCATCGCATTTTGTCATCGCCTCGATTTGCGTGCCCGTGCGCACGCATTTCGAGGCACTTCATTTTTCATTCACCGGCATCCTATGTGAGTGTGGCTGAAGCTCACTCATGTTGGTATAAGCCCATACCATGTTTTCATGTCATGGCATTGTGTATGTCATTGCCTCGGTTTGCGTGCCCGTGTGCACGCATTTCGAGGCACTTCATTTTCATCCATCGGCCTCTTATGTGAGTGTGGCTGAGGCTCTCTCATGTTAGTATAAGTCCATGTTGCATTCTATATGCCATTTCCATATCATTTGCATTGCATATGCCATTGCCTCGGTTTGCGTGCCCGTGTGCACGCATTTCGAGGCACTTCATTTTCATCCATCGGCCTCTTATGTGAGTGTGGCTGAGGCTCTCTCATGTTAGTATAAGTCCATGTTGCATTCTATATGCCATTTCCATATCATTTACATTGCGTATGCCATTGCCTCGGTTTGCGTGCCCGTGTGCGCGCATTTCGAGGCACTTCATTTTCATCCACCGGCATCCTATGTGAGTGCGGCTGAGGCTCTCTCATATTGGTATAAGCCCATATCGCATTTCCATATCATTTGCATTGCGTATGTCATCGCCTCGGTTTGCGTGCCCGTGTGCACGCATTTCGAGGCACTTCATTTTCATCCATCGGCATCTTATGTGAGTGTGGCTGAGGCTCTCTCATGTTAGTGTAAGTCCATGTTACATCTTCCATGCCATTTTAGCCATATTGCATTGCGTCTGCCATTGCCTCGGTTTGCGTGCCCGTGTGCACGTATTTCGAGGCATCTCATTTTTACAACATAGTGCATACTAGGTGGTATCTTAGATCGCATTCTGTCATTTTCTCAATTTGTGTGCCCGTGTGCACGTATTTCGAGGCATCTCATTTTCATAGCATTGTGCATGCTAGGCTGTATCTTAGTTGCATTCATGCATATCATGCATATTGCATCGTGTTCGGGATAGGAGTTAGCCCGGGCACGGGAAACGAGGTGCATTTCGTACTCCGAGTGACGGAATGTGTCTCAATTCCCAGTCACCGACACTCCGGATTATCCATGATGGAGTTAGGTTCTTGTTGTGTTTTCATGTGCATTCATTCTATATTGAGTTGTGCAATTCGACTCCTCGGCCATCATGCCTCGGTATGCGTGATTGGTGGCACGAGGATCGAGGCATGCATATATTTGTGAAAATGCACTGCTATGCCCCTTTCCTGCTCTCTGTTGTAGCAAAATCAGGAATCAGCAACTTTCCGGGACTTGGTACGCTTTTCAAGAATAATTGTAAAACAGAGGCTAATCGGGGCATCCCGGTGGATTTCCGCGCAAAGCAGCCTAACATACATCATCCATCAGGAGCGAGGCAGCCCCTGGCTTGCATGCCAGTTTTATTTATTTTCTTAGTTAATTTGTTTAAATAGGAATTTGTATATTATTTGGACTGTAATATTCTTTTATTTGGGACTGTATTATTTATTCGGACCCTCTGCGTGAGGGCACAACTATAATAAGTGTGCGTGCGTGTGTTGTATGTCTTCCAACCCCACGTCTTTCTTCCCTTTTATTTACCAGCTTACGATGGTTAGATTAGGGCATGTTTAAATTAGCATACAGTATGACAGCATGTTTGCATTCATTCATCTGTTTTGCATGCACCGGGCTCGGTGCACCATACTAACTGCATCGTACTTTCAATTCCAAATTGAATACATGTTAGTCATAGCATTTCATATGCCATGTTTAGAATAGCCGAGCCCGCTATAGTTGCATTTTTGCATGTGTTGCATTAGGCATTTTTGTATACTTAGGATCATGCATGATTTCTAATGTAGTTTCTATTTTGGCTTGGAGTACTCGGTAAGTTCTATGCTTTAGCATCCTTGCATGTGTGTGAGTGAATGCCATGAATAGCATGCTTACCATGAGGCTATGTGCTTATATGATATAACTGCCTGAATGCCTGTGGGTGAAGGTTGGGTTATCTGAATTGGCATAAGTCATTAAATGTTTCAAGCCTACCTGCGGGTAGCAAACCATTTTCAAAAGCAAAAATGAAATGTTTTGTTCCAATTCAGGCGATCCAGTCTATACTTGTATGCTGTGCGCATCACATAGTAACCTAGGCTAATAACCGGAATAAGAACATACAATGTTTTCAAAAATAGATATCATGGTTAGTAGAGGCCGGTCTATGACCGGGCGAGCGGGGGTGCTCACGAAGTGACCTTCCCCAATCGTACCCAAGTTCCCGAGCCGAGGCAACTTTGGTGATGACGGACACGTGGCCTTTGGCAACGAGTCAGGGTTTCCTAAATTTTCCAAAATAAAATATTTAGGTGGCGACTCTGTATCTGGCAAAGCAGTCCATGTTTGGCACTTCTTTCAAAAAATCTGTTTTCTCAAAACGATTTTCCAGATTTGGACTCTTTGGTTCAGATTAAGAACCGTGACTACAAAGTCAAGTCCGAGCTGTAGCGAGGTCCCCCCCCCCCGGCGGGCTTGTTACACCCTGGTAGACATAACGAACATGATAGTGGTGCAGCTTGTCATGGTAGAGGACACCATGGTCATGGCTGGGGACATCTTATTTATCACCACCACGGTCATGACTGGGGACATCATATTCATCAACATGTTCACGGTGAACATCATGGATGGTGGCCGTGGTGGTTGTCACCATGGAGGATGTCACAGTCGTGGTGGGAGACATCATGGTCACAGTGGTGGCAGTCCTGGCAAAAGGCAACATTGCAATGACGAACGTGGAGGTCACAGCAAGGGACATTATCATCATGTGGTCATCGTTGAGCATGTCAATGCCCCTGAAATTGCAATAACTAGTGGATAGATAGATTCTTCCTATTGAGAATTTTAGCAGTCCTCTGAATTGAAGAAGCAGCGGTGTGTTCATGTATTACTAGATTTGGAGAGAGAGAGAGAGAGAGAGACATAATTTCCTTTGGTGTACTCTGTGTATTCTGCTAAATATTGAACCAGCTTGAGTTGTTTTTTTAAAGGTGGATTGCAGTAATATATATAATTTGAGCGTAAATTTTCATGGAGTAATGCTTATACACATACAATTTTTCAATCCACACTTGCACAAACCATTATTGGATTAAATCAACAAATATTCATAGTTTAACATACTTAAAATGAGCTACTCAATGCACAAGCTTCCCGCTAAAACAGGGTTTATTAGCAGGACATAAATTTAACATGCATATATTACCTCAAAAGAAATTAGAACCTCAAAAGACAACTCCAAACTCTTACTATACATGGTTGACAATCATAAATTACTCTGATCTCTCCTAGTTGGCAGCAATATCTTTAAGCATTTCCTTCAGCTTGCCAGTCTACATGACCGGCCAAACCATTAAAACAATGAATCCCAGGCTTAAGAAGAAGAGCAATTTTGATGTGATAATACTTGGTGCATGTTAAGAATGATGTCTGATCCTCCGATGAACTCCCCCTTGATAAATATTTGTGGAAATGTAGGCCAGTTGCTGCAAGGATAGACCACGAGACTAATTAAAACAAGTACCATGTTTTACCAACAATTTTGGACCAAATTGGTTGCTAGGTAATGATCAGTACATGGCTTAAACAGCAACTCCATTTGCAAATGTATGTTTCTTGATATTAATTTGTATCACTAAAACATGATAACTTAGTGCACTTCTCACAAATTATCCCAAAAGCATGTGTAACTGATGAACAGGCAACTTCGTGGATATTTGACATAAACCGCATCCCAAAAAATTCAATTAAGATTTGGCCATGTCTATGAAGTTACACATTAAGCTATCTTTTGAAAAAGATCTTTCATATACCTGAATCTTAATAGGCAACATGGACTAAATATTTAAAGTTGAAATCGCAGGAATTTGATCAATTAAAACTTGTCTGACAAAGTGTTCATGGGCTTCTGAACATATGTTGCTGTGGGCATGTATTCTTAGCCACTACTAGATATGGATCGTTTGATTAAGTAATTTCTAAACCCACTTGAAATGAATGCTATTCAAATATCGCCTAAGGAAATTCTTTGAATTGCTGCCACCATAGGTTAAACAAAAATGGATGTACTCTGATTCCAATATCATGCTTCTTGAAACAAGTTTTCTGCTTCGATGTAATTTTAAAAACAAAAAACAAAAACAAAAAACAAAAAACAAAAAACAAAAAACAAAAAACAAAAACAAAAACAAAAGCTGAAAAATACATTGTTTCCAGTAAGAAATTTTAGTAACATTAGCTACTTCTAGTTCTATCGCACGAGGACAATTGACAAAAACCAATCCATGTATTCACTGGTTCAGTGTCTTCGCATATCAAACATCACAAAAAAAAAAAAAAAAAAAAAAGAAAAGACAATTTGAATTAACAAAACATGCAGTCATATCAAACATTTCCCCTGGTGCCAACCCAAACATCCCAATTATAAACAATAATGTTGTGGGTTGTATTTGTTCAGGTGGTCTACAGATGGCCTTCAGGGAAGAACGCAGGTACTGAGATATCAAGGTAATCACCAGTGAGCGAGGAGTTGAGAGATTAAGAAGCTTTAGAAGACAGAGAGGGTAGTGGTGAGGTCTTGCTGTATACAGAGATGGAGAAGATGGTTGATAATGGAGGATGCTTCAACGTCCGCATAGAACCCTTTTATAGAGGGTGGTCGAACCATGGAGACCAACTCACTCTTGGAGAGGTAGCTAACCCTCCTTATTTTGACAAGAATGAGGTGTCCCATCCACTTCTACTACCTAAGATTGTACCTTGGGATTTGTATCATAAGAGAAACAATGGTAGGCATTGTGGTGTGGGGTGGGGTGGGGTGGGGTGGGGTGGGGTGGGGGTGGCATCAGTCTTGCATATGATGCAATTTTCAAAATATCAATCTTGATTAGAGCACCTCTCTCTCTGAGACTAATCAAGGTGCAGACACCATCAGGGTAGGGGGATGGAAAGGCACCAAAATGAATCCCTAACTCTAGCCTCTAACCCACATACCTAGAGTGATCCCCCAGACAAGGATTTCTAGGCCCAACACCCAACCTAGGTCATCATTAGATGATGGTACTAGAGATGTCTTGATCAGTAGGAGACAACTTTATGGAGAAAGAGAAGATGAGACATAGTGGGGTCATGGCCATCAAGGTAGGGGGATGGAAAGGCACCAAAATGAATGCCTAACTCTAGCCTCTAACCCACATACCTAGAGTGATCCCCCAGACAAGGATTCCTAGGCCCAACACCCAACCTAGGTCATCATTAGATGATGGTATTAGAGATGTCTTGATCAGTAGGGGACAATTTTATGGAGAAATAGAAGACGAGACATAGTGGGGTCATGGTCTGGTGAAGGACCTCTCAGCCAAGCCAAATGAGATGCAGAACCATGTTGCCCCTGAGCAGAGTTAGTCGAGCAGGGATGCCTCGGACCCTTGACACAATCGAGTGGTGCTCTGGCTACGCCTTGGGATGCCCTATGTTGGCTCATCTTGCCATGACTAAAAGTTAAGGCATTGACTAGCCAAGCTAACATACTTGGTGGTTTGTATGCCCCCACTTAGGATAGACTCATCACAACCCCAACTAATATAACAAACAGCTACATTGCCATGTGATAGACCTAAAAAAAGACATGCAATGATAAAACATATGTAATGCATATATATGACATACAATATAGAGATGTTTCATTGTAGCCAAATTCATCTCAATTTCAAACATGTTTATGCATCATAACATAAGAGAATAGAGGTCATTTTAGTAATAGGAGCTCACCTCTAAAACCCACTTTCCAATAAATAATAATGGACCATCTTGCACCTCTGATTTTGGAGTTTTAGATAAATCTAGTGAACCTTCTCACCCCCTACATTATGCAAATCCTCAATATAAATCCTGCGTATATATACATATGCGTGATAAAGTAGTTTAAATTCAAATAAGGATAATGTGAGATGAAAATGTAGAGAAGAAATTGCTTGTAGACCTTCATATTTACCAAGGACCAAGTCAGAATTGGATAGATGGAAAACCTCCTGAGTACTCACCCTTCCCTAGTACAAAAGATGAAACATTTGCTTTTTTTAGTCATTCCTAGTAACATAGTCGACTTGTATTTGCTCTGTTTGGTCGTTTAGAAAATACAGTAGAATCAAAACAATTAAATTTTTTTAATTTTTTTTTCTTTGTGAATAGATTAGTTCTCATATCACTGGAAACCAACTTGAAAACTCATATATTTTGGAATGGTAAAACAACCAATGGGTTGAAAACATTTACCTTGAGCAAAGTGCGTCTACTCAAATGAACAGGCTCCATTGTATATGTCTCAGATGATGAAACATGTTCCTAATAAAATTACCCCCCAAAACCCTAGATTAGATACATGCATATTATAAAGATACATATATAAGAAAGAGGATTATGCATTGGAAATACCTCTGAGGGAAGAACTTCAAGGGAAGGAGGTGGGGGAGGAGGGAGGGAGTTTTCAGAAGAATCAAGAAACCCTAACCCTAATTGGGTTTTATCAACCGATAAAGAAGAAGAAGAAGAGAACAAAACAAAGGAGTCGAGTCCTTATACCTGATTGCTTTGCCGCCATGAAATCGAAGTCTTTAGCTATGGAGTTTGGTTGCAGAGCTCCTAAACCTCTTGGAGTTGTTTTGTTGTTGAGCCTGTTAGGCCCATCGTGTTCTTTGTTTAAGTTTTTAAAATTTTAGTTAGAAAGTTAGGTTTCTATTCTAACTAACCACATTTTCAAAGGGTGATTATTCAGTACTCCCGGAGTATGGACACATGGTGCTCCATAATGTTTTGATTGGTGGAGAAACACAAGGGCCCACGATTTATGTTGGAGATGGGGGACAACATGGGGCTAACTTATTGGTGATTGGTTTGGAGTATGGACACGTGGTGCTCCGGGAGTATTGAATAATTTCCCCATTTTCAAATATATTTTCCAACAAAATCTGTTTATTTATTTATTTATTCTAAGATAGAATTAAAAAGAAATAAATAGCGAAAAGTGAAATTAGTAAAAAATAAATTAAAAGTAAAGAAAGTAAAAGAAAAATATATCTTATGGCTATGTTTGGTACCGTACTCTTCATTTTTTTATTAATTAAAATATAAAAAATATAATCCTTTGTTTTATCTAATTTCTTTTTTATTTATATTTTCAACACTACTCTTTATTTTACTTATATATACATAAAAACTGCTTATAGAGTCTCACAAGGCTCTTCCAAATATCGCAAATCTTAAATTATTTTTGTTAAAATAGCTCGTATTATAATAGTGTCTATTAAAATGATTAAAATATGATAATACTGGTTATAATAACTAACAAGTCTAATCTAAATAGTCTATTGGAGATATAGAGATATATCTTATAAAACGAAAAGTCTATAATGTGCACCTTCTAAAAGGACATATGATATACACTTATTGTGTGGTCTATATTGTACCACGTCATAAAATTTCAAACACAATTAATTGTGTAAGCAGTTGGTATAACATATAAGAGTGAATGAAAAATCATAATTGATTGCAAAATCGATTAGATTCAAAGACCAGAATTAATTATACAATCGATTAGTAGCCAGGGTTTTGAACAATCATAATTGATTGTACAATCCATTAGAATAAAATTATATAAAGAAAATTATAACCGGTTGGAAAGGTATTCAATATTTTTAATCAAATTATTTAATGGTTGAGATTAATTTGTAAATATCTAATCGCTTAAAATAAATGTATACATGATGTGCACTATTTAATGAGGTGCACATCGCGGGGCGGGGCGGGGGGATATGATGAAATTTACAAACAATAATAATAATAATAATAATAATAATAATAATAGTTTTTTCTTACAACCTATTATGACATTGATATGGTAATTAAGTTTCTAATTTCTTGCACAAAAAAAAAAATTGTTATAAAAATAGTTATAAATTATTAATAAGTCTTAATAGTTAGATTTAATTCATATTAAGTCCTATTCAAAATTAGTCCTAGTAAAATCATTACTAAAAATAATATTTTATGACGATTTTTTAAATGTCTCTAAAAATTGTTAATTAGTGACTTTTTGTCAGAATTTTTATAAATTGTCGCTAAAACTTACAATTAGTGATATTTTTTTGATGGATTTTTTAAACCATCGCTGAAAATTAAAATTAGTGACTTTTTTTGTGATGATTTTTTTAATTTGTTGCTAAAACTTAGAATTAGTTTTTTGTGACAATTTTCAAATTGTCGCTGAAAATTAATAATTAGTGACGTTTTTTAATAATATTTGATAAAAAAACGTTATTAATTATCATAAAATTTATTAGATAATAAATTCATCTATTAAGATTTACACATAAGTTCCATTTTAGATTTTTCCTTAGAATTGAAATGTGTCTTACCACATTAACAAAATCATGAGAAAATATAAAACAGTGGTACATACGAAAGAATAATTATAAATTAGTGAAAAATTATTTGGTAAAATTACACTTACCTCCTCTTAGGTTTCTAACAAATACGTAGATCTTCCCTGAGGTTTTAAAAATTACACTAATCTTTCTCACTTTAGTTGACAATATTCAAATACTCTCCTTTCATTAACTTTTACTTAGACACCGTTAATTTTTGTAATAAAATGTCCAAAATACCCTCTATTTACTCTTATTTTATTATTTTTTTATATGTCTCTTTTCCTCCATCAACCATTAATTATTCTCCCTCCTAATTTGTAGCTATCCTATCCATTGCTTCCTGCTTGTGGCTCAATTTCTAAAGTGAAATTAATATGTTGCTTTTTTATGTATTTTTATGATAATATCACGCCTTGTTATATCGAAATGTTGCTCAATAATTTGAAATATGATATAATCTAATTTTCTAATAGTGTGATAATAATTTATTATTAGATATTGTTTGTTATAATAATTGTTATACGGTTATGTACTTTTATGATAGTGTTATTTTTTTTAACAAAATGTTACTCAATCATAATAAATTATATCGTATTCTAAATTATTGAGTAATATTTCGATAAAAAAAGCATAACATTATCATAAAAATATATAATTACATCATCAATTTTTTTAAAACACAATAATTTCACTTTAGGTAATGGTTAGTGATGGAAAAGTGACAAGAAAAGAGCAAATGAAAGGTATTTTTGATATTTTATTACAAAAATTAACGATGTCTAGAGAAAAGTTATTAGGACGGAGGTATTTGTGAAAGTCAGTGTAATTTCCAAGAGTTCAGGAGAAGTCTCTGTAATTATAAAAAACCTCAAGAGAGTTAAGTGTAATTTATCCAAATTTATTTTAATTGCAATAATAATGAAAAAGAAGAAATTGAATTACGATTGATGAAATACTTTTCTATTAAATTACTAAACCAACCAATCAACACAAGGCTAGATATGATGTCATGTTGGGTCGAGTCATTTTGTGTTAAGAAGTTAAAAACGTGAATACGAATCGTTTAATAAAAAAAAAATATATTGCATGACATCACACTTAAAAATTCCTCCGAGAAGCAACAATAATAATCCCATTTGAGTTGGGGTTCCAACTTCCAGAAGCTTTGATGTTGGGATTGTAAGAAGCACCTACTAAAGTTAATGAAAATTAAAATTTTACCTACAGTTTTATTGAAGTTTTTCATTTTTCTCCCTTTTATATTTCATATTCTTAAGTTTTTATTCTTGACAATCTCGTTTGACAAAACTCCTTTCAATTGTAATTTTATTCGATCTTTTTTATTTCATTGAGGTTATAAGTTTTAAATGCGAATCCAACTCGAATTGTGCCTATACAGAGGAGTTTGTAATCTTATCTTATCCTATGCAGTCGAAGTTGCTTGTCCGCTCGAGCGGCCATTTGTGTGCTCTAGTGAAGAATCTTTGGTTCCAAAAATTTGAACTATCTGCAAAAGTACTGGAAGTTGTGTTTTTGCACTTGAGCGGAACTTCCTGCGCTCAAACGTCCATTCTTGCGCTCAGCGGAGATCGCGGATCAGTTTTCTATAAATATTTGGTTTCATCCATTTTTAGGGTTACGGTTTCCAGATCATCTTCTTGGATATTAGGGTTTATAGCTGAAGCTTGTTTGCTAGTTTCTTTGATGTTGGTTTGAGTTTAAATCTGGTTTGAAAAGCATGTATCAAAGGATTATTTGTTTCGTTCAATATGAAAGAGAGTGTTATTCTTCGGTGGATTCCGTGGAATTTGGACTTGATGCTTTGTTGGATTCTGGAGTGGCTCACCGTCGTGGATTCGACATCGATATTGTGGATTCAATGTTGGGCAAGACAATTCCGAGGTAAAGACCATGATGGAAGAGGCATATAAGGGTCAGTTCAATTCGGGCGTGGATTCGCTAGGTAATTGAGAGTACACTTATGTAATTCCTTTTATCTTCTTAGTGGATTGTTTTGTGGCTTTTGCCCGTGATTTTTTTTATCACAATTGGAGACACTCCAATTGTGGTTTTTCCACATTAAAATCGTTGTGTTGATTTGTCTTGATTATTTGATTGGATTTGTTATTTACTGCTTAAAATTGATACATAATCACAAATCAATATCTAGGGGATTTCTAGATTTTTCACATATATACCCCTTAACTTTTATAGCCCTTTTCCTTCTATTTTTTTCAATAAGATTTTTACAAGTTGGCTCCTCTAATATTTTTTTTGTTAAAAAGTTCTCATTATATATTCTCTTACCATTTTCACATATTTATAAGGAGTTTTGAAATTGCAAATTTTAAATTTTATCACTTGCTCTTAAATGTTCTCACTTGTTTTTTATTTATTTATTTTTCCCTAACATTAAAACAAAATAAAAAAATTTCATGATTGTGATATTTTAGGGCTTTTAATTACAATTCAACAATAACAAATTTAAAATTAAACTAGACATGGAAACATTAATCGTTATTACAAAAGTGATGGAATCTCATAATTTTAATACAAAACTACCCCTCTCACTAATTTCTCACGTTTCCTTCACCCTCTCTCTTGCTTTTCTCTCTCATTTAATTAAAACAGAATTCGTAATAAATCACATGAGTCCAAACAACAACTCATACTGGATGGATGGACAGAAGGATAGTCCAAACTTGATAACCTCCATGTACTATTTTAAAATGAGATGGTATTTATGTAATTATTTTTCTTAACTATAGTTTTTTTTTTTTTTTTAAATCCAAAAATCAGTCTATATATTAAGATCCAAAGTCCATCAGTTGGAATGCTAGCAAATAATGCTTTCTTACTATACTTTATGCATATACAACTGAGTTGTTTCGTTATAGTTAGCGTAAGAAATGGTTTTGAAAAATATGATTTTTTTTTTTAATTTAGTCTATTTTTTATGTGGGAACCATACGTTAAAGTTGGCGGGTCTAAGTAGTAACGCGTTTTATGCTGTGTTAAACATTGGACTTGATCAGAATTTTCTTCAATAAATACATAAGGTTAGTAATTAATTTACTTTCTGTTTTATTATTTTTCTGTTTCAGATTTTGATTTTGTTTTTGTAACAAAATAAAAATATGTTTTTATTTATTTATTTTATATTTTGGTTTGATTTTTGTAATCAAATAATCTCTCTCATTTTCTTTATTTCTTCTGTTTGTTGTTAAGTACACAAACATAATTTATTCGTAATATAGTGAAGATTGTCTAACAATCTTAAGATAGATCTATTTTTTGGTGTCTTTCATTGTATTTATTTTATGTGTTTTTTACAAAGTTATATTCTGATTGGAAAATACAAATAGTAGTAATATACTGTTTGACAAATAGTAGTAATATACTGTTTTTTTTTTTTTGACAACTAGCAGTAATATACTGGTATCATTAATAATTTCATAATATTATTTTCTGTAGTAGTGTTACAGAAAATTATTGTGTAGTAATTTATTTTCCTGGTTTTAGTAACTACAAAAATAAAATTATTTTGTGTTGTAATTTATTTTCTAGTTTGAGTAACTAGAAAATTAATTCGTGTTTTGGTTTTTCTAATTTTTGTAATTAGATATCATGGCTGTTGAAAGTAGTACTCCAAATCCGATTGTTACAACGACTCCGGTCCCTGTCCAGAACCATGTTCAAGTTCCAATAAATCATGGAGAAAAATCGAAAAACATTAATGGCACCGAGTTTAAGAGATGGCAGCAGAAAATGCTGTTCTATCTTACAACTCTAAATCTGGCCCGATTTCTCCGTGAAGAGGCTCCAATACTTAGAGAGGATGAAAGTGATTGGGAAGTTGTTGCCACTGTAGACGCTTGGAAACATTCTGATTTTCTGTGCAGAAACTACATCCTCAATGGCCTTGACAACATGTTGTATAATGTTTACAGCCCTCTGAAAAGAGCAAAAGAATTGTGGGATTCTTTGGAGAAAAAATACAAGACAGAGGATTCCGGCACAAAGAAATTTGTTGTCGGTAAATTTCTGGATTTCGTTATGGTAGACTCCTAGACGGTATTTTCTCAAGTTCAAAGTTTTCAGTTAATTTTGCATGATATTCATTCTGAAGGTATGTCTCTTAGCGAGTCTTTCCAAGTCACTGCTTTAGTGGAAAAGTTACCACCGGCTTGGAAAGATTTCAAAAATTATTTAAAACATAAACGCAAAGAGATGACCATGGATGAATTGATTGTAAGACTAAGAATTGAGGAAGATCACCATAAGATTGAAAAGAGGAATGGTAAAAATCCCATTGAGTCCAAGGCTAATGTGGTTGAACAAGTGCACAAACCATATAACAAAAATAGGAAGTTTACTAGAGATGGTCCTAAACAAGGCGACAACAATGGCAATAAGAAGTTCAAAGGAAAATGCTATAACTATGGCAAGACCGGACATTGAGCTTCTGATTGCCGCCACTCTAAGAAGAATCGCGGAAGTACAAGCAAGAAGACCACCAATCAAACTAATGTGACAGAATTAGATTACATCTCTGACGAGTGTAGACACCCCATTTTTGACCGTCCTCAAGACTTGGTTGTTCTTGTAGGTATTTCCAGCCACAAGTTCGATTGTTCGTCGAGCACTCGACTTTCGCGGCGGAATGTCACCGGGTTTGAGTTTTCCAAACCCTGTATCCTTTCTGCCCTATTTTTGGACCATATGTTGGTCCTTTCAGCATGCTCCTTTTGGTGCACTGCCGGCCACTACTGATGGCCGGCATAAGACCTTGTCTCAGCAGATTTCACGTCAGATCTTTTGAGCTAGCTAGTTTCCACTCATCTCTCCTCCATACACGTGTATGGAGGGATGAAGCTCTTTTCAAGCTTGTTTAACAAGCTTTGCATTGCCTTTCTTCTATATAAGGAGAGGCTCCTCCTTCATTTCAGAGGTTCAGAAAAAGGGGCTAAGAGTTATAGAGATAGCTTTGTATCTATATCTCTCTTTGTTCTTGTTTTGTGCTTCAAAAGTGTAGTTTTGTCTTAGTTTAACACACAAACACACACTCAAACACCTTGCTTGTGTTACTGAGGCTTCTTGAAGTTGTTTTTGGTGTTCTTGGGTTGATTTGAGCTTGAAAAGCTTGCTGGAGCTGTAGTTTTAAAGGTCTTCAAGGGTGAGTTTCTATCCCTTAAAACCCCCATTCTTGCTTAAGCTTTTAGCCCTTCTTGCATGCTATTTTAAGCTTAGTTTTCTACTGGAAAAAGTTCTGTTTTTGCATGCTTAAGAAGTTTGTTTAAGGTCACTTTTTCGTTTAGGGTGATCTACCCCCCTCTTAGGCCTTGTTAGGCCTTGTTTTGAGCCATCCCTTTAGGCTCTTGTTGCAACCTTTGCATGACCTTTCTACCACTGAAATCTAGAGGATTTTTACTGGTGGAAAGGTGGTTTTGGAGTCTTATATAGGAGAGGGTCATCCCCTCTCCTTATGTCTTGTTTACTTGCTTTGAATGCCTCATGTGTAAGCATGTTTGTTAAGTTTATGTTGGCCATGTCTTAGGATGTATTTTTGGTTATTTTGTTGTGGCATGCCACTATTTTTGCTTGTTTTTGTCACTCCATGCATGCCTAATGCACTTGTAGTGTAAATCACACAAACTAGTCTTGTGTGCTTCATGAAGTAGCATGTCATTCTAGCTTGATTTGAGTCCATTTCAGCATGTTCCTGGTGTTGTTTTACCATGCCATACCTCTATTAGGGTTTGGTTTAATAGCTCCTTGCATGCTTTATGCACTCGTAGTGCATTTCCATGAAATAGACTAACATGCATCATGCTTTGACATGTCATTTTAGCATGCTTTTGGCTTAGCTCTGAGAGGACTTTGTTCATGTTTTAGCATGTTTAAGGTCTGATTTATGTTGTCTTGGTCATGCATGACTTGCTTTGTATAGCCTTGGTTCAATCTAGCTTGTTAGCTTTGTGTATTGAGTCTTCTAGCATGCATTACTTGGACTATTTTAATGATTTGGCATCATCCATAATGTGATTTCAGTTCATGTTTCATGTCCATGTATTCACATTTGTCACTCATTCAATGCGTTGGAGGGTTTCCCCCTTTATGCCTTAACATGAATCATTGTGTATGCCTCCATGCCTTAGCTTGCGAGCCATCATTTCAGTGCTTATTTGGAGTTATTTTGCCATGATATAACTCTAGTTTTTATTTGTTAAGTCATCCCATGCTTGGTCTTAATAGGTGTAGTGTAATCCACCTTATTTGCCTTATTTGCACCATGTCTTATACCCTTCACGTTAGTATGTTTTGGCTTATTTCCATGCATGTTTTGGACTCATTTTGACATGTTCTAGGACTGTTTTAAGTTGCATTAGCCATATGCTTCATGTTTTGCATACTCGTAGTATAAGTGCTTATGCTTGCTTCGAGCTTTGAGCACCATAGCATGCTTCATATGTGTTGTGTACATGATTTGGCATCATCTAACATGACATTTCAGAGCTTATAGCAATGCCATGTTCCCACTTCATTCATGCTTTAAGTGCCTTTGAGTATTGTGCATTGTTGCCTAGTTTTTTGGCTTAGCTTGTATGCTTGCATGCCTAGGTCTTTGAGCCCCACCTTAGTATGTTTCAGTCATTATCTTGACCTATCTCAGCTCTGTCCATGGTTGGTTCAGGCATGCTTGCCATGTATTGCATGTCTCTAGAGTAATCCTCTTTGTTAGCTTTCATGGTTTGGGATTCTTGCATGCTTTACTTGCTTTGTTTGAATAATCTGGCATCATTTCTTACCTCATTTCAGTGCACTTAGTGTGGTCACAATTGCACATTTGTCACTCTTCGAGCTTTCTTGAGGGTTGTGCGGGCCATTGCATGTGCATGCTTATATATGCTTTTG
The DNA here is from genome assembly GCF_055761805.1 of Camellia sinensis. Classification (NCBI taxonomy): domain Eukaryota; kingdom Viridiplantae; phylum Streptophyta; class Magnoliopsida; order Ericales; family Theaceae; genus Camellia; species Camellia sinensis. Next base: position 155,923,841 of record NC_138966.1, read on the forward strand.
GTGCCTTCATTTTTGTGTCATGGCCACTGATTTGGGGCATGACTGAGGTCTACCCTTTTGGTTTAAGTCCATTGAGTATGCTATGTATATTGCATTGAGTATGCCATATCGTTCATTGCATGTAGTATGCCATCCTACATTGCATTGTGCATGCCATGCAGTTATTTGCATTGTGTATGCCAAGTTATTTTGCCTTGCATTAAGTATGCATGTCCCTAACATTGCTAATTTGACCCTGTAGCATTGCATTGTGCATGCATGCATTAGCATTGTTCGCATATCATTAGCTTTGTTGAGTTAATCATATCACGTTGCATTGAGTATGCCGTGCAGTTGCATGTTTTCATGCTTAAGTCATATTGCATGTTTGCCACGCTTGTGTTGCATTGTTGTTTGGATTAAGTATTAATCTGAGCATGAGAAATGAGGGACGTTTCATACGTCAAGTAATGAAACGTGCCTCAATTCTTAGTCGCCGAGGCTCTTGATGACGCATGATAGAGTTTTAGGCTTTATATGTTTATTTGTGCATTCATTTTACATTGAATTTGCACATGTTGGATCTTTGGCCATCATACATCGAGATGCGTGATTGATTGTCTTGGATCCGATTATGCCTCTCCCTTGATGTTTTGAGGTGATATGGGGTGGCATAGTGCGTACATACCCTTGGGAGACCCTCTCTTTTCTCTATTTTGTGCTCTGTTGCAGCTTGGTGTCACTGCACACCAGTGGCTGGCACCCTCCCATTGTTGGCCGGCAGCTCTTCATTTGTGGCTGGCAGTGTACACTCTTGGTCGGCAGAGAGGTCGGCAGCCACCTCTCATGGCCAGCAGGCCACTGGTGCACTCCTCAGCATTGTTTTGGTGAAATCCAGCCGCTAGTTCTCAAGGACACCCTGCAGACAGAGCCTCTAAAGAGCATTTGGAGAGCTTTTCGGGACGGAAATCGGGAGCATGCATCCTTCCTTGTTCAAGGCAGAGCTGAGGCAGCCTGATTTAGTGTTTTACTTGTTAATTAGCATTCGGTGTTGTAACTTAATTAATTTGTTTGATTAGTTAAAGTTTTGTAATAATTAGTTGTAGCTTGTTATTCAATTTGGTTGTGTAATAATTAGTCTAATTAGATTATTAGATTAGTTGATTAGCTTAGCATAGCTAGCTTAGCATATTCATTCGGACCCTCCGTCGAGAGGGCATATTTTTGTAATAAGCGTGCATGCGTGCGATGCATGTCTTCCAGCTCCATTTCTTTCTCCCTTTTACTTACCTACTTTCAGTGGTTAGTTTTAGGGCATGTTTCAATTAGCATCCTTATACTTGCATGCGTGCATTCATTCATCTGTCTTGCATGCATCGGGTTCGGTGCATCATATTAACCGCATTGTATTTCAATACCAAGTTGAATACATGTATCAATTGTTGCATTTCACATGCCATTTTAGGATAGCCGAGCCTATCTTAGCTACATTTTTGCATGTGTTACATTAGCCATCTTAACATGAACTAGGATCATGCATGATTTCTAACTAGTTCTCTGTTTTGGCTCGAAGTACACTGTAAGTGTTTGCACTTTAGCATACTGCATGTGTGTTATTTGTTGCCATGATAGCATGCTTGCCATGAGGCTAACTGCTTAAGTGTTTAACTGCCTAAATGCCTGTGGGTGAAGGTTGGATTACTTGAATTGGAACAATTCATTGAAATCTTCGATTTAGCCTACTTGCGAGTAGCAAACTTCAAATAATTTTCAAACAAACGGATATGCAATGTTTTGTTCCAAATTAGGCGATCCAGTCTATACTTATGCTGTGCGCATCACGTAGTAAGATTATCTAATTAACCGGAATAAGAGCACATGTGTTTTCAAAAACAATATATCATGCTTAGTACAGGCCGATCTTTGATCGGGAGAGCGGGGGTGCTCATTGTATGACCTTCCCCTCTCGTACCCAAGTTCCTGAGCCGAGGCAACTTTGGTGATGACGGACACGTGGCCTTAGGCATGAGTCAGGGTTTCCTAAATTTCCCAAAACAAAACATTTAGGTGGCGACTCTATATCTGGCAAAGCAGTTCATGTTTGGCACTTCTTTATTAAAACCAGTTTTCCAAAATGATTTGCCGGATTTGGACTCTTTGGTGATTTATCAGTCTTGCATTACACTTTGCGAGATTAGATTCAGAATCATGACTTGAGTCCAAACTGTAGTAAGCTAATGAACAAAACGGAATTCGCGCGCCATTTCGCGCGCAGAGCCGTGGGGTTCGGGCACGTCTACAACGAGGTAAATAACATCAATCTCTCCGCTATGGTGTTTGAGGCTAATTTGGTTGGAAATCCCAAGGAATGGTGGGTTGTCACTGGGGCAACTCGTCACATTTGTGCGGACAAGAAGATGTTCACTACTTACAATGAGGCTGCAAATGGGGAACAACTTTTCATGGAAAATTCTTCTACTTCTATTGTGGATAGATAAGGAAAGGTGATCTTGAAAATGATATCAGGGAAGGAATTTACCCGCAACAACGTACTGCATGTACTAGACATTCGAAAGAATTTAGTTTCTGGTTCTTTGTTAAGTAAAAATAGTTTTAGGCTTGTTTTTTAGTCTGATAAATTTGTATTAACAAAAAGTGGTATGTATGTTGGTAAGGGATACATGTGTGATGGTCTCTTCAAGTTGAATGTAATGACGGTTGTACCAAAACTTGCTATTAATAAGAATAACACATCTTTTGTTTATATTCTTGAGTTGAATTTATGGCATGGTAGATTAGAACATGTAAAATTTGATGCTTTGCGTAGATTAATTGGTTTGGATTATATACCAAAATTTGAAATTAATCCTAATCACAAATGTGAGATTTGTGTAGAAGTGAAACTAAGGCTCCATTCAAATCAGTTGAAAGAAAAATCGAACCTCTAGAATTAATTCATACTGATGTATGTCATCTTAAATTTGTTCAAACTAGAGGAGGCAAAAAGTATTTCATAACATTTATCGATGATTGCACAAGATATTGTTATGTATATTTACTTAGAAGTAAATATGAAGCCTTGGAAATGTTTAAACACTACAAAACTGAAATTGAAAATCAACTTGGTAAAACCATTAAAATGGTTAGAAATGATAAGAGTGGTAAATATGATGCACCATTAAATGAATTTTGTGCATAACATGGCATTATTCACCAAACTACAGTACCCTATTCTCCATAGCAAAATGAAATTGCTAAAAGGAAGAATAGAACCCTTAAAAAAATGATAAATGCCATATTACTAAGTTCATGCTTACCATAGAACTTGTGGGGGGAAGCAATATTGTCTACTAATTATGTTCTTAACAGAATACCTCATAAGAAAACCAACAGCACTCCGTATGAATTGTGGAAAGGTCAACCACCTTCCTACAAATATTTAAAAGTGTGGGGGTGTTTGGAAAAAGTTGAAGTTCCTGTTCCGAAAAAGACTAAGATATGACCAAAAATAGTGGATTGTGTGTTTATTGGCTATGCTCAGAATAGTAGTGCATATCGTTTTCTGACTTATAAATCAGAAATACCTGATATAAATGTGAACACTATTATAGAGTGTTTTTTTTGAACATGTCTTTCCTTACAAGAAAAGAGACAAGAATTAAGTTCACATAAAAGAACTTACAATTGTACACAAAGTCAAGAGACTAATGACAATCAAACACAAGAGACTAGTAATGGTCTCAACCAGCAAGATTTAACTGATGATGAACCAAGACGAAGTAAGAGAGCAAGAACATTAAAATCCGTTGGTCCAGATTTTCTAACATACCTGTTAGAAAATGAACCTCAAAGTTTTAAGGAAGCAATGACCAGTCCTGAGGCATGCAAAATCATAGTTGGGAATTGGTGGATCTTCCTCCCCGTTCTAAACCTTTTGGATATAAATGGATATTCAAGAGAAAAATGAAAGCAAAGTGTTCAATAAAGCAAGACTTGTGGTAAAAGGTTATAGACAAAAGGAATGTCTGGACTATTTTGACACATATTCCCCTGTGACAAGAATAATATCCATCTGCATACTTTGCTATAGTAGTGTTGTACAATTTAGAAGTACATCAAATGGATGTTAAGACAACTTTCTTAAACGGCGATCTAAATGAAGAGATCTATATGGAGCAACCCGAAGGGGTTGTAGTGTCAGGGCAAGAAAAGAAAGTTTGGCGGCTTATAAAATCTCTTTATGGATTAAAACAAGCTCCTAAGCAATGGCATGAAAAGTTTGATCATACTATGCTTACTAATGGGTTTAAGATAAACGAATGTGACAAGTGTGTCTATGTTAAAAACACTGACCAAGGACATGTCATAGTTTGTCTTTATGTGGATGACATGCTTATCATTGGAAGCAGTCAAAACATGATCAAATCAACTAAGCAAATGCTAAACAAACGATTTGATATGAAAGATATGGGGGTCGCAGATGTAATTTTAGGAATGAAAATTACTAAAACATCTGACGGATATACATTATCTCAATCACATTATATTGAGAAAATTCTTGGTAAATTTATCAAGGATGATATGAATGTAGCTAGAACACCTGTAGACATTAGTCTTTATTTACCAAAAAATAAAGGTGATGCGGTGTCTCAGCTAAAATACTCTCAAATCATTGGTAGCCTAATGTACCTAATGAATTGCACTCGTCCTGATATAGCTTATGTTGTTAGTATATTGAGTAGGTACACTAGTAACCCCAAAGAAGACCATTGGAAAGCGATCATTCGGGGTTCTTAGATATCTAAGATTTACCCGTGATCATGGTTTGAACTTTATCGATATCTTGCAGTACTAGAAGGTTATTATGATGCCAATTGGATATCGGATACTAAAGATTCAAAATCCACTAGTGGATATGTCTTTACTTTGGGAGGCGCTGTTGTTTCTTGAAAGTCCATGAAACAAACATGCATCGCACGATTCACAATGGAATCTGAGTTCATTGCTTTAGACAAAGCAGGAGAAGAAGCAGAATGGCTTCGTCACTTCTTAGAAGACATTTCAATGTGGCCAAAACCTGTGCCAACTATTTGCATTCATTGTGATAGTCAATCTGCAATAAGCAGGGCACAAAATCATATGTATAATGGTAAGTCACGACATATTTGTCATTAACATAATACTGTAAGGCAATGGCTCTCAAATAGAATAATCTCAATAGATTATATAAAATCTAAAGAGAATATTGTGGATCCGTTAACAAAAGAGCAAGTGTATAAATCATCAAAGGGAATGGAAGTAAAGCCTATTACATAAAAGTCATCATAATGGTAACCCTACTTAAATGACTCGAGATCCCAAGAACTAAGTTCAAAGAGACAACTAAGTCATGTGTGGCTCACCAGAAATCACCAAGGGATTTAAAATTCCCTACCCATTCCTATGGTGAGAGTGATAACTGCAACATATGTTGTATGCAGGGGTTTAAGAATAAGCTTTGCTTTTAATTATTACTTATATCTTGATTTAGGCATAAAAATCAAGATGAGTATAAGAGATACTCACAATAAGAATCACCTATATGAGTGTCGAATTGGGGCTGTTTCTATGAGAATGAAAAGGCTAAATTCTCTATAAGCACTCATGAACAACCAGGAGCATTCAAGGCCAAAATGAACACAACAGTGAGAATCATGATGTGTTAGAAGATATTTTGTGTGAAATCTATTATCTTGGCTTACACAAACAGCTGAACAATTCAAGGCATTGTATCCATTGGTTAGCTAGTAAGTCCAATAGGTTATCACTAGGGAAGGTTCAAGTCCGAAAGCTACCTATCCTGATGCAAGATATTTTCAATCTATACTCTTTCAAAAAATTCTACATATTGTTGCATTTTCGTTGTCATCAAATTCCATTCATGTGGGGGATTATAAGAAATGGTTTTGGAAAATATGATTTTTTTCCCTTCACTTTGGTCTATTTTTTAGGTGGGACCCATACACCAAAGTTGGAGAGTCTAAGTAGTAATGCGTTCTATGTTGCGTTGTGATTCACATGGTATATTTGGTTGCTCAAAACCATTATCGGGTGAATGGAAAATTGAAGCCAAAGAGAACTCCATGGAAATGGTGTTTTAGGTAAAATTTCCTAAAGGTTTGGTTTAAAGCTTGTCCCACATTGATTTGGTGGGTAAACTTTAAGTGAGTTTATAAGGCTTGAGTTTGGAACTTGGGGTAGGGCCCAATGGACACCCAAGTTTTGTAGAGAGAGAGGTTATAGGCAAAGTGAGCTAGACCCATTGAACCCAAAAATAAAACACACATGCGCGCCGCTGCCGCCGTCCGTCCGGTCGGGCCGGCGGGCTGGGCTAGGCCTGGGCGCGTGCGCGGGTGCATGGTGTGAGGTTGGGTTGGGCTTGTCCGACCGAATATTTATCTTTTTGGGCCAAAAAAAATTGAATTTTATTTTTCTAAAATTAAATTCTAATTTTTTGGAATATGAATTTCGAATATTAATTTCAAAATTGGCTCCGATTTTTTTCCCCCATCCAAACAGATGAATATCTGTTTGAATTTAAACCAAACAGATTCATGTTTGTTTGAAATTTAAACCCAATAGGTTCCTTACCTGTTCAAATAGGTTTGCACCTGTTTAATTCAAACCAAACAACACATTTTCTTCTATAAATAGACAGACCTTCTATTGATTTTTGTTATTTTCTGAAAATTCATTCTTCCCTTTGTAATTACTTTCTGCATTTTGCTACATTTAATTTTCCTATGAGAAAGAGTGTATACACAAAGTGTGTTCGTTGTGTGAATAATTTGTAATGCTGCAATTATTCATAGTTGATCATTTTATCCTGTGAGATAGACATCCATAATCTGAAAGTACCGTAGAGAGGGCGAATCTGTCTTAAGGACACAGGATTAAACACTGGACTTGATCAGAATTTTGTTCAATAAATACATAAGGTCAGTAATTAATTTACTTTCTGTTTTATTATTTTTCTATTTCAGATTTTGATTTTGTTTTTGTAACAAAATAAAAATCTTTCTTTATTTGTTTATTTTATATTCTGGTTTGATTTTTGTAATCAAACAATCTCTCTCATTTTCTTTATTTCTTCTGTTTGTTGTTAAGTACACAAACATAATTTATTCGTAATACAGTGAAGATTGTCCAGCAGTTAGTTCACTTTGTACGTTCAAGATGTTTTGAATTTTACATTTCTTAACTGCATATTGGGAGTGGGGTTTGTAAGGTTTTGTATTTCCATAGTATACACTTGCTTTACTTTTAATTTGGATCAAAATTGACAGGCATGAAGCAAAGTTCATCCGAAAAATTGTTAAAGAGGTTTTATGTGAACTAAAACGTACATTCCTAAACGTTGTTGTGTTCCCAGTTGAAATAGATTCTCATGTTGAAAACATAAATTTGATGTTGAGCTTTGGATCAAATGATGTTCGCATGATTGGTACATACGGCTTGGATGGAATAAGCAAAACAACCATTGCAAAAGCTGTGTATAACCATATTTTCCTCCAATGTAAAGGAAGTTGCTTTCATGCAAATGTTAAAGAAGTTGCAGGACAACTCAATGGCCTAGTTCAATTGCAAGAACAACTTCGTTTTGAATTATTAGGGACAAAGAATCTAAAGATTGGCAATGTTGACAGAGGAATTAATTTGATGAAAGAAAGTCTCCATTCTAAAAAGCTTCTCATTGTTCTTGATGATGTGGATCAATTAAGTAAATTAAATACCTTGGCAGGAAATCGTGATTGGTTTGGTCCAGGAAGTAGAATCATCATAACAACTAGAGATGAGCACTTGTTGAAGGGACCGAAAGTTGATGAAAGATACATGGCTAAGGAATTGAATCACAAAGAGTCTCTGTAGCTTTTCACTTGGCATGCCTTTGGCAAAACTAATCCATTAAAAAATTATGCAGACTTGGAAATGGTAAGTTATGCCAGTGGGCTGCCACTAGCTCTTGAAGTTTTGGGTTCTTATTTGTTTGGAAGAAACATAGTAGAATGGAAAAGTGCATTTGATAAATTACAACAAATTCCTCATGAGAAAATTCAGGAAAAACTTAGGATAAGTTTTGATGCACTAGATTATGACAACATGAAGGATATCTTCCTTGATATTGCATGCTTTTTCATTGGAATGGACAGAGACTATGTCATTACTATACTGAATGGTTGTGGTTTCTTTTCAGAAATTGGAATTAATGTTTTGTTTAGTAGATGTTTATTGGGAATTAATGTACAAAGATGCATGATCTACTTCGGGATAAGGGGAGGGAAATTATAAGTGAAGAATTCCTAAAGGAGCTTGGAAAGTGTAGTAGATTGTGGTTTCATGAAAATGTTTGCTATGTACTTGAAAAAAACAAGGTAAGTGTCACGACCCAAACCCGCCCCTTTAGGTTTAGCGTCGTAACCGGCCAGTAATCATTGGATTACCAAAGGCCTCTGAATAGATTCTCACAAAATAAGGGGCTGCGAATATACATAGTCTATTGAGCTGTGAAGACATATATGAGACAGAAATTTTAAAACTTTATAAACAGTTGTGACGTCATATTTAACATAGTTATACGTCACTCACAGATACAGAAAAAACAAAAGTGGGACTTAGCCCAATATACAGATATACGGAAACTGTTCTAAAATAACCCAAAAGAAAACAAACTCTTAAACATAAGTTACAAAACATGACCACAAGACTTGAATTAATCCAGAACCTCCTTGGGAGGCACAAAGGATGGCCGACAAAATGGAACTCCAGGTGATCATCATAGAGCCTGGCCACGCGCCTGATCACCTACATACATAAATAATAAAGTGAGTGGAAGCCCAGTGAATAATAACAGAGTAAAGGGATTTAGCTGAATGATGTCCCAAATCAGATTCAGAAAATAGATGTCAAATCAGAAACAGATTCATATACGTATACAGAAATCAGAGTTCATGCTTAATCATACGTGGTACATCCATTAGCATTAACAGAACAGAGGGTGGTTAAGTATAACTAGTTCCATAAAAGAATCTCTAGATCCAGGTAATAGATGGCAGATATGCTGAGCTCCATAATTGAGCCTCCAGTACGGGTAACAGATAACAGATATATTAAGTTCCATAATGGAACCTCTGATACCGGGTAACAGCTAACAGATATCACATGATGCTAAGGATGCCACGAATACATATCAAAAATTGGACAATCATTCATTATACAGAGCATAACATGTTAGAAAATAGATCTTATTTCATCATACAGAAAATAAATAAGGTTGAACCTAGCTTTACTAAGTTATTACTCACAGATGGCTTTATTGGCAGATCAGATGAGGTAGGCAGATTAGAGCAAACAGAGCAAATAGCTTATGACGCGTGATTTACACAAATAGATAATTGAAACACACACTCAGAAGGTACTTAACTCATGTCATTTCTTTCTTGGTGTGTTTCTAATCTTTATCCTCATTATATCATCATTACTATGTATTAATCTTAGCCTAAGAATGCCTAGGATGAAATGAGGATGCTAAAATGCACCTAAAAACATTTAACAAATCTTGTTGAAAACAAGGGTCTCGCTCAAGCGCAACTTCCTTCGCTCGAGCGGACATGCAAAAATGTAAGTGGTCGCTCGAGTGTAACTTCTGTTGCTCGAGCAGTCTATAAACTCTATAAAAGTACTAGTTGCTAGATTTTTCCACTCGACGCTCGCTCAAGCGTGAGACTAACGTCCTCGCTCGAGCACAACTCTTGTCGCTCGAGCGGACTACAAAACATGTAAACTTCTGGAAGCGTGCATTTTAAGCTCGAGCCAACTTTTGGTCACTCGAGCGAAGGTGCAAAGACAAAGGTGGTCGCTCGAGCGCAAGATCTGTCGCTCAAGCGCAGGATCTGTCGCTCGAGCAGAGAGGCAGAATCCGGAATTTCTAGATTGCACTCCCAAGCTCAAAACTCGAATTCAAAGCCATTAAACTCAACCTTTGGGCACCAAAACTTGAGAAAACAAGTCTAAACTTTGAAAACATTAAGAATTAAAGATCATTTCATGAAATCAAGGCCCAAAAGCATGTCATTTACTCAAAATCAAACTTGAATGTTTAAGAACAGAACATGAATATAACATGCATAAAATGGTTTGGGCTTAAAGTTTCCAAAACATGATCAAATGAGGTGTTGAACTCAAAAACATGTTGAACTCTTAGAACAAACCCAAAATAAGGACATGCAAGAGGAAATTTTGTGACCTTAACTTCAAATTCGTGAGAATTATGCATGCATATATGATTCACTGTCATTTCACCTAGTTAAGCTCAATTCTAGCACTACACAACTTAATTCTTTGAATTCATGTGCTAAGTGACTCAATCCCAAAGCTAGAAGGTTGAATTGTTACCTTAAATGATCAATTACACTCTAAACGGTCAATTGTTTAAAGCCCCAAGCCAAAACCTCCAAGTTCTCTAGCAATTCCCTTTTTGATCACTTCCCTCTAGGTCTCTCTCTCTCTCTCTCTCTCACACACACACACACACACACACACACACACACACACACACACTTTTGAGCTCAAGGATGAGGGAATGAGAGTGTAGAAATGAAATCAAGAATTTACTTGTGCCTTATATAGGCTTGATTAGGTCATATCATTAGTGGCTAATTAATTGACATTAATTATGCTAATTTAATTCGTTCCGAATCAATTTCGATCAAACATATCATAAAATTCTAAAAATCACAAATAACACATAAACCAAATCAATTTCATGTTTGGATGCCAATAAGGCCTTCAATCCGCAGGATGGAACAAAATCAAAGACAGATATTCCTACACAGAACAGATAGAAACTCATATAGCACATAACACGTGTAATGAATGCAAAATTTCACCTAAATTACTTAGTTAGCATTCTTAATCATGGATTATACATTAATAATGGGTCGGGGTTGTTACAGTAAGAGTCTAATCTTAATTCTTTCTGGTGAGTTAGTAAGTTTCAAGTTTAGAACACTAATTTCAATTATTTTATAGTCTTTCTTCCTTTTAATTTTTCCATTTTTTTTTCTAAAAATTGGGGAACAGAAGCAGTTAAAGGCGTGATCCTAATTCTACCCATGTTAAAGAAGATAGAATGGAGTAATAAAGCATTTGCTCAGATGCATAAGCTAAGACTGCTTTAAATAAATCATGTACACCTCAATGGAAATTTTGAACATCTATTTGAAGAGTTAAGGTGGCTCTGTTGGCATTACTGCCCATTGGAGTATTTACCATCCAATTTTCATCCAGAGAAACTTGTTATTTTATACATGCAATTCAGCAGATTTAAAACACCCTAGATAGATGGCAAGGTATCATATTCTTATCAAATTTATTGTTGTTTGGGATTTTGGATAAATTCTTTACTGGGATCATGATGAAAAACATTTATATAATTTTGTATATTTTTTTCTTGGTTTTAACAGCACTTCAAGATCTTGAAATTCTAAATCTAAGTAATTCCAAATGCCAAACAAAAAGCCTAATCTTCTACGCACTATCGATGCTTGAGGAATTATGGCTTGAACGCTGTACAAGTTTAATAGAGCTCCACGAATCAATCAGACTTCTGGAAAAACTTGTTCACTTGAATTTGAAAGATTGCATGAACCTCGGGTATCTTCTAGGCAGTATCTACAAGTTAAAGTCTGATGAACGTCTAAATCTCACTAGTGGTCCAAAACTAGAGGGGTTTCTAGAGCACTTGGGACATGTGGAAAGCTTGATAGAGCTTTTTGCAGATGGAACAGCCATTAAACAACTACATTTCTCTATTGGACTACTGAAGAATCTTAGGAGCTTATCGTTGAATGGATGTAATAGCAATTGACAACTAAATCCTGGTTTTCTCTCATTTCATCTTGGGTTTTACCGAGAAAAAATGACGACTCCATAAGATTTTTACCATGCTCTATTTCAGGTTTGTGTTCCTTAACAAAGCTACATCTCAGTGATTGTAATCTGTCTGAAGGAGATTTTCCAGTTGATCTTAGGAGTTTATCCTCATTGCGAGCGTTGGATTTAGGCAGAAACAATTTTCATAGCCTACCATATGGCTTCAGTCATCTATCCAAGCTAGAGGACCTTCGGTTGAATAACTGCACAAGTCTTCAATCTATCTCAGATCTTCCTCCTAATTTATTGGAAGTAAGGGCTTATGGTTGTGCATCACTTGAAAAATATCCGATCTATCAAAATTGAAGACTCTAGTAATTTGGTTGGGTCACCCCCAATTTTGGCATTTTCTCTTAAATGGTAATAATAATGGAATGGAAGATCCTCACTGTTTTCAAGGTGCACGAATCATTCCCTTGGACAAGCTCAACAATTTACAAAATCCTCTCTCTCTCTCTCTCTCTCTCTCTCACACACACACACACACACATGTACACACATAGATGTGCAACAATTTAGCAAAAAAATCTCTCTGAAAATTAAGTAAAATGTGTGAAACCAAATTTATTTTATATGTGACTTATATAATACCAAAGGAGAGGAGGATTTCATCTGATCCAGATTATATGGATTAGAGGACACTGTTTAGGTTTGTGGAATCCACCATGGGGTCTATCATGAGTTCCATTTTGATGACCTAAATCTTTCATTTTATCGAACACTTTGTGTATTTCATTCACAAAAAAAATTAGACCGATCTGATAATCATAATATATTTAATTTATTAAATTTGTCACAAAAAATGGATGACAATTGTGTTTTTAAAAGTAAATAATATATATTTTTAATGACAAACAAATAAATTAAATAGTATACGATTATCTGATCAACTTAATTTTTGTGTAAATGAAATAGATGAAGTGCCCAACAAAATGAATAGTTCACTACAAAAAAATTGACTTTTTGCGACGGTAAAATACCGTCGCTAATACTCCTAATGCCGTCGCTAATACTTTTTGCGACGGCAAAATGACTTTTTGCGACGGCAAGAGATGGGTCGCAACTGCAGGGGTTGCAAAAGAGTTTTTGCGACGGTAAGTGCCGTCGCTAATGTTTTGCGACGGCATTTTTTACCTTTTTGCGACGGCACCGTGTAGTCGCTAATAACGTTTGAAATTTCTTGACTTTTTTGCGACGGCCTTATTTTACCGTCGCTAAAAATGTTATTTGAGACGGCAAAAAATACCGTCGCTAATAGTCTTTTTCTTTTAAAAAAACACTGTTTTTGCGACAGTGTGGTGCCGTCGCAAAAAGTATAAAAAATATAAAATTTTTTATTTTTTGCGACAGTGTAATGCCGTCGCAAAAAATATTAAAAAATAATAAAATTTCTATTTTTTGCGACAGTATAATGTCGTGGCAAAAAGTAAAACCTATAACAAAATTAATAAAAATATTAAAAATTTCTATTTTTTCCGACGGTGGTGCCGTCTCTCACTCTCTAAGAGCTGATTATTTACATTCCATTCACAAAAACATCATAACAGAAAATAAAAATAAAAATTGATCAAACCATCAAATTCAATATTTTACAAATAATAATTAAACTGTACACGTTCATAAAAGCATATTTAAATTATAAAATTCACCCAAATCCTAAAAAAAATAAAATAATAAAATAAAATCTAAAATTCACCAATCAACACATTGGATATTTAAATGCTCTTACAAAAAATTAAAAATTTCCAACAAGATCTCAATTTTAAGCCTATTTCAAAAATCAAGCTGCAAATTCCTACTTCTAGAATCAGATCTTCCCCTCGGCAAAATTTATCCTTTTGACCTACAAATAAATAGATAACAGTTGCAAATTATAATATTTTGGAGAAACCAACTATTTAAACACCAGTAATGAAGACAATGAAAACTGTGAAAAGAACACTTACGTTGTCATCAGGAACAACTGCATATCTCTCAGAGTAAACTTTAATCGGGTCTACTGGTTTTTCTGTGACATCACACTATCTCCTGAACATCACAAAGAACAAACCAAAGTTAACACCAATATTTCACTATCACATCATCATCAATTATTATCATTCAATTATAGATTAAGGTATACTTAGTTTCATGTATCATTCAGCTCCAAGGCACTAAACTAACAATGTGATCTCATCAAATATATCCTATATGTTGTAAATTCATGCATGAGCAACGATTATATAAAACCTGCTAAGGAGTGTGTGTTTTGGTATTGGTAATATATAGGTACTGTATATTTCTGCTGAGGGTGGTTAAAATCTTTCATCTCTTCTGACAGGTATAATAGGATTTGAGATATGGAGAGGACATAAATAATAAGAGAAATGGATGAGGAAATAACAACACATACTTGTAGATTTAGTGACCTGTTCCGAGAATCAAGTTCTTCTGGGGTGAATTCAACTTGATTGAAGCAGTGATAGAAGCAATATAAATGTTTTTGATTGGCAACCATTATGAATGTTACAGAAAATAAACATAATCATAAATTTCAAGTGCTCATCAGATGTTGGATTTCAAAGGAGCTCAAAGAGACAAATAAAGTACCTTCTGAAATGGTTTAGTTTTCAACAATTTGAAAAGAGTAAAAAGAGGATAAACATTGGAATCAATGTTTGAGGAAGAATCTAGCTTCCACGAAGACTTGTCACCATCCGTGAAAATTGAATGATGAATAAGCTATCTCTTTACGTCGATAGCTTATTGACTTTCTTGGTCTGCTGGAATTACATCGCCAAGACTAAAGAGAATTTTTTATATAATTGAGGTGCAAACTAACATTCATGTCATCCTTGTGGAACATAGAGCATTCGGAATTAGTCACTAAGTCATAACCAATACATCCAACATAAGTACCAATTGAATTAGCAAGGTGAAGCCTAAAAAAATAATGATAAAAACTAGTTAAAGCTATAGAATTGCAAAATTAAGGGAGTAAATATATTAAGGAACAAGTAAACATAATAACCTTCAGAATCAGACATAATAGGAACAGCAGATGCTCTCATTCTTCTGCACATTTCCTCAATCTGCAGAAATAAGAAAAAGATGACAAAAAGCAAATCTGATTTCAAAAAAGGACATAAGAAATTTATGGTTCATCTAGAACAGGTCTCTGATAAGCAGCTTTGAGATTGAAATTCTACCCAGCTCTCACTTTGGGGTCGAATACCTACACTGCAATACTTTGGAATTTCAGTTTGCCTAAGCACTCTTGCTTTATGTCTTTATCTACAAAAATATGTGGATGTGTGCAAATATGTGAATATAAACAGACTTATTAACTCAATTCACATTCAGTTAGATCAATTGCACGGCTATCCATGGCAAGATAGTCTAAAATTGCATTAAAAACAAGTTGGTCAGTGAGTTATTTTGGTCAAATTTAGTATTATATTGACTGTAAATAAGATTAATTGAAACATGAAATTTAAAAATTATGGGCCTGCTGTTTATCACTCGATTAAAATAGAAATAATTCCACATACACTGGCATAATCTTCCACATCCAAGCAAGAAAAAGTTGACACATAATATCGATGCACAAGGATTAAGAATGTGGTGAGCAGGGCATTATCACCAGTCTTGAACTGATGTTTCCCAACACTAATCCCCCATAGTAAGGATTTCCAACATCCATCCACCCACCAAAAAAATTGAGAATTCCCAGTGCCAAACTAGCGGGAAATATTTGTTTCCTTGACATGACCTCAGAGATAAGGTTTCTTACCGCAAATATGTCATAGATAACAGAGAACGAGAAGGAGATAAAAATATACTACAAGTAGGAACAAAGTAAGCTTAGGCTTCAAACTGCTTATAATCTCACATTATGACAGCTTAAAAAGGGAAAGAGGTAGACTACCTAGGAAAAGACACGAGATGGAATGCCTATTTAGACTTTTGAATGGTAATACCTATTATTATCCCAAAGTCAGTCAACCAAAATCACGCTACCATATTTCTACCTTTGTACAAAATGCTTAGCTCTCTAGACATGCATACAATCATAGTGCAGCCATGACTTAAGAATTGTGGGTTTCAACTCTTTATCTATCCCAAATCACTTGTTCCCAATGTCAGATGCATATATGTTTACAAACCAAGCAGGAGTGTCACTGTTCCCTTTACTTCTTATCAAGCTCTCATTTGACTCGACAATGCACTGGAAAGGATTCATGCAGTCCAGTATGATAAATCAACTAAAAAGTAAGTTACCCGTAACCAAACTTCTTCATTTGGTGCATTCTTGTCAACAAGCATAATGGAATTAGGCTCTCTCTTCCATTGTTCATCAACCTTGTCCCAATATTTACCTGTTGATATCGCAGCAAACACCAGAGTGAAATAACACATATTAGCCACACAAAATCCTAAAAAAGGAGAAAACGGTCAAGCTGAAAATAATTGTGCAGAAGATGAGTCTATTTTGTAGCCTAGTGATAAAACATATGCAGACAAATACACACCTTTTGCCTCCAAGACAACTTTAAGTCTCAATATGAAATCCAGAATTGAAATCATTCACATTATGACTGGGTTACCACTGTATATAGTCATATTCAGCAGACATCGAATCGTAGAGAATCCAATAGTAATCTTTGTGACCATTCTCTAATTGTTTTCTTCCCCATTTTTTCCCCCAGAAAGGCCATTAACTGAAGTTATTTCAGGTGAGTTCCCAAAAAAAATTTATTCTGTTATTTTGTTTTCAATGCCATGAACTTTATCTTTCAGTTTTAAATTTAATTAAGCATACAACAAGGTATCAGAACTCTTGAGTTGAATTGATCATGTTTGATAAGTGTAGGTACATGCTAAATTAAGTGAGTGCTTCATGCTAATTTAACATAAGAAAGCATCACAAGAAAGTCCAAAATAACTATATAATATTGTTTATGTAATGTTTTGAGCAAATAAAGAGCCGCAAAATAAGTTAGGCGAGTAGTTCGTTATTTCTCACCAATTTAATAAAAATGAATAAACATTGTACTATCCCGTAAAATTTTTCACTATGCTTATGTTTGGAAAAAGTAAAGGACAATAGAAAAATATATATTTTATTTCCATTTGTCTCACTTTTTTCATAATCTAAACACAATTTACGTGATTAATTAAAAACATTATATAAATAATGTCACATAATTTCCATATCATGAAACATTAACTTATTTAAGTTGCATCTGCATCATTCCAATTCCATTCATATGTGAAAAATGGACCCCATTATGAATTGTAATAATTGTGAGAGATCATTTTCTTCCCAAAGTCGTACAATGCTGCAATACCAAGTAAATTGTCATGCACAAGCGTGTTCTTCATATGCTTGCAACAATTCCAACCAATCTTCTATAGGCCTTGTTTTTTTAATTTTTTTTAAAATTTTTTTTGTGGAAATAAGGGGAGATTTGAAAGAATTGGCACAATCTTTCTATAACGGAAATGAAGCAACTTGGAAAAGCATTTTGAGTCATTTTTCCACTTTCTGTCCATGACAGATTCACAATGAGATCTAAATAGACCTAAATCTTCAGTTTCTGATTATTTGGGATATGACCAAAAAATAAAAAAAGGGGGAGTTTCTACTAGTCAGAGCATAATACTGTGAATTCTTAGTTTTTTCAACTTCCAAAGCGACAGAAATATTCAAGATTTCTTCTTTTAAATATATATATTTGTGGCAGCTTCCTCATAACTTGAATCCTAATGCATTTTCCACGTATTGCATACAATATTCACAATTTTTAGAGATGTTTTCACAATTTTTAGATAGTTTCATACACCATTCACATTTCTATAACAGAAATGATTCTACTTGAAAAATAATTTTTAGTCATTTCCCCTTTTCAGTCAATCATAGATTCACAACAAGATCTAAATAGACCCTGAATCTTCGATGTCTCATTATTTGGTATATGACAACCAAAAAAAAAAATGAATCTCTACTCATCAGAGCATAATACTATGGATTTTTCGTTCTTTCAACTTTCAAAGCAACCAAAATATTATAGATTTCTTCTTTTTTATATTTCTTTGTGGAATCTTCCCAATAATTAGAAACCTAATGCATTTTCACATATTTCATACAATATTTACAATTTTTAGAGATATTTTCGTACACTATTCACATACTTCTACACAATTTTTACACATACATCGCAACTAATGACTATAAATCAGAGATATATCTGATATATATATATATATAAAACAACCATCGGGCCGAGAGAGAGAGACAGATTGAGAGAGAGAGTTTACCTGTGAGTAGATCGGCGGTGCGATGATCGGTGCGAATCGATCAGATGAGCAACGAGAGAGTAAGAGAGTGATCGGTGCAGAGATGAACGAGATCAGTGCAGAGATAAACGAGAGGGTGAGAGAGAGAGAGAGAGAGAGAGGCGACTGAGAGAGTGATCGGTGCAGAGATAAACGAGAGGGTGAAAGAGAGAGAGAGAGAGGCGACTGAGAGAGTGATGTGAGGGAGACGATTAGATTTAGGATTTTTTTTTTGTTCTAAAGAGATTGGGGATTTTGGGGCGCGGGAATGGAAAAAATGAGGGGAACCGAGCGGGCGGGGTGAAAAAAAAAGAAAAAAAAAAGAAAAAATCATAAATAAATATTTAAATAATAAAATAAAAATAAATAATAATTTTTATTTTCTTTCCGTTATTAAAATTGATTTGTTTCATATGTATTTTAATGAAAAATATTTTCACTAAAATAAAAGTTAATTTTCTGTAGTCAATGAAAAATATTTTTCTGCGGTCTATTTTTTTTATTACTAAAAATCATGAACTAATTTTTTGTAGTAGAGGAAAAGGAGCGGCAGCAGTAGTGAAGGTGGTGGATAAGAGATGATGGTGGTGGCGGCGGTGATGGTGATGGCGAAACAGATTAGTGGTGAAGTTGTGGCAGTGGTAGTGTAAATGGAGTGACAGGGGTGAAAGAGAGGTAATGATAGTAGTAGTGGTAGTGGTGGTAGTGGAGTGGTGGCGATAGTAGTGGTAATGGTAGTCGTAGAGGTGAAGTGGCTACAGTAGAAGTAATGGTGGTGGTGGAATGGTGTTTGCAGTAGTGGTGAAGGTGATAGAGGAGATGGGTGGTGAGAGAGAGAAATGAGTGAGAGACAGATAGAGAAGAGAGAGAAAGACAGAGTGATGAGCGAGAGAGAGATAAAGAGAGAAAGAGATATAGAGAGAGATAGAGAGGTAGAGAGAGAAATCGATAGAGAGAGACATATAGAAAAATAGAGAGAAACAAGAGATGAGAGAGACATATAGAAAGAGAGCGAAAAGAGATGAACGATAAAGAGAATAGAAAAATAGAGAGATAGAGAGAAAAGAGATAAGCGAGAGAGACAGAGAGAAATAGAGAGAAGAGAGATGAGCGAGGGAGACACAGAGAGAAGACAAATGAGAGAGATAGAGAGAAGAAAGATGAACGAAAGACACACAGACAAACAAACAAACACATAGATAGACAAACAGACAGAGAAATAAGAGTGATGAGTGAAAGAGAGAAAGAGAGAAAGAGAAGAGTGGTGGTAGTTGAATGGCATTTGCAGTAGTGGTAAATGTGGTAGAGAAGATGGGTAGTGAGAGAGAAAGATGAGTGAGAGACGAATAGTATAGCGATCCCGGGTTTACCCTTGTTATACCGTGATCCGGACATGTGTCCGTGGATGTTGGTAGTTGTTTGTTATTGTGTTTACATCCTTTTACTTCGTATTTGAGTTATAGGATGTGTTGGGCGGATTTGTTTCAGGTTGGTTGAGTTTAGAAACCAAAACTAGTTGCCCAGATTTTTGGCCTGTACGCTCGAGCGGAGGTGTTGGCGCTCGAGCGGGTAATACACCCATCCAGTATTTGTTGTGCAGTGTTGTACGCTCGAGCGTGGAGTTGGCCGCTCGAGCGGATCTGTGTGAGTGGCCGCTCGAGCGTATGGTTGGGAGCTCGAGCGGAGTCCTGGCTCTGCAAAAGTGCTGGGCGAGTGCATTCTGCGCTCGAGCGGGCGGTTGGCCGCTCGAGCGGAAGTCTGTGAGTGGCCGCTCGAGCGGGGTGTTTTACGCTCGAGCGGAGACCTGGGTTAAAGTCCCGAAATTGTGACTTTTCAAATCACTTTTTCACTTTCTCTTCTCTCTCTTACTTTTCCAAAATCACCATTGTTGAGCCTCTCACTCTAGACTCTACCTTCTCTCTAGGTTTTGATCTAGTAGGAGTGATTTACTCACCTTTGGCCTTTACAAAAAAGTTGTTGATCGTCGAGGGCTTCATTTTAATCTGAAAATCTCGGGTTTTGGAGCACGTTGGGTTTTGTCGTCTTCTCCTTTGGGACTCCGAATTTGAGGTAGGGATAACCTACTCCTCTCTATGGGTTTTGTCTTTAAATTTTGGTATTTTGAGATGTTGGGCTTGGTTTGGTAATTTTGTGAAAGTTTGGGACTTTTTGTGTAATTTTACAAAAGTTGGGGTTTTATTCATAATAAACCTAGATGCATGTTTGGCATAGAAAAATGGAATGATTGTTAAATCATTGATGAAAATGGGACCTAAGGGTTGAAATGGTAATTATGGAAAATGGCCTAATTACATTGTATAATTAATTGGGATAATTAATTGGTGAGAAATGAGGAAATGAAATGTTGATTGAATATCCATTTGTGAATTTATTTTCTGTTTGAGAAATAATTGCTTTGGGCTATCGGTGGAGGATAGTCGAGATTGTTGTAGACAATGCATGATGATTAGGTAAACGGAAACTAATCAATGGAATGTGTCATGGAACTTGACGGTTGATAGAATACATTAATTGTGTGTATTGTGTGATTGTATATAGAACCAATGTGTTTATATACGTTATGTGTAGAGGAGGAGATAGGGGATGTACTCCGCGGTTTAGGGGAAGATAGGGGATGTACCTCTAAACCGGATAGGTATTGGGAGGAGATAGGGGATGAACTCCGTAGACACAGCTCATATGCTTGTCTAGAGAAGTGAAGATAGAGCTCATATGCTTATCTTTGTGAAGTGTGGATACAGCTTGTATGCTTATCTGTGGATATTGTTGATATACATATCTGTTGTAGAATGTGGATACAGCTTATATGCTTATCTGAGGATATTGTTGTTATACATATCTGTTGAGAATGTGGATATAGTTTTTATGCTTATCTGAATGTGAGATATAGTTTTTATATATATCTGTGGAAATGATGATAGAGCTAGCATGCTTATCTGTTGTTAAAGGGAAAATGAAAAGTAATTGGGACTTGTAAGTCGTTGACATAAATAAGTTATTTATGTGATTGTATCAGTGTTGACCAACTATCAATTGCTAATGTTTTAGTCATTGTCCATGGTTGGTTTAGTGTATTTCTACTGGGCTGTGGCTCACCCTATATGGGAATATCATTTTCAGGTGCAGGAAGCATGCCACCTCCAAGGACATAGCTTGGGAGGCTAGAGGCGGACATAGTGTAGTTGTTTTACTTTTGATGTATTACATGTAACTTCAAGCCAAGGGCTTAATGTGTAAACGAGTTAGTACTCTTTTGTTGAAACCAAGTGTTAACTTGGAAAGCTGTAAGCCCGTAGGGCATTTTGTTTTGATGTTAACATGTAATACTTATGTAATGAAACTCAATGAAATAAAGGAATATGGTTGGTTTATATGTAAATGCATGTCTTATCTGATGGGTTTAATGTTACTATTTTGAGGGCGTTACAAATAGAGAAAAGAGATAGAGAGACAGAGTGATGAGCGAGAAAGAGACAAAGTGGTCGCTAAAAGTGCATTTTCTTGTAGTGGATCGATAAATCGATAGGGAGCTCAATAAATAAAGAAGACAGATAATTCAAAACTCTGTTCAAAACTTAATTCAAATCAGTTTTTTAAATATTTTAAATATTTAAATATTTTAAAAATATTTTAATTTTGTGAGAGACAGATAAAAAAGAGAGATAGAGAGAGAGACACACACACAGAGATAGAGTGATGAGTGAGAGAGAGATAGAAAAAGTGGTTGCCAAAAGTGTATTTTCTTATAGTGGATCGATAAATCGAGAAGGAGCTCGATAAATAGAGAAGATAGGAGTAAGAGAGTGAGCAAGTCGAACATAGTGAGGGAGAAATAAACAAATAGACAAGTAGACACAGAGAGAGAAAAGAGTGATGAGTGAGAGAGAGACAGGGAGAGAGAGATAGACAGAAAAGAAATAGAGAGAGAAAGAAAGAGAGAGATGGAAAGATAGAAAAAGAGAAAGAAACAAGAGATGAGCGAGAGATAGACAAAAAAAGAGAGAAATAGAGCGAAAAGAGATGAGCGAGAGAGAGACACAGAAAAAGAGAGAGACAGAAGGAGAAGAGAAATGAGCGAGAGAGATAGAAAGATAAGAGAAAGAGAAAGAGAGAGAAAAAAAAAAGAAATGAGGGAGATAGAGATAAGAGAGATGAGCGAGAGAGACAGAGAGAGAAAACAGATGAGAGAGATAGAGAGAAGAGAGATAGGCGAGAGACACAGAGAAAAAATGAGAGAGAGAGAGAGAAACAGGCAGACATAGAAAGAGAGAGAGATAGAGATAGAGAGAAATGAATGAAAAGAGATAAAGAGAAGATAGAGAGATAGAGACAGAGAGACAGGAAAATGAAAAAATGAATGAAAAGAGAAATGTTATATCAAAAGAGTAAGACGACATTGTTTTTTTTAATTTTTTTTGCGACAGAAAAATACCGTTGAAATTATTCAAATCATTTTGTGACTGTATATATATGAAGCTATCTCAAAACCACAATCACCAAAATCTTTTAAAAATTCACCAAATACCAAAAATACAAAAAAAAATACCATAATTCAATACATTTTTTTTTTGTATTTTTATGTATTTATTAATTTTTAAAAATATTTTTTCATAAATTTTTTATTTTTTAGATACATCTAAGTAAGGTACATCTAAAAAAAATATTTAAAGTTTTAAAAATATTCACTAAAAAAAAACACGAAAGCCACTTTTTGTGACGGCAGAAAATGCCGTCTCAAAAAAGCAGAGTATTTGCGACGGCACCATTTGCCGTCTCAAAAAAGCAGAGCATTTGCAACGGCACTACTTGCCGTCTCAAAAAATGAGAGTATGTACCGTCGCAAATACTCTCATTTTTTGAGACGGCAAGTAGTGCCGTTGCAAATGCTCTGCTTTTTTGAGACGGCAAATGGTGCCGTCGTAAATACTCTGCTTTTTTGAGACGGTATTTTCTGCCGTCACAAAAAGTGACTTTTTGAGACGGCAAGTGTGCCGTCGCAAATAGTTCCGTCTCATATACCCAGTTTTCTTGTAGTGGTTTAGATTATAAAAACGGGACCTATGGTGCGTCCCATGGACCTAAACAAGACCAATGGATTAGAGAGGAGTTGCCTATTAGAGATGGAAAATAATATCTTGCTCATATTGAATTTTTTATTCAAATTTTTTTATTTGAATGATGTGGCATGAACAATTTTAAAAATAGGATTCACTAATTTTTTCACTATTTTTATTACCAGCTACATCATAATATATTAGACGATTATATATCACATATTTATATCATCTTTTTATATCACCAACCTACTTGGAACGATGTCATTTGTTTGCATTAATTTGTTGACAATTATTTTCAAATAAGAGAATTAATCATAAGTATCCATATAGATGGCGACACAAAATAATGATGAATAATTGGTCATATATAGCATTTCTCTATGATAATATGTTACTTGTTTTCATTAATTTCTTAATAATTATCTCTAAACAAATGAGACAATTATAAATATCCATGTAGACAATAATACAAAACAATGATAAAAACATATATGACATATATAACATTTCTTTTTTCAAATATAAATAACTTTGATGAGTCTTTTAATTCTAAATGATAAAATTAAAACTTGCCACTGTATTAATTTGATGCAAAAAAAACTTTCAAACAAGATTATGGAGATACAGAATAAGCATGACATAATCATACATATCACATGAAAAGAGTGAGACTTATCATAAAATATGCAGTTTCATTCTCAAATTAGTTTACCTATATTTTATGTTATTGATTTTGTATCCACAAATTTATTTTAATTTTTGTATTTCCGTCTAGCACTATACTAATTAGAAATTCATATGACAACATCTTCGTGACAGCTCCTTCCTAGGCGACTATTTCTATACTGGTGATTTGAGCGATAGTTTCACCTATAAAATAACAGGGTCTTCTTTGGTATCCTTAGAAGTGCCAATAGTGCGAGGGGAAGACGACTACGTTTCAGGGTTCCATGTGGGAGTTGTTTACTATAGAGCTAGGGATAAAGAAAGCTACTCCATGGAATTAAATGATTCTCCATACGTCATTATAACTGATAAAATTAATGGCATCGATTATACTTAGACCCCAACCTTGTTGACGTCCCTAAGAGTTGTGCAGATTATGTTTAGGGAAACCGTATAAGAGTTGAAGAATATTTTGGGTATAGAATTAAAGGTTGTGGGCAATTCGGGATTTCTTTCATTATGCCGTCACCTTTTAAAGAAAAGAATTGTGCGATGGATCTGATTGTCAACATATGCATCACCAACTACTATGAGTATGTACTGGAACCCTCCTTCTACAGATGAGGGAGGATGATCATGAAAATTGTCCCCAAAACATCAATTGTAATTGGGCCGTCTCACATTTTCCATTGAATAAATATGAATAAATTGTAAATACATTCTTTTGAGATTTGCTTAAAATCTCTTGTAATTTTGAAAATTATAAATACTTCATTATTAGAATTTTTTATTTCAACAATTAATAGAAAAAATAAAATTTATAACTACTCTTATATACAATAATAAGATTGCCAAGAATTTTAAATAAAATATATTCATTGTTAAAAATTGTTAATTGATTTAATAATTTATTAATAAAATGGATAATTTGTTATGCAATTAAAAATTTGAAAGGGCCGGATGTTATATTTAAAAAGGATAATTGTTGGAAAATTCCAAGATAAGAAGGGTATAAGATATTAAATCCAGTGAATATTTTTTATTAGTAAAATTACGGTATAAAACATTTGGACAAATCTTTGCTTTAAATGCACAAATCTTTAGTTCAGTATTTCCTTTTTTTACTGGCTACAAGCAGTTCTCACAGTTCTTTTTATTAAGACCAATTTGTAATATATCTTCTAATGAATTGTTAATTTAATGAAAGGTAGGGTAATGCTCAACCGTCTTAAATTTTATAGTTATGCTCCCAAGCATTTTTGTTTAAGATTTTGAAAACAAGATGCAAAATATATATAAATTAATTTTTTTTTTAAAAAAAAAATTGTTAATATGATCTACAAAAAATAAATAAATAAATAAAAAATAAAATTATCCAACCATATATATTTATGTCTAGTTATGTGATTTGTTAAAGACTCTTAAGTAGTGTTTGATTTATCAAAAGAGAATCATTATTATATTAAATTTTTCATTCTCATATTTGATTGATTAAAAATTTAATAAAAAATACATTGCAAAATAATTTATCATTCTATTGCGAAGCTCAATAGTCATTCCCTTCCATGTGATCTCGTTCTAATCAGACATGCGTGTTAGTCCAGGCAACTTTAGCAACCGAGTCCAAACTAAAGAGAAAATTTTTTATATTTAGGCTTCTATCAGATTAGAGCATGTTGTTAGGTTTTGTATATCCACTATGGAGTCAATTTCAATTATCCGAATCGTTTAATATTTAGGACTTGTCGAGTATTTTATTCCTACAAAAAATCACTTTGATCGAATATTGATAGATACTTGATCGTATCAATTTTGTGTCAATGGTAACTATAATTTTAAAAATAAATTGTTGACACAAGTGTGATTTGATCAAGTGGCTATTAATATCTGATCGACTTGATTTTTTACAAAAATAAAATACTCAATGAACTCTACATATTGACGGTTTAGATTATCGATGTGAACTCCTTGATGTGCCCACGGAGGACAATAGGACACTCTAATTGGGCCAACTGGATAGGAGTTGATCCCATTTTTTAAATCCACACTTTCGTCTGATCTTTTTATGATTTAAGCCCAAGTGATCCATATGAGCCTCAAATAGGCCTTAGGGCCTCACCATTTTTACAGTCCAGATACTTTTTTATTCTTGTCATAGTATCTATACAGTAATTTTTGGAAAAACGATTCTGGGAAGCCGAATTGTAACAGGCTTTGAGCTCTCCAAAGAGCATTGTTTGCTTCGATTTAGCGAAAGAGAAGTACAAGGAGATACCGCAGTTGCATATGGAGTTTTGGGGTTTTAGAAGGAGGATCAGAACGCCTCCTTTGTGTACTTTCTTTCAATGGCCAAAAAATTATGTTAATGTCAATGTATAGGTAATGAAGGAACACGGGATTAGAGAGTCTTGGACTAAATTGGTTACCATCTCATATCCATTTTTAGGATTATATGTTTCTTTGGGAGGCTCAAGTTGTACGTAAGGAATGGTGACATTGTTGTGTTTGGAATTGAGCCATAATTGGTTTTATACTATCCCAAGTGCCATAATTTAATTTGTTCTATAGCTCCTCACTTTTTATCCGGCTGTTATTTTTGCACATGTTGAGTGGTTAATTCCACCAAATGCGAAATTTTTACACCAATACATCAAGGACATGGGCAGTAGAAAACTATGATTTTTCATCCATTTGATTGATTATTAACATGTGATATGGAGTTTGATAGCTCAAAATGCAGTGCGTTTTTCCCTTATATTTTGGTCCTTTTTTTATTTTTATAGGTTTCTTTTGAATTTCTAGATGTATGTGACTGGACCAAAATAAGCTCTGTTGAAGCCAATCACATGTTATTGGAAATTAACTTCTTATTAGTGAAATTTTCCTTTCATACATTAGCTTTCAGTCGTGGTGAGTTTTTTATTTTTTTATTTTTTTTGGTTACACTGGGTTAATGCCAATGGTTGGTTCAGTTGATTCAAGTAACAGCAACGCCAAATAGTTTGGTATCACTAATAAAATGATATCAACCAACATTTTTGCATCTTTAAAAATGGTTTCTAAGAGTAT
Organism: Camellia sinensis; assembly: GCF_055761805.1. Classification (NCBI taxonomy): domain Eukaryota; kingdom Viridiplantae; phylum Streptophyta; class Magnoliopsida; order Ericales; family Theaceae; genus Camellia; species Camellia sinensis. The sequence goes on from NC_138966.1 coordinate 155,950,921, forward strand.
TTTCTGCACTTTCTGCATCCTAAAATGGTTTTGCTGCAGTGTTGTTCTGCATTTACGGCATTGGTAAGATATGTTCCATTGTATTATCTACATTTTCTATGTCATTAAAAATAAATAAATAAATAAACTTTTTGCATCCTTAAGTTGTTTCTGCAGTATTTTTTTTTTCCTGCAATTTTTACTTCATCAAAATATTTTTGGAAAAAAGCATTCTGCATCTTTTAAGTGCTTTCTGCAGAAATTTTTTTCCTGCAATTTTTACTTCATTAAAATGTTTTTGGCTGCATTTTATTTACCATGAAGAAGCAATTTTTTGCATGATTGTGATTTATATTTTTTCCAAATAATACGGATCTGTTTGAATATATGTAGATTTGAAATACATAGATTGAATTAAATAGTTTTTGTGAAGGCAGAAATTGTCCCACATATATTAATCAAGAGATCAATGAAGAATTAAATCACACTGTTCTGAATTTACAAAAGAATAAACAGTTAGTGCCTCTCCACCTGTGGTTGCCAGCCAGAGGGCATTCCAACGATCAAGTTAGATAGCATATATCTAAATAAAACTAAATAAGTAAATAGAATGGTTTAGGCATACCCTGAAGTTGAAGACTATATCATTTTATATAGGCTAACCTGCCACTCATTTTGTCTAATGAGATTAAGTCACCAATTTGGTCCAATGAAAATGAGCCACTTGTATGACCCAAAACTCATCTGATATATGTATGTCATAGCAACTTGGGAAGTTGTCAAGTTGCATTGCAAGTTGTTTATTTTATTATCTTAATCCTTATTCCATGTAGGTATTGGGTGGGTTCATGTCACATGAGTTAATTTTTATCCCTCCACAGTTTTAATGATGGATTTAAAATCTATACTATTATATAAAGCAAAGGCTTCGTTTGATGTCTTAACTAGTAAAGAAGGCTCTCACCCCTTAAGTGACACATAATATATAATAATTTTTTTTTGTTTTATTTTTATTTATTTAAATTACATGTGCATCATGTATGCTAGCTGTTACTAATTATATAAAAATAGTTATTTAAAATCATGCTAAAACTTCTCTTCTAACTTAAAAGATTATGCTAAAATACTTTTCTTTACCTCAATTTATCATTTTCTATAGTTTTTTTTTTTTCCTTATAATAATCAACTGTATAATAATTTCAATTTCAATCGAACACATATATCCTAACCGACCCTAAATTCCTGCAAAATCAGTTGAAGAATAAACTTCACAATGCGGTCAAATCTTATATTTTGATGGAAGAATACTTGAATCAAATTAAGGAGATGGCAACTTTGGCTGCTTTACTTCACCAATGGATGATGAAGATTTGGTCCTTATTACACTCAATGGTCTTCCAGATGACAATTCGAGCCAAACTGAATCTACATCCACGGAAGTTATTTCTTCTTTGCTTTGGTTAAGATCATTGAAAAGGAATCCTTGATGGGCCCATCTAGACGGGATAGAAGCTCAATCTATCAATAACTATATCTAGGTGAGAAGAAATTGTACGTTTTCCTTTAATTTCCCATATTTTGTTTTAAGGTTGTGTTTGATTGAAGGATTTGAAAAAGAAAAATGAAAAGTTGTGTGAAATTAGATAAAATATCTACACATTAACATAACACCTAGTATTAATTCATAAATATTTTTGATGAAACTAACTAGGGAAAATTGCATTGCAGTGGTGCAGTAAAAAAATATTTTTTTAGTGGTATAAGTTTTATGTGTGCATAATGTAAATATCAAAGCTAAGCATACATTATTTGGAATTTATACTCACTTAAAAACTTAAACCATTAAGTGTAGAGTCTATCTAATGTATATTAAAACTCATTGTTTTTACTTTTTATTTAATATGAGATTCTATCTTCACACATCCTCCAATAATCTCTTCCTCATGTAAAATTAGCATTGGGCATTTCCTTACTCCCCTCAAATCTTGATTTATAACTCTCTAACATCGAATTCAACAAAGGTCACCCGCACACACTCCATCGTGATCCATCATATTCCATTGAAAGAGTCACCTTGCCGTCGTCCAACCTCCACGTACATTAGAAATTTTTCTTTTACTCCATCAAAGTTTATGTGCAAATCTAAGTCCATCACATGGATGTTCCAAGAAAATCCGTTTATAATCGTCAGCTATCAGCTCTGGCACAAGTTGTTAGAAAATTAGCTCTGGTACAAGTTGTTAGAAAATTAGGAAACTCACAAGTACACAACAATTGAGCCCAATTTAATGAGACACACAAAATTTGAGGTTTTTTTTTTTGTGTGTGTGTGCAGGCGCGTGTGTAATTTTCTTAAATCTTTTGTGGTGTTTCGTGGAAACAATGGTTGAAATATATGAAAGAAGACTTAAGGTTGTTTTGGAAAAATGGTTAAAAATTAATTTTTTGACTTTTTAAAATTTTTTTAAAAAAACATATAAAAATTATAAAAAATTGATATAACTCAAAATAAATTAAAAATTCAAATATCCCTTAGTTGTTGCAATTAATAGCTGGGTCTTCCATATGAGCTAGGAAAGAAAAAGTAAGAGAAAGAGCGAGGTTGACCTGTTGAATGTCCTAATGTAAGAAAATGACATAAGGATGTGCAGTGATGGTGAGTATTTGCGTAAATGATATAAAAAAATAAGGATAAATTATAAATACATTTTTTAAAGTTTGATTAAAATATAAATTATTTTTTATAATTTTGAAAATTATATTTCACCTTTTGAGGTTTATAATTTCATAACAAATCGCTCATTTTATTACAAAATCATCAAATCAATTAACAATTTTTAATAATGTTAGAAATATGTTTCAATTAGCAATTTAAGTAATTTTATTATTGTATAGGAGAACAATTATGAATTTTTTTTTAATTAATTCTGTTAAATAAAACTTTTTAACAAGGGGAAATTTGTAATTTTTCAAATCACATGAAACAATTTGTACTTTAAGCAAACCTAAGGAGATGTATCTGTAATTTACCCAAAAAATAATTAGTGAAAATATTTTAATTTAAAAAAAATATAAGGTATTAAATTTAATAAAAAATTTATTTGATGAAAAGAATATTTGTTTGGCAAAAGTCCATTAACACTAAAAAACTCTTTACGTTGTATTTGGTTAGGAGATTTGGAAAGAGATTTAGAAATGAAAATGAAAAAGGTGTGTGAAATTAGGTAAAATGTAAGCATATTTTATTCACATCTCACTTACTTTTTCTTTTTTCCTTTCCAAATCCTCCAACTAAATACAGTGTTAGTATGTTTTTCCCAAATGTAACACACTAAAAAACTCCTTATTGTATTTTTCAAATGTAACAACGTAACATTTAAAAAAAATTCCTTACTGTATTTTTTCTAAATATAACACTTCAATCAATGTAACATATAAAAACTTTTTAGTGTATTTTTCCCAAACATAGTACTCTAATGTAACACATTAAAAAACTCTTTAATGTACTTTTTTCAAACGTAACAATATAACATTCTAAAAAAAATTCTTAAGATATTTTTTCTTAACGTAATACTCCAATCAATGTAACACAAAAACTCCTTAGTGTATTTTTTTTTTCAAACGTAGCATTCTAATGTAACACTCCAATGTAATACCAAGAAACCACATTAACAGAAATGTAGATTTTCACACTCGACAACTAACATTTCTGCCACCAATTCTCCCAAAAAGAATCATTTACACCCCACATTTCCATTCCCATCCCAAAAATGAATTAGAAAATTTAAAAAATGAATTATAAAAATGTATTAAGAGATGCAATACTGTAACAGTAGATGGAAGTGTTAGGGGACGGGGAAGGTCTAGATTAACGTTGGTTAGCATTGTAAATAGAAATATGGATCGATTTAATTTGACTAACAAAATGGCTTTTGATAGGACCGCGTGGAGAAGAAGGATTCATGTAGCCGACCCCAATTGATGGGAATTATGGTTTGGTTTGGTTTGGTTTGGTTAATTATAAAAATGTATTCACTTAAACTCAAATGACACCAAATCAAATAAGTACAGCTTTTCAAAGCAAAAAATGACTAATTGGTTCATAAGAAAACTCTTAGGACTAAACGGATCAACATTCCTCCATATGAGATTTATGGATAAGTTTTCCTTAAAAGTAGTGATTAAATTGGAGAAAAAAAGTCATTTAAAATTAAAGAATAATTCTAATTATTTATTTTTGATAATCTAAACTTTATCGTTTTATAAAAATGTTATTTAAAAAAAATATATAATAATTTTATTTCAATTATTTATGTGTATTTTAATAATCTTAATCCTATCGTGCCATAAAAGTATAATTGAAATAAATATATAATAATTTTATATGATACTAAATTATAACATAATAAAATAAATATTCAATTTGATATTAATAATAATAGTTAAATTGAAAATAAAAATAGTAACATACAATTAAAAGTGATTCTAATTATTTATTTATTTTATTCAGTTAGAAATATATAAATAATAATAATAATAATAATAATAATAATAATGGAAGTTATAAAAAAAATTATTTTAAAAAATTAAATATAAGTATGTTACGGTTAGATTAAGAAAAAATAGATAAATTAATTATGTTGAGTATTGATTTTTCTTCAATATATTATATATAATTATATATATGTATATAAAGTTTAAATTAAAAATATATATTTTAGCCCAAACAAATCTGGCCACCAATTTTGTAGATAAAATGATCTAAATCATTCATGATGCCATGTAAGATAAAAATATACATTTTTTCATAAACTCTTCTAGTATATTATATAGATATTTGAGTGTATATTTTGAAAATAATTTTTACAAATTTGAAATTCGAAACTTATTTAGTGTGCAAGCAAGGTACTTGGAAACTGACGGGTAGCATTATTTTGTGCAAGGAAGGTGCTAGGAAACTTCTCTAAGTGAAGAGGCAAATTTATTACAAGGAAGGTATTAAGAAACTTTTTTGTGTTGTAACCTGTATGTAGTGGAGAGAGAGAGAGAGAGAGTAGTGGAATGATGAAAGAGGGGAGAAGTAATGAGAGAAGAGAGGTGAAAAGGCAAATTTGCAGCAAGGAATGTGTTAAGAAACTTTTTTTGTGTTATAACCTGTGTGCAGTGGGGAGAGAGAGAGAGAGTAGTGGACCGATGAAAGATGGGAGAAGTAATGAGAAAAGAGAGGTGAAAAGGCAAATTTTCCTCAAGGAAGGTGTTAGGAAACTTTTTTTTGTTGTAACCTGTGTGTAGTGGAGAGAGAGAGAGAGAGAGAGAGAAAGAGTAGTGAAATAATGAAAGATGGGAGAAGTAATGAGAGAAGAGAGGTGTAAAGGTAAATTTGCCGCAAGGAAGGTGTTAGAGCATCCTTAGGAGTACCCTTATATCACCTCCTTACTCATAATAAGGGGTTTTGTTGTCAAAAAACACCCCCATCAAGTCCCTTAACCCACCCCCTAAATAAAAGTGTTGCTACAGTCACTGTAGCCCCCTCATATTGATAAATTCTTATTTTATTGCAGCAAAAGGCAGGGAGGGAACTGAAGGGCGCCAAAACTCTCTCAAGAATCTCTTTCGCTGGTGTAGGTCACTTTTTTTCAATTGAAGGTTATTTTCATCAAGGAAATTACAAAAAAATAAATAAACAAAGAAGGCAATTTTTTTTTTCCTACTCACTAAATTATTTGACAATGAGCAAAGATACAATATTATAACAGTTATCATGGGAATTGTAAACAAATAAAAGAAAAGGAATAACAAAGCCTATGTCAGAAACCTCCTGGTTTTAGGAAAACTTTTCAATGAATTGAGAACAATGGTTGCACTTCCAGTGGAAAAGTAATATATCTATGCTAATGGTTAAACCAAGTTCCGATCTGTCCTTCTTCCTTGGCTCACAACACTTTAGTGCTAATTTTGCAAAACAGCAGCAACAGAATAACGACAAGCAAAACAGCAGCAACACAGTAGGTGAACGTAGTAGCTAGAGAAGGGGCCGGACGTCCGGCCGGAAGAGAGCGTAGACTGCTCTGTTTATACAAAACTGCTCTGTTTTTATTATTACAAAAATATTCAAATTTAAAAGCAATTAAATTTATTATTTTAATAGAATAGAGAAAAAATAGAGAGTTTGTTAAAAGAAATAAATGAAAAAGTAATTCCTAAAATAAGGAATGAATTTTTTAATAATATTTTAAGGTAAAATTTAAGTAAACTGGTGAGAATGCTCTTAGAAAACTTTTTTGTGTTGTAACCTGTGTAGTGGATTGAGAGAGAGAGAGAGAGAGAGTAGTGGAATGATGAAAGAGGGGGAAAAGTAATGAGAGAAGAAAGGAGAGATGAGCGGGAAATATATTTCGGCTTAAATAAATTTGGCTATTAATTTTGTAGATGAAATTATCTGAATTATTAATGATGTCATGTAAGACAAAAATCTACATTTTTTAAAAAATCTTTCTACTATTTTGGCCCTATTTGGCAAGCGGATTTTTAATTTTTTTGCCTAAAATTTACAAAAAGTTAAAATACGTTAAAATAGTCAATAAGATAAAATCTCACATCAATTTGTTTGGCAAAAGACCATTAACACTAAAAAAACTCCTTACGTTGTATTTGATTGGAGGATTTGGAAAGAGATTTAGAAATGAAAATGAAAAAGGTGTGTGAAATTAGGTAAAATGTAAGCATATTTTATTCACATTTCACTTACTTCTTTTTTTTCCTTTCCAAATCCTCCAACCAAATACAGAGTTAGTGTATTTTTCCCAAATGTAACACACTAAAAAATCCCTTAGTGTATTTTTTCTAAATATAACACTCCAATAAATGTAACACACAAAAACTCTTTAATGTATTTTTTTCAAACATAATACTCTAATGTAATACATTAAAAAACTCATTAGTGTATTTTTCTCAAACATAACAATATAACATTCTAAAAAAATTCCTTAAGATATTTTTTCTTAACGTAATACTCCAATCAATATAACACAAAAACTCCTGAGTGTATTTTTTTCAAACGTAACATTCTAATGTAATACTCCAATGTAATACTAGGAAACCACATTAACAGAAATGTAGATTTTCATGCTCGACAACTAACATTTCTGCCACCAATCCTCCCAAAAAGAATCTTTTACACCCCAACTTTCCATTCCCATCCCAAAAACGAATTAGAAAATTAAAAAAAATGAATTACAAAAATGTATTCACTTAAACTCAAATGACACCAAATCAAATAAGTACAACTTTTCAAAGCAAAAAATGACTAATTGGTTCATAAGAAAACTCTTAGGACTAAATGGATCAACATTCCTTCATATGAGATTTATGGATAAGTCTTTCTTAAAAGTAGTGATTAAATTGGAGAAAAAAAGTCATTTAAAATTAAAGAATAATTCTAATTATTTATTTTTGATAATCTCAACTTTATCGTTTTATAAAAATGTTATTTAAAAAATATATATATAATAATTTTATTTCAATTATTTATGTGTATTTTAATAATCTTAATCCTATCATGCTATAAAAGTGTAACTGAAATAAATATATAATGATTTTACATGATACTAAATTATAACATAATAAAATAAATATTCAATTGGATATTAATAATAATAGTTAAATTGGAAATAAAAATAGTAACATACAATTAAAAGTGATTCTAATTATTTATTTATTTTATTTAGTTAGAAATATATAAAAAACAATAATAAGAAGAATGGAAGTTATAAAAAAATTATTTAAAAAAATTAAATATAAGTATGACAAATTTACTACAAGGCAAATTTACTTAAATTAATACTAGCCTATCACCCGTGCTATGCATGGGATAATTATAAATATTTATATTTGTTTTAGACTTTTTTTAAGATGTGAATTATATTTTTTAAGATTTTTTATAAAAATAATTTAACAATATTATCACTAACCATAGTGTATGGGAGAAATTGAAAAAGGTACTGCAGTAACTATGCACAGATTGTATCTATAATTATTTATTTGAGAGGATTTTAAATGCTGATTAGGGGATTTTGACCAAATCAATAAATGCAAACATGTGAAAAGACAAATGGATTGAAAAAAGTTAATAAATGCTGATCAAGAGAGTTTGACCAAATCAATAAATGCTAAGTTTTTTTTTTAAATAAAAAAATTAGAAAATTAAGATTGGGATATTGGAGCTCCCATAGGCCTTGGGGTTAAAAACCCCATTTTGCTTAATAGATAGATAGATAGATAAATAAATGAAAAAAAAAACCCATTAAATTAATTACAATCACATTAAAAAAAAAACTATTGAACTAATTATAATCACATTTTTCTTTCTGTGAGTATTTATGTTTATCTAACTTAGATCATATTAAAAAATCAAATTATAATTTTTTTTTGGCTAGACCAAGTACAAATCAAAAAAGGAGATAACTTCAAAAAAATAACCATTAAACTAACTACAATGCAATCACATTAAAAAAAAAAAAAAGAACCATTGAACTAACTACAATCATATTTTTCTCTTTGTGAGTGTTTATGTTTATCTGACTTCACAAATATTTGTGATTTGCATGATTTGATTTTTTAACTGCAATCACATCACATTTTTCTCATAATAAAAATAAATAAATGAAAAAAAGGAACCATTAACACATTAAAAAAAAGAACCTTTTTTAAACTATAATCACATCACATTTTTCCCATAATAAAAATAAATAAATGAAAAAAAAGAACCATTAAACTAATTACAATTATATTAAAAAAAAAAAGAACCGTTGAACTAACTACATCACATTTTTCTCTCTGTGAGTGTTTATGTTTATCTAACTCGAATCATATTAAAAAATCAAATTATAATTTGTATTTGGCTAGACCAAATACAAATCAAAAAAGGAGATAACTTCAATCATAAAAATCACAAATATTTTTATGCTATCTAACTACAATCATATTTTTTCATAATAAAAAAAATAATTTGTAAAGAAGAACTATTAAAACAGTAAATAAAACGATTAAATCACATTTAAAAAAAGAACCATTGAAATAGTAAATAAAAAGAATATTTAGAACCATTGAACAAATTACAATCACATTTTTTTTTGAGTGTTTATGTTTATCTAACTTCAATCATATTAAAAAATCAAATTATAAACAAAAAGAGATAACTTCAATCATACAAATCATAATTTTTTTAACGCTATCTAATCATTATCAATAATTAAAAAAATCAATCACAAATTAAGACAATTGATAATTTAAAAACACAATAATTTATTTTTCAAAAAACATAGTGAGTTAAAAAGATCAATTACAATTTTTTTGGGTCAAAATACAATCTAATCATCATCAATAATTGGTACATTATGTGACCCTAATGAGTACAATCCCCTTTTGTTTATGTTTATCTAATTTCAATCATACTTAAAATAAAATTAAAATAGTAAATAAAAAAAAATAAATCACATTAAAAAAAACCATTGAACTAACTACAACAATCATATTAAAAAAAAAGAGTCATTGAACAAACTACAATCACATCACATTTTTCCATAATAAAATATCATATTAAAAAATCAAAAATAAAATTAAAATAGTAAATAAAAATATTAAATAACATTTAAAAAAAATCCATTGAACTAACTACAACAATCATATTAAAAAAAAAGAGTCATTGAACAAACTACAATCACATCACATTTTTCCATAATAAAATATCATATTAAAAAATCAAAAATAAAATTAAAATAGTAAATAAAAATATTAAATAACATTTTAAAAAAATCCATTGAACTAACTACAACAATCATATTAAAAAAAAGAATCATTCAACAAACTACAATCACATCACATTTTTCTCATAATAAAATAAATAAATGAAAAAAAGAATTATTAAACTAACTACAATCACATTAAAAAAAAAAGATCATTCAACTAATTATAATCACATTTTTCTCTTTGTGAGGGTTTATATTTATCTAACTTCAATCATATTAAAAAATCAAAAACCCATAGTAAATAAAATGATTAAATAACATTAAAAAAAAACTCATTGAACTAACTACAACAATCATATTTAAAAAAAGAGCTATTAAACAAACTACAATCACGTCACATTTTTCTCATAATAAAATAAATAAATGAAAAAAAGAACTATTAAACTAATTACAATCACATTAAAAAAAAAAAGAATCATTCAACTAATTATAATCACATTTTTCTCTTTGTGAGGGTTTATATTTATCTAACTTCAATCATATTAAAAAATCAAAAATAAAATTAAAATATTAAATAAAAAGATTAAATAACATTAAAAAAAAACTATTGAACTAACTACAACAATCTTATTAAAAAAAAGAGCCATTAAACAAACTACAATCACATCACATTTTTCTTATAATAAAATAAAGGGTAAATTACATTTACCTCCCCTGAGGTTTCTGACAAATACAGGGACATCCCATGTGGTTTGAATAATTACAATAACCTCCCTTACTTTATCTGACAATGTCAAGATTTCCCCAAAATTTGACCTCCGTTTATACACCTAACCGTCCCTGCTGATGTCATCAACTATAAACACTAAAATACCTATAATGCCCTCAAGTACCTATAATGCCTATAATGCCTATAATGTAAACACTAAAGTGCCCAATGTAAACACTAAATTTTATTTTTTTATTTTAAATATATATTTTTATTTAAATATTTTATTTTATTTTGTAAATATTTTAATTTTTTAATTTTAAGATTTTAAACTGAAAACACAATTTCATAATCAAATCATAATCAAACATATAACTCAAAACTCAATTCAAAAATTATTTTCAAACCTCATAACCAAACACATAACTCGAAACTCCACACTATTTTCAAAACTCTACACTCAAATCATAACAAAACACATAACAAAAAAATTAAAATATTTAAAAATATATTCATAAAATAAAATAAAATATTTAAAATAAAAAATAAAATTTTAAAAATTTGTTAATATTTAAAAAATATATTTAACATAAGTTCGTATTTTTCTTAAGTTTGTGTTTAGTTATGAGTTTTGAAATAATTTTTGAATTGACCAACACAACCATAAAACTCAATTCAAAAATTATTTTCAAGCCTCATAACTAAACACATAACTCGAAACTCCACACTATTTTCAAAACTCTATATTTTTTAAGGCTCTATGAGTTTTGAAAAGATTTTTGAAAATTTATAATTGAAATTGTAATTGTAAAAGATTTTTGAAAATTGCTAATTGGAATTGTGATTCTTAAAAAAATATTTTTTCGGAATATGTTTGTACTCAAAACTCAATTCAAAAATTATTTTCAAAAACTCATAACCAAACACAAATTTAAAACTCAATTCAAAACTCAAAACCAAACTTTTTCCAAAACTCTATTTTAAAATAAAAAATTAAAACAAAATATATTTTTTTTAAAATTATTTTTAGAATTGTGATTTGAGTGTGGAGTCGTATTTTGAGTTATGAGTTTTGAAAAGAAAAATTTATTTGGTTTTAAGTTTTGAAATTTTTCGAATTTATTTTTTTAGGGTAAATATTTTATATTTTAAATATTTTTTATTTATTTTAATGTGCATTATATTTCATACATTTATGTGTTGTATTTTTTAATATTTTAAATATTAAAATTTTTTTTAAAAAATTATTTTTTATTTTAAATGTATCATTTTTATTATAAATATTTTTAAATTATTTTATTTTATGGTTATGTTGGTCAAAGCAAAAGGTTTTTTCGTCTCTTACTTTATGACAGTGATGTTGGTCTTGAAGAAAGGGTTTTTCGTCTTTTTGTAGGCAAAAACAAGGGTAATATGGTTATTTTATATAAAATACTAACGTCGTTTATGCAAAATAGACAGAATGGGGGAATCTTGACATTGTCAGGTAAAGTAGGGGAGGTTACTGTAATTATTCAAACTACAGAGGAGGCCTCTGTATTTGTCAGAAACCTCAGGAGAGGTAAATGTAATTTACCCTGAAATAAATAAATGAAAAAAAGAACTATTAAACTAACTACAATCATATTAAAAAAAAATCATTCAACTAAATATAATAACATTTTTCTCTTTGTGAGGGTTTATATTTATCTAATTTCAATCATATTAAAAAATAAAAAACCCATAGTAAATAAAAAGAGTAAATAACATTAAAAAAAACCCATTGAACTAACTACAACAATCATATTAAAAAAAAAAGAGCAATTGAACAAACTACATTCACATCACATTTTTCTCATAATAAAATAAATAAATGAAAAAAAAAACTATTAAACTAACTACAATCACATTAAAAAAAAAAGAATCATTCAACTAATTATAATCACATTTTTCTCTTTGTGAGGGTTTATATTTATCTAATTTCAATCGTATTAAAAAAACAAAAATAAAATTAAAATAGTAAATAAAAAGATTAAATAACATTAAAAAAAACTATTGAACTAACTACAACAATCATATTAAAAAAAAGAGCCATTAAACAAACTACAATCACATCACATTTTTCTCATAATAAAATAAATAAATGAAAAAAAGAACTATTAAACTAACTATAATCACATTAAAAAAAAAAGAATCATTCAACTAATTATAATCACATTTTTCTCTTTGCGAGGGTTTATATTTATCTAACTTCAATCATATTTAAAAATCAAAAATAAAATTAAAATAGTAAATAAAAAGATTAAATAACATTAAAAAAAAAATCATTGAACTAACTACAACAATCATATTAAAAAAAAGAGCCATTGAACAAATTACAATCATATCACATTTTTCCCATAATAAAATAAATAAATGAAAAAAAAGAACTATTAAACTAACTACAATCATATTAAAAAAAAAATCATCCAACTAATTATAATCACATTTTTCTCTTTGTGAGGGTTTATATTTATTTAATTTAAATCATATTAAAAAATCAAAAATTAAATTAAAATAGTAAATAAAAAGATTAAATAACATTAAAAAAAAAACATTGAACTAACTTCAACAATCATATTAAAAAAAAGAGCTATTAAACAAACTACAATCACATCACATTTTTCTCATAATAAAATAAATAAATGAAAAAAAAGAACTATTAAACTAACTACAATGACATTTAAAAAAATAACTTCAATCATATTAAAAAATCAAATTATAATTTTTTATTCGCTAGACTAATTACAAATATTTTTATGCGTTATTTAACTACAATATTAAAACAGTAAACAAAAGGAAAAGTCAAGAAGGAAAAAACAAAAAGAAGACTTACTGTTTGCATACGTGGTCACTGAAGTTGAAAGTGTAGAAGTGAGAAGTCAAGAAGGAGAAAGCAAAAAAGAGACTCACTGTTTGCAATAGGTATGTGAAAAGTTAAAAAGAATGTGTGTATTGAAAAAGTTAAAAAGACCTGAAAGAATTTAATAAGTGCTAATTTTTTTTTTTAATGTATAGTATAAATATATAAATTTTCATTCCAAGACTTCACTCTTCCCAGATTTTTAGTGATTAGAGTTCCCAAAACTCCATTCCAAAGGTTTTCTTGGAGGAATAAAAAATTATTTATACGAACGAACCATATAGTACAACATTTATAAGAACGAACCATAATGCTCTTGGAGATTATATTTTACTAATCGTCTAATTGTTAAAAGAAAGAAGTGTAATTATAAACCGTAGTGTAATTATAATCTTTATCCACCCCTAATATTATATTAGAACTCTCACAAAATTTGTGGATTAGAGATAGATATAAATAAATAGATAGTATATTTGTTTTAAATTTTTTTTATCTACAAATTATTTGTTTTGGAAAAGGTACTGGAGTAATTATGAGAGAAGTCAAAAAGTCTTGTGGGTTGAGAGAAGTTAATAAATGCTAAGGTTAATTTTTTTTTAAAAAAAAAACAAAAAATTAGATGTTTAGGATTGGTATATTGAAGCTCTCACAGGCTTTGGGGGTTAAAAACCTCATTTTGCTTAATATATAGTATAGATAAGAAATGTGTAACTTAAATGGCAAATTTACTACAAGGAAGGTGTTAAGAAACTTTTTTGTGTTGTAACCTGTGTGTAGTGGATAGAGAGAGAGAGTAGTGGAATGATGAAAGAGGGGAGAAGTAATGAGAGAAGATAGGTGAAAAGGCAAATTTGGTGCAAGGAAGGTGTTAAGAAACTTTTTTTGTGTTGTAACTTGTGTGCAGTAGAGAGAGAGAGAGTAGTGGAATGATGAAAGATGGGAGAAGTAACGAGAGAAGAGAGGTGAAAAGGCAAATTTTCCTCAAGGAAGGTGTTAGGAAACTTTTTTTTGTTGTTGTTGTAACCTGTGTAGTGGAGAGAGAGAGAGAGAGAGAGAGAGAGAGAGTAATGAAATGATGAAAGATGGGAGAAGTAATGAGAGAAGAAAGGTGAAAAGGTAAATTTGCCCCAAGGAAGGTGTTAGGAAACTTTTGTGTTGTAACTTGTGTAGTGGATTGAGAGAGAGAGAGAGAGAGAGAAAGAGTAGTGGAATGATGAAAGAGGGGAGAAGTAATGAGAGAAGAGAGGAGAGATGAGTCGGAAATATATTTTGGCTTAAATAAATTTGGTCATTAATTTTGTAGATGAAATGATTTGAATTATTAATGATGTTATGTAGGATAAAAATATACATTTTTTTAAAAATCTTTCTACCATTTTGGCCCTATTTGGCAAGCGGATTTTTAATTTTTTTGGCTAAAATATACAAAAAATTAAAATATGCTAAAATAGTCAATAAGATAAAATATCATATCAAACCCATAATCACTTTAATTTTTCTCTCATAAAATATTATATCTAATTACAAAAAAATTTAACCATTTTCCAAAACACAAAAATTTTAACCTACTAAGGGTTGTTTTGAAAAGTTAGTTAAAAGTTAGTTTTTTTTTTGGTTTTTTTGATTTTTTTTTAAAACGTTTATAAAAAAAAATAGAAAGATAATATGACTCAAAATAGGTTAAAAGTCAAGAATTAACTTTTAGCCAAGTTTCCAAATTGGCCATAAAATAGCCAAAAATTAAAATAATTTATTAAAATAACCAACTTTCCAACCGAGACCATTATATAGATATTTGAGTATATATTTTGAAAATAATTTTTACAAATTTGAAATTTAAAACTTATTCACTTTGCTTGGTTTGAGTTTTCAGAAAACACTTTTCAAAAAATTTTACTTTTTTGTTTTTCGTATTTTTTTGTTTTCATTGAATTTTTTTAATATTTTAAGTAATTTTTTTAAAAAATTTTAGACACACGTAACATAAATACACTTAAAAATTATAATATTTATGAAAAAAATATTTAAAAATTCACTAAATACCAAAAATACAAAAATTCAATATATTTTTCATATTTTTATATATTTATTAATTTTTTAAAATATTTTACTATTTAGATACATTTATAAAAGGTACATCTAAAAAAGTAAAAAAAATTATTTAAAATTTAAAAAATATTCACTAAAAATAAAAAAAAAATACAAAAAAACAAACACACTTATTAGTGTGCAAGGAAACTCATGGGTAGCCTTTTTGTGTGCAAGGAAGGTGCTAGGAAACGTCTTTGGTTGTGGTTGTTTGGCTCGCTAGGAGGGAGGAGGGAGTATAATGGTGAAATTGAGTGAAAAGTGTTTAATTGAGTGAAAAGTGAAATTTATTAATGTGGTCGTATTAAGTTAGGGATGTAAGATAAAAAGTGTTTATTTGTACTCAACCGGATTATTGATACTATAGTATAAATATATAAAATTAATATTTTTTAATTTTTAATATTTTTTTAATATTATATTTATTTTTTAAATACTTTTTAAGTACACTTAATTTAGAGGCACTTAAAAAATATAAATTTTGTTTAAAAATTATTTAAAAATTCATTAAATATAAAAAAAATCATGTACTTAATCTATGGTAATAATTTTTTTAAAATATTTATTTCACAAATAAATTATTTGAAAAAATGAAATTAAACATATTTTAATCTAAAGGGTTTGGATTATCAATCCTAACTCTCTAATGAGTATTGGCAATCCTATCCTTTAGGAGGATTGGGTGTAAGGATCCCCTGCCTCTAAGTAATCCTATTCCTCTGTCTCAAATCACTTACTCATTGGATATGTCTTGAAATTTTTACATCTTAGGATTCTCATATGATCTAATAGTTGTGAGTGATTTGGAACATGAAAATATAATTGTTTAGAGATAGAGGATCCTTTCTAAGGGATTGGTATAATCTAATTGGATTAATAGTCATATAATATTTTAGCTTAATCAAACATACTTTTGATGGACCCATTGATTGTTAATCTAATATCCTCGGTTAAAAAGCCAAACAAACATGGCCTTTGTGGGTGTGGAAGATGCTAGGAAACTTCTTTGAGTGAAGAGGCAAATTTGCTGCAAAGAAGGTGTTAGGAAATTTTGTGTGTTTCAAGATGTGTGTAGTGGATATAGAGAGAGAGAGTAGTAGAACAATGAAAGATGAGAGAAAGAGTGTGAGGAGATGAGAGGAGACATAAGCCGGAAACATATTTTGGCCCAAATAAATTTGATTATTAATTTTTGTAAACGAAATGATTTGAACCATTAATGATATTGGAGTGTTTTGGAGAATTGGTAAAAAGTTAATTTTTTAATTTTTAGTCTATTTTGTCTTTTTGTGAGTTAAAAATATGAGAAATGATGTTATTCAAAATGAATAAAAAGTTAAAAGTTGCCTTTTTATTTTCTTCCCAAAAGACCCCATTATATGGACAAAAATATATGAATTCGTTTGGTTTAATTTTAGAATTATGATTTGAGTGTGGAGTTATGTTTTGAGTTTTAAGCTTTTAAATTATGATTTAAAAAGAGAAAATTTGTTTGATTATGAATTTTGAAAATAATTTTGAGATGATTTGAATTTTTTTAATTGATTGATGTATAGAATGTGAAAAAATTTGAGAAAAGAAATAAGAAATAAGAGAAAAAAAAGTGATTGATTGATTAATTAATAATAATAATAATAATAATAATAATAATAATAATAAAAGAAAAGAAAAGGAATTTTGAAAGTAATTTTAAATTATATTTTAAAAATTTATTTAATTATTAATTTTAATTCAAATGATGATTTGAAAAAAGAATTGAATTTTGAAAATAACCAAAAACTACCTATATTTTTTCAAAAATCCATCTGTCATATTATATATATACATATACATATATGATGCTGGTGATCTTCGGCCCTCACCCTCCTCATCCACCGACGCACATTTCTCTCTCGTTCGTTCAATACATTTGGGGCTTTTCATCTCTCTCTCTCTCTCTCTCTCTCTCTCTTCCTCATCTCCCAATATTCTTTCAATGCTTTTGAGATTTTAGTCTCTTCTGGTTTTTTTTCCTCATCTCTTTCATTGTTTTTTTTCCCCACTTACAGACATCTCTTTCCATTACTAATCTCTTACGATGGTTGTCTCCTCTCATCAATCTATCCTCTATTGATTATCTTCAATATTTTTGTCGAACTCATCACCGTCAGACACTCTTCATCATCAACGAACACAAGTAGAAGGCAGAGCATCAGATTTGTAACACTATTTTGTAGAGGGAAGGGAATTATTTTGGTACATCTCTTAGATCTGTAACTAGTTTGGTTATTTATTTATTTTTTTAAAATCATCCTCCACTCCTACTGATGTGTTGTTCACTGCACCCGACCGACACCGACCGACATCTTTGGATTCCAAGAATAGAGAAAGAGGTAGGAAATATAAGAGAAAGATGGAGTGTTTACAGACTATTATATAACAGTGGGTCTTCAAATTTAAGAAAAAAACTCAGAAATTTAGCAGAATTTGAAATCATAGGTGAGATTTATTGCCCACAACAAAGATTAATCTCCCCCCCCCCCCCCTAAAATTTTTATTATTATTTTATTTTAACTCTCTTCAGCATTCCGTTATATTTTAAGATCAAAAGCCCATCTTATAGGAGTGCTTGCAAATAACGTTTTCTTACCTTTTGCAGAGTCACCCCGCTCACTCACTTATATTCCTCCCTACAAATCATTTGATCTTGGGTTCATCCATGGCTTCTAAAAGAACCTTAGATCATTCTTCTTGTTTTCCAGCCCCAAAAAAGAGGAAAGGCTCTTCTTGTTTTGCTTCTTCATCATCTTCAACACAACCTCGCTGGACCTATCACGTGTTCTTGAGTTTCAGCGGTGAAGATACCCGCAAAAACTTTACTGATCATCTCTACGATGCCTTGGATCAAGCTGGAATTCACACCTTCAGGGATGATAAACTTCCAAGAGGATGTGAAATTTCTCCCGAGCTTCTCAAATCAATTGAAGGATCCAGGATCTCCATCGTTGTTTTCTCAAGAAACTATGCTTCTTCCAGATGGTGCCTTGATGAGCTCGTGAAGATCATTGAATGCAAGGAAACAATTGGGCAATTAGTTCTCCCAATATTCTACGATGTTGATCCATCCGACGTACGCGACCAAAAACGGTGTTTTGGAGTAGCATTTAGAAGACATAAAAAGCGTTACGGGGATGAGATGGAGAAGGTGGAGGTTAGGAGAGTTGCCCTCTCTAAAGCTGGTAATATATCAGGCTGGGTTTTGAAAAATGTTGCTAATGGGTAATTTTTAGCATCCTTTTAATTTTGCTGCTGCTGCTGCTATCAATTTTTATCTTTTAACTATTGTTTTTAATATTTGTAAAATATATATATATATCAAATATAGTTATTAGTTCACTTTGTGTTTGTGAGTTCAAGATGTTTTGAATTTTACATTTCTTAACTGCATATTTTGAGTGGAGTTTCTAAGGTTTTGGATTTCTGTAATATACAATAGCTTTTCTTTTAATTTGGATCGAAATTGACAGGCATGAAGCAGAGTTGATCCGAAAAGTTGTTGAAGAGGTGGTTTCATGTAAACTGAAAGAGACATTCCTATATGTTGCTAAGCACCCAGTTGGAATAGAGTCTCGTGTTGCAGACATCAATTTGTTGTTGAGCATTGGATCAGATGATGTTCGCATGATTGGGATATACGGCTTGGGTGGAATAGGCAAAACAACCATAGCAACCGCTGTGTATAACTGTATTTTCCACCAATTTGAAGGAAGTTGTTTTCTTGCAAATGTTAGAGAATTTGCAGAACAATCCAATGGCCTTTTTCAATTGCTAGAACAACTTCTTTTTCAATTATTAGGGACAAAGAATCTAAAGATTGGCAGTGTTTATAGAGGAATTAATTTGATGAAAGAAAGGCTCCATTCTAAAAAGGTTCTCATTGTTCTTGATGATGTGGATCATTTAAGCCAATTAAATACCTTGGCAGGAAATCGTGATTGGTTTGGTCCAGGAAGTAGAATCATCATAACAACTAGAGATGAGCAGTTGTTGAAGGGACTGAAAGTTGATGAAAGATGCATGGCTAAGGAATTCAATCATGAAGAGTCTCTGCAGCTTTTCAGTTTGCATGCCTTTGGCGAAGCCAATCCATTAGAAAATTATGCAGATCTTGCAAATGGTATAGTAAGTTATGCTGGAGGGCTTCCACTAGCTCTTGAAGTTTTGGGTTCTTATTTGTTTGGAAGACCATTGGTAGAATGGAATAGTGCATTTGATAAATTAAAACAAATTCCTTATGAGGAAATTCAGAAAAAACTTAAGATAAGTTTTGATGCACTATATGATGAAAAATTGAAGGATATCTTCTTTGATATTGCATGCTTTTTCATTGGAATGGACAAAGATTGTGCCATAACTATATTGAATACTTGTGATCTCTGTGCTGAAGTTGGAATTAGTGTGTTGATTGATAGATGTTTATTGAAAATTAATGAACGAAATATGCTGACAATGCATGATCTACTTCGGGATATGGGAAGGGAAATCATTCGTCAAGAATCTCCCAAGGAGCTTGGAAAGCGCAGCAGATTGTGGTTTCATAAAGATATATGCGACGTACTTGAAAATAACAAGGTAAAGAGTCAAATCTTTCTTTCTAGTGTGTTAGTAAGCTTTTGGCTTGGAATGCTAACTTCAGTTGTTTTTATAGTCTTTCTTCCTTCTGATTTTCAATTTTTTTTTTAAATATTGCTATATTAGGGAACAGAAGCTGTCGAAGGTGTGATCCTGACAGGACTACCCATGGTGAAGAAGCTACAATGGAGTGATAAAGCATTCACTAGGATGCATAATTTAAGACTGCTTCAAATCAATCATGTGCACCTCAGTGGTAATTTTGAACATCTATTGAAAGAGTTAAGATGGCTCTGTTGGCATAACTGTCCATTGGAGTATTTACCACACAATTTTCATCCAGAGAAACTCGTTATTTTAGACATGCAGTTCAGCAAAATTAGAACACTCTGGAAAGATGGCAAGGTACATGACATTCTTAGCAAATTCATTTTTGTTTGGGATTTGGATCAATTGAGTAGTGAATCATGAAGAAAGAAAAAAAAAATTATATAATTTCTTATATATATATATATTTTTTTGGTTTTAACAGCACTTCAAGAGCTTGAAAATTCTAAATCTCCGTAATTCCAAATGCCTAACAGAGAGCCCTATCTTCTGCGCACTATCGATGCTTGAGGAATTACTGCTTGAAGGTTGTACAGGTTTAATGGAGCTCCATGAATCAATTGGGCTTCTAGATAAACTTGTTCACTTGAATTTGAAAGATTGCATGAACCTCAGGTATCTTCCAGACAGTATCTGCAAGTTAAAGTCTGTTGAGCGTCTAAATCTCGCTGGTAGCACAAAACTAAAGCTTCCAGAGCAATTGGGAGATATGGAAAGCTTAACAGAGCTTCTTGCAGATGGAATAGCCATTAAACAACTACCTTTCTCTATTGGGCAACTTAAGAACCTCAGGAGCTTATCGTTGAAGGGATGTCATAGGCTGTTCACACCTGTCTCTTGCCTTTCTTTCATTTTATCTTGGGTTTTTCAGAGAAAAAATCCCAACTCCATAAGATTTTTACCATCCTCTATTTCAGGTTGGTGTTCCTTGACAAAGCTAGATCTCCGTGATTGTAATTTGTCTGAAGAAGATTTTCCAGTTAATTTTGGGAATTTATCCTCATTGCGAGCATTGGATTTAGATGGAAACAATTTTTGTATCCTACCAGGTGGCCTCAGTCATCTATCCAAGCTAGAAAAGCTTAACTTGAATAACTGCAAAAGGCTTAAGGTTATCTCAGGTCTTCCTCCTAATTTATTGAAAGTATATGCTGGATTTTGTGCATCGCTTGAAAAAATATACGGTCTATCAAAATTGAAGACTCTAGTAATGCATTTCGGTAAGGACCCAGTCGAGCATGCTATCTCAAATGTTAATAATGATGGAATGGAAGAACCTCACTATTTTGAAGGTGCACGAATCTGTCCCTTGCACAGTCCCAAACAATTTGTGAAGTTTGAGGTCTGTTTCTCTCTCTCTCTCTCTCTCTCTGGTGCAACAATTTTGCAAAGAAAATCTCTCTGAAAATTAAGTGAAATGCGCGAAACCAAATTTATTTTAGATGTGACCTATATATATCAAAGGAGAAGGATTTCCTCCTGTCCAGTTTATGTGGACTGGAGGACACTATTTAGGTATGTGAAATTCAGCACGGGTCTATCACGGATTTTATTGTGGTGATTCGAAATCTTTTGTTTTATAGGACATTTGGTGCATTTTATTTAAAAAAAATTAAATCGATCTGATAATCATAATATATTTAATTTATCAAATTTATCATAAAAAATAGATAATAATTATATTTTAAAAATAAATAATCTGTGTTTTTGGTGATACATAATAAATTAATTAAATAAGTTACGATATCGGTTCAATTTAATTTTGTGTGAATAGAATAAATGAAGTTCTTAATAAAAATGAATAATTCATATTATTGAAATGAGAATTGTGATAGGCCCATGGGCTTAAACAATGGACTAGAGAGTAGTTGCCTCCAGGACGAAATATTAGGGATGGAAAATAATATCTTACTGAATTTTTTATTCAAATTTTTTTACATGTGGCAGTAGCAATTTTAAAAGTAGGACGCACTAGTTTTATCACTGTTTTTATTACCAGTTAGAGGATAATATATTGGGTGCTGTTATGGTGTGCAACCCCTTAAGGTTGGACATCATATGCAACCAACACAAAAGGTGTAAGTGGAAGGTGTAAACATAAAACAGGACAGCAAACAGAAAAGCGTAAGTGTAAGGTGTAAGTTGCACATTTAAAAAAAGTCCTAATATATTAGAAGATTATATATCACATGTTTATATCACCAACCATGGAAAGATGTGATTTGTTTGCATTAATTTGTTAATAAGAGTTTAATTGACGGAAAACAAATAGTGTGCTGTAATTTACGAACAATCGATATTGGTTCTGTAATTGTAAGTTTCAGGGCTCAGCTGTGTAAAACACATACTCTGTTTATAATCATTTTTAAATGAGGGAATTAATCATAAATATTTGTATAGATGGTGACACAATAATAATGAATAATTTGTCACATATAGAATTTTTTTATGACAATATATTATTTGTTTTCTTTAATTACTTCATAATTATATCTAAACAAATGAGCCAATCATAAATATCATGTAGACAATAATACAAAATAATGGTAAAAATATTTGTAATATATATAACATTTCTTTTTTCAAATATAAACAACTTTGAGGAGTCTTTTAATTTTAAATGATAAAATTAAAACTTGCAAAAAAATTTCAAACTAGATTATGAGGATACAGAATAATCAACTTGGCATAATTTTAATCATATATATCACATGAAAACAGTGAAACTTATCATAAAATATATAATTTCACTCTCAAATTATTCTATTTATATTTTATGTTATTGATTTTGTATGTGCAAATTTATTTTATTTTATTTTATTTTTCATCTAGAACTTCTAATTAGAAATTTATATGACAGCGTCTTCCTGACGGCCGTATCCACTACCGTGGTACCCTCTTCGTCTCGGGTGACTATTTACGTACCCGTACCTTTAGCCATCCTAACGATTTTTACGGCTGTGATTCTTACAGCTATAAATATAAATCAACAGGGTCTTCCGTAGAAGTGTCAGTAGAGCCAATGAAATACGGCCGCATTGTATATTTCAAAGTGGGAGCTGTCTATTGCAGAGTTGGGGATGAAGAAAACTGCTTCACAGAATTAGATGATTATCCGTATCCATATATCATTATTACTGATAAAATTAATCGCATCGATTTTACTTATAGGCCGATCTTCTTTGCCTTCCCTGCAAGTTGCCGAGATTACTTTTGGAAAAGATATTTATGTGTTGAAAAATATTTTGGGTATCAAATTAAAGGTGGGCAATTCGAGGTTTCTATTATTATATCGCCACCTTTTAAAGTGAAGCAGTGTGGGGTGACTCCGATCCCCTTTTATAGTGAAGCAGCGTGGCTTGACCTGGATTGTCAATGACTCTGACTGTCGATTACAACCGACGATCATGAAAATTGTCACCAAAATATAATGGCAATCTCATATTGGATTTTTTATTTACCATTGTAATGGATTCCATAGCGAAGCCTAAAAACGATATTTTATTATATTTCATCTCATTTTAATAAATCATTAGTCTTTATGGAATTTATTCCATAGGGAAGCCTAGAATGATATTTTACTGTTTTTGCTTTTCATTTTTTTTTCTATTAATATTTTTTGTTATTTTTAAAAATATTTAAAATAAATTTTGTATTTATTTTCTAGATGTACATAACTTAAATGCATTTAAAAAATAAAATATTTATGAAAAAATATTTTAAAAATTTAATAAATACATAAGAATATGAAAATATATTAAATTTATATATATATATATATATATATTGTATTTGATGATTTTTTAAAAAAAATTATAAAAATTATACTTTTTAATTAATCTAAGTTAGGTGCATCAAAAAAATTTTAAAAAAATTCTTAAAATGTTAAAAATTGACTAAAAGAAAAAAGTAAAAATTTGAAAAATAAAAAAACTCAATTTTTTAAAAAGCGAGCTTAATTTTTTCAAATTCAAATAATATGATTGGTATTTGGGCCTGTTCTGGAAATTTGGCTATTTTAGTTGATTTTTTTGACTATTTTACAAAATAGAATTTTTTTTTATATTTATTTTTTTTGTTTAGAATGATTTATGATTTTTTTTTTTGTAGTTGATTAGATGGGTACGAGAGAAAATAATTGATTAGTATGTAGAATGTAATATTTTATTTTATTAATTTTTTTTAATTTTTTTTTATCTTTATTGTGCAGGTAATTTTAGCAACCCTATCTGAAGTTGTTTTTATATTTGTATCGAAATTAATTCCTTAATTTAGGTTGCTATGTTTATGATTTTAAACCCAAGTGACCCATATGAGCCTCAAATGGGCCTCAGACCTTCCATTTTAAGAGTCTAGTTGTTTTTTATTCTTGTCAGGGAAATGTTATGGTGTGCACCTCATCATAAAACATAAAATTTTATCATAAATTTTTTATAATATCAAGTACAAATGAGTAATCTTGGCATAAACTAGCATAACAAAAAAAATCATGATCAAATCACAAATTTTTATAAATATCAAACACAATTTTTTAGAGATTTTACGTATTTTATGGTTAATGTTATTAAATTTTATGATAAAGTTATACATTTTGGTGATAAGATACATATGGTATGACTTAGGGTGCACACCATAGGATTTCCCTTCTTGTCATACTATCTGTGGTGGGTAAAAATACTCCATTGGGCTGCTACGGCGGCGACATGGTGGCTATGCCTTCACTTCAGACCTGAAAAACACTCAAAACAAAGTGAAGGGGGGTGGCTAGAGCAGCATGGGATCCCTCTGATGCCTAAGTCAGTGACCAAATAGACAAAGGTCCAAGATAATAAGAGTAGGGTTCAGGTTGAATTGATTGTGTACCTCTATTGTGTTGATTACCTTCCCTTTTATAGTTTGCTCCCACTAGCCGTTGTGGACTGGTAGGCTTCTCTCCACTCCTCACATCAACCCCCTTTCCTCAGGGGATTATGCTCCACTAGACGCAGATATCTAGGAGTTGGTTGGGCTTTAAATATAGGCACGTGTGTTTGATTAAGGCTACGCCTTCTTAAGGCGCGCTTCCAGCTGCCTTGATTCTGTCCTCAGACTCTCATGATCCATCTTGCTCCTGGACTCCAGGTCCTAAACCTTCGCACTAGGCTCAGTCCATCTAGGGCTGAATCTCTTTTCCTTTTGTAAAGTTGTCTTTGCACTGTATCATCCTGTCCAGGAATTCTAGTCCTGCCTATCATCCTGTCCATCCAGGGCTGAATCTCTTTCCCTTTTGTAAAGTTGTCTTTGCACTGTATCATCCTGTCCAGGAATTCTAGTCCTTCCTATCATCCTATCCAAGAATTTTGGTCCTGCCCGGGCTGGATTTATTTTAGCCTCTCATAGTATCCATTTAGTTTGGAAGATATTTAAGACCCGTAATAAACCTTCACAATTTCACCTAAGTAGAATAATAGGTATCAACTTTTAATTTGTCATATATTTAATTATTTGAGACTTTACTTCCTTGTTATATCAATAGAAATATAATTAGAAGTGTTGAAATGGAGAAATATAGCAAAACTCTAATTTTAATCCACAGAGTGTTACTTTTCAACCGTTTTCATTTTGTAGAGGTATTTACCCTTTGAAGTTTGTCCATCAGGGTTGTGCGCACGGTGCATGCGCACATCAGATGCGTTGATCTGCGTGTGGTGGAACACATGTTACAGTTTGCATGATATTGCATTTTGTTTTTTGCGATTAAAACTTTAAGATGTTATAGTTTGTACTTTATACGTCTATTCTTTTATAAAATTTAAAAATTTATTTAAAATACAGTTTAACTTTTATAGTTTGAAAAATTAAATATATTTCTTTGTCAGAATTTTTTATTTAACAAAATTAATTAAAAAAATAAAATTCTTAACTAGTTCACTATACAATAATAAAATTGATTTTTTTATCCATGTAAAGCATCACTGGGTTGTCCTTGACATCCTACGCTAAAAGCTAAAAGCAATCAATAAAAACAAACTCTTAACAAATAAACAACTAAATTTTTTTGCTTGGTAATTAAAAGAGAAAATACTTGAGGCTTAGTATCTCTAATACAGAAGGTACAGATGACTACTGTCTACTTGCTCTACAATATCCTTCAAAGAAAGGCCAGAACTCTTGACCTTATTAGTGGGTTTGAAGTCCTCATGTATGTCAGGATCATTCGGCATGGTAGTTGAGTATTGCATCTCATGGTGGTTAAAGAATCCAGCTGCCTACCAACAATTAAAGAAAAAATATTAGCAAGTATCATTTATATGGCCATCAAAAATTATTTGCTCTAAAGATAAAACCACACACTTGTAGCTTAAAAATTGAAGAAAACCCTTTTTTTGGTCTTCTGAGTGGAGTTTAACAATGCAAGCATTTTTGTTTACAATTTTATGATTAAGGATCCGAGAAATCTAGAATCAGATGGCTATGAACATATCAAGATCCTAAGTAGTTTCTTTGTCTGTAAGTCCTTTGAAAAATAAGAGAAACATGAATAAAAAATAAACAGTTCAAACCTATGAAGCATGGACACTCCAAAATCGGTGACGTGGCGGTGTCCGACACACGGACACGCCGGGGACACGTACAGGACATGCTAGATGGTGTGTCCATCTAATTTAATGAATTTTTTGTAGGGGACACAGCAGGGACACGGGTGTCCATATCCGAACACGGCATGGGACACAGCGGGACTCATTTTTAATTTTATTATATTTATTTGGGGTCAAAGTGTTATATTAAAAAAAAAAAAAAAAAAAACAACAACAACAACAACAATAACAACAATGTAATGCCCTAGCATCGACTCTATCACCTCTATCTAGTCGAGAGTGAGTGAAAGGGAGAACCAGTCGATCCATATAGCGATCCCGGTTGTCCCTTTACTGTTCTGTTGTATTCCGGACTCGGTTCCGTGAAGTTGGCAGTGGTATCTATCTTGTTGTCGTCCTTCAATTCCACTTGATTGAGTTTTAGGATGTTCTGAGCAGGGTTGTTACAGGTTGGTTAGGCCTTGGTTTCAATTCCTTATTGTTCAGTTTTTAGGCGATCCGCTCGAGCGGGTCTTCTTGCGCTCGAGCGGGGATTGCATACCTCTAGTATTTCGTGTTCCTGCAAAACTTCTGCAGATGTGATTTCTACGCTCGAGCGGGTTTCTTTACACTCGAGCAGTGGCGCTCGAGCGGGTTTGTTGGCGCTCGAGCGGGTAGTGCTTTCTGGGTATAAGTTATGGGAGGGGGAAATCTACGCTCGAGCAGACTGGTTTTCGCACTCGAGCGGGAGTGCTTTATTCTTGTGTCTTGGCGCTCGAGCGAGCCTTAATGCGCTCGAGCGTGTCCAGATTTTTGTTCTTGACGCTCGAGCGTTGTGTTTTCCGCTCGAGCGGGAATGTCGTATAACAGAGGGCAGCTGGGCATTTTTGAATCACTTTCTACACTTCCTCTCTCTCTCTTACTTTCTAAAAAGATATTTTGAGAGCCTCTCTCTCTAGAAACTCCCTTCTCTCTAGGGTTTGATCTAGTTAGAGTACTTTCCTTCCCTTTGCCCTTTGTAAAGGTTGTGTTGATCGTCGAGGGCTTCGTTTTGATCCGTGAATCTTGGAGTTTGGAGCATTTTAGTTTTCTACATCTTCTCCTCTGGGCTCCGAATTTGAGGTAGGGATTCCTACTCACTTTTATGGTCTTTAACATAGATTTTTGGTGATTTTGATAAAGTGTTGAAGTTGGGAAATTTTGGGACTCAGGGTTTCAAAATGTCAAAGAGGGTTCTTTTTTTATTATTTTGATTCTAAAATGAGTATTTTGGGTTTCAAAATAGTGGTATTGATGTTGGTTGTTGATATATGGACCATTGGATCAATATTGGAAAATAGGGGGAGAAAGCCCTAATTCGTTGTGTAAATTAATTGGTATAATTAATTTGGGAAAAGTGTTGATATTTGGAATTGAGTTGAAAATAATGAAATTGACTCATTATATGGTAGAATAGTGGAGTTGGATTTGTTAATCGCTCACTTTTGAAAACATTGATATTTTATCTGTTGAAGCTTTTATTATTTGTTTAGAAATAATTACTTGGGCTACCGGTGGAGGGTAGTTTTGATTGTTGTAGACAATGCATGATGATTAGGCAAACTAAAACTAATCAATTGGATATGTCATAGAGTATGATGGTTGATAGAATACATTAATGTTATGTATTGATTGATTGTGTATATGACCTTTGTGTATATATGCATTGTGTGTGTGGGAGGAGATAGGGGATGTACTCCACGGTTTAGGGGAAGATAGGGGATGGACCTCTAAACCGGATGTTGTTTGGGAGGAGATAGGGGATGGACTCCACTGATACAGCTCATATGCTTGTCAGATATTGTGTTGATACAGCTTATATGCTTGTCATTGAAAGTGTTGATACAGCTCATATGCTTGTCATGGGAAGTGTTGACATAGCTAATATGCATATCTGTTGAAATGTAGATATAGCTTGTATGCTTATCTGTTGAGATATTGATATAACCTGTGTGTTTATCTATTGTAAAAATGGAAAACGTTTAATATGAGTCTTTGTCTCATATAAGCGGTTGGCCAGATTCTGAGCCATTGATGGAAATTGTGAAATTGGTAGGAAATGAAAATGGATTATGAATCGGTTTATGAAAATTGAACATTTATCAATTGCTAATGTCTTAGTCATTGCTCATACTGTGTTTAGCATATCTCTATTGGGCTGTGGCTCACCCTATATGGGAATATCATTTTCAGGTACAGGTAGCATGCCACCTCCAATGACGTAGCTTGGGAGGCTAGAGGCGGGCAGACTTTTGTTGTTTAGTTTCTTGATGTATTACATGTATATTCACGCCAAGGGCTTAATGTGTAAATGAGTTAGTACTCTTTTGTTGTAACCAAGTGTTAACTTGGAAAGCTGTAAGCCTTTAGGGCATTTGCTTTTGTTGTTAACATGTAATACTTTTTGTAATGGAACTTTGATGAATAGAAGAATGTGGAACTGTTACATATCCAAGCATGTCTGTATTGATGGGTTTAATGTTATTATTTTGAGGACGTTACAACTTGGTATCAGAGCGTACCGGGTTCGAATACTTTGGGTACGTGGGAAGTGATTAGGATCACAATGGGTTTGTCTCGCTTGATAGAGACTTAGATGTAGTGTCATATGCTATGTGCTTAATTGATAACATGCTTATGTGACTATGTGGGTATGGAATGTAGTTTCTAGGATGTTGATCGGATCCTTGGGTTGCTAGGAGTCTTGTTGGAAAAGCACTTGATCAATGCTGTTTCTAACCGGAACTGTAGTAACGCCTCGGGACTATCATTATCCGGAAATGAAATTCGTAAATGGTTATGTGCTTATGTGCTTAAGTGGAGTGAATTACAGTTGTCCACACATTAGGACACGAGTGTTATAGCTTCGGCACATTTGCGAATGTGCTAATAGTCTTGGTTACCTTTATTAGGATGTCAGGACGAGGGCGTGGCAGACGTGGCAGGCACGGTAGGCAGGAGGTATCTGTACCGGATGACGTTCCGGTAATGCAGGAGAGAGTTGGTCAGGCCAACGTGGCCGAGCCAGCGGGTCAGCAGGCTATGGGCGCCTTGGCCCGAGAGATAGCGGGAGCTTTGGGTATTCTCAGAGCTGGGAATCAGATTGCTGAGGCAGGGCCTTCTTTCCTGAAGAGGGAATTCTTCCGGTCCAACCCGGACAAGTTTGTTGGGGATCCAAAGGAGCCACTTAAGGCTGACGAGTGGTTGGAACAAATGGAGAAGACGTTCGAGATGCTTGGCATCGAGGACGGGGCTTTGAAGGTGACCTTGGCATCCTTCCAGCTGAAGGGAGATGCGGGTCAATGGTGGAAGTATGAGAAGGACAGTGTTGGTGGTGCATGGGAGGCATTTGTGAATACTTTCCAGGAGAAGTTCTTGTCTTCAGCTGCTAGAGAAAAGTTGAGGGAGCAGTTTTGCCAGCTTAGACAGCAGGGCTTGTCAGTGGCCGAGTTTGAGGCTACTTTTACTAGTCTGTCCAGGTTTGCACCTGAATTGGTGGTGTCTGAGGAACGCCGTTGCTTTGAGTTTGAGCGGAAGTTGAGGCGGGGCCTCAAGTTGAGGGTTGGTAGATCTTTTATCCGGGAGTATAGACGTCTGGTGGATGCTGCAGCTCATATGGAGCTCATGATGCAGGAGGAAGATGAGGGGCAGAAGGGCTCCAAGAGGGGCCAAGATGGTCAGGGTGATGGCAGGAGACAGAGGGGTTCTAACCCTCAGCAGTCTCAAGGAGGTGTGGCTAGATCGACTTTTCCTATACTGAGTGCGAGCTTTGGGAGAGGTAGTCAGGGAGGCTTGACTTGTTTTGCGTGTGGTCAGTTAGGTCACAAGTCTTCGGTTTGCCCGCAGAAGGGAGGGGGTCAGCGAGCTACTTCTTCTTCAGCTAGACCTCAGGGCCAGAGTCAGGGCAGGGGCCAGCCATTGTCTTGCTATCAGTGTGGTCAGCCTGGGCACCTGAAGAGGTATTGCCCACAGTTGAGTGCTACTTCGGGAGCGTCTGGTTCTAGGCAGACGCAGAGTTATCAGCCAGCTCAGTCTATGCAGGCCTCGAGGGCCAATCCGGGAGCTTCGTCATCCCAGTCTGTGCAGCAGTCTTTTACTCCTAGAGGTGAGCAGGTGGATCAGGGGCCTACAGGGCGCGTGTATCCTGTTACCGCGCAGGACCTAGTACCGGCTCTATCAGTAGTGAGAGGTACTTTTCTGTTTTGCAACTCGGTTGCTAGTGTGTTGATTGATATGGGTGCATCTCATTCTTTTGTATCTGCTGCATTTGCATCTGTTTTGGAATTGGAGTTGGCACAGTTAGCATCTCCTATTTGTGTGGTATCGCCTATTGGTGGTTAGTTGATCTTGAAACAGGGTGTTAGAGGTTGTGATATAGAGGTCGCCGACCATAGGCTTCCTTTTCCATTTGTGGTCATGCCCATGAAGGGCTTTGATGTTATTTTGGGTATGGACTGGCTATCGTCATACCGGGCTGTTATCGATTGCTACCGCCAGAGGGTCACGTTATGTACCTTGAGCGGGGAGTGTTTCCATTTCTTGGGAGACCGGGTTGGTAGTGTTTTGCCACCGGGGTATGATTCGCGAGAGTGGAGTGAGCTTAGTGGTCTACTTGCTAGCTTTTTAAGCGGTGGGTGTGATGAGACCCAAGTTGTTTTGCCGAGGGTGGTTTGTGAGTATTCGAATGTCTTTCCCGAGGATCTCGTTAGTTTGCCACCTCATCAAGAGATAGAGTTCTCTATTGATTTAGTGCCCGGCACAGCGCCGATTTCTATGGCACCTTATCGTTTTGCCCCAGCCGAGTTGAGTGAGTTGAAGATTCAGCTCCAGGAATTGCTAGATAAAGGTTTTGTTCGCCCTAGTGTTTCACCGTGGGGAGCACCGGCCCTCTTTGCTAAAAAGAAAGATGGTGCCTTGATATTGTGTATAGACTACCGGAAGTTGAATCGGGCTACGGTCAAGAATAAGTACCCTATGCCCCGTATAGATGATCTGTTTGACCAGTTGAAGGGTTCCCGTTGTTTCTCTAAGATAGACTTGAGATCGGGTTACCACCAGTTGAGGGTCAGGGAGGAGGATATTCCTAAGACGACATTCCGTACGCGGTATGGCCATTATGAGTTTCTTGTGATGCCATTCGGGCTTACCAACGCACCGGCAGTCTTTATGGACTTGATGAACCGGATCTTCCGGGAATTCTTGGATCGTTTTATAGTCGTTTTCGTGGACGACATCCTAATTTATTCGCCTTCAGAGGAGGAGCACGAGGCACACTTGAGAGTGGTGCTTGAGTTACTTAGAGCCCATAGGCTGTATGCCAAATTTGGGAAGTGTGAGTTCTAGCTAGGAGAGATGAAATTCTTAGGCCATGTGGTATCCAGGGAAGGGGTGTCTGTTGATACATCCAAGGTAGAGGCAGTGCAAGATTGGGCACAGCCTAAGAGTGTGTTTGAGATCCGCAGCTTTCTGGGATTAGCTGGGTATTACCGTCGGTTTGTGAAGGATTTCTCCAGGCTAGCTTCGCCGTTGACTAGATTGACGCGAAAAGGGGTCAAGTTTGTATGGAGTGAGACTTGTGAAAAGTCGTTCCAAGAGTTGAAGGTTAGATTGACCACCGCTCCGGTTTTGATTATTCCGGAGAGAGGGTTGGGTTATGCGGTTTATTGTGATGCCTCACGAGAGGGTTTGGGTTGTGTGTTAATGCAAGAGGGGAAAGTGGTAGCTTATGGCTCGCGTCAGTTGAAAATACACGAGAAGAACTACCCTACGCACGACCTAGAGTTAGCAGCAGTGATCTTTGCCTTAAAGATTTGGAGGCACTACCTTTATGGTGAGAGGTTCGAGGTGTTCTTGGACCACAAGAGTTTGAAGTATCTGTTTACACAGAGAGACTTGAATTTGAGGCAGATGAGATGGATGGAGTTCATTGAGGACTACGATTTTGAGTTGCACTATCACCCGGGAAAGGCCAATGTTGTGGCCGATGCCCTTAGTAGGAAATCCATTAGTGATGTAGCTTGTATAGCCATCCGGGAATGGGCGATGTTGGGTGCGCTTGGCGAGTTTGATTTGCTTCTGGGCGAATCTGTTGAGGCTGTGGCCTTGTTTTCTGATGTTGCGCAGCCTACATTTGTGACTAGAGTGTTAGAGGCACAGAGAGGTGACCTTGAGGTAGAATCCCTCCGAGAGAAGATCTCAAGTGGGAAAGTTGAGAAGGGTTTGACGGTGTATCCCGACCAGAGTGTGAGATACCGAGACCGTTTGTTTGTACCGGAGTCTTGCCGAGAGGAAGTACTCCGAGAGTTTCACCATTCACGCCTTGCGGTGCATCCGGGAGGCACCAAGATGTATCGGGATTTAGGTCGCCAGTTTTGGTGGCGAGGTATGAAGAGAGATGGGGCTGTTTTCGTATCAAAGTGCCTTACTTGCCAGCAAGTGAAGGCCGAGCATCAGAGGCCAGCGGGTTTGTTGCACCCTTGCCTATTGCCGAGTGGAAGTGGGAGCATATCACTATGGACTTCGTTGTAGGTCTTCCGAGGACTCAGCGGGGTAGTGATGCCATTTGGGTGGTTGTAGACCGGTTGACTAAGTCGGCGCACTTCATTCCTATGCGCGTGAGAGATTCGGTAGATCATCTTGCCGACTTGTATATTCGGGACATAGTGAGATTGCACGGGGTCCCAGTGACGATCGTCTCAGATAGAGATTCTCGTTTTACTGCTGGGTTGTGGCAGAGTTTGCAAAGTGCCTTGGGCACTAAGTTGACCTTTAGTACGGCTTATCACCCTTAGACTGACGGGCAGTCCGAGCGTACTATTCAGATCCTTGAGGACATGCTTCGAGGTTGTGTCCTTGACTTTAGTGGGACGTGGGAGAGGCACTTACCATTGGTGGAGTTTGCCTACAACAACAGCTTTCAGTCTAGTATCGGTATGGCACCGTTTGAGGCCTTGTATGGCCGACCGTGTAGGTCTCCAGTGTGTTGGGCCGAGGTGGGTGATGCACCTCTGTTGGGTCCGGAGTTGGTTAGGGAGACAACGGAGAAAGTTGAGCTTATCCGTAGGAGGCTGGTTACAGCCTAGAGTCGCCAAAAGAGTTATGCCGACCGTAGGAGGAGGCCTTTGGCATTTGAGGTAGGTGATCATGTTTTCTTGAAAATATCACATAGGCGAGGTTTGATGAGGTTTGGGAAGAGTGGGAAGTTATCCCCTCGATTCACTGGGCCTTTTGAGATCCTTGAGAGGATTGGCGAGGTTGCTTATCGTTTAGCGTTGCTGCCACAGTTGTCCAGAGTTCATGACGTGTTTCATGTGAGTATGCTTCGGAAGTATGAGCCGGATCCATCGCATGTGTTAGATTGGACCGACTTAGAGGTAGCTGAGGATGCCTCATATGAGGAGAGACCGGTTCGGGTCTTGGATAGGCGGGATCAAGTCCTGCGTGGCAAGACCATCCCTTTGGTAAAGGTTTTGTGGAAACATCACGGAGTGGAGGAAGCCACTTGGGAACGTGAGTTGGAGGTCCGCGAGAAATATCTGGACTTGTTCATTGATGAGTAATCTGATATTTAGATTATGTAATGCTGTTGGACTTGAGAGCTTTACATATGTCTTAAGTTGTAAAACATTGGTAATGTTTTGGTTTAATGAAAGTATGTTGTAGAACTTACCTTGATATGAGAGTTGATTATGATATTGCATATGTTCACTAAAATGTTGAATTTGAGTTGTATCATGTGTATTGATTATGATATGAACTGTGAACCATGTATGTTGGAAATGGTTGGAAATAGAAGAAAAATTGCATGTTGATAATGCACTTGTAATATATGTTGTGAAATGCCTCTTGAAAAGAGATGGAATTGACCGGTAATGGGTCGGGTTGTTTAATATTATGTTATAATATTGTTGAGAATCGAGAAAACCTGTTTTTTTAAAAAAAACTTGTGTTTAATTTCGGGGACGAAATTCTTTAAGGGGGGAGGTTATAGCGATCCCGGTTGTCCCTTTACTGTTCTGTTGTATTCCGGACTCGGTTCCGTGAAGTTGGCAGTGGTATCTATCTTGTTGTCGTCCTTCAATTCCACTTGATTGAGTTTTAGGATGTTTTGAGCAGGGTTGTTACAGGTTGGTTAGGCCTTGGTTTCAATTCCTTATTGTTCAGTTTTTAGGCGATCCGCTCGAGCGGGTCTTCTTGCGCTCGAGCGGGGATTGCATACCTCCAGTATTTCGTGTTCCTGCAAAACTTCTGCAGATGTGATTTCTACGCTCGAGCGGGTTTCTTTACACTTGAGCAGTGGCGCTCGAGCGGGTTTGTTGGCGCTCGAGCGGGTAGTGCTTTCTGGGTATAAGTTATGGGAGGGGGAAATCTACGCTCGAGCAGACTGGTTTTCGCACTCGAGCGGGAGTGCTTTATTCTTGTGTCTTGGCGCTCGAGCGAGCCTTAATGCGCTCGAGCGTGTCCAGATTTTTGTTCTTGACGCTCGAACGTTGTGTTTTCTGCTCGAGCGGGAATGTCGTATAACAGAGGGCAACTGGGCATTTTTGAATCACTTTCTACACTTCCTCTCTCTCTCTTACTTTCTAAAAAGATATTTTGAGAGCCTCTCTCTCTAGAAACTCCCTTCTCTCTAGGGTTTGATCTAGTTAGAGTACTTTTCTTCCCTTTGCCCTTTGTAAAGGTTGTGTTGATCGTCGAGGGCTTCGTTTTGATCCGTGAATCTTGGAGTTTGGAGCATTTTAGTTTTCTACATCTTCTCCTCTCGGGCTCCGAATTTGAGGTAGGGATTCCTACTCACTTTTATGGTCTTTAACATAGATTTTTGGTGATTTTGATAAAGTGTTGAAGTTGGAAAATTTTGGGACTCAGGGTTTCAAAAGAGGGTTCTTTTTTTATTATTTTGATTCTAAAATGAGTATTTTGGGTTTCAAAATAGTGGTATTGATGTTGGTTGTTGATATATGGACCATTGGGTCAATATTAGAAAATGGGGGGAGAAAGCCCTAATTCGTTGTGTAAATTAATTGGTATAATTAATTTGGGAAAAGTGTTGATATTTGGAATTGAGTTGAAAATAATGAAATTGACTCATTATATGGTAGAATAGTGGAGTTGGATTTGTTAATCGCTCACTTTTGAAAACATTGATATTTTATCTGTTGGAGCTTTTATTATCTGTTTATAAATAATTGCTTGGGCTACCGGTGGAGGGTAGTTTTGATTGTTGTAGACAATGCATGATAATTAGGCAAATTAAAACTAATCAATTGGATATGTCATAGAGTATGACGGTTGATAGAATACATTAATGTTATGTATTGATTGATTGTGTATATGACCTTTGTGTATATATGCATTGTGTGTGTAGGAGGAGATAGGGGATGTACTCCACGGTTTAGGGGAAGATAGGGGATGGACCTCTAAACCGGATGTTGTTTGGGAGGAGATAGGGGATGGACTCCACTGATACAGCTCATATGCTTGTCAGATATTGTGTTGATACAGCTTATATGCTTGTCATTGGAAGTGTTGATACAGCTCATATGCTTGTCATGGGAAGTGTTGATATAGCTAATATGCATATCTGTTAAAATGTGGATATAGCTTGTATGCTTATCTGTTGAGATATTGATATAACCTGTGTGTTTATCTATTGTAAAAATGGAAAACGTTTAATATGAGTCTTTGTCTCATATAAGCGGTTGGCCAGGTTCTGAGCCATTGATGGAAATTGTGAAATTGGTAGGAAATGGAAATGGATTATGAATCGGTTTATGAAAATTGAACATTTATCAATTGCTAATGTCTTAGTCATTGCTCATACTGTGTTTAGCATATCTCTACTGGGCTGTGGCTCACCCTATATGGGAATATCATTTTCAGGTACAGGTAGCATGCCACCTCCAAGAACGTAGCTTGGGAGGCTAGAGGCGGGCAGACTTTTGTTGTTTAGTTTCTTGATGTATTACATGTATATTCAAGCCAAGGGCTTAATGTGTAAATGAGTTAGCACTCTTTTGTTGTAACCAAGTGTTAACTTGGAAAGCTGTAAGCCTTTAGGGCATTTGCTTTTGTTGTTAACATGTAATACTTTTTGTAATGGAACTCTGATGAATAGAAGAATGTGGAACTTTTACATATCCAAGCATGTCTGTATTGATGGGTTTAATGTTATTATTTTGAGGGCGTTACAATCAACCACCTCCATCCAGTCGATCGAAGACCTCCATCAGTCGATCTCCATCCAGTCGTTTTCCATCCAAACGATTTCGAAGGTAAGCCTCCCTCTCTCTCTCTCTCTCTCGCTCTCCTTCTCGTAATCCCATCTGTTTTTTATTTTTTTATACGTTTATATATATATATATATATATGCGTGTGTGTGTGTGTGTGTGTGTGTGTGTGTGTGTGTGTGTGTGTGTCAGACTGTTTCTATTTTTTTGTAATTATATG
Organism: Camellia sinensis; assembly: GCF_055761805.1. Lineage (NCBI taxonomy): Eukaryota > Viridiplantae > Streptophyta > Magnoliopsida > Ericales > Theaceae > Camellia > Camellia sinensis. The sequence goes on from NC_138966.1 coordinate 155,988,088, forward strand.
TTTATATATGTATATATATCTCTAAAGCTGTATTTTAAAAAAAATTATAGGTTTGTATATATACACAATATGTAAAACTTTCTCTCTCTCTCTCTCTCTCTCTCTCTCTCTCTTTTCCCCCTTCTAATGTTAATGTTGATTTATAATGGTTATTATTTATAGGAAAAATGTCTAGTTCAAATTCTACCAATAACACACTATCTGCGTTTGATGCTGAAGATGATAAACTACTGTGGAAATATGTGACTAGATTAGAAAAACCTGGTGCAAGAGGGGGGAACTATACTTTTCAATGTATCTTTTGTCGGGCTACACATAAAGGTTCATACATTAGGGTAAAAGCCCATTTGATGCAAATTAAAAATCAAGGAATAAAAGTGTGTCCAAAAGTAACAAGTATGGATAAAGTTGAATTTGAGAGAGAGATTGCAGAAGCAGAGTTGAAATTGAAAAATCCTAGGTTGAAGAATGTCCCATTGCCTCCTCCTAGTTCAAGTGCATCATTAGGTTTATGTTTCAATGAAATAGAGGAAATCTATGGATCAAAAAGGAAGAGGTCAACTGCTATGGGGAGTGGAAGTTGTAACGCCCTCAAAATAATACATAAAACCCATTAATTAATACATGCATTGATATAAAAGAAACCAACCATTTCTATTCATCAGAGTAGTTCTTACAACCGTATTACATGTTAACAACAAAAGCAAGTGCCCTATAGGTTTACAGCTTTCCAAGTCAACACCTGGTTACACAAAAGAAGAGTACTAACTCTATACAAAATAAGCCCTTGGCTTGATATACATGTAATACAGACAAAATAAACAAAAAAAGAGTCTTCAACTCTCCTCATCATCCAAGCTATGTCCTTGGAGGTGGCATACTACCTGTACCTGAAAATAGTGTCCCATAAAGGGTGAGCCAACGCCCAGTAGAAATATGCTAAACACAGTATGAGCAATAACTAAGACATTAGCAATTGATAAATGTTCAATTTCCATAAACCAATTCATAACCCATTTCCATTTCATGACCACAATGTTCATGTTTCATTTCAGTTTCCATTTCTTATCAATTTCACAATTTACATCAACGGCTCAGAACCTGGCCAACCACTTATATGAGACAGTGACTCATATCAAACGTTTCCCATTTTACAATAGATAAACATACTAGTTGTATCAACATCTCAACGGATGAGCATACAAACTGTATCCACATTTCAACAGATAAGCATAATAGCTATATCAACACTTCCATAGATAAGCATATGAGCTATATCAACACATTAACTGACAAACATATGAGCTGCATCAATGGAGTCCATCCCCTATCTCCTCCCAAACAACATCCGGTTTAGAGGTCTATTCCCTATCTTCCCCTAAACCGTGGAGTACATCCCCTATCTCCTCCCACACACACAACGTATATACACATAGGTCATATACACAATCAATCAATACATAACGTTAATGTATTCTATCAACCGTCATACTCTATGACTTATCCAATTGATTAGTTTTAGTTTGCCTAATCATCATGCATTGTCTACAACAATCACAACTACCTTCCACCGGTAGCCTAAGCAATTATTTCTAAACAGATAATAAAAGCTCCAATAGATAAAATATCAATGTTTTCAAAAGTGAGTGATTAATAAATCCAACTCCACTATTCTACTATACAATGAACCAATTTCATTATTTCCAACTCAATTCCATATAATCACAATTTTCTCAAATTAATTATACCAATTAATTTATACAACCAATTAGGATTTTCTACCCCATTTCCCAATATTGACCCAATGGTCTATATATCAACAACCAACATCAATAACACCATTTTGAAACCCAAAATATATATTTAAGAATCAAAATGACAAAACCCCCATTTACACTTTTTGAAACCCTAAGTCCCAAAATCAACCATTTAACAAAAAGCCAAAAAATCTAGGTTAAAACCCATAGTAGTGAGTAGGAATCCCTATCTCAAATTCGGAGCCCAAGAGAAGAGGATGAAGAAAACCAAAATGCCCCAAACCGCAAGTTTCTCAGATCAAAATGTAGCCCTCGACGATCAACCCGACTTTTACAAAGGCCAAAGGTGAGGGAAGCACTCTAACTAGATCAAACCCTAGAGAGAAGGGAGTTTCTAGAGAGAGAGAGGCTCTCAAAAACGTTTTTTGGGAAAGTAAGAGAGAGAGTGGAAGTGTAGAAAATGATTCAAAAATGCCCAGCTGTCCTCTGTTATACGACATTTCCGCTCGAGCAGAAAACACAACGCTCGAGCGTTAAGAACAAAAAAACCTAGGTTCGCTCGAGCGCAAGAAAGCCAGCTCGAGCGCCAAGACACAAGAATAAAGTACATCCGCTCGAGCGCAAAAACCAGTCCGCTCGAGCGTAGATTTGCCCCTCCTAGAACCTAAACCAAAAATGTACTACCCGCTCGAGCGCTAGAGTACCCGCTCGAGCGCAACCGCTCGAGCGTGAAAAACATGCTTGCAGAAGTTTTGCAAAGCACCAAAATACTGGGAGTGTGCAATCTCCGCTCGAGTGCAAGTATACCCGCTCGAGCGGACCTCTTAAAAACTGGGCAACAAGGAATTGAAACCAAAGTCTAACCAACCTGTAACAACTCTGCCCAATACATCCTAAAACTCAATCAAGCGGAATTAAAGGATGACAACAAGGTATACAACCACTAACATCACAGAACTAAAGTCCGGAAAACAACAGATACAGAAAGGGGATACCGGGATCGCTATAACCTTCCCCCCTTAAAGAATTTCGTCCCCGAAATTAAATACAAGTTTATCAAAAACAAGTTTTCTCCATTCCTAACAATATTGCAACATAAAGTTAAACAATCCGAACCGTTACCGGTCAATCCCATCTCTTTTCAAGAGGCATATCATATTACACATAACAACCTGCATTATCAACATGCATTCTTTTGAAAGTTACCAATTTCAACTCATTTTCCACAATTCCAAAATACATGCAACATTAACATCATGCTTGCATTTCTACCATACATTGAACATATGCAATGTTATAAAAAATTTCCATTAACCAAAACATTCATAATGTTTTACAACTTAAGACATATATAATGCTCTTAAAGTTCAACGATATTACAAAATTACCAATGCATGGTTACACATCAACAAACAAGTCCGGATATTTCTCGCGGACTTCCAACTCATGTTTCCAAGTGACTTCCTCCACTCCATGATGTTTCCACAAAACCTTTACCATGGGAATGGTCTTGCCTCGCAAGACTTGATCCCGCCTATCCAAGACCCGAACCGGTCTCTCCTCATACGAGGCATTCTCATCTACCTCTAAGTCGGTCCAATCTAACACATAGGACGGATCCGGCTCATACTTCCGAAACATACTCACATGAAAAACGTCATGCACTCCGGACAACTGCGGTGGTAAAGCTAAACGATAAGCAACCTCTCTAATCCTCTCAAGGATCTCGAAGGGACCGATAAACCGAGGGGATAACTTCCCACTCTTCCTAAACCTCATCAAGCCTCGCCTAGGTGATATTTTCAAGAAAACATGATCACCTACCTCAAACGCCAAAGGCCTCCTCCTATGGTCAGCATAACACTTTTGGCGACTTTGGGCCGTAACAAGCCTCCTACGGATAAGCTTAATTTTCTCCGTCGTCTCCCTAACCAACTCCAGACCCAACAAAGATGCATCACCCACCTCGGCCCAACACACTGGAGACCTACACGGTCGGCCATACAAGGCCTCAAACGGTGCCATATCGATGCTAGACTGAAAACTGTTATTGTAGGCAAACTCCACCAAGGGCAAATGCCTCTCCCACGTCTCACTAAAGTCAAGGACACAACCTCGAAGCATATCCTCAAGGATCTGAATAGTACACTCGGACTTCCCGTCAGTCTGAGGATGATAAGCCGTACTAAAGGTCAACTTAGTGCCCAAGGCACTCTGCAAACTCTGCCACAACCTAGCAGTAAAACGAGGATCTCTATCTGAGACGATCGTCACTGGGACCCCGTGCAATCTCACTATGTCCCGAATATACAAGTCGGCGAGATGATCTACCGAATCTCTCACGCACATAGGAATGAATTGCGCCGACTTAGTCAACAGGTCTACAACCACCCAAATGGCATCGCTACCCCGCTGACTCCTCGGAAGACCTACAACGAAGTCCATAGTGACATGCTCCCACTTTCACTCGATAATAGGCAAGGGTTGCAACAAACCCGCTGGCCTCTGATGCTCGGCTTTCACTTGCTGGCAAGTAAGGCACTTTGATACGAAAACAGCCATATCTCTCTTCATACTCCGCCACCAAAACTGGCGACCCAAATCCTGATACATCTTAGTGCCTCCCAGATGCACCGCAAGGCGTGAATGATGGAACTCTCAGAGTACTTCCTCTCAGCAAGACTCCGGCACAAACAAACGGTCTCGGTATTTCACACTCTGGTCGGGATACACCGTCAAACCCTTTTCAAACTTCCAACTGGAGTTCTTCTCTCGGAGGGATTCTACCTCAAGGTCACCTCTCTGTGCCTCTGACACTCGAGTCACAAGTGTAGGCTGCGCAACAACAGAAAACAAGGCCCGCAGCCTCAACAGATTCGCCCAGAAGTAAATCAAACTCGCCAAGTGCACCCAACATCTCCCATTCCCGGATGGCTATACAAGCTACATCACTAATGGGTTTCCTACTAAGGGCATCGGCCACAACATTGGCCTTTCCCGGGTGATAGTGCAACTCAAAATCATAGTCCTCAATGAACTCCATCCACCTTCTCTGCCTTAAATTCAAGTCTCTCTGTGTAAACAGATACTTCAAACTCTTGTGGTCCGAGAACACCTCGAACCTCTCACCATAAAGGTAGTGCCTTCAAATCTTCAAGGTGAAGATCACAGTTGCTAACTCTAGGTCGTGTGTAGGGTAATTCTTCTCGTGTATTTTCAACTGACGTGAGCCATAAGCTACCACTTTCCTCTCTTGCATCAATACACCATCCAAACCCTCTCGTGAGACATCACAATAAACCGCATAACCCAACCCTCTCTCCGAAATAATCAAAACCGGAGCGGTGGTCAATCTAACTTTCAACTCTTGGAACTCCTTTTCGCAAGTCTCACTCCACACAAACTTGACCCCTTTTCGCATCAATCTAGTCAACGACGAAGCTAGCCTGGAGAAATCTTTCACAAACCGACGGTAATACCCAGCTAATCCCAAAAAACTGCGGATCTCAAACACACTTTTAGGCTGTGCCCAATCTTGCATTGCCTCTACCTTGGATGTATCAACAGATACCCCTTTCCTGGATACCACATGGCCTAAGAATTTGACCTCTCCTAGCCAGAACTCACACTTCCCAAACTTGGCATACAGCTTATGGGCTCTAAGCAATTCAAGCACCACTCTCAAGTGTTCCTCGTGCTCCTCCTCAGAAGGCGAATAAATAAGAATGTCGTCCACGAAGACGACCACAAATCGATCTAAGAATTCCTGGAAGATCCAGTTCATCAAGTCCATAAAGACTACTGGTGCATTGGTAAGCCTGAATGGCATTACCAGAAACTCATAATGGCCATACCGCGTACGAAATGCCGTCTTAGGAATATCCTCCTCCTTGACCCTCAACTGGTGGTAACCCGATCTCAAGTCTATCTTAGAGAAACAACGGGAACCTTTCAACTGGTCAAACAAATCATCTATACAGGGCATAGGGTACTTATTCTTAACCGTAGCCCGATTCAACTTTCGGTAGTCAATACACAATCTCAAGGCACCATCTTTCTTTTTAACAAAGCGGGCCGGTGCTCATCACAGCGAAACACTAGGGCGAACAAAACCCTTATCTAGCAATTCCTAGAGCTGAATCTTTAACTCACTCAATTCGGCTGGGGCAAAACGATAAAGTGCCATGGAAATCGGCGTTGTGCCGGGCACTAAATCAATAGAGAACTCTATCTCTCGGTGAGGTGGCAAACTAACGAGATCCTCGGGAAAAACATCCGAATACTCACAAACCACCCTCGGCAATACAATCTGGGTCTCATCACACTCACCACTCATAAAGCTAGCAAGTAGACCACTAAGCTTATTCCGCCCTCGCAGATCATACATCGGTAGCAACACACTACCAACCCGATCCCCCAAGAAATGGAAACACTCCCCGCTCAAGGTACAAACTATAACCCTCTAACGGTAGCAATCAATAACAGCCCGGTATGATGATAGCCAGTCCATACCCAAAATAACACCAAAACCCTTCATGGACATGACAACAAAAGGAAAAGGAAGCCTATGGTCGGCGACCTCTATATCACAACCTCTACATCCGTGTTTCAAAATCAATTCACCCCCAACAGGTGATACAACACAAATAGGAGATGCTAACTGTGCCAACTCCAACTCCAACATAGATGCGAATACAGCAGATACAAAAGAATGAGATGCACCCGTATCAATCAATACACTAGCAACCGAGTTGCAAAACAGAAAGGTACCTCTCACTACTGATGGAGCCGGTACTAGGTCCTGCGCGGTAACAGCATACATGCGCCCTGTAGGCCCCTGATCCACCTGTTCACCTCTAGAAGCAAAAGACTGCTGCACTGACTGGGATGACGAAGCTCCCGGATTGGCCCTCGAGGCCTGGACAGACGGAGTTGGCTGATAACTCTGCGTCTGCCTAGAACCAGACGCTCCTGAAGTGGCACTCAACTGTGGGCAATACCTCTTCAGGTGCCCAGGCTGACCACACTGATAGCAAGATAAAGACTGGCCCCTGCCCTGACTCTGGCCTTGAGGTCTAGCTGAAGAAGAAGCAACTCGCTGACCCCTTCCCTTCTGCAGGCAAACCGAAGACTTGTGACCCAACTGGCCATACGCAAAACAAGTCAAGCCTCCCTAATTACCTCTCTCGGAGCCTGCACTCGGCACTGGGAAGGTCAATCTAGCCAAACCACCCTGAGATTGCTGAGGGTTAGGACCCTTTTGTCTCTGTAGACACCCCATTTTTGACCGTCCTCAAGACTTGGACGTCACCGTTTGAGCACTCGGTGATCATCCATGTTTGTGTTCTTTTGGAGTTCCCGGAGGTCTCGGCTTCGTGCCTTGCCTCGGGATCTCCGAATTCGACCGTTTAGTGTCTGGTTTTGCACCAAACACTTGCATTTTGCCTTGGAGGGGCAGGGAATGCCTTGTGAGGCATCCCCACACACCACTGGCCATGGCCAGAGGCCACCAGCTGGTTTTTGCTTCCACCGGCAATATATATTGCCGGTCGGCACTCAATTTTGCCAAAATGGCATCTTTGGCCAGCCGACTATTGTGCATCTACTTTTGCAGATATTTTGTCATAGCTGTCTTGCATTTGGCTCCCCTCCATACACGTGTATGGAGGGATCTCCCTCTTTAGAAGCTTGTCTTGTAAGCTTTACAAGACAAGAAGCTCTATAAGAGGAGCCTTTCTCTCCCTTGCTTAGGGTTAGACATTTTAGAGACTTTAGACATTTTTTGGGAGAGAAACACAGAGAGAAGCTCTGGTTTTAGGGTTAGAGTTCATACATATCTCCTATCTCTCTTTTTCTCTCTTTGTGTTCTAGGTGTTTTAGTCCATACTATTGCACACAAACACCTAGTGTTTCACCTTCCTTTGGCTACTGAGGTTCTAAGGGGCTGGTTTTGGTATTTTGGTGCTGGATTCAAGCCAAGGAAGGCTGTTGGAACATCATTTGTGAAGGTGGTCTACAAGGGTGAGAAACTTCCCTTTTATTCCCCATTTTTGCATTGCTTTTCTACCTATCTTAGAACTGTTTTTGTGCTTAGTGTATAATACAAAAAAGTTCTGTTTTTTAGCCCTCTTGATTGTTTATTAAGAGTGTTTTGTGGTTTGAGGGTGTTTGACCCCTCTTAGGCCTTGAAAGGCCCCATTTTAAGCCATTTTGAGTGAGTTTCGAGACCTTGGTGTTTGGGCCTCCTCACCACTGAAATCTTGAGGGATTTCAAAGGTGAGGATGGTGCCTTGAGGTCCTAGGAAGGAGAGGGCCACCCCCTCTCCTTGTTGTCCTTGAAAAGGACCATTTTTGGCCTCTTGAGGGAGCACCTAGCTAAGCTTCATGTTGACCATTCCTTAGTTGTTTTTTGTGCTTAATATGCCATAATATGCTTCTGTTTTTATTTGTTTTTGGTACACCATGCATACTTAGCATACCTACCTTGTAATGCCATGTTTAGGCCTTAACATGCCTTAGGCTGTAACCCCTTATTCTAGCATGTTTTAGGCTTAGTCTTGTGAAGCTTTTGTGTGTATTTTGCCATGTTTAAGGTCTGTCCTAGGTTGTTTGGGTCGGATTTGGCATGCTTAGTATAGTCCCTTTGCATTCCGGCTTGTTGGCCTTAAGTGTGTGAATGTATAGCATGACATTTTTGCATTGATTTGGTGATTTGGAACCATCCACCATGTCATTTCAGTCCCCTTTGCATGCCTATATGTTTGCCTTAGATGTCTCTTTAATGCTTTGAAAGCTTGTATAGTATGCTCCATGTTTTGGCATTTGTGCATGCCTTTGAATTTGAGCCACTTAGATGCCATCTAAGAGTCCCCTTTGCATGGTCTAGGTCTGTCTTGAACCTATTTTAAGTCCTCTTAGCCTTGTGAGGCTTGGTTGGCTTAGCCATGGTTCAAGTCCCTTTCACTTGCTTCAAGTACTTGAGCCATTCATTGCATGCTTGGTCTATTTTGTTTGCTTGGTTTGACACCATCCTAACATGATTTTCAATGCTTACCTTGCATGCCATATGTCCATGATTGCCTCATTCAAATGTGTTTGAGAGTTGCCTCATTTAATGCCTAAGTGTTAGTCCAACCTACTTGCATATGTGTATGCATGTTTGACTCCAATTCCTTGACTTTTGGCCACTGTTTTAGGCTTATTTAGAGTTGCCTAAATCATGTATAAGTCCACCCTTTTATCGGTTTGCATTGCCCCATGTTTGCTTATATGCTTGCATAAGTGTCTTGCCATGTCATGTTGCATCCTTAGTTTGCATGCCTAGGTTGCATTGCATCTTGCACGCATGCCTTGTTCCTTGACTTGGTGATAGGAATTGGGCCTTGGTTTGTTTGTTTGGTTTGCATTCCATTTGACATGAAAGTTTCACACTTGATTCTTTGGGCCATCATGCATGGAAATGCGTGATTGGTGGTCCGAGAATCGAGACACATGCCCTTTTGAGTCACAAACATGATAGGGGACATGATTGGTGCATACATTGCTTGAATTGTATTGCCATGCAAGTTCTGTCCTCTGCTGCTGTGAGTTGCAGGTTCTGCAGGCATTCTTTGCCGACCGGCAGTATACATTGCCGACCTGCAGTAAATCACCAGCCGATGGATTCATTTTGTGCCGGTGACCACAATTCACTGCCGGTGGTAATTCTACTCAGCTGGTGGTGATTCCCAGTATCCAGAGAGGCATCCTTAAGACTTTGGCAGTCTTCAGAGAGGCAGAGCAGGGAAAACAGAGGCAGCCTATGCATGGCGGTGCACTTCCGAGCAGGACCTGAGCATGCGCTGCATCTGGCTCTCCTCCCGAGGCGGTTTACTGCTTTTCCTAGATTAGTTAATTTGCTTAGCTGATTAGGCAATTTGTAATATTTAATTAGCTTGCGTAGTTAATTAATTTGTACTATTTATTTGGTCCCTCCGAGCGAGGGCAAATCTGTAATAAGTGTGTGTGAGTGGTGTGTATGTCTTCCAATCCCCACTTCTTTCTTCCCTTTTACTTACCTGCTTTGATGGTTAGTAATAGGACATGTTCAATTTAGCATACCTCATGCTATGCATGCGTGTATCCATACATTTGTCTTGCATGCACCGGGCTCGGTACATCACGTTAACTGCATTTGTACTTCAATTCCAAATTGAATACGTGCATCAATTGATCGCATTTCACATGCCATGCTTAGGTTAGCCGAGCCTATTCTAAGTACATCTTGTATGTGTTGCATTAGTCAATTTAACATAAACTAGGACCATGCATGTTTGCTAACTAGTTTATTGTTTTGGTACGGAGTACTATGTAAGTATTTTCCTGCTTTAGCATCTCGCATGAGTGCGAATGCTATCATGACAGCATGCTTACCATGTGGCTAGATGCTTATGTGAGATAAACTATTTTAATGCCTGTGGGTGCAGGTTGGATTGTTTGAGTTGGGAAAACTCGTTGAAATCCGTATTTTAGCCTACTTGCGAGTAGCAAATTCCAAAACATTTTTCCAAAAACAAACGGATATGCAATGCTTATTTCCAAATTAGGCAATCTAGTCTATACTTGTTTGCTGTGCGCATAATATAGTAATTCTAGGCTAATAACTGGAATAAGAACACATAACGTTTTCAAAAACGGATATCACGGTTAGTAGAGGCCGATCTTCGGATCGGGCGAGAGGGGGTGCTCATAGCTGACCTTCCCCAATCGTACCCTAGCTCCCGAGCCGAGACAACTTCGGTGATGACGGACATGTGGCCTTCGGCACCGAGTCAGGGTTTCCTAAATTCTCCCATTTTAAAATATTTAGGTGGCGACTCTGTATCTGGCAAAGCAGTCCATGTTTGGCACTTCTTTTCAAAAAATCTGTTTCTCAAAATGATTTGCCGGGTTTGGACTCTTTGGTTCAAGATTAAGAACCGTGACGATTCGAGAGTCCGAGCTGTAGTGACCCCAAATGAACGGAACGGGACTCACCCTCCCGGGGCGTTCGGGGACGTCTACAGTCTCCTGCCATTACCCTGACCATCTTGGCTCCTCTTGGAGCCTCTCTGCCCTTCCTCCTCCTCCTACATCATAATCTCCATATGGGCTACAGTATCCACTAAACGTCTATACTCTCAGATAAAGGACCCTTCAACTCTCAACTTGAGTCCACGCCTCAACTTCCGCTCAAACTCAAAACAACGGCGTTCCTCGGACGCCAAAAGTTCAGGTGCAAACCTGGACAGACTAGTAAAAGTAGCCTCAAACTCGGCCACTGACAAACCCTGCTGTTTAAGCTGGCAAAACTGTTCCCTCAGTTTCTCCCTAGCAGCTGAAGATAAAAACTTCTCCTGGAAGGTATTCACAAAAGCCTCCCATGCACCCCCAACACTGCCCTTCTCGTACTTCCACCATTGACCCGCATCTCCCTTCAATTGGAAGGATGCCAAGGTCACCTTTAAAGCCCCGTCCTCGATGCCAAGCATCTCGAACGTCTTCTCCATCTGTTCCAACCACTCGTCAGCCTTAAGTGGCTCCTTCGGATCCCTAACAAACTCGTCCGGATTGGACCGGAAGAATTCCCTCTTCAAGAAGGAAGGCCCTGCCTCAGCTACGTGGGTCTGATCCTGATTCCTTGCTCTGAGAATACCCAAAGCTCCTACTATCTCTCGGGCCAAGGCACTCATAGCCTGCTGACCTGCTGGCTCGGCCACATTGGCCTGACCAACTCCCTCCTGCTGTGCCAGGATATCATCCGGTAAAGAAATCTCCTGCCTACCACGCCTGCCACGTCCTCGTCCTGACATCCTAATAAAGGTAAACAAGACCATTAGCACATTCACAAATGTGCCGAAGCTATAACACTCACGTCCTAATGCATGGACAACTGTAATTCACTCCACATAAGCACATAATCACATAAGCAGTTACGAATTTCATTTCCGGATAATGATAGTCTCGAGGCGTTAATAGAGTTCCGATTAGAAACAGCATTGATCAAGTGCTTTTTCCAACAAGACTCCCAGAAACCCAAGGATCCAATCAACATCCTAGAAATTACATTCCATACCCACATAGTCACATAAACATGTCATCATATAAACACATAACACTACATCTAAGTCTCTATCAAGCGAGACAAACCCATCGTGATCCTAATCACTTCTTACGTACCCAAAGTATTCGAACCCGGTACGCTCTCATACCAAATTGTAACGCCCTCAAAATAATACATAAAACCCATTAATTAATACATGCATTGATATAAAAGAAACCAACCATTTCTATTCATCAGAGTAGTTCTTACAACCGTATTACATGTTAACAACAAAATCAAGTGCCTTATGGGCTTACAGCTTTCCAAGTCAACACCTGGTTACACAAAAGAAGAGTACTAATTCTATAGAAAATAAGCCCTTGGCTTGATATACATGTAATACAGACAAAATAAACAAAAAAAAAGTCTTCAACTCTCCTCATCATCCAAGCTATGCCCTTGGAGGTGGCATACTACCTGTACTTGAAAATAGTGTCCCATAAAGGGTGAGCCAACGCCCAGTAGAAATATGCTAAACACAGTATGAGCAATAACTAAGACATTAGCAATTGATAAATGTTCAATTTCCATAAACCAATTCATAACCCATTTCCATTTCATGACCACAATATTCATGTTTCATTTCAGTTTCCATTTCTTATCAATTTCACAATTTACATCAACGGCTCAGAACCTAGCCAACCACTTATATGAGACAGTGACTCATATCAAACGTTTCCTATTTTACAATAAATAAACATACTAGTTGTATCAATATCTCAACAGATAAGCATACAAGCTGTATTCACATTTCAACACATAAGCATGATAGCTATATCAACACTTCCATAGATAAGCATATGAGCTATATCAACACATTAACTGACAAGCATATGAGCTGTATTAGTGGAGTCCATCCCCTATCTCCTCCCAAACAACATCTGGTTTAGAGGTCCATCCCCTATCTTCCCCTAAACCGTGGAGTACATCCACTATCTCATCCCACACACACAATGTATATATACATAGGTCATATACACAATCAATCAATACATAACGTTAATGTATTCTATCAACTGCTATACTCTATGACTTATCCAATTGATTAGTTTTAGTTTTCCTAATCATCATGCATTGTCTACAACAATCACAACTACCCTCCACCGGTAGCCCAAGCAATTATTTCTAAACAGATAATAAAAGCTCCAACAGATAAAATGTCAATGTTTTCAAAAGTGAGCGATTAATAAATCCAATTCTACTGTTCTACTATACAATGAACCAATTTCATTATTTCCAACTCAATTCCATATAATCACAATTTTCTCAAATTAATTATACTAATTAATTTATACAACCAATTAGGGTTTTCTACCCCATTTCCCAATATTGACCCAATGGTCTATATATCAACAACCAACATCAATAACACCATTTTGAAACCCAAAATATATATTTAAGAACCAAAATGACAAAACCCCCATTTACACTTTTTGAAACCCTAAGTTCCAAAATCAACCATTTAACAAAAAGCCAAAAAATCTAGGTTAAAACCCATAGTAGTGAGTAAGAATCCCTATCTCAAATTTGGAGCCCAAGAGAAGAGGATGAAGAAAACCAAAATGCCCCAAACCACAAGTTTCTCGGATCAAAATGTAGCCCTCGACGATCAACCTGACTTTTACAAAGGCCAAAGGTGAGGGAAGCACTCTAACTAGATCAAACCCTAGAGAGAAGGGAGTTTCTAGAGAGAGAGGCTCTCAAAAACATTTTTTGGGAAAGTAAGAGAGAGAGTGGAAGTGTAGAAAATGATTCAAAAATGCCCAGCTGCCCTCTGTTATACGACATTCCCGCTCGAGCGGAAAACACAACGCTCGAGCGTCAAGAACGAAAAAAACTAGGTTCGCTCGAGTGCAAGAAAGCCAGCTCGAGTGCCAAGACACAAGAATAAAGTACATCCGCTCGAGCGCGAAAACCAGTCCGCTCGAGCGTAGATTTCCCCCTCCCAGAACCTAAACCAAAAATGTACTACCCGCTCAAGCGCCAGAGTACCCGCTCGAGCTTGAAAAACATGCTTGCAGCAGTTTTGCAAAGCACCAAAATACTGGGAGTGCGCAATCTCCGCTCGAGCGCAAGTATACCCGCTCGAGCGGACCTCTTAAAAACTGGGCAACAAGGAATTGAAACCAAAGTCTAACCAACCTGTAACAACTCTGCCCAATACATCCTAAAACTCAATCAAGCGGAATTAAAGGATGACAACAAGGTATACAACCACCAACATCACAGAACCAAAGTCCGAAAAACAACAGATACAGAAAGGGGATACTGGGATCGCTATAGAAGTAGTAACCCTATTACGAAAGCATTTAACATTGGGGCTCGAGAATGATTAAATGGTGAGATAGCTAGAATATTTTATTCAGCAGGTTTGCCATTTCATTTGACAAGAAAGCCTTACTATGTTAGTGCATTTACTTTTGCTGCAAGTAACAACATACAAGAATATGTACCGCTTGGGTATAACATGTTGAGAACTACGTTGCTTCAAAAAGAAATGATAAACATTGATAGGTTGTTAGACTCGATTCGTGGCATAGAGACAGAAGGGTGTGAGTATAGTCAGCGATGGATGGATTGATTCCCAACGAAGGCCATTAATAAATTTTATGGCTGTTACAGGAGGTGGGCCTATGTTTCTTAAAGCGGTTGATTGTTCAGGGAAACAAAGGACAAGTATTTTATTTCCAACTTGATAAAAGAAGTACTCATGGTAATGCCCCAAATTGCAAGGCGGCCGGGCACCTAATTAAAGTGCAATTTCCTCAAATGGTAATAATGATGGAATAAAAGAACCTCACTATTTTGAAGGTGCACGAATCTGTCCCTTGCACAGTCCCAACAATTTACAACAATTTGAAAAGGTTGAGGTCTGTCTCTCCCTCTCTCTCTCTCTGGTGCAACAATTTTGCAAAAAAAAAATCTCTCTAAAAATTAAGTGAAATGTGTGAAACCAAATTTATTTTAGATGTGACCTATATATATCAAAGGAGAAGGATTTCCTTCTGTCCAGTTTATGTGGACTGGAGGACACTCTTTAGGTATGTGAAATTCATCATGGGTCCATCACAAATTTTATTTTGGTGATTCGAAATGTTTTGTTTAATAGGACATTTCGTGTATTTTATTTAAAAAAATAAAATCAATCTAATAATTATAATATATTTAATTTATCAAATTTATCATAAAAAATAGATAATAATTATATTTTTAAAATAAATAATCTATTCTTTTAGTGACACATAAAAAATTAATTAAATAAGTTACGATTATCAGTTCGATTTAATTTTTGTGTGAATATAATAAATGAAGTTCTTAATAAAATAAATAATTCAGATTATTGAAATGGAAACTGTGATAGGCCCATGGGCTTAAACAATGGACTAGAGAGAGGTTGCCTCCAATACGAAATATTAGAGATGGAAAATAATATCTTACTGAATTTTTTATTCAAAATTTTTACATGTGGCAGTAGCAATTTTAAAAATAAGATTCACTAGTTTTTTTCACCGTTTTTATTACTAGCTACATGATAATATATTAGAGGATTATATATCACATGTTTATATCATCTTTTTATATCACCAACCTACTTGGAAAGATATGATTTGTTTACGTTAATTTGTCAATAAGAGTTTAATTGACGGAAAACAAATAGTGTGCTGTAATTTATGAACAACAAATCGATATTGGTTCTGTAATTGTAAGTTTCAGGGCTCAGCCGTGTAAAACACATATTCTGTTTATAATCATTTTTGAATAAGAGAATTAATCATAAATATTTATATAGATGGTGACACAATAATAATAAATAGGGTTTTTTTTAAGGTCCCTCATATTAAGATTTTATAGCATAAAGGACATCGAATATTTTCATAATGTCTAAGGTCCCTCAAGTTGATCCAGAGAAAATTGGTCCAGAAAAAATTAATCCAGAGAAAATTTGAAAATTTCTTTGACTTTACCGGCCTTCCTACAAAATTATCTCTCCAGAGAAATTTAAATTTCTCTGGCCTCGCTGGCCTTTCATGCACTCTCCAGAGAAATTTCAAATTTCTTTGCCTTCCATATACTTCCCACTCTCTAGAGAAATTTCTCTGCATTTTCACAACATTACCTCTTTAGAGAAATTTTGAAATTTCTCTGGATCGACCCAGAGAAATTTTAGTTCAAACCCAGAGAATTTCTCTGGGGATATATCCACATCGCTCACCACTACAACCTTCAACTTTCCTCTGTTTCACCACCCTCTCTCTCTCTCTCTTTCTATATATATATATATATATATATATGTATATTGTTTCTCTCTCCTTAAATACCAAGAAGAAGAAGAAGAAGAAAGAGAAATATTAAATGACACCATCATTAATATATATATACACACACATAAATTCAGAGTATTTAGATTGTCAAACTAATATTTTTGAAGCTAGTATCTAAATTTAACAGTGAGAATAAATGTAATCAACAATCACAGCCGTACTACTCGTTGAAATACCTTCCCAGCAATGTTTTCTTGACTTTGGAAGAGAGGAATCATGACTGTTTGACCATTTTCCTTCTTCATTGAAACCTATGCAGACAACGTTCATCTCCATTTCGTAACGGCAAGCCATTGGAAAGAAGGGATAGGTGATTGATCTGGATAATTTGTTGAATTACGGGCTGACGATTGCGTCCAAGGGGCAAGAAGGTTTGTTAAAAGAGTTTGATGAAGTTTTGGAGCATTACAGTAGCTTTTCGGTACATAAGGTGTCGGAGAAGGGGAAGAAATCGGAGGTGTTGGATGTAACGGTTGTGAAGGAGATTGCACCGGAGGATTTGGAGTCGGAGAAGAAGAAGGAGCTGATGAAGGAGCAGTGTGCTGCGTACTGGACCACGTTGGCGCCGAATATGAAGGATTATAGTGGGACTGCGGCAAAGCTGATGATTGAAATGGGGCAATGAGGTTTTGAGGAAGAGGATCAAACCCAGTCAAATTTTTCTGATATATGTTTAGAGACTTTAGATATCAAAAAATAATTTTGTGGATCTCTTCCATTACGAAAAGTGGGAGAGGGACCCTAGACTAATTTTCCATAATAAATAATTGATCATATATGGCATCTCTATGATAATATATTATTTGTTTTCATTAATTTCTTTATAATTATCTCTAAACGAATGAGCCAATCATAAATATCCATGTAGACCATAATAAAAAATATGTTATAATCATTTTTAAATAAGGGAATTAATCATAAATATTTATACAGATGGTGACACAATAATAATAAATAATTGATCATATATAGCATTTTTCTATGACAATATATTATTTGTTTTCTTTAATTTCTTTATAATTATCTCTAAACCAATGAGCCAATCATAAATATCCATGTAGATCATAATACAAAATAATGATAAAAATATTTGTGATATATTTAACATTTCTTTTTTCAAATATAAATAACTTTGATGAGTCTTGTAATTCTAAATGATAAAATTAAAACTTGTCACTATTTTGACGTAAAAAAATTTCAAACTAGATTATGGGGACATAGAATAATCAGCTTGGCATAATTTTAATCATACATATCACATGAAAACAGTGAAACTTATCATAAAATATATAATTTCACTCTCAAATTATTCTATCTATATTTTATGTTATTGATGTAAATAACTTAAATGCATTTAAAGATAAAATTAATCGCATCGATTTTAGATGATTATCCGTATCCATATATCATTGTTAAAGATAAAATTAATCGCATCGATTTTACTTATACGCCGAGCTTCTTTGCCTTCCCTGCGAGTTGCAGAGATTATTTTTGGATGAGCCGTGTAAGTTTTGAATATTTTGGGTATCAAATTAAAGGTGGGCAATTCGAGATTTCTATCGTTATATCGTCACCTTTTAAAGTGAAGCGGTGTGTGGTGACTACGGTGAGGGGCCGATTGGTCACCTTTTAAAGTGAAGCAGTGTGGGATGACTCTTGACTGTCGATCACAACAGTGAAAATTGTCACCAAAACGTACTGGATCCATCTCAGATTGGATTTTTCTTTTACCATTGTAATGGATTCCATAACGAAGCTTAGAATGATGTTTTATTCTATTTCATCTCATTTTAATAAATCATTAGTCTTTATGAAATTTATTCCATAGTGAAGCCTAGAATGATATTTTACCTTTTTTGCATTTCATTTTTTTCTATTTATATTTTTAGTTATTTTTAAAAATATTTTAGAGTAAATTTTTTATTTATTTTTTAGATGTAAATAACTTAAATGCATTTAAAAATAAAATATTTATGAAAAATATTTTAAAAATTTAATAAATACATAAGAATATGAAAATATATTATATTTATATATATATATATATATTTTGTATTTGATGAATTTTAAAAAAAAATTTATAAATATTATACTTTTAAATTTATCTAAGTTAGGTATATCTAAAAAATAAAAATAAAAAATTCTTAAAATATTAAAAATTGATTAAAAAAATAAAATAAATTGAAAAATAAAAAAACTCAATTTTTTAAAAAGTGATCTTAATTTTTTGAAATTCAAATAATATGATTGATACTTGGGCCTGTTTTGAAAATTTGGCTGTTTTAATTGATTTTTTTGACTATTTTATAAAATAGAATTTTTTTTTGTTTAGAATAATTTATGATTTTTTTTGTTTTTTGTTTTTTTTTGTTTTGTAGTTGATTAGATGGGTATGAGAGAAAAAATAATTAATTAGTATATGTAGAGTGTAATATTTTATTTTATTATTATTTTAATTTTTTTTTTGTCTTTATTGTGCAGGTAATTTTAGCAACCTGTCCGAAGTTGTTTTATATTTGTATCAAAATTAATTCCTTAATTTAGGTTGCTATGTTTATGATTTTGAGCCCAAGTGACCCATATGAGTCTCAAATGGGCCTTAGACCTGCCATTTTATTTTATTTTTTTTTTTGAGAGGATTAGACCTGCCATTTTAAGAGTCAGCTGTTTTTTATTCTTGTCAGGGAAATGTTATGGTGTGCACCTTATCATAAAATATATAATTTTATCATAAAATTTTATAATATTAATTACAAATGAGTAATTTCAACATAAACTAGCATAACGAAAAAATGTCATAATCAAGTCACAAATTTTTATAACATCAAAACAAAATTTTAGACATTTTATGGTTAATGTTATTAAATTTTATGATAAAATTATATATTTTTGTGATAAGATACATTAGGGTGCACACCATAGGATTTCCCTTCTTGTCATAGTATTTGTGGTGGGTAAAAATACTCCGTTGGGCTGCTGTGGCGGCGACGTGGTGGCTATGCCTTCACTTCAGACTTGAAAAACACTCAAAGCAAAGTGAAGGGGGTGGCTGGAGCAGCCTGGGATCCCTTCAATGCCTAAGTCAGTGACCAAATAGACAAAGGTGCAAGATGATAAGAGAAGGGTTCAAGTTGAAGTGATCGTGTACCTCTATTGTGTTGATTTCCTTCCCTTTTATAGTTTGCTCCCACTAGTCATTGTAGACTGTTAAGCTTCCTTCCACTCCTCACATCAACCCCTTTTGCTTAGGGATTATGCACCACCAGACGCGGATTTCTAGGAGTTGGTTGGGCTTGAAATATAGGCACATGTGTTTGATTAAGTTTGCGCCTTCTTAAGGCGCGCTTCCAGCTGCCTTGATTTTGTCCTCAGACTCTCATGATCCATCTTGCTCCTAGACCCTCGCACTAGACTCAGTCCATCTAGGGCTGAACCTCTTTCCCTCTTGAAAAGTTATTTTTGCACTGTATCATCCTGTCCAAGAATTCTAGTCCTGCCTATCATCCCGTCTAAGAATTCTGGTCCTGCCTGGGTTGGATTTATTTTTAGCCTCTCATAGTATCCATTTAGTTTGGAAGATATTTAAGACCCCTAATAAACCTTCACAATTTCACCCCAGTAGAATAATAAGGGTTAACTTTTAATTTGTCACATATTTAATTATTTGAGACTTTACTTCCTTATTATATCATTAGAAATATAATTAAAGGTGTTGAAATGGAGAAATATAATGTCCATCAGGTTGTGCGCAAGGTGTGTGCACACATCAGATGTGTTGATCTACGCGTGGTGGAAACATGTTACAGTTTGCATGATATTGCATTTTGTTTTTTGCAATTAAAACTTTAAGATGATATAATTTGTACTTTATACATCTATTCTTTTATAAAATTTAGAATAAATTATAAATACATTTTTTAAATTTTGTTTAAAATACAAATTATCTTTTATAGTTTGAAAAATTACATATATTTCTTTGTTAGAATTTTTTATTTAAAAAAATTAATTAAAAAAATAAAATTCTTAACTAGTTCACTATACAATAATAAAATTGGTTTTTTTATCCAACTCCCTCACTAAGGTTCTTAATAGCATAAGGACACAAAACAGAAATTGAGCAAGGTTGTGCCATCTAGTCCAGAGTTCCATTCACACAAAAGAGTCAGGGGATTGAGGAATCCACAAGTTTGAATTGATTTTCATCCTTCTATATGTTCTCGAACAAGTATGTAATCGTATCCAAGTGTCTTAATAGGTAGGTTTAGATGCCAGTCAGAATTGGGTGGGCTGCGATACTCAAGATCAGAGACTTGGTCAGATATCAATTATAGAAAACAACAAAATTACTTGTTTGGCATGTTTGGTTTTTAAGTTCTCTTTTCTTTTCTTCTTAGGGCGCTTTCCTTCCCAATCAAAAGCTATTGGCTTTGTTCACCTTAGGTCGATACATGCCCTTGCTTCTGCTTCAGTTTAGCATTCCTTTTTCGCTAGAGCTTCATGGGCATTGCCCTATTACCCAATCAGATGTTTAGATGTGAGTTATACACCGCGAGGAGCCAACCGGGCTAATGGAACAAGTTAGTAAAGTAGCTAAACTCTTCCAAGGGAGATGCTAACGGAATTATAGAAAAAAATGATATAAATTTTCTAACTACTCTCCTATAAAATAATAAAATTATAAAAATTGTTAATTGAAATATGTATATAATATTATTAAAAACTATTAATTGACTTAATGGATATGGCATTTTGTTTGTCAAAATAGACCATCTATTTTCTTTGAGACAAAAAATAAATAAATTGCACTTATCAAGTTAACTTAATTTTGTTCATGAATGCATGAAAATCTCATAAAATAAATAGTTTGAATCATTGAAAAATAAACCCCTTAATAAACCCAACATGTCCACAACACTCTCTAATCTCTAATTTAAATTTAGATTGGAGAGAGAAGAAGTAACACGTTTTCTTTCACTTTCCTATAGCTCATTAATCCATGTTAAGACTTTGTTTAAATCATAAATTGGAGTGTAGATATAACTTAAAATTAATTCAAACACTACTGAAAGTTAACTTATGGATTAATCAATCCGATATACAGTCCACCAAATAGGATCGACATTTAAAAATAAAAAATAAAAAAATTATGTCAAATGTCTATATCTATATCTATATTGGTGGCTTAGCTATATAGCACACGTTAACGCCTAGTCTAAATTCATCAATATTTGAAGAAAAAGATTGTTAGGAGAGAAGAGTCCCAACCGTCATTCAATCTGATAATTATTTCTTGGAGAACACGAACAAACTTATGACAAACATGTTAAAACACATGTATTATTGATTGATTTGTTGTTACAAGATTGATGTATGTCTGTATATTGATTACAACTCCTATATATAGAAGAGAAGGTAGCAGATTGTGGTGGTGCTGGTAGGGGGTGAAGTGGAGGTGGTAGGTAGAGTTGAGTGTGTTAGGTGAAGTGGAGGTGGTAGGTGGAGTACAATTTACATTTACAATTTACATTAACATTAACAGCCCCCCTCAAACTCAAGGAGGATAGGTACTAGCCAACTTGAGTTTGGAGAGAGTAACAAAACAGAAAAATAAGCTGACAATTAAAAATGGGATAGGAGACACTGTATGGTCGTGTCGGACCGTTGTAGCAGACAGTTTACGGGGTCATGTCGGACCGTTGTAGCAGACACTGTGTGGTCGTATCAGACCGATGTAGAAGACAGTTTATGGGGTCGTGTCGGACCGTTGTAGCAGGACAGTTTACGGGGTCATGTCGGACCGTTGTAGAAGACAGTTTACGGGGTCATGTCGGACCGATGTAGCAGGACAGTTTACGGGGTCATGTCGGACCGATGTAGCAGGACAGTTTACGGGGTCATGTCGGACCGATGTAGCAGACAGTTTACGGGGTCATGTCGGACCGTTGTTGCAGGACAGTTTACGGGGTCATGTCGGACCGGTGTAGAAGACAGTTTACGGGGTCATGTCGGACCGTTGTAGCAGACAGTTTACGGGGTCATGTCGGACCGGTGTAGCAGACAGTTTACGGGGTCATGTCGGACCGGTGTAGAAGACAGTTTATGGGGTCATGTCGGACCGGTGTAGCAGACAGTTTACGGGGTCATGTCGGACCGGTGTAGAAGACAGTTTACGGGGTCATGTCGGACCGTTGTAGCAGACAGTTTACGGGGTCATGTCGGACCGTTGTAGAAGAGGTTGTGGTGGGGCACCAAGGGGGCGACTTAGGGAGTGCGCCATGAGCGACTTATACATGATACTGGTATAACCCCCCCTCAAACTCAAATAGGTGTGAAGATAGAAACCTATTTGAGGTTGAAACAAAGGGATTGATAAAGCTGACCGGTGTAGAAGACACTGTATGAGTGTGTATATAGGCTGCCCAAAAAATATACATGGATGTAGACATCGAGCCCTGAAAAGTCGTGCCCTCAAAAGGTGTGCCCGCACCCTCAAAAGGCGTGCCATCAAAAGGCGTGCCCGAATGCATCAAAAGGCGTGCCATGAAAAGGCGTGCCAGTTTGTCGGCGAGAAAAGGCGCGCGATGCGCGTGGCTGCCTCGGCTATTTAACCAAGACGGAGCTGAGGCCGAGGCAGAGGCTCAGACAAGAAACTGAGAGAAACCTCTGAAGAAGTCTGCGTTGTGCTGAGAGAGAAACTGTAACACTGTGTTGCGAGAGAAAATGGCTTCGTCGTCCCGTGGTCTACTTACTCTCTTTCCCGACCTCAACGAGTCCACAAGAGAGATAGCAGGTGCGGTGTCCCGTGAACCTCAACCAAACACCACTGGGTTTGCTCCGTTGAACTTTCCGATGCAGTCGGTGGAGCAAAAAATGGCTGTGCAGTCGGATGTGGAGGCCAATCAGTATACTCTGAAGGCATGTGTGGAAAGCATGACGGCGGTCACAAACTTGTCGAACCGGCTGCAGAGTAGGACAAATGAGGTGCAGCATTTAAACTCCCAGCTGGCTCTGCTCCAACGCATGTATAAGGATGCGCGAGCAGAGATAAGCGTGCTAAGGGCAGAAAACAAGGAGCTGAAGCGGAAGGCCACCGTGATGTTCCGATTTGGAGGGTCGCCATATGCTGCAGTGGAGGAGCAGGGAGTACTGATCATGCCCAGTGGAGTGGGAAACACGGAGGCAACACCGGGAAGGGACACCCAAGAGAAAAGCAAGAAGAAGAGACCTGCAGTAGAGTAGAGAAGAAAAAATCCCGCTGTGGGTGTGGTTTGTTTTGTTGTGTTTTGTTTTGTTTTTTTTTTGTTTTTTTTTTTTTGTTTGTTTTTTTTTTTTTTTTGTTTTGTTTTGTTTTTTTTTTTTTTTTTTTTTTTTTTTTTTTTTTTTGAATGTAAAATGGTGATCGGGGTGAGCCCCGAGATGAATAAAATGAGTTTGGTCTGCAGTCCGCTTCGTCTGTTTTGTTGTTGTTTTTTTTTTTTTTTTTTTTTTTTTTTTTTGTTTAAATAAAATAAAAGAAAGGAAAAGAAGGGGGACAAAGCAAGTTGTGTTTGTTTCAAAAGAGGAAGTAAAATAATAATAATAAAAAAGTTGAGTGGAAAGAATGAAAAAGAAAAAAGATGGTGGAATGGCTCAGATATGTCTTGGCCAAAAGTCTTTTGAAGGAAAATAATAAAAAAAGAAAAAGAAAGTTGAGTGGAAAGAATAAAAAAGAAAAAAAAAAGAATGGTGGAGATTTACAGGTTGGCTTGGTCGTGAGTGGGAACAACAAAGGAATGAAAAAGAAAAAGAAAGAGAGAGAGAGAGTGGGTCTCTTGAGTGTGTGTCCCCTCTCTCGCTAAACCGTGTGTGAGAGAAAGCTGTATGTGTGTTGTAGTGTGATCGGAGACCGAGAGAGGAGAAGAGATAGAGGTCTCTGGACATGGAGACTGGTTCGACGAGCTTGAAGATGCGGATGATGATGAAGGCTAGGGTTGAGCAGAAGCCCATGTGGATCATGGTGAGGTTGCCGTTGAGCTCATCAAATAGAAGAGGAGAGAGACGAGATCGCTGATGATGTGGAGGACGGTGTAGCTGGTGGCGGAAGGAGAAGCATCGGTGTCTCCGTAGCCGCCGAGATCGGGGGAGTAGATGCGTTCTGTCGTGTTCGTATCGCTCTGCCACAGCTCCTCCGACAACGCCATCATCATCATCATGACTACATGCACTGCTGCCAGGCTACTGGAGAAACACGGTGTTGATGATGTTGTACTCTTCATCCTGGGAGTAAAAATTCTGGTAAGCGACCATGACCTCGAGATAGAAGGCTTCTCTTGCGGTAAAGGCAATGGAGACGAAGCTTCAACTACTGGATGTGCAGTAGCTCTCTCTACGTCGGACTGAGAACGCCGAGCCTTGAAGCTCAGTTTCGGTAGAAGATTTTTGAACCCCGATTTGCCTCTGGCTGAGGAGGGTCCTGGAGACCCAATTGTTCTGGCATCGGAAGGGCTTGGTGTGAGGACGAAATTCACTTTCTTGGGATTGGGTGTTTCTGACGCTATTGCAGAGGGAAATTCAGGAAGAGGGTTGAGCTCGGTGATCATGGATTCGAGCCAAGAAGATAGATCTGATGGGTTGTTGTGAACTGTATCGAAAGCGAGGTGAGACAGGTTTGTTGCTGATCTCTGTGATGCGACTAGGGCCATTCGATGTGAGTTTCGAGCTAGAAGAGCCATGGAGGTTGGCTGAACTTGCAGAACCTGCCGTTGGAGATGATGGACCAGAAGGTAATGGAGTTGATGGAGGTTTCAATAAGCATGGTTGGGGTCCGGCGGGCGGTGAAGGCAAGGTTGCCGCCCGCCGGAAGGTGAAGATCACCAAGAGCTAACCTATAGCTCTGATACCATGTTAAAACACATGTATTATTGATTGATTTGTTGTTACAAGATTGATGTATGTCTGTATATTGATTACAACTCCTATATATAGAAGAGAAGGTAGCAGATTGTGGTGGTGCTGGTAGGGGGTGAAGTGGAGGTGGTAGGTAGAGTTGAGTGTGTTAGGTGAAGTGGAGGTGGTAGGTGGAGTACAATTTACATTTACAATTTACATTAACATTAACAAAACACATGAATAAAGGTCACGTGTTCATTTCTGTAAGTCTCTCTCCTCCATTATCTTCTTCCCCAAGAAGAAAAAGTACACCCCAAGTAAAAGCATAACCGACCACTCATCTCATTTTGCCTATAAATATTTGAGCTCCCAGCATTGTCACTCCTTACACAATATTCATTCACCATGCAATCTTCGAGATTTAGACAAACACTGGAACAACAAAGATGTCTGGGTGCGGCAAACATCATCATCCATTCTATCACGGTGTTCACAACTTAGGACACC
Source organism: Camellia sinensis (assembly GCF_055761805.1). Taxonomy (NCBI): domain Eukaryota; kingdom Viridiplantae; phylum Streptophyta; class Magnoliopsida; order Ericales; family Theaceae; genus Camellia; species Camellia sinensis. Next base: position 156,013,662 of record NC_138966.1, read on the forward strand.
ACAGCCCCAGTGGCCATCACGGATGTGCAGCTTGCCAAGGTGGAGGGCATCACAGTCATGACTGGGGCCATCTTATTTACCAACACCACGGTCATGGCTGGGGACATCATATTCATCAACATAGTCACGGTGATCACGGACATGGTGGCCACGATGGTTGTCACCACGGAGGACGTCATGGTCATGGTGGGAGACATCATGGTCGCAGTTATGGCAGTCCTGGCAAATGGCACCATTGCCATGCACTGCAGGAAATTCAGTTTTTAGCGGCGTTTAAAAAACGCCTCTATAGGTGTCAAAAACACCGTTAATTCTTTTTGTGACGCTTAGAATGAAACGTCGAAGATGCGGCCGTCGCTATAACATTGGGTCGCTTTAAAAACGTCGTTAAATGGTTATAGGAGGCTGCGTTTTAAAAAATGCCGCTAGATGTGGTACATAACATCATCACAATTTTTAGCGACGTTTCAAAAACGTCGTCATAGCTTTTTTGAATTTTAAAAATATAACCGTTGACTGTATAGTGGCATTTTCAAAAACGCCATTATATCTTTATTTTTTAATTTACTTTTTTGAAATTGTGCTAATTCTATGTGGTTGAACCAAAAATATACCTCTAATAAAATTGAAAAATAGCACTAATATAAATCAATAATTCCCATTCCCATTCAAATGAACATTTGTCAAAAGATAAACCAATTATATGAAAAGCTGTCAAGTAGCAAATACGGCATTAATTCACTTTCCCATTCAATTTAATATACAATTACCATTAACTACAAAATAACATATCCACAAATCATGTTTTAACATTCGCCAAAAAATAACAGGAAAAACATCAAGACAAACCCCATGAGTTTTGATTTAATTTAATGTCTTGTCCTTGTTACTAAATTCACTGAACCCAGTTGATATAGCATAGAATCTGTAATCTTCACTGATCTAGATGCCTGCATCAAAACATGGAAGCCAAATTAGGCAAAGTGCATAAATCAATAATAGCAGAAGTGTTACAGCTATAAAACACAAGATCTACATTACAACTCACCATCTGTTGAAGAAGGTTTTGTATCTGGAAGAACAATTTAAATAAATCAGTCATTTCTGAGGCTTTGAAACTGCAGAAAAAGTCAGAAAAAAATTATTTTAACATGCTTCTATCAGATAGTAATAAGTTTATAATAATTGTGACTTCACAAATCAGAATCTGTAATCTTCACTGGTCTTAGATACCAAGTGACTAGTAAACAAAACAAACTTAAGCTATACTCATTAGTTGTTGGTAGCAACAATGAGAAACCTCTTTGTAATAGTCTAAACTCTAAAAAGATCTAAAAACAAAAAGAAACTAGTATTCCTCAATTATCAAACACATCTGCTAGTAGAAAAATATGTGGGAACATGGACATATGTTTTCCAATTCATGGTCCAAACCATATGACTTGACAGAGCTTGTAAACAATCAATTTGAATCCTAATGTTTGAATCCAGAAAATTCATTATTCAGAGACCATCAAGATGAGTTGATGAACCAAAGATATCAATACATCTTTTGTACCAAGTTACCTTTATTCAGGCTTTAGAACAAACAATTAGAGGGTTATAATTTTCAATCTAACAGCCCTCTATAAACAACTACTCCATAAAACAATCATTAACTATTAATTTATAAGAAAGCTATGAATTTCCAACAAATTGGCACCAAATGTACTTGGATGACATTTTATACAGATCAAGCCTCAATGAGCAACAAAACACAAAGTCCATGTGCCAAAGAAAAGAACCCTATTAAAATGTTCATAACCAGTTTTGAATGTCTAGTAAAAGCGATTCATAAATTCTATAAATCAATGACAAATTTGAAATGGAGCATTTTTTTAAAGATGAGGAACAAACTATATGTAGAATGGTATAAAGGAAAATCAAAGTGAAAAAGGGTTTTCAAATTGTCGTTTCAATTTCGCTCCAAACTCTTACACAGTTCTTTGCGCTTTTGTAATTTAACTATACATGCGTGTATATATATATGATACATGTATCAAATATCACACAATGCAACATTTTTTAAACGAATACAGAAAAGAAGAAAGAACTGACTCTGCTTGCATCAGGATCGAGATCGAGCAACAAGGTGATAGTACAAGCAGCCAGCATAGTGAACTGCAAACAGAGTTACCTATGCAAACGGCAGCAGACTATTAAGATCAATAATCTTCAAGAAGTCCCTCTCTTTTGTGGAACCAAATATTTCTTACAGAAACTTACACATAGAAGTTTTGCACCTCAATTGAGACAAATGATTAGAAACTTCAAAATGATTAGCACAAAATATTACCACCTGGCTACAGTACATCATGGTTTTTAAAGGATACAGTTACACCACAATCACCATCCTTAATTAGGATATTTCTCATGATGGAGGCATGGTTCACAACTCAAGGAGACTTGTGGCTCCATTTGCATGTTAAAGACATCAGAAGAACACTATGCTACAATCAATTGTTAATGATTACAATCAATTGTTGTGACTATGCTACTCAATGCATTCACCAAAGTCTATATAATAGGTGAAAGGCAAAGCAAACTCAGAGCAATCAAACCCGGTATTCCCTACCATACTGGTGTGCCAAATTTGATATTCCCTTTCGTAATCATAACTGCAAAACAGAACAAGGATATTGCAATGAACAAATTCCATAAAAGCAAACCAAACTATGATGATATTCGCTAATCTTACGTAGAAAAGCTTCTCTTTGATATCCCTAATAGTCTCAAAGTCAGCAATCTTACTCACCATACCTTCACAAAAGACTTTTGTACTCGAATCAAAACAAAAGCAATTACTATGAAAAACATGAATGGCAAAAAAAATACAATGTATTTATATAAACAGAACAAAAATCTAGATAAAAACACTGTAAAGAGGACACAAATAAAAGCAAAGTGGAATTCAAAATCTATACCTATTTTGTCCCAAACTACAGGATCAATAAAGAGGCCAATCTCGATAGTTCAACCCATTCCCTCTTATCACTAGTCCAATATCCAGATCTGACAATGTGTGATCAATGAGAGTTTTCAAACTTGGAAATAAAAAATAAAAACTAATTTCTTTAGATCTAGATCAATCTTAACAAAAGGAGGTACAACAGATTTCATTATCTAAGCTTTTGCTAAATCACGTGCAGGAAGAAATGTGAGCCCACATTTCATTTATCTTAACAATGAAATCTAGAGCACAAGACAAGCATGCACGTAAGAACACAGTTTATTAATGGATGACATATGTTCTTTAGAGTCAATAATTAATTCTTTGGAATAAAACATAGTTGATATCATAAATGCCAAAAAATAACATTCAAGGATAGATTGCCAATAATTTATTACACTTTTTCAATGAATATAGCATGAATTGACAACACACACCAAAAAAAAAAAAACAGAAAAAAAGCAGAACATAGCAGCAAACCTCATCAAGGATGTCATTCATATATGCATAAGCTTGAGTAATCAAATTCCCTAAAAAATCAACAATCAAAGGCCTAAGCAGGAAGAGACTATACCCCCAAAAAATTCCCAGCGAGTCTTCAGATCTCAAACAAATAAAAACTCTCAGATCTGAAACATGTATTTTCAAATGAAAATCTCATATCTAAAAGGATATTGTTTCGAATGAAAATTTTTGATGAGGAAAGACTATTATATATTTTCGAATGAGAAATTTCAAATCTCAAACAAATATTTTTGAATGAGAAATTTCAAATCATAAACATATTTTTGAATGAGAAATCTCAGATCTGAAACATATTTTTGAATGAGAAATCTCAAATCTGAAACATATGTTTTTGAATGAGAAATCTCAGATCTGAAACATATATTTTTGAATGAGAAATCTCAGATCTGAAATCTTAAACATATGTAAACCCTAGGAGAAGAATCGATGGAAGACAGAGTTTGAGAGAGAGAGAGAGAGAGAGAGAGAGAGAGAGAGAGAGAGAATACGAAATTGTAGACGGTGGTGCTCACCTTAGTCAACGATGCAGACGATGGTGGCGGTGGAGCTTCGAAAGAGAGAGAAAAAGAGAGAGAGAGAGAGAGAGCTTCAAAATTGAAATCACTCTGAGATTAGATCTGGGATGAAACCGAGCTAAAGAAGGTTGAATCGTAATCTCTGAGACTGGAGGGTTTAGAGAGAGAGCGAGCGATCGAGTGAGTGAGAGATTTGAGGGATTGGTTTATCTGAGACTGAAGGTTTCCCAGAGTCAAAATGAGGTCTTACACAGAGAGAGAGAGAGAGAGAGAGAGAGAGAAGGGTTTTGATTCTCACAGAGCTAAGAGAGAGAGAGGGAGGAATAGCATTGCAACACATTTGAAGACGTTTCAAAAACGACTTCTATTCCTTAAACGGTACCGTTTTAATTAAAATAAAATGCGACGTTTATAAAACATCGTTAAATGTTAGAAACCGTGGCGTTTAAAAAACGCCGTTAAATAAACACCATTAAAATCTATATTTCCTGTAGTGATAGCAGACGTGGAGGTCATGGCAAGGAACATTATCATCATGTGGTCATTGTTGAGTATGTCAGTACCCCTGAAATTGCAACTAGTGGATAGATAGATTCTTCTTCTGCCAGTCGTGAATTTTAGCAGTCCTCTGAATTGAAAAAATAAGCAGCAGCAGCGTGATCATGTATTAATAGATTTAAAGAAAAACAGATATTTCCTTTGGTTGTGCTGTGTATTGTGCTAAAAGTTGTACCAACACTACTAAAAAACAGTACTTTTTGCAACCGCTACAAGCCGTTGCAAATAATAAAAAAACAGTCGCAAAAGACTTTTTGCAACGGCCCATGAGACAGCAAATGAGGGGGTCGCAAATGTGGGGGTGACATACTTTTTACGACTAACAGTCGCAAACTATTTGTGACTGCTTAACTTACTTTTTGCAACAACTATTTTGCCTAAAAAAAATAAAAAAAAATAAAAAAAAAATTTAGCGAATATTTTTTTACTGTCGCTAATCATTATTTTTATAATAAAATCATATTTATGTTTGCTACAAAAAAAAAAATTCAATTGCAAGCACCAAACGGGGAATGATACCCTTTAAGAGGTTATTGCATTGATGCATCTGGATGATTCAAATAAATGGAAGATGCAAGTACAAACAACAAAAGCCGACAACAAAGTTCATGGCTAATACATAGTGAACATGAAAAAAAAAAAACCCACAAAGAGTCCTTACGGCCATGGATCATCTCCAGCAAGCATCATATCACCCTCATATTAATGAATACAATCAAACATGTCACGACCCAAATCCGCCCCTATGGGTTAAGGACATGACCGGCCAGTAATCCTGTGATTACCTACGGCCTCAGACCGATACAGACGTAACTTGTCAGAGTAAAGGGGCCAAACGGAAGCAAAAATTTAAAAACTTTGTCCATAGAGCCGTGCTTATATGCACATCAAACACACCATGCTCAGATATGTTAATAACCCACGTCAAAAATACAGTTTCACAAAATTCATTACAGACAGGATCATCTAAACTGAGTCAACCCATATCACAACTACATACCGATATACACAAGATCCTTGCCAACAAGACAAAATGGAAATACATAACAGAATGGCAAGGTTGAGTCTCGTGTGTGAGACACAAGGCTGACTCTCCAAACTCATGTTATTCCTGGCAGACTTCACTGGGGCTGGGTTTGAACTTCTCTTGGCTCACCTACAAAGACATGAATGAGCGTGAGCGATAGCCCAGTGAATAATATCAAATATGACAGTTACATCACAATATGTAGAACAACATGCTCCAAACGGCCTTGGGCCCAATTCATACTTCTAATTAGCAAAAATATAAGACTATACGAACTGCAAATCAAGTAACTGTAGTTCCAACATTCTGGCCTTTGGCCCATTTGGGTTTCCATTCGTGGCAAAACGGCCTTCGGCCCATTCACTTATGTCGAAACGGCCTTTGGCCCATTCATTTTTGTCAAAATGGCCTTCGGCCAATTCATTTATGTCAAAACGGCCTTTGGCCCACTCGTTCATGTCAAAACGGCCTTCGGCCTACTCATTCATGTCAAAACGGCCTTCGGCCCACTCACATGTGTCAAAACGACCTTTGGTCCATTCATTTACATCAGGACGACCTTTGGTCCATTCATTTATATCAGGACGACCTTTGGTCCATTCATTTACATCAAAACGACCTTTGGTTCATTCATTCACATGAAAACGACCTTTGGTCCATTCATTCACATCAAAACGACCTTTGGTCCATTCATTCATTTCAAAACGACCTTTGGTCCATTCATTCACATCAAAACGACCTTTGGTCCATTCATGTAATCATATCAGACTTACGTCCACAATCCCAATTAGCAATTCATAAAGCTAAAAAGGGGGTAAACAATTGGACATTCGCAAGCATTCAAATATTGATATTACTCACAGTGATCGGCTTGTGGATTCGCCCTGGAGCTTGACCCTACACATTCCATGCACACAAAAGGGTCATTAACAATTCAATCCGTCCCTTAATTCACATATTCCTCTTTAGGTTTTATTCTTATCTCATTAACTCATTTATAATGTTTAACATACGCCTAAGAGTGATTACAAGTGAAAGAGAACGGAAAACGAAACACAGAACGCATGAACAAAATTCCAGAAATTAGGGTCCCCGCTCGAGCGTCAATTTACCCGCTCGAGCGGACCCTCAAGGCCTGCAAAAGTACGGGTTGCATGAAAAATACGCTCGAGCGTTAAATTGGGCGCTCGAGCGGAAGGCCTGTCAAAATAGCTCCCACGCTCGAGCGTCGACTTCCACGCTCGAGCGGGAACCATGTTTGCAGAAAATGCTGGGAGCTCGATTTCTTCGCTCGAGCGTCACTTAACCCGCTCGAGCAGACATCAAAAATCTGGGTTTTTCCAGATTGAGTTCTTGAGCTTCATCTCGACATTCAAAGGCTCTAAATGCATGATTTCGGCCCAAACATCACATAATCATATACTAACATGGTACAAACATAGAATTACAACATATTGAAGCTCAATTTCATAATTTATTTACATGCATGGCTCATTTTCCACCAACTCATTACCAATGTAACCCTTTCATGCATTCAAAGCTCATATCTTCTCAATTTGTACATGCATGTGATGGATTAGCCACATTCTCAACTTAGATAACACAAATGGTGATCAAGACATGAGTTTCCTTTAATATTTCACATGGGTTATACACATTTGTGCTCAAACATGCAAATTTCAAAGTATTTCTTACATGCATGCACATATTAAGCTTCAATTCAACAAACACAACTCAACTTCATTACAATCTTGTTCTTGATCACCAAGATAGCTTGGACATGCACAAAATTACAATTATAATCCAAGAATCACTCACCTAGGAGCTTGATCCTCACAATCTATGATCAAATCTTGAATTAGACTTCCAATCTCCAAGTTTCAAGACCAAAGTTGCATAATCCCTCTTTCTCCCTCCCTATAGTCGGCTCTCCCTCTCAAATTGAGTTCAAGAATCAGCCAAAATAAGATAAGGGAGAGAAATAAGGTGTAGTGCTCAAATATATTAAGTCCCACTAAGTCAATATAATAATATAAAATAATGGGGTACTTAATTTATCATTTCAATCAGTTTAAATTGACTAGAATCAATTTTCAATTAAATTTCACCGTAGGCTCTAAAAATTATGCCAACTACAATGGCGTAATCGATTTCGGGTTCTGTGGCCGATAAGGCCCTCAATTAAATTTCCAAAGCTGATTATTCAAACAGATATTCCTACGGTGAACAGATAGAACTTCAAACCACATATTTTCACATAGTGGAACACAAAATCATATCAAAATACATAATCACATCATGTTAAGGACCAATTAACATATTACGGAACAGGGGTATTACAAAACAATTCTTGTTCCGTGCCTTCAATTCACCATTAAATTCGAATAATTGATCCAGCTCAGCAATCAACTCTTCATAGTTACTGAACTTTGTAAGGTCCACAGACCTACAGAGAGCAATCCCCCGCTTATGAACCTGAAATCATCACAACATTCATTCAAGCAAATTAATTTAACAGTACCCAGAATGATCATGGCATTACAAACCAAATATATGCAAATAAATACGTGCGGACCTTGGTACAACTCCTTGTTGAACCACCCTGGACTTTCCCAAGGCAGTCCCTCACAAGTGGCTGACACATTTGGGATGGTTTTTCTTGCTCAACACTAGGAAGTGGTTGATCCACCACATTTACACCCTTTATTTGTTCAGACTTTTGATCAGTTTCAATAGTAGTTTTATGTGAGTGTGCTAGCTCCGTGGTTACATGATTACTGATGTGTGATATACCAAAGAGTCTGCAATTCCCATCTTTAGGTTTCACTGCTTCAGGTTGTTGTACCAGTACAGGCCGAGGAATTAGCCCTCTTGACTGAGTGGGAATATGAAGATATGATTGAAGTGGTGGTTACCTCTACCAATTTCCTTGATGCTGCTCGGGTTTTTGACCAGGAATCAAGGAATACTCAGTAAAACCACCATATCTGACATCTCGTGAATGATAAGGTACATCACTGCTTTGCACATGAGCTTTCATGATAGAATCTAACAAGCTGAGTGAGAGGGCTGAAGGTGTTACAGACCAATTTCTAGCAAGAAAATTGAACTTGCCTTCCCGATCTAGTAAATTGACTTTTATCGACTCGTGGGAGGAGTTGGTTTGGGCCCCAAAACCTGAAAATAGATCTGTGAAGGTTGATTCATGCCTCACTGAGGACAGCCATTTGTCTGATCCATATTTTTGTGAAGGAGACACCATGTCAATGGTGGCCATACAACTAGCTTTTCAATAGAATCCAATTAGTTACTCTCTGCAAAAGTGCCTCTCAAGGCCGAAAATTCTTGACAATGCAAGACCCTTGAAAATCCATTTACTGGTGAAGGGTCTATTGTCACGACCCCAAACCGCCCCTAGTAGTTTGGTGCCGTGATGACCAGTAATCTGAGATTACCGAAGGCCAACTAACAAAATTCACACACAATCAGAGTACAATTATATGGGGCTAACGAGTACGGAAGCGATTTATACAACCAGATTAGTCCATAAGAGCTGTGCATAAGTCAAATGAGATAGCAATCATCTGCAGATGGGTTACAACTCAATTACAAACGAAACAAGGTACAAAATACATCTTTCATATTAACGAAAGGGCTTCACAAGCCGTCATGAACAAAATACATGAAATACAGCTAGAAACAAAATCTTCAGAATTGCCGACATCCTCACTGCCGACATAACATGTATACAAAATACGCATCTTGATCAAAAGGCTTCTCAAGCCGACGTATGCGACATACAAGTATTACAAATCGAGAAGCATAATTTTCAAGACTGCTGACGTAATTACAAGTTAGGCCGACATAATCAAAATCCAAAATAAGCTCCAGAATCACATCTAGGCGTCACCGCCTTCTTGCCATCACCTACATATATATAGAGAGGGTGAGCTTGGATACGCAATGAATGGTATAAATAATAAAGGGGTCTGCATGGATAATAGCCGAAGTCCTATCAAAACAATACAAGACAAAACTGTATATATAACAAGGAATGGACCTCGTCCATCTAATAGATCTTCAAAGTTTCAAGGGACACTTACTAGCATCACATATTACAAATAATAACATTCCGGCAAACGTATCCACGTGGTAAACCGTCCGTGGCAAACAAGACGAAGCAAGAGAGGCATCTCAAACATGGGTGCTACAAAAGTTTAGAGTCCTCTAGCACAAGGGACTTTCAAGGCAAGATGTGCTGCGAAAGTTTAGAGTCCTCCAGCACGAGGGACCTATGTTACAAAGGCTCGTAGCCCTTTAACACTAGAGTACAAATCAAGGGCGCTGCAAAAGTTTAGAGTCCTCCAGCACAAGGGACTTTCAAAACAAGATGTGCTGCGAAAGTTTAGAGTCCTCCAGCACAAGGGACTTTCAAACGAGATGTGCTGCGAAAGTTTAGAGTCCTCCAGCACAAGGGACTTTCCAAGAAGGTCATCAAGACAAGATCATACTTGATATACAAAACAGGGACAATTATTCATGCTTAACAAACACTTTCAAAACAAAGCGAAGCAAAGTCTTTATCAAAACGTATAACATAGCTTTATTAAAAATACCACTCACCTAGTTCTTCAAATGTCGGGGTCAAGGCAAGTCCAAGTCCTACAAACGCATGGCAAAGTCTATTGAATGCACTACTCAAAACAAGTCTAGCTTACATGCAAATGACCTCGGCATCCTTCAAAAACTAAGTCAATCAAATCGAAACACAGTTTCTTATCTTTGGAAAAACACACTGGGCAACTACCAGGTCTAGGCCGAGGTCCCACACCTCCTTGCTGAGGTGTAGCCTAGATGGCCACATTCAAAAGCGAAGTCGGGAAAATCTGGGTTTCCCTCTTGATAAACATGAAGAACATGAGTATGAAGAAGATAAACGCAAAGATCAAAACTTGCTATTACAAAAGCTGAGATTTCATGCTATAATTTCAAAACATGGACCTGGGTACCCACACTCAACGATCTTATCAAAACAAACACCAAAGCATGGGCCTTAATGCAAACTTTCGGATCAAACGAGGCTTTTCTTCAAAAACACATAAAAATCGTTTTCTCTTTCTAAAACCAACTTTAAATCGATGAATGGTGTGTAGAACAGGTTTGATCGTGCAATGCAGCTAGAAGATGAATAAGAACAATAAGAATAGGTTAAGATTCTAACCTCAAATCTCGAATCTAACGGCTCAAGCTCCAACGATCAAACTTGGAAGTTCATTCTCTCTAGCTCAACTTCCCCTTCTTCTTCATAGAGTTTCTCTCTCTAAAAGGCAAGATTGATACAAAAAGGTATGCTCCTCACGACAATCACTGACTTAATCCCCCTGTCGGGACACGTGGCATCGGCTGGTTGGCTCAACTCGAAAAGGTGACTGACTTGACAAGACAAGACCAAGACAAAGTGTACTCAACAAGCTAAACAACAAGGGTACTCCGGCAAGTGATGACTTCGGCTAAGGGCAAAGCTTCGGCAAGCAGGGTAACAATGACATCGGCTTGGAAGGACAACACTTGACTAAGCTGTGCCACACCTTGGCCTAGATGTGCCACACCTCGGTCTAGGTCATACCAATCTAGGAACAAAATCACTCATGTAAGGATCAAGGATCTAGAACGCCTAGATATTAACATCTCGGCCTAGGCGACGCAAACCTCGGCCCAGATGGTGACATCTCGGCCAACATGCCAGGGTGAAGGTGGAGGTCAACCAAAAGGGGTTCCAGGATAGTTCTAAGTGATAAAGGTCTCGAAGGTGACTAGGCTTAAGATGACCTCGGCAACACACCAATCAAGAGCAAAGCATGCAAGCAATCATTCAAGTAAAACAAGAAAAGGTTTGCAAGTGCACATAATAATACAAGATCATCCATAAATATATGCAAGTATGACTAAGTCAAAATGAGGGTTGTTACATCCTACCCCCTTTAAAGAAGTTTGGTCCCCAAACTTGAGTTACCTTGTTCCAAAAACAATTTTGGATGTCGGACTTTCATTTCCTCTTCCAATTCCCACGTAGCATCCTCCCCGTAATGCTCCTTCCATTCAACTTTCACCATTAGTATCGACTTGCTTCTCAACTGCTTCACATGCCTATCGACAATCTGTATCGGCTTCTCTTCGTAGCCTAAATCTTCATTAATTACAATTCCGAAATAGTCGATCACATGAAGCGGATCTCGAATATATTTCCTCAACATCGAAACATGAAATACATTATGGACTTGGCTCAATCCCAGCAGCAAAGCAAGTCTGTAGGCAGCGAGGTTAATCTTCTCAAGAATTTCAAAAGGCCCGATGTAACGGGGTGCTAACTTACCCTTCTTCCCAAATCTTGTAACTCCTTTCATCTGCGAAATCTTTAGGAACACATGGTCCCCGACTTCAAATTCTAGCTCTTTTCTTCTCTGGTCGGCATAACTCTTTTGTCGACTCTGTGCGGTTTTGATCCTTTGCTGAATGAGCTTAATCTTCTCAGTTGTTACTTGAATTAACTCGGGACCAAGCAGAGCTTTGTCTCCTACCTCGGTCCAACATATCGGCGACCTGCACTTTCTTCCATACAGTGCCTCATACGGCGGCATACCAATGCTAGCTTGATAGCTGTTGTTGTAGGTAAATTCCACCAAAGGCAAATGTACTCCCCAACTTCCTTGGAGGTCCAATACACATAGTCTAAGCATATCTTCAAGTGTCTGAATCGTCCTCTCTGTTTGCCCATCAGTCTGGGGATGAAAAGCCGTGCTAAACCGCAACTCGGCTCCGAAAGCTCTTTGTAGGCTCTGCCAAAATCTGGAAACCAACTTCGGATCTCGGTCTGACACAATTGACATCGGCACTCCATGAAGTCTAACAATCTCATTCACATACAACAAAGCAAGTTTATCGGCGTTGAAGGTGGTCTTAACAGGCAAGCAGTGCGCTGACTTAGTTAGTCTATCCACGATAACCCAAATCGAATCCATACCCTTTTGTGTCTTCGGCAAACCAACCACAAAGTCCATGGAGATGTGCTCCCATTTCCACTCAGGAATCGGTAAAGGTTGAAGAAGTCCTGCTGGCCTTTGATGTTCTGCTTTCACTTGTTGACAGTACAGACACTGCGACACGAACTCGGCTATCTCTCCTTTCATGTTCGGCCACCAAAACGTCTGCTTCACATCCTAATACATCTTGGTGTTCCCGAGGTGAACAGCAAACTTGGAACCATGAGCTTCCTGTAAAATTTTCCTTTTTAACTCTGGAATGTCGGCTACACACAATCTCCCTTCAAACTTGAGCACTTGATTTTCTATGGTATATCCTGATCTCGGCTTCGAGATAATCTCATCGGCTACCTTCTTGAAGAATTCATCCTCCATTTGTCTTGTCTTTACTTCCTCAACAATAGTCGGCTCCACTAAGATTGCGGTTAGACATGCCAAATTTCCAACCATCTTTCTGCTCAAAGCATCGGCTACGGTGTTAGCTTTACCTGGATGATATTGGATTTGCATATCGTAATCTTTCAACAACTCAAGCCATCTTCTCTGCCTCATATTCAATTCCTTCTGAGTGAACAAGTACTTTAAGCTCTTATGATCCGTAAAAACCTGGCAAGAAGCTCCTTACAAGTAATGACGCCAAATCTTCAAAGCAAATACCACAGCTGCTAATTCTAGATCATGGGTGGGATAGTTCTTTTCATGTGGCTTCAACTGGCGAGAGGCATATGCTATAACCCTACCTTTTTGCATTAATACACAACCCAGACCCTTATGCGAAGCATCACTGTAGACATGGAACTCTTCATTACCTGATGGTAGTACGAGAATTGGTGCTGCGACTAACTTCGTCTTCAACTCCTAGAAGGCTGCTTCTCTATCCTTAGTCCATTCGTAAGCCACTCCCTTCTTAGTCAGTTGTGTTAACGGAATTGCAATTCTTGAGAAATCCTTTACGAATTTTCTGTAATAACCAGCCAATCGCAGAAAACTACGAACCTCGGACACATTAGTCGGCCTCGGCCAATTCACCACGGCTTCAATTTTACTAGGATCGACCGAAATACCCTCTTCATTAATTACATGACCCAAAAATGAAACAGTGGAAAGCCAAAACTCACACTTGTTAAATTTAGCATACAATTTCCGATCCCTCAAAGTCTATAAGGTAAGCCTCAAATGCTCCTCGTGTTCGGCTTTACTCTTAGAGTAGATCAATATGTCATCGATGAGGACAGCCACAAACTCATCCAGATATGGCTTAAAGACTCTGTTCATCAAATCCATAAAGGCTGCAGGGGCATTGGTCACTCCAAAAAGCATCACTAAAAACTCGTAGTGGCCATGCCTCGTCCGAAAAGCGGTCTTCTCGACATCCTCGGCTTTAACCTTAAGCTGATGATAACCCGACCTAAGGTCAATTTTGGAAAAGACTCGTGCTCCTTGCAACTGGTCAAACAAATCGTCTATCCTCGGCAACGGGTACTTATTCTTAATGGTTACCTTATTCAGTTCCCGGTAATCAATACAAAGACGAAGTGTACCATCCTTCTTCTTAACAAACAAGACGGGTGCTCCCTAGGGTGAAGTGCTCGGCCTAATAAAACCCTTATCTAGCAACTCTTGTAGTTGAAGTTTCAATTCCTTAAGCTCGGTGGGGGCCATCCTATAGGGTGTTTTAGAGATGGGCTGGGTTCCCGATATGATGTCAACAGCAAACTCTACCTCTCTATCCACTAAGTGACCAGGCAAATCATTTGGAAAGACGTCGGGGAATTCATTGACAACTGGGACGTCGGCTAACTCCACACTTCCATTCAAATTGCTTAATATGCTACACAGATAACCTTGACACCCTTTTTGGATCAACCTATAGGCTTTCATGGATGAAATTAAGTAAGGTGGGAATACTACACATTTTCCATGAAACGTGACCTCGGCTAAGTTTGGGGGTTTTAACGTGACACTCTTAGAAACACAATTTATGGATGCGTGATTTGCCACTAACCAATCCATCCCCAATATAACATCAAAATGAGTCATGTCCAATGGCATTAAGTCAGCTAACAGTTCAACATTCCCAATCATAACAACACATGCTCGATAGATGGAAGCAACATTCATAGATCTCCCAGATGGAGTAGATACAGATAATACAAAATCAAGGGGTTCTACTTTCCTATTAATCTTCTCGGCGAACTTAGCAGAAATGAATGAATGCGTAGAACCCGAATCAATCAATACATATGCATTTTGAGAGCAAATTGAAAGTGTACCTGACACCACTGTCTCAGCATTTTGAGTGTCCCCTGGTACCAGTGCAAAAACTCCGCCTTGTCTCATCGGTCCTTTCCCAGCGTTACCTTTCTGCACGGAGCCTGAAGTATTCTCATCTTTCTTACTTTCCCCAGCCTTCGTTTTTGGACAGTCCCTCACAAAATGACCTACTTCACCACATTTGTAACAAGCCCCAGACGCCCGACGAAAGACCCCGAAATGTGACTTCCCACAACTGGAACATATCGGCTTAGTACCACTCTCTTGCCTTGGGTTGCTTGAACTGCCGACGTTCGTTTTCTTCTTGGTACCAAACTGTGCCCAGCGATTGTCATAACTCTGCCTCTTCCTCTGGCTCTCTCCCGAGCCCTGGTATCTGTTCAAATTAGCCTCGGCTAGAATAGCTTTGTCCAACACTCCGGCATAAGTTGGCATGTTAAGCATGTTAACCCGGTCTTGTATTGGTCCACGGAGTCCACTTTCGAACTTCCTAGCCTTCATATATTCATCATTGACCATGTGGGGCGCGTACCTTGCCAACTCGGTAAAGGCACGGTCATATTCAGCTACTGTTCTACTGCCTTGCGTCAAAGTCTGAAACTTAGTGGCCTTGCGATTCCGAACACTTAAGGGAAAATGCTTGGTGTAGAACAATTCTAAAAATCGGGTCCAGGTCAAGTCTGGATTGCTTTCTCGAACCATCATCCACCACCTGCGGGCGTCATCATCTAGTGTAAAGGCTGCTAATGTCACCTTCTGGGTGTCGGTGCTGGGAAAGATCTCGAACAGCTTTTCCATTTCCAAAACCCATGCTTCGGCTTTCATCGGCTCTATACCCTCTTGGAATCTCGGCGGTTTCATTTTCTTAAACTCTCTAATCAAGGCTATCGTGCCATCCCCATATAAAGCTAGCTGTGGGGGCACTTGCGGTACTGGAGGGGGTGGAGGTGGAACTGCATTCCGGCCGCTTGTCTGCTCGGCCTGAGTCGATGTTGCACTAGCGTACTGCTGTCTTGTCTGCCTTAACTCGCGGGCCAAACCCTCAACTAGCCTCTCCAGTCTGTCTATTCTGTCCTCCGACTGATCTCGGCCAACTGGAGGTCTACCTCTCCTCATGATGCTATGAGTATGCAAAAATGTGGCTTTAAAACAAAATGAGCAAATAATCACGTAGGCGAGTAACAGTTAAGCATGCCGAGACAATGTACAACTTGTTCACATAGCAAGCAATATGATGCAATTCTAACTTCCTTCTAAGGGGAAATCCAATGCTCTTTAGGACTCAAAGTGTGTGAATAACGTATACTGAGGAACTTGTGCTCTGATACCATTCTATCACGACCCCAAACCGCCCCTAGTAGTTTGGTGCCGTGATGGCCAGTAATCTGAGATTACCGAAGGCCAACTAACAAAATTCACACACAATCAGAGTACAATTATATGGGGCTAACGAGTACGGAAGCGATTTATACAACCAGATTAGTCCATAAGAGCTGTGCATAAGTCAAATGAGATAGCAATCATCTGCAGATGGGTTACAACTCAATTACAAACGAAACAAGGTACAAAATACATCTTTCATATTAACGAAAGGGCTTCACAAGCCGTCATGAACAAAATACATGAAATACAGCTAGAAGCAAAATCTTCAGAATTGCCGACATCCTCACTGCCGACATAACATGTATACAAAATACGCATCTTGATCAAAACGCTTCTCAACCCAACATATGCGACATACAAGTATTACAAATCGAGAAGCATAATTTTCAAGACTGCCGACGTAATTACAAGTTAGGCCGACATAATCAAAATCCAAAATAAGCTCCAGAATCACATCTAGGCGTCACTGCCTTCTTGCTCATCACCTACATATATATAGAGAGGGTGAGCTTGGATACTCAGTGAATGGTATAAATAATAAAGGGGTCTGCATGAATAATAGCCGAAGTCCTATCAAAACAATACAAGACAAAACTGTATATATAACAAGGAATGGACCTCGTCCATCTAACAGATCTTCAAAGTTTCAAGGGACACTTACTAGCATCACATATTACAAATAATAACATTCCGGCAAACGTATCCGCGCGGTAAACCGTCTGTGGCAAACAAGACGAAGCAAGAGAGGCATCTCAAACATTGGTGCTACAAAAGTTTAGAGTCCTCTAGCACAAGGGACTTTCAAGGCAAGATGTGCTGCGAAAGTTTAGAGTCCTCCAGCACGAGGGACCTATGTTACAAAGGCCCGTAGCCCTTTAACACTAGAGTACAAATCAAGGGCGCTGCAAAAGTTTAGAGTCCTCCAGCACAAGGGACTTTCAAAACAAGATGTGCTGCGAAAGTTTAGAGTCCTCTAGCACAAGGGACTTTCAAACGAGATGTGCTGCGAAAGTTTAGAGTCCTCCAGCACAAGGGACTTTCCGAGAAGGTCATCAAGACAAGATCATACTTGATATACAAAACAGGGACAATTATTCATGCTTAACAAACACTTTCAAAACAAAGCGAAGCAAAGTCTTTATCAAAACGTATAACATAGCTTTATTAAAAATACCACTCACCTAGTTCTTCAAATGTCGGGGTCAAGGCAAGTCCAAGTCCTACAAACGCATGGCAAAGTCTATTGAATGCACTACTCAAAACAAGTCTAGCTTACATGCAAATGACCTCGGCATCCTTCAAAAACTAAGTCAATCAAATCGAAACACAGTTTCTTATCTTTGGAAAAACACGCTGGGCAACTACCAGGTCTAGGCCGAGGTCCCATACCTTCTTGCCGAGGTGTAGCCTTGATGGCCACATTCAAAAGCGAAGTCAGGAAAATCTGGGTTTCCCTCTTGATAAACATGAAGAACATGAGTATGAAGAAGATGAACGCAAAGATCAAAACTTGCTATTACAAAAGCTGAGATTTCATGCTATAATTTCAAAACATGGACCTGGGTACCCACACTCAAGGATCTTATCAAAACAAACACCAAAACATGAGCCTTAATGCAAACTTTCGGATCAAACGAGGTTTTTCTTCAAAAACACATAAAAACCGTTTTCTCTTTCTAAAACCAACTTTAAATCGATAAATGGTGTGTAGAACAGGTTTGATCGTGCAATGCAACTAGAAGATGAATAAGAACAACAAGAATAGGTTAAGATTCTAACCTCAAATCTCGAATCTAACGGCTCAAGCTCCAACGATCAAACTTGGAAGTTCATTCTCTCTAGCTCAACTTCCCCTTCTTCTTCATAGAGTTTCTCTCTCCAAAAGGCAAGATTGATACAAAAAGGTATGCTCCTCATGACAATCACTGACTTAATCCCCCTGTCGGGACACGTGGCATCGACTGGTTGGCTCAACTCGAAAAGGTGACTGACTTGACAAGACAAGACCAAGACAAAGTGTACTCAACAAGCTAAACAACAAGGGTACTCCGGCAAGTGATGACTTCGGCTAAGGGCAAAGCTTCGGCAAGTAGGGTAACAATGACATCGGCTTGGAAGGAAAACACTTGACTAAGCTGTGCCACACCTTGGCCTAGATGTGCCACACCTCGGTCTAGGTCATACCAATCCAGGAACAAAATCACTCATGTAAGGATCAAGGATCTAGAACGCCTAGATATTAACATCTCGGCCCAGATGATGCATATCTCGGCCTAGGCGACGCGAACCTCGGCCCAGATGGTGACATCTCGGCCAATATACCAGGGTGAAAGTGGAGGTCAACCAAACGGGGTTCCAGGATAGTTCTAAGTGATAAAGGTCTCGAAGGTGACTAGGCTTAAGATGACCTCGACAACACACCAGTCAAGAGCAAAGCATGCAAGCAATCATTCAAGCAAAACAAGACAAGGTTTGCAAGTACACATAATAATACAAGATCATCCATAAATATATGCAAGTATGACTAAGTCAAAATGAGGGTTGTTATATCTATTGTCATCTTAGATGAACCTAATTCAAAATACGAACATTCAAGATCCATAATCTATGATGGACTTTTACAAAAAAACACACATGAAAGCTGAAGAAAGATTAGTCTGTCAACAGACTCTGCAACTCAGGTGGGGACCATACCTTCCCTTGTAAGAACAGAGGAGTCGGGAAGAGGGCACCATACTTGACAGAGGCCTTTTTAGTCTGGGCATGGGAAGGGGATTTAGTGCAGCTGTAGTCAAAGCAGGTTCTATTTTCCAGGGTGAGACTCTCTCCAGACTAGGAATGGCAGAATTCTCATCCCACCGTACCGTCAAAAACCATGACATATAGTCTTCAGTATGCAATACTATTGGCAACACCTTATGTACTAAAGAAAAAATACTACCTTGAGGCATCTCCATTTAGATTCTGCCCATCTTTTGGTGTCAGCATCTTCAATCCCAATAATGGTTCCAATAAACCTTCAATTCATCAATAAATTATATGAATAATATGTTTTCTAAATAATGAAGGCTCAAATATTACACTATGAGAAGCATCTAAAAACAATCAGTTTTCAGAAGTCCCTGCAATGCCAAGAAATCAGCATAAAAAATGCCGACATGCAGTAACCATACCTCTGTTTTGGAGCTTCTTCACCTTCAAATCTCATTTTGAACCTTATCCCTACAGAATAATTACTCTTGACAGATTCCATGTATTGATCAAATGGAACAATAAACTCAGCAGGGCTTGTCCTGTAATAAAGAATTAGTTAACAGAAAATACAAGAAACGCAAGTAATTTCATATTTGTTATCTCATTTCCCTGTTTTAACAATACATAGGTGATTTAGAGAAGCAAATTAATGTAGTAGTCTGCCACATAATGAAGGCTTGAACCTAGTGTGGCAGATCACATTTCAACACTATAGAAAGCTATTCAATTCAAGTATTTAGTAATTAAAAGTTAATTCTAAACCGGCACATACGCTTAATACTAAACAATAGTCAACCCAACCCAAACACTTCTCACAATCCTTACAGTTACATAATTGCAAGTCAATCCAAGAAAGAGAAAAAAGAGATGGATGGGTGAATGAGATGATGGAAAATATCTTAATGAACTGTCATAACTTGCACTCAGCCAAACCTTAAATTCTGAACCATCCAACAAGTTTTCTTTAGTGCAATTTCATCCTTGAAGTGAATATCTAGTATAAGACACAAACCTCGGCTTGTAATAGACTGTGAAAAATGTTCCTGTCATGTATGCATGTTGTGACTGGATATGACAGATGACGGAATATTAGCCTGCTGTCTCATGGCTCGTCTTACTCCAACACGAAGTTCCCCATTCTCACCTCTAAAAGTCCCATGTTAAAATCATTCCATAAGTCAGTAACGAGTAGCTAACTTGGAATGTGAAAAATGTAAAGATGATTTGCACACCTTAAAAATATAAAAGCATCCCCGGCAACAAGCCTTTTAGAGCTTACAAAGACACTCCAACCACGTTGAAGTAGGTGCCTCTGTGGCTGACCTGCCATTTTCAAAATCACATGAACTAAGATGAGGCACTAGAACTCAACATGAATAAATGTTTTTCCAATGGTAACCAAAACCAAATCCTACAGGAGTAAAAGTTTAGAACATCCCCAAAATAAGTATAAGCCTGGGACCCAGGTACATATTTGACATGAGTGATGCTCTGGTGATTACATTTTAAAAAACCCTTTCATTTGATGTGGTGAGTTCAATGTAATGTTTCATCCAAATGCGGTCACTCTAGCATTACTCATTTGACATTGAATCATTCCCTACTACCACATAGTAGTAATAACAAAAATAAATGTAAGTCCCTAACTTCTAGATTATGTATTTGTTATGTATTTGTACACATGTAGTAATAACAAAAATAAATATAAGTCCCTACTGCCACATAGTAGTAATAACAAAAATAAATATGAGTCCCTAACTTCTAAATTTATTTTGCTTATGTATTTGTTATGTTCCTTGTACACGTGATGTTATGTTCCTTGTACACATGTATTGTCCAATATCCTTATTCTGCTTATGTATTTGTTATGTTTCTTGTAACATTTCTCAAGGACATCAAACCCAACATCAAACCTTTGTACACATGTATGGTTATAATATCAGACGAACTCAGACAACCATACATATACATCAAATAGGAGAGACAAATAATTTATCGAAGGAATAAAAATAAATAGAAAAGTATAAGCTAAATAAAATTCCATACAAATATACAGGATACAAGTTCATTGAACCATCTCCAATCCTTAACACTTTTATTATTTATTTATTATTTTTATCAAATTTAAATTTGACCAAAAGTGCTAAAAACACATCTCTAATCCATTCATCAAATCAGGAGAGTAACATTTTTTTCATCAAAATGAGAACTCATCAAACACGTCATCAAGTTAGAATTTGATGAGAATTAAAAAAGATGAAGCATAATTTGGAATAAGAGGGAAATTTTTAAACAGATTTTGATGAAAGAGTTGAAATAATTCATGTAAAATCAAACTTTTTATTCAAATTTGAAAGCAAACTAGATAAAATAAAAATAAAAATAAAAATAAAAATAAAAATAAAAAGTTTGATGAAGGTGTTGAGCAGCAAAACACAAACAAAAACCAAGGTAACTAACCAGTTTAGGGGATGGAAGAACATTGAACTTCTGGACTGATAAAATAGAGAAGTAGCAGGGCAAACCATCTTTGCTGAAATTTCCTAATAGCAGTGCTGAAATTTCCTAATAGCAGTCCCATCATTGCCATTATATATATAGTTGCCTTGGGGGTTCATATGTGAGCCAATGTAAACTCTGATTCAGGATTCAGAAATCAGCATCACATCAAGTTTTTCATTATCTATGCACTAAAATGGACTACTTTGCGGTAAATTTTATTTACACATCATAAATTGTCTCATACACATCATTACGTAGTTCATAACATTACTTAGTTCACATCTTTAATATTTTTAACTTTTGATATTTTACTCAAAACACACCACAATCTAACATGACAGAAAACAATAATAATAATAATTCGAATCCAGAACTGAAATCAAGCAAGTTCAGAGCAATGCTATATATATAGAGAGAGGTGAGAATTGGAAGGTGAAGCGACAAAAATTAAGAATTGAATGGTTCATCTTGTACCTGTAACAGATGAGGAAGGACTGATTCAAACCAAAGATTCATTGAAAGGTGATCTATGGTTATAAAGAGAGTTTGATTGACGAAAAAGTGATCGAATTATAGTGAGAATGAATGATTGAATGAATTACAGTGAGAATGATACAATGATCGAATTATAGTGACGAAAAAAAGAGTTAGATTGAATGAATGATTCGAAGAGACTCATTGAGACGAGAGAGAGAGAGAGAGTTCATACCGTTGGTGATCTATAGAGCGAAATCGATCACAAGTAGTCCCATAGTTCTTGAGAATCGATCACAACCAATTTCTTCAGACGTCTGAGCAAGCAAAATTAGATTCTTCATCATGACCATGGTCTCTTCTTCAGACGATCGAGCGAGCGAAATTAGATTTGAGCGAAATCAGATTTTTCTCTGTTTGTGAATTGTAGGGAGTGTGAAAAGGGTTAGGGCGTAGGCAAGGTTTTAAAAAGCGGCCGCAACCGTTACGTAACGCCGTTACGTAACGATTTTGGCGGTTACCGCCACCCGTTACGGCCGCTTTTGCAATGTGATTGAGATTCACAGGTGTGTCAGTCGTAATGGCTGCCGTAGCGGTCGTAACAGCCGTAACGGCTTGTTACGCACCGTAACGTAACGGTTCCAAACTGTTTCTTTCGAAAAAAAACAAAAAAAAAGCTGAAAATGGGGAAAGAGGGATAAAGAGAAGAGGAAGATAAAGAGAAAAAATGGAGGAGCAAGAGATAGAGAGAGAGAGAAAAGGGAAGATGAAGAACATGTTATTGATTTGCTGAAGCTGTAAGACCTATATTATTCTATTCAGCTGCTATCACTCAACCATTTTGTTTGTGTGTGTCTATATATATTGTTTGATAATAATAATAATAACAATAATAATAATAAGTGTGGTCATTATCTATTTGGCTTGGTTAAAATATATATATATATATATATATATATATATTTAGGCTCTTATTTATTCTTACTTTTGTCATTGTTTATCTTATATATAATAGTTAGTGATTGATTTTTTGTATAATATAAAGTCATTAATTATTAAAATAAAATGTAAAAAACTCAATTTATAGTGATTTAAAAATATAAAATATATTTGATCATACTTAAAAATTGACAAAAATTGATCAATATTTATTTTTAACCCAATAAATATAATCATGAAAAAAAAATATACGTATCGGTAAGTTTTTTTCAAATTGTGCAAAAAATAAAAAAATTCACGGTTCCGGTTACCACAACCGTTACGCTACGACCTTTACACCCCGCAACCGTAACCGCGTCACCGCCACCGTTACGGCGACTGCAACCGCTTTTCAGAACCTTGGGCGTAGGTATAAGAAAAGGGCAATATAAATAAAAGAAAAAATTATCAAGGAAATATTATTTTTTGCGACGGTTAAATAATCAGTCACAAAAAATTAGTCGCAAAAATCCACTATTCTAGTAGTGCAGCTTGAGTTGTTTCATTGTACTATACACCAAAATAAAAGGTGGATTGCATTAATATATATAATTTTGAGTGTAAATTTACATGGAGTAATGTTATACATATACAATTTTTGAATCCATACTTGCACAAACCGTTGTTAGATTAAGTCAACAATTATTCATAGTTTAACATACTTAAAAGGAGTGTCTCAATGCATGAACTTCCCACTAAAGCAGGGTCTATTAACAGCACATAAATTTAACATGCTTATATTAAACCAAATCAAATCAAACCAAGTCTTAAGTCCCATCAAATAGGGTCGGCTAAATGAATTCTTCTTTGCCATGAGGCTCTATCAAAGCCCATTTCATTAGTCAAATTAAGTAGATTCATATTTCTATTCACTATGCTAGCCAATGTCAATCTAGGTCTACCCCGTCCTCCAACACTTCCATCTACCTTCACTGCATCGCATCTCTTTACTACTGCCTCTGTTGGTCTCCATTAAATATGACCAAACCATCTCAATCTATTCTCTCTCAACTGATCTTCTATCGGTGTTACTCCTACTCATTCTCGGATATACTCATTCCTAATTCTGTCTTTTCTAGTCTTGCCGCACATCCACCTTAGCATCCTCATCTCAACACTCATCTTATCTACATGTTATTTCTTGATTGCCCAACACTCTGTCCCATACAACATCGCTAGTCTAATAACCATTCTATAGAACTTTCCTTTTAGTCCAATGGGTACTCGTTTATCGCATAGTACCCTAGACGCACTTCTCCACTTAAGCCACCCCTCTTTAATTCTATGGACCACATATGTATCAATTTCTCTCACCGTTGTGATAATCGACCCTAAATAACGAAAATGTTCACTCTTAGGTAGTTCTTGGTTCTCAATCTTCACTTCTCCTTCACTTCTCCAACTTTGTGTTAACTCCTTCTCTAGTCTCATCCACTAAGATGATATCATCTACAAAAAGCATACACCATGGCACATCATCTTGAACATTTCTTATCAACTCATCCATAACTAAAGCAAAAGATAAAGAATTAAAGTAGATCCTTGGTGTAACCTTACAGTAATTGGAAATTCATTTGTCATTCCAACAGGCGATCTAATAGTGGTCACCATACCTTCATACATGTCCCTAACACTCACCAGATTATATCCCGAGGCACTCCATCATATGCTTTCTCAAGATCGATAAACAGCATATGAATGTCTCTTTTCTTTTCTTTATACTTTTGTATTACTCTCCCCAAAAAATTGATCACTTCCATCCTTGGCCTACCAGGCATAAACCCAAACTGACACCTCTGTTATATCTCGCAATCGACATTCTATCACCCTCTCCCACACTTTCATTATATGACATATTAGCTTGATTCCTCTAAGCTATTGCAATTCTAGACATCTCCTTTATTCTTATAGATTGGCACTAAATTACTCTTCCTCCACTCATTTTCTTAAGTGCAATCTCCACTTCAAAGTTCCTAATCCTGTGATAGAACTTATAGTCTTGGTTTTCCTTATTACTAGCTATTTCCTCCCCTAATAACGTGCCTCCATGTTCCTCATTTAACAGTTTGTCAAAATAGTTCTTTCACTTCTCCTTAATCTCTTCATCTTTCACCAATACCTTAGAGTCCTCACTCTTGATGCACTTAACTTGATTAAAATCTTTCGTTTTCCTCTCTCTTATCTTAGCAACTTTGTATATCCTCTTCTCTTCCTCTTTACTATCTAGTCTAGTGTATAGGTTATCATAAGCTTTCAACTTAGACTCTCTCACTACTTTCTTGACCTCCTTATTAGCCAATCTATAGCTCTTAAGGTTTTCCTCAGTTCTATCATTCTGTCATATTTTAAAACACTCTTTCTTCGCCTTAACTACCACTTGAACCTCTTCCCTCCGCTACCAAGTTTCCGTAGAGTTGGGTACCTTTCCTTTCGACTCTCCAAGAACTTCCCTTGAGATTCTTCTCATACAATTGGTCATCGAGTTCCACATACTGTTAGCATCATCTTCCAAGTCCCAAGTACATTCCTTATCCATTCTATTCTTAAATATTTCTAGTTAATCTCCTTTTAGGTCCCACCATCTTGTCCTACAACATCCACTATCCTTCCTAGCTTGGTATTGCCCTTTAAAGTATAAATCTAATACCAAAATCCTATGTTGAGACGTTAGGCTCTCTCCAGGAATCACCTTGCAGTCACTGGATTTTAGATGGTCCACTTTCCTCACTAAAAAATAATCTATTTGGCTATTAACCGACCCATTCTTAAAGGTTATCAAATGCTCATTCCTCTTCTTATACATAGTATTGGCCACCACCAAGTCAGAAGCTAACGCAGAATCTAAAATACTCTCTCCAGCCTTATTTCTATCACCAAAACCATATCCATCATGCACCCTCTCATAGCCTAGTTTATCTATTCCTACATGGCTATCGAAATCTCCACCTATAGCTAGGTTCTCTTCTACGGGTATCTCCTATAAGATCTCATCCATTTGCTTCCAAAAATCCCTCTCAGTCTGATCACCTAATCCTATTTGGGGGGCGTACGCACTAATAACGTTCACTATATTCTCTCCAATAACTAGTTTAACTAACAAGATCCTATCACCTTCCTAATAACCGCCATTACATTTTTCACAAGACCCTTGGCAACTATTATTCCTACCCCATTCCTTTGTCTATCCTGGCCACTATAATACAATTTAAATCCGGTATCTTCAATTTTCTTACCTCAAAAGAAATTAAAACATCACAGACAACTCCAAACTCTTACGTAACTAGACATGGCCAACAATCATGAGTTACTCCGATCTCTCCTAGTTGGCAGCAATATCTTTAAGCATTTTCTTTAGCTCACTAGTCTACATGACAGACTAAACCATCAAAACAATGTATGATGTTTCCCAGGCTTAAGAAGAAAAACAAATTTGATATGATAATACCTGGTGCATGTTGAGAATGATGTCTGATCTTCCGATAAATTCTCCCTTGATAAATATTTGTGGAAATGTGGGCCAGTTGTTGCAAGGATAGACCATGAGACTAATTGAAACAATTACAAACAAACTACATGCATTATCAACAACTTTGGACCAAATGGGTTGCTAGGTAATGATCAGTACATGGCTTAAACAGCAATTCTATTTGCAAATGTTTGGTTCTTGATATTAATTTGTACCACTAAAATATGACAACCGAGCGCACTTTTCACAAATAATCCCAAAAACATCGTGGATATTTGACATAAACAGCATCCTAAAAAATTCATTCAAGATTTGGCCATGTCTATCAAGCTAAGCTATCTTTTGAAAAAAATATTTCATATACCTGAGCCTCAACCATTTGGGCTAAAATAGCCAATAAAACAAAACACCCAATCACATCTCTCTCTACTTTTTTATACGTCTTTTCATAAAAAGCCAAAAAACCAACTAAAATGGCCAATTCCCAAATGGGGCCTAAATATTAAAAGTTAAGATAGTAGGAAATTTTATCAATTAAAACTTGTCTGAAGAAGTGTTAACGGGCTTCTGAACATATGCTGCTGTGGCCATGTATTCTTAGCCACTACTGGATATGGATCATTCAATTAAGTAATTTCTAAATCCACTTGAAATGAATGCTATTCAAATGCCGCCTAAGGAAATTCTTTGAATTGTTGCCACAGAATGTTAAACTAAAATGGATATACTCTCTGATTCCAATATCATGCTTCTTGAAAAAAAAAATCTGCCTCGATGCAATTTAGAAAACAAAACCAAACCAAAATAAAACAAGAACAAAAAACAAAACAAAAAATAAATTGTTTCCAATAAGAGAATATTCAGTAACATCAGCTACTTCTAGTTCTATAGCACAAGGACAATTGCCAAAAAGCACTCTATCTATTCACTGGCTCGGTTTCTTAGCAAATCACCGCCCCTCTACCCCCCCCCCCCAAAAAAAATGTTTGAATTAACAAAACATGCAATCATACACCTTGAATGTAAACAAAACATGTAAACTAAGACCCCAACTTATTACAAACATTACCCAAACATCCCAATTATAAACAATAATGTTGTGGGTGGTATTTGTTGAGGTGGCCTACAGATGACCTATTGGGAAGAACGCGGGTACTGAGATGTCAAGGTAATCACCAGTGAGGGAGGAGGTGAGAGATCAAGAAGCCTTAGAAGAGAGGAAGGAAGGCAGTGAAGAGGTCTTGCTGCATACCAGAGATGGTTGATAATCGTAGTAATGCTTCAACGTCTGCATAGAGGCTTCCTTATATAGGATGGTCAAACCATGGAGGCCACCTCACTCTTGGAGAGGTAGTTGACCCTCCTTGCTTCAACAAGAATGAGGTATCCCAACCACCTCTACATCCTAAGATCAAATCTTGGGATTTGTATCATAAGAACATCAATGTAGGCATCACAGGGGGCTTCAGTGTTGTATATGATACAATTTCCAAAATATCATGTCTTTATTAGAGCACCTATCTCTCTAAGAATGATCAAGGTGCAAACACCGTCGGGGTAGGGGGATGGAAAGGCACCAAAATAAATCCCTAACTCTAGCCTCTAAGCCACATACCTCCA
Organism: Camellia sinensis; assembly: GCF_055761805.1. Lineage (NCBI taxonomy): Eukaryota > Viridiplantae > Streptophyta > Magnoliopsida > Ericales > Theaceae > Camellia > Camellia sinensis. The sequence goes on from NC_138966.1 coordinate 156,041,767, forward strand.
ATGATGGCCCGAGCAAGGATTCCAAGGCCCAACACCAAACCTAGGTCATCAAGGTATTGAATGATGGTGTTGGAGATGTCTTGATCAGTAGGAGACAGCTTTACGGAGAAAGAGGAGACGAGACATAGTAGGGTCACGGTCTGGGAGAGGACCCCTCAGCCAAGCCAAATGGGATACAGAGCCATGTTGCTACCGAGCACAGTTAATCGAGCAAGGATGCCTCGAAACCTCAACACAATTATGTGGTGCTCTGGCCACGCCTCGGGATGTCCTATGTTGGTTTATCTTGCGGTTTCGTGGCTAAAAGCTAAGGCATAAGCTTGTTAGCTAGCCAAAATAACATACTTGGTGGTTTTTGTACCCCTGCTTAGGCTAGACTCACAACCCCAATAACTTATTTTGGAAGATGACACGCACCAGTATGGGTTACCACCTGACAATCCCTTGTTTGAGTTGGAGATGATATGGTGCCAGTAAGGCCAACCACAAGGTGAAGGGCATTATTCAGGTACAACAAATGGCAATTATCACTATACTTTGAGTACATGTTGTGTTACTATGAAGTGCCAATGAGAGGGTGCCTTATATATGAGCAGGAGGCTCTTAATGCTCTGTAGATGTATAGCAATGCTAAATGAATGTTCTAAATAGTATAATACCAAGCACCAAGTTACTTGTATGCTTTGATAGCATTCTTAAGCTCAGGATCTTCCAATATGTTTCTAGCACTCAAAGGAACATCTATAAAAGGCATATCAATGGTAAGAATGCCATAATAGCCTAAAGCAGTCAAGTCAGTAAAGTGGAAGGTCAGATCAAAGTTCAACAGACAGGATGCCCAAATGTAACCCCAGCTATCACATATCACTCAAGTCAGCTACTCATTTAATGCTTCTATTGCATCACCTTCTTGTACTTCCCTATTCAAACTTTTAAGCAAACTAAATGGTCATCTATAACTATATAGCCTCGCACATTTATTCAACTGCAAATATAATGCACTTCAATTTTCAATTTCCAGACGTGACTAAACCAAATACTTACTATGGACGACATAAACAAGCGTAAATCATCCAAGCTCATTTAAAAGATACTGTTGCTGAACTGAACCAGGGAATGGAACGTACAAAAGTAGTCGTAAAACTAAGAAAGAGAACACTTACTATATTCCTTCAACACTCTTACTGCTAGTGAGCTAAATCCACATCGGGGAAGATCAGGCACACCTTTCATGTAAAGCATCACCGGGTTGTCCTTGACATCCTACACTAAAGTTAAAAGCAATTAATAAAAACAGACTCGTAACAAATAAACAGCTAAATATTTTTGCTTGATAATTAAAAGAGAAAATACTTGAGGCTCAGTATCTCTAATACAGAAGGTACAGATGACTACTATCTACCTACTCTACAATATCCTTCAAAGAAAGGCCAGAACTCTCGAGCTTATTAGTGGGTTTGAACTCTAAAGTCGTTGTGTATGTCAGGATCATTCGGCATAGAAGCTGAGTATTGCATCTCATGGTGGTTAAAGGATCCAACTGCCTACCAACAATTAAAGAAAAAATATTAGCAAGTATCATTTATATGGCCATCAAAAATTATTTTCTCTAAAGATAAAACCACACACTGGTGGCTTAAAATTTCAAGAAAACCTTTTTTTTTGGTCTTCTGAGTAGAGTTTAACAATTTTATGATTAAGGATCCGAGAAATCTAGAGTCAGATGGCTATGAACATATCAAGATCCTAAGTAGTTTCTTCGATTGTAAGTCCTTTGAAAAATAAGAGAAACATGAATAAAAAATAAACAATTCAAACCTATGAAGCATGGACACTCCAAAATCGGTGCCGTGGCGTTGTCTGACACACGGACACGCCGGGGACACGTCGCGGACACATACGGGACACGCCAGGTGGCGTGTCCCTTTAATTTAATGAATTTTTTGTAGGGGACATGGCGGGGACACGCGTGTCCATATCGGGACACGGCATGGGATACGATGGGACTCATTTTTAATTTTGTTATATTTATTTGTGGTCAAAGTGTAATATTTAAAAAGAAAAAAAAAACAATGATGTAATGCCCTAACACCGACTCCATCACCTCCATCCAGTTGAGAATGAGTGAAAGGGAGAACCAGTCAATCCACTACCTCCATCTAGTTGATCGAAGACCTCTTTGTTTTTTGTTTTTTATTTTTTATTTTTTTATACGTTTATATATATGTAAGGCTATTTCTATTTTTTTGTAATTATATGTTTATAAATATGTATATATATCTCTAAAACTGTATTTTTTTAAAAAAAATTATAGGTTTATATATATGTACACAATATGTAAAACTTTCTTCTTCTTCTTCTTCTTCTTCTTCTTCTTCTTCTTCTTCTTCTTCTTTTTTCTTTCTAATGTTAATGTTAATTTATAATGGTTATAATTTATAGGAAAAATGTCTAGTTCAAATTCTGCTAATAACACACCATCTGCCTTTGATGCTGAAGATGATAAGCCACTGTGGAAATATATGACTAGATTAGAAAATCTGGTGCAAGAGGGGGAAACTATACTTTTTAATGTAACTTTTGTCGGACTACATGTAAAGGTTCATACACTAGGGCAAAAACCCATTTGATGCAAATTAAAAATCAAGGGATAGAAGTGTGTCCAAAAGTAACAAGGATAAAGCTGAATTTGAGAGAGTAATTGCAGAAGTAGAGTTGAAATTGAAAAACTCTAGGTTGAAGAAAGTCTCGTTGTCTCCTCCTAGTTCAAGTGCATCATTAGGTTTATGTTTCAATGAACCAAAGGAAATCTATGGATCAAAAAGGAAGAGGTCAACTGCTATAGAGAGTGGAAGTAGTAACCTTGTTATGAAAGCATTTAACATTGGGGCTCGAGAACGATTAAATGGTGAGATAGCTAGAATGTTTTATTCAGTAGGCTTGCATTTCAATTGGCAAGAAATCCTTACTATATTAGTGCATTTACTTTTGTTGCAAATAACAACATACAAGGATATGTACCGCCTGGGTATAACATGTTGAGAACTACATTGCTTCAAAAAGAAAGGATAAACATTGATAGGTTGTTAGACCCTATTCGAGGCACATGGAGAGAGAAGGGTGTGAGTATAGCCAGTGATGGATGGAGTGATTCCCAACGAAGGCCATTAATAAATTTTATGGGTGTTACCAGAGGTGGGCCTATGTTTCTTAAAGCAGTTGATTGTTCAGGGGAAACAAAGGACAAGTATTTTATTTCCAACTTGATAAAGGAAGTAATCATGGAGATTAGGCCTAAAAATGTGGTTCAAGTCATTACAGATAATGCCCCAAATTACAAGGTTGTGGGGCACCTAATTGAAGCGCAATTTCCTCACATCTTTTGGACTACTTGTGTTGTGTACACCCTCAATCTTGCCTTGAAGAATATTTGTGCTGCCAAGAATGTGACAAATAATTCAGTTGCATTTGAAGAGTGTAATTGGATTAGTGAGATTGTGGTTGATGTGATGATGATCAAGAATTTTATTTGTAATCATTCCATGAGGGTGGCAATGTACAATGAGTTTGTGAGTTTGAAGCTTCTTTCAATTGTCGAGACACGCTTTGCTTCTTCCATTGTCATGCTTAAGAGGGTCAAGTTGATAAAGCAAGGTATCCAAACAATGGTAATCAATGACATCTGCACCCACTCTTCAATCTGTGGCTTTAAGGGTACTTGTGCAACCTTCTTCTTTGTCATGTGCTGAAAGGAATTGGAGTATATACTCTTTTATCCATTCAATGAGAAGAAACAAGATGACACCCCAACGTGCAGAGGACTTGGTTTTTGTTCATAGCAACCTCCGTCTTTTATCAAGGAGAACCCCACAATACCTTGAAGGAGAGACCAAGTTATGGGATATTGCGGGCGACACATTTGATTCATTTGATGATGTTGGGATGCTTGAGGTTGCAAATCTCTCACTTGATGAACTTGAGATGGTGGTTGTGTTGTTTACAGATGATGGAGGTGCAAACGAAGAAAAAGATGGTGATGCTAATGATGATGAAGACGTGCAAGAAATTGGATCTACATCTACTTGAAGCTAGAATTAATGTTACTATGTTAGTGTTTGTTAATTTTGATTTAGGATGAATGTAATATGAATCTACATAACACATAAAAATATGTAATAAAAAAATTTTCGCTATGTCCCCCACCTTGTCCGTGTCCCCATTTTTTTGGAAATTGCCGTGTCTCGTGTCCATGTCCGTACTTCATAAGTTCAAACAAAAGGAATCCTTTGGTTTTGAAGCAAATAGAGAAACAGCCAAGAGCCAAAAAAATAAACTGTAAAACCAAAAAATAAAAAATTTGAAGGCATAAGAGGGAATGGAGGAGAACTGAATTAAGAAGAAAATGGACCATCAGTAGAATAATGGAGTCTCTTAACGTTTCAAGACAGATTGTACCTGAGTTATGGGTAAAGAGAACATTAGTGTCTTTCAGTGTTTCAAGGAACAAAAAAACACACACACACTACAAGTATAAGAAGATTATATGAACACTATGTATACCCTATATATATGATGGATTTTGTAATATGAAAAAATTTTAAAAAAAATAATGTGTTAGGGCCCACCCTGATCACCACCTCCCTCTGCCCTTGCTGGGAACCCTTCCAATTGAGTTTCAATGGACCATTGGCACTCTTCAATATCTCTCTCACACTAAGCCAAATATCTTCTTTTCAGTAGATCAGGTCTCCCAATTTGTACATAGCCCAACTGATCTTCAATGGACAATGGTCAACAACATATTTTATGCTATCTAAAATTATCCAATGAATTAGATTTATTTCTTAGCCATTTCAACTCTCTTTCTCCGTAATGTTTCCCCGATGGCTATTGGGCTGGGTGCCTAGATGACCGCTGTTCAACCCATCATTCTCAGTCCCAAGTTTCCTCTCTCATGCCTTCAAAAAGAAAAATATTGTCGCTCAATCAAGTATTGAAACTAAATATTGGGGCCTCGGAAATGCTTATGCTATATTAGTGTGGATGGTGGATACAAAACCCACTAAGCTTTGTGGGTGTGTGTTACATATAAGAATCCATAACATTATATTACTTTATTTGTTAGGCATATTCTTTATCAAACAATTTGTAATTCAAATATTGAGTTGTAGAGTAGAGTCTACAATATCATATCATATTATTGTAGCTATGCGAGATTTCCAGGAAATTATCCTTCAGTTTCTTTCTTTTAATAACATATGTGGGAACATTGCCACTGTGTTTGGTTGGGAGATTTGGAAAGAAAAGGCAAGTGAAATATAAATAAAATATTCTCTTTCACTTTTTAAATCTCTCCCCAAATTCCCGATCAAACACAGGCTGAATGTTTATATTAGAATCAGCTAATCGCAGTATCTCTAGATCAAATCAATCATTTAAACCAAATTGACCACCGTAAAAAGCAATTAACAATTAACAGCAACAAAAATAAATAAATAAATAAACTTTAAACAAAGCCCTAACTAACCTTTGTACCGTAATTGGAAGTGACGGAGCAAGAAAGGGATATGGTGGATGGCCGGAAAGGCGACCGTGGGGTAGAAGAGATGTTGGCGGCGGCGCAAAGCGGTGGAGCTATGTACAGAGTCTTCTCCACATGGCTTTTGCTTTGGTTTTGGAGTATGGAGTATTTGGTTTTGGGGTTTCGTAGATCATAAACCTCTCTCTCACTATCTGTCTGTCTGGGTTCTACTGAAGTAGGTATTGTGCCGACTCGCCCCGCCCGTGTGAAATGAGTATTTACGGTGTCCTGGTCACGCCTCGCACCTCTCCCTCGCCCTGACATCCTAAGAAAGGTAATACAGAACGACGTTAGCACACTCACAAATGTGCCAAAACTAAACACTTACGTCCTAGTGCATGGACAACTGTAATTCACTCCATGTAAGCACATAAACACATAAGCACTTACGAATTTCATTTCCGGATAATGATAGTCCCGAGGCGTTACCAGAGTTCCGGTTAGAAACAGCATTGATCAAGTGCCTTTCCAACAAGACTCACAGAAACCCAAGGATCCAATCAACATCCTAGAAACTAAATCCCATACCCACATAGTCACATAAGCATGTTATCAATTAAGCACATAGCATATGACACTACATCTAAGTCTCTATCAAGCGAGACAAACCCATTGTGATCCTAATCACTTCCCACGTACCCAAAGTATTCGAACCCGATACGCTCTGATACCAAGTTGTAACGCCCTCAAAAAAATAACATTAAACCCATCAATATAGACATGCATTGATATACATAAAAGCTCCACTTTCTTCTATTCATCAGAGTTCCGTTACCAAAAGTATTACATGTTAACAACAAAAGCAAATGCCCTATAGGCTTACAGCTTTCCAAGTTAACACTTGGTTACAACAAAAGAGTACTAACTGATTTACACATTAAGCCCTTGGCTTGAATATACATGTAATACATCAAAGAAAATGAAACAACAAAAGTCTGCCTGCCTCTAGCCTCCCAAGCTACGTCCTTGGAGGTGGCATGCTACTTGGACCTGAAAATGATATTCCCATATAGGGTGAGCCACAACCCAGTAGAAATATACTAAACCACATATGAACAATGACTAAAAGATTAGCAGTTGATAGATGGCCAACACTGATACTTTTCCTTATCACACTTTACAGTTTCATGACACACAAGTCCATTTTACAATCCATTTTCCAATTCCTTTCAAATTCTCAATTTATAACCATGGCTCAGAACCTGGCCAAACAACTCATATGAGACAGTAACTCATATTAAGCACTTTCCCATTACATAACAGATAAGCATACAAGCTATATCATCACCAACAGATAAGCATACAAGCTATATCATCACTTCCACAGATATGCATATGAGCACTATCACACTTCCAAAGACAAGCATATGAGCTCTGTCTACACATTACTAGATAAGCATATGAGCTCTATCTATGGAGTCCATCCCCTATCTCCTCCCAACAACATCCGGTTTAGAGGTCCATCCCCTATCTTTCCCTAAACCGTGGAGTGCATCCCCTATCTCCTCCAACACAACACAATGCATATAAACAATCATTATATACATCATCACACAACACATAAATTTAATGTATTCTTTCAACCGTCATACTCAATGACACATTTCAGTGATTAGTTTCAGTTTGCCTAATCATCATACATTGTCTACAACAATCAAAACTATCCTCCACCGATAGCCCAAAGCAGTTATTTCTATACAGAAAATAAATGCAACAATGGATATATAATCAACATTTCAACTAGGTGAGCGATAAGTAATCCAACTACACCCTTTAATCCCATACCTTTCCAAATCAATTCCTCATTTCTCATAATTAATTATACAAATTAATTAACCAATATAATTAGGGCATTTTCCATAATTAACATTTCAACCCTTAGGTTCCATTTTCATTAATGTTTCGACATTAATTTCACTTTTCCATGCCAAACATGCATCTAGGTTTTATAAAGCTAAAACCCCAACTTTTGTAAATTTTACACAAAGGCCCCAAACTTTCACAAAATTACCAAACCAACCCCAACATCTCAAAATACTAAAATTTAAAGACAAAGCCCATAGTGAGGAGTAGGTTATCCCTACCTCGAAGTTAGAGCTCGGATGGAGAAGGAACCAAAACCAAGGTGCTCCAAAGACCAAGATTCTCGGATCAAAACGACGCCCTCGACGATCCACACAACTTTTACAAAGGCCGAAGAGAAGGAGGACACTCTAACTAGATCAAACCCTAGAGAGAAGGGAGTTTCTAGAGAGAGAGGCTCTCAAAAATGGTTTTTAGAAAAAGTAGGAGAGAGAAAGAAAAGCAAAAAGTGATTTAAAATCACCCAGCGGATAACTCATATACGTATGACCCGCTCGAGCGGAGAACACAACGCTCGAGCACCAAGAACAAAATTTGAACACGCTCGAGCGCAATAAGGCCCGCTCGAGCGCGAAGACACAAGAATAAAGCACTTCCGCTCGAGCGCGAAAACCAGTCCGCTCGAGCGTAGATCTCCACCTCCCAGAACTTAAACCCAGAAAGTACTACCCGCTCGAGCGCCACCGCTCGAGCGTAAAAATCACATCTGCAGAAGTTTTGCAGGAACACGAAATACTGGAGGTGTGCAATTCCCGCTCGAGCGCAAGAAGACCCGCTGGAGCGGATCGCCTAAAAACTGAACAACAAGGAATTGAAACCAAGGCCTAACCAACCTATAACAACCCTGTTCAAAACATCCTAAAACTCAATCAAGTGGAATTAAAGGACGACAACAAGATAGATGCCACTACCAACTTCACGGAACCGAGTCCGGAATACAACAGAACAGTAAAGGGATAACCGGGATCGCTATAAAATATATATATTTTTTAAATATGGGAAACACTATGTTTACTTTTTTAATCATAATTAAAAAAATAAATTCATAACTAAACATAATACGCTATATAATTAAAAAATTTATCAATTATAACTAAAATAACATCATAATTAAAAAAAATAATCATATTAAAAAAATGACATGATTAAAAATGTATATGGTGCACATTTTTTAAATGTGTGTAGATTAGAATTTCCCTAAAAATATATTAAAGTTTGGGTTGTAACTTAATAAATTAAATTTATAATTTCAACTTAAACTTCTAAATTTAAATTAACATTAATTTCAACCTTCCACTCATTTCCATTTTAAATAATATTAATTTCCACCTTCCACCCATTTCCATTTTCCGTTTTCTAATTGAATTTAATAAATTTTTTAACATATATGTAATACCATCACATTTGCTTTAATAAATTTAATATTAAATTTTTGGGTTTGCTTATTTTTTGAATTTTTTTTGAACTTATTTTCTTCTTTAGTAAACTTTTTTTGAAAAAATAAAATTAAAAAATTTTAAACTTCTAAATTTAGTTCGACAAGAAGAATCAGAAAATTAAATTTTTTAAATTTTTTTTTAAAAAAAGTCCAAAAAAAAGAGTAAAAAATAGTGATTTTTTTTGGGTTTATTTTGGATTTTTCAATTTTTTTTTGGAATTTTTTAAAAATATATATATACTTTTCATATTCATTTTGACGAAACGGACCAGAAAAAAAATAAAAATTTGACATAATTAAAAAAAAAACGAAAGACAAAAAAAAATTGAAAAAAAAAGAAGAAGACTTTTAAGCAAGTTACCAAAAGGAAAATTTAGGTTGTGTTTGGTGAAACTCTCAAATCATAATTTCACCCCTCCATTTGCATCCTCCGTTTGGATACAATTTTCAAAAATCATTTCCACACCCGCATTTGAAAACTTGTCTACCCGGTCATCCCCCTGGTCCGTCAGGCCAGTTGACTGGAATAATGTTTGGTTTGTTTTTTATATATATTTTAAATTAAAAAATTATTTTTGAATTTTTTTTAAAATTTTTTTATGAGCTTTGAATAAATTTTTGAGTTGTATGTTTGGTTATAAGTTGTAAATTTTTAAATCAAATATCATATGTCACATCATTCATTTCACACTCAATTCAAATTTTTTTTCAAAACTTATAACCTAACAAATTTTCCATACTCAAATCATAATTCCAAAACTCATAAATTCAAAATACAACTTTATTATCAAATCATAATTCTAAAACTCTAACAAATACTATCTTAAACTTGATCACACAATATTATCATTGCTATTTATTAACTATCCATTAACCCAGAGTCATCTAATATGATCAACTATGAACTTAGAGCACAAAACCCACTGCTCTTCCTCTCCATTATGCTTTCATTTCCCAACAACTATCTTTACCTTTCATTTCCCTTCAACTATCTTTACCTTTACGCTGTATTTGATTAGAAAATTTGAGAAGTGATTTGAAAAGAGAAAGAGAAAAAGAAAATGTATGTACAATGTGAATAAAATATATCTACATTTCACCTAATTTTACACACCTTTTTCATTTTCTCTTTTAAATTCCTTCCCAAATCCCCCAATTAAACGCAGCATTATACTTCTACTTTTATTCCCCTTTCATGCTACATACACATTTCATTTTTCCAATCATGTTTTCACTTCCCCGTCCCTTCCATTTCCCCTTTCCCACCATCACCTCCTTCCACCCCTATATAGGCATTAGATTCAATAAAAAATCTTATTTGGTGATAAGAATATTTATTTGTCAAAAGTCTATTCAAACCTATCTGTTGAAATTTTAATAAATAAACTATCTGTTGAAAAAATCTATCTGTTAAAATACGTCTTAATTTCTATCTATCTATCAAAATTATTTTTAATCTATCAGTTCAAATTCACCAACCCTATTTTTCTTATCTATTGAAATTCACCAAGTCATTTTTTTTTTCTATCAGTTAAAATTCACAGAGCCTATTTTTTCAAAAATCTCTCAGTCTCCTTTCTCTTTCATTACCATCACCACCATTATAAATGAGATTGAAAAATATTTCAAAAAAAACCCAAAATAAAATAGAGTTTCTATATACAAACCCATGGCAATCTCATACCTTTGGCCTTATTTCTAACAATGCAAATGGGGTCGTTCTCTGAAGCATAGAGTTTGGCAAGCTCATGAGAAGCATAATTCCACGAAGAAGAAGATGACAATGGCGAATTCAAAGAAGAAGAAGAGCGCATCGATCTACTGACGCTAGCCTTAAAGTCTACCATTTCACATGAATCAAGAGAGGCTTCGAGATCCTTCACAGCCAGTAGCCTCCAATGGAGGGTGGTGGCAGCGACGGCGATAGTGACTCACTGATCCCTCTACTGAAACTCTCAACCGTCGGAGCAAGGATGGACTACCCCAACTTTGTCAACAGCAACACCCTCATTGGGAAACACCAAGTGGGCATGGTCTCCTCTAAGATCTCCTCCGACACACACTAGATCTCCCTCAATGGTGTCGCCCTCCTCACCTGCACTAATCACAATTGCCCCTTTCTTATACTCTCATTCCAACAAAATCCCACTTCTGTAACATATTTGAAGGAAAAAAGAGTACTGGAAGAGATGAAAGTGGAGGAGATAAAAGTGGAGGAGGAGGATGAAGAGATTGTGAAGAATAAAAATGATGAGATTCAAAAATATGAGAAAGAGAGAGGAAAGAGAACCCACCTCAACAATGTTGGGTATACCTTCTTAGTGGAGTATGGAACCCAATTGGTTTATTAAAATATTTAATTTGATTTGGTGTTGTTATCTAACTTTTGAAGGCCCAATGGGTGTTTTATAATCAGTTTGGGAGCAAGTTGGGTTTTAATATAAAACCCAAGAATTAACAATATTTGATTAGGATTGGTTTGCTTTTCTCGTGGATGTGCGTGCGACTGCTATGCCTACAAGACTAATTTCAATGTTCGGTGGGTTTGGTTCCTGAAGCTCTATTTGAAGTTTTTGTTAACAACTTCCACGTTGAAGGTGTTGATTTGGGTTGTTATTTTGGGTCTTCTACAACTTTGTTTCAAAGACTTTTGTTTATCTATTTGGTGAGATCTTTCCTCTTGATTATTTGTGATTATTTGGAATTCACCTAAGAGTGGTTTTATGAGACCATTCATGTCTCGTTTGTAATCGTTTAGAAACTTTTGGGTTGATAGTGGAATCAGATTTTGATCCTGTAGACGTACCATTATTGATTTAATTTTTCCGCATTAGTTTTTATTCTCATTGATTGATTTACTTGTGAAAAAATCATATATTTTCCCTAACAACTGGTATCAGAGCTTACGGTTTATTTGGGTTTATTTATTTGTGTAAATCAATGGAGGGGAATGTGGGTCGTATGTCTAGCTTCAATGGAAGCAATTGGGTAATTTAGATGTAACAACCCCAATCCGTAATTAACTATTAATCCATAATTAAGAATGTTAAATAAGTGTTTAAAATGGAATTATGTGCCAATTATGTACATTGTGTTCTATTTGGCTTTCTATCTGTTACTCGTAGAATTATCTGTCAAGATTTTTGCTTTGAATCCGAAATTAATAGCCTAAATGCTTTCAGAAACCGAATTTGAGTACATGGAGAGACTAATGGAAATATTTGGAACCATATGAGTAGTTTTGTTAAAAATTGATTCAGTTTAGTAAAATTGCATGTGATTAAATTGAGTCTTAATGGGAACTATTTTGGATTAATTGAATTTTGTGCTAACCTTGGTTAGGTATGGCTACTTGTGTTTGATTTAAATGATGCATGATTGGTACCTAATCTAATCCTATTAATGATCTAAGATGTAATTAGGTGTATGATGTGCTAAGTCATTTTATAATGTTAGATGTGGAGGATTAAAATCCTTTAGTGGGTATGTGCTGAAAAATCTGTGTGGGTGTATTGAGAAATTTGAGTTGGGAATTTGGTGATGTTAAGTGTAGGGGATCACAACCCTTGTGTGTGTTGGAGCTTTGCATACATAACCACGTGGGCATTTTTGATGAGAAGTGAGGTGTGTGTATGTGTATATTCAGCTTGAGTGAGGGAATGTTTGTATTATACATTTTGCTCATTTGATTCTTTATGCTGAGAGAGTTCAAGCTAGAGAGGGAAAGAGAGTTTGGCTTTAGAGAGAGAGAGCTCAAAAGTTTGAAGAAGAAGAAGAAAACTAGGAAGATTCATCTCACATCTCTGAAATTAAAGCTTTGGGTAAGAATTCTATGACTAATTTCTATTGTAAATCCTCCATGCATCATGATTTCAACATATCTTTGAACTAATTTCATGAAATTAGTAAGAGAAATGGGTCATTGAGCTTGTAGATGACTTACATGTGCATTCTTGGAGATTAACCTTTGGTGCCATCATTTTGAGTTTGAGTTTTGAAGCCATTGCAAGCATGTGAGTTCATATCTTGCATAATGTTTTGGAAATTCATGGGTTCATAACAACCATTTGCACGTTTTGAAGAAATCATGAAAATAGTTTGAAAATCTTGCATGCAAGAGCTTTGAGTTCAATTTTGGTAAATTCATGAGATTTCAAAGTAAATGGTTTTTAAGGAGTCATGTGTATATGTTTTCTAAAGTAATTTTGTGTGTTTTGAATGAGCTATGCATGACCCAAGGCTTTTAATTTGTGTTTGGAGATCAAACTTTATGTTTTAAAAACCCATAATTTCACAACTGGCTTGAGCGAAGAAGTGGTGGCTCGAGCCCACATTATGAGCTCCCAGTATTTTGAACTCTGTAAAAGCTGGCTCTAGCCAACAGCTTATTTTCAGCATGTTTTCAAAAGACATTTTAAGTACATATCTTTGCTTCCATCTCCTTTCGGGCATTCTTGGGCATGATTTATGAGCCATTAAGGATTAATAAGCTAAGAAATAACATACATAAGTGAATTAGAAATTATGTGTTGAATCTGAGTATGTGGTTCAATATGAACAAGTTATGTGACATGGAATGAATAAGAAGTTAAAGCAAGAAAGCTAAGGCATGTATGGCCATATGAATGAGTGATAATGAGACAAGTTTTGTGCTATTTTTACATTTATGCTTGTAGGTTAACGTTCGGAGACTAACCAACCGTTTCTAGAAGCCTACTGTGAGTAACGTTATTGTAAAGATATGTTCATGTGAATTATGTTCCAAGTGTAATTTGATAAGTTATGATTTCTAAAATGATGATTATTTACGTGAACGAACGTCCTATGTTTGAAATCTATTATGGCATCCATAGATAGTCCCAAGTCATGGGGGACGACATGTTAATGCGGGTCCATAACATATATGTAATTACGAGATCTCGTTAACCACTTCATTATGGTGATATGTGTTTAGTCAGTATCCGAAACCGATTACTCTAGTCGGAAGACGATGTGATATGTTCTATGGGATGTACCATTATTATGTTCGGATATGAGAATTGATCCTGTTATGATCTGTTTATGAATACGTCATGTTCAGAATTCATTCACTAACCTCTTTACATTGATATTATTCACTAGGCTTTAGCTCACTGTTTGTGTATATATATATATAGGTGAGCGTTCTGGAGATCAGACCTGAAGACTTTTGTCTAGATCTGTGTTCTGTTGTCAGCCAACCATTGTGTCTCACATGGAGGTTCCGGAAGTGTCACTTGTTATAAGTTCTGGTTGTTTCTATATATGAGACTTGTTTGTTTTTGTTGGTTGTACTTAAGATGCTATAATGTGTGTGGGTATAATGTAAGAATGACTTTTGGATATGTATATAAAGTTTTAAATATTCTATTTCATATAAGTAAGCACAGCTCATTGGACAATTATATTTATGTATTTGCTTCCGTTAGTTGCTTATTTTTTTTAATATGTTTCAAAGGCTTTTGGTAATCTTAGGATTACTGGCCGGTTATGATGCTAAACCTATAGGGGCCGGTTTGGGTCGTGATAGAGTGGTATCAGAGGACGAGTTATACCGCACACACGAGTCCATACGAGCTATAGGATGTCCTAGAAAAGAAATAGGGACATTACATTATCATGAATGAGTATGTGCAAATTTTCTGACCTATGAGTATGAACAAAGACGTTATGTGAAATAACATGTCATGTTAATTTCGATATTGAATGTGTAATTCATAAGAACATGAACATATGAACGTGAAAGACTACGTGACCTATGTGAATATATTTGAATTGAAATAAAATGCGAAAATGTTTGATATGAAATGAAAAATGAAATCAATGAGAACTTTTCCTATGTTAATGATTACCCTGTTTATGTATAGACAAATGGAAAGGACAAGTAACGTGGATGAATCTGAAACTTCAAATGCTAGAATTAATCGGTTAGAAAGAATGATTGAAGCCCTAACTGAATCTGTGAGGCAACAACAACAAAGGCAAATACATGTACCTTTTCCGCCATCCCTAGTACAACTTGAACCAGCTAATAATGATATGATAACTTTGATGCAGAAATATAATAAGATGAAGCCACTGAAATTTTTGGGGGATATTGAACCGTTAAAAGCTGAGGCTTGGGTTTTAGAAATTGAGAAAATATTTGAAGTATTTCCATGTACTGAGGCACAGAAAGTTTTGTTAGCAACATTCACACTTAAAGAAGAGGCTAGAAGATGGTGGATGTTAGTACGAAAAAATAAACAGCAACAAAAGCAAGAAAAGGATAAATAAATAAACAAATAAACAAAAGCAATTAACAATTAATAGCAACAAATAAATAAATAAACTTTAAACAAAGGCCTAACTAACCTTTGTACCGTAATTGGAAGTGACGGAGCAAGAAAAGGATATGGTGGATGGCCGGAAAGGCAACAGCAGGGTAGAAGAGATATTGGCGGTGACGGCAAAGCAGT
Organism: Camellia sinensis; assembly: GCF_055761805.1. Taxonomy (NCBI): domain Eukaryota; kingdom Viridiplantae; phylum Streptophyta; class Magnoliopsida; order Ericales; family Theaceae; genus Camellia; species Camellia sinensis. Next base: position 156,057,125 of record NC_138966.1, read on the forward strand.
GGAGCTGTGTAGAGAGTCTTCTCCACATGGCTTTTTCTTGGGTTTTGGAGTATGGAGTATTTGGTTTTGGGGTTTCGTAGATCATAAACCTCTCTCTCACTGTCTTTCTGTCTGGTTTCCGCTAAAGTAGGTATTGTGTCGACTCGTCCCGCCCCGTGTAAATGAGTATTTACGATGTCCTGGTCACGCCTCGCCCTCCCGCCCCCTCCAATATCGAGTATTGGAGTTTTTTTTAGGGGTGAGTATATATATATATTTTAAATATGGGAAACACTATATTCACTTTTTTAATCATAATTAAAAAAATTAATTCATAACTAAACATAATATGCTATATAATTAAAAAAATTTATCAATTATAACTAAAATAATATCATATTTTAAAAAATCGTCACAATAAAAAAAATTACATGATTAAAAATGCATATGGTGCACATTTTTTAAAAGTGTGTAGATTAGAATTTCCCTAAAAATATATTAAAGTTTGGGTTGTCACTTAATAAATTAAATTTTTAATTTCAACTTAAACTTCAAAATTTAAATTAACATTAATTTCAACCTTCCACTCATTTCCATTTCAAATAATATTAATTTCCACCTTCCACCCATTTCCCTTTTCCGTTTTCTAATTGAAATTAATAAAGTTTTTAACATATATGTAAAACCTTCACATTTGCTTTTTTTTTTTCACTTAATATTAAGTTTTGGGGTTTGCTTATTTTTTGACATTTTTAAAACTTATTTTCGTCTTTAGTACACATTTTTTTTATAAAAAAAAATCAAAAATTTTTAAACTTCTAAATTTTGTTCAACAAGAAGAATCGGAAAATTATAATTTTTTTAAAAATTTCAAAAAAAAAGTCCAAAAAAATAGCAAAAAATAGTTTTTTTTTTTTATTTTGGCTTTTTCAATTATATATACTTTTTAGATTCATTTTGACAAAACGGACCCAAAAAAAAATTGACATAATTTTTTAAAAAAATAACTAAAGACAAAAATTTTGAAAAAAAAATATGACTTTTAAGAAAGTTACCAAAAGGAAAATATCAACTTGATCACACAATATTATCATTACTATTACTATTCATTAACTATCCATTAAATTAGAGTCATCTAATATAATCAACCATGAACTTAGAGCACAAAACCCACTGCTCTTCCTCTCCACTATGCTTTCATTTCCTTTCAACTATCTTTACCTTTCATTTCCCTTCAACTATCTTTTACGCTGTATTTGGTTAGAAGATTTGAGAAATGATTTGAAAAGAGAAAGAGAAAAGGTAAGTAAAATGTAAATAAAATATATCTACATTTCACCTAATTTTACACCTTTTTTCATTTTTTTTTAAAAATTCCTTCCCAAATCCCTTAACTAAACGCAACATTATACATCTACTTTTATTCCCCTTTCATGTAAGGATGCAACTCAGGCGGGTTTGGTTGGGTTAGGAGGTTATCCAAATCCAGCCCAAATTGTGCTGAGACCTGTTCAGGCTCGTCCAAGTCCGAATTGTAACCCGAGGTTGCATGCCCAAGCCCAACCTGAATTAAACCCGAATTATCCGAATTGCCCAAATTATAAATGAATTTCATTTTTTTTTTCAGCTACATTATTAAATTATTAAAATTTGACTCTATTTACATTTTTTTTATTTATAGAAAATCATTAATACCATCAAAACAAATAATTTATATAATGTAAGAGAGATGCCGCTATAGTAGTCTTTGCAATTTATGAATGAAAATAAAAAAGGTAAGATTTTATGTTATTTGTATATATAATATATATTCAATATGATTTAATAATCTAAATTATTTTACTATTATGTAATGGCTAATAATTCATATGTATATTTAATATTTTTATATATCTATATATGTATAATTCGGCTTTCGGGTTGCTTGGGTTGTTTAAAGTCTTTGCCCGAGCCCGCTTAAATTTAATTCGAGCTTCTGAATTTTTGCCCAAGCCTATATTGAATTTAAAAATATCTTGTCCAAGCCCTAAAAAAATTCAGGCTGAGTTTGGGTTGCTCAGGTTGAGCCCGTTCAAGTTGCACCCCTACTTTCATGTTACCTACACCCTTCATTTTTCTAATTGTGTTTTCACTTCCCCGTCCTTTCCATTTCCCATTCTCCACCACCACCTTCTTCCAATCTATATAGGCATTAGATTCAATGAAAAATCTTATTTGGTGATAAGAATATTTATTTGTCAAAAGTCTATTAAAACCTATCTACTGAAATTTTTACGAATAAACTATCTGTTGAAAAAATCTATTTGTTAAAATATGTCTTAATTTTCTATCTATTTGTCAAAATTATTTTAATATTTTTAATCTATTGTTGAAATTCACAAGCCTATTTTTTCCTATCCAATGAAATTTACCAAGTCTATTTTTCCTATTAGTTGAAATTCACAAAGCCTGTGTAACGCCCTCAAAATAACACACAAATCAATCATTCATAAGATCCATAAAACATAGGAAAAGTATTATATTCCATTCATCAGGGTTCTTTGTACAAAAGATGTTACATATCAACAACAAAATAGATGCCCTACAGGCTTACAACTTTCTAAGTCAACACTTGGTTACAACAGGATAGGGTCAGAAGCCCTTTATAGTTAAACCCCTCGGCTTGGAAGTAAAAACATATAAACATAAAAGTAAAACAACAAAAATAGAGACTTCAGCCCCAAGACCTCCCAAGCTATAACCTTGGAGGCGGCATGTCACCTGTACTTGAAAATGGTGTTCCAAGTAGGGTGAGCCAAAGCCCAGTAGAAATTTGCTAAACAGTATATGAGAAATAACTAAAACATTAGCATTCGATAAATATTTACCACATAACCATTTATGTTCTTTCCATGCCCAACCAACATTTACATCTATATTTCAACCCATTTCATTTCTCTTTATCCAAATCAACTCAAAATGAGACTACAACTCTTACTATTAACACTTCAATCACAAACATCATTCATGCACTTCCATTTTACAGAACTACGTCCGAGGGAACCGGCACCCATAAATAAATAGGATTTCGGGACTTTCACCCTGGACACTCTGGCCAACTTAGTTATTAATGGAGTCCATCCCCTATCTCCTCCTAAACAAGTGGAGTACATCCCCAATCTCCTCCCACACAGTATACATATACAATGTATTAAACATGTTGGCATATACATTGACTCAACAATTCGCATAATCTACATTCAATTCAACCGTCATATTCAATGACATAATTCAATCGATTAGTTTCAATTTGCCTAATCATCATGCAATGTCTACAAAAATCAAGACTATCCTCCACCGATAGCCCAAAGCAGTTATTTCTAAACAGGTAAATAAATGTATCAAACAGATAATTTATCACGTTTTCCATAGGTGAGTGATTCATAAATCCAACTACACCATTCAATCACAATTCCTCTCAATTTCATAATTCCATAATTAATTTCATCATTTAAGCCAAATGATCTATTTAGTTCAAATTAGGGCACTCTCCCATATTTTTCAAATACTACACCCATGGTCAAATTTCTCCCATATTACACAAACAAACCCCAATTTTTAGATTTCAAATACATATGGAACCCAAAATGGAAAACCCTATTTCATAAATTTCAAACTCAAACCCTAATTTTACTCAAACTTCCCATAACCTACCATTTATACAAAATGACAAATATTTATATTAAAACTCATAAGACGGAGTAGATTATCCCTACCTCGAATTTAGGATCTCAAAGGAGAAGAAGAAGAAAACCCAAGATGCTCCAAACCAACTCTTTTTCGGATCAAAGCGTAGCCCACGTGAAGCTCAAGCCTTTTTATAAAGGGACTAGGGTAGAAGAACTCTAAATCAAGAGTATTTGTAGAGAGAAGGGGAGTTTAAGAGAGAGACTATCGATTTAGGGTTTTTGGAGGAAAGAGATGATGAAAAAGTGATAAAAATCTCGCTGCTACCAACTGATATATTCGATGCTCGCTCGAACGAAGGACTTGTCGCTCAAGCAACCAGACACAACAGAAACCTCGCTCAAGCGCAAGAAGTGTCGCTCGAGCGCATAATGAGAAGCTTCAGGTCTGCAACCTAGACGCACGCTCGAGCGCAAGAGTTCTCGCTCAAGCGAAGAGACAAACACCCTAGGCTCGAGCGAAGAAGCCAAAATGTGGACAGCAACTATTTGTTTCAATTCACAACCAACCTGTTCCAAACTATTCAACACATCCCAAAACTCAAATGCAAGGGATTAAAGGATGGAAACAAGATATTAACAACAAAAAACAACTAAGGGACCCAAGTCCGGAATACAATAAATGACGGAGAAAGACCGGGATCGCTATAGCCTGTTTTCTCTAAAAATCTCTCACTCCTCATTCTCCTCCATTACCACCACCACCATTATAAATGAGAATGAAAAAAAATTTAGAAAAAAACCCAAAATAAAACATAGTTTCTATATACAAACCCATGGCAATCTCATACCTTTGGGCTTATTTCTAACAATGCAAATGGGGTCATTCTTTGAAGCACAAAGTTTGGCAAGCTCATGAGAAGCATAGTTCCACGAAGAAGAAGATAACGATGGCGGATTCGAAGAAGAATGAGAGAGCATCGATCTGTTGATGCTAGCCTCAAAGTCTGCCACTTCACATGAATCAAGAGGGGCTTTGAGATCCTTCACAGCCAGTAGCCTCCAATGGGTGTTGGCGATGACAGCGACGGTGACTCACTTATCCCTCTACTGAACTCTTGACCGTCGGAGTGATGATAGACTACCTCGACTTTGTCAACATCAACACCCTCATCGAGAAACACCAAATGGGCATGGTCTCTTCTAAGATCTCCTCCACCACACACTAGATCTCCCTAAGTGTTGTTGCCCTCCCCACCTACACTAATCACCATTGCCCCTTTCTCCTACTCTCATTCCAACAAAATCCCACTTATGTAACATATCTGAATAAAAAAAGAGTAATGGAGGAGATGAAAGTAGAGGAGGAGGATGAAGAGACGATGAAGAACAAAAATGACGAGATTCAAAAATAGAGAGAGAAAGAAAGAGGAGAGAGAACCCATCTTGATAATGGTGTTTTATATTGTACAGATAGATAAATGATTTTGATATCAAAATCGTGTCCTTATGGACTTAAAAGTTTAGTGCGAGGACAATTAGAGGAAACAAATCCAAAATTTTATTTATGGACGAGCTCTAAAAAGATTCATATAAAATTAATGGGCAAATTACAGCGGTAGTTTTTGTAGTTTATTTGTTTTATCATTTTAGTTTCTGTTGTTTCAATTTGATTAATTTTGCTCTTGAATTTTACGGATTGTGTTATATTAGTCCAATAAATAATGACGGTTAAGTTTGATGGATGGAAAATCAGACGGTGTGTCAATTTGGTCTCTATAGTTTACAGGATGTGTCAATTTGGTCCCTGTTGTTTTGACTTTTCTATAAACTACAAAGACCAAATTGACACATCCTATAAATTACAGGGACTCGATTGACACATCATTTGATTTTTCGTGCATTAAACTTAACTGCCGTTATTTATTAAACTAATATGACACAATTCGTAAAATTTAGGGGCAAAATTGATCAAATTGAAACAATAGGGACCAAAATGATAAAACGGGTAAATTATAGGGATCATTTGCATAATTTTCCCAAAATTAATATATATAATGTCATGGTTTAATATGTATTTTTTATTTTAAAATAAAACAATTATAAAATGAAATTATTTGGAAAAAAAATATTTTCTTAAATTTTTATTTTTATTTTTATTATATTTTAACTCTCTCAAGATTCCGTCCATATATTTTAAGATCAAAAGCCCATCAAATAGGAGTGCTTGGGGTATTTTGTTTGCACCTAAAAAATCATTAAGTATGCATAATTTCTCAGTAGATCTTATTAAATTATTTAGTGTTATAATTTACTTTCAATACACATTTTTTTTCCAATTTACCTTTCAAAATATATCCAAATAATAAACAAATCAAAATTCTAATTTTACACACAAACTCAATTTGTGAGATCAAAATCAGGATTCCTATAATCGGTTGTTGCTCGTATATGTAGGAGTGGAATTTTTCTATCAATTAGGTCCTGCAACAGATTATTGCTATGATGTGAAGGATTACGTCAATGAGATTATATGTAGACTTTGTTATGACTCCACTGATGATTACAAGGTAATAATGGCAACTCACCTTACGATAATTTTGCCATGGATGTCATGATTGAAAGTTTGAGAAACAAAACGGGTTGAGATTGAAAAGTGAAGTAGTGAATGAAGCCATTGTTTCCATTGATTTTTATTATTATTATTTCTATATACAAATCAAACCCACCAAAACGGTGGTATTTTGCTGTCGGCATCCACTCTAAAATTATTGATATTAATGATAATTGTGAGTGTTGGTGGAGTGGATTGAAGTTTTAATGGTGAGTTTTGGTAGGGTGAGTTGAAATTTTGAAATGAAGAAGAAAATGAAGAAAAAATAATTGAAACTTGAAAAAAAGATTAAGAGAGTTGAATATGAAAAATTTATGGAAGTAGTTTGAGCATATCATGAGAAAAAAAATTATTGAAAATTTAATGTTTATTATTTTTATTAATAAATTTACATTAAGATATAATAAAAATTAAAATTTTAATTGTATTAAATTATTATTTGAGTGCAAATCGGATCACCCGGAGTGCTTGCAAATAGCGCTTTCTTACCTTTTGCAGAGTCGCCACTCACTCACTCATATTCCTCCCTACAATTCATTTGATCTCTAATCTTGGGTTGATCCATGGCTACTACAAGAACCCTATATGGCTCTTCTCGTTTTGCTTTTTCATCATCTTCGACACAGCCTCACTGGAGCTATGACGTGTTCTTAAGTTTCAGAGGTGAAGATACCCGCAAAAACTTTACTGATCACCTCTATGCGGCTTTGGTTCAAGTTGGAATTCACACCTTCATGGACGATGATGAACTCCCAAGAGGACATGACATTTCTTCGGCCCTGCTAAAATCAATCGAAGAATCGAGGACCTCCATCGTTGTTTTCTCAACAAACTATGCTTTTTCCATATGGTGCCTTGATGAGCTTGTAAAGATCATTGAATGCAAGAAAACACTTCGACAATTAGTTCTCCCACTATTCTATGATGTCGACCCATTTGATGTACGGCACCAAACAGGGTGTTTTAGAGAAGCATTTGGAAGACATGAAAAGCATTACGTGGATGAGATGGAGAAGGTGGAGGTGAGGAAAGCTGCCCTCTCTGAAGCTGCTAATTTATCAGGCTGGGATTTGCAAAACCTTGCTAATGGGTAATTTTTCACATCCTTTTAATTTTGCTGCTGCTGCTGCTGCTATCAATTTTTACCTTTAACTAGAAAATCCTATCCTTATTGTTTTTATATTTAAAAAAGAAAAAGAAAAATATTCAAGTATAGTTAGTTCACTTTGTAAGTTCAAGATGTTTTGAATTTTACATTTATTAATTGCATATTGGTAGTGGGGTTTGTAAGGTTTTGTATTTTTGTAATATACACTTGCTTTACTTTTAATTTGGATCGAAATTGACAGGTATGAAGCAAAGTTCATTCGAAAAATTGTTAAAGAGGTTTTATGTGAACTAAAATGTACATTCCTAAATGTTGTTGTGCACCCAGTTGGAATAGATTCTCGTGTTGAACACATAAATTTGCTATTGAGCAGTGGATCAGATGATGTTCGCATGATTGGGATATACGGCTTGGGTGTAATAGGCAAAACAACCATTGCAAAAGCTGTGTATGACCATATTTTCCTCCAATTTAGAGGAAGTTGTTTTCTTGCAAATGTTAGAGATGTTGCAGGAAAACTCAATTGCCTAGTTCAATTCAAGAATAACTTCTTTTTGAATTATTAGGTTCAAAGAATCTAAAGATTGGCAGTGTTGACAGAGGAGTTAATTTGATGAAAGAAAGGCTCCATTCTAAGAAGGTTCTCATTGTTCTTGATGATGTGGATCAATCAAGTCAATTAAATAACTTGGCAGGAAATCGTGATTGGTTTGGTCTAGGAAGTAGAATCATCATAACAGCTAGAGATGAGCACTTGTTCAAGGGATTGAAAGTTGATGAAAGATATATGCCTGAGGAATTAAATCACATAGAGTCTCTGCAGCTTTTCAGTTGGCATGCTTTCAGAGAAACCAATCCATTAGAAAATTTTGCAGAGCTTGCAAATGATATAATAAGTTATGCTAGAGGGCTTCCACTAGCTCTTGAAATTTTGGGTTCTTATTTGTTTGGAAGAAACATCCTAGAATGGAAAAGTGCACTTGATGAATTACAACAAATTCCTCATCATCAAATTCAAAAAAAATAGGATAAGTTTTGACTCGCTAGATAATGACAGAATGAAGGATATCTTCCTTGATATTTCATGCTTTTTCATTAGATCGGACAAAGACTATGTCATTACTATATTGAATAGTTACGGTTTCTTTGCTCAAAATGGAATTAGTGTTTTGGTTAGTAGATGTTTACTGAGAATTAGTGAAAGAAATGAGTTGCTGATGCATGATCTACTTAGGGATATAGGGAGGGAAATTATTCGTGAAAAATATCCGAAGGAACCTGAAAAGCGCAGCAGATTGTGGTTTCATGAAGATGTATGCTATGTACTTACAAAAAAGAAGGTAAGAGTCGAATCTTAATTCTTTCTTGTGAGTTAGTAAGTTTATGACTTGAAATGCTAATTTCAGTTATTTAATAGTCTTTCTTTCTTTTAATTTTCCATTTGTTTTTTAAATATTACTATATTAGGGAACAAAAGCAATCGACAGTGTGATCCTAACCCTACCCATGTTAAAGAAGATACAATGGAGTAATAAAACATTTGTTAGGATGCATAAGCTAAGACTGCTTCAAATAAATCATGTGCACCTCAGTGGAAATTTTGAAGATCTATTGGAAGAGTTAAGGTGGCTCTGTTGGCATAATTGCCCATTGGAGAATTTACCATCCAATTTTCATCCAGAGAAACTTGTTATTTTAGACATGCAATTCAGCAGATTTAAAACACTCCGGATAGATGGCAAGGTATGACATTCTTAGCAAATTCATTGTTGTTTGGGATTTGGATAAATTATGTAGTGGATCATGATAAAAAAAATTATATAATTCTGTATATATATTTATTGTTTTAACAGCAGTTCGAGAGCTTGAAAATTCTAAATCTCAGTAATTGCAAATGCCTAACAAAGAGCCCCATCTTTTGCGCAATACTGATGCTCGAGGAGTTACTGCTTGAAAGTTGTACAGGTTTAATGGAGCTCCATGAATCTAGTGGGCTTCTAGACAAACTTGTTCACTTGAATTTGAAATATTGCATAAACCTCAGGTATCTTCTGGGAAGTATTTGCAAGTTAAAGTTTGTTAAACATCTAAATCTCTCTGGTTGTACAAAACTACAGGAGTTTCCAGAGCACTTGGGACATATGGAAAGTTTAACAGAGCTTCTTGCAGATGGAACAACCATTAAACAACTACCTTTCTCTATCGGACTACTGAAGAATCTTAGAAGGTTATGCTTAAAGGGATTTAATAGGCAATTGACAACTGAATCCTGGCTTTCTCTCATTTCATCTTGGGTTTTACCGAGAAAAAATGCCGACTCCATAAGATTTTTACCATCCTCTGTTTTAGGTTTGTGTTCCTTAACAGAGCTAGATCTCAGTGATCACAATCTGTCTGAAGGATATTTTCTAGCTGATCTTAGGAGTTTATCCTCATTGCAAGTGTTGGATTTAAGTGGAAACAATTTTCATAACCTACCATATGGCTTCAGTCATCTATCCAAGCTAGAAGACCTTAAGTTGAATAATTGCAGAAGTCTTCAATCTATCTTAGATCTTCCTCTGAACTTATTGGAAGTATAGGCTTATGGTTGTGCATCACTTGAAAAAATATCCGATCTATCAAAATTGAAAACTCTATTAATGTGGTTGAGTAACCACCAATGTCGGCATAGTCTCTCGAATCGTAATAAGGATGGAATGGAAGAACCTCACTATTTTCAGGGTGCACAAATCATTCCCTTGGACAGGCTCAACAATTTACAAAGTCTCCTTCTGGTCTATTTCTCTCTCTCTCTCTCTCTCTCTCTCTCTCTCTCTCTCTTGTAAAAACAAATCTTTTTGAAAACAGCGAAATGTGTGAAACCATATTTATTTTGGATGTGACCTGTATAATACCAAAGGAGAAGGATTCCCTTATGTCCAGATGATATGGACTGGTGGACGTTGTGTAGGTGTCTGGAATTGACCTTGGGGTTCGGGTTTCATTAATTTGAATATTTCATTTTATCACACATTTCATATCGATCCAATAATCATAATATATTCAATTTATCAAATGTGTCACACAAAAAAATGAATGACAATTGTGTTTTTAAAAAATAAAAAAAGTAATCTTTTTGGTGACAAATGCAATAAATTAAACAGGCTATGATTATCAGATCAACTTAATTTTTGTATGAATGAAATAGATGAAGTGCCTAACAAAATGAATAATTTAAATTATATAAACGAAACATGTGGTTGGTCTCATGGATCTAAACAACACCAATGGACTAGAGAGGAGTTGCCTATTAGAGATGGAAAATAATATCTTACTCTTATGAATTTTTTATTCAAAAGGATTTACTTGAATGATGTGGCACTAACAACAATTTCAAAAATAGGATTCACTAGTTTTTTCACTATTTTTATTACCAACTACATGATAATATATTAGACGATTATATATCACATGTTTATATTATCATGTGATATATCACCAACCTACCTGGAAAGATGTCAGTTGTTTGCATGAATTTGTTAATAATCATCTTCAAATAAGAGAATTGATCATAAGTATCCATATAGACGGTGACACAAAATAATGATAAATAATCAGTCATATATAGCATTTCTCTATGACAATATGTTATTTATTTTCATTGATTTCTTAATAATTATGTCTAAACAAATGAGCCAATTATAAATATCCATGTAGACAATAATACAAAACAATGATAAAAACATGTGACATATATAACACTTCTTTTTTCAAATATAAATAACTTTGATGAGTCTTTTAATTCTAAATGATAAAATTAAAACTTGTCACTGTATTAATTTGATGCACCAAAAAAAAAAAATCACTTTTTGTCCTTACACATGAAATCATGACAATCAACCCCTTACACTTTTGGTCAAATCCCACTTTGTCCTTATACATGAAATCATGACAGTTAACTCCCTGCACTTATAAAATTGTGACAATCAACTCTTTGTACTTCTACTCAAGAATCAATGTCTACTTTTGTTACTCCATTTTTAATAGAAGTCAGTAATGTGACAAGCATATGACTACAAAATGAGAGCAAATGAAGAAAATCAAACAAATTTTCCGTCTATACATATTTTGTCCCAAAATTTACATCAACTTTTGATTGTATTCAGCTAAAACAAAACAAAAATTATGAACGATTAAAGAGATGAACTGGGGTTTTGTAAAAATTAGAATAATGAAATTCTATTTTCTATAGTAATAGAGTATTCGATTTCTCTGCTGCCTTTTTTATTTTTTATTTCAAAAGCCCTATTTTCTTACCTCTTCGTCCGAATTTTCAACATATAAACACACATACACATACACATATATATTATATAACTCTCACGTGTTTATCACGTAGGACAAAGTATATATTGGTGAGAAATAAGAATGATTTTTTTCTCTTGCCATCATTTCGTAGTTACATGTTTATCGCATTACTAGATTCTGTTAAAAACTTAAACAATTGAGTAATAAAAGGGGCAAGCTGACACTTGATTAGAAGTGTAGGGTTAACTATCACAATTTTATGTATAGGGACCAAAATGAGATTTGACAAAAAGTACATGGGATTGACTATCATAATTTCATGTGTAGGGACCAAAGTGAGATTTGGTGCAAAGTTCAGGGCTGGAAAGTGTAATTTACCCAAATTAAAACTTGTCACTATATTAATTTGATGCAGAAAAATTTTTCAAACAAGATTATTTGGGAACATGCTATTTTAGTAACTTTTTGGTTTTTTTGCTAAAATATGAGGTAAAAAAAATTAGTATGTTTGGAATGATTTTTTTATTTTTTACAAAAATATGTGCAAAAAGTGCAAAGAAAATGGAATTTTTGACTTTTTTTTTATAAGTTATTGGATTTTTAATTTTTTTAGTAACTTTTATTAAGTTGCCAAACCAGGCAACATGACATAATCTTAATCTTGCATATCACATGAAAAGAGTGGTACTTATCATAATAGATACAATTTCACTATCAAATTATTCTACCTATATTTTATGTTATTGATTTTATAGTTGATCTTGTATCTGCAAATTTATTTTAATTTATTTTTATTATTTTCATCTAGCACTCTACTAATTAGAAATTCATGTGACAACATCTTCGTTACAGCCCCTTGCTCACAGGCGACTTTTACTATATCAGTGACTTCAGCGATAGTTTTAGCTATAAAATAACAGGGTCTTCTTTGATTTACTTAGAAGTGCCAATAGTGCAAAGGGAAGACGACTACATTGCAGGGTTCACTTTGAGAGTTGTTTATTATAGAGCTGGGGATGAAGAAAGTTGCTCCATGGAATTAAATGATTCTCCATATGTCATTATTACTGATAAAATTAATGGCATTGATTTTACTTATATCCCCCAACCTTCTTTTGGCATCCCTGGGAGTTGTGGAGATTATGTTTGGGAAAGCTATATAAAAGTCGAGAATATTTTGGGTATCGAATTAAAAATGGTGAGCAATTCGAGATTTCTTTCGTTATGACGTCACCTTTTAAAGTGAAGTTGTGTGCAATGGATCTGATTGTCCATCACCAAAGAGGCACCACCTACAATGGATTATGTACTAAGCCCTCCTTCTATAGACAACAAAGGATGATCAAGAAAATTGTCACCAAAACATCAATTTTGATTTGGTCATCTCACATTTTCCTTCGAATAAATGTCAAATACATTTTCTTTTTCTTTTTTTTTAAGATAGTACAAATACATTTGTTTAAGATTTGCTTAAAATTTGTAATTTTAAAAATTATAAAAACTCCATTCTCAGAATTTTTTATTTGAGTGATTAACAAAAAATAAATAAAAATTTATAACTACTCTTATATACAATAATAAAATAGCCTGAAATTTTAAATAAAATATATTCATGATTAAAAACTGTTAATTGATTTAATAATTTATTAATAAAATAGATAATTTGTTACACGATTAAAAATTTGAAAGTGCCGGATGTAATATTCAAAATCACAAAAGGCACATTGATGATTCGTATTTTAATTGAATTTCAAAATGTGTATTTATAATTTATCCAATAAATAAATAACAATCAAAGCTTGCTTAAGATTTTTGAGGTTGGGTTCTATGGATCCTCTACGAAACCCACATTGATGATTCGAATCGTTCAATATTTAGGACTTGTCAAGTATTTCATCCTTACAAAAAATCACTTTGATTCAATATCGATAGATACTTGAACAGAACAAATTTGTGTCAACGGTAACTATAATTTTAAAAATAAATTGTTAATATCTTATCAACGTGATTTTTTTATAGAAATGAAATATTCAATAAACTCTACATATTGAACGGTTTAAATTATCAATGTAAACTCCATGATGGGTCCAAGGAGGATAACAGGACACTTCAATTGGGCCAACTAGACAGGAGTTGATCCCATATTTTAAATCCACACTTTAGACTTCCTATTTTACGATTTTAAGCCCAGGTGACCCATATGAGACCCAAATAGGCCTTAGGCCTACGTCACCATTTTTAGAGTTAAGCTATTTTTTATTCTTGTAATAGTATCTATACAGTTATTTTTGGGGAAATGATTCACGATAATGATAATTGGATCTATACAATCTTGGTAGATACATTAATGGAGTTCTCCATTGGGAAGCCAAATCGTATCCGGCTTTGAGCTCTCCAAAGAGCATTGTTCGCTTCAATTTAGCGAAAGAGAAGTACAGGGAGATACCGCAGCCTAATTATGGAGATGGAAGTTGTCTATGGAGTTTTGGGATTTTAGGAGGATCAAAATGCCTCCTTTGTGTACTTGTTTTCAATGGCCAAAATTATGCTAATGTCGATGTATGGGTAATGAAGGAATACGGGATTAGAGAGTCTTGGACTAAATAGGTTGCCATCTTATATGCATTTTCACAATTATATGCTTCTTTGGAGGATCAAGTTGTCCGTAGATCCTTTCCTTTGAGTATTTCAAAGAATGGTGGTATTATTGTGTTTGAAATTAAGTCACAATCGTTTCTTCCATTTGATTGATTATTAACATATGTCATATAGAGTTTGATAGCTCAAATGCAGTCCTTTTTTTTCTTTCTTATATTTTGGTTGTTTTTTTAATTTTTTTTAAGGCTTCGTTTTGGATTTCTAGAATTATGTGACTGGACCAAATAAGCTTTGTTGAAGCTTATCACAAGTTATTGGACATTAACTTCTTATTACTGAAATTTCCTTTTCATACATTAGCTTTCAATATTGGTCTTTTTTTTTTTTTTTTTTGCTTTTTTTTGTAAATTACAAATACACTCTCTAAGGTTTAATTAAATTACATTCCACTTCTTGTGATTTTAGAAATTATATTCCATCCTTTGAAGTTTCTAATTTCATAACAAATCACCCATTTTATTAATAAATCATCAAGTCAATAAACAGTTTTTAATGATGTTAAAAATATATTTCAATTAATAATTTAGGTAATTTTATTATTGTATAGAAGAGTAATTATGAATTTCATTTTTTTAGTTAATTCTATTAAATAAATAATTCTAGTAAGAGGGTATTTGTAATTTTCCAAATCACAGGGCGCAATCTATGCTAAAAGCTGGTTTTTTTTTGGCTTGAAAGTCATTTGGAAAGGTAGCTGAAAGCTACCTGTGAAATTACAGTTATACCCTCCATGTTTAAATGAGCCACATGGGTGACAGTGGTTATTTTCTAAAATGGGTGGAGGTATTTTGGTTATTTGATTATGATGTGACAAAATAAACAAATATTAAGTAAAAAAGCCAAAAAATAACTTTTTAGCAACTTTCCAAATGACTTTCTGAAAAAGCCAAAAAACTTGATTAAAAAGTCAAAGCTAATTTTTAAACATCTTCTCAAAAAGCCAAAAGCCAGCTTTTATATCACTAATAAAATGATATAAAGCAGCATTTTTGCATATCTAAAAATGGTTTCCTAATATTTTGTGCACTTTATGCATCTTAAAATGGCTTTTGTTGCAGTGTTGTTTCTGCATTTTATTTGTAATTTACTCTAAAAATAAATTTAAGAAAAAGCTTTCTGCATCCTTAAGTGGTTTCTGCGGTATTTATTTTCTTGTAATTTTTACGTCATTAAAATGTTTTTGGCTGCATTTTATTTACCATACAAAAGCAATTTTCTACATGATTGTGATTTATATTTTTTCCAAATATTAAGGATTTGTTTGAATAGTTGTAGATTTGAAATACATAAATTGAATTAAATAGTTTTAATGATGGATTTGAAATTTATATTATTATTATTATATAAGGTAAAAGCTTCATTTGATGTCCTAATCAAGGCAAAGAAGGCTCTTAAACCTTTAAGTGATACACAAAATAATTTTTTATTTTTTTTTTGTTTTATTTTTACTTATTTAAATTGCATATGCATAGTGTATACCAATCGCTATTAATTATTTGAAAGTTATTATTTGAAATCATGCTAAAAATTATCCTGTAACTTAATAGATTCTGCTAAAATGGTTTTCTTTATCTCAATTTATCTTTGTCTATAGTTTATTTTTCTCCACTTAAAATATCAACTCTATAATAGGATAAATTAGACTTTAACCCCCCGTGGTTTACCCAAAAAATACGTAACCCCCTGTGGTTTACCCAAAAAACACGGAACTCCCTTGTAGTTTCATTTGTAACACTTAAACCCTTGAATTTCATACCAAAGCGTAATTTCGGACGTATGTAACAAAAGTTATAAAAATTCTAAATTACCCTCATTTCTTTCTCTAATTTTCTTCTTAATGCCATTACAAATCAGAATATTCTCTCATTTTTATTTTTTTTTTAATTTTTTGCATTCCTCTTCTTCTTCTTCTTCTTATTTCTCATCCCATGGCAAACCACACACCTCTCATACCATCATCAAATACATATCTCTCTCTCTCTCTAGGATTTAGACCCAAACAAATACTCATCTCTCCCTCTATAGAATTTAAACTCAAGCAAACACTAATCTTTCTGTCTTTAGAATTTAGACCCAAACAAACAATCCATAGCTACAAACACCTACCTCATCACATCTTCTCCACTCAACCAACACCCACCACTACCTACTTTCTTCTTGCCACTACCCACTATCTCCTCTCTCTAATTTTTTTTTCCTTTCCTTTTTGCCATGGCTATTGAATATATATATATATATATATATGTATGTATTTATCTATTCATGGGTTGTGTGGGGTCTTTTTTCTTGCCTGACTGGCAGCCATGGTAGTTTCTATGCAAAAAAAAAAGAAAAGAAAAAGAAAGACGAAAGAAAGGACAGAAACTGTTGTTAATGTAGCCAAAGAAATAATTGATGGGTAGTTTCAATTATACGTATATGATATATATGCATACATATTAACTGATATATATAATACATATTTACCTATACATAGTGTATATATATGTATGTGTGTGCATGGCTTTAATTTGAAAAAACATAGTGTATTCTGGTTTAACTTTATTTGAGTTAAGAGAATGATAGACATAGATTTTAGAAGAATAATGAAACAAAAATGAAAGGGAAAGATGAGGAAATGAGATAGATAAGCTAGAGAGAGAGAGAGGGAAGCATTTTAGAAAGAACCAACTTTTTTGGTTTTCAAAAAAATTGGAAAGAAGAAGAAGCTAAGGAATTATCTAGTGTGGTTGAAGAGGGAAAATTTTGATTTTATGGGCGTGTGACACACGCTCTGTCAAAACAAAACGGTTCCGTCCGAAATTACACTTTGGTATGAAGTTCAGGAGCTTAAGTGTTACAAATTAAACTATAAGGGGGCTAAGTGTTTTTTTTGGTAAACCACATAAGGTTAAAGTATAATTTACCCGTAATTTTAATTTCAATTCAACACATATATCCTAACCGACCCTAAATTCTTGCAATATCAGTTGAAGAATAAACATCACAATGTGGTCAAATCTTATTTTTTGATGGAAGAATACTCGAATCAAATTAAGGAGGCAGCAGATCATCTAGCTTTGGCTGCTTTACCAATGGATGACGAAGATTTGGTCCTTATTACACTCAAGGGTCTTCTAGATGAATATAATACATTCAAGACAATAATTTGAGCCAAAATTGAATCTATATCCATAGAAATTCAATCTCAAAGGGTTGGCCTAGTGGCTACATTTTGGAGCTTGGGGTGTTCTCCGTTGAGGTCTCAAGTTCAACCCCCACTAAGTGCTATCAATTCTTTGGAGCTATGTCGACGGGTTCTGTTTGAGAGTTGTCCAATTACATGGAAGGGCGCTATGCGTGGGTTTCAGGATTAGTTGAGGTAAACTAGCTTGAACACCTGATCATAAAAACAAAAACAAAAATCCATAGAAATTCTTTCTTATTTGCTTTGCTTAGAATCATTGAAAAGAAATCCGTGACAGGCCATCTAGACGGGATAGAAGCTCAATCCATATCCAAGTGAAAAGAAGTTGAACGTTTTCCTTCACTTTCCTCTTTAATTCATCCTAATGTTGTGTTTGGTTGGGAGATTTGAGAAACGATTTGAAAAGGGACATTACAACAAAATTGAATTTTTACGGCTTGCAATGCATGTCATAAAAACTCTTTCACGACATGCACACAAATGCCGTTATATGACATGCCGTGGAAAGTTGATCACCATTAACGAAATGCAGATAAAGTTGTAAAAAGTAATAAATTAAATATTAATGACATACTTTGTATGTCGCATATAATTTTTTATGATATTTTTTTACATGTCATAAATCATTACACTTTTCATAGCCTAATTTTGTATGCCGTAAAAGATTATTTTTAATATATTTATGACATACTTTGCATGCCGTAAATAATCTTTTACGACATTTTTTTACATGTCCTAAATCATTACACTTTTCACAGTATAATTTTACATGTCGTGGAATGTTATTTTTAATATATATCCACATATACACTCATTATGTTGTTTCTCTATCTCCTACTATATTTTATCCATTCTATAGAATTCTTTGCATCATTATAAAATCAAGCCTGAAGGCCAAATTCAAAAACTGTAATAATCAAAGACAAAGATAATAGTTAACCGTTAAGCTTCATCTTACCATTCACATACAAGTCTAATTATAACCGAATAAAAAATGTTTTTACTAAGTACTCTACACAATTCCCACCCTCCAAATCCACCAATCTTTCTTTGGTGAGTTCCTGCATTAGTGAATGCCCACCTCCATCAACAAAGTCCCCTGCAACAAATTTGGGAAGGCACAAGTAACTTCACCATAATCGCTTTGCAAAAATGGCTTCTTTAATGTCTAACAACACTATTATTATTAGAGTTTACTCTCCTGCCTCACATTGATTATCAAGCAAACCCTATAATACAATAAATAAATAAAAGCAGTTGTTATATTAGTTAGGAACACAAAAATTTACTACATTAAAAAGAGCAATATATATAGGCTATGCTACATAACAATGTAAAGGTTAAGAGGTGGATTAAGGGAAAATCCAATGGAGGGAGGCCAAGGGTTGAGTTGTCCAATAATAGTTCACTTCAAAATCTCAAGCCTCTATTTAATTACAATTTGATCAAAGATGAAACTCAGGAAAGTCATCATACCATGTTTAGATGAACTAGAGACAGAGAATGTAGAGGGAAAAAAATTCCCATTTTCTTGAAAATAGGTTACTAACAAGAAAAACAAACTTGTAGGACTAAAATGAGCCTCCAAGACTTGGAACTGTTTTGTGCCAACTTTTTTGATCCTTCCATCCAGCAGCTAATTAAACACAAACAACTTTAACGACAAAAAGAATTGCCTTTGTCATACATATGGTGTTAATGTTCTAGAAGCTAGAAAGTGAAGATACCAATGAGAAAAGGTCAAAGGATAAAACTAGATGTGAAACTATTATGATACAATTTATGATGGTACAAGATATTACACAACTACTCACACTCAGAGAATTAACTAACAATATAATTCTTAGCAAGGATAGTAGTCTCAGGTCCCAAATGATACTTCATTTTGTAATAATAACTACAAGGAAATAGATCAAATAAATTGCAGATACCTCAAACATAAACAGAAGCAGCAAAAATGTGCTTATTGGATTTACTTAGCTTTTTTATAAAAAAAAAAAAAAAAAAGAGTCAGTCAAGCTACCTTTGGAACCAAACCATGAGCTTTTCAAAATAGTATAATATAATGGCTTACACCATAAAAAGGTATTTGATTGGTTAGCCCACTTAAAGGGTTATCAAGAAGGAGGAAATCCCTTCATGGCACAAAAATTTTCAAACCCAAAGATAAACTTCATAAGATGATTTAAAACCGTAGGCACCCATTAAGATAGTTATTGGTTCTCGATATTTGACAAAAAATGGCCACAGAGAGAGTAATTTTAAAGTTAAGGAGAAAAGAAAACCTCAGCCATAAAGGAAATAGGAAAAAATTCGCACAAAGTTGAAGAATTGCAAGTGGTGCTACAGAACTTTGGTGGGATTGAAGGCCCCAGTAAATATGCATGCCATTTAATAAAAACATAACAAGAAAAAAAATCATTTTGAAAGAAGAAAAAAATCTATCAAAGTCCAACTCATATAATGAAGATCAAAAACAAAAACCACACCATGATTCATAACCACAACTCAGTTCTCAAATATACAGTTACAAAGGCAAAATCAATCTTGCAGAGATATATATTATAGTTCCTTTTGTATGAAACAGGGCAATTATCTTTCTTTTAAAAAATTGAATTAAAAGATTATAATATGGTGCAATAAATCAAAGTCGTATAATCACATTACTCTTTTCATAAATTAGAAAGTACTTCCTAGGTTTCTTTGGGGGCAAATCTTGCTAATCTAAGCCTTTCTTTTTAAAACTTTACCATAGACTTTCAGTTGAGCCCAATGAATTTCTCACATAGCCCTCTTTGAAATAACCAAAACCTAAAAAGGACATGGTTTCTTAAAAGAGCCTTGTTGGCCAACAGCTATTCCATAATCTCATTTTCTCAAATTACTGTTGGCAGCACAATATAAAAATTAAGGTTAATTACATCAAGACATCTCAACTATTAGAGAATATCTACTTACCCCCCACACCTATGAACTATACATTTTGACTAGAGATTTTATGAAAAAATAGAACATGAATTTTAAACACACAATAGTTTAATAATGGATAAAAAACACTTCACTTCTATATCGAATCATACAATTTTACACTGAATAATGCTACTTTAACAACGAGAATAAAAAATTTCACTAACATTGTAGGGTTATTAAAGCCAGAAATCTGCAAGGTTTTATAATCTCCGAGCAAGCTTGAGATCGATTTTGTAGGAATTTCCAATTCACCTTTTGAGATCAAGAAGTAGGACCAAAGCCAAAATTTAATCAATATCTCAATCAAAACAAGACAATCAATAGCTTAATCAATGCAAAGGCAATTCTACAAAGCTATGGCATGAACCTTCCAATTCAAACTTTACCAAAAATTAAAATCAAATACAATCAGTCCAAAAACGAAAACCAAATGCAAAAGCAAATCAAATCTAAACTGAAAATCAAATCTAAAGAAAGTGTAGAGAACATAATAAGCACACAAGAATCGACCTGTCTGACGACTAGGCTTCCGATGGTGGTGTCTTCGTTGCCGCCACCGCCGTTTGGCGAACGAAACACCAGTGATCGGCGGACGGAACCGAACATATCTTTCATTTTCAATTAAAGAAAGCAAGTTCTACTAGGGTTTATGACTAAGTGAATAGAGTTTGTATAAAGTGAGAGCATTTTGGGGTTAATTTTGGATCGACAGTAAATAAAGATAGAGAGAGATTGGGGATTGAGAGCAGGGCTATGCAGCGGATCCACCGGCCCACCACATCCGACCCAACCCGACTAGCAACGGATGAATACGTGACACGTGGTGGGCGGGTGTGGGCCCAGTTTGTGTGATTTTTCAAGTTCAGGTCGAGTGGCGAGTGATCCGCCGTTTTACTCATCAAACCCGACTTGATCGTATCTTGGTTATTCTTTTATTTTTTTTTCCTTTTTATGCCTCAGCCCCTTTTTCCTTTCTGATATGCCTCATTTTGCCCTAATTTTCTTTGATAGACAGACAGAACATGAGACTCACTCACTCACACATACAGACATTCTTTCTCTCTCTTTCTCTACCCTACCCATCGTTCGATGATCTACAGTAAACGACGATCGATCTACACGATGATCAATCTACACTGATTGAGGTATCACTCTCTCTCTCTGCTTTCCTCTTCTGCTTTTTTCTTCTTCTCATCTTCTTCTGCTTTCCTCTTCTTCTCTTTTTTTCTCTTCTGAGTCTAATCTGTTTTTTTTTTCTAGTTCTAAAACTTGAGAGGTGGTTAGATTGATCGATCTACACTGACTGACTGAGGTATCTCTCTCTCTCTCCTTCTTCATCTTCTGCTTTTTTCTTTTTCTTTTTTCTTCTCTTCTTTTGAATCTAATCTGTTTTTTTTTTTGGGTTCCAGTTCTAATATTTTAGAGTCTAATCTATTATTATTATTATTATTATTATTATTATTATTATTATTATTATTATTATTATTATTATTATTATTATTATTATTATTTTGTTTTGTTCCAGTTCTAAAACTAGAGAGGTGGTTAGATTGATTGATAGTGTTAGGGTTCTACACACAAAGAAAAGGAAGCTTACCGAGAGAAAACCACAGAGGTTTGGTTTATTTTTCTTGTTATCTGCTTCTGCAGTGGATTTTGTGAGGGACTTCATAGAAAAAATATTAGATTAATTTTGAGATCTCTGATAGTAGTTTATTTGTTTAGAAATGAAATTTGGAATTAATCTGTTATGTTCTGGAATTAATCTGTTCTTTTCTGAAGTTCATAATCTATTTTGAAGTTAATCCGTTCTGTGACTTATTGATTCTTCTTCACAATCTGTTCTGTAATTTAATCTATTCTGTAAAAAATATTAGTTTGTTTTGGACCATGTGAGATCTCTGATTGATGCTAGTTTGAGGTGTGAGTCTAGGGAAGTATATAGAGCATAATCTGTTCGGTAATTTAGTCAGTGAACATTAAATTACTGATCCTTCTTCAATCCTTTGATTCATAATTTGTTTAAAGATTAAATTTTGATTCATAATATATTAGTGAACATCAAAGTTTGAACATTAACGTGACATTATATATTCATAATCAAAGTTTAGTGAACATCAAAGTTTAGTCAATGAACATTAAATTTTGATTCATAATTTAGTCATAATATATTCATAATCAAAGTTAAACTAATCTGTTCTGTAATTTAGTCAGTGAACATTAAACTTTGATTCATAATTTAGTCAGTGAAGATTAAAGATTAATGTTCAAACTTTGAGGGAATTAATCTGTTCAGTATTTTGCAATTCATAATCTGCTCTGAAGTTCACAATCTGTTCTAAAGTGACTTACTGATCCTTCTTCAATCCTTCTTTAATCTGTTCTGAAGTACATAATCTGTTCTAAAATTAATCTGTTATGTGACTTATTGATATGCCATTTAACTGTTCAAATTAAATGATTTTTTATTTGTTCATAATCTATTCATAATCCTTTTTTTATCTTACTGATATGCCACTTCTGAAGTTCAAATTAATCTGTTCATAATCCTTTTTTTATCTTACTGATATGCCACTTCTGAAGTGCAAATTAATCTGTTCATAATCCTTCTTTTATCTTTATATCCCATTTAACATGTTGTTCAAACATAAACAAAGAGTCTGATGGTTGTTTGTTTAAAAAGAGCATGGATTTGAAAAGCATATTTTGAACGATTTTTTATTGGTTGTTGGCAGTTTATTTGATAATCTTTTGGTCATGGATCCTCCAAGTGAAGAAACATTTTTTGTGAGTCCTAATGTTGAGCCTGAATCATCTTCTATTGACCCCTCGACCCAATCTAATGCTCCCCCTCCTAGACCACCCTTGGCCAAAACAAGTAGTAATGGGAGAACAACATCAAAGGCTTGGGATCATTTTGAAAAGATTAAGGGTATTGATGGGAAAGATAGGGCTATGTGCAAGTATTGTAAGAAAGAGTATATGGCAGGCTCTAAGAGTCACGGAACAAGTAATTTGTTAAGTCATTTGAAAAATTGTACAAAGTATCCATATAGGGATACTCATGGGTAACAAACATTGAGATTTCATCCTAAAGAAGTTGGTGGGGAGGGTGTTGTTGATGTTGTGGTTACGCCATTTTCTATAGAAGTTGCTAGGAGGCATCTTTCCAAGATGATAGTAATTGATGAATTACCCTTTAGATTTGTGGATGGGTTTGGTTTTAAGAGGTTTTGTAATGTCATGAAACCCAAGTTCAAGATCCCATCTCGATATACTGTTGCTAGGGACATTGTAGACATATACACCAATGAAAGGGAGAGGTTAAAGAAAATTGTGAAGGGGCGTAGAATTTGCTTTTACCACAGACACATGGACTTCCATACAAAATTTGTGTTATATGTGTCTAACTGCACATTTCATTGATGATGATTGGAAGTTACAAAAGAGGATCATAAATTTTTGTCAAGTTAAAGACCACAAAGGAGAAACACTTGGTAAAAAAATTGAGGCACTCTTAAAAGAGTGGGACATTGATGGCCTTTTTACCTTAACTATTGATAATGTGAGTTTCAATAATCTAACCATTAGATTCTTGAAACGAACCACAAAATTATGGAAGGAAACTGTCTTGGGCCATGAATTTTTACATATGCGTTGTTGTGCGCATGTTCTAAATCTCATTGTTAGTGATGGATTGAAGGATCTTGAGTCTTGTATAGCGAATGTGATTTAATGTTTCTAACTCGATCTTTGTGGTGTTTCGGACTCAGGTCTTGTGGTTTAATGTTGCTGTTTATGCCTTTTTCCTCCTCTTACTCTTTGAATTTAAACTTTGAAGTGTCTTGGGCATGTTCAGAACAGGATGGTTGGTTGTTAGTTTAAAACCTTGTTGCCCAAAATGTCGGCCTTCCGCTCGAGCGGGTCTTATTGCGCTCGAGTGGGCTTTGCAATCATTCAATACTTTGTGCGTCTGCAAAGATACTACGGAAGTGTTTTTCACGCTTGAGCGGAGTTTTTTACGCTTGAGTGGGTCTAAGCTCGAGCGGTCCCTCTGGCACTCGAGCGACTTTTTGAAGTCTGTAAAATACTGGACGAGTGTATTCTACGCTCGAGCAGGTCTCTTTACGCTCAAGCGGGTAGTGCCTTGCTGTTGTGCCTTGGCGCTCGAGCGGCCTTTATTGCGCTCGAGCGGGTCAAATTTATGTGTCTGACGCTCGAGCGTCAAACTCTCCGCTCGAGCGGATTGTATGTATATCAGATCGCGAAAGTGACTTTTTAAATCACTTTTTCTGTCATTTCTCTCTCTAAAACTTTCCAAAAACCTAAGTTGAGAGCCTCTCTCTCTACACATTTTGACCTAGATCTAGTGATCTCCTCACCCTCCTTCCTTTGATAAAAAGTTGGAGCTCTTCAAGATCTCCATTTCCATCTGTGTAGAAGTTGGTTTCGTCATCCTTGGAGTTTATCTCTTGCTTGGCTCGCCTTCTCTTCTTGAGCTAGGGATAGTCTACTCATTTTTATGAGCTTTAACATAAATATTGGTTATTTTGTATAAATTATTGGTTTGGGTGAAGTTAAGAGTTGGGTGTTGATTTGAGGAAGAGGGGTTTTCAAATTTAAACTCCTTATGTGTAAGAGGGATCTTAAAAATGGAGTTACTAAAGTATAATTGTTGAAATGGTGAGATTTGGACCTTGGGTCAATGTTTTGGAATTTGGGGGAAAATGCCCTAGTTTGGAAATAAATGACTATTTTGTATAAATAGTAAATTCGTTGTGTAATTAATAAAATTGGCTTGGAAGTTAGGGAATTTAAGGAACATGTGACTAAATGGTGTAGCTGGATCAATGAATCACTCACCTCTGAAAAATGTGATAAATTATCTGTTGAGAAATTTATTTATCTGTTTAGAAATAACTGTTTTGGACTATCGGTGGAGGATAGCCATGATTGTTGTAGAAACTGCATAATGATTAGGTAAATTGAAACTAATCATTTGGAATATGTCATTGAATATGACGGTTGGATATACACATTGTATATGTGATTGAATTGGTCATTGTATATGACAATATGTTTAAATACATTGTATATGTATCTTTGTTTGGGAGGAGATAAGGGATGTACTCTATTGTTTGGGAGAAAATAGGGGACGGAGTCCATGGATAATTAAGTTGGCCGGAGTGTCCTAGGTAAAAATCCTGAAATCTTATATATTTGGGTGCTGGTTCCCTCGGACATAGTTCTGTAAAATGGCAAGGAAAATAGAAATGTTTAATGATGATTGTTATTGAAGTGTTGATATATGAGTTGTAGTCTCATTTTAAACTATTTTGGACAATATTGAACTATGTCAATGAATCGATTTGGATAAGCAATGGGAAGTGGATTGATTATGATGTAAACATTGATTGGTTACGGAGATGATGTAAATGGTTACTCGTGTTAATCATTTATCGGATGCTAATGTTTTAGTTAATTCTCATATGATGTTTAGCATATCTCTACTGGGCATTGGCTCACCCTACTTGGGACACCATTTTTCAGGTACAGGTGATATGCCGCCTCCAAGGTCTTAGCTTGGGAGTTGAAGACTCCGTTTTGTTATTTGTGTTTTGTATTAAATGTAAATCCAAGCCAAGGTCTTTTAGGTATAGAGTTAGAACTCTTCTTTTGTTGTAACCAAATGATGACTTGGAAAGCTGTAAGCCCGTAGGGCATTTATCTGTTTCATCTCTTATGTAAATAATACTCTTATGAATGTAATATGTAACCTTTTTATCATGTTTTATGGATTATTTGGATGGTTGTATTATGTCTTATTTTGAGGGCGTTACAAGGCATGCAGTGAGGTATGTGAGGTCTTCTCCAAACCACCTTGACTCTTTTAAAAAGTATGTGGAAAGTTTGAAAATTGAGAGTAAGAGTCTCTTGTGCCTAGATGTGCCAACAAGGTGGAATTATACATATCTTATGTTGGAGGCGGCAGAAAAATTTGAAAGTGCTTTTCAAAGAATGGGTGAGGACTACAATTATAAACACTACTTTTTGGACAATGAAGGGGGTAAGAGGAGAGAGATGCCTACCGCCGAGGATTGGGATAATTGTAGGGTGTTTTTGAAATTTCTTAGAATGTTCTACAATGCAACAAAGAGATTTTTTGGCTCTTTATTTGTTACTTCAAATACATTCTACACTGAAATTTTTGTCATTGAAAATATGATTGGACAATTAATCAAAGACAATGATCCTGTTTTGTCTTTAATGGAAAAGAAAATGAAAGAGAAGTTTGACAACTATTGGGAAAATGGGGATAAAATCAATCTCCTTTTGTACATTGCGGTTGTTCTTGACCCTCGAAGAAAAATGACATACTTGCAATTTTGTTTTTCAACAATTTTTGGTGGAGATGTTGTGAAAGTGAAAGAAATATTAGAGAAGGTGAAAAATTGTTTAACTAAATTTTATGATCATTATGCCGCGCTTGATTCAACAAATGTGCATGCCTCCAATGTAAATAAAATAATAGATATGGTGATAGATGAAAATAACCCACATTTTCTTGTGAACTCTCAATTTAACTCATTGTTTGAGGAGCAAGTTTCTAGTAGTGGGAGTATGTCGAAATTGGACAAGTACTTGGGTGATATTGAGCAAGGTGGGAAGAATGCTCAATTTGACATCTTGGAGTGGTGGAAGGTTAATGCAACAAAGTATAGAGTATTATCACTCATAGCATGAGATGTGTTGGCAATGCCTATTTCCACTGTTGCTTCTGAGTCAGCTTTTAGTACAAGAGGTCGTATACTTGATCCATTTCATAGTTCACTTGCTCCAAAGATGGTGAAAGTTCTTGTTTGTACACAAAATAGGCTCCGAAGTAACATTCCAATATGCCTTCGAGAAGCAATGAATGATGTTGAAGAATTTGAACAACAATATGATTCGGGTAATACATTCAATAATTTATTTTGTTTTAAATTTCATTTATTTTATATTATTCAAATTCATTATTTTCACTTCACATGATTTTCTTGTGTTATGTTTTATGTGTAGTTGTTTCAGAATCAAGTTCTTGTTCAAGCCCATGTCCGGAGAGTAATTTTATTGAAATTTAATATCATTGGTAAAAAATACTTCCCCTTGGTTAAATGTTGTTAACATATGTTTACTTCTTTTAAGTTTAAGACTTTTTAGTGTTTTCTTTATTAAATAATTTTATTTTTTTGTTATGCAGGTTTAGATGGCTCATGGTTTGGTTGAAGGAAATGAACGACTTTTTTGCTTTTATTTTTGGATGACTGTAATACTATGGTTTTGGTTTGGATGCACAATGTTTGTTGGATGTACAATGTTTTGGATGAATGTAACTTGTTTGTTTTTTGAACTTTGCATGACTATAACTTGGATGCACAATGTTTGGATAACTGTAACTTGGTTTGGATGCACAATTTTTCATACAATGTTTGAGGAAGTACACTGTTATGTTATGTTACTTACATAGATGTGAAAATTGCCCAGGTTTTGTGTAATGCCCGCATCCTTTAATCCATTGGAGTGTGTATTCAATTCCCTTATTTTTCTTGTTGGGAGCCTTTGGAGTTGTTGATTATTGGTTTTGGAGGAGTATGATCCGATTTAAACTCGTTGGGTTTGTTTGTTCGCGTTTGTTCTTGTCAAAAGTTCCTTGGAAACTTAGAAATTTTGCCTTGGGGTCGACACTAGCCTTTCCAAGGGTCGACCCTTGCATGTTGTCATGTTTTTTGAGGTGTCGCTAGAAAATAGGGTAGACACCAGCCTTCCTAAGGGTCGACCCTTACCTGTTGGTGAAGTTTCTAGAGGTGTCGCTAGAAAATAGGGTAAACACCAGTCTGGGAGAGGGTCGACCTTCTTATGTTGCAGAAATTTTGTGTTGGTTGTTGGAAAATAGGGTCGACCCCCTTGCTTGTACCAGATTGCCTTTTCTTCATAAAGGATCGACCCTCATGCCCAAAGGGTCGACCCCTACGTGTTTTTTTTTCCATCTTTTTGGGCTGGTTTGAGCCTTATTTTTTAGGGGTTTTGGGCCTATTATTTTATTAATCTTAGGGTTACTTCTTTACTACTATAAATAGGCTCCAAATACATTTCATTTCACTTTTTCTCCTCTTTCCTCTCTTTCAAATCGTGAGTTCTCCTCTCTCTCTCTAAACTCAAGTTTTTGGCACTAGGATCTCTAGATCTACTCATCTAGAGTGATTGTTTCACCATGGTCCTTTGAGAAAAAGTGTAAATCTCATCAAAAGCTTCCTCTTGGTTCGATTGGTTCGTGGTTTCGTCGCCATTGATTTTTGGGTCGTCATCTCTTGGCTTCAAGAGGTAGGGGTTTCTAGTTCTCTTTCAATATCCTCGTTTATGGATAGATTTGTGGTATTTTCTTTATATAAACACAAAAGTTTATATTTTTATGCATATTGTAATGAATCATGAGATTGGGGGTTAGGGTTTGAAGAGAGTTGGGTTTAATTGTTGGGTTATTATCTTGGGTCATGAGTTTGGGTATAAAAGTAATAGACGGGTTGGAATAAAAGGTGTTTTGGTGAAAAACTTTAATGTCTCTTAAAAACCCTAAGTTGATTCATGATGATAATTAATGATTTTGCCCAAATTGAAAGTAGAATCATGAAAATGAGGTATTGAATTATATATATATACAAGTTTAATTGAATTTTGGAAGTGTTTGAAAATTATGTTAAAAATTAGCGAATGAACCCTTATTATGGACATTGTAAATCATGCCATAATGTGAAATGAAGATTGGGGAAAATGATTTATTAATGATATGGATGACATGAGCCTTGGGGTGAAATGATGAAATGAAAGTTTAAGAGTTTACCTTGAATTATGTTGAATTGTGTTGAGTTATGTAGAATTGTGTTGATTATGTTAAAGTGAGTTGACTGTGTTGCATTGTGTTGAATCATGGTGAGTTGTGTTGAATTGTGTTGTGTTCAATAATGTTGAGTTTGAATTGTGTTGTGTTGGGTTATGTTGAGTTTGAGTTGTGTTGTGTTCGGTAGTGTTGAGTTTGAGTTGAGTTGTGTTGGGTGGTGTTGTGTTGGTACCCGAGTGAGGAGTTGAAAAATGGTTTTTTGGTGCCCACAACCGTCTGTATCATAGCCGGTAAATGTGGGGGGTTGTTTTAAAAATTAAAAATGGTTTTTCGGTGCCCACAACCGTCCGTATAATAGCCGGTAAATGTAAGGGTGGTTTGAATTCAAGGTGCCCAATTGCCCTATCTAGGCTTATCGCTAAACGAATGTGGGGAAAATATTTTTGCGTGTCCACACAGTCCTGTCGTATTGTAGCCGGCGAAAGTGGAAAAATGATTTTTGGGTGTCCACGTAGTCCTGCCGTATTGTAGCCGGCGAAAGTGGAAAAATGATTTTTGGGTGTCCACGCAGTCCTGCCGTATTGTAGCCGGCAAAAGTGAAAAAACTGATGGTCTTCGAAGATGTTTTGGGTGCCCACGTCCTGCCATATAATAGCCGGCAAATGTGGGGGATGGATTTAAAAAGTTGAAAATGGTTTTCGGATAAAGATCTGGTTTTTGAGAAAATGATTTTGGGAGTTCACTTCCCGCCGTATAATAGCCGGCAAAAGGTGGAATGTGCTATGAATTGGGAGCCCGCTATCCCACAGTATCAAGCCAGCAAAAGGTAGAATGTGTTGTGAAGTGTGTTGAGTTCAGTGATGATATATGTGACTTGTGATGAAATTGTGAAATTACCATTTGATGTGTAAATTGGTATGGAATAGGAATGCATATAGAAATTATATGAAAAGAATGGATGATGAAATGGTAATTGGATAAGGGATTGGTGATAAAGAACTCACCGGGTTGTTTGTATCTATAAGGAAAGATTAAGAGTTTTACTTTGTGATTAATTGAGAAATTGAATTAAAAAGGGTTTATTGTCTGTGTGATGTGTTGAGTTATAGTTGATAATACAAGTGTGGAGGTGGTGTAGTTGTTAGATAAGTAGGAGTTGGGTGTAGGATAACAATTATTAACTATAAAAGATATTTGGATTTTTACATTGAGGAGTTACAACAAATATGAATAAATTGATGAGAATCGCATGTATGTGAGATGTTTGGAGTATTAAGGGAACTTGAACTTGAGGTTTGGAGTTATAATAAATGTAACTAGTAAAAAGGGAGAATGGGAATAAAAATGAGGAATGTTAAGATGGAAATTTAGTAAGGAATATTGTGGAATGGGTTGATAAATATAAAATGCTGTGGCTCCTCAAACATTTTTGCTTCCAAAAAGGATTTTTGGTTTTCTGATAAAATGATGTTTTTTGATGGTTAAGGGTTTTCCTTAAATTGTTCAAATAAATTTTGAGAAAAGATACTCTACGTATGATATTTTGAAATTACAAAGCGTCACCTACTATATGGTATCACCCTGCATGCATGATCATTTCTATCTGTGTGTTGGCTATTGATTTAGAACTATGAGATTCCTACTGGGCATTAGTGCTCACCCCTGTTATTTTTATCTTTTTACATGATGAAAGTGTGGATTCTTTAATTGAAGAGTTAAGAAGTCCATGTGCCTTTTATATGTAATTTCATTATAGATGTGATCGATCTTGTATTTGTATTTTATTTAATTGTAACTCCGTAGTGGAAGCTTGGCATGTATTACATTTATTGTTGTATTCATCATGAGAGAGATCATGTACTATTATGTTTCTATTACTCAAGGGTAATAGATATTTTAAATTAAAAAAAATGGACCTAAATTTTAGGCTCATGGTAATGTTTTCGAGTAATTAAAATTCGGGGTTTGACATTTTGGATGATGAGTATTTTTTTTGGATGATGAAAATTGCCCAGTTACTTACACTTTTATTCAACTTACATAGGCATATGAGTATTTTTTTTTTTTATGAACTTAAAGAGACTAGTATGTTAAGTGCCTAGGTTATGTTAGTTTGTAAGTTTGCATTGCCCAAGTTTTGTGAAAATTGCCTAGGTTTTGAGGAAGCGCACTATTATAATGTTTAAGGAAGTACACTGTTATGTTATGTTACTTACATAGATATGAAAATTGCCCAGGTTTTGGATGATGAGTATTTTTTTTGGATGATAAAAATTGCCCAGTTACTTACACTGTTATTCAAATTACATAGGCATATGAGTATTTTTTTATGAACTTAAAGAGACTAGTATGTTAAGTGCCCAGGTTATGTTAGTTTGTAAGTTTGCATTGCCCAGGTTTTGTGAAAATTGCCCATGTTTTGAGGAAGTGCACTATTATTATTTTCATTGTTTTTTTTTTATGTGGAAAATTTGTAGAATTTTCAACCGCCAAACCGATTCGTATACATCCGCCAATCCACCCAATCCACATCCATCGGATTGGCGGACGAATGCGGATTGATTTTCTCCAATCCGCCAATTTGGCGAACGGATGGTAGATTAGAGGTTCTGTAGCCACAATCGATCTGCACCCACCCCTAGTCTTAAGTGTAAATATTTTACGATATTTTTTTGTATGCTATGGAAATATATATTTTTCACGGCATACTTTTGCATGCCATAAAAAAAATCGGATTGAATTTTTTTTTTTTTTTTGTAGAAGTTTTCACGACATGATAATGCATGCTGTGTAAATCTATAATATTTTGCAATATGAAATCTACGTCGTCTTAAGTGCAAATATTTTATTACATATTTTTGTAAGCCATGAAAATATATATTTTTTATGGCCTATTTTTGCATGCCATAAATATATAAATTAACGACTTACATAATATGTATGTTGTTATTGAAAAATATTAACGGCTTGCACCAAAAAAAAAATGCCGTAAAATGTACTAACTACGACATGCGTTTGATGTATGCCGTAAATATGAAACCTTAAATAGTTAGTTTTGTTGTAGTGGGAAATGAAAAATGTAGGTAAAATGTGAATAAAACATACCTATATTTTACTTAGTTTCACATACCTTTTCCCTGGACCAAACACATCGTAAAGGTGACTTAGTGATTAATCAATCTGACATATACATTCGATCAAATACGACTGACATTAGCAAATCGCCCAAGCATGTTCATATCCAATGTCTTCTATATATATCTATCTCGATGACTTAGTTCTATAGCCACACGTAAACACCTAGTCTGAATTCATCAATATTTCATGGGAAATGTTATAGATCCTAAATAATTTACCAAATTTTTACCAAACCTTTCATATGGGTGTGGGACCCACACAAACCCACATGTGTGTGGGTCCTACACCCATGTAAAAGATTTAATAGAAAATTTGATAAATTATTTAAGATCCCTAATATTACTCATATGTCATGACAAAGACCTCAGAAATTGCATTTCAATAGCGTAGTAATAAAATATTTTTATTTTTATGGTAATGTAACTTTTTTATGTGCATAGTACAAATTATTTTTGTGCATAATACAAGTTCATCATGTGTGTTAAAATTACACTATAAAATATTTCATCTATAATATGCAAGTCCATCATGTGTATCAAATTTCATCTATAATATGCAAAGTTGTATTACAAAAGATTTTGTCTATAATGCAATTATTTTTCTTTAATTTTTTGTAATTTTTCCTAAATGTTTTGTGGGGTTTTGTCGAAACAATCATACAAATATATGAAAGAACACTTTTGTTCTTTTGGTTTAATTTTTGAAAATAGTGTTTTGAGTTGTATTTTGAAAAAATAAGTTGTTGAAAAGAGTTTTTTAAATTAAAAATTTGTTTAGTTATGAGTTTTGAAAATAATTTTAGGATGATTTGTATTTTTTTTATTTTTTATTTTTTTGTGTAATTGAATAGATAGGTGTGAAAGAATATTTGATTGATTAATGTGTAAAATGTAAAAAAAAAATGAGAAAGGAGAGAAAAAAAATTAATTGATTTATTAATAAATAAATTTAAAAAAAGAGAGAGAGAGAAAGGAAGATGAGAGAAAAAAAATAATTAAAAAAATTAAAATTGATTAATCAATCATGTTTTTTGATTTTTTTAATTTAAATATTAATTTGAAAATTAAACCAAACGTTGCCTTGGAGAAATTATTCATTATCCCATGGACAAATCTAAATAATTTCTTAACCTAAGTATTATTAGTTGAAACAGTAAGTTTCACTACTTATTTATCTTATTTGAAAAGATAACTAAGTATTCACCTAAAATATAATAAAAAAATAATGCTAAGACCATGAATAATTTCTCGTTGCCTTGGTTGTTGCTATCAGTAGCGGGGTCTTCCGTTTGAGTGGGGAAAGAAAAACGGAGAGTGAAAGAAGGTGCAAGGGTTGACCGATTGACTGTCATAATCATGTAAGTAGAAAATGACATAAGGAATGACATAAGGAATGCGCGGTGATGGTAAATAAGTAGTTGGGTAATGATATATAAATAATAATAATAAATTATATAAAATTTATAAGTAGTTGGGTAATGATATATAAATTATATAAAATTTATATATCTAATAACGTGTTTTAATATATATATTTTTTATTTTAAAATATAATATTTATAAAGATAAATTTATTTAGAAGAATAATATTGCGTATCATTCTTGTAAATTTTTTGGGTAAATTATACTGACTTCTTATAAAGTTTTTGCTTAATACAGATCTTCTACTCACATTTAAAAAATTACATTCTCCTTCTTAGGGTATGTAATTTCATTACAAATTGCTTCTTGAATTGCTAATGTTATATCTTAAAAAATTTTAAATGATCATTTTGTCCTTTTTTTTACCATTTCTTCTTCATATCATTATGATTACATTATACAAGTTTCCATTATTAAATTCTATATGAATATATTCTTATTGAGTAATGATATACAAATATAAATATTATAAAGAATTTCAAGTGTAATAATGTAACTTAATAGTGACCTTTTACTTTAAAACAAAATATCCATAAACATGATTTATATTTACAAGAATATCACTATCAAACATTTTTATGATATTTTTTGTATAAATTTTTATATATAAATATAATTTTTCATTTTTATTTTCACCATTATATCTGTTATTTTAAGTAGGCAACCTAAGAGGATGGTGAATTGAATTATTAAAAATAATTTCATAATATTAAAAATAATAATCAAAATATTCAAATTTTAACAAATAAAGTAATAGAGCAATAATAATCAATATAAAAGTAAAAGAGATAGCGAAAGAAATCAAACACAATGATTTATAGTGGTTCGGCATGTCGGGTCTACATCCACTCCCTAAGTATCCTCCTCAAAAATTTCTCCACTATTCTTCAAATAGTAATTACACAACTAGTTTCACAGGTGCTACTAAACTTTTACAACAAATGACCAATCCCCGATCACTTCGACTAGTTTAGAATCTAGTACCTTGTCACACCTAATTAAGTAATTTTTCTCAAAAATCACTCACAAAAAAATTTCAACCAATTTTGAATCTGGTGTCTAGTCACACCTAACCTAAGTGATTTTATTTCAAAAAATCACTCACAAAATCTTTTTACAAGAATAATATGAATAATAGATAGAAAACCCTTTTACAATTTTGCTCAAATTCTCAACAAATTTTCTCACATAAAATATAACTCAATGAAGCACAATACAATATTTGAGAATATTTCAATATAACAAAATTTTCTCTTCTTCACTTATTATTTTTCTCCAACCAAAACAATTCTATATATACCCAAAAATATATCCATTTGGGAGGCAAATGGTCCTCTTCTGACTTTCTAACAGTTGAATTACGTACACAGTGCGGAGCATGGGCACTGCCTCTGGTCCTCTTTTGAATTTCTGACACTTGAATTACGTACACGGTGCGGAGCATGGGCACAATTCTTTTGTCAGAAAGGGCAGGCGAAGATTTGAATTAATAGGTTAAAAGTCACTTTCGATGTATAATGTTCTGCTAATTTTTCTTTCAAACTTAACGAATTTCAAATGTTACACAATAACTGCATAGTAACTTTTTTATTAAAATATTTAATTACACAGTAATTTCTTTATTAAAATATTTGTATGCATAGTATAATCTTTAAATAACATTTATAACAAATACATCATACCACATATATTTTAATAGATAATATTTTGTGTCAAAAAATATAAAATATGTATATTAAAAAATCATAATTTATCCCCTAATATTTTAAATATCATCAAAATCAAATCATATGATTAACAATCAAATTAATCTAGATATATTTAAAAGTATAAAATTTGTTCAAAAAAATTTTTAAAAATTCATTGAATATAACAAAATAAGATAATATATTGAAATTTTATATTTCTTTTATTTTTTTATTTGTTGAATTTAAAAAAAAAAACACAAAAAATATTATACCTCTTAAGTATATCTAGAATAGGTGTATCTAAAAAATGAAATTTAAAAATTACTTAAAATATTAAAAAAATTAAGTAAAAAAAAACATGAAAAATAAAAAATAAATTTTTTGTGTGACTTAAACCCAAAAATGATTGTTATTTTCCTTGAAATAACATGAACAAAATATCTGTATTATTTTATTATTTTATATGTTTAAAGGCTAAGGGACAAATATGTCATTTTACTCTCACGGGGCAAGTGTAATTTTTCAAGTGTGAAGGGGATGTGCATTAAATTGAAATTTTAGGAGGTGTCAGTGTAATATTCTCCAAAAAATGTATTATCAAAGGATAATTTTAAAAAATCATTTTTTTTTTTTTACAGAAAAATCTTCCCACTCTCCCGCAGGTCCAGGGCAGTGCCCCTTGCAGAGATCACCAAGGTGTCCTGTTGTCCGTCCCAAGACAAGCTCCGCTTAAGTCAGGACTCGAGCAGCGGGGGAGCATTGGGCCCACACCAAGTGCTATGGTAGCAACAATGTCACACCCCAAAATTTGAGACCACAAGATAAATATATAAAGTACAACTCAAAAAAAAGAGATAACCACAATATTTTAATATACACATATAAGTAGAGTTATAACATAGATAACTGATTTGAGTTCCACTAGAGGTTTACAAAATACTATCAAACCAAAAGGTAAAAGGAGAGAGAAAACAAAAACAAACTACTAGTCCAAATTTTTAAAGTGAACTACGGCTCTAAAACTTCATCTTGATTGTCTTCGGGATAACCTTCCCCGTCGTAAGCTGCTTCTTCACCTGGCATAACACGCCATGAGCTTGGAATGCCCAGTAAAAACATACACACCCCTATATCTTCTATCAATCAATCAACCATACACAAAACAAATCAGGTAACATAACATACTTACGTTAAGGTTTTATGAATTAGTAGTTAGACTAGGCATCTAGAACCCCCCAAAGAGATCCTTCTACCCAACCACAAGATTAAACACCAGACTACTCAGAACTCCCCCTTTTGTTGCTTTGCAGACCTTACCACCCATGCCCACATCCCGATTATTTACCGGTCAGCGACATCGATGGACCTCAAAAGGGACGGCCAAACAAGTGGGCTCGCTTACACCCCAAATCGTGCCTAGGGCTCGCTTACACCTTGTACATACCATACCAAAGGGCTCACTTACACCCTGAAACCACCG
The DNA here is from genome assembly GCF_055761805.1 of Camellia sinensis. Lineage (NCBI taxonomy): Eukaryota > Viridiplantae > Streptophyta > Magnoliopsida > Ericales > Theaceae > Camellia > Camellia sinensis. The sequence goes on from NC_138966.1 coordinate 156,094,198, forward strand.
CATAGAGTCTAAATACGTCCGTGTCAACCTAGGGGCTCGCTCAAAACGCTTACACAAGACTTAACTCATTTGGTATTAATCCCATCATAATTCATGTCATGCATATGTATAAAATTGTTCTAAAACACTAAGATGAACATCACCCATTGCCAGCCCCTTATTATCTCCCGTTTATTAGATCTTTTGCTAGGTAAGTTAGTCACATTCGGTAATTCGGTCATAGAAAAGAGTATGAGAAAAACATACGAGAGGAAATATAGTCCATGATCATCATTCATAAGTATAAGGCAAGAAAACAACATTAGAAATGCTTTGAAACACTTAGAAACAAATAACATAATAGAACACAATTTTCCAGCACTGTTCGGTTCTGCAAGGCTAACAAGAACGCTTTGGTAAAAATACTTCTAGGCCAAATTAGGAGCTGAAATTGCACAGAAACAGTATTCACTCTGTCTAGTTTCAGTTCCAATTTTCAGAAGTTGCACAGTCCCTCCAAAAATTCATCTACAAACTATATTTGAAAACCTGTCCAGATTTGTCACCCTTTGGGAAAACTAGCTTTTCTCTCAATCTACCCAACGGTTTTCACTCAAATAAAATCTGTTGAAAAGAGGACTCAGAGTTCTAAATTTTGACAGAAGAACCAACATGAGATGATTTTTTTAGAATTTTATAAAATTTCTAAAAGTGGACTGTTTTTCAGAGATTCAGGACCAGATTTTTCAACAAATTATCCAAGCCCTAAAAACACACAATTAGGAGCTATAGCGACCCCGGTTATCCCTTTACTGTTCTGTTGTATTCCGGACTCGGTTCCGTGAAGTTGGTAGTGGTATCTATCTTGTTGTGTCCTTTAATTTCACATGATTGAGTTTTAGGATGTCTTGGGCGGGGTTGTCACAGGTTGGTTAGGCCTTGGTTTCAATTCCTTGTTGCCCAGGTTTTTGGTGTTACGCTCGAGCGGGTCATTCTGCGCTCGAGCGGATTTTGGTTTCTAGTATAGCGCTCGAGCGGGTTTTCTTGCGCTCGAGCGGGGATTGCACACCTCCAGTATTTCGGGTTTCTGCAAAACTTCTGCAGATGTGATTTCTACGCTCAAGCGGGTTTCTTTACGCTCGAGCGTTGGCGCTCGAGCGGGTCGGTTGACGCTCGAGTGGGTAGTACCTTCTGGGTGTAAGTTCTGGGAGGTGGAAATCTACGCTCGAGCGGACTGGTTTTCACGCTCGAGCGGGAGTACTTTATTCTTGTGTCTTGGCGCTCGAGCGGGCCTTATTGCGCTCGAGCGTCATGTTCTCCGCTCGAGCGGGTCATACATATATGAGTTATCCGCTGGGTGATTTCAAATCACTTTTTGCTTTTCTTTCTCTCTCCTACTTTTTCTAAAAACCTTTTTTGAGACCCTCTCTCTCTAGATACTCCCCTCTCTCTAGGGTTTGATCTAGTTAGAGTGTCCTCCTTCTCTTCGGCCTTTGTAAAAGTTGTGTTGATCGTCGAGGGCGTCGTTTTCATCCGAGAATCTTGGTCTTTGGAGCATTTTGATTTTGGTCTTCATCTCCATTGGAGCTCAAACTTTGAGGTAGGGATGTCCTACTCCTCTCTATGGATTTTGTCTTTAAACTTTAGTATTTTGAGATGTTGGGGTTGGTTTGGTAATTTTGTGAAAGTTTGGGGCTTTTGTGTAAATTTACAAAAGTTGGGGTTTTAGCTAAATAAAGCCTAGATGCATGTTTGGCATGAAAAAAAAGTGAAATTAATGATAAAACATTAACGAAAATGGAACCTAAGGGTCGTAATGTTAATTATGAAAAATGACCTAATTACATTGACTGATTAATTTGTATAATTAATTGTTGGGAATGAGGAATTGAATTGAGAATGTGGAAATTGAAAAGGAAAGGGGTAAAAGGGTGTAGTTAGATTATTTATCACTCACCTAGTTGGAATGTTGATTATATATCCATTGTTGCATAACTGCTTTGGGCTATCGGTGGAGGATAGTCTTGATTGTTGTAGACAATGCATGATGATTAGGCAAACTGAAACTAATCACTGGAATGTGTCATTGAGATTGACGATTGAAAGAATACATTAAATTTCTGTATTGTGTGATGATGTGTATAATTGTTGTTTATATGCATTGTGTTATGTTGGAGGAGATAGGGGATGTACTCCACGGTTTAGGGGAAGATAGGGGATGGACCTCTAAACCGGATGTGTTGGGAGGAGATAGGGGATGGACTCCGTAGATAGAGCTCATATGCTTATCTAGTAATGTGTTGACAGAGCTCATATGCTTGTCATTGGAAGTGTGATAGTGCTCATATGCATATCTGTGGAAGTGATGATATAGCTTGTATGCTTATCTGTTGTTGTGTGATATAGCTAGTATGCTTATCTGTTATGAAACGAGAAGTGATTGATATGAGTTACTGTCTCATATGAGTTGTTTGGCCAGGTTCTGAGCCATGGTTATAAAATTGAGAATTGAAAAGAATTGGAAAATGGACTGTAATATGGACTTGTATGTCATGAAAATGTAAAGTGTGATAAGGGAAAGTATAAGTGTTGACCATCTATCAACTGCTAATCTTTTAGTCATTGTTCATATTTGGTTTAGTATATTTCTACTGGGCTGTGGCTCACCCTATATGGGAATATTATTTTCAGGTACAGGTAGCATGCCACCTCCAAGGACGTAGCTTGGGAGGCTAGAGGCAGGCGGACTTTTGTTGTTTTATTTCTATGATGTATTACATGTATATTCAAGCCAAGGGCTTAATGTGTAAATGAGTTAGCACTCTTTTGTTGTAACCAAGTGTTAACTTGGAAAGCTGTAAGCCTTTAGGGCATTTGCTTTTGTTGTTAACATGTAATACTTTTTGTAATGGAACTCTGATGAATAGAAAAATATTGAACTTTATATATCAATGCGTGTCTATATTGATGGGTTTAATGTTGTTATTTTGAGGGCGTGACAGGAGCTAATAAAATTGTCACAAGCTCTAAACACATAAAATATCCTACAATAAATTCAGATTTGTGAATTAGATAGATTTGATATTTCTTTTAAATTAGAGAAGTTGCAGCAGTGCCTAATTTCACAAATTTGCAAGACAATGACACTATATCATACCCACACCTTCACACACACCAAAAAAAACCCCTATTTACCATTAATTTGTAACACAAGAGGCATACTAGACAATAGAATGAGATGATGAAAGGATTGGAGAAAATAAGGGAGAGGTATGTTCTTACCTTCAAGAATTCCTTCTTTTTCTCTTCTTTTTTTCTTCTTCTTCTTACTTCTCTACTTCCCTTGAGCCAACTCTCCCTCTCTCACCCTCTCCTTGGGCTTTTGAAAAACGTGGGAGTGGATTTGGACAAGCCCTCAATTTATAGAGTATAAGGTAGCTTAATGGCTAAGGGAACTAAATATCTAGATATTTTTTTTTTAATTTTTTTGGTTTGTTGTTATCCAATCAACTTTTCCACCAACATATTATATATATATATATATATATATATATATAAGAGCAACAAAAACAAAAAAGAAAATAGAAATAAAAATAAAATGTGTAAATTAATTTAGAAATTATAAGGTAAAATAAATAAAACCAAGTTTTAGGATAGTTCCAATCATAAATTGGTGTTCTATGATTTAATTATGGTAACACACGGAGAAATTATTCTTTACTTGGGTCCTTACGCAGACTTTTACGGAACTAGGGCTAAAATACTATTAACCTAAGGCTCAAGGTTTCAAGTGTAATTACAAAAAAATTAGGGTCTCTACAAACAACTTAAGGCTAACCTCTTAACCAACTGCCCTACACCCAGGAGATTGGCCCAAGGGGTTTTGAACTTGGGACCTAGGGTCTTAACCCCTAAGCCTTTACCAAGTTGCCAAACACCCTTGGGTTAAAAAAAAAAAAATCAATTTTTTTAAAGTGTAACAATTATATTATCAAAGAAGTTAAATTTTCCAAAAAGAACTATTATTTTGGGATGGAAGGACGTATGCTCTCTCCTCCCTAAGGGAGGAGGCGTTTCACCTAAAGAAAAAGAAAGACGAAAGAAAGAAAAGGAAAGAAGAAAGAAAGAAAAAAGAAGAAAGAAAGGACAGGAAAAGAAAGGAAAGAGAGAAGGAAGGAAAAAATAATAGAAGTTCAGAGGATCTTTAATAGTGGAAAAAAAGAGTAAGGTATTAAAGTTAAGGTGAGTTATATTATACCTTGAGTCACCATTATATGTTTTACGTATGTTTTGACTTACCATATTTATTTTATATAAGTTATGTTTTATAAATTATTATAAATTATATAAGTATTTCAGTTACGTGGATTATTTTCTGAACCATATTTGCTAAAATGAAACCCATGGGAGTCCCATGCCTTGGGGGACTTAAATAACCATTGGCCTCTGTTTGACCACCTTGTGGTCCTCTGTTTGTCATGGATCCATTGACCTCTGTTCTGTGCGCAGCAAAGTACTGTGCGGAGATAAGTGCTACACTATTGTGGGAGCCACCTCTATAGTCCGTACGAGCCACCTCTTGAATTCGTACATCTATTCTGACTGTCACTCCTGTGATCTCTGTTCTGTTCTGTTCTGTACCGTGGTTATGGTTATTTATTTACATAATTTATATATTTCAGTTTCTGCCACTTAAATGATTTATTTACCAAATTGAGTTATGTAAATGTTTTGACCTAACTAACTATCCATGGTTATTTCGTGTCCCTTGTACTCTTGATATAATATTTCTCACTCTGCCATGTGCTTATAGTTGTTTACCAATTTTCAGGAAATAATGCAATTCAGAAATAGCTTTTAGAAAGTCTTAGATGCGGGGTTGCAGAATAGACACACACAGCACTTTTTTGTTATTTTTTTCTATGTAAATATTGACTTTTTGGTCAATATAATTTTGTAATAAAAATATAAGCTCCAATGATTATTTTGGTACCCTCATTTAAATATTACTTCCGCTCGCATTTATTGATTTGTTTAAGAATTGGCCGGAGGTAACCTCAGTTACTGGCCATCACGATGCTTAACCCTTAGGTATAGGGAGCGGGTCGTGACAGTCATAACTCAAGAATTTATCAAAATTTGAAATCATATTCATGAGACAGTCCACAACAACAAAGAATTTTTTTTCCATAATATTCTAAAAAAATAAATTATTTACAGAAATAACATACTTTTGAAATTATTTAACAAACTAACCTACTTTTTGAAATTATTTTTTCAAAATGCAATTTTATGAAAAAATCGTATTTTCAAAATACACTTTCATGATGACATGCCCACATGAAGTTGCCAACGTAACTAAATTGAAATCTCATTTTGAAAATGCAAGTTTACCTTAAAGTTATATTTTCAAAACATAATTTCAACACTACCATATCACAATTTCAACATTAATGCAAAAATGATGTTTCAATACTCATTTTGAACCATGATTTCAACATAAGATTGGGTTATGTCATTTTTTAAATGAAAAAAATAAGATTGGGTATCACATTTTGAAAATGAGATTTTAGTTAAATTGATTTTCAAGAAATGTTTTTGGTTCGAGCATTGATGTTCACCGGTAACTTCAATTTAGTTACCGGAGCTCTGGTTCGAGCGTTGATGTTCGCCGCCGTTGATGTTCGCTGTTGATTTCACGAGATGGAGTCGTTGCTGGTGAAGAACTCAAGAGGGAGGGAAAAGACGCAAGGAAGATTTGGAAGGGAAAATTTCAGCTCTGTTTTTGCTGTTTTTGAATTTTTATTTTTATTTTTTTAAAGTAGATCTGAGCCATATATTTTGAGTGTGGATGACGTAGCCCAATCTAGACTGTCACCCGGAGGAAAGGCAGGAGAGACCTGGCTATAAAGGATCTAGACTCAAGTTTCATAGCCCCTTCCTTGCCTACAAAGGAGTTTCCTAGCTCTTTCTTTGCACACAAAAATGCCACCCGTGAGTTTCCTAGCACCTTCCTTGCACGGGTGATTATTCAGTACTCCTGGAGTATGGACACGTGGTGCTCCATAAGGTTTTGATTGGTGGAGAGACACAAGGGCCCACGATTTATGTTGGGGATGAGGGAACAACATAGGGCTAAGTAATTAGTGATTGGTTTGGAATATGGACACGTGGTGCTCCGAGAGTATTGAATAATTTCCCTCCTTGCACACTAATGAGTTTTGAATTTCAAATTTGTAAAAATTATTTTCAAAATATACGCTTAAATATCTATATAATATGATAGAAGAGTTTTTGAAAAAATATATTTTTATCCTACATGACATCATTAATGTAAAAATTATTTTCAAAATATACGCTTAAATATCTATATAATATGATAGAAGAGTTTTTGAAAAAATATATTTTTATCCTACATGACATCATTAATGGTTCAAATCATTTCATCTACAAAATTGATGGCCAGATTTATTTGAGCCAAAATATTTTTTTTTAATTTAAACTTTATATACATATATATATATATATATATTAAAGAAAATCAATATTAAAAAAAATCAAAACTCAATATAATTAATCTACCTATTTTTTCTTAATTTAACCATAACATACTTATATTTGATTTTTTTAAATAATTTTTTTTATAACTTTCATTCTTACTTTTTTTTTTTTTAATTTCTAACTGAATAAAATAAATAAATAATTAGAATCACTTTAATTGTATGTTATTATTTTTCTTTCCAATTTAACTATTATTACTAATATCAAATTGAATGTTTATTTTATTATGTTAAAATTTAATATCATATGAAATCATTATTTATTTATTTCAGTTACACTTTTATAGCATGATAGTCCTAAGATTATTAAAATATACATAAATAATTGAAATAAAATTATTATTATTATATATATATATATATATATTTGTTTAAATAATATTTTTATAAAACGATAAAGTTAAGATTATCAAAATAAATAATTAGAATTATTCTTTAATTTTAAATGACTTTTTTTTCTCCAATTTAATCTTTACTTTTAAGGAAAATTTATCCATAAATCTCATATAGAGAAATATTGATCCATTTACTAAGAATTTTCTTATAAACCAATTAGTCATTTTTGTTTTGAAAAGTTATATTTATTTGATTTGGTGTCATTTGAGTTTAAATAAATACATTTTTGTAATTCATTTTTCAATTTTCTAATTCGTTTTTGGGATGAGAATGAAAAGGTGGGGTGTGAAAGATTCTTTTTGGAAGGATTGGTGATAGAAATGTTAGTTGTCGAGCGTGAAAATCTATATTTTTGTTAGTGTGATTTCTTTGATATTACATTGGAGTGTTACATTATAGTGTTATGTTTGGAAAAAATATACTAAGTAGTTTTTGTGTTACATTGATCGGAGTGTTACGTTTTGAAAAAATATTCTAAGGAATTTTTTTAAAATGTTACATTGTTACGTTTGAGAAAAGTACACTAAAATTTTTTTTAATGTATTACATTAGAGTGTTATGCTTGAGAAAAATATACTAAAGTGTTTTTGTGTGTTACATTAATTGGAGTAATACGTTTAGAAAAAAATATAGTAAGTAGTTTTTTTTGAAATGTTACGTTGTTATATTTGAAAAGTATACTAAGAAATTTTTTAGTGTGTTATATTTGGGAAAAGCACACTAATGCTATGTTTGATTAGGAGATTTGGGAAAGAATTTGGAAATGAAAAAGAAAAATATAGGTGAAGTGTAAATAAAATATATCTACATTTCACCTAATTTCACACACATTTTTTTTTTAAAATATCTTCTCAAATTTCTGAACCAAACACAGTTTAAGAAGTTTTTTTAGTATTACTGGACTTTTGCCAAATAAATATTCTTATCATTAAATAATTTTTTTTTGTTAAATTTAATACTTTTTTAAATTAAAATTTTTCACTAATTATTATTTTTTATTTGTATATCTTTTACTCAACTACTCACTATCACTGCACATTCCTTACGCCATTTTCTTACATTAGGACAGTCAACAGTCAACCCTCGCTCTTTCTTGCACTTTTACTTTTTCTTTCCCAGCTCATATGGAAGACACAGCTATTGATAGCAACAACTAAGGCCTCGTTTGTCATACAACACTTTAAAAGTGAAAAAGTTACAAAAAAATTAAAAAATTTATAACTTATATTGAAAAATTAAAGATTTCCTCTTCTCTCTATTTTTGTACATCTTTTTGTAAAAAATCAAAAAGTCATTCCAAACATACTAATTTTTTTACCTCATATTTTAGTCAAAAAGTTAAAAAATTACTAAAATAACATGTTCTCAAACGAGGCCTAAGTCTTCTTTCATATATTTCTACCATCGTTTGCACGAAACACCACAAAAGATTTAAGAAAAAATACACGCGTGTGCACATTTAAAAAAAAAAAACCCTCAGATTTTATATGTCTTGTTGGATTAGGCCTTTACTATTGTGTACTTGTGAGCTCCTTAATTTCCTAACAACCGGTACCAGAGTTGATAACAGACGATTTATGGATGGATTCTCTTGGAACATCCACGTGTTGGGCTTGGATTTGCACAGAAACTTTGATGGAGTAAAAGAAAAATCCCTAATGTACATGGAGGTTGGACTGTGGCAAGACAGCTCTCTCAATGGAATATGATGACTCACGATGGAGTGTGTGCGGGTGGCCTTTGTTGAATTCGATGTTAAAGAGTTAAAAATCAAGATTTGAGGGGAGCAAGGAAATGCCTAATGTTAAATCCATACATGAGGAAGAGATTGTTTGTCACGCCCCCCAAAATAATACCACGGATATAACCCATGAGCGTATTTAAATAACAACATACATCAGAGTATAAAGTTCTTTCATTACATGAAGTTAATGGATACAAGAGTTTAACAAAAATAGATGCCCTATTGGCTTACACCTTTCCAAGCTTTAACTTGGTTACAACAAAAGTGAGCTTCGCTCATTACATCTTAAGCCCTTGGCTTTACAAAAATATACAATCAAAAGATGAAGCTCTTGCTTCCGAAAATTTCTCCAACGCTATTGCTTAGGTGGAGGCATGCCATTACTACCTGAAAAGTTTTTCCCAAATAGGGTGAGCCACAGGCTAGTAGAGATCATCTAACACAGTATATGAAACTTAGCAAAGGTATAAGTACACTATGCTTACACAACATCAATGATAGAGACATCCACCGTTTATATAATCATAAGATATGAATTCCCCTTCATTTCATAACATGAACCAATTTCATTATCTCTTTGACAACTCCAATGAGACTTCAACTCTTTAGTTCTACCATATCATCAACAATGCATGAACACTTCAAACTTTTCTTTTACGAAAATTTCGTCTGCGGGCAGCCGTCAAACTAGACCCATGTAAACGTAGGCTATACAAGCACTACAACTACCATTTTACGGATATTTCGTCTGCGGGCTAGGCACCCATGTATAATTTCAAGACTTTCACCCAGGACACTCCGGCCAACTTAATTATAATGGAGTCCAACCCTTTTCTTCTCCCAAACAATCATTCATACATATTCAATGTATTTAAATACAACATCAAACAATGGAGCACATCCCTTTTCTACTCCCACATAATCATACATATATAATGTATATAAACATAGTCATATTCAATGACAAACAATAAGAGATTAGTTTCGATTCACCTAATCCCCATGCAATTTCTACAACAATCTTAGCTATCCTCCACCGATAGCCCAATACAGTTATCTTTAGACAGATATTAAATCTCAAACAGATAGTTTATTCAAAACTTTCAAAATGACGAGTTAATGCAGAACCAATCTCACCACTCTTATCAATACTCTCTCAATTTCACATTTCCAATGCTAATTCCAATTATTTGTACAAAATAATAGTTCGATTAAATAAGGGCAAACTCTCATTTTTTTCCAAATGTTAGCCAAGTACTAAAATCATCAAATTAGATATGACACAATATCATTTTTGAACCCCGTAAGCATTTATTTCATCTTCACTCAAAACCCCTCTTTTTATTTTATGCCCAAACCTTAGGTTTGTTTACAACATTCCCAAATCACACCATTGTTACACAGGATACACATAACTAAGCTAAATAACATGCGAAAGTGTAGAAAGAATCCCTACCTCAAAGGAAGAAGTTGAGCCAAACAAAAGTGAGGCTCCAAGAATGACGAAACCCACTTTTAATCAGATCAAATGGGAGATCTTGATGTCCTCTACCTTTTTCTCAAAGGCACTAGGGTGGAAATCCCAACGGATCTAGATGAAATCTTAGAGAGAATGTGAGTTTTAGAGAGAGGGGCTCAAGAAAAATCTTTTTGGGAAGTTTTAGAGAGAGAAAGATATGAAAAAGTGATTCAAAATGACTTCTTCTCTGACTGAAATACACGTAGTCTGCTCGAGCGTAGAAAGCCCGGCTCGAGTGTCAAACACAAGATTTCACTCAAGCGTGAAAGTTAGCGCTCGAGCGTGGAATGCACAATTCCAGAAGTTTTGCAGACGAAGGTCCCTGCTCGAGCGTGGGATTGGATGCTCAAGCGTCCGATGCACACTTCTAGTATTTCAGACCTGCAAAAAGAAATACTGAGAGTTGACGAATCCCGCTCGAGTGCAATAATGGCCACTCGAGCGGAGAAACAAAATTATGAAGCCCGCTCGAGCCCAAGAATGCCCGCTCGAGTAAAGAAGCCAAAATCTGGGCAATAAAAGTTTGGAAAAACAAGCAACCAACTTGTTCCAAACACACAACTACAACCCAATAACTAAAATAAAAAGGAAGACAATGGGAAAAATATATGAATAACTATTCAAAACCAAACCAACCCCATCCATAATATCAAAAGTAACGGGTCAAAACCCAAAATCGCTATATTGTTTGAGCATGTGCGAATGTAGAGTTCCACATTAAAGAAAAATGTAAAATAAATGAGTTTTAATATACATTAGATAGGCTCTTCACTTAATGGTTTAAGTTTTTAAGTGGGTATGAGTTCCAAATAATGTATGTTTGGCTTTGATGTTTGCATCATGCACACATTGTGGCTTTGATGTTTGCATCATGCACACATTGCCTCATTTGGGAACATCTAAAACAGTCAAAAGTCAGCTTTTATCCCGTTTTGAGTCACATTACCTCTCACATAAAAAAGCCACAAAAAAAAAGTCAGCTTTTATCTATCTTTTCAAAACATTCCATAAAACTTATACCACAAAAAAATAAATAAATAAATAAATTAATAAAATTACTGCACCACTGCAATGCAATTTTCCCTAGTCTTTTTCATTAAAAAAATATTGATGAATTCATATTAGGTGTTATGTTAATGTGTAGATACAGCTCAGTCACCGACATAGATATAGAAGATATTGGACATAAACATGTCTGGGCAGTTTGCTAATGTCGATCCTATTTCGTGGACTGTATACATCAGATTGATTAATCTTTAAGTCACTTTTAGGCTTGTGGTTGGTTGAAAGATATGGGAGGGGTTTGAAAAGAGAAAGGAAAAATGACGGTGAAATATGAATAAAATACACTTATATTTTACCTAATTAATTTCACATAACTTTTCATTTGTCCTTTTCAAACCTTTTAACCAAACACAACCTTAAGACGAAATATGGGAAATTAAGGCTGTGTTTGGTTGGAGATTTGAGAAGGAATTTGGAAAGAGAAAGGAAAAATGTGAAATGTAAGTATATTTTATTTACATTTCGTATACCTTTTCCCTTTTCCTTTCTAAATCCCTTAACCAAATACAGCGTTAAGCTACAAGGAGAATCGTATTTGTCATACTAGTGACCCCTCTAGCAATGGCATTGCCCTTTTTCAATGACGTGGTTGCCTTTCTAGATACCATTGGGTACTAGCCTCTGACAATTTTTTTCCTTTGTGGAGGTGTTGTTAGAATTTATGGGTTTCATAGGCTTATTTTGGGCCAATTTTGAGCCCAAATTTGTGTGGGGCTCACACATCTTTTGGGGTGGGTCCAAAGAGGTGACGTGTTCCTTGCTGCATGGCAAGTCACACGGTGAAGACAGAACGTCAAAACCATTTATGAGTGAATGGGAAATTGACACTGTTTTCAGGTTCGTTGGAATGAGAAATTAAAGAGTCAAATGTGGGTTACCTTAAAATGGTTGTCCCACATTGAAACTTTAAGAGAGCTTATGCAAGTATATAAGTTCTAGATGGACAAACTTGGGTTGGGCCCCAAGGGGCACCCCACCTTTGTAGAAGGGAGGAGTTATGGACAAAGTGAGTTTTGGCTCAAACCACCACACACACGTGCATCGCTACCGTCGTCATTCACAAAATTTATTTGAATTTTTTCCAAAATTCTTGCGTAAAAATTTGAATTTTGTACCAAACAATTTGAATTCCAATTTTTACTCCCAACTAGTGTGTCCTTTCTAAACTAGTCCGAAATTTCCCAGACTGTTCCCAGATAGATTCAAAACTGTCTCAACAGATTGCACTGGACAGATTCAATTCAAATTGTGCACCTATTCAGATCAAATTTGAACATGTTCGGATCTGCCAAACAGTCACCAACATTTCTATAAATTGAAGACCTTTCCAGTATATTTTTTTTAATCAATTCTCTTCTTGTTTTTGCTCTTTTTTTGCATTATTCTTTATACTAGTTTTTAGAAAATTTTCTGAGACTATAGAACACTGGTTTTGGTTCGCAGAAACAGATTGTTTTTTATGCTAATACTGTAACAACCCTCATTTTAACTTAGTCACACTTGCATACATTTATGGATGATCTTGTTTTAATATGTGCATTTGCAAATCTTGTCTTGTTTTGCTTGAATGATTGCTTGCATGCTTTGTTCTCGTCTGGTGCGATGCCGAGGTCATCTTAAGCCTAGACACCTTCGAGACCTTTGTCACTTAGAACTATCTTGGAACCCCGTTGGTTGACCTCCATCTTCACCCTGGCATATTGGCCGAGATGTCACCATCTAGGCCGAGGTGAGCATCGCCTAGGCCGAGATGTGCATCATCTGGGCCGAGATGTTAATATCTAGGCGTTCTAGATCCTTGATCCTTGCATGAGTGATTTTGTTCCTGGAACGGTATGACCTAGACCGAGGTGTGGCACATCTAGGCCAAGGTGCGGCACAGCTTAGTCAAGTGTTGTCCTTCTAAGCCGTTGTCATTGTTACCCTGCTTGCCGAAGCTTTGCCTTAGCCGAGATCATCACTTACCGGAGTCTTGTTGTTAGCCGATGTCGTTACTTGCCGGTGTGTTCTTGCCGCCTAGCTTGTTGAGTACACTTTGTCTTGGTCTTGTCTTGTCATGTCAGTCACCTTTTTGGATAGTGCCAATCAGCCGATGCCACGTGTCCCGACATAGGGATTAAGTCAGTGATTGTCGTGAGAAACATATCATTTTGTATCAAGTCTTGCCTTTTAGAGAGAGAAACTCGAGGAAGAAGAAGGAGAAGTTTGAGCTAAAGAGAGTAAACTTCCAAGCTTGATCGTTGGAGCTTGAGCCGTTAGATTCGAGTTTTGAGGTTAGAATCTTAACCTATTCTTGTTGTTCTTATTGATCATCTAGCTGCATTGCACGATCAAACCTGTTCTACACGCCATTCATCGATTTAAAGTTGGTTTTAGAAAGAGAAAACGGTTTTCATGTGTTTTTGAAGAAAAGCCTCGTTTGATCCGAAAGTTTGCATTAAGGCTCATGCTTTTTTGTTTGTTTTGATAAGATCCTTGAGTGTAGGTACCCAGGTCCATGTTTTCGAAATAATAGCATGAAGTCTCAGCTGTTGTAATAGCAAGTTTTGATCTTTGCATTCATCTTCCTCATGTTCATGTTCTTCAAGTTCTTCATGCTCATGTTCTTCATGTTTATCAAGAGGGAAACCCAGATTTTTCCCGACTTCGCTTTTGAATGTGGCCATCGAGGCTACACCTCGGCAAGGAGGTGTAGGACCTCGGCCTAGACCTGGTAGTTGCCCAGCGTGGTTTTCCAAGGATAAGAAACTGTGTTTCAATTTGATTGACTTAGTTTTTGAAGAATGCCGAGGTCATTTGCATGTAAGCTAGACTTGTTTTGAGTAGTGCATTCAATAGACTTTGCCATGTGTTGTAGGACTTGGACTTGCCTTGACCCCGACGTTTGAAGAACTAGGTGAGTGGTATTTTTGATAAAGCTACGTTATCAATGTTTTGATAAGCTTTGTTTTGCTTTGTTTTTGAAAGATATTTGTTAAGCATGAACGATTGTCCTTAGTTTTGTATCTCGTATTATACCTGCTTGAATGACCTTCTCGGAAAGTCCCTTGTGCTGGAGGACTCTAAACTTTCGCAGCACATCTTGGTTGAAAAGTCCCTTGTGCTGGAGGGCTTTAAACTTTTGCAGCACATCTCGTTCGAAAGTCCCTTGTGCTGGAGGACTCTAAACTTTCGCAGCACCTCTCGTTTTGGAAGTCCCTTGTGCTGGAGGACTCTAAACTTTCGTAGCTCATCTTGTCTTGAAAGTTCCTTGTGCTGGAGGACTCTAAACTTTCGCAGCACTCTCGTGTTAAAAGGCTACGGGCCTTTGTAACATAGGTCCCTTGTGCTAGAGGACTCTAAACTTTTGTAGCACCCTTGTTTGAGATGCCCTCTTGCTTTGTCTTGTTTTGCCACAAACGGTTTACCGCGTGGATACGTTTGCCGAAGTGTTATTATTTGTAATATGTGATGCTAGTAAGTATCCCTTAAAGCTTTGAAGATCTGTTAGATGGACGAGGTCCATTCCTTGTTATATATAGAGTTTTGTTTTGTACTGTTTTGAAAGGACTTCGGCTATTATTCATGCAAACCCCTTTATTATTTATACCATTCACTGAGTATCCAAGCTCACCCTCTCTATATATATGTAAGTGATGAACAAGAAGGCGGTGAAGCCTAGATGTGATTCTAGAGCTTATTTTGGGTTTTTGCTTATGTCGGCTTAACCTGTAATTACGTCGGCAGTCTTGAAAATTATGCTTCTCGATTTGTAATACTTGTATGTTGCATACGTCGGCTTGAGAAGCCTTCTGATCAAGATGTGTGTTTTGTATACATGTTATGTCAGCAGTGAGGATGCCAGCAATCCTGAAGATTTTGCTTCTAGCAGTATTTCATGTATTTTTGTTCATGTCGACTTGTGAAGCCCTTTTGTTAATATGAAGGATATAATTTGTACTTCGCTTCGTTTGTAATTGAGTTGTAACCCATATGCTGATGATTGCTATTTCATTTAACTTATGCACCGCTCTTATGGACTAATCTGTTTGTATAAATCGCTTCCGTACTTGTTAGCCCCATATAATTATACTCTGATGGTGTGTGGATTTTGGAAGTTGGCCTTGGTAATCTCGGATTACTGGCCATCACGGCACCAAACTACTAGGGGCGGTTTGGGGTTGTGACAAATACAATTTGTGAAAGATCATTGTATCTAGGGAAATAGACACCATTATTTCGTAAGCACCTGAGCGAGCAAATCTGTCTTAAGATTGTTAGAATAATCTTCTGTGTATAATAAAAATAACTTGAAACAAATCAAATAACCAAAATAAATTACTTACAGAATTTATTTCCCAAAACACCTTAATGCAGTTGATGAACTGCACTCACCTGAATATAGCTTATGCAGTAAGTAAATTAAGTAGATATACGAGTAATCCAAGAGTAGAATACTAGAAAGCTATTATAAGGGTTCTAAGATATTTCCGATTTACTTGTAACATTGGGATAAATTATACTAGTTATCCAGCAGTACTTGAAGGATATTACGATGCAAATTGGATATCGGATACTAGAGACTTAAAATCCACCAGTAAGTATGTCTTTACTCTTAGTGTAGTGGTTGTATCTTGGAAATCTTCTAAATAGACTTGAATTGCTAGGTCTACTATGGAATCAGAATTTATAGCTTTAGATAAAGTTGGGGAAGAAGCAGAATGGCTTCGTCACTTCCTTGAAAATATTCCAATGTGGCCAAAACCGGTGCTTACTATATGCATACATTGTGATAGACAATCAGCTATAAGTAGAGCTCAGAGTCATATGTGAAAAATCTAGAAATCCCCTAGATGTTGATTTGTGATTATGTATCAATTTTAAGCAGTATATAACAATCCCAATCAAACAATCAAGACAAATTGACACAATGATTTTACGTGGAAAAACCACAATTGGACACCTCCAATTGTGATAAAAAAAAAACCACAGGCAACAGCCACAAAACAATCCACTAAGAAGATATAAAGGAATTACACAGGTGTACTCTCAATTACCTAGCGAATCCACGCCCAAATTGAACCAACCTCTATGCATCTCTTCCAACCCCGTCTTCACCTCGGAATTGTCTTGACGATGAGCCACTCCGGAATCCACCAAAGCTTCAAGCTCGAATTCTTCAGAATCCACCGAAGAACAACTCTCTCTTTTGTGTAGAATAAACAAACAAACCTTTGATGTATGCTTCTTAAACCATGAGTTGAATACTCAATGAAAACATCAAAGAAAACTAGCAAAATATCCCCATATATAAACCTTAGAACCCAAAAAGAAGATCTGGAGGAGTTGATCAAGTTTTGGGAGAAAACCAACTATTTATAGAAATCCAAAGTAATCCTAGTTTTGAAAGAAAATCAATTCCTTATGGAAATCCAAGAATCTGTGTCCGCGTGGTCCGCTCGAGCGGAGGCTTCAAAATTGTGTGATTTATATAGACTTCATGCTCGAGCAGAAGTTTCTACGCTCGAGCGTCGAATCACACCATCCAGTACTTTTTCAGGCGAAACAGAGATGCTGTGAGCTTGTAAACCCCGCTCGAGCGTCACTTTCCCCGCTCGAGCGGGACGACCAAAATTGGAAAATCTGAAAAACTTGATCCTCTTACAATCTCGGTTTTGATCCATGGAAATTGACAAAGGCAGGATTCGAGTTGGATTCACATCTAATAAACTCATACCCTCACTGAAATAAAAGGTGCGAAAACAAATACAACTGAAAGGAGTTTTGTTAAACGGGGTTGCCAAGAATAAAACCTAACAATCTCCCCCTTTGGCAATGCCGTGACAAAACACACCTAACAAATAAAATCCTAAACACCCCAACCCATAACAGCCAACAAAAGCCAACTTCTTCCTCAAGGTCATGATCTGTAAAACAGTTATTAGTGCCACAATCTCCAAAACAACTATTAGTCCCACAAGAGTATATGAAAAAACAATAGACATATGACACGATTATCTTGAAACATGAGATGGAAAACATGAATAGATGAAAACTAAGACTCATGAAAAACAACTCTCAAACAACAAAAGCAAGATCATAAACCACACAAGCAATGATATGACGATGTAAATATCAGGAGTATGCAAGAAGGAAATAATAAGCAAACAGTGCATAGCAACATGCAAAACATATAGCCAAACTCCCTTACCAAACATATCAAAGTGTTTATGCTAAACAACTCTTGTAATGAAAAAACAAACTCCCTTACCAACCCAAATCAAGATGAACCAAACTCCCCCTCACTAAAAGCAACCACAAACACTGAAAATAGTGAACAAGAAGAAAACGTCAAAAAAAATATGGTGGAGCAAGCAAGAAATCTCAGATTTGTACCTTAAAACACACAAGATTATCCAAGAAGCACAATTACTAGTAAACACAATGTGCACAGTCTGTAGAAGATTCCTCATGAAAGAAAGTGATGCATTATGTGAAAAGCATAGATCTCATGATAAAAGTGTGTGTGTGACTCTTGGAGTTCGACAAACATTAGATTCAATCCTAGTAGTGATCTGAAAGTTGAATCTCTGGCAAGAGAATCTAAGCACAACTACGGAAAGTCAAACCACTAGGAATCAAGGGATATTTGGTGAGTAAAGGCGGAGGCTCCCCCTCAATCAATGAATCTTTTTTTTTTGTCTCTTTTGCGCATTTTTTCTTTCTTTTGCATATTTTTTCTTTTTCTCTTTCTTTTTCTTTTTCTTTTTCTTTTTCTTTTGCACAATCATTGGTAGCTGACATGCTCAAGAGTATGGAAACCGAACCAGAGAAGCATGAATATAATAAGGATGGCTTGGTTGGTGACTCTGAGGTAGCCTTTTCCTCATGCCTGGACTACAAAGAATAGAGGGGAAAGCTGTGGAGATGCAAAAAGATGGAAGATGGTTAAGAGACTCAACATCACCCATGATATGCTAGTATAGGTCAATTCCTCTAGAAACGCAAAAGATCAATGACAGAAGTCCATAAAAAAATAATCGCTAAGGCGGAAGACTCCAAAATTTGTTAATCCAAGAGTGTGTACAGAATGAGACATACTAATCAAAAAACACACACTCCAAAACAAGTAATGACCACAGAAAGCACACATATATTAACATATAATGGATATTCTCATCAATTCCAATATGCACCAAAGACCACTCAAAAAATTCAAGCTTGCAAAACCATACTAAGAAAATCTTTTTGGGTTTTTCTTTTTTTTTCAAAAAAAAAAAGACAAAAAAATGAACAAGCACACATTTAATGACAAAAAAGAACACACAGAAATCCAAAAACTAAAATCACAAAACAAATTAACACAAGTCAAGTTTTCTCACCCAAACTACTTTAGTACGAACAAAGTTGTGAAAATTACGGTTCTTGGGTGGTGTCTTGACATTGTGATTCCTTTCCCTTTCAATGGGAACCCGTCTCGATGTGGTTTCCAACTTCCTACTTCTATTACCACCAATGAAGTGTCTCCTACCCCACGAGATGTTGGAATTTCTTCCATCTCTGTGAGACACTCTCCCATGCAATTCATAACAATAAGGGCGAATATGACCACTCATACCACAATGATGACAAATCAACACAGGGTGTACAAGTTGTACCTTCTTTTTTTTTACCTTACCAACTCTAGGAAGTTTGAGAAGTCCATCCTTATGTTGAATTTTCTGTTCTCCCTTTCCTTGAGTTCTTGTATCATGAGATGTAGATGCACTCTGTTTTTGCTCTTTGTTATCACCAAAGCCAATGCCACTCTTGTCAGAACAAGTTTGTTGAAACCCAATGATATTGTCCAAAGTCTTTGATCCTCTATTCCAAAGACCAATGGTAGCCATAGCACACTTAAGTTCTTCCTCTTTCTTGATCATTAGTTCTTCCAAAGCAACTTGAGACATCTCGAGAGTTTCAATTTTTTCTTCATATGTTGCATAGATTTGTTGTAGCTCATTCCTCTCTGTCTCACAAGTCAAGAGTTTTGCACAAAGAGCTTGTCGATCATTAGAAATCTTAAGGACATTATTCCTAGCCTCGGAAATCTCTTCCTTTAGTTTGACATTCTCACTTTCACATGCTTTAAGTTTCATAGTGAGTTTGTCATTCAATTTGGATAACTTAAGAGATTCCGTATACAACTTTTCATAAGCTTGCTCAAGCTCTTCATCATCACTTCTCGAGGATTCATCATCAGTGGCATTCTCAACCGGACTCTTCAGATACTCTATTCGTCCTTCAGTTTCAGAAGCCGCCATGAAAGTAAGGAATTGTTTATGTCCCTCTTCGCCTTGATCTTCGTTGTCACTTTCATCTTCATCAGATTCTGATTCATCATCCCAAGTGATAACGAGGGCTTTCTTCTTCTTCAAACGAGTGGGGCATTCTAAAGCAAAGTGGCCAAATCCTTGGCATTCACAGCATTGGACTCTTTCAGAGTTCCCTTGTATCTTTCCTTTCTCCTTCTTGGCTATAAAATTAATTTTGAGTTTATCTTTGCCTTTAGATTTATGAGTATGAGTAGATTCCAAAAGTTTATAATTCTTTTTCAGAAAGGATTTTTTAAATTGTTTAACAAAAGCAGCCGTAATCTTGGAATCCATCTCACAATCCTCATCAGAATCCTCTCCAACTCTATGAGCACTATTAAAAGCAATATCTTTTTGTTTCTGTTTGAAATTCCTATGTGCCTCATAAGTTTGGAGATTTCCAACCAACTGATCTAGCTTGAGGTTGTCAACATCTTGAGCCTCCTCAATAGCCGTAACTTTTGGTTGGAACCGATCGGGCAAGGATCTCAAAATTTTTCCCACAACTTTGGATTCTGGTATTTTTTCACCTAAATTGAAGCTGGAGTTTACAATGTCACTCAACTTCGCATAAAATTCATCAAAGGTCTCACTATCTTTCATTGAAAGCTTTTCGAAACTGGACGTGAGCCTTTGAAGTTTTGAGCGTTTAACAGAAGAAGTGCCCTTATGAATAGTTTGTAAGATATCCCAAGTCTCTTTTGCGACTTCACAATTACAAATACGACTAAACTCTTCAGGTGTGATAGTGCAAAAGAGAGAATTGATAGCTTTATTATTCCAGCTACTATTTTGGTAATCAATTGTGTCCCACTTTTCAATTGGTTTGGAAAATGTTACTCCATCAACGATAATTGTTGGTTCAGTCCACCCATTCATGACAGATTGCCAAACTTTTTCATCTATAGATTTCAAAAACGATCTCATCCGAGCTTTCCAAAAAGAATAATTGGATCCGTCAAGTAGGGGTGGTCGAACCATAGAATTTTCCTCACGAATTGAATCCATTATCACAAATCAAACAAGATCTCGTTCTAAAAGAATATTTTTAAAAAAAAATAGAACGATCTGCTCTGATACCAATTGAAAAATCTAGAAATCCCCTAGATGTTGATTTGTGATTATGTATCAATTTTAAGCAGTATATAACAATCCCAATCAAACAATCAAGACAAATCGACACAACAATTTTACGTGGAAAAACCACAATTTGACACCTTCAATTGTGATAAAAAAAACCACAGCTACAGCCACAAAACAATCCACTAAGAAGATATAAAGGAATTACACAGGTATACTCTCAATTACCTAGTGAATCCACGCCCGAATTGAACCAACCTCTATGTGTCTCTTCCAACCCCGTCTTCACCTCGGAATTGTCTTGACGATGAGCCACTCCAGAATCCACCAAAGCTTCAGGCTCGAATTCTTCAGAATCCACTGAAGAACAACTCTCTCTTTTGTATAGAATAAACAAACAAACCTTTGATGTATGCTTCTTAAACCATGAGTTGAATACTCAATGAAAACATCAAAGAAAACTAGCAAAATATCCCCAGATATAAACCTTAGAACCCAAAAAGAAGATCTGGAGGAGTTGATCAAGTTTTGGGAGAAAACCAACTACTTATAGAAATCCAAAGTAATCCTAGTTTTGAAAGAAAACCAATTCCTTATAGAAATCCAAGAATCTGTGTCCGCGCGGTCCGCTCGAGCATGGGAATTCCCGCTCGAGCGGAGGCTTCAAAATTGTGTGATTCATATAGACTTCATGCTCGAGCGGAAGTTTCCACGCTCGAGCGTCGAATCACACCATCCAGTACTTTTTTAGGCGAAGCAGAGATGCTGTGAGCTTGTAAACCCCGCTCGAGTGGAATGACCAAAATTGGAAAATCTGGAAAACTTGATCCTCTTACAACCTTAGTTTTGATCCATGGAAATTGACAAAGGCACGATTCGGGTTGGATTCGCATCTAATAAACTCATACCCTCACTGAAATAAAAGGTGCGAAAACAAATACAACTGAAAGGAGTTTTGTCAAACGGGGTTGCCAAGAATAAAACCTAACAATATGTATAACGGTAAGTCACGACACATTCGTCGTCAACATAACACCGTGAGACAACTACTCTATAAAGGAATTATTTCTATTGAATATGTGAAGTCTAAAGACAACATAGCGGATCCACTAACCAAAGGGTTAGCAAAAGAGTTAGTTGAGAATTTATCGAGGGAAATGGGACTTAATGTAGACGTCCCCGAACGTCCCGGGAGGGAAATCCCATTTTGTTCATTTGGGCTCACTACAGTTCGGGACTCAAATGTCACGATCCTGTATCTAATCTCGCAGAGTGCAATGCAAGACCGATGAATCATCAAAGAGTCCAAATCCGGCAAATCGTTTTTGAAAACAGATTTTTTTGAAAGAAGTGCCAAACATGGACTACTTTGCCAGATACAGAGTCGCCACCTAAATATTTTATTTTGGGGAATTTAGGAAACCCTGACTCGCTTGCCTAAGGCCACTGTAGACACCCCATTTTTGACCGTCCTCAAGACTTGGACGTCACCGTTTGAACACCCGGTGATCATCCATGTTTGTGTTCGTTTGGAGTTCCCGGAGGTCTCGGCTACGCGCCTTGCCTCAGGATCTCCGAACTCGATTGTTTAGTGTCTGGTTTTGCACCAAACACTTGTGTTTTGCCTTGGAAGGGCAGGGAATGCCTTGTGAGGCATCCCCACACATCATCGGCCATGGCCATGGGCCACCGGCTGGTATTTTGTTGCCATCGGTAATGTATATTGCCGGTCGGCATTATTTGTTGCCGGTCGGCACTCCATTTTGTCAAAATGGCAATTTTGAGCAGCCGACTACTGTTCATCTACCTTTTGTGGATATTTTGTGCCAGCTGTGATAGCTGGCACCCACTCTACTTCCCTCCATACACGTGTATGGAGGGATTTCCCTCTAAGAAGCTTGTTTGGAAAGCTTTGCAAAAGAGGACTTCTATAAGAGGAGAACTCTTCTCCTTGTTCTAGGGTTAGACATTTTAGAGACAAAAAACACAGAGGAGAGCTCTGGTTTTAGGGTTAGGGTTTGATACACATTCTCTCTCCTTTTTTCTCTCTTGTGTGTGTCTAGGTGCTGTAGACACCCCATTTTTGACCGTCCTCAAGACTTGGACGTCACCGTTTGAACACTCGGTGATTATCCATGTTTGTGTTCGTTTGGAGTTCCCGGAGGCCTCGGCTCGCGCGCCTTACCTCAGGATCTCCGAACTCGACCGTTTAGTGTCTGGTTTTGCACCAAACACTTGTGTTTTGCCTTGGAAGGGCAGGGTAGGGCTTGTGGACCATCCCCACCCACCACCGGCAGTGGCTAGAGGCCACCGGCTGGTTTTTGCTGCCACCGGCAATTTATATTGCCAGCCGGCACTATTTGTTGCCGGTCAGCACTTTTTAGTGCCGGCCGGCACTCTTTTTGGCCAAGATGGCATTTTTGGCCGGCCGATTACTGTGCATCTGCTTTAGCAGATATTTTAAGACAGCTGTCTTACTTTTGCTCCCCTCCATACACGTGTATGGACGGATCTCCCTCTTATGAAGCTTGTCTTGTAAGCTTTACAAGACAAGAAGTGCCATATAGAGAGGGAGAGAGCTCTTGGCTTGAGGGTTAGAGAGTTTAGATATTTTGGAGAGCTTAGACAACCATTGTTAGGGTTTGAGTTCTAGGGTTAGGGTTTGCTACACCTTATCTCTCTCTTTTTCCCTCTTGTGTGTGTTTTAGTGCACTTGTGTCTTACTATTGCACACAAACACATAGTGTTTCACCTTCCTTTGGCTCTTGAGATTCTAAGGGACTGGTTTTGAAGTTTTGGTGTTGGATTCAAGCTAAGGAAGGCCATTGGAGCACCATTGTTGAAGAGGACTACAAGGGTAAGAAACTAACACCTTTATTCCCCATTTTTGCATTGATTTTCTACCTATTTTAGAGCTGTTTTTGTGCTTATTGTATAACATAAAAAAGTTCTGTTTTTAGGCCCTCTTTATTGTTTATTTAGAGTGTTTTATTGTTTGAGGGTGGTTGACCCCCCTTAGGCCTTGAAAGGCCTCATTTTGAGCCATTTTGTGCTAGCTCCGGGATTTTGGTGTTGGGGTCTCTTCACCACTGAAATCTTGAGGGATTTCAGTGGTGAAGGTGATGCCTTGAAGTCCCAAGAAGGAGAGGGCCACCCCCTCTCCTTGTTGTCCTTGAAAAGGGCATATTTTGGCCTCTTGAGAGAGCATTATGCTTGAGTGTGTGTTGAGCATGTTTGGGCTATTTTTCATGCTTATATATCCATAATATAACATGATTTTAAGTTGGTTTTGGTACTCCATGCATGCTTAGCATAGTTGCCTTGTAATGCCTTGTTTATGCCTTAACATGTCTTAGGTTGTTAGCCTTTGTTGGAGCATGTTTTAGGCTTGGTCTTGTGAAGATTATGTGCTTATCTTGACATGTTTTAGGTCTGTCCATAAGTTTTTGGGTTGATTTTGGCATGCTTGATATAGCTCCTTTGTATTTGGGCTTGTTAGCCTTGAGTATGTGCATGTGTAGCATGACATCTTTGCATCGATTTGGTGATTTGGGGTCCCCCCACATGTTATTTCAGTCCCATTTCCATGCTTGTTTGATTGCCTTGCATGCCTCTTTAATGCTTTGGAAGCTTGTGTAGCAATGCTCCATGTTTTGACCATTATGCATGCCTTTGTTTTGAGCCATTTAGATGCCATCTAAGTGGTCTTTTGGGCCTTATGTTATGTGCTAAAACTCTGTTTTTAGTCATTTAGTCCATGCCATGTTTGGTCTTACTAAGTGTAGTTCAATGCTCCTTTGATTTGCTTTGAACACTTGGACTATTTGTTGCATGTTTGGCTTGATTTTGTTGCTTGGTTTGACACCATCCTAACATGCATTTTCAGAGCTTATGTTGCATGTTAATAGTCCATGATTCCCCCTTTCAAATGTGTTTGAGGGTTGTTCAATTTGTGCCTAAGGTTTGGACCATAACATGTGTATGTGTGCATGTGTGTTTAGCCTCCATTTTTGAGCATTATGGCTACTGTTTTAGGCCTATTTAGAGTTGCCTAATTCATGTTTAAGTCCATCTTTGCACCCATTTGCATTGCCATATGTATGCTTGTATGCTTGCATAGGTTAGTTGCCATGCCATGTTGCATCCTTAGCTTGTATGCTTAGGTTGCATTGCATTTTGCATGCATTCCTTGCCCCTTGATTTGGTGATAGGGATTAGGACTTTGGTTTGATTTGGTTTGCATTTCATTTGAAATCAAAGTTGCATACTCGGTTCTTTGGGCCATCATGCATGGAAATGCGTGATTGATGGTCCGAGAATCGAGGCACATGCCCCTTTGAGTCATTATCATGATAAGGGACATGGTTGGTGCATATATGCCTTGAATTGTGCTGCCATGCTTTGCCTTGCCCTCTGTTGCTGTCATTTGCAGATTCTGCAGGAACATTCTGCCGACCGGCAGTGTAAGGTGCCGGCCGGCAATCATTCCTCTGCCGACAACTCCATTTTGTGCCGATGGCCACACACCAGTGCCGGTGGTAATTCCACTCAGCCGGTGGCACTCCCCAGTGTCCAGGGATGCAGTCCTGAGGTTTTGACAGCCTCCAGAGGAGTGAAGGAAGGAAAACAGAGGCCGCCTATGCATGGCGGCGCGTTTCCCGAGGCGGTTTATCTGTTTTCTTAGCTTAATTTAATTTGTTAATTAAATTAATTAATTTGTAATTATTAATTAGCTTGCGTAGTTAATTAATTTGTAATATTTATTTGGTCCCTCCGAGCGAGGGCAAATTTGTAATAAGTGTGCGTGAGTGTGTGTATGTTTTCCAACCTCACGTCTTTCTTCCCTTTTATTTACCTGCTTATAATGGTAGATTAGGGCACGTTTAATTTAGAATACCTTATGCTATGCACGTGTGCATCCATGCATTTGTATTGCATGCATTAGGCTCGGTACATCACGCTAACTGCATTTGTACTTCAATTCAAAAATTGACTATGTGATAGTTGATCGCATTTCACATGCCATGTTTAGGGTTAGCCGAGCCTGCCTAGATTGCATTTTTGCATGTGATGCATTAGCCATTTTTAACATGAACTAGGACATGCATGTTTGCTAACTAGTTTACTGTTTTGGCAAGGAGTACAATGTAAGTGTTTTCGCTTTAGCATCTCGCATGCGTGTGAATGTTAACATGACAGTATGCTTGCCATGCGGCTAAATGCTTATGTGTTAAACTGTTTGAATGCCTATGGGTGAAGGTTGGATTGTTTGAGTTGGAAAAACTCATTGAAATCCGTATTTTTAGCCTACTTGCGAGTAGCAAATTCCAAAACATTTTCAAAACGAACGGATATGCAATGTTTCTTTCCAAATTAGGCAATCTAGTCTATACTTGTTTGTTGCGCGCATAACATAGTAATTCTAGGCTAATAAAAGGAATAAGAACACATAACGTTTTCAAAATCGGATATCATGGTTAGTAGAGGCCGGTCTTCGGACCGGGCGAAAGGGGGTGCTCATAGCTGACCTTCCCCGATCGTACCCAAGCTCCCGAGCCGAGACAACTCCGGTGATGACGGACATGTGGCCTTCGGCACCGAGTCAGGGTTTCCTAAATTCTCCCATAAAAAATATTTAGGTGGCGACTCTGTATCTGGCAAAGCAGTCCATGTTTGGCACTACTTTTTCAAAAATCTGTTTCTCAAAACGATTTGCCAGATTTGGACTCTTTGGTTCAGATTAAGAACCGTGACACAAATCGAGTCCGAACTGTAGCATGAGGCCCACGGGCGCGTCTACAGGTGCATTTGTGTCTTACTATTGCACACAAACACGTAGTATTACACCTTCCCTTGGCTACTGAGGTTCCAAGAGGTTGTTCTTGAAGTTCTTGGGTGGTTTTGAGCTTGAAGAACCAGCTGGTCCACCATTTTTGAAAGAGGTCTACAAGGGTAAGAAGTTTGTCCCTTTATTCTCCATTTTTGCATTGTATTTTTTCCTATCTTAGAACTGTTTTTGTGCTTAGTGTATAATACAAAAAAGTTCTGTTTTTAGGCCCTCTAAATAGTTTGTTTAGAGTGTTTTGTGGTTTGGAGGAGTTTGACCCCTCTTAGGCCTTGAAAGGCCCCATTTTGTGCTATTTTGAGTGAGCTCCGGGACCTTGGTGTTTGGGCCTCCTCACCATTGAAATCTTGAGGGATTTCAGAGGTGAGGATGGTGCCTTGAGATCCTAGGGAGGAGAGGGCCACCCCCTTTCCTTGTTGTCCTTGAAAATGACCATTTTTGGCCTCTTAAGGGAGCACCTAGCTAAGCTTCATGTTGGCCATGCCTTGGCTGTTTTTTGTGCTTATTATGTTATAATATGCCTCTGTTTTTAATTGGTTTTGGTACACCATGCATGCTTAGCATACCTACCTTGTTTAGGCCTTAACATGCCTTAGGTTGTAAACCGTCGTTCAAGCATGTTTTAGGTCTAGTTTTGTGAAGCTTGTGTGCTTATTTTGCCATGCTAGAGGTCTGTCCATAGTTGTTTGGGTCAGCCATGGCATGCATTATATGCCCCCTTTCCATTTTGGCTTGTTGGCCTCAAGTGTGTGAGTATGTAGCATGCACTACTTGCTTTATTCTAATGATCTGGCATCATTTATAGCATAATTTCAGTCCCTTTGACATGCTTGTATGCTTGCTTTGGACACCTCTTTGAAGCTTTGGAAGCTTGTCTTGCATGCTCCATGTTTTGGTCATTATGCATGCTTTTGATTTTGAGCCATTTAGATGCCATCCAGGTGTCCCTTGGGTGTTGTTTAGGTTTGCACTAGACCTATTTTAAGTCCTCTTAGCCTTGTAAGGCTTGGTTGATTTAGTCTTGGTTTAAGCCTCTTGGCTTGTGTAACAGCGCCCGTGTGGGACCTCGTGCTACAGTTCGGACTCTATTTGTGTCACGGTTCTTAATCTGAACCAAAGAGTCCAAATCTGGCAAATCGTTTTGAGAAACAGATTTTTGAAAAAGTAGTGCCAAACATGGACTGCTTTGCCAGATACAGAGTCGCCACCTAAATATTTTATTAAAGGGGAATTTAGGAAACCCTGACTCGGTGCCGAAGGCCACATGTCCGTCATCACCGGAGTTGTCTCGGCTCGGGAGCTTGGGTACAATCGGGGAAGGTCAGCTATGAGCACCCCCTTTCGCCCGGTCCGAAGACCGGCCTCTACTAACCGTGATATCCGTTTTTGAAAACTTTATGTGTTCTTAAACCAATTGTTAGCCTAGAATTACTATGTTATGCGCGCAGCAAACAAGTATAGACTAGATTGCCTAATTTGGGAATAAACATTGCATATCCGTTCGGTTTGAAAATGCTTTGGAATTTGCTACTCGCAAGTAGGCTAAAATACGGATTTCAACGAGTTTTTCCAACTCAAACAATCCAACCTTCACCCACAGGCATCCAAAACAGTTTAACACATAAGCATCTAGCCACATGTTAAGCATGCTGTCATGGTAACATTCACACTCATGCGATATGCTAAAGCGGAAATACTTACATAGTACTCCGTGCCAAAACAGTAAACTAGTTAGCAAACATGCATGTCCTAGTTCATATGAAGTGCCTAATGGATCGCATACAAAATGTCGCTAAAATAGGCTCGGCTAATCCTAGACATGTCATGTGAAAATGCACAATTAACACATATTCAATTCGGAATTGAAGTACTGATGCAGTTAGCGTGATGTACCGAGCCTAATGCATGCAATACAAATGCATGGATGCACACATGCATAGCATAAGGTATGCTAAATTAAACGTGCCCTAATCTACCATCGTAAGCAGGTAAATAAAAGGGAAGAAAGACGTGAGGTTGGAAGACATACACACACTCACGCACACTTATTACAGATTTGCCCTCGCTCGGAGGGACCGAATAAATATTACAAATTAATTAACTACGCGAGCTAATTAAATATTACAAATTAATTAACAAATTAATTATTCTAAGAAAACAGTAAAACGTCTCGAGAAGCGCGCCACCATGCGCAAGCTGCCTCTGTTTTCCTTCCTTTCCTCCTCTGGAGGTTGTCAAAACCTCAGGACTACATCCTTGGACAGAGGGGATCATCACCGGCTAGATGAAATGTCCACCGGCAGTGTTGTATGGCCATCGGCACAAAGTTGAAGCTGTCGGCAGAGAAAATAGTGCCGGTCGGCACATTACACTGCCGGTCGGCAGAGTATTCCTGCAGAACCTGCAACTCACAGCAACAGAGGGCAAAACAAGGCATGGTAGCACATTTCAAGGCATGTATGCACCAACCATGTCTCTTATCATTGTAATGACTCAAAGGGACATGTGCCTCGGTTCTCGGACCACCAATCACGCATTTCCATGCATGATGGCCCAAGGAACCAAGTATGCAGCTTTGATTTCAAATGCATGCAAACCAATCAAACAAATTAGGCCCTATTCCTATCACCAATTCAAGGAACAAGGCATGCATGCAAAATGCAATGCAACCTAGGCATACAAGCTAGGAATGCAACATGGCATAGCAATTAACTCATGCAAGCATACAAGCATGCATATGGCAATGCAAACTAATACTAAGATGGTCTTATACATGAATTAGGCAGCTCTAATAAGACCTAAAACAGTAGCCATAGTGACCAAAACAAGAAGCCAAAACACATGCACACATACACATGATGGAAGGCCTACACTTGGGCACAATTTAAACAACCCTCAAGCACACTTGAAAGGGATAAACAAGAGCAATTAGCATGCAACATAAGCATTGAAATCATGTTAGGATGGTGCCAAACCAAGCAACAAAATCAAGCCAAAACATGCAACGAATAGTCCAAGTGTTCAAAGCAAATCAATAAGGCATTGAACTACACTTAACATGACCAAACATGGCATGCATTAAACAACTAAAAACAGATTTTTAGCATGTTAAAACAAGGCCAAAGGACTCCTTAGATGGCATCTAAGTGACCCAAATTCAAAGGCATGCAAAGGCATCAAAACATGGAGCACGCAACACATGCTTATGAGGCATTAAAGATGCATGCAAGGCAACCAAGCAAGCATGGAAATGGGACTGAAATAACATATAGAGTGACCCCAAATCACCAAAACAATGCAAAGATGGCATGCTACACATGCACATACTCAAGGCCAACAAGCCCAAATACAAATGAGCTATATAATGCATGCAAAAATCAACCCAAACGACTATGGACAGAGCTAAAACATGGCAAAATAAGCACATAAACTTCACAAATGCAAGCCTAAAACATGCTCCAACAAGGCTAACAACCTAGAACATGTTAAGGCACAAATAAGGCATTACATGGCAACTATGCTAAACATGCATGAAGTTCCAAAACCAACTTGAAATCATGTTATATCATGGATATATAAGCATGAAAAACAAACCAAACATGCTCAACACACACTCAAGCATAGGCTCCCTTAAGAGGCCAAAATGTGTCCTTTTCAAGGACAACACGGAGAGGGGGTGGCCCTCTCCTTCTTGGGACTTCAAAGCATCATCTTCACCACTGAAATCCCTCAAGATTTCAGTGGTGAAGAGACCTCAACACCAAAATCCCGGAGCTAATACAAAATGGTCCAAAATGAGGCCTTTTGAGGCCTAAGGGTGGTCAACAACCCTCAAACAACAAAACACTCTTAATAAACAATAAAGAGGGCTTAAAAATAGAACTTTTTTATGTTATACAATAAGCACAAAAACAGCTCTAAGACAAGTGGAAAATCAATGCAAAAATGGGGGAAAAGGGGTCTAGTTTCTCACCCTTGTAGTCCTCTTCACAAATGATGCTCCAATGGCCTCCTTGAGCTTGAATCCAAGACCAAAACTTCAAAACACACTCTTTAGAACCTCAGCTCCAAGAGGAAGGTGAAACACTAGGTGTTTGTGTGCAATAGTAAGACACAAAACACCTAGTGTGCAAAATGAGAGGAAAAGAGAGATAGGTTGTGTATGTCTAACCCTAACCCTAGAAAACCAGAGCTCTCCTCTGTATTTTCTCTCTCAAAAATGTCTAAAGCCTCCCCTTCATGCCTTAGAGAGAGCTTCTCTCTATATGCCTCTTGTAAAGCTTACAAGACAAGCTTTGCAAGAGGGAGATCCCTCCATACACGTGTATGGAGGGGAGCAAAAGCTATACAGCTGTCCAAAAATATCTGCAAAAGCAGATGAACAGCAATCGGCCGGCAAAAAATGCCATCTTGGCCAAACAAAGTGCCGACCGGCACAAAAAAGTGCTGACCGACAACAAAAAGTGCCGGCCGGCAAACTACATTGCCGGTGGCAGCAAACACCAGCCGGTGGCCTCTAGCCACTGCCGGTGGTGGGTGGGGATGGTCTACAAGCCCCACCCTGCCTCTCAAAGGCAAGATGCAAGTGTTTGGTGCAAAACCAGACACTAAACGGTTGAGTTCGGGGATCCTGAGGCAAGGCACGCGAGCCGAGACCTCCGGGAACTCCAAACGAACACAAACATGGATAATCACCGAGTGTTCAAACGGTGACGTCCAAGTCTTGAGGACGGTCAAAAATGGGGTGTCTACAGTTGCCCCTCTTTGACAGAACTCGAAAGTCATAACAATGACGGGAGTGAATGTCAAAGCCCGGAGACGACCCATTTTTGACAAGGCTGAAGACTCAGACAAACATACAAGACAAATAAGATATGCGCCCGAAGGCAGGGGCAAAATGCAAGACAATGCACGGAGCCGAGCATAACTTATGATCATGCAAAGAAAGCTGTAATGAAGCAAACATGCGACAGTTTTAAGCTAGCATACCAAACTACACTACAATGCAGAAAGGATGTAAGAGAATTAGACAATTCTCAATACGTCTCACTCGGGAGATACAATACCTGTGCGGCTCGTCTGGTCGCACCAGCCTCAAATGAACCGTACATACAATATCGTGCCTGAAAAGAAAACAAACTTAGCAGGTACAATATCGTTAGCAACATGCATAGTAGTATACTCGAAATGCGTGACAGCGCAAAGCAAGTGGGGAGCATAACAATGCTGTGGAAATACAAACATGTAAGTGGAGCATGCGGTCTATGCCGGCAACGAATTTGATCATAAGCATGCGGTCTACGCAGGTAATGAAACCAACAAATTATGCGGTCTACGCAAGCAATGCATGCGGTCTACACAAGCAATGAAATTAATATGGGGTCTACCCAAACAAAACATGTGGTCTACGCAGGTAATGATATTAAACAATCATGCGGTCTACGCAAGCAAAACATGCGGTCTACGCAAGTAATGAAATTGAACAATGATGCGGTCTACGCAATCAAAGCATGCGGTCTGCACAGGTAAAGAAATAATGCGGTCTACGCAATCAAAACATGCGGTCTACGCAGGTAATGAAATTAGAAAATGCGGTCTACGCAATCAAAACATGCGGTCTACGCAGGTAATGGAATTAAACATGCAGTCTACGCAATCAAAACATGCGGTCTACGCAGGTAATGGAATTAAACATGCGGTCTACGCAATCAAAACATGCGGTCTACGCAGTTAATGAAATTAGAAAATGCGGTCTACGCAATCAAAACATGCGGTCTACGCAGGTAATGAAATGGAATAATCATGCGGTCTACGCAATCAAAACATGCGGTCTACGCAGGTAATGAAATTAGAAAATGCGGTCTACGCAATCAAAACATGCGGTCTACGCAGGTAATGAAGTTAAGATGATGCGGTCTACGCAATCAAAACATGCGGTCTACGCAAGTAATGAAATTAAAATGATGCGGTCTACGCAATCAATACATGCGGTCTACGCAGGTATTGAAATTAAACATGCGGTCTACGCAATCAAAACATGCGGTCTACGCAGGTATTGAAATTAAACATGCGGTCTACGCAAATAAAGAATGATTACAAACATGCGGTCTACGCAAGTATGGAAATTAAACATGCGGTCTACGCAATCAAAACATACGGTCTATGCAGGTAAGGAAATTAAAATGATGCGGTCTACGCAATCAATACATGCGGTCTACGCAGGTAAGGAAATTAAAATGACGCGGTCTACGCAATCAATACATGCGGTCTACGCAGGTAAGGAAATTAAACATGCGGTCTACGCAAGTAAAGAATGATTACAAACATGCGG
Source organism: Camellia sinensis (assembly GCF_055761805.1). NCBI lineage: Eukaryota > Viridiplantae > Streptophyta > Magnoliopsida > Ericales > Theaceae > Camellia > Camellia sinensis. Next base: position 156,127,050 of record NC_138966.1, read on the forward strand.
TCTACGCAAGGAAAGAAATAACATGCGGTCTACGCAAGAAAAGAATTAACATGCGGTCTACGCAGGTGAAGAATTAACATGCGGTCTACGCATGGAAAGAAATAACATGCGGTCTACGCATGGAAAGAAATAACATGCGGTCTACGCAAGTAAAGAATTGATTACAAGCATGCGGTCTACGCAAGGAAAGAAACAACATGCCGTCTACGCAAGAAAAGAATTAACATGCGGTCTACGCAAGTGAAGAATTAACATGCGGTCTACGCAGGTAAAGAATGACATGCATGACAATGCAAATGAAGAATTGAGATGCGCAAATTCGCGCAACGGAATGCAATGCACAAAACATTGTGATTGATATGAGATACACATAGGGCAACTTCTGGATCTTGTAAAAGCCAAAAGGATACGAAAAGGATACACCTTGTATGAATTGGAGTGCCACGCACGGAAGCCGCAGTCCGAAGTCAAAACGGAGGCCGGTTGAGCATCGGGGATGCACTTTCTTGCACTTTCTTGAGCTATGAAGACCAAAAACTCTTCATATGGCCTAAACAAGGCTGTGGGAACACCGTCGGCCGGAAGGGGAGGCCACCGGCTGTCCACCAGCTGAAGAAAAATTCCATCGGCACAAAAAAGTGCCGGCCGGCACAAAACATTGCCGACCGGCAAACAGTTGCTGATTCAGGGCAGTTTCGACTTTTCACTCTGGGCATTATAAAATAGGGTTTCTAAACCCTAACCCTCACTTCTCCACCGCCGAAATCTCTTCATTTCTCTCTCTAGAGCGTTTTCCTCGCATTTTTCGCCCGTTTCTTCGCGTTCTACGCTCGTTTCGTCGTCGGATTCGCGATTCTCTTCGCGTTTCGAACATTTTCCACCGATCGCATTTTCGTTTCGGTGCCTCGTTTGGCGTTCTAGCCTTTTCGGGGTTTGTTCCCCTCACTTTCCTCTTCATTTCCGTGCCTTTTCACATTCCGGCCTTCCCGGCCATTTTCGACCCTCTCGGGAGTTGACTTTTTGGTTGACTCTTCGTATTTCGACCCGGTTACCCTTTTTCGGGCCATTCTTACATCATTCTCTACATGGCGGATGACATTCCACGTGGCGGGACTCCCCCGGACCACGAGATGGATCCTGGGGTCGAGCTCTTACCACTGAGCGAGCGCCCGTTCGACCCGGCGACCTACCGGCCGGCGATCCATATTCTGCCCCCCGACGGCCTGCGTCAGTTCCGGAGCTTCGAGAGGCATGTGGCGCCTGAGCTACTACTGCGCGAGCCTACCTCCCACCTTTCATTCGGCACTTCCGAGGTAACTCTTTGTCTTCTGCTTTACTTTCCGCAATGTAGGATACAAGACTGCCATAGTTAGTTGTATTCTCTAACTGCTGAAATCTGATATGCCGTAGACCGTAGTTGACTGTAAACATACATACAACTGATATCTGTTTGAGACTGACACATGCACACACACTGCACTAGCCCTGAATCACCCAAACACACGGCGCACACTGTATTTCACTGCACACACACTGGCACCCAGTATTTGTCTGAATCTATTGAATTTGCACATATGCTATATCTGCTCTGAAACACCCAAACACGCTGACACAGCACACGTATTTCACTGTAAGCACACCGGCACCCGGTATTTGCCTGAATCTGACAAATTTGCATACATGCCATATCCGTCTTTTCAAAACTGCATTTTGAATGTTGTCTTGCAATTGTCATTTTCTGTTTGCAGGAGGGTTCCCATACCATTCGCGGGTATGGGAATACTGGTGCTCGGGAGTGGTATGACGAGCTCCTTGATGCGGTCCAGCGCATCGTGGACCGAGCGGGCTTCGGCACCTTCTGCCGAGGGCTCTCTAGGCTCTCCACATGCAGGCCTCTTCTCGCCGCTTTGGCGGAGAGATGGTGGGACACCACCGATTCTTTCCACTTCTCTGCTGCAGGGGACATGACGATGACCCCTTATGACTTCTCGATGCTCACAGGCATCGGGGTAGGGGGTGATCCGATCCCTTTCGACACCGACATGGATGAGTGGACCGCCGCTCAGGTCCATCTACTGGGGGAGGCGCCACCGCTAGCTCGTCCAGGCTTCGTCCGATACTCCTGGTTCGAGGCACAGTTCAGGGTCCAGCCCGCATTGGGGGAGGAGACTCAGATGACCGAGGACGTGGAGAGGTATGCCCGCGGCTTCCTCATGTTCCTGTTCGGGACTACTATCTTCGCCGACCGGGCGAACACCGTGCCTCTCTGTCTCCTCAGCGCACTGGTGGACGTCCGGGACATCTTGCACTACGATTGGGGTGGCGCTGCTCTGGCCACCTTATACGGATATATGAGCTCGGCTTCTCGCGGTAGCGGCCAGCTGCTTGGAGGCTACTGGCGAGCTTGGGAGGTACATTCCTTCTCCGCTTTTTTTCATTCCTGTCTCGTACTTTCTGTACTCAGTACACTGCATACACTGCGGTCTGCTTTACACTCACTGTATACTGTACACACGGCACACACATACATTCTGCTTTACACTGACTGTACACTGCTCACACTGTACACTGTACACAATACACTGCACAACACACGGCTCTGCCATTTCTGCTTCATTCTGCTTTACCCGATAGTCATACTGACATCTGTTTTGCAGCTGTGGGTTTACGCCTACTTCCCTAGGCTTGCACCTGTGCCAGTCGCGGAGCCTCCTCCGGCTGTCCCGTTCTCGAGTCGTTTTGACGGGAGATGCACCCGGCGACCACGGGAGACGTTCGGCTTCTTCCGCCGATACTTCGACACCACCCCCACAGAGGTATGCTTTACTTTCAGTTCGTTTAGCTTCGCTTTCCCACTGCATATTTCAATAACAGTAGATAACAAACTGTCTGTCATTTTCAGATCACATGGCGGCCATGGGCTTCGCTGCCGTCGGTGATGCGGGGTCGGTTCCCTGGTGCTGAGGAGACCTCGCGTTTCCGGATCTTGCTAGAGGGTCCGGTCTGTCGGGCTTGGTACCTGGGGGAGCGTTTTCTACGCCAGACCCGCGGGTTACCTGAGCAGATAGTCCCGGCTCACCCTCCTGCAGAGATGAGGGAGACTGAGGGGCTTACCCCTGAGCAGCTGGATGATTACTCCATCGGCTGGGAGGAGGCCGGCTTCCGAGGCACCGGCGACTATCAGGAGTACGTGCGGACGTACCTGATGCGTCCTTTGAGCGGTCGTCGAGCAGAGGGGGCCAGGCCTGTGGCATCGGCGGCTGGGGCCGGAGCAGGAGCAGGGGCCGGATCTTCGAGGAGGGCCCGGGTCCGTGGTAGGGGTAGAGTGCAGGGAGGACGGGGAGCTGGCTGGCCTGCCCTGCCTGCTGTACTGACTTTCCAGGGGCAGGGTGGGTCGACTTATCAGATCCCCTTCGCCCCTCCACCGGCTGGTCACGAGCTCATTGATGTCCCCGACTTACCGCCGGTATGTTCTACTGCATTTTGTACAGTTATTTATTTCTGTTTACTTGATATTCCATAGAATATTGATGCATCTGATACTTTTGCAGGCTTCTTCTGAGTACACCCGTCAGTCATTGGCGATGAACGCCTCGATGATGGGGATGCTCCAGCGGACATTTGACCTTCTAGCCGTCTACAGCATACCGGTATGTCCTTCTGACACTGGCCTCAAACCATTCATTCACTGCTTTACATAATCTGATGCACGGCACAACACCTGATACACTGATCCCACAGTATTTGATACACTGCATACACTGCATTCTGCACCGTACCCTACACTGATAAACTGCTCACGGCATTCATACACTGTACTCACACACTGCATTCTGCATTGATAAACTGCTCACGGCATTCATGCACTGTACTTACACACTGCATTCTGCACCTTTAAACTGTTCACAGTGTACTGATGCATTTCCCTTTTTGTGTACTTTTTCAGCCTCCTTTCCAGATTCCCATGGCAGGAGGTGCTCCAGCTAGACCTGCTGTCCCTGCTCGGGGGAGAGATGGGGAGGGCCGGATATTTCCCCGTACCAGGGGGGGCGTACTCACGTCAGGAGTAGCTCGCGAGCTCCAATCCCAGACGATGACGACGACGAGGAGTCAGAGGCGGAGGCAGAGTCATCGGAGGAGGAGACCGGAGACGGTTCTAGCTCGGGCTCTGACGACGACGCTGATGATGCTCCTGGACCTTCGTCCAGGAAGAGGACCAGGACGGACTGACAGCCCTTGGAGTGCTTGACACAGATGCAGATTTTGGCTATCTTTTCTTTCTTTCTTGTACTTTTCTTTTTGGTTGGTAGATAGATTACCTTGTACTGCCGTAGGCAGATTTTTGTTTCCAAAACTTGTACGTTTGAAAAGATAATGAAATGAAACGGACTTTTTATCTGAAAAAGTGTTTACATTTGCACATTTCATGCATTGCATCGCATCTCATCATGTTACACCTCAATGTAAACGAAATTGATTGGTTATCTGAAAATTGAACACTTGCACTGTAATAATCAGATAACTAAACAGCCAACAGCAAAATAACCCAAGCAACCCACTGCCTGATTCTGGACACACAGCCCTTGCTCTACTTGGGATTAATCTGTATACAGCCCTTAGCACAGCATTTGGTTCATCCTGCACACGGCAATTCTAAACAAAACAGCCCAATCTGACAAGACGGACCTCAAAGATGGAACCGGTTGGAGTCGAAATGCGTTCAAATGTAGAGAATGGCACAGCATTCTGAGCATAAGCGATTTTTTTTGAAATCGAATGAGGGTTTTTCAAACCGGGATATCGAGCCTACCACTGAACACAGCGGGGAGGACTCAAACAAAGAGGTACACGACCTAAACACAACGAGACACGCTCGGAAAAGACCAAAGACAAAGGTTGAGGTAAACAAAACCAAAGACACGACATACAGACGCGTAAACGAAGATGGGGGACCTCAGATCACGAGGAGCCAGTTTCTCTGGGTATTATTTCCCACCCTTTCTGATTTGTGATTCTCACATCACTCGGCTCTCGAGCTCGGATTTTTTTCTCAAAAACCCATTTCCTCACTTTTCTCTCAACTTACACCTCTCTATTCTTCAATCTCTCATTTTTCATCCCTCCCCAGGGTGATTAATGGATAAATAGAAAGGTGTGGGTTCATGCCCGATGCCGTTAGCTTACAGCTATTTCTTCTGGTGGGCAGCGTGCTCTTCTGGCAAGTACGTCGATGACGGGGGAAAGACAGAACGTCTGGCTCAACTGTGCCCCTAGTTCATCATTTTAACCATTTTTTCGTTTTTGCCTTCTACTAAAACGGTTTTGATCAAAATGAGAGTCGGATTAACGTACTTGTTCAATTTTTGATTTGAAAACCGTGCAAGTCAGGCATGTAAGCACTGAAAATTTTCCTTTTTGGGTCCAAGACAATGGTCCGGTTTTGGAAAATGAAATAGTTTTCAAGAAAATAGTCAGCCTCAGTAAAAATTTTCAAAAACTATTTTTCAAACAACTGATGCTTAACAAGCATGGAACTTACTCTTCGAGATGCGCAACCTCGGATCGGAGGCAATGGCAAATTGCCCCTGGTTTGAAGGGGGGTGGAAGGCAACGGAAAGTTGCCCCTAGTTTGAATGGCGTCTCACGACGGCTCGTGGCAACGGAAAGTTGCCCCTTGTTTGGGATGGTGCCGCAGCAATCCGCAGACAGTCTTCATTGGCGGTGGTCGAGCTCTTAGACACAGAGATGACGAAGACAGTCACAACACATATATGGACACAATCACCTTGAAGGGTGTTGGTCACTGGACTTTGGGGATGAAATCGAAACCATTGCATGGACTGAGACGCTTATGAAAGCGTTGGGGGCTGGACTTCATGATGAAGTTGCCTACGTATCCCAAACATGGGAATCAAGCCTTACGTACTTCCGGTTAAGGTCCACTCGGGTATTTTAACCTTCACTTTGTTTGGCTCTTATTTTTGCCAAGGCGCCCAATGCGGGTTTTCGACCTTGCAAGCTTCTTTTCATTTTCTATTTTTTTTCTTTTTCATTCTTTTTTCAATTTTCTTTTTTCTTTCTCTTTTTTTTCTTTTCTTTTCTTCTTTCTTTTTGTATTTTTCTCTTGCTCTAACTTTTGCCTGGGCCGCCCTTCCGGGTTTTCGGCCCAGCGAGCCTCTCAAAGGGTAAAAGTGTAGCAAGTCCATGCCAAATGGTTTTTTTGGAATTGAAGCCCCTCTGTGTCTAGGAGAACGGCTGTTGCACTGATTTGCGGAGAATCCATCCTGGTTGCTGTACGAGCTTCTTCCGACGAGATCTACTCCTTCTGATTTGGCTTTGATGCTTCTTGATCGAAGGCTGTTTCGAAACTGGCCACACGGGCCTCCATGGCGTTTGTCCGTTGAACTTTCTGAGGGTTCTGAACGGGTTCAAACTCGGAAAACAAATAGGTTGAATCTTGAGGCTGAGAGCGATCCTAGGCTGCACAATCTCAAGAGCGATTCCACACAGGTCTTCGCAGGGCCGCGTAAAACATTTGCTTTTGAAAGTTTTTTAAGAAGGCGACGAATCGCTCGCGCCAAAGATAGTGTGGAACCAATCTGGATCAGGCCAGGATCCTTCTCAGTACTCACGCCGACAAGCATGATTTCATTCATAAAAAGGCTTAGCACGCCTCTCTTTCTCTCAAAATGATCAAAATTTTACAAAACCCGAGGAATTCCTTCCTCTTCGTTTTCATCACCGCAGTGTTCAAAAGTTTTGTTTTTTGAAAAACTTAGGTTAATGCAATGAGTTTGGCGTGCAGGAGAGCAGGCGAGATGTACTGTCAGCCCAATCAAATTCTCTGGTCCTTATGCTGAAAGCAAGCATGAAGGTTGAGATAGCAACAGCTGTTTCAATCGGCATCTGTTGGTGCAACTGGCCCCTCGGCAGAAACAGACTCAAGACAAAAACAGATAATAATTACAAAACAAAATGGTGTTCGGGACAACAACCCCAGAATCACCAGGTGTTATATACAACGGGGACTGACTCGATACTGACTCAAAACAAAAGACTGACTCGATATCCAAGCCAAGATTTACAAAACTCGGTTTCACCGATGCTCAAAAATGCGTGCCAGACGCTTCATCCAAAATGTACCAAATGTTGCCCGCAGGCGGTCCACTTTACATACTCGCAGTATCTGAGCCCTCGAAATCCAACAACTGAGTGGTGACGGGCTTGCCTGAGGTGGGTGGTAGGATAACCTTGTTATCAATCAAATCCTGCACTTCATGACGAATGCGGGAACATCCATCGGTGCTGTGACCGGACTGTTGATGGTACGCGCAGTACAAGGTAGCATCATGGGTGGCGGGGAGATTCTTCGGGAGTGGTCGGGGCTCCAAAGGCTTAAGATGCCCATTCTTCGCCAATATCAGCAATGCCCTAAACAAAGGCATGTGGAGGTCGTGAAAGACCCTGCGCCCTCGAGGCAGGTACTTTGTATTTTGAGGATTCTTGCCAGATGCGCTGGCGAAAGGATCAGCTGGCGCTGCCTTGGCCTTTTGAACCTTCCCCGGTGCAGGGTTGGGAACTACAGGAATTGTCGGGGCATGACGGGGCCCATCCCGATTTTCTGTCTGGCTTGAACTGCCCTTGATTGGAGTGGGGAAAGCATCTTCCACAGCTTTGGTCACTATTGCAGATGTTTACTGCTTGTTCATCCCTCTGGCCTTCAAAGCCTCGACTGCCCACAGCAGTTGCTCAATGGGGTCGGCATCTATCTTTGCCTTGTCTTTTCCCCTGGCCTCAGCCTGATCAAGGGTCTGGGTTGGTGTTGACATGTCGTGGCTATAGCCGGAAGCCACCTCTGGCTGGCTGAGCTCTATCACAATCCGCCCCAGTAGCGGGGGCTCCTGTGGTACAAAATTCCCGGCATACGGTGCCGCTGGCGGTGAAGCCGACATTCCATAGGCGAGGTCTGCCACAGACCTTTGGAGATCGCCTATCATCCCCATCAATTCGAAGGTGGTGGGCTCACGAGCCTGGTATAACTGGGGAGTCCAGACCGGGTGTACAACGGGCATCCTGGGCGGGTGTGACATACTGATGCTGGCTTCACTATGCGGAGCGGTCCCTTGCTCCAATGCAGCCGTCATAACCACAATTTCTTCTGAACTTTGTGCCGCCATAAATTCTGCCTCAGCAAAAGGGAGACACTGGTTATTCTGTATCAACTCTGCAACTCTCTGAACTGAAAGAAAAACAGACAGCATTTCAGCCCAAACTGATCAATCACGGGTGTAGCCAAACAACTGTACCCTCCCGCTGATCACTGTTCCCAGAAGTCACTGTTCCCGAAAGCTGAACCAATACCCGCGGATAACTGATTCTTACAACTGATACTGATATTGGTGTCCCCAGGTTTGATACTCAAACTTGCAAACTGACATGTGCGTTCCCTGTAGAGCAACACTCTAAAAGCACATAGCAAGTAAAAGAGAACAAAACACCCCTATGTTGGGGTAGGGTTTCCCTGTCCTATTTTGTCAGGAGCTAGGGTTTCACTACGCACACAGCGGTTTTCAAACAACCTAGCATTGGCCAAGCAACCTGTCCTAACTTGGAATGGTCACTATGGATCCGAATATGCACTAGGTCGAATGGTCAAAAAGGGTGCCCCGGTAAACCGGGGTTTGTGTTCCCACACTGTCAGAGCCCATAGCCGGTCAGCCTTATGGACATGCCTTGACAAGACAAGCCTCCGGCAAACCGTTCAGGAATGGCAGATGGCAAACACTGTGTTCCTAGGCGCACCAATGCACATGCAATGCAAAGAAACACATAAATGAGATCAAAACAGGATATCACGAGTTCGAGTCAAACTCTCTAAAAATCCCCAGCAGAGTCGCCAGAAACTGTAACAGCGCCCGCGTGGGACCTCGTGCTACAGTTCGGACTCGATTTGTGTCACGGTTCTTAATCTGAACCAAAGAGTCCAAATCTGGCAAATCGTTTTGAGAAACAGATTTTTGAAAAAGTAGTGCCAAACATGGACTGCTTTGCCAGATACAGAGTCGCCACCTAAATATTTTATTAAAGGGGAATTTAGGAAACCCTGACTCGGTGCCGAAGGCCACATGTCCGTCATCACCGGAGTTGTCTCGGCTCGGGAGCTTGGGTACAATCGGGGAAGGTCAGCTATGAGCACCCCCTTTCGCCCGGTCCGAAGACCGGCCTCTACTAACCGTGATATCCGTTTTTGAAAACTTTATGTGTTCTTAAACCAATTGTTAGCCTAGAATTACTATGTTATGCGCACAGCAAACAAGTATAGACTAGATTGCCTAATTTGGGAATAAACATTGCATATCCGTTCGGTTTGAAAATGCTTTGGAATTTGCTACTCGCAAGTAGGCTAAAATACGGATTTCAACGAGTTTTTCCAACTCAAACAATCCAACCTTCACCCACAGGCATCCAAAACAGTTTAACACATAAGCATCTAGCCACATGTTAAGCATGCTGTCATGGTAACATTCACACTCATGCGATATGCTAAAGCGGAAATACTTACATAGTACTCCGTGCCAAAACAGTAAACTAGTTAGCAAACATGCATGTCCTAGTTCATATGAAGTGCCTAATGGATCGCATACAAAATGTCGCTAAAATAGGCTCGGCTAATCCTAGACATGTCATGTGAAAATGCACAATTAACACATATTCAATTCGGAATTGAAGTACTGATGCAGTTAGCGTGATGTACCGAGCCTAATGCATGCAATACAAATGCATGGATGCACACATGCATAGCATAAGGTATGCTAAATTAAACGTGCCCTAATCTACCATCGTAAGCAGGTAAATAAAAGGGAAGAAAGACGTGAGGTTGGAAGACATACACACACTCACGCACACTTATTACAGATTTGCCCTCGCTCGGAGGGACCGAATAAATATTACAAATTAATTAACTACGCGAGCTAATTAAATATTACAAATTAATTAACAAATTAATTATTCTAAGAAAACAGTAAAACGTCTCGAGAAGCGCGCCACCATGCGCAAGCTGCCTCTGTTTTCCTTCCTTTCCTCCTCTGGAGGTTGTCAAAACCTCAGGACTACATCCTTGGACAGAGGGGATCATCACCGGCTAGATGAAATGTCCACCGGCAGTGTTGTATGGCCATCGGCACAAAGTTGAAGCTGTCGGCAGAGAAAATAGTGCCGGTCGGCACATTACACTGCCGGTCGGCAGAGTATTCCTGCAGAACCTGCAACTCACAGCAACAGAGGGCAAAACAAGGCATGGTAGCACATTTCAAGGCATGTATGCACCAACCATGTCTCTTATCATTGTAATGACTCAAAGGGACATGTGCCTCGGTTCTCGGACCACCAATCACGCATTTCCATGCATGATGGCCCAAGGAACCAAGTATGCAGCTTTGATTTCAAATGCATGCAAACCAATCAAACAAATTAGGCCCTATTCCTATCACCAATTCAAGGAACAAGGCATGCATGCAAAATGCAATGCAACCTAGGCATACAAGCTAGGAATGCAACATGGCATAGCAATTAACTCATGCAAGCATACAAGCATGCATATGGCAATGCAAACTAATACTAAGATGGTCTTATACATGAATTAGGCAGCTCTAATAAGACCTAAAACAGTAGCCATAGTGACCAAAACAAGAAGCCAAAACACATGCACACATACACATGATGGAAGGCCTACACTTGGGCACAATTTAAACAACCCTCAAGCACACTTGAAAGGGATAAACAAGAGCAATTAGCATGCAACATAAGCATTGAAATCATGTTAGGATGGTGCCAAACCAAGCAACAAAATCAAGCCAAAACATGCAACGAATAGTCCAAGTGTTCAAAGCAAATCAATAAGGCATTGAACTACACTTAACATGACCAAACATGGCATGCATTAAACAACTAAAAACAGATTTTTAGCATGTTAAAACAAGGCCAAAGGACTCCTTAGATGGCATCTAAGTGACCCAAATTCAAAGGCATGCAAAGGCATCAAAACATGGAGCACGCAACACATGCTTATGAGGCATTAAAGATGCATGCAAGGCAACCAAGCAAGCATGGAAATGGGACTGAAATAACATATAGAGTGACCCCAAATCACCAAAACAATGCAAAGATGGCATGCTACACATGCACATACTCAAGGCCAACAAGCCCAAATACAAATGAGCTATATAATGCATGCAAAAATCAACCCAAACGACTATGGACAGAGCTAAAACATGGCAAAATAAGCACATAAACTTCACAAATGCAAGCCTAAAACATGCTCCAACAAGGCTAACAACCTAGAACATGTTAAGGCACAAATAAGGCATTACATGGCAACTATGCTAAACATGCATGAAGTTCCAAAACCAACTTGAAATCATGTTATATCATGGATATATAAGCATGAAAAACAAACCAAACATGCTCAACACACACTCAAGCATAGGCTCCCTTAAGAGGCCAAAATGTGTCCTTTTCAAGGACAACACGGAGAGGGGGTGGCCCTCTCCTTCTTGGGACTTCAAAGCATCATCTTCACCACTGAAATCCCTCAAGATTTCAGTGGTGAAGAGACCTCAACACCAAAATCCCGGAGCTAATACAAAATGGTCCAAAATGAGGCCTTTTGAGGCCTAAGGGTGGTCAACAACCCTCAAACAACAAAACACTCTTAATAAACAATAAAGAGGGCTTAAAAATAGAACTTTTTTATGTTATACAATAAGCACAAAAACAGCTCTAAGACAAGTGGAAAATCAATGCAAAAATGGGGGAAAAGGGGACTAGTTTCTCACCCTTGTAGTCCTCTTCACAAATGATGCTCCAATGGCCTCCTTGAGCTTGAATCCAAGACCAAAACTTCAAAACACACTCTTTAGAACCTCAGCTCCAAGAGGAAGGTGAAACACTAGGTGTTTGTGTGCAATAGTAAGACACAAAACACCTAGTGTGCAAAATGAGAGGAAAAGAGAGATAGGTTGTGTATGTCTAACCCTAACCCTAGAAAACCAGAGCTCTCCTCTGTATTTTCTCTCTCAAAAATGTCTAAAGCCTCCCCTTCATGCCTTAGAGAGAGCTTCTCTCTATATGCCTCTTGTAAAGCTTACAAGACAAGCTTTGCAAGAGGGAGATCCCTCCATACACGTGTATGGAGGGGAGCAAAAGCTATACAGCTGTCCAAAAATATCTGCAAAAGCAGATGAACAGCAATCGGCCGGCAAAAAATGCCATCTTGGCCAAACAAAGTGCCGACCGGCACAAAAAAGTGCTGACCGACAACAAAAAGTGCCGGCCGGCAAACTACATTGCCGGTGGCAGCAAACACCAGCCGGTGGCCTCTAGCCACTGCCGGTGGTGGGTGGGGATGGTCTACAAGCCCCACCCTGCCTCTCAAAGGCAAGATGCAAGTGTTTGGTGCAAAACCAGACACTAAACGGTTGAGTTCGGGGATCCTGAGGCAAGGCGCGCGAGCCGAGACCTCCGGGAACTCCAAATGAACACAAACATGGATAATCACCGAGTGTTCAAACGGTGACGTCCAAGTCTTGAGGACGGTCAAAAATGGGGTGTCTACAGCTTGCCTTGGGTTTTTGGCTTTGTTTGCATGCCTTGTTTGTCTTGTTTAATTGGCTTAGCACCCTTTGTAACATGATTTTCAATGCTTACCTTGCATGCCATTAGTCCATGTTATGCCTCTTTCAAGTGTGCTTGAGAGTTGCCTTTTTATGCTTAAGTGTTGGTCCTTGTGTGCATGCATGTTTGCATGTCATTTAGCCCTCATTTCATAGCACTTTGGCCACTATTTTTGGGCCTAATTAGAGCTGCCCAAATCACGTTTAAGTCCATCTCTTTGTTTGCTGCATGTACTCCTTGTATGTTGTAGCATATTGGTGAGTTGTTGCACAATTGAACTTGCATGATTGAATGAAGTCACATGTTTGTTTACATGCTTAAACACCCACATTGTGCCTTGCATTCTTGTTGGCTACATTGTCTCATGCCTTGCATGCTTATTTGCTTGTTTGCATGGTTTGTGTACCTAGTGTACATCACTTACTTGTATGCTCATGTTGCATGCTAGCTCACATGATTAGGATTGCATTGCATTGGCATGCATGCTCTACCTCTTGACCAAGTCATGATGGAGGTCGAGTCCCTTTGGTTTGTTGGTTTGCATTGCATTTGACATCAAAGTGTGCACCCTTGGTCCCTTGGGCCATCACACATGGAAATGCGCGATTGGTGGTCCGAGAACCAAGGAGCATGTCCCTTTGACTCACTCACATGATAAGAGACATGATTGGTGCATATATGCCTTGAATCGCATTGCCATGCCCTGCCTTGCCCTCTGTTGCTATCAATTGCAGGTTCTGCAGGAACTCTCTGCCGACCGGCAGTGCTAAGTGCCGACCGGCAATCCTCCCTCTGCCGATAGCTTCACCAATGGCCGGTGGCCACATACCACTGCCGGTGGCAATCCTATTCAGCCGTTGGTGTCCCCCAATGTCCAGGGAAGCATTCCTGAGACTTTGGAAGTCTCCAGAGGAGTACATCAAGGAAAACAGAGGCAGCCTAGGCATGGCAGTGCACTTCCGAGCAGGACCGAGCACGCATTGCATCGAGCTCCCTTCTCGAGGCGGTTTACTGTTTTTCCTAGCTTAGTTAGTTTGTTAACTAATTAGGTAATTTGTAATAATTAATTAGCTCGCGAGTTAGTTAATTTGTAATATTTATTTGGCCCCTCCAAGCGAGGGCGAATCTGTAATAAGTGTGGGTGCATGCGTGTGTGTGCATGTCTTCCAATCCCCACTTCTTTCTTCCCTTTTACTTACCTGCTTTGATGGTTAGTAATAGTTCATGTTTAAATTAGCATACCTCATGCTATGCACGTGTGCATCCATACATTCGTCTTGCATGCACCGGGCTCGGTACATCATGCTAATTGCATTTGTACTTCAATTCCAAATTGAATACGTGCATCAATTGACTGCATTTCATATGTCATGCTTAGGTTAGCCGAGCCTGTTCTAAGTACATCCTGTATGTGTTGCATTAGGCAATTTGACATGAACTAGGACCATGCATATTGGCTAACTAGTTTACTGTTTTGGCACGGAGCACGATGTAAGTATTTTTATGCTTTAGCATATCGCATGCGTGTGAATGCTATCATGACAGCATGTTTACCATGTGGCTAGATGCTTATGTGATAAACTGTTTGGATGCCTGTGGGTGAAGGTTGGATTGTCTGAGTTGGAAAAACTCGTTGAAATCCGTGTTTTAGCCTACTTGTGAGTAGCAAAATCCAAAGTGTTTTCCAAAACAAACGGATATGCAATGTTTATTTCCAAATTAGCCAATCTAGTCTATACTTGTGTGCTGTGCGCATAACGTAGTAATTCTAGGCTAATAAACGGGACAAGAACGCATAAAGTTTTCAAAGCTGGATATCACGGTTAGTAGAGGCCGATCTTCGGATCGGGCGAGAGGGGGTGCTCATAGCTGACCTTCCCCAATCGTACCCAAGCTCCCGAGCCGAGGCAACTTTGGCAATGACGGACACGTGGCCTTCGGCACCGAGTCAAGGTTTCCTAAATTCTCCCATTTTAAAATATTTAGGTGGCAACTCTGTATCTGGCAAAGCAGTCCATGTTTGGCACTACTTTTTCAAAAAAATCTGTTTCTCAAAACGATTTGCCGGATTTGGACTCTTTGGTTCAGATTAAGAACCGTGACAACAAATCGAGTCCGAACTGTGGCGAGGGCCCTACGCGAGCGCGTCTACAGCCACGTGTCCGTCATCACCAAAGTTGCCTCGGCTCGGGAACTTGGGTACGATTGGGGAAGGTCACTTCGTGAGCACTGCCGCTCGCCCGATCAAAGATCGGCCTCTACTAACCATGATATCGAGTTTTGAAAACATTATGTCCTCTTATTCCAGTTTATTAGCCTAGAATTACTATGTGATGCGCGCAGCATACAAGTATAGACTGGATCGTCTGAATTGGAACAACACATCTCATGTTTGTTTATTTTGAAAATGGTTTGATGGTGCTACCCGCAAGTAGGCTAAGACGTGGATTTGCCACCCTCGGGTGGGCTTAGAAAACATGATGGTTTGCCACTCTCAAGTGGGCTTAAAACTCACAGTCAATGCGTTATTCCAATTCAGATAATCCAATCTTCACCCACAAGCATTCAGGCAGGTATATCACATAAGCACATAGCCTCATGGTAAGCATGCTATCATGGCAGTCACTCACACACATGTAAGGATGCTAAAGTATAAACACTTACCGAGTACTCCAAGCCAAAACAGAAGCTATGTTAGAAATCCATGCATGATCCTAACTATGTTGAAATGCCTAATGCAACACATGCACGAATGCAACTACAATAGGCTCGGCTATTCTAAAGATAGCATGTGAAATGCTACAACTAACAAGTATTCAACACGGAATTGAAATACAATGCAGTTAGTATGATGCACCGAGCCCGGTGCATGCAAGACAGATGAATGAATACAAATATGCTGTCATAAGTATGCTAATTGAAACATGCCCTAAACTAACCATCATAAGCTGGTAAATAAAAGGGAGAAAGACGTGGGGTTGGAAGCCATACATCACACACACGCACACTTATTACAACAATTGGCCCTCTCTCGGAGGGTCTGAAAGAATATTACACAACCAAAATAAATAACGAATTATTACACAATACTAATTACTTAACAAATGAATTAGGTAAGCAAAGTAAACTAGCATGCTATGCTACCTGCAATGGACTGCCTCAGCTCTGTTCCGAATGGTGAAGGATGCATGCATACTCGGGTCGCCTTGTCGGGAAATTCCATCGTGATGCCTCGTCTCGCCTTTGTGTGCAATTGATTTCAGAAACTTGCAAGAAGCTCCAAGAGGCTGAAACTCCACTCTGGGAAGTTGTGGGAGGGCTGCCGACCAGCCAATGACATGGGAGACCACTACCGACCACCCCTTTGTGGTGGAGACCAAAAAGGGTGGTCGGCCTGCCAGAAAACCTGGTCGGCCGACCACTTTCTGCCCCTGGATTTTGGTTTTCTGCAACACAAAGCAATAGGGAAGCATGGCAAGGTATTTTCAACAAGTGTGGGCTCGACCACTCTCCCTGTCATAGCATAGGCTCTAGGGAGTGTAACCCACGATCCTCGGACCACCAATCACGCATCCCGATGCATGATGGCCGAGGAGTCGGATTGCACGACTTGATGTGACATGAATGCACAAATAAGCATCTAAAGCCAACAACTCTATCATGGATAGTCAAGAGTGTCGGCGACCGGAAATTGAGACACGTTTCGTCACTTTGAGTACGAAACGCCCCTCGTTTCCCGTGTTTGGACTAACCCTACTCCAAACACAATGCAATGAGATGGCATACACAATGCGACTAACATGCAACCCTAAATGCAATGCAACCTAATCATGCTGGCATGTGAGGGATGATATGCACACATGCAACCTAGCATACGCAATGCTATGGACTAAAATGGCATACACAATGCACATGAGCTATATGGCATACACAATGCACACATATGAAGATGGACATACACAAAGGCATAATCAAAGCATACACAATGCGATGGTCAAACATGTAACAACATGAACCAAATGGCATACACAATGCAAGGTGGACTTAAACCAATATGAGTGGACCTCAGCCACACTCAAATCAGTGGCCATATGATGGAAATGAGACAACCGAAATACATGCAAACATGCACGGATGCAAAGGACCGATCCTAAGGCACAACATGCAACTCTAACTAAGCATGGCAAAGGATGAAGTATGGCATGCAAACACACATTTTCCAACTCTAAAACATAATGTACAATGGTCCCGAATCATGCAAACACTTCACACGATGCATGTTAAATGGCCCAAATACCGAAACTAGTAAAGTGCGTTACACTAGAGGTACACAAAGTAATGCACAAATGGAAAAACCAACCCCAAACAGTCCCTAGGTAGGTCCAAGACAGTGGGAAATTGGTCTAAAATGATGACTCAACATGCAAAGAAACGAAGCTCATGCAATGGTCCGAAAACGAGGCATTTATGCACAACTCTCAAACGCATTTAAAGAGGGGAAAACATGACAATATGGCATGCATGTAAGCTCTGAAATATGATGTGCAATGGCCTCAAAACATGAAAACACCTCAGCATATGCATGTAATAGACCTCGAAACTCAAAGCTAAGCATGGATATTGAACTATAAGCATGCAAAATAAGCATCATTCGATCATGAGACGCAAAAATAGAGCTGAGGTAGTCCAAAATATGCACAAAATCAGTTTAAGGCATGGCCAAAAAGTGTTAACATGAAGGGCCAAAACAACATGCAACATAGGCTAGTAAGCATGGTTTACACTACATGTATATGAAGCACATGAGGGGCCACCAAACCAGCCAAAAAAGAAATATGGCATGCCAAAATATGACCAAAAACCCACTGAAACTCAGTCAACACGTGTTAGAATGAAGTGTTCCTTTGAAAGGCCAATGAGAGGGTTGTTCTACACATGTATGATGGACACACAAAATGGCAAAACTACCTCTGGAAAGAGGTTATGAGGGCCCTAAAACTCACTGAAAAGGGCTTGAAATGAGTCCAAGAAGCATGCAAGTGAAGGCCCCTTTGGAAGGCCTTGAAGAGGATTACTCTACACATGCATAATAGACATTCAGCATGGCAAAAAGGGCTCTGGATAGAGCCTATGCAGGTCACAAAACTCACAAAAAGTGGCCTAAAACATGGCTTTGAAACATGCAAATAGGGGCTCCTTTGTAAGGCCAACAAAGTTAGTAAACAAAACAAGGGGTGAGAGGGTCACCCCTCTCTAATTTTGAGGCTCAAAAATACATGTTAGCCACTGAAAATCGGCTGGATTTCAGTGGCTAAAAGGCCAAACCAAGGCCAACACAAATGCTCTAATGCATAGCTCAAAACAAGAGGAAATGAAGCATGCAAGGGGGTAGATAACCCCCAATAGAAAAGTGGCCTTAAACAAATATGTTTAGAAGCTCAAAACAAGACTTTTTTCAGTTTATGACAAAACCTAAATATGCTTGCAAATAGAGCTAAACTATGAAGCAAAATAAGGCTACAAAGAGGGAAATAGAGACTTACCCTTGTAGAGAAGAAGGCTAGCAGCTTCTGGACCAATGTAGCAAGCTTTCAACCTTTGAAAAATCGGAAACTGGTCTCCAAACGGGAAAAATGGCCTACGACCACGAAACGTAACCTACGGCCACTAAGAGATGGTCTACGAGACCTCTCCCTCCCTTCAGGAAGAGAAAACAGGACTTGGTTCGCAAACCGAGGCAATGCACAAAAAGGTTCCGAAGCCCGGAGGCAAGGCTCTCAGCTGAGACTTCGCAACCTCAGAATGAGCACAATATGCAACATCACCGAGCGCTCAGTTGGTGACGTCTGAGTCTTAAGGTTGGTCAAAAATTGGGTGTCTACACTTAAGCCTATTAAATAAGAGTTACCACAACGGCAATCCAACCTAGTTAACTGGAGATCCTAAGATCTAGGTTCAAAGGGACAACCGAATTGTGTGTGACTCATAAGGATCACTGGGGAGTCAAATTCCTACCCATTCCTATGATGAAATAGTGATATCTGTAGCAGTTTAGGTTAAGTAATACTTTTAATGATTCTTATATATAGGAATATCTAGTGGAGTATTGCAGGATACTCTTCATAAGAATTACCTATATAAGTATGAATTGAGCCGGTTCTATGAGATTTGTGAAGGGTTACATTTCTCTAGAGCACTCATGAAAAACTAGGTTGTTCAGGGCCAAAATGAACACAATAGTGAGAACTAAAATGTGTCTAGTAATATACTGTGCGAGTTCTATTGTCTTGGTTTACACAAATTGCTGAACAGTTCAGGACATCATGTATAACAACCCCGACCTTTGATTAGCCACTAAACTATGATTAGGAATGTTTAATGAGTAATTAAGATGAAATTATGAATTTATTGCATGTAGTGCATTAATTGTGTTTGTATCTGTCTGTTGTAGAAATATCTATCTGCGTTTCCATTCTATCTTGCGAATTGAAGGCCTTATCGGCATCCGATCATGAAATTGACTTGATTTACGTGTTAGTTGGAATTTTTAGAACATTATGGTAGGCTTAATTGAAATTCAATTCGGAACGATTAAATTAGAATAATTAATGCCCATTTGATTACTTTAATTAATTACCACTAGGTAAGTCTATATAAGGCTCCTTATGTACTTCAACTTATTCCTTTCTTCATCCTTAAACCTAAACACATAACAAATGCGAGAGAGGAAGAGAGACCAAGAAGAAGAGTAAAGTCAAAAAGACTAAGAGAGAATTGCTATGGGTGATCAAGAATTGGTGATAGTGTGTTGAGCCTAGCTAGAATCTAAAGAGAATTGTGGACTTTAGGTAAGAGATTAACTCACACTTTATGAGTTTAAGTTACCTTATGCATTATTCAAAAAGAATTGAGGCTAAATGGTATAAATGAACATGATTCATGCATGCATGCCCATTTTCTCATGTTTTGAGTTTAATTCCAAGAAATTTTACATGCATGTATTCACTCTAGCATGGTTTTGACAACTGGTCTCATTTCATACCATTTGGCATCAATTAGTCATGTCTTCAAAGTGTAGAACATGAATTAACATATGCATGCTTTGAATACTTATTGTTTAAGATTGGTTTTGAAGAATTGACATGCTTTTGGGGCTTGATGTTGCGAATTGATCTTGAATTCACAAAGTTTTTCAAGTTTATACAAGTTTCCTTGAGTTTTTGGCCCAAAAGAACGTGAATTTTAGCATTGAGTTGAGTTTTGAAGCTTGGGAGAAAATATGGAAATTCCAGATTCTGCCTCTCCGCTCGAGCGACAGATCCTACGCTCGAGCGACCACTTTGTGCTTTGCACCTCCTCTCAAGCGACCAAAAGTTGGCTTGAGCATAAATTGCATTCTCCCAGAAGTTGACACATTTTGCAGACTGCTTGAGCGACAAGAGTTTCACTCGAGTGAAGACCTCATTCTCACGCTCGAGCAACCAATACTTTTGCAAAGTTTACAGACCACTCGAGCAAAGAAAGTTGTGCTCGAGCAACCACTCATATTTTTGAACTGCCGCTCGAGCGAAGGAAGTTGCGCTCGAGCGGGGACCCTATTTTCAACAAATTTGCCTAAGTGTTGAACGGCATGTTTTGACATTCTCATTGCATCCTAGGCATTCCTAGGTCATGGTTAAGATATATTAATGGGAATAAGACGTAGTAACACACCAAGAACGAAATGAAATGAGTTAAGTACAATCCGAGTGTGTGTTTCAATTGTGTATCTGTTATATTTGTGTAGGTCACACGCCGTAAGCTGTTAATCCATTGGTTGCTGTCAAGCTATCTGTGCAACAATTTGTGAGTAATAATTTAGTAAAGTTATGTTTGATATGAAAGTACTTTCTGAACATTATGTTATGATATGAATTGTTTGTGAATGATACAAAGGGCTATTTTATGATTACATGAATGATGATCCATATCTTTGAAATATATTTGTGGTATCCTTAGCAGAGGCCATCGCCCAGGGAACATAATACTGTGGCTTATGGTTATAAGGCCCTCATTTGGGGAAAACAATACCGTGGCCCAGGCCTCTGCCTGGGGAAAACAATACTGCGACCCATATATGAGATATGTTACCTGGTACTGGAGGTTCCATTATGGAACTTGATATGCTTGACCAGACATGACATGTTAATGCTAATGGATGCACCACACATGATTTGAATACGAATAAGAACATAACTCTATTTTTTATATGACTATGCTTATCTCTCTAATTGATAGAATACGAAACTAGACATCATTCATTAAAATTTTTACTCTGTTATTATTCACTGAGCTTCGCTCACTATTTATATTATGTATGTAGGCGACCAGACGCGTGACTAGGCTTAGAGTTGATGACCTGGAGTTCCTGTTTTGTCGGCCAATCATTGTGCCCCCCGAGGAGGTTCCAGAAAGAGTTCAACGGTCGAGTTTTGTAAACCATGACATAAACTTGAGACTTTTGTTATTTTGTGACCAGTTCTTTTGTTCTATATTATGTATAATGATACAGATGAATGATTGTCAATGACGTCATATATGTATATATATATAAACAAGGTTTTAAATTATCTATCCCATGTATGTCTACACAGCTCTATGAATAATGTATGTTTTTGTATTTGCTTCTGCAGCCCGTGATTATGTGTCAATTGTTCAAAGGTCTTTGGTAATCCAAGGATTATTGGCTAGTTACGATGCTGAACTTTCAGGGGCTGGTTTGGGTCGTGACATCATGTTCACCAGTTAGCTAATAAATCCAATAGTGTCTCACAAGGGAAAGTTCAAAGCCAAAAGCTACCTATCTTTTACAGAATATCTTCGATTGTACTCTCTGTAATAAGATTATGTAGTTGCATTTTCTCTCCGTCAAATTCTATTTATGTAGGAGATTGTTGGAATTTATAGGTTTTATAAGCTTATTTTAGACCAACTTTGAGCCGAAATTTGAGTGGGGCCCACACGTCTTTTGGGGTGGGTCCAAAGAGGTGACATGTTCCTTGCTGCATAGCAAGTCACACGCTAAAAACGGAACGTCAAAACCATTTATGAGTGAATGAGAAGTTGACGTCATTTTTTGGGTTCGTTGGAATGGAAAATTAAAGAGTCAAATGTGGGTTACTTGAAATGGTTGCCCCACATTGAAGCTTTAAGAGAGCTTATGTGAGTATATAAGCTCTAGGTGGACAAACTTGGGTTGGACCCCAAGGGACACCCCAAGTTTGTAGAAGAAAAAAGTTATGGACAAAGTGAGCTTTGGCTCAAACCATTACATACGCACACGTGCCTGTAACGCCCTCAAAATAAACCATTGATCATACATTCAAGACATCCATAAACTGAAGAGAATAAAGCATAATTCTATTTATCAGAGTATTCTTACAAGAAATATTACATGTTGACAACAAAAGTAAATGCCCTATAGGCTTATATCTTTCCAAGTCAACACTTGGGTTCAACAAAATAGAGTCTAACTCTTTACACGAAATAAGCCCTTGGCTTGATATATATGAAATACACAAAATAATCACAAAAAGGAAGCCTTCAGCTTCTACAACCTCCCAAGCTACATTCTTGGAGGCGGTATATCACCTGTACCTGAAAATGATGTCCCATATAGGGTGAGCCAACGCTCAGTAGAGATATGCTAAACATAATATGAGCAATAACTAAAACATTAGCATTTGATAAATGTTTAACTCATACAAACCCACGCACAACACAATCTAATTCCATGACAAATATGCCCATATTCATTTTACTTTCCTTTACTTAACCAATTTTTAATTCATAACCATGGCTCAGAACCTGGCCAAACAATTAAATGAGATTACGACTCATATCAAAACACTTCCATACTTCACAATAGATACACATATTTGCTGTATCAATGTCATATTAAAACACTTCCATACTTCACAAATGATACACAGATTTGCTGTATCAATGTCATATTAAAACACTTCCATATTTTACAAATGATACACAGATTTGCTGTATCAATGGAGTCCATCCCCTATCTCCTCCCAAATAATATCCGGTTTAGGAGTCCATCCCCTATCTCCTCCCAAACCGTGGAGTACATCCCCTATCTCCTCTCATACAATGCAATGTATATAAACAATTATCATGTACACGATCAATTAATACACAGATTTGATGTATTATTCCAACCGTCATATTCGATGGCATATTCAACCGATTAGTCTTAATTTACATAATCATCATGCAGTGTCTACAACAATCAAGACTATCCTCCACCGATAGCCCAAAACAATTATTTCTAAACAGATAATAAATGCATCAACAGATAATTTATCAACAATTTCAAAAGTGAACGATTAATAAATCCGACTCCACCATTCCGTCTCATATTAAGCTAATTTCAACATTTCTAACTCAATTTCATATTCCCATAACATTCCCAAATTAATTATATAAATTAATTCATAACAAAAATTAGGGTTTTTCTCATTCCTTCTCAATATTGACCAAAAGGCTCAAATATCAACAACAAACAACATTAACCTCATTTGAGACCCAAAATACACATGTATTGGCCCAAAGAACAAAACCCCTCTTTATACAATTGAAACCCTAACACCCAAAATTACCCAACTTCAACATTATAACAAAATGACCAAAAGTTTATGTCAAAGACCATAAATATGAGTAGCTATCCCTACCTCAAAAGATGAGACCAAATAGAGAAGATGAAGAATTTCGAAATGCTCCAAAACCCAAGATTTTCGGATGGAAATGTAGCCCAAGCCAAGCTCTACACTTTTTATAAAGACACTAAGGTAGAAGATTACTCAAACTAGATCAAACCCTAGAGAGAAGTTGGAGTTTAGAGTGAGGAGCTCTCCAATGGAAGTTTTGAAAAGTTAGAGAGAGAAAGAGTCAAAGAAAAGTTATCCAAAAAGTCACTTTTCGGACTGATATAAAAGTCGCCCCGCTCGAGTGTGGAACTCCCCGCTCGAGCGTCAGACACAGACTCATGCTCGAGCGTAAAAAGCGTCGTTCGAGCGTCGATTGCACACTTCCAAAAGTTTTGCAGTCGATGGTCCCCGCTCGAGCGTGAAAGTAGACGCTCGAACGTCTGATGACCTGCAAAACAAAAATACTGAGAGAAGAATAATCACGCTCGAGCGTCAAAAAGCCTGCTCGAGCGGAGAAACAACAACAAAAGGCCCGCTCGAGCGTCAAAATCCATGCTCGAGCGTGAAGGCCAAGATCTGGGCATCAACTTTTGGTTTTTAAACACAACCAACCTGTTCCTAACCTGCCCAACACAACCCAAGACTCACATATAAAGAGTAAAGGATAGAAATGAGAATATGACAACCACACACTCACAGAACTAAGTTCGGAATACAACAAACAAGGAAAGGGAAAACCGGGATCGCTATATGCCGCTGTCGCCGTCTAGCCAAGCCGTGCTGGGTCGGTTATGGGTTGGGTCCTAACATTAATTTTTTTGACAAAATTCTTGTGGGAAAATTTGAATTTTGCACCAAACAGTTTGAATTCAAATTTTTACTCCCAATTAGTGTGTCTTTTCCGAACTAGTCCGAAATTTCCAAGACTGTTCCCAGACAGATTGAAAATTGTCTCAACAGATTGCATCGGACAGATTCAATTCAAATTCTGCACCTGTTCAGTTTAATATCGACCTGTTCAGTTCAAATTTGAACCTATTCAGATCTGCCAAACAGTCACTAACTTTCCTATAGATTTTTCTTAATCAATTCTTTTCCCCTTTTTGCTTTATATTTGTATTATTTTTCATTTTAGTTTTTAAAGAAATTTCTGAGAGTATAGAACATAGATTCTGGTTTGTCGAAACAGATTATTTTTAGTGCTAATACAATTTGTGAAAGATTGTTGTATCTTGGGAGATAGACGTCATTATTCTGTAAGCACCTGAGCGGAGCGAATCTGTTTTAAGGATAGAGTGTCACACATTCGACTTGATCATTTTTGTTCTTAAGGTGTTTTGGGAAATAAATTCTATAAGTAATTTATTTTGGTTATTTGATTTGTTTCAAGTTATTTTCATTATACACAGAAGATTATTCCAACAAGTGTACATTACGAATAAGATAATTGGGCAGTGGACTAGTTGGTGGCTTGGACTCTAACTCATAAATGTGGTGTGCTTTCTTCTTGCATTGGCTGTAGTTTGTGGATCAATCTAGTCTGAGCAAGGCTCTTAATGCCTACAAGCCCTTCCAGGTCAAAGACTAAAATAACAAGCACTTCAAATAATACAATCTAATAAACTAGTATTATGGCTTCGTTTGGGATGTGGGTTGGTTTTTTGACTTTTTGACTATTTTAACCTAGGGTTAAAAAGTCTCGTTTAGGATGGACTTTTTGACTTTTTAACTTTTGTGAGAAAAAAAATGAAATGATTATGGTTTAGATGTGATAATGGCTATTTTGTCTTTTTGTGACTATTTTAACCCAAAAAGTTTATACCAAACGAGGGCTTAGAAATTTTTCTTCTAAAAACATGTTTCAAAACACAAACTAAACACACTCACAGTTTCTCAAAAAAAGATTTTGGGGAGAGAGTCTAGGGCCTTGTTTGGTTTGCTTTTGAAAGAGTAATTTTGGAGAAATTTTTTCAAAATTTTATTTGGTTTAGTGATTTTGGAAAAAAAAAATTTTAAATCACTTTATCTCTCCTACACATCAATCAATCACTTTTTCTCTCTCCTCGATCTTTCTCAGGCTTGGTTTGGGAAGTAGGTTGGCTTTTTAGTTTTTTTTGGCTATTTTAGCTTGAGGCTAAAAATCCTGATTTGGGAAAGACTTTTGACTTTTTTAGTTTTTTTTTACTTTTTTGTGAGAGAAAGAATGTAATGATTATGGATTGGATGTGATGTTTTGTCTTATTGGGCTAAAAAGGCTATTTTATTTTTTGTGACTATTTTAGCCCCAAACCCACCCAAACCCACTTCCTAAACAATGCCTCAATCAGTTTTTCTCTCACACACATCTACTCAATTATAACAAAATATCAAATTATTGCAAACTCCCATATTCCAAAACTATTTCTAAAATATACAACCAAACAAACCAAAAAAATTTCTGAACTCTCTCTCTCCTAATTTTTTTTTTTGAAAATTTATCTCCCAAAATCAAACCAAACACACCCTAGAAGTTTTAAAAAAGATTTCGGATGTGTTTAGTTTGGTTTTGAGAGATAAATTTTTAAAGAGTAATGCTAGAGATCCCAAATATTCTACCAAAAGTTTTACCAAATGTCTCACATGGGTGTGGGACCCACACAATGTGGGTCCCATGTGGGTCCCACACCCATGTGAGACATTTGGTAAAACTTTTGGTATAATTTTTGGAGCCTCTAGCATTTTTGATTTTTAAAAAAGATTTTGGAGAAAGAGTTTAGAAAATTTTTTGATTTGTTTGATTGTATATTTTGAAAATAGTTTTTGAGTATGGAAGTTTGGGATGATTTAGGGTTGGTTTGGGAAGTGAGTTGGCTTTTTGGCTTTTTTGACTTTTTTTGTGAGAGAAGAGTGTAATGATTATGGGTTGAATGTGATATTTTGTTTCTTGTGGCTAAAATAGCCTATTTTGTCTTTTTGTGGCTAAAATAGCCAAAAAAGCCCACAAAATCCCTTCTCAAACGGTGCCTAAGTAGTTGTTTTGGATGTTTTAAATAAGTGCACTTTTTGAATTTTTATGAAATATTAGTTGAGTTTGAAATGATATGGTAGAGAAGTGATATGACTTAAATAAGATGATAGGACTTTGATAGTGACTTTTTAGTTTTTTGACTTTTTTAAAATATGTCAAACAAGGCCTAAATTTTGTTATAATTAAATAAATGTATGTGGAAAAAAAAATGATTGAGAATAAAAAATAAAAAAAAAAATGATTGATTAATATACAAGAAAATAAGGATTCTAATTTTTTTTTTCTAAAATCACGAAACTAAACAAAATTTTAAAAAAAAATTCCCAAAATTTATTTCACAGAACAAACCAAACAAGCCTGCAGCTCTCTCTCTCTTCTCAGTATTTGTTCAATACTTTTGAGATTTTCGTCTCTTCTGGTTTTTTTCCTCATCTCTTTCATTGCTTTTTTTCCCCACTTACAGGCTTCTCTTTCCATCACATGTCTCTTGCGATGGTCGTCTCCTCTCATCAATCTCTCCTCTTTTGATTATCTTCAATTTTTTTGTCGAACTCATCACCGCCAGACACTCTTCATCATCAACGAACACAAGTAGAAGGCAGAGCATCAGATTTGTAACTATTTTGTAGAGGGAAGAAAATTATTTTGGTACGTCTCTCTTAGATCTGTTACTAATTTGGTTATTTTTTTTAAGATCGGTAACCATCGGGGTTGATTTTTTTCAGATCTGTAAATAGTTTGATAAGATCTCTTAGATTTGTAACTATTTTGACATATATTAGATCTATATGTTTTTATTTTTTTATTTTTTATTTTGAAATCATCATCCACTCCTACTGATGTGTTCTTCACTGCACCCTACCGATACCGACCGCCATCTTTGGATTCCAGAAATAGAGAAAGAGGGAGAGAAGAGGTAGGAAACATAAGAAAAAGATGGAGTGTTTACTGGTTGACTATTAACAGTGGGTCTTCAAATTTAAGAAAAAACTCAGAAATTTACCAGAATTTGAAATCATAGGTGAGATTTATTGCTCACAACAAAGATTAATCTTTTTTTTTCTTCCTTAAATTATTATTATTATTTTATTTTAACTCTCTACTGCGTTTCGTCCATATATTTTAAGATCAAAAGCCCATCAGATAGGAGTGCTTGCAAATAACGTTTTCTTACCTTTTGCAGAGTCACCCCGCTCACTCACTTATATTCCTCCCCACAAATCATTTGATCTTGGCTTCATCCATGACTTCTAAAAGAACCTTAGATCATTCTTCTTGTTTTCCAGCCCCCAAAAAGAGGAAAGGCTCCTCTTGTTTTGCTTCTTCATCTTCTTCAACACAACCTCGCTGGACCTATCACGTGTTCTTGAGTTTCAGCGGTGAAGATACTCGCAAAAACTTTACTGATCATCTCTACGAGGCCTTGGATCAAGCTGGAATTCACACCTTCAGGGATGATAAACTTCCAAGAGGACGTGAAATTTCTCCCGAGCTTCTCAAATCAATCGAAGGATCCAGGATCTCCATCGTTGTTTTCTCAAGAAACTATACTTCTTCCGGATGGTGCCTTGATGAGCTCGTGAAGATCATTGAATGCAAGGAAACAATTGGGCAATTAGTTCTCCCAATATTCTATGATGTTGATCCATCCGACTTATGCGACCGAAAACGGTGTTTTGGAGTAGCATTTAGAAGACATAAAAAGCGTTACGGGGATGAGATGGAGAAGGTGGAGGTTAGGAGAGTTGCCCTCTCTAAAGCTGGTAATATATCAGGCTGGGTTTTGAAAAATGTTGCTAATGGGTAATTTTTAACATCCTTTTAATTTTGCTGCTGCTGCTGCTATCAATTTTTAACTTTTAACTAGAAAATCCTATCCTTATTGTTTTTAATATTTTTAAAATATATATATATATATATATATCAAATATAGTTAGTTCACTTTGTAAGTTCAAGATGTTTTGAATTTTACATTTCTTAACTGCATATTTTGAGTGGGGTTTGTAAGGTTTTTGATTTCTGTAATATACAATAACTTTACTTTTAATTTGGATTGAAATTGACAGGCATGAAGCAGAGTTAATCCGACAAGTTGTTGAAGAGGTTTCATGTAAACTGGAACGTACATCCCTATATGTTGCTAAGCACCCAATTGGAATAGAGTCTCATGTTGAACACGTCAGTTCGTTGTTGAGCATTGGATCAGATGATGTTCGCATGATTGGGATATACGGCATGGGTGGAATAGGCAAAACGACCATTGCAAAAGCTGTGTATAACCATATTTTCTTCCAATTTGAATGGAGTTGTTTTCTTGCAGATGTTAGAGAATGTGCAGGACAATCCAATGGCCTAGCTCAATTGCAAGAACGACTTCTTTTTGCATTATTAGGGACAAAGAATCTAAAGGTTAACAGTGTTCACGAAGGAATTAATTTGATTAAAGAAAGGCTCCATTCTAAAAAGGTTCTCATTGTTCTTGATGATATGGATCATTCAAGGCAATTAAACACCTTAGTTGGAAATCATGATTGGTTTGGTCCAGGAAGTAGAATCATCATAACAACTAGAGATGAGCAGTTGTTGAACTTACTGAAAGTTGATGAAAGATACATGGCTAAGAAATTGAATCACGAAGAGTCTTTGCAACTTTTCAATTCTTATGCTTTCGGAGGAACCAATCCATTAGAAAATTATGCGGAGCTTGCAAATGGTATAGTACATTATGCAGGAGGTCTTCCGCTAGCTCTTGAAGTTTTAGGTTCTTATTTGTTTAAAACACCATTGGTAGAATGGAAAAGTGCATTTGATCAATTACAACGAATTCCTCATGAGGATGTTCACAAAATACTTAAGATAAGTTTTGATGCACTAAATCAGGAAATGAAGGATATCTTCCTTGATATTGCATGCTTTTTTGTTGGAATGGACATGGACTATGTCATTAATATATTGAAATGTTGCGATTTCTCCCCAGAATTTGGAATTAGGATTTTGATTAATAAATGTTTATTGAGAGTTAATAGATACAATGTGCTAACAATGCATGATCTACTTCGGGATATGGGAAGGGAAATCAATCGTCAAGAATCTCCCAAGGAGCTTGGAAAGCGCCGTAGATTGTGGTTTCATAAAGATGTATCCTTTGCACTTGAAAACAACAGGGTAAGAGTCAAATCTTTCTTTCTAGTGAGTTAGTAAGCTTTTGGCTTGGAATGCTAATTTCAGTTGTTTTTAGTCTTTCTTCCTTCTAATTTTCAATTTTGTTTTTAAATATTTATATATTAGGGAACAGAAATAGTCGAAGGTGTGATCCTGACCGGACTACCCATGGTGAAGAAGATACAATGGAGTAATAAAGCATTTGCTAGGATGCATAATTTAAGACTGCTTCAAATCAATCATGTGCACCTCAGTGGTAATTTTGAACACCTATTGAAAGAGTTAAGGTGGCTCTGTTGGCATAACTGCCCATTGGAGTATTTACCATCCAATTTTCATCCAGAGAAACTCGTTATTTTAGACATGCAGTTTAGCAAAATTAAAACACTCTGGAAAGATGGCGAGGTACGACATTCTTAGCAAATTCATTCTTGTTTGGGATTTGGATCAATTGAGTAGTGAATCATGAAGAAAGAAAAAAAAATTATATAATTTCTTATATTTTTTTTTTTTGGTTTTAACAGCACTTCAGGAGCTTGAAAATTCTAAATCTCAGTAATTCCAAATGCCTAACGAAGGGCCCTATCTTCTGCGTACTATCGATGCTCGAGGAATTATTACTTGAAGGTTGTACAAGTTTAATGGAGCTCCATGAATCAATTGGGTTTCTAGATAAACTTGTTCACTTGAATTTGAAAGATTGCATGAACCTCAGGTATCTTCCAGGCAGTGTCTGCAAGTTAAAGTCTGTTGAACGTCTAAATCTCACTGGTTGCGCAAAACTAGAGGAGTTTCCAGAGCACTTGGGAGATATGAAAAGCTTAACAGGTCTTCTTGCAGATGGCACAGCCATTAAACAACTACCTTTCTCTATTAGACTACTGAAGAATCTTAGGACCTTCGGATGTAGTAGGCAATTGACAACTAAATCCTTGTTTTCTCGCATTTCATCTTGGGTTTCACAGAGAAGATTTTTACCATCCTCTGTTTCTGGTTTGTGTTCCTTAACAGACCTATGTCTCAGTAATTGCAATATGTCTGAAAGAGATTTTCCAGCTGATTTTGGAAGTTTATCCTCGTTGCGATGGTTGGATTTAGGCAGAAACAATTTTAAGCACCTACCAGATTGCTTCAGTCATCTATCCAAGCTAAAACTCCTTAAGTTGAATGACTGCAGAAGTCTTCAATCTATCTCAGATCTTCCTCCTAATTTAAATAAAGTTGTGGCTTATAATTGTGCTTCACTTGAAAAAATATCCGGTCTATCAAAATTGAAGACTCTAAGAATCTGCTTAAGTAATGACCAATATGGCCGCTTTCTCTCAAATGGTAATAATGATGGTATGGAAGATCCTCCTTGTTTTCAAGGTGCACGAATCATTCCCTTTGACAGGCTCAACAATTTACAAAATTTCCTTCAGGTCTCTCTCTCTCTCTCTCTCTCTCTCTCACTCACACACACACAGGTGCAACAATTTTGAAAAAAAATCTCGGTGCAAATTAAGTGAAATGTGAGAAACTAAATTTATTTTAGATGTTACCTTCATAATACTAAAGGAGGAGAATTTCATGTAATCCAGATTATATGGATTAGATAATGTTGTTTAGGTTTGTAGAATTCACATGGGATCTTTTACGAGTTTTGTTTTGATGATTCTGATTTTTTGTTTTATCTAATACTTGTATATTTCATTCATAATAAAAATAAAATCGATAGGATAATTATAATATATTTAGTTTATCAAATTTGTAAAAAAAGGGGATGACAATTTTGTTTTTAAAAATAAATAATATATTTTTTGGTGGCAAATATAATAAATTAAATAGGTTATGATTATTGAATTGATTTAATTTTGTGTGAATGAAATACATGAAGTGTGTAATAAATGAAGTGTGTAATAAAATAAATAGTCCAGAACTTGTGCTGGGTCCATGGACCTAAATAACACCAGTGGACTAGAGAGGGTTGTCAATAATATCTTACTCTTACTAAATTTTATATTCAAAATTTTTTACTTAAATGGTATGGCAGTAACAATTTTAAAAATAAGATTCACTAGTTTTTTCATTGTTTTTATTACTAGCTACATGATAATATATTCTACGATTATATATCACATGTTTATATCATCTTTTTATATCACTGACCTATTTGGAAAGATATCATTTGTTTGCATTAATATCTTAATCTTCAAATAAGAGAATTAATCGTAATTGTTCATATACAGCGATACAAGATAATGATAAATAATCGGTCATATATAACATTTTCTGTGACAATATATTATTTGTTTTTATTAATTTCTTAATAATTATCTCTAAACAAACGAACTAATTATAAATATTTATGTAGACAATCATACAAAACAATGATAAATAGTAATGGTGCCAGAAAAGTTGTTCACTCATTAATTAAAATTTTAAAAAAAAAATTCTCAATAGATATTTTTTTTTTTAAATTAATATTAAGCACGAAATTTTAAATATTTAATATTAAACTTTGATTTTTATTTTTATTTTTACAATTCACTTTTTAAAAAATAAAAATTGGAAATATGGTATTACTATATAACTAGTATATTATAGACAATATAAAAGAGTCTTGTATATCTAATGATGGATTATATAATAATATATAAACAATAGTGATACTACATCATTATCCTTATTAATATATTGTATCACTAACTAGTAGGAAAATAATGCATGAAAGGTTAATTTCACTTGTTAAATATAATTAACAATTCAATAATTTTACATATTTTTGTAGTGGATTTAACTATGTTTATATCTAAGTGATGATTTGATATTATTGTTGCACTTAACTTTTTTTTATATAATTTTCATATATAATAATGTGATTTCTTATAGTTTTTTCATTTACAATCAAAGCAATTATCATTATTTTTGTAATTTAAAAAACATCATTAAGAAATAATTTAAATGTTATTTCTATATAAATATTCTATTTGTTAATTATTATTTTTATATAAAAAAAATTGAAAAAAAATGGCCCCGTCTCTTCATAGTTACGTCACTGATGATAAAAACAGGACATATATAACTTCTTCTTCTTTTTTTTCTAATATAAATAACTTTGATGAGTCGTTTAATTCTAAATGACAAAATTAAAATTTGTCATTGTATTAATTTGATGCAAAAAAAAATTTCAAACAAGATTATGGGGATAGGGTAAACGTGACATAATCTTGATCATACATATCATATGAAAAGAGTGAGACTTATCATAAAATATACAATTTCACTCTTAAATTATTCTATCTATATTTTATGCTATTGATTTTGTAGTTGACTTTGTATCCCTAAATTGATTTTAATTTTTTTTATTTATTTTCATCTTTCTCTCTATTAATTAGAAATTCATATGACAGCATCTTGGTGGCATGTCCAGGATGAGAGAGGCTTACCGGACTTGTACCCTCAATGTCGGTTGGTTGATGAGCGATGATTTCCATACTGGTGACTTGGGGGACTGTTTCAATGATTATGAATACAGCTATAATTTTATAAATGGCCGTAGTTTTAGTTATAAAATAACAGCATCTTCTTCAATATCCTTAGAAGTGCCAGTACTGCGAGAGGAGGTAGACGAGTACATTGCAGAGTTCAATGTGATGATTGTTTATTATAGAGTTGGGAATGAAGAAAGCTGGGCCATGGAGTTAGTTGATTATCCATCCATCACTATTACTAATAAAATTAATGGCATCAATTTGACTCATACCCCAATTTTCTTTGCCATCCCTGCGAGTTGTGGTGTTTATACTTGGAAAATCTGTCTAAAAGTTGAAGACTATTTTGGATATAGAATTAAAGGTGGTGATCAACTCGATATTTCTTTTACTATGCCATCACCTTTTAAAGTGAAGCGGGGTGTGATGAATCTACAGACTCAATGCACTTACTGCTACAAAGTTGACTCAATGCACTTACTGCTACAAAAGAAATTTAATCGGCAAAGGTATACACTTTAGCTATTAAAAAATATATTTGGTCAGGTATAATCTTTAACTACTAAAAATAATATAGTTAGTATGTATCGTACTTTTGGTGACCAAAAACAGAATTTTTGGCGAATCAAAAAAAATAATTTAGTCCATAATTGTACAATCTTTAGCTATTAAAAAAATTTATCGATATTTATTCTCGTTTTGGCGACTATTTGTGTTTAGTCGTTGAAAATAGGGTTTTAGGTGACTAAAAAATAATTTGATTCATAAATGTATGATTTTTAACTACTGAAAATAATTTAGTCGGTATTTGTTTTGCTTTTAGGGACTAAAATTATTTTTAATTTTAGTCAGACAAAAAAATATTTATTTTACTTTTATTGACTAAAATTAATTTCGGCACATATGAATTTTCAGTGACCAAAAAATATTTAGTCGTGATATATTAATTTTTGCCGACTAAAAGAAATTTAGTTGCCAAATAACTAGCATAATTTTATTTTTAATATTTGGTGACTAGCTGGTTTGGTTGGCACATATGAATTTTCGGTGATCAAAAAATATGAGTTAATTACTTAGAAGTTCTATTGTGTTTAAATATCTCCAAAAAAATATTTAGTTGTGGTATATTAATTTTTGCTAACTTAAAGAAATTTAATCGCCAAATAACTAGCATGATTTTATTTCTAATATTTGACGACTAGCTAGCTTGGTCAGCAAATATGGAATTTTTAGTGATTAAAAAATATTTAGTCAGAATTTGAGTTTTATGTTTAATTTTGTTATTTGTATTTTTTATTTCTTTGTATCTCAGCTCAGGTACATACACCAAATAAAGAAAAAAAACAGAGTCGCTTGCTCTCCTCTCTCTCTCACCATCGCTCACCGTCTCCTCACCTCCCATTAGCAGGTCTCTCTTTATCTCTCTCTCTCTCTAGTTCTAGGTTTTTTTTTTTTTTTTTTTTTGATGCTATAGGATTTTGATTTCCGTGAAATGAGTAAATGAGTTTTGATTTTTGTTGTAGATTTATGGTTTTGAACTGTTCTCACTGGAAAGTTTTAATTAATAAGTCAAAGTGGTGTATGAGAAAGTTCATGAACAAGTAGCGGGCATGGTGGACCGAGAAGGCTGCTCCCGAGATTCTTCACTTCGAGGCCTCTTTGGTTTAGAGTTCCCGAAATCCACTTGCTGGTAATCTCTCCCTCCCTCTCTCTCTCTCTAACTCTCTCTCTATTTTGTTTGTATGTTTTTATATATATCTAATTTTATTTTTCTATTTGTCTGTATGTATATACATAAACGCATTATATGTGACATGTAGAGTAATGGTGCTGTAAAGGTTTGCTCTTTTTTTATTTTAATTTTTAATTTTAGGGATTTTCTGATGAATTGAGTCAATATTTAAAACAAAGTTGATCTGCATTAGAAAATTCACCACTTTGATCACAGATATCAATGGAGAAAAATCTGAATATTTTTTAATTTGGTGGTACTTGGAATTGATTGCATATGCTGGAATTGAATGTTTCCAACATGGGTAAATTCTCTCTAAACTTATGGTTTTATAATTTTATTTTATTTTTCTAATATCTTTTATTTTTCACCATCTATATCTACATGTTTAATTTCTTAAATAGTTCACTTCCTTCATGTGCCTAATTGACACAGTCAATGATCTTATTTTAAATCACCATCTAAAATCTTTCTTCTATTGACATTATGTTGCAGTTACTAGAAGAGTTGAGGTAGAAAAATTTCAGTGCTGAAATTCACCTATTTAATGTAAGTACTTTACCTTGGTCCTTCTCTCTTTTGATTGCTCTTTGTATTATTTGTATTTTTTTTTTTTTTTGTTCACTTAGTACTACTACTCCCATAGATGAATCTCTAAAAAGTACTTGACTAGATAACAAAAAATTTAAAACTGCCATCCATGATATATTGGAATCAAAACCACCTATTATGTATTTAGTAGTAATTGGAGCCCTCCTTCTACAGATGATGAAGGATGGTCATGAGAAGCCTAAGAATGACATTTTATTCTATTTCATTCCATTTTAGTTAATCATTATTCCCTATGAAATTGATCCAACTCTTAATCACCTTGTTTTGTTTTGATTGATTTTCTAAAAATTAAGTTTTTAGTGTTTTGTGTTTTTTTTTTTTATATTGATTTTTAGAAGTATTTTAAGTAAATTTTTTACTTTTTAGATACACATAGCGTATATGCACCTAAAAAGTAAAATATTTGTGAAAAAATATTTTAAAATTTTAATCAATACATAAGAATACAAAAATGTATTATTTTTTGTATTTGATGAATTTTTTAAAGATTTTTTTCATAAATATTATAATTTTTAAGTTTATTTAAGTTGGGTGCGCCAAAAGGAAAATTATCGAGTAGTCTCAGAATTCCACGTCATCTGATTAGGTGATGCTGCTCTCCAATCTCATTGCGCACTTTAAGTTTGGTCAGTAAGCCATTCGCGTAGAATTTATAATCTGCTTTTGAAACCGTTTCGCTCTGCTATCATTAATGCTGAAAAATCTAGAAATCCGCTAGATATTGATTTGTGATTATGTATCAATTTTAAGCAATAAAACAATCTCAATCAAACAACCAAACAGCTAAAGATATCCTCCTCGCACCACCTGTGCCATATGTCCAGAACTTTCTTCATGAAGAAACTGTCCTCTACATTGAAAATTCGGAGATGAAAAATAAAAAGTTCAAAAGGTAGTGTGTAGTAGGCATCAAATCAAAAAATAAAGTTCAAAAGGTATGTTTGATCCACAAAATTAGAGTATGGGATTGAGATTATTAATCCGTAGGCCTAATAATCCTGTGTTTGTTTTGAAATTTTGCTTCAAAATTATTAATCCAATGGATAATTAATTTAACAAATTTGTAGAATTATTAATAATGGGGTAGGGGTGGAATTATATATACTGAGCTGGGAAATAAAATAAAAAGACTATTTTACCCTTGACTAAAAATTAAAACACTTATTATTTTTATATAATTTTATATTTTAGAAGGCTAAAAATGATTTTTAAAAATTTAAAAATATTTTTTGATATTTATTTTATCAAATTAGTTTATATTTTTTAAAAAAAATTAAAAAAACAAACCAAACATGGCTTTTGTATTTTTATTTTTCTTTTATTTATTTATTTATAATTTTTTTCAAAACCACGTTTATGAAATTTTTTGATAAAGTAAAGATTGTGAAGAAACATTGATGGAGGGTAAGATTAAAAAAAAAGATAAATATAGTTGTAATCCTATATTCATATGTTTTCTTATCCAATACAAATAAAACAATGGACAAGGGGATAATTTATGCTACTATTCTAATTGGATAGTGAATACTACACTAATTTGATAGAATTATTAATACATTCACTATTAGTCTTGTAAATTAAACATGGCCAAAGAGGAATTATATGACCACATTGTTATATTTTCATAGTACCATTATGGATATTATGACCCAAAAATCTGACTGTAGTCTGAAAAAGTTTCATTTTTGAGGCAGAAACAACTAATCCATTTTTAATGATAACATGCTTAAAAATATTAAGACGTTTCATATGTTGCTCAATTGATGAAGAAAATAATAAAGCATCATCAATGTAACAAATAGAGAATTCTGTATAAGGACTGAATATATCATTCATCATATGCTGGAATTCTGATGGAGCATTCTTTAATCCAAATGGCATTACATTCCATTCAAAATGCCCAAAGGGTACTGTAAAAGCAGTTTTATATCGATCTTGTTTAGCAATTTGAACTTGCCAATATCCTGATTTCATATCGAATTTGGAGAAGACAACTGCATCCTGGAGGTAATCCAAAAGATCCTTTTTGTTCGGAACTGGATACCTTATCCATTGTAAGGCATCATTGAGCGGTTTATAATTAATGACTAATCTTGGAACACCTCTCTCGATGTCAGCATTTTTATTTACATAAAAGGCTGTACAACTCCAAGGAGATTTACTGGAGCGAATGAGTTTCTTCTGGAGAAGAGTATTGATCTCTGATTTACAGAGTTCCATATACTCGCGTTTCATTTGACTGGGACGAGCGCGAGTAGGAATTTTCCGCTCATCATACCTTGGTTCATAAGGTAAAGAAACAATGTGTTTCTTCCTGTTCCAGAAAGCGTTGGGAAGATCACTGCAGATTTTAGTTTGGAATTCTTTTTCGAGACTTTTAATTTTTTGCTAGAAAGAGGATTGGCTAATCCTTTGTTCTGTAGTTAAGAAACTAATTTCCTTTTGCAAGAAATTAATTTGTTTTTCTTTGAAGTTGACTAAATCCTTGATTTGGTCAAGTTCTTTAGTATAGGGTTCTGTAATAAACTCAAAAATAATCGGTTGATTATTCAAGTTTGTATGAATACCAATTGAATCAATTTTTAAAATCGGCATTAAGAGACACAGAAAAGGAGTACCAAGAATTATGGCTTGAGACATGTTCTTAATTAGAACAAACGAGGTTGGAAGACATAATCTTTGATTACAAATTAAAACTTCTGGAAGTTTGTACTGAATGTACAAAGAATTGCCACTTGCACTTGTGAGTGATTGTGTGGTTTTATGAAAGTATTTAGTTGGAATAAGTCCTTCCTGAATACAATTCATGTCTGCACCACTATCAACAAGAGCAATAGCATCTTTAATGATAAAATCAGGTTTTATCATGAAAGTAATTTGGATATACCATTTCTGGAAAGTAACTGAATTCATAAGCATCAGATAATCTGTCGCCTTAGAATCTGAAGGATTTTCTGAAGTAGATTCAGCAATACTTTTCTCTTTCTGAAGTTTCCCATTAATCTTTTTAATTTCAGCATTAATGGCAATGTTGGAAGTTTGTAAATGTTTAACTTCTAATTTTAAAGCATTTACTTCCATTCTTAAATCCTGGATTGTTACGGGTTTTTCATCTGTTTGGATGTTTTGAAATCTGTTAAAAACTTCTTTCATGGTATAATGTTGGAGAGGAAGAATTTCTTCCTTCTTCTGCTGCTGTAAACATAATTCCAAAAATTTTAATTTCGTTTCTGGATTTGAAATTTGATCAGCAAAATTAATGATTTTATGTTCATCTTCTGTAAGAACATTGATACTGGGTCCTCTAATATCAAGTCCATTCATTTCAACTATTGCTTTCCAATAGTTAACTTCATCTGAAATTTGATTAATGTTGGCTTTACAATCACAAATTTCTGGAGTATCATCGGAAGCATCAGATGAGTCAGAATATAAGGCATTAAGCTCATCTTCATTATCAGAAGAAGTGTCAGAGTCTGAAAGCATTTGAAGAATTTGTTGCTTCAAATTATCATCTAAGGATAATTCATTAAGCTTATGTTGTAATTTAGATTTACAACGGTTAGTATAATGTCCTATCTGTCCACATTTATAACATTTAATGGTGGATTTAGATGATTTCTTTCTGGAAGATTTTGGTTGTTTTTTATAAGGGGTTGCTTGCTGAGCTTGAGGCTTAGCGTATTTATATTTCCTGGATTTTTTAGGATAAGATTTGGATTTTGTTACCTTTTTGTGTTTTATGGATTTGGGGTATTGTAAATTATCCCCATAGGC
This sequence comes from Camellia sinensis, assembly GCF_055761805.1. Taxonomy (NCBI): domain Eukaryota; kingdom Viridiplantae; phylum Streptophyta; class Magnoliopsida; order Ericales; family Theaceae; genus Camellia; species Camellia sinensis. Next base: position 156,166,185 of record NC_138966.1, read on the forward strand.
GAATTGCTCACAAAACTCACCTATTTCTTTTCTTCCTGTAAGATGTTGCTGTTTCATTTGCTGCTGAAGTTTGAGCTCATTACAAAGAGCAAGACCTTCATCGGTAATTATGGCAATTAACTGACCATAGGTATATCTATAATAAGGTATAGACATCCTATCATGGCGATCACGTAATTTTTTCCTAACTCTTTCTGCAAAAAGAGTTGGTAGGCCATCAATGAACTTGGCCTTTCAATGTTCGGAACTGGCATATGTACGTCGATGAACTTTCATCATGAAGACATCTTTGTACCATCTAAAATGAGATAAAGATGGACATCGTAGCTTCTGAAGTTCACGAGTACGATCTTCAAGGCCAGTAACATTTCCAATGAAATGTTGGATTATAGTGTTTACTAAAGTGTAAACAGCATCTTGATCAATAACTTCAGCTCTAGTAGCTAGATCAACACGCACTCGGGTTGAGAAACCAAATCTCATCATCCCCCAAAATCACTTGCAAGTTAAACTTGCTTATTCAGTTCTCGCCCTAACTTGATTTGAGACATACTAGCTCCACTTCAATTAGACAGTAAAAAACTGTTTAATAAATTTAAAACAATTTTTTTTTAAAAATAAATTGGATTCTCGCAAGTTCATAACTTATCCATCATGCTTGGGATCATAGGGCCCACCACGAGTGATTTTCAATAGTATAAACTGTTTATTTTTTAAAGTTCTCTATATATATAATTTATCGTTCATTTTTTTGGAAATAAATGCGATAAATGAATATGTTGTGATTACCGAATTTACCCTTTTTTTTTCCCCCACGGATAATACACACGAAGAACCCTATAAAATGAATGATTTTGATCATCCAAATGGAACTTGTGATAGCCCCATGAGCCCAAATATAACCTTGAAATTTAGATGTGAACTTGAAAAAAATGTAACCATTTTTTAAAACTTTTATTTATTTATTTATTATCACAATCCTAATATTAATGAGGCTTTCCTAGCACTTATTGCCAAATATTTAAGAGGAATGTCAGGTGTACGGAGGATATTGTGCATAAAATGCACAACCCTCTCACTTGAGGGTGGAGCCTACACATGTAGGGTCCATGTGGGGTCTACTCTCATGTGAGAGGGTTTGTGTCTTCTGTGCATAATATCCTCTGTGCACTTAGTATTTCTCAAAATTTAAATTAGACAATTTTTGTGTGGGGTAAGAGCAAAGGGTGGGCAGGATATAGACTTATGAGAAAATTGAAAGTCTTAAGAAATCATTTAAGGGTATGGAACAAGGAGGTGCTTGGTAATATAGATACTATCAGCATAAGAGGAGTTGCGTGATTGGGATCTGAAGACAGAGACTAGGCTCCTGGCTGATTTGGAAATTAAAAGCAGAAGAGATGCTAGAAGCCTGGTGTGGAAGCTTAGCAGAAATAAGAAAAGATTGTGGCATCAAAAGTCCAAACTGCTATAGGCTCGAAATGGTGATAAAAATACTAGGTTCTTTCACATTATGGCCAGTAGAAGGCAGAGAAAGAATTTGTTAAACTCAGTCCTTATGGAGGGTGTGAGCTTTGAGGACCCTATTCAGGTCAAACAAGTAGTGGTTAGGTATTTCAAATAGCAGTTTTTAGAGAGTTAGATTGTTAGGCCAAAGATTTCATGTCCTTTTGCTGTAATTAGCTTTGAGGCAATAGTTCTCTGAAGATGAGATTTGGGCATCACTTCAAGACTGTGATAGGAACAAGGCCCCTGGTCCAGATGGCTTTAACCTTGCATGCATTCAAAAGTGCTAGAAAATAATGAAAGGGGAGCAGGGCCGGCCCTGAGTTATTAGGGGCCTAAGGCAAATTTTTTAAATTGGGCCCTTCATATATCATTACCCTCCCCCCAAAAAAAAAAAAAAATTGTTTGGATAACAGAAAAAGGATAAAAATTTATTTATATTGCATTACAATTTAACAAAATTTAGATAACAAATATATATATATATATATATATATATAATAGTTGAACTTCAATTAATTGAATTGAATCTTTATTTTTTAGCTTACCAATGCTATAATAACTAAAATTAATTGGGGATAAGGATAAGAATTTTCGACACAAGTCAAGCAATATATAAAATTAGCAAGTTAGGGTTGACTATTTTTCAACATGAATCAAAGTATGACACGATTCAATAACATGAATTATTAGTTATATATTTTAATTTTCACCAAGGGATGCCATGACATTTTTTTAATCTTTTATTTAACTCCATCTAACTAAATAAAAAACTATGTAAAATAATAATTAAGGCTAATATCTTTTTTTTCATTTAAGATATGAATTTTTTTGTTAACTATTTTACAGTTAATCTAGTAAAAAATATATAGTAATAAAATGAAATTGAATTAAAATCAAGCATTCTATGAATAATTTCATTAAGTAGAAATAAATTTTATAAAATTCAACTTATGGGAAAAATTTTAATCTCTCCATACACTTGCTAAGTTATTTTTAACTAAAAGTGAAAATTTTCACATTAAACATCAATCGAACACGAATAAAAATAACACCATTCGACAACATGAAAATAAATGAATTGAGCTAATATTGAAGTAATTATGAAATAACACGACATGATATACTCCACTAGTTGGGCGTCGTAAATTTTGTTCAAAATTGGGGACCCGAGGCAACTGCCTTAGTCGACTCCCCTCAGGGCCAGCCATGAAGGGAAGATAGTTCAATTGATACATGATTTTCACATTAATGGTAGGTTGTGAAGGGGGGTTAATAGTTCTTTCATTGTGCTTATTCCTAAGAAGGATAACCCTTCAGGTTTGGGAGACTATAGGCCAAGGTGTTATCCAAAAGACTTAACCAGGTTCTTCCAACTGTGATCAGTGAAGTGCAGTCAGCTTTTGTAACGCCCTAGAAAATCACACTGTAATACACAATAATAACATGATCATATAATCCAAAAAGTCATTTCTCATTGAACTAAGAGTTAAGCGATTACAATTTACTAAATACATTCCCAGAATATCCAAAATTTGCCTTTCAGTTCAATGAACTAGATGGCCTAACAAAAAACATAAGCCCCTTCGGCGTACAACACCACAAAATACATTTGGTAGTTCTGTTACAAAAGTCCCAATTCAAAACAACTAATACACTCATGGCTTCACTTTCCCCAAAAGGCTAGTGCTTGGTCTGATCCATCAATGAGGCTGTACTTCATCCAATCCTGAAAAATAAATTAGGGTTGAGCTATATGCCCAGTAGAAACACATTTACCCAGGTATTTAATCCTCTGAATAAGATTATGGCATTCATGCAATAAACACTACTACTAAATTTGTCTTCATGTGTAGTATTTAACAAATCAAAAGGAACCAAAATTATCTAGCACAGACACTAGCAATTCATGTCTTCATGTACAATAAATAAACATCCACATCTAAGGAAAAATATGCCACACATTCATCCATAAGAGTCCAGGTGAGAACACCCGTTACATTTATTTTAGAAACCGCCCCCCACATTTACCGGTTACTATACGGCAGGAAGTGGGCACCCTAAGGAAAACCATCTGTTTTTCCACTTTCGCCGGCTATTATACGGCGAGACTATGTGGACACCCCAAAACATTTTCCCACATTCGTCCAGTGATAAGCCTAGACAGGGCATTTGGGCACCTTTATAAACTCCCTACTCGGGTACCAACACACATACCACATTTACACAACACTGACTCTCACTTGGACTCATGCACACTTAACAATTATATCACATTTCAATCTCACAATCAAGTACAATTGAAAGGAGTTTTGTCAAACGGGATTGCCAAGAATAAAAGCCTAACAATCTCCCCATTTGGCAATGCCGTGACAAAACATACCTAACAAATAAAATCCTAATCACCCCAACCCATTACAGCCAACAAACGTAATTTTTTTTCTCAAGATCATGATCTGCAAAACAGCTATTAGTGCCACAATTTCCAAAACAACTATTAGTCCCACAAGAGTATATGAAAAATCAATAAACATATGGCTAGATTATCTTGAAGCATGAGATGGAAAACATGAATAGAAGGAAATTGGAGATTTTAAGAACGTGTGGCATGAAAACATGAAAACTAAGACACATGCACCCGACACATGAATGGATGAAATCACACTACGACACATGTGCATGAAAACATGAACAATAACTTTCTCCCCCTTTTTGTCACGAATTGACAAAGAAAGCTCAATCAACTAAAGCAAAATCAAAAACCACACAAACAGGGACAAGATGATGGAAAAATTAATAACCTGCCAGATGTAAACAATAAACAAGTAGTGGATAGCAACACACAAACCAACTAACGCCAATCTCCCTTACCAAACAAATCAAAGTGTTCATGCTAACAAACTCTTTTAATGATAAACCAAACACCCCCTCACTAAAAATAATGAACAAGAAGAAAATGACAAACAGTAATATGGTGGAGCAAGCAAAGAATTTCAGATTTGAATCTCAAAACACACAAGATTATCCAAGAAGCACAATTATTTGAAAACACAATGTGCACGGTCTGTAGAAGATTCCTCATGAAAGAAAGTGATGCCACATGTGAAAAGCATAGATCCCATGATAAAAGTGTGTGACTCTTAGAGTTTGACAAACACAAGATTTAAATCCTAGCAGTGATCTGAAAGCTGGACCTCCGGCAAGAGAATCTAAGCATAACAAAGAAAAGTCAAACCACTAGAAATCAAGGGGTATTTGGTGAGTAAAAGCGAAGGCTCCTCCTCAATCAATGAATCTATTCCTTTTTTCTTTTTTTTTCCTTTCTTTCTTTTGCACATTTTTTTCTTCTTCTTTTTATTTTTATTTTTCTTTTTCTTGTGCACACTCATTGGCGACTAACACGCTCAAGAGTATGGAAACCGAACCAGAGAAGCATGGATATAATAAGGATAACCTAGTTGGTGACTCTAAGGTAGCCTTTTCCTCATGGCTGGACTACAAAGAATAGAGGGGGAAAGCCGTGGAGATGCAAAAAGATAGAAGGTGGTTAAGAGACTCAACATCACCCAAGATATGCTAGTATCGGTCAATTTCTCTAGAAAACAAAAGATACCATGCCAGAAGTCCATAGAGAAGAAAGATCACTGAGGCGGAAGACTCCAATATTTGCTAATTCAAGAGTGTGTACAGAATGAGACGTACTAATCAAAGAACACACACTTCGAAATGAGTAATGACCACAGAAAGCACACACATATTAACATGTAATGGATATTCTCATCAATTCCAATATGCACCAAGGACCACTCAAAAATTTTAAGCTTGCAAAACTATACTAAGAAAATCTTTTTGGGATTATTATTTTTTTTATTTTTTTATTTTTTAAACAAAGCAAGTCAGAGAACGAACACGCACACACTAAATGACTCAAAAAAAAAAAAAAAAACATACAGAAACCCAAAACCTAAAACTAATAAACAAATTAACACAAGTCAGGTTTTCTCACCCAAACAGTTTTAGTATGAATGAAGTTGTGAGAATGGTGGTTCTTGGGTAGTGTCTTGACATTGTGGTTCCCTTCCTTTTCAATGGGAACCTGTCTCGACATGGTTTCCAACTTCCTATTTCTAGGTCTAGACAAATACAAACTCGCTCTATGTTTGGTCTCAAACAAATCAAAATAATGAGGTCTAATATGACCCTTAATCTCATTACCACCAATGAAGTGTCTCCTACCCCACGAAATGTTAGAATTTCTTCCATCTCTATGAGACACTCTCCCATGCAACTCAAAACAATAAGGGCAAATATGACCATACTTACCACAATAATGACATAAAAACAGGGTGTACAAGATGTACCTTCTTTTCTTTGGCCTTACCAACTCTAGGAAGATTGAGAAGTCCATCCTCATGTTGAATTTTTTGTTCTCCCTTCCTTGAGTTCTTGTATCATGAGATGTGGAAGCACTCTGTTTTTGCTCTTTCTTACCACCAAAGCCAATGCCACTCTTGTTAGAACAAATTTGTTGAGACCCAATGATATTGTCCAAAGTCTTTGATCCTCTATTCCAAAGACCAATGGTAGCCATAGCACATTGAGTTCTTCCTCTTTCTTGATCATTAGTTCTTCCAAAGCAACTTGAGACATCTCGAGAGTTTCAATTTTTTCTCTATATGTTGCACAGATTTGTTGTAGCTCATTCATCTCTGTCTCACAAGTCAAGAGTTTTGCACAAAGAGCTTGTCGATCATTAAAAATCTTAAGGGCATCATTCCTAGCCTCAGAAATCTCTTTCTTTAATTTGACATTCTCACTTTCACATGCTTTGAGTTTCGTAGTGAGTTTGTCATTCAATTTGGATAAGTTAAGGGATTCCTTATACAACTTTTGATATGCTTGCTGAAGTTCTTCATCTTCACTCCTCGAGGATTCATCATCAGTGGCATTCTCAATCAGGCTCTTCGGATACTCTATTCGTCCATCAGTTTCAGAAGCTACCATGAAGGCAAGGAATTGTTTGTGTCCCTCTTCGCCTTGATCTTCGTTGTCACTTTCATCTTTATCAGATTCTGATTCATCATCCCAAGTGATAGTGAGGGCTTTCTTCTTCCTCAAACGAGTGGGGCATTCTTGAGCAAAATGGCCAAATCCTTGGCATTTATAGCATTGGACTCTTTCAGAGTTCCCTTGTATCTTTCCTTTCTCCTTCTTGGCTATAGAATTAATTTTGAGTTTATCTTTGCCTTTGAATTTATGAGTATGAGTAGAGTCTAAAAGATTAGGATTCTTTTTCAAAAAAGATTTTTTAAATTGTTTTACAAAAGTATCTGTAATCTTGGAATCTATCTCACAGTCCTTATCAGAATCTACTCCAACTCTATGAGTACTACTAAAAGCAATAACATCTTTTTGTTTCTTATTGAAATTCCTATGTGCCTCATAAGTTTGGAAATTTCCAACCAAATGATCTAGCTTGAGGTTATCAACATCTTGAGCCTTCTCAATAGCCGTAACTTTTGGTTGGAACCGATCGGGCAAGGACCTCAAAATTTTTCCTACAATCTTGGATTCCAGTATTTTTTCACCTAAATTGAAGCTGGAATTTACAATGTCACTCAACTTCGCATAAAATTCATTAAAGGTCTCACTATCTTTCATTGAAAGGTTTTCGAAACTAGACGTGAGCCTTTGAAGTTTTGAGCGTTTAACAGAAGGAGTGCCCTCATGAATAGTTTGTAAGATATCCCAAGCCTCTTTTGCGACTTCACAATTGCAAATGCCACTAAACTCTTCAGGTGTGACAGCGCAAAAAAGAAAATTGATAGCTTTACTATTCCAGCTACTATTTTGGTAATCAATTGTGTCCTATTTATCAATTGGTTTGGGGAAAGTTACTCCATCAACGGTAATCGTTGGTTTGGTCCACCCATACATGACAGATTGTCAAACTTTTTCATCAATAGATTTCAAAAACGATATCATCCGAGCTTTCCAAAAAGAATAATTGGATCCGTCAAGTAGGGGTGGTCGAACCATAGAATTTCCCTCTCGTATTGAGTCCATTATCACAAATCAAACAAGATCTCGCTCAAAAGTTTTAAAAAAACAAAAGAGCGACCCGCTCTGATACCAATTGAAAAATCTAGAAATTTGCTAGATATTGATTTGTGATTATGTATCAATTTTAAGCAATAAAACAATCCCAATAAAACAATCAGGACAAATCGACACAACGATTTTAACGTGGAAAAACCATAATTGGAGCACCTCCAATTGTATAAAAAAACCACGGACAACAGCCACAAAACAATCCACTAAGAAGATATAAAGGAATTACACAGGTATACTCTCAATTACCTAGCGAATCCATGCCCGAATTGAACCAACCCCTATGTGCCTCTTCCAGCCCTGTCTTCACCTTAGAATTGTCTTAACGATGAGCCACTCCAGAATCCACCAAAACTTCAGGCTCGAATTCTTCAGAATCCACCGAAGAACAACTCTCTCTTGTGTATAGAATGAACAAACAATCATTTGATGTATCCTCCTTAAACCATGAGTTGAATACTCAATGAAATATCAAAAAAAAACTAGCAAAATAGCCCCAGATATAAACCTTAGAACCCAAAAAGAAGATCTGGAGGTGTAACCCTAGATTTGGAGCAACATGCAAATTTATAGAATCTGAAATCGCGAGGTCCACTCGAGCGTGGGAATGGACGCTCGAGCGGGGACACTATATGACGTGTTCCAAACCAAGATGTACGCTCGAGTAGGGATTTCGACGCTCGAGCGTGAAAACACGGATCACAGTTTTTTTGCAGACACGCATACTTCTGGAACTCACCAATCTCTGCTCGAGCGGGGGAATGTCCGCTCGAGCAGACAAGCAGCTTTGAATGCACTTTTGCATTTTGCTTCGGGGGCGCTACCCCTTGACCCTGCCTGGGCGCTGCCTCTCAATCCTCGTCCTAGTCAGCGAAGTGGAAAACTTGAAAGAATTAACATTACCCTGCCTGGGTGCTGCCCCTCAATCCCCGTCCTTGTCAACGAAGTGGCAAACTTGAAAGAATTAACATTACAACTTCTCTGCAAAGGCACAATTCGGATTGGATTCGCATCTAAAAAACTCATAGCCTCACTGAAATAAAAGTGTGAAAACAAGTACAACTGAAAGGAGTTTTGTCAAACGGGATTGCCAATAATAAAAACCTAACAAATGCATATATTTTTTTTAACTTAAAGTGAAATATCAATATAAAAATAAGCGTGAAAGAAATTTAAGATGTGAAATTTATTACAAATTAGTAATTATATATATGAAAAAATATTACATAAAATTAGTTTGTATTATATATATGAAAAATATTATGTAAATCAGTGTTATATATTATGCAAAAACTTGATAATTGGTTAGAATATTTTTCAAACCGTGCCAATTCACCCAAAGTTGCTCAAACTGCAATTTGTCAATCCGCTAATCCGTCATTCAATTTATAATTTTACTCTCAAACCGCTCGAACTGCACCGTACACACGCCTTGCACCTTACGGAAGACAAAACATTAAGGCTAACGTTTTCCGGCATTAATGCTATGAGATTAACAATCTATTTGGAAAGTTTTCAAAATCCCGCTGAAAGATTCTGAAGTTCGGAATTCTAAAATTAAAACAAAACCAAAATCACTTTGGCATCTCTCTCTCATGGGATATCTCTACTCTGCCTCTCTTTGTGTCGCACTACAATCGTTCATTAGAAGCACCAATAAGGCCACGGCTGTCTTGCTGACCACCGCCACCATTCGCCACCCACCATAGTCCACAAGCAGAATCACTTGGACCACTGCCACAACTTGAATTGGTAACAAGACTGGCGTTTTGGCCTGATTTAGGAAGTAGGTTAAAATTGGCTTTCTAATTTTTTTTGAAAAAACGTTTGAAGTAGAGAAGTGATGTGATTTAAAATAAAATAAAATAAAAATAAAAAAAAAGGCTAAAAGAGCTAAAGTTACCAAATTCAAAGCATATGTGAATGTTTTTCTCCCCCATAAAATGCGATGTGGCCATATCCAATGTATCTAATCCAGAAAACTACATTTTGATATAAGCTGTCAAGGACGGAGTATATTTTCCTTTCAATATAAAATCAATTTTTTGATTCATTAAAGTTTTATGAAATGAATATTAAAAAAAGAAATGAGAAATTTAATTATTTTTTTTCTTATCTGTCAACAATTCAGTGTCTCCCATTGTTTAAACCCATTGAAGAACACCAGAGGCTGCCGAATCGATCTTGCATTGTCTTGTCTTTAACAAAGTCTAGAGCCTTGTGGTTCTTCTATCTCAAGTGTTTCTGCCAGGGACCAGTGGCTTTATGGCGACATTTTTGGGTTATTTTTGTTGGGTTTGTGTGGCAAGTTAAGATATTAGGTCACGATGGTGCTGTTGGATACACCATATTGGGTTCATGTGGTTATGGTTGCTGCAGACTATTTATCTGTCAAAAGAATGATATGTCAAAGAGAAATGTTTCGTAGCGCGAAATACGTTGGCTCGAATGGCTCAAATACCCAAAATCACGTCGTTTTGGGCATTTTTTTTTTCTCTTCTTTCTGCCTCACGTTTCTCTGTCAGTCGTCTTCTCCAGACCCAGATCTCAGTTTTTTGAGAAACCCAAATCCATTGCTATGGTGCTTTGTGGTATCAGAGTTTGGAACAACCTGAGAAGAGACTCCATTGTCTGGACCCACCAAGGTCTCCAAACCCACAGCCCCAAAATCTATCATGTAACTTCCACCAATCTGCAGAGATTTACAAAGCAAGAGTTCATGAGAGAGAGAGAGAGAGAGAGTTATGCCATGAGCGGGAAGAACTTTGTTTTGATTTTGATTTTGATTTTGATTTTGATTATGTGGGTTTGGTTTTGATTTTGTTTTGATTTGAGATATGTTGTTGTGATTAAGAGATTTGTTTATGTGCCTGATTTAAACATGGGTTTTTATGCTACTCATCTCATTTCTGTGATTCATGAGACCCAGTTGTTGAATGTTTCTTTGTATATATGAAAGAAGATGTGGGTTTTGGGAGCATCTCTGACCCTTTAGCATTTTATTCATCAAATTTGTTCAAGAGGGAACATTGTTGTAGAATAAAATGATATTTAGACTTGAGAGAGAGAGAGAGAGAATTGAATGTGAGCTGGAGAAGCTTTTTCATGATCAACTCCATTGCTTTCGAAGAAAACTGAATCCAGACAAAAGCTTCACCCAAGAGAGTGATTTGAGGTATTTATAGAAGACGGAATTTGAGATGGGAGTTGATATTGTGGTGGGGTGGGGGAGCGATACAGAAGAAGAAGAGGAGAGAAACAGAGGAAGGAGGGAAAGAGGAGAAGGAGAGAGGAAAGTCAGGCCACTCGAGCCTCGAAATAGTCGAGCTACCTAGCGGGATTGTATATCAAATGTATTGTATTCATTGACGAAAGAGAATGTATTGTATTTTGCATTTTGCCAAATGTACTCATACATCCTTTCTTTTCTTTTTTAATTTTTTTATTTCGGTGAGTTATATTTTTGTATGAAGAAAAGAATGTACACAGTGACTATCATATAAAGCTGTAGTATGTATTTTTCCATAGAAAAAAAAAATGAAGATATTTATTTCTTAATGGAGTGTGTAGTAGGCATCAAATCAAAAAATAAAGTTCAAAAGGTATGTTTGATCCACAAAATTAGAGTATGGGATTGAGATTATTAATCCGTGGGCCTAATAATCCTGTGTTTGTTTTGAAATTTTGCTTCAAGATTATTAATCTAATGGATAATTAATTCAACAAATTTGTAAAATTATTAATAATGGGGTAGGGATGGAATTATATATACTGAGTTGGGAAATAAAATAAAAAGACTATTTTACCCTTGACTAAAAATTAAAGCACTTATTATTTTTATATAATTTTATATTTTAGAAGGCTAAAAATGATTTTTAAAAATTTAAAAATATTTTTTGATATTTATTTTATCAAATTAGTTTATATTTTTTAAAAAAAATTAAAAAAAAAACAAACCAAACATGGCTTTTGTATTTTTATTTTTCTTTTATTTATTTACTTATAATTTTTTTCAAAACCACGTTTATGAAATTTTTTGATAAAGTAAAGATTGTGAAGAAACATTAATGGAGGGTAAGATTAAAAAAGAAGATAAATATAGTTGTAATCCTATATTCTTATGTTTTCTTATCCAATACGAATAAAACAATGGATAAAGGGATAATTTATGCTACTATTCTAATTGGATAGGGAATACTACACTAATTTGATAGAATTATTAATACATTCACTATTAGTCTTGTAAATCAAACATGGCCAAAGAGGAATTATATGACCACATTGTTATGTTTTAAAAATTGCAGAAACTCTGCAAATTCTTCTAGTAGTATATCCGCTTTTTCTCTCATTAAAGTTTGGATTTAAAAGTGACAGATAGTTTTTGAAGAAAAAAAAACAAAAAGAAGAAGAAAGTAGATCGGATATGATTTTTTGGGTTCTCTGCTTTCTGCTTTTTGATGGCAATCATAGTGATTTTTATTTTTATTTTTTAAATTAAGTTATAAATAGATACTTTGAATCGCTTTTTTAATTGATGAATTATAAATAGATACTCCAAAATTCTTTGATTAAAAAAAATTATAATAGGGGCATACTGAAATACAATGCTGGGTTCTCTTGCACCAGTAGCAAACCATAAACGAGCCGAAAAAACATCATGTTACCCACTACAGAAAAAAATTCTAAGCTTTTGTTTGGTAGAGTTTTCTAAATATGATTTGAGAATAGAATTGTATTTTGAGTTTATGAGTTTTAAAATTATGATTTGAGTATAAAAAAATTTGTTTGGTAAATGAGTTTTAAAAAGAGTTTTGAATTGAATGAAGAATTTTTGATATGACATAATATTTGATACAAAAACTTATAACTCATAACCAAACACACAACTCAAAATTCTATTCAAAACTCATAAAAAAAATTTAAAAATTCGGAAAATATTTTTTATTTAATATATATAAAAATTAACACGTATCAATTGCAAAAAAAAAAATGCACTGTCCCGATCAACCGGTGGGACAGGCGGTTAGCCCAAATTTTCCCTCCTTTGGCAGAGTTTTCAAAAGTGAGTGGAATAAATTTTTGAAAACCGTAAACAAATACAGTGTGCAAATCAAAGCCTGGAACTAACATTCCAAAGCTCTACCAAACAGAGCCTAAAAGTTTTTCTCCGAACAACTCATCATAGCGAGTTGCCCTAGCACAAGACTACCATTAGTAAGCCCAATCGAGCTTCGTACTTCTCCTTCTTGAAGGATCACAAAGTAGTGGTGGCCAAAGTAAATGGTGAAATTGATGGTCGTAGGGTTGCCAACAAGTGATGGTGATTTGTTAATCTGTAGGCTTGAGATCTGATTATGAGTTTTGTATCAAAAATACTAGATATTCAGGAATGTGGCGGTCGCATTGTCGCTGTTAGAGGTGATCCTCGTTTGGGATGGCAAACGTTGTTGGTACTTTGAAGGCGGTGGTGGTTCCCACTAGCGATTGACATTGGTATAGCTGTAAGCCATAGTCATCATATGAGGAGACAATGCTTGGTAGGAGTGGAAAAATGGCCTGCGGTCCGTGGGCAGTCCGAAGCCCCCCTGCGGCTCGGGCCCAAGTCCAGCCTGAGCTCCTAAGCCTGGGTCTGGGCCATCATTTTGAAGCCTGGTTCAGTCCATGGCCCAACCCATCGGTCCGCTTAAGGCCCGGCCTGTCCGAGGCCCATTGTCTTTTTAAATGGAAAATAATAAAACTTTGTAGAAAAAATTTAAAAAAATAAAAAAATGATCAGGCCAGCTCAAGCCTGAGGCCCTACCCACTTAGCCGGCCCGAGGCTCGCCCCACCGCCTTACCCGAGGGCCGAATACCTCTGGGCTAGAGCCTGGGCCTAATTTTTTGGTCCGTGGGCCGGCCCGGCCCAAATTTTGGCGGAAGCTCGTGAGGCCCGACATGGGCCGAACTGGGCCAGATTTACACCCCTAGTGCTTGCCGGTATTTTGACGGTCGCTATGATTTCTCGCTTGTCGGAGGTGAGAGTTATTGCTAGATTTGTCGTTACTGGTGCAAGAATGGTGTCGATTGAATGTATTGAGAGATAAACAATTGGCGAGAGAAAAAGCCACACAAATTGAATGGGTGAGGAATAGATGCTTAGGAAACTTACGTGTAAGTCTTAATAAGTTGGCTTATTGTTTAATAGATTCTGTAAAAATTAATGGCCTTTTTCATTAAGCATTATTAAAAATCGTCATTAATTGTTAATTTTCAACGACAGTTTAAAATTTTCGTCACAAAAAATGTCACTAATTATAAGTTTTAGTGACAGTTTAAAAAAACGTCACTAAATTTCAACTTTCAACAACAGTTTGAAAAATTCGTCACAAAAAAATCACTAATTGTCAATTTTTAATAATATATACAAAAAAAAAATAATTACAAAAAATTATTTTTAGTAACGATTTTACTAAGACTTATTTTTAATAAGACTTAATGATAATTAAGTTTAATTATAAGGACCTATTGATAATTTATCCTCAATTATTCTTGTGTTATACAGTAAATTCAGAGATTCCAAATTCTCATATCTTAACGCTGGTTAACGTCGGGTCGAGTTTTTCCGCAAGGGATGGCATACTGACCAAACTTAAATCAACAATGATACATCCCACTAATTTGGGAGCACTAATGGACTACTAATGAGGTGGAAATTCAAAAAAAAAAAAAAAAAAAAATTTAAGGCTAAAACATCACATCAATCAGTGGAACCCACCCTCTAGAGCTCCTTTAGTGCTCCCAATTTAGAGCTCTCAAGCATTTTTCAACTTAAATAGCGCATTGAGATTAGAGAGGAGCATCACTTGGCCTGATGACGTTGAACTCCACGACTATTCAATAATTTCTCGCATTTAAAAAAAATAATTTTTTTTTAAAAATATTAAATTTTTGATTAAAAATAAAAAATTTAATTTTTTAAAGAGTGAGTTCAATTTTTTGAAACCCGGACAAGGTGATTGGTACTTTGGCCTGTTTTGAAAATTTGGCTATTTTAATTGATTTTTTAATTTTTTAACTATTTTACGAGATATATATATATATATATATATATATATATATATTTTTGGTTTGGGATGATTTGTGAATTTTTTTTTATAGTTGAGTATATGATTGTGAGAGAAAAAATAATTAATTAATATGTAAGATGTAATATTTTATCTTATAAATTATTTTAATTTTGTTTTTCCTTTTATATATATATATCTTTATTGTGCAGGTAACTTCAGCAACCCTGTCCAACTATAAGTAAGAAGTTGTTGTATACTTGGGTCGAAATTAATTCCTTATTTTAGGTTGCTCCATTTATGATTTTAAGTCCAAGTGACCAATATGAGCCCCGAATGGGCCTTTAGGCCTGCCATTTTTAGAGTCTAGCTGTTTTTTATTGTGGTTAGGGAAATATTATGGGGTGACCTTATCATAAAATATATAATTTTATTACAAAATTTTATAATATCAACTACAAATACATAATCTCAGTACAAATTAGTGTAACAAAAAATATTATAATCAAGTCATAAATTTTTATAGCATCATATACAAAATTTTAAACATTTTATTACCCTAATTTACGATGAGTTTACATATTTTATGATTGATATTATAAAATATTTGTGATAAAGTTGCACATTTTTGTGATAAGGAATATATGGTATGCACCCCTAAAGGGTTACACACCACAAGATTTCGCTTCTTGTCATAGTATCCATTTAGTTTGAAAAATATTTGAGACACCTAATAAATCTCCACAATTTCACCCCATATGAAATGATAGGTGTTAACTTTTAATTTATTACATATTTAATTATTTGAGATTCTAATTTTTTGTCATATCATTAAAAATATAATTAAAGATGATGAAATGAGAAAATATAGCAAAACTCTAATTTTGAATCCACAAAGTCCTACTTTTCAATTGTTTTCATTTTGCAGAGGATTTACCCTGTGAAGTTTGTCCATCAGGTTGTGGGCAAGGTGCGCACATCAGATGCGTTGATCTGCCTGTGGTGGAACACATGTTACAGTGTGCGTTATATTTCATTTTGTTTTTTTTTGTAATTAATTAATTATTTTTTATTTTTTTGTTAGATAGGGCAATCAAAACTTTAAGATGTTATAATTTGTACTTTATACATCTATTCTTTAATAAAATTTAGGATAATTTATAAATATATCTTTTGAGATTCGTTTAAAATATAAATTGTCTCTTATAATTTAAAAATTACATATATTTGTTTGTCAAAATTTTTGTTTTAATAGAATTAATTGAAAATATAAAATTCTTAACTACTTAGCTATATAATAATAAAATAGATTTTTTTATCCAACTCCCTCACTAAAGCTTCTTAATAGTATAAGGACACAAAAGGGAAGACTGAACAAGATTATGTTTCAGGCAAAAGAATCCACGAGTTCGTATTTGTTCTCGAACAAGTATCTAATCGGGTATCCAAGCCTCTTAAGAGGTAGGTTTAGATGTGTAGAGGGGTTCAAGGTGAATAGTGATTAAGAGAGTAATTAGAGAGGCAAAACTATGTTAATGGTCCAATAATAGTAGAATGAATGGAGGGTGAACAGCTAGGTGAGGGTAAAGCAAGTGACTCAAGAAAAAAGGAATGACAGTACACAAATGGGCAGCATCTTCCCAAATTCGCAGAATTTCTCTCCTTGGACCTTTAGAAATGGGTCTTATTTATAAGTTTTTCCTTGTTACCAAAATATACCAAGTAGCCAAATAAAATGAGGACATGTGTCCCCAAGAATCATATGAAATATTTTGCCTTGAGCCACTAGGCTGAAGGTGTCACGCGTCTCTTTGCATGTACTGTGTACTATCTGTTTGGCACAGATGCCTTAGCAAGTGCACTTGCGACGAGAGTGTTTGTTGCTGTAACTTGCCTCCATTGTTGACCCACTTCCTTTGGGCTTTAACCCATGCTTTTTTAATCATTCCTAGTTGCCTAATAGGGGCGACCTATGCACTTAGGTCCACACTTAATTTTGCCTTAAATTTCTGACCCTCTACAAGATGTTAGAGTTGGGGGCTGAGATATTCAAGATGGGAGACTTGGTCAAATATTAGTTATACAAAACAGTCTAATTATATATTCTTTGCTAATAAAATGTCTACTTGTTTGGCTTGTTTAGTTTGTTTGGTTTTTAAGTTCTTTCTTCTTTTTTTCTCGGGTCGCTTTTCTTTCCAATAAAAAGCTATTGGCTTCGTTCACCTCAGGGCGAGACATGCCCTTGCTTCTGCTTCAATTCAGCCTTCCCTTTCTGCCGAAGCTTCGTGGTTGTTGTCCCGTTCCCCATCAGATGTTTAGATGTGAGCTATAGACCGCGATGAGCAAACTAGGCAAATGGAACGCGTTAGTAGAGTTGCTAAGCTCTTCCAAGGGAGATTCTAACGGAATTATAGAAAAAAGAATAAAATTTCTAAGTACTCTCTTATACAATAATAAAATTACAAAAATTGTTAACTGAAATATATTTTTAATATTATTAAAGACTATTAATTGACTTAATGAATACATCATCTTTTTTGTCAAAATAGACCATTTATTTTCTTTGAGACAAAAAATAAAGAGCGAATTACACTAGCAGTCCCTATAGTTTGGGGTTTCTGTTACTTTGGTCCCTGACTTTTCAATTGTGAGACATTTGATCTTGAATTTTGAATCTTGTTTCAAATAAAGAAAAATGAAAATACCATTGCTCAATTTTAAGGGCAAAGTCATCAATTTCATAAGATATAAACTAATTTGACAAAAATAAGTGTGAACAAATATTTTTGAATTTCAAAAAATAATTTCTATCTACCAAAAGATAAAATTATGTAAAATTGATAAATCTTTTAGACATTTATTTATTTTACCAAATTAATGTTTTGGAGCATTTACACACAAGCCCTAATTTATGAACCTATACTCCATTAAGTCCTAACTAAGATTTTTTGAACCTTCAAATCCCATTAAATTTTTAATAAAAATCAATGATTGTTCATCAGTTATAATTATCTATAAAAGAATATAATGATTTGACATTTATTTTGATTTTCAAAACTTTAAAAATCAACTTTCAAATTTAAAAAAAAATTTAAAAAAAAACACTTCACTTTGCTTGGTTACAATTTTTCAAAAACACTTTTCAAAAAATTTTACTTTCTTGTTTTCCATGTTTTTTTGTTTTTACTGAATTTTTTTAATATTTTAAGCAATTTTTTTAAAAAAAACTTTTTAGACATACCTAACATAAATATACCTAAAAAATTAAAAAAAAATTGTGAAAAAAACCTTTTAAAAATTCATTGAATACCAAAAAATACAAAAAAAAAAAAAATGAGAATTCAGTACATTTTTTTGGTATTTTTATGTATTTATTAATTTTTTAAAATATCTTTTCACAATTTTTTTACATTGTAGATACATCTGAGTAAGGTGCATCTAAAAAAGTAAAAAAAAAATATATTTAAAATTTTAAAAATATTCACTAAAAACAAAAAAACACGAAAACCAAAAAACTCAATTTTCAAAAAAATAATCCAAAAAACTCAAACCAAACTTCTTTTTTTTTTTTTGAAAAAATTAAAAAAACTTAATTATTTTTTTGTGCATAATCAAAAATGTTGTGACTATAAGGGAGCATGATGATGGAACATTGATGTGCAAAACTAAAAAAAAAAAAAAACCTTTAAAAATGAAAAAACTAATAATGTTCTCAGTTTAAAACTGAAAAAAACTGTTAATGTTCTCGATTTTATTGAATAGTTGAATCAAACCAATAAGTAAAAGGGTAAAAACGTTTAATCTCATACTCTGTTTTTTCATCAGTTAGTAAAATAATTATCTGAAACATTACTATGCAAAATTGATAATGTTATTAGTTTTAAAAATTGGGAAAGACTGATAATATTCTCAGTTTTACTAAGTAGGACTTATTGGTTCAAAAAATCTTTAATAGGACCTAAACTACCATAAAATTTGTAAATAGGACTTTTAGGTAATTAATTCTAATTCTTATTGTGTGTTTGGATAATAATCATATAATGGGCGGTTGTTAGGCTTTAAATAAATAAATAAATAAATGTCTAAAAGATTTATCAATTTTACATAATTTTATTTTTAATGGGTAGAAATAATTTTTAAAAATTCAAAAATATTTTTTTGACGTTTATTTTTATCAAATTAATTTATATTTTATCAAATTGACGACTTTGCTCTTGAGATTGAGCAATGGCATCTTAAATTGTCATTATTTAGAACAAGATTCAAAACTCAAGGTTAAATGTGTCGCAATTAAAAAATTAGGGATCAAAATAATACAAGATCCAAATTATAAGGACTGTTAGTATAATTTGCCCAAAAATAAATAAAGTGCACCAATCAAATTAACCTAATTTTGTTCATGAATACATGAAAGATTTTATAAAATAAACAGTTTGAATCATTAAAAAAAATCCCTTAATAAACCCGACACGTCCAAAAAACACCCTCTAATTTAAATTTAAACTAGAAAGAGAAGTAGTAACACGTTTTTCGTTACTTTCCTATATCTCGCTAATCCACCTTAAGACTTTGTTTAAATTATAAATTTGAGTATAGATCTAACTTAAAAATTGACCCAAACACTGCCTAAAGATAACTTAAGGATTAATCAATCCGATACATAATCGACCAAATAGGATCGACATAAAAAACAAACAAACAAACCGCCCAGACATGTTAATGTCCAATGTCTATATCTATGTCGGTGACTTAGCTACATAGCACACGTTAGCGCCTAGTCTGAATTCATTAATATTTGAAGAAAAAGACTGTTAGAAGAGAGAGTCCCAACCGTCATTCAATCCGATAATTATTTCTTGGAGAACACGAATAACCTTATGACATACACATGAATAAAGGTCACATGTTCATATCGATAAGCCTCTCTCCTCCATTATCTTCTTCCACAAGAAAAAAAAGTAGGCTCCAAGTAAAAGCATAACCGACCACTCATCCCATTTTGCCTATAAATATTTGAGCTCCCAGCATTCTCACTCCTCACACAATATTCATTCACCAAGCAATCTTCAGAGATTTAGACAAACACTTGAACAACAAAGATGTCTGGGTGCGGCGAACATCATCATCCATTCTATCACGGTGTTCACAACTTAGGACACCACAGACCCGGTGGACAGCACGGAGGTGCAGCCTGTCACATCGGAGGGCATCACGGTCACAGCTGGGGACATCTTATTTACCAACACCACGGTCATGGCTGGGGACATCATATTCATCAACATAGTCATGGTGATCGCGGACATGGTGGCCGCGGCGGTTGTCACCGTGGAGGACATCATGGTCATGATGGGATACATCATGGTCACGGTGGTGGCAGTCCTGGCAAAAGGCACCATTGCCATGGCAAACGTGGAGGTCACAGCAAGGAACATTATCATCATGTGGTCATTGTTGAGCATGTCAGTACCCCTGAAATTGCGACGACTAGTGGATAGATAGATTCTTCCTCTGTCAGTCGTGAATTTTAGCAGTCCTCTTAATTGAAGAAATAAGAAGCAGCAGTGTGATCATGTATTATTAGATTTGAAGTGAGACACATATTTTCCTTTGGTTCTGCTGTGTATTGTGCTAAATATTGTACCAGCTTGAGTTGTTTCATTGTACTACACACCAAAATAAAAGGTGGACTGCAGTAATATATATAATTTTGTGTGTAAATTTTCATGGAGTAATGCTATACATAAACAATTTTTGAATCCATACTTGCGCAAACCATTATTGGATTAAGTCAACAATTATTCGTAGTTTTAACATACTTAAAAGGAGCAACTCAATGCATGAACTTCCCACTAAAGCAGGGTCTTTTAACCGGACATAAATTTAACATGCTTATATTACCTCAAAAGAAATTAAAACATCAAAGACAACTCCAAATTCTTACGTAACTATACATGGCCAACAATCATGAGTTACTCCGATCTCTCCTAGTTGGCAGCAATATCTTTAACCATTTCCTTCAGCTCACCAGTCTACATGACAGACCAAAACCATAAAAACAATGTATGATGTATCCCAGGCTTAAGAAGAAGAACAAATTTGATATGATAATACCTGGTGCGTGTTGAGAATGATGTCTGATCCTCCAATGAACTCTCCCTTGATAAATATTTGTGGAAATGTGGGCCAGTTGCGGGAAGGATAGACCATGAGACTAATTGAAACAAGTACAAACAAACTACATGTTTTATCAACAACTTCGGACCAAATGGGTTGCTAGGTAATGATCAGTACGTGGATTACAGCAATTCCATTTGCAAATGTTTGCTTCTTGAAATTAATTTGTATCACTAAAATATGACAACTGGGCGCACTTTTCTCGAATAATCCCAAAAACATGTGTAACGGATACACAGGCAACATTGTGGACATAAACAACATCCTAAAAAATTCATTCAAGATTTGGCCATGTCTATCAACCTTAGCTATCTTTCAAAGAAAAATATTTCATATACCTGAATCTCAACCATTTGGGCTAAAAATAGCCAATACAACAAAACACCCAATCCCATAACTCTCTCTACTTTTTTGCATGTCTTTTCGTAAAAAGTCAAAAAGCAAACTAAAATAGCCATTTCCCAAACAGAGCCTAAATATTAAAAGTTAAAATAGCAGGAAATTTGATCAATTAAAACTTGTCTAAAGAAGTGCTAACGGGCTTCTGAACATATGCTGCTGTGGCCATGTATTCTTAGCCACTGCTGGATAATTTCTAAATCCACTTGAAATGAATGCTATTCAAATGCCGCCTAAGGCAATTCTTTGAATTGCTGCCACAGTATGTTAAACTAAATGGATATACTTTCTGATTCATGCTTCTTGAAACAAATTTTCTGCCTCAATGCAATTTAGAAAACAAAACCAAATCAAAATAAAACAAGAACAAAAACAAAAACCAAATGAAAAACAAAATATACCTTGTTTCTTAGGTACTTCTAGTTCTATAGCACAAGGACAATTGCCAAAAAGCACTCTATCTATTCACTGGCTCGGTTGAGGCAGTTTGAATTAACAAAACATGCAGTCATACACCTTGAATGTAAACAAAACATGTAAACTAAGATCCCAACTTATTACAAGCATTGCCCCCGGTGCAAACCCAAACATCCCAATTATAAAAAATAATGTTGTGGGTGGTATTTGTTAAGGTGGCCTACAGATGGCCTTTTGGGAAGAATGCAGGTACTGAGATGTCAAGGTAATCACCAGTGAGGCAGAAGGTGAGAGATCAATAAGCCTCAGAAGAGAGAAAAAGGGCGGGCGGGCAGAGGTCTTGCTGTATACCAGATATGGTAAAATGGTTGATAATGGAAGTGATGCTTCAACATTTTCATAGAGGCCTCCTTATATAGGATGGTCAAACCATGGAGGCCAGCTCTCAACAAGAATGAGGTATCCCAACCACCTCTACATCCTAAGATCAAATCCTGGGATTTGTATCATAAGAGCAACAATGTAGGTATCACGGGGGGCTTCAGTGTTGCATATGATACAATTCCAAAATATCAATTAAAACTTGTCTAAAGAAGTTAAAATAGCAGGAAATTTGATCAATTAAAACTTGTCTAAAGAAGTGCTAACGGGCTTCTGAACATATGCTGCTGTGGCCATGTATTCTTAGCCACTGCTGGATAATTTCTAAATCCACTTGAAATGAATGCTATTCAAATGCCGCCTAAGGCAATTCTTTGAATTGCTGCCACAGTATGTTAAACTAAATGGATATACTTTCTGATTCATGCTTCTTGAAACAAATTTTCTGATTCATGCTTCTTGAAACAAATTTTCTGCCTCAATGCAATTTAGAAAACAAAACCAAATCAAAATAAAACAAGAACAAAAACAAAAACCAAATGAACAACAAAATATACCTTGTTTCTTAGGTACTTCTAGTTCTATAGCACAAGGACAATTGCCAAAAAGCACTCTATCTATTCACTGGCTCGGTTGAGGCAGTTTGAATTAACAAAACATGCAGTCATACACCTTGAATGTAAACAAAACATGTAAACTAAGATCCCAACTTATTACAAACATTGCCCCTGGTGCAAACCCAAACATCCCAATTATAAACAATAATGTTGTGGGTGGTATTTGTTAAGGTGGCCTACAGATGGCCTTTTGGGAAGAATGCAGGTACTGAGATGTCAAGGTAATCACCAGTGAGGCAGAAGGTGAGAGATCAATAAGCCTCAGAAGAGAGAAAAAGGGCGGGCGGGCAGAGGTCTTGCTGTATACCAGATATGGTAAAATGGTTGATAATGGAAGTGATGCTTCAACATTTTCATAGAGGCCTCCTTATATAGGATGGTCAAACCATGGAGGCCAGCTCACTCTTGGAGAGGTAGCTGACCCTCCTTGTTTCAACAAGAATGAGGTATCCCAACCACCTCTACATCCTAAGATCAAATCCTGGGATTTGTATCATAAGAGCAACAATGTAGGCATCACGGAGGGCTTCAGTGTTGCATATGATACAATTCCAAAATATCATGTCTTGATTAGAGCACCTGTCTCTCTAAGACTGATCATGGTGCAGACACCCTCGGGTAGGGGGATGGGAAGACACTAAAATGAATCCCTAACTCTAGCTTCAAAGCCACATACCTCCAATGATGCCCCGAGCAAAGATTCCAAGGCCTAACACCGAACCTAGGTCATCAAGGTATTGGATGATGGTGTTGGAGATGACTTGATCAGTAGGAGACAGCTTTACGGAGAGAGAGGAGACGAGACATAGTAGGGTCATGGTCTGGCAGAGGACACTCAGCCAAGCCAAATGGAATACAGAGCCATGTTGCTATCGAGCACAGTTAGTCGAGCAGGGATGCCTCGAAACCTCAACACAATTACGTGGTGCTCTGGCCACGCCTCGGGATGCCCTATGTTGGTTCATCTTGCGGTGACATGGCTAAAAGCTAAGGCATTGGGCATGTCAGCTAGCCAAGATAACATACTTGGTGGTTTCTATGCCCCTGGTTAGGCTAGACTCACAACCCCAATAGCTTATTTTGGAAGATGACACGTGCCAATATGGGTTGCCACTTGACAATCCCTTGTCTGAGTTGGAGATGATATGGTGCAGGTACAACAAATGTTAATTATCACTGTAATTTGAGTACATCCTGTGTTACTAAGAAGTGCCAATGGGAGGGTGCCTTAGATATGAGCAGGAGGCTCTTAATGCTCTGTAGATGTATAGCAAGGTTATATGAGTGTTCTAAATAGTGTAATACCAAGCACCAAGTTACCTGTATGCTTTGACAGCATTCTTAAGTTCAGGATCTTCCAATATGTTTCTGGCACTCAAAGGAACATCTGCAAAAGGCATATCAATGGTAAGAATGCCATAATAACCTAACGCAATCAAGTCAGTAAAGAGCAAGGTCAGCTCAAATTCAGTAAACTGCAAGATCAGATCAAAGTTCAACAAACAGGATGCCCAAATGTAACCCCAGCTATCACATATAACTTAAGTCAGCAACTGATTTAATGCTTCTATTGTGTCACCTTCTTGTACTACCCTATTTTAACTTTTAAGCAAACCAAATGGTCATCTATAACTATATAGCCTCACACATTTATTCAACTGCAAATATAATGCACTTAAATTTTCATTTTCCGGACATGACTAAACCAAATACTCACTATGGACCACATAAACAAGGGTAAATCGTCCAAGCTCGTTTAAAAGATATTGTTGCTGAACTGAACCAGGGAATGGAGTGTACAAAAAGAGTCATAAAACTAACAAAGAGAACACTTACTATATTCCTTCAACACTCTTACTGCTAGTGAGCTGAATCCACATCGGGAAAGATCAGGCACCCCTTTCATGTAAAGAATCACCGGGTTGTCCTTGACATCCTATGCTAAAAGCTAAAAGCAATCAATAAAAACAGACTCTTAACAAATAAACAACTAAATTTTTTTGCTCGATAATTAAAAGAGAAAATACTTGAGGCTCAGTATCTCTAATACAGAAGGTACAGACGACTACTGTCTACCTGCTCTACAATATCCTTCAAAGAAAGGCCAGAACCCTCAAGCTTATTAGTGGGTCTGAAGTCCTTGTGTATGTCCCATGGTGGTTAAAGGATCCAGCTGCCTACCAACAATTAAAGAAAAAATATTAGCAAGTATCATTTATATGGCCATCAAAAATTATTTGCTCTAAAGATAAAAACCACACACTTGTGGCTTAAAATTTCAAGAAAACCCTTTTTTTTTATTTTTTGAGTGGAGTTTAACAATGTAAGCATTTTCGTTTACAATTTTATGATTAAGGATCCAAGAAATCTAGAATCAGATGGCTATGAACATTCCTAAGTAGTTTCTTTGACTGTAAGCCCTTTGAAAATAAGAGAAACGCAAATCAAAACAAAGAGTTCAAATCAAACAAAGGGAATCCTTTGGTTTTGAAGGCAAAGAGAGTAATAGCCCCAAAAAAAATGCAAAACCAAAAAAATAAAATAAAAAATTTTAAGGCGAAGGAAGGAATGGAGGAGAACTGAATTAAGAAGAAAATGGACCATCAGTAGAATAATGGAGTCTCTCAATGTTTCAAGACAGATGATACCTGAATTATGGGTAACGAGAGCATTAGAGCATCTTTCAATGTTTCAAGGAACAAAAAAAACACACATACACACGTGTAAGAAGATTATATGCTACATGTGGGATTAAGAAGATTATATGAACACTATATACCGTATATATATGACAGATTTTGTAAACAAAAAAATTCATGTCTTAGGGCCCACCCTGATCACCACCTCCCTCTGCCTTTGTTGTGAACAGTGGCAGAGGCAGCCAGGGATAAGAGGGGGTCACGTGCCCCCTGAATTTTGGGAAATTTTTTTTTTTTTTTTTTTTTTTTGCAAATATAAAGAAAGAGGGTGATTATTGATTCAATGATTAAGACTTAGCCTAATAACCTTAAGGTTATGGGTTCAAGTCTTGGGACCATCATTTTGTACATTATGTCAAAGGTTAGGTGTGTACTCAATCTTTCTCCTCCTAAACATTGTTGCAAATATAAAGAAAATATTTTAAATAAAAAAAATTACAAAAATATTATTAGAGTAAAATGTTAATGACATTTTAAAAATTATGAGAACAATAATGGTTATTTTGAATGAAAATGAAGAGACTATTATAAACCATATCATCTATGAAAATTTTTGAATGTAACGGTGATGTCATTATTATTGACATGCAAGTATAAGTAATCTCACTATAAAGTTATGAAATTTATTGGATTGTTAGTTACATTTGACATATGAGGTTCACACTCTATGTGTTTATTTACTATTAGTTGGTGATATCGCATACTAATGATGACGTGGTATTACCATTATATTGAATTTTTAATCAAATTTTGTATAAATTTTTTTATCATTATATAATTTATTTTAAGACTTATATCTATATTTTTTTATATTGTCCATGATACACTCGTTATAAATAATATTATTTTTTTTATGTTTCTCGAAATCAATTGTAAAAACTTGCTTTAAATGTTTTTGTAAAATTTTTCAATATTAAAATTAATAAGTGCCTCCTCTAATTTGATTTTCTGACTCCGCCACTGGTTGTGAACCCTTCCAATTGAGTTTCAACAGATCATTGGCACTCTTCAATATCTCTCAAACTAAACCAAAATTCTCCTTTTCAGTAGATCAAGTCTCCCAATTTGTACATAGCCCAACTGATTTTCAACGGACAATGGTCAACAACATATTTTATGTTATCTAAAATTATCCAATGAATTAGATTTATTTCTTGGCCATTTCAACTCTCTTTTCTCCATAATGTTTCCCGGATGGCTATTGGGCTGGGTACCCAGATGACCGCTGCTCAACCCATCATTCTCAGTCACAAGTTTACTCTCTCGTGCCTTCAAAAAGCAAAATATTGTTGCTCAATCGAGTATTGAAACTAAATATTGGGGCCTCGGAAATGCTTATGCTATATTAGTGTGGACTGTGGATACAAAACCCACTAAGCTTTGCGGGTGTGTGTCACATATAAGAATCCATAACATTGTATTGCTTTATTTGTTAGGCATATTCTTTATCAAACAATTTGTAATTCAAATATTGAGTTGTAGAGTAGAGTCCATAATATCAGATCATATTGTCGTAGCTATGCGAGATTTCCAGGAAATTATCCTTCAGTTTCTTTCCTTTAATAACATATGTGGGAACATTGATACTGTGTTTAGTTTGGGGATTTGGAAAGGATAATTTCACACGCTTTTTCTCTCCCAAATCCCCCAATCAAACAAAGGCTGAATGTTTATATTAGAATCAGCTAATCGCAGTATCTCTAGATCAAATCAATCATTTAAACCAAATTGACTACAGTAAAAAGCAATTAACAATTACCACCAACAAAAAAAAATAAAAATAAATAAACTTTAAACAAAGCCCTAACTAACCTTTGTACCGTAATTGGAAGTGACGGAGCAAGAAAAGGATATAGTGGATAGCCGGAAAGGCGACCGCGGATGTTGGCGGCGGAGGCAAAGCGGCGGAGCTGTGTAGAGTCTTCTGCACATGGCTTTTGCATGAGTATTTACGGTGTCCTGGTGATGTCTCGCCCTCCCGCCCCCCCGCCCCCTCCAATATCGAGTATGGGGATTTTTTTGGGAGGCTGGATATATATATATTTTTTAAATATGGGAAACTATATCCACTTTTTTGATTCATAATTAAAGAAATAAATTCATAACTAATAATATGTGATATAATTAAAAAAAATTATCAATTATAATTAAAATAATATTATAAGTAAAGAAAAAATTAGTCATAATTAAAAAAAATGACATAATTAAAAATGCATATAGTGTACATTTTTTAAAAGTATGTAGGTTGGAATTTCCCTAAAAATATAATAGGTAGTGTTTGGTTTAATTTTAGAAATATGATTTAAGCGTGAAGTTATGATTTGGATGTGCAATTGTGAGTTGAGTTTTGAAAAAAGAAAATTTGTTTGGTCATAAATTTTAAAAAGAGTTTTGAGTTGTATTTTGAGTTTTGAATTTTGAATTGTATTTTAAATTTTTTGAATCTGTTTTTTTAAAATATTAAAAAATGTTTAAGAAAATTTTATTTTATTTTGTAAATATTTTAATTTTAATATTTTAAATTCAAAACACAATTTCACACTTAAATCGTAACCAAACATATAATTCAAAATTCAATTCAAAAATTATTTTTAAAACTTATAACCAAACACATAATTTGAAATTCCACACTACTTTCGAAACTCTACACTCAAATCTTAACTTCATAACAAAAAAATTAAAATATTTAAAAATATTTTTATAAAATAAAATAAAATATTTAAAATAAAAAATAAATTTTTTAATATTAAAAAAATACAGCACAAAAATGTATGAAATATTGTGCATATTAAAATAAATAAATAAATATTTAAAATATAAAATATTTATCTTTAAAAAATAAAATTAAGAAAATTTTTAAATATTTTTAAAAAATAAATCCAAAAAAATTTAAAATACAACTCAAAACTCAAAATACAACTCAAACAACTATTTTCAAAACAACTTAAAACACTGCTCCACACTCAAATCATGATTCTAAAAATAATTTTAAAAACAAAATAAAAAAATATTTTTTTAAATTTTTTCTTTTAAAATAGAGTTTTGAAAAGAGTTTTAAATTAAGTTTTGAGTTATGTAATTAGTTAAGTTTTGAAAATAATTTTTAAATTGAGTTTTGAGTAGTTTTGAATTGTGTGTTTGGTTATAAATTTTGAAATTTTTTGATTGAAATTGTGATTCCAAAACTTAACCAAACATGGTTTTAAAGTTTGGGCTGTCACTTAATAAATTAAATTTTTAATTTCAGCTTAAACTTCAAAATTTAAATTAACATTAATTTCAACCTTCCACTCATTTCCATTTTAAATAATATTAATTTCCACCTTCCACCCATTTCCGTTTTCTAATTGAATTTAATAAATTTTTTAACATATATGTAATACCTTCACATTTGCTTTTTTTTCACTTAATAAGTTTTGGGGTCTGCTTATTTTTTGACTTTTTTAAAATTTATTTTTGTCTTTAATAAATTTTTTTTAAAAAAAATCAAAAATGTTTAAACTTCTAAATTCAATTCGACAAGAAGAATCGGAAAATTATAAATTTTTTAAAAATTTCAAAAAAAGGTGCAAAAAAGACCCCCCAAAAAAAGAGTAAAAAGTAGTGATTTTTTTTTTTTTTGTTTATTTTGGCTTTTCAATTTTTTCATATTTTTTCAAATATATATATATATATTTTTCAGATTCATTTTGACAAAATGGACCAGAAAAATTTAAAAAAAAGATTGACATAATTTTAAAAAAAAATTAACCAAAGACAAAAAAAAATTCAAAAAGAAAAAAAAAAAAAAAAAGACTTTTAAGCAAGTTACCAGAAGGAAATTTAACTTGATCACACAATATTATCATTACTATTTATTAACTATCCATTAAATCAGAGTCACCTAATATGATCAACCATGAACTTGAGCACAAAACCCACTGCTCTTCCTCTCCGCTGTACTTTCATTTCCTTTCTATTATCTTGAACTTTACGTTTACGTTGTGTTTGATTGAAAAATTTAAAAAGTGATTTGAATAGAAAAAATATATATATATAAAATGTGAATAAAATATATTTATATTTTATTTAATTTTATACATATTTTTCATTTCTTTTTTCAAATTCATTCTCAAATCTCTTAACTAAATGCAATATTATACACTACAAGATAATTGACTTTTTGCGCCTCTTCTTTTGAGACAGTCTGTTTTGACAGTAGCAAAAAAACATATTTATAACAACTAAAACATATTTATGACGAGTCTAGATCCTCTGTCGTGCCTTCCTGCGGCGTTCCCTGCTATGATTCAAAACGACGTCGTTTCAGTTTTTTTTTTCCTTTTCTTTCTCTTTCATTTGCTTAAACGCTAACCCGTTGAGAGAAGCAGAGATGAAACGGAGCAATAGGCGCAAGCATGGCAAGTCGACTACGACTAAGGCGGCGACGAGGTCTTGCAATATTCATTCTCACATGATATTGCAGATTGCTAGCTATCTCAAGCAACAAAATCGATGGAAATTCAAAACCCATTTTCGTTCTCCACTCATTGAATCACATTGGTTTGTCAAACAACAAAATGACTGATTTCTCACCAAATCACCCATCCAAACAGACCTTTACAATAAAGCAACAAGGGTTCTTTCTCTGTGTGTGTGTGTGTGTGTGTGTGTGTGTGTGTGTGTTTGTGTGTTTCAGAGAGGAAGAGAAGGAGAAATGTCAATCATTTTCTGTTGGAAAGGAAAAATGTAGAAATCAGAGGGAAAAAAGCAATCTTTCTCCACAGACCAATGTCGAATTCTAATTTTTTCTAGGAAGTAAGTAGAAATCAAAGAGAGCAATCTCTCTCTCTCTCTCTCTCTCTCTCTCTCTCTCTCTCTCTCTCTCTAAAACTAAAAAGAAGAGAAATCTCACTATGAAATCCTTGATTGAATCATACCCAAGAACAACATCCGCCAAGTATAAAGAGCACAAAGAAAAGGAAAGAAAAGAATCATTGAAAAAATATAAAAATTATACAAGTATAAACAACTGATTTCACAAATGGGACATACCATATGTACGGGAAAGAAATAATTCTTCTCGTATAATCCTGTTGACCAAGTCTGCCCTTCTCCGTACTACGTCGCCTTATCACCTGAAAACACAAACGTGAGCTAGCCGGCGGGTGTGTGCCGGAAACCTCTCCGATGCCTAAGTCAACAAACTTGACAAATAGACAAAGCTCTGTGAATTCAGAAAGCAAAGTTGTGTGTTACCTCCTCCAAGGTGATATTTGTGAGCTTTTATAGGTTTCGAGTGGCACAATCCTAGCAGGACTTCTACTTTTCCATGCAGAGTCCTCCTAGGATTCATACTCCTGAAAGACAATGCTTATCCTTTAACACCCCCCTCACTGCTTAAACCAAGTGAGATGGTTTTTACCATGGCCGAACTACCATATGACAGAAATAAAACTGGTTATGCTGAGCAACAGAGTAGGCCGAACTATCCTTAGTTCGGTTTTTCCCTTTACTCCTCCTTACCTCGGTTCTCTCCTGTTCAACTCATGGTATGTTTAGACCGAGCTACCGAGTAGCAAGGTTTTGACCGTTCTAACCACAATACATCATGACCGGACTACCTCTGAGACCGGCCTAACTCCAAGTTGCTTCCGGATTGGAGTAACTTTACAATTCTTAGGCCGGAGTAACTTTTATCTCTCTTGGGCCGGAGTAACTTTCCGACTTTGTTACCCAGTCCTTCGTACTTTGGGCCATAAAGTCCATCTCTTAGCTCAGCCCAATTTTCACCAAAATTACCCTCTCAATTGCCCCTTAATTCCATCTGTATAGCATGATTGGGATTAACCGTTCATCAACCGAGCTATAGTCCCCAAACCCCCCAGTCGAGCTACAACCATTTAGCCTATCCTGCCGAGCTAAACTTAAACCGAGCTGCTGTCATCCGATCACAACGCCTTTTCAATCACCAAAAACTGAATCGCTTCCTTTTCCGTATACACGTGGCATGTTCCCATTCGCAGAAGGCAGCTGTCAACGCCGTCTTTGTATTTCGCAATTTTGAACAGTTCCCGCCCTTTCTCTCTCTTTCCACAAAACAAGCTTTCTATCTTTGAATCATTCACCCACACTTTTTACCTTCTTCTCTCTTCGTGCCTCTGCTTCTCCAACCTGAGTTCGTGTTCTTCATTGGTGCTGTTGCTCCCATCACCAGCTTCATCTTCTTCTGGTAAGCTCCACAAAATCTGTTTTGTTTTTCTTATTTCTGCTTTCTACGTTTTTTGCAAAACATGCTTGTACATTTTTGTTTTTGCTTCTGTACTTTCATGAAAAAATCAGTAGAACCTATGAGTATATGTTATATATCCTATAGAAAACTCGCCTTTGATCCAAAATCATGTCCCAACCGAACTAGGAAACTGTTTGTGCTATATAGGTAGATCAATTCCGATAATAACCGAACTAGATACACTTTAGCCGAGATACGCTTACCGAACGAAGTTCTGTACTCAGTAAACTAGGAACCTTGGCATTCAACCGAGCTAGGCCTTGGGGCTAAGCCAGCTTTCTTAGTTTCTAAACCAAACTCAAAAAGCTGCCCCTAGAGGCCCAACTGAAGTAGCAGAACTCATAGTTCAACCGATTTAGGCCTTTGGAGCTAAACCAGCTTTCTTAGTTTTTTAGACCGAACTCAGAAAGCTGCCCCTAAACGATGAACCGGTCTAACAAAATTGTTTCCAAAGCCAGTATGCCGAGATGCTTGCTAAGATCTAGCTAATAAGAACCCTGCTTAAACCGAGCTACCAAGCATTTTGCTAAACCGAGATAGAACCTGTCCACAAAGCCGAAGTAGGGCTCTTTTACCTTACTTTTAATTTGTAGCACGGTCCAATGATCTGTGCTTAACCTCTTTGTTTTCTACTTTGCAGACTTAGGTTGCCCAGGCACTCCTTCGTGCGCTCAACCGAGCTACTGAGCACAATTTTTACACCGATATAACTTATTCATAATTTATACAATAGATGGGGAAGTATAGGTACCTAGTAAATACTCCGGGCGGCCTAGCCGAATTCAAAAAAGACTACAATATACCCGATGACGTCCACTTGATCTTAGCCGAAAAAGATGTCATTCCATGGGGTAATGAAGGCTTTGTCCCCTTCACCCTTTTGTCAATTATTGAAACCGGACTACGATTTCCAGTCCAACCTTTAATCTGTGAGTTTCTTAGGCAAACTAGATTATGCCCCACCCAACTATCCACCAATTCATACCGCATCATCATGGGAATAGCCGAACTGAACCGCCAAGCCGGACTAAACCTTGGCCTGGTCGAAATCTTCCACCAATACTCCATTGGTTCAAAAGAAGATGGGTGGGTCTATTATCTAAGAATACGTCGCCGCCGAGAGAAGATAATAAAATATACACCGGACAAAGACTTAAACGACGACGATTTTTTCTGGCTGTCTAGGAACTTTGAGGATCATAAAGCCCAGATTCCTGGCCGACCTATAAATTGGAAAAAAGGAGAGCCCGGTAAATTTACTTCGGTTTTCTTGCTTGCTTTTTTATATTTCAGTTTCTTAATGTACCAACCGGACTAACAGTTGTCTTCTTTTGCAGATTCTGCCCACCTCCATTCCTTATACAGCTACCCAAACCTTGCGACTTTGCGCGCCGCACTACGGTATCCAGAACGTAGTTGGGCTAAGCTATTAAAGTTCGAGCCGACCTACAGATACAGCGGTCGTCGTAAGGCAAGAGTAACCGACTTTCTTCTTGAGGAGGCCCCAGAACCGGACCCAACCTTACCCGAGATCAGACTAATCCCACTCACTGCTGAAGAGGAGATGGCCAAAAAGAACAGAGTAAGGGCTCTCTTGACCGAAACCAACAGGGCCGAAGTACCACCAGCAAGTCAAACCCAAGAAACAGTGGTAGCCCTTCCTATTCAATAACCGTCCTCATGCCGCCGAACCAAGCGCGCCCGGACCGCCGAAACCAAACAAAGTTTGGTTGATGAAGAAGATACTACTCTTCCACCAAGCCTACCACCGAGCCCCCAACCGGAGCCTTCTGACCGAACTACCACTAGCTGGGTACCAAAACTTACCTTCAGCAACCGAGATATCCAAGACTCTGACTCGGTTGTTGCTGAGAAGGATCACCAGTTGGCCTTTAACCTGGCCAAGAGTGTGTGCCTCCCCAAAGATATGGAGCACCACCAAAAGAAATTAAACACCGAACTGAAGGCCATCCGGTCTTCCACAAAATCCATGATCTTGGTAAGTAGCTCTGTCCGTTTTTTTTGTCTAATTTTTTCTAACTTTTACTTCGGCTAAAGGGAAGTCTTTGTTTTGTCAGGCCATTCAGAAGAACAATATTGCACATAAAAAAGTGCTGGAGCTCAGGAAAGTAACGAGGTAGGTCATGGCTGAAGCTGAAGCGAAGGCGACCGAGCTAGAGGAGGCCAAAAAGTAAATGGCCGAGTTACGAGATGAGAACGGCCGACTGGCCGGATTGGTTAGTTCAACCGAGGCAGAAAAGCAAAAGGCCGCCATTGTGCTAAAAGACAAGTATCTACGCGAGCTGGTGAAGCTTGAAAAGAAGAAAGATACCGAGATAACCCAGCTGAAGGAGAGCGCAAAAGGAGCCGAAAAGAAAGGTTTCAAGAAGGCAGAGGATGCATATATCAAGCAGTGCGAAGCCGCCAAGGAACTGTTCTTTAAGTGCGGCTGGAGGGCAGCTGTTGAGAAGCTCGGTCTCGATTCACAGACCGAGGTTTTCAACCCTCCAGCCTACTTCATACCGAACTCCCTAGTAGAGTATGCTGATGCCATGCAGCAGCAATTTCTTGAAGGCTCAGACTCTGATGAAGACTCTGTCTCTGAGGATACTCTGGTTGTCAATGCGGACCTGTCAGTTTGGCCGGAGCCCACGGTGGAAGACCTAACTATTGAACAACCAGGTGAAACCGTGGTTCCGGCCGAAACCACCCTTGTGACCGAGAACGAGCTCCCGCCTGAAACCGGTCCTCATGTTGATGCCGATACTGCCTTTGATGCCGAAATTGAAGATCTTTTCTCTTGATTTTGTACTTTTTTTTTTTTGGGCTACCTTTTTTACTTTTGTAACCGGGCTACGGCCCCTCCTTTGTACTTGCTTCCGGATGAATGAAAATTTTCATTAACTCTTACTTCGGTTGATATGTACGTTTTGGTACTTGTTATGATTTTTCCACGATCTTTGTAGTTTCAACTGTTATCTCGGTTTTTGCTTGTTTAAACTAAATATGCTTACCAGCCAACCACTCCTTAGCCGACATAATTACTTCGGCTGAGGAGTATAAAGAGTTTGTTTAATCCAGCCAACCACTCTTCAGCCATGCCCTTACTTCGGCTGAAGAGTACAAAGAGTTGGTTTAATCCAGCCAACCACTCTTCAACCATACCCTTACTTCGGCTGAAGAGTACAAAGAGTTGGTTTAATCCAGCCAACCACTCTTCAGCCATGCCCTTACTTCGGCTGAAAAGTACAAAGAGTTGGTTTAATCCAGCCAACAACTCTTCAGCCATACCCTTACTTCGGCTGAAGAGTACCAAGAGTTGGTTTAATCCAACCAACCACTCTTCAGCCATAACCATATTTCGGCTGAAGAGTACAAAGAGTTAGTTTAATCCAGCCAACCTCTAAGTTAGTTTTTTCCAGCCAACTTAGAATAATGTTTGGTTATTCTGACTAAATGTCCTGCAGCCTGGATCCTTATCTCGGGCTTAGGAAGGGTGTTGGTTTATTCCAGCCAACCTCTAAGTTAGTTTTTTCAGCCAACTTAGAATAAAGTGTTTGGTTATTTCGACCAAACGTCCTGCAGCCTGGATCCTTATCCTGGGCTTAGGAAGGGTGTTGGTTTATTCCAGCCAATCTCTAAGTTAGTTTTTTCAGCCAACTTAGAATAAAGTGTTTGGTTATTCCGACCAAACGTCCTGCAGCCTGGGTCCTTATCTTGGGCTTAGGAAGGGTGTTGGTTTATTCCAGCCAACATCTAAGTTAGTTTTTTCAGCCAACTTAGAATAAATGTTCGCAATGTACCTAAGCTTTACTAAAGCCAACTTTTACAGAGAAATCATGCTGAAAAGAATCGATTGTTTTATTGAAGAAAAAGAAATTTTACATGTTTGAAAGGAAAAAGCTAAAAATAAAATAACTTGAGATTGGCCGTGTTCCATGGCCTAGGGATTGCTTTGCCGTCCTTGTCTTCTAAGTGGTATGCTCCTTTGCCTGCTAACCCAACCACTTTGTAAGGACCTTCCCAGTTTGGACCTAACTTGCCATCTCCTGGTATCAAGGTGTTTCCCATCACTTTGCTCAGCACCCAATCTCCGATCTTGAATTGTCTTGGATGCACTATTTTGTTGTATTTTCTGATCAACTCTTGTTGGTATGAGACAATGTGAACCAGTGCTCTTTCTCTTCTTTCTTCCGTAAGGTTGAGTTCTAATGTTATGGCTTCTCCATTCAAGTCTGAATCAAAATTTTCGCTTCGAATTATGGGGAGGCCAATTTCCAGTGGGATTACTGCTTCCATTCCGTAGGTTAAGCAGAATGGTGTCTCTCCTGTCGATCGCCGAGGTGTGATGCGGTAAGCCCATAAAACATGAGGAAGCTCGTCTGCCCACTTGCCTTTTGCCTTCTCTAACCTTTTCTTCAATCCATCCAAGACGACTTTATTTGATGCTTCTGCTTGGCCATTTGCTTGAGGATATGCCGGTGTAGAATTGTAGAACTCTATCTTGTACTCTTCACAAAAGCCTCTGAAGATTCTGCCGTCGAACTGAGTGCCATTGTCTGAGATTAGGGCTTTTGGTATGCCAAACCGAGTGATGATATTCTGCTAAACGAACTTCTTCACATCTTTTTCTTTGATTGATGCCAATGCTTCTGCTTCCACCCACTTTGTGAAGTAGTCTGTTGCTGCGAGAAAGAACTTCCTGTTGCCGGGTGCTGTTGGAAGTGGTCCTACTATATCCAAGCCCCACATTGCGAAAGGCAATGGGCTAGTTAATGGTAGGAGTTCTCTTGCTGGTTGATGTATTTGGTGTGCGAATTTTTGGCATTTCTCACACTTCTTCACATATTTTTCCGAGTCTGCCTGCATGTATGGCCACCAGTATCCTTGCGAAATGGCCCTGTAAGCTAGCGATCTTCCTCCTTGATGGCTTCCGCACACCCCTTCGTGTATCTCGTACAAGAATGCTTCTACTTCGCTGGGATGTACACACTTTAGGTAGGGTCCTGAGAATGACTTCTTGTATAATGCCAAGGATGGGGAGAGCCAAAATTGCTGCGATTTCGCTCTTATTCTGTTGGCTTCTTTTTTCTCTTCCGGTAGGGTGCCGTCTTTTAAAAACAGGATGATGGGATCCATCCAAGAGGGGCCTAATTCTGCGCAACATACCTCTTCTACTTCGGGGTCTTCTATGCTTGGTCTAGGTAGGTAATCGATCAGTAGTGGATGAGGTATGGAGGTATCTGCCATTGAAGCGAGGCCTGCTAGTTCGTCTGCTCTGCTGTTTTCCTCCCTGCCGATTTGTTCTATCCTTACTACCTCAAATTTCTTAATCTCTGTTCTGACCAATTCCTGGTACTTGGCCATCCTATCATCCTTTGCTTCATAATCGCCAGAAATTTGGTTTACCACCAACTGTGAGTCGCTGTAGACCATTAGTTCGGCTGCCATCATGTAATATGCTTATTTGAGTCCTGCGAGAAGTGCTTCGTACTCCGCTTCATTGTTTGATGCTGGGAAGCCAAGGTTGATTGCTTCCTCTACAACCAGTCCGTCTGGTGAGATGAGGACTATGCCGATTCCTGCACCATGCCGGTTGGATGCTCCATCCACAAAGAGCTTCCACATCTCACCAACGAACAACTTCCAGCAAGTGGAGGGGTCAGATGATGTCGTGGGGTCAAGAATGTTGCTGGTGCTTTCTTCAAGGTCTATGCTTGCTGTCTGCCCCTTGTTATTTGATTGTACCAAGTCTTTTTTTGTTGGAGAGCCTTGGTTTGGTGTAGCTTCTGCCTTGCTGTCTTTAGTCTGGTCTGCCTTGGAGTCTGACTGAGTACCTTTTACTAGGGGTTGCTCTATTCCGGCGTCAACTTCCATCCCTAATTCGGTGGTGTCAGTTAGGTCAACTGGGCAGATATGATGACTTCCAGGAGTAAATTCTGCGATGAAGTCTGCCAAAGATTGGGCTTTTATTGCGGTCCTGGGTTGGAACTTGATGTCGAATTGTCCCAACTCTACTGCCCACTACAAAATTCGCCCAGAAAAGTTCGCCCTCTCAAACAAAGCTTTTAGTGGGAAAGCTGTGAGGACGACTACGGTGTGGGCGTGAAAGTAGTGTGCCAATTTTCTGGAGGCCATCATCAAGGCTAATGCCAGTTTTTCTAGTGGTAAATACCTTGTTTCGGCTCCTAGCAATGTCTTCCTGACATAATAGATGGGCAAGTGTTGGATTCCCTCTGCTCGAACCAACACTGCGCTAACTGCGTGTTGAGAGACAGCCAAGTACAAGAAGAGTTCTTCACCAGGTACTGGGGTAACAAGTAGTGGTGGAGAAGACATATATTCCTTCAAGCTTTCCAGAGCTTGGTCGCATTCTTCATCCCACTCAAACTTGGCCTTTAGAGCTTGAAAGAATGGTCGTAGTCTATCTGAAAACCTGCTTATGAACCGGTTGAGTGCAGCTGCCATGCCGGTGAGATGCTGCACTTCTTTTACAAAGTTTGGTCTCTCCAAATCTTGGATTGCTTTGATTTGGGAGGGGTCTGCTTCTATACCTCGGTCGGTCACCAGGAAGCCCAAGAATTTGCCAGATCCTACTCCAAATGCACACTTGGATGCGTTGAGCCGCAACTTGTGTTTCTTCAAGATTTCAAACATCTCTCCTAAGTCCTTGAGATGGTCATTCTCATCTTTGCTTTTGATCACCATGTCGTCGATGTAAGCCTCCATTGTTCTGCCTAACAATGGTTCAAACATCTTGGTGACCATCCGTTGGAATGTTGCCCCTGCGTTCTTTAGGCCAAAGGGCATGACCTTGTAACAGTATAGTCCTCTTGGAGTTGTAAAGGATGTGACCTCCTGGTCTGGTTCATGCATGGCGATTTGGTGGTAGCCTCTGTATGCATCCAGAAAGCTTAGTCGGTTGTGCCCTGCCGTTAGGTCCACCAGTTGATCTATCCGTGGTAGAGGAAAGCTGTCTTTTGGGCACGCCTTGTTGACTGTTTTGTAGTCGACGCAGACACACCATTTGCCATTTTTCTTTGGCACTATGACCGTGTTGGAGATCCATTTAGGGTAGTGCACCTCTCTAATTGCTCCTGCCTCCAGCAGGTTACCTACTTCTTCCGCCACTATTTCGGCATGGTGGAGTGCCGATCTGCGTGTTCGTTGGATGATTGGTCTGGCGGATGGGTGGACATTAAGTTGGTGACTGATGAAGTTTGGATCAATGCCTGGCATGTCGTAGGGTGTCCAGGCGAACACTTCGATATTAGAGGTCAAGAATTCCAAGACCTCTAATCTCTCAGTGCTGGACAACGACGAACCGAGCAAGAAGAACTTATCCGGGTTCTTTTCATCTATTTTTACCTCCACCAAGTCCTCCACTACTTTCTGATCAGCCTCTTTACCGACATTCGCGAATAGTTCATTGCTTTCAGGTTCTTCCACCGAATGAACGTATCCTTTGGCAACGCGGCTGCCATTCACCGTGGCGAAACATTGCTTTGACATGATCTGATCTCCATAGACTTCTTCAATTATACTGGTGTCGTTGGGGAACCGCATTACTTGGTGGTAGGATGACGCCACCGAACGCATGGTATGCAGCCATGTTCTGCCCAAGATGATGTTGTAAGTGGAGGGGACCTTCAATACCCAGAACTCTGCTTGTTTCGTCACGCTTCCTGCTCTAACTGGAAGAATTATTTTGCCGACGGGCCATTCTGCATAGAGTTGAATCTAATTAGGGGTGATATAGCTGGCGCCAAGTCTTTGTCTTGTAGCTTCAGTTGTTTAAATGTTTCGTAGTACATGATTTCACATGAACTACCCTGGTCAATCAGAATCTGCTTGACGTCAAAATCCTTGACTCGGAGAGTGACGACCAGGGCATCATTGTGTGAGCAATATATCCGTTCTAAGTCTTTATCTGAAAAAGACATAACGTTTGTTGCCTCTGTCTTCCCCTTCTTTGTGGCAGGTTGGGCACTTAGCACCTCTCTTAAATGTTCAGCTTTTTTGATTGATCCTCTGAGCTCGCATACACGCTCAGGTTCAAAGACTCCATGTATCACATTGATGACGCCTTGAGGCGGGGCGTCAATTGGCATTCCGTTATGGAGGTTATTATGGTCCTGGGGGGCTGGCTGCGTCCCTCCCTCAATGTATTTGTCCAAGTGACCTGCCGCCACCAACTCCTCTAGGTGCTATCTCAATGGTGTGCAGTTCTCCGTGCGGTGCCCTTTTTCCTTATGGAAGGTGCACCGTGATCTTTCGTCATAGTCCTTCTGTGCTTCCCCTAATTTGGCTGGCCACTTGACGAAAGGCTCATCTCTTATTTCGCTAAGAATCCGATATATCGGTTTCTTGAACACCGTGGTTATGGCAGTGCGGATTCTCAACCATCTTTTATCCGGGTTTTCTCCGTTATCTCGTTTGCCACGTCCGTTTCTATTACTTCGATCTACCGTGTTGACCTTTGCTGAGGTATTCTTTTCTGGTGCTGTGGTTGCTCCAGATTTTGCTTTGGTACGTGCGCTATCTTCTTCTACCCTGATGTGCTGATGCACTCTTTCTATCAGGGCTTCCATGGTGAGGGGTGGTGTCATGGTGATCGAGTCCCTTAGTCTGTTCCCGACTGGAAGGCCTCTTTTATACTGTGCAATGGCGAGATTGGTGGGACAGTCCCCAATCTAATTGAATGTCTCCCAGTAGTGACTGTTGTAGGATCTTAGAGTTTCTTTATCGCCCATGTCGATGGAGAGTAGTTGGTCGATCTCCACTGGGGTTTTGGTGCTTGTTCGGAACCTTGTTACGAACGCTTCTGCCAATTGCGCCCAGGAGGCTATGCTGCCCTCAGGAAGTTTCTCGAACCAAGTCAAGCCCAGGTCGCCAAGGCTAGACGGGAAGAGTATGCACATTAAGGCCTCGTTTCGCCTGTAAACGGCCATGACTTGGCGAAAGTGGCTTAAGTGTGAGTATGGGTCCGTTTTCCCTTCGTATGTAGTGAATTTCGGCTGAAGGAAGCCTGATGGTAGGGGCGCGCTTTCAATCGCTGGAACAAACGGCGAAGTCTGCAGCCTTGCTAATGCTTTGTCCGTTGGTTCGTAGGCAGGGCGCGGTATTGGCATTCCAACCTCGACGCTTCCATGCGTCCGAGGAGCCAACCGCTGTAAGGCAGAAATTCTTTGTGGATCCCGTGCCCTAGCATCCTCCTTGCATCGTGCTTTTTCTTCGAGCACGGTTCGTAAGTCGGATGATCTGGGTAACTCCGTTTGTCTGGATCTGGTTTGATGCGAATGTGAGGGCCAATATGTGCTTCCTTCAGTGTATGACCTTTCAGATCTCGTCCTCTCAGACTTGGAGTGACGAGTTCTGGAAGACCAGGATTGAGTATCGCCTGTCCTGAGGCTTCTGCTCTCTCCTTGCGAGGGTGTGGTATTCCTACTATGATTTTCTGAGTGGCGAGAGGGCGTCTTGTTTTTGCACCCCTCTCCTGTCACCACTTCTTTTTTCTTCATCTAGCGTTTCAAGGCCTCCATGTCCGCCGCCATCTTTCTTATCAATTCGTCTTGTTCCTTTACGCGATCTTCCAGAGCTTGAGGATCAATCCTCCGTCTTTGCCTATCAGGACTTTGTGAGTGAGAGTGACGGGGGCTGTTAGTCCGCCTCCCCCTAGCATCTCTCCTGGAGTTATGTTGTTGGGGCTCCAAGTCCGCCATGGGAGGGACAGAAGGTAATCCTTCACGCCTTGCACCTCCATCTGGAGTTAGCCCGTCGACGGCGGACTGCGGCAATTCTTCAATGTGTGCCATTGTTTGAAAAGAGGAGAAGCTTGATCAAGAGGTTTTGTTCTATATGTTCTTCCCACAGACGGTGCCAATTGTACGGGAAATAAATAATTCTTCTCGTATAATCCTGTTAACCAAGTCTGCGCTTCTCCGTACGACGTCGCCTTATCACTTGAAAACACAAATGTGAGCTAGCCGGCGGGTGTGTGCCGGAAACCTCTCCGATGCCTAAGTCAGCAAACTTGATAAATAGACAAAGCTCTGTGAATTCAGAAAGCAAAGTTGTGTGTTACTTCCTCCAAGGTGATATTTGTGAGCTTTTATAGGTTTCGAGTGACACAATCCTAGCAGGACTTCTACTTCTTCATGCAGAGTCCTCCTAGGATTCATACTCCTGAAAGATAATGCTTATCCTTCAACACCCCCCTCACTGCTTAAACCAAGTGAGATGGTTTTTACCATGGCCGAACTACCATATGACCGAAATAAAACTGGTTATGCTGAGCCACAGAGTAGGCCGAACTATCCTTAGTTCGGTTTTTCCCTTTACTCCTCCTTACCTCGGTTCTCTCCTGTTCAACTCGTGGTATGTTCAGACCGAGCTACCGAGTAGCAAGGTTTTGACCGTTCTAACCACAATACATCATGACCGGACTACCTCTGAGACCGGCCTAACTCCAAGTTGCTTCCGGACCGGAGTAACTTTACAATTCTTAGGCCGGAGTAACTTTACAATTCTTAGGCCGGAGTAACTTTTATCTCTCTTGGGCCGGAGTAACTTTCTGACTTTGTTACCCAGTCCTTCGTACTTTGGGCCATAAAGTCCATCTCTTAGCTCGGCCCAATTTTCACCAAAATTACCCTCTCACCATATTTATCAGGAAGAACAAGGGAGATAATGGTAGCATCCTATTTGGTGAGCTTGAGAGAGAAATCTCCTCTCTTCAGCTCATAAATCCCAACATCTAGCTTTGATTTTGAACAATTTGCAAAAACCCAAACAACAATAATTGTGAAGCATAACAATACAGAGATTTTCGACATTTTTTTCTTGCTTTCTTTCTTGTGGTTCAAAGGAATGGTGTGAGATGAAAAACAATG
This sequence comes from Camellia sinensis, assembly GCF_055761805.1. Taxonomy (NCBI): domain Eukaryota; kingdom Viridiplantae; phylum Streptophyta; class Magnoliopsida; order Ericales; family Theaceae; genus Camellia; species Camellia sinensis. The sequence goes on from NC_138966.1 coordinate 156,208,695, forward strand.
AGTGAAGGGGTTTGTACGGGTATAAGTCATATATAAAGCAAGAAAAGTGAATCTAGTGCTTTTAATTTTGAAGCAGCTATGAAAAGAGAGGTTTATCCAGAAAATTGATACAGCCATTTATACAATTTTTGCTTGAAATTCATTCATTCCTTTGGTACCCATTGCCCTAGATTCCATCCTCTTCACAGCAATCTTAATCCCATCATGCAATTCCCCTTTGTAAACAACTCCAAATCCTGCTTTCGCTTCGCTCCGCTCCGTTCCACTCCGATGCTTTCTGTTGCAACAACTACATACTCTCTCCCTAACTTTCTCTCTCTACATTCTTTGCAATTTGATGCAGCAATGAAGGAAGGGCATCACCTCGCCGTCGCTGCCGCTGCCATCGCCTCACCCGGCATTGCCTTTCCTCTTCGTGTTGTCGTCGTCACGTCGTCATCTTTCCTCTTCGTCTCTCTGGTTTGAGAGTTGAGTGAAAAGAAGATGGGAGGAAAGCCAAAATGCAAAAAAAAAAAAAAAAAAAAGTTCCAAAACGTCGTCGTTTTGGCTAGGGGTGTTCACGGGTCGGTTCAGCTCGGGTTTACCTTTAGCCCGTCAGCCGAACCGACATGTTCGGGTTGGAAAATCAGTTATCCGTTGTCGACCGAACTGCCATTTGAAATCAACCGAATGAAAAGTCACAGCTTGGTGGTCGGTTCGGTCGATTTCGAAAAAGTAGCAGGAATGGAAAGAAAAATAATGAAAAAATAGAATTGAGAATTCAAAACAACAAATTAAGCTCATGAATACAGATCAGTGAGAGAGTGACATAATACACATGAGTAGCGAATTACAGATTACACCTGATGTATATACACTTAGAAATTACAGATTATCGCCTCAGCCACTGTCTTCGCTTATCGCAACACCATCGCTCATCATCACCAACATTGTTCTTCACTAACCTTGTCTACTAAAGGGTGTGAGGAAAAAAAAAAGGTTTCTAGGCAAGAAAGGGAGGAGAATGAGGGTTTCAAGAGATAAGGAAGAAGCAAAAACAGATCTTAAAAAAAAAAAAATTACCATCATCAACGCTGCAATCTCAGCGTAGTCGATCTCAAGACAAGCCATCACCTCTTCCATGATGTCACGCCGTTGCCACAGTCGCAGAGAGAGGGGAGGTGCAAATCGTGACGGAGAGAGTGAACTAGTTAAAGACAGAGAGAATGAGTGGGTGTGAGAGAGAGAGAGAGAGAGAGAGAGAGAGAGAGAGAGAGAGAGAGAGACGAAAGGGTTGAGAGATAAGGAAGACAAAAATGAGTGAGATACATGAGAAAGTGGGATGAAAGAGAATAAGACAAAACATGGAAAAGTTTTTGTATTGGGAATGTAAAATTTAAAGAGAAAGAGATTTCAAATTATTGAAAAGGGAAGTCTTGGAAAGATGAAGGTCAGTTGATGTGACTATATCAACTACACTTAAAGGTATGTATATACATAGAAAAGTCAAATATGTCTTGGAGAAATGAATTTATTTTACCTAGGCAGAGAACCAACGGATTATATATATATATATAAATAAGTCGGTCGGTTCGGTTTATTCAAATATTTTTTTATTTAATCCAATGCTTGACCGAAAAATTGAAAATTTTGAAAGAAAAAAACCGCAGCCGTCCGAATATATGGTCGAAACTGCCCGCAGTATAATCGGGTTGAACGGTTTGGTTCGGATTTTTCGGATGAATTGGATTGATGAACACCCCTAGTTTTAGCCCACCGCAGGGATCACTGGAGGGAACAACAGAGGATCCAAACTCATTTATGACAGCTTTATGGGACGGAAGTAATAATAAGTAGTGATAAAAGGTGCAATTTATTTGTGAGCTCAGGGTAGGGGTGTAATTTTGGGCCCGGCCTCGGCCCATGTCGAGCCTTGTGGGCTCTTGCCAAAAATTGGGCCGGGCTGGGTTGGGTCAAAAAACTAGGCCCAGGGGTGTGCGGGCTTTGGGCAGGCTAGTGTGCGGGACCCCTGGGCTTGGACCTAAGCTCGGGCTTTGGGCGGGCTTGTGCGAGCCTGAACAATTTTTCATTTTTTTTTTAATTTTTATCACCAAAATTTATTGGGCTCGTTTGGTTTGATTTTCTGAAAAAATTTTGGGAAATTTTCTCTACAAATAAGTTTTCAAAAATAATCAAACCAAACAAATTTTCCCAAAAAAATTTCTCAAAACTTGTAAACCAAACAAGTTTTCCAAACAAATCTCTCTCTCACACATATCAAATCAATCACTTTTTCCAAAACTCTATCTCAAAATAATTTTCCAAAACATCTTTTAAAAAAAACTAAATCAAACATGTTTTCGTACTTTTTATCTCTAAAACACATCTCTCAAACACAAACCAAACATACCCATTATTTGTCATTAAAAATAACACTGGGCCTCTGGTGGCCCGAGCAGGACGAGCCTTGGGTCGGGCTTTTGGGCAGGCCTTTGAGCGGGCCGATGAATTGAGCCAACTAAACCAGGTCAGACTCTAAAACGATAACACAGGCCCTAACCCAAGGCCTCGGGCCTAAACGAGCCGAGGCCCCCTCAGGCCGCGATGGGCCAAAATTACACCACTGGCTCAGAGGTTCATATTTGCCCAATTTATATTTGCCTTAGCCAGGCTGGGTCAAACTCTCGACATCGCACTTTTATCTCGCTCGCCCGTCGGCGTCTGAACAGCACCGGTATGAATCTCTCTCTCTCTCTCTCGATCTCAACCCTACTCTTTCGTTCCAAGGGTTCCAATCAACAGATTCAACACAGAGCCCTCAAACATCTATCTACGTAATGTATAGCTTGCCGATCATCGATCAGTTTGAAGATACGGATCTAGATTCGGCCTCAAATTCCAGGTTTCAGGTAATTCTCAAAAACTCGTCTCTTTTTACTTCAGAACAATTCTTGATAAATTAAGATCTACGGATCTGAGTGAAGAGGGTCTGCAATTATGCTAATTTATGCAGCTTATTGAAATCATAGGTACTTTTATAAATTAAATAAATAAATAAAAACGGAGCTACATTGAAATTCCCTGCTATTTGTACGTGTTGGACGATTTGTACGCGTTGGACTTCGATGGGATTCTCTGCGATAGCTGTGGAGAGAGCTCTCTCTCCACCGTTAAGGTTCCTCTCATTTCTCTCTGTGCCTATACATACATATATATGTGTGTATGATTTGATGCCTTTGAATTGTTGTTAATGTTTATCATTCGAATTCAATAATGATTCGTATAAGCTGCTAAGTTGAGATGGCCTAGTCTATTTGAAGGTCATCAATGGAGGACTGGATTGTTGACCAAATGAACGCTGCAAGCTCTTTCAATTTCATTTTGTTTTTTACTTTTTTTGTGACATTTTCTGCTACTAGTTGAGTTTTTTTTGAATTCAGAAAACTAGGGGAAAAGATTCGGAAGGAGCGAAGTGAATTGTTGTAAGTAGTGTTTGGTTGCCAATAAAGTGATGGAAAGTTTGTTGGAGAACATCGAAATTGGTATAAGAAATTGGGTTAAAAGGAAAGGAAATGAAAACATATAAGAAATAATTTTCCATTACCTGTTTGGTTTGCAAGAAAATTCGTAAAAAATTAAATTGAGAAAATATCATTTTGCCGCAAACTATTACTCGAAAATTAATTAAATTCATGTTCTTTTAATAATATCAATTTTATCCCTAAGTTATTTGATTTTGCATCAATCTTAGCCCCACCATCAAACATAAGTTGCTGATGTGGCACCCAAGCTTCATTTGAAATTTCATATCACCTCCAAACTATCCTCAAAATATCAATTAGACCTCTAAATAAAATAAAATTTGGAAGTCTAATTGATATCTTAGAGATAGTTTGGGAGATAAAATGAATTTCAAACGAAATTTCATTGTCATGTTAGTAACTTATGATGAAGCTACACAAGAAGTGAGCTCTTAGATACGGCTTTACGGCTTTTCATCAATTCCCAATGGGGTGTGTGTGAAACTAGAAGGGGGGAGGTTTTTCAGTTGATTTGAAACTAGGTGAAGATTCTCGCATTTATCAATTGACTCATATTTTCTTAGTGTTATGTCACAGGTATATAAAGTATTGTTGATTGCTGTGGCATCTCTCAATTGGCTAACAATTTGAACCAAGTATGGATTTTGAGTGATTTATTGTTTCATGCAATTGATGGGTTCTGTTTAGCTTTGATTTTTTTTTTTTAAATTGCTCTGAATTTTTAAGCAACATTTTTTTGTTTTCCATATAACACACCCCCATCTATATATTACTTATCTATACACATGTATAATAATCTATTGTCATAGAAAGTTGATTGGTCACTCAAAATTGTGGCTCCCTTAATATAATCTGGACATTTGAATCCAGGTTTATTACATTAAATTTGAATTCAAGTTTATTACATTAAATTTTATTACATAATTCTTACTCAAAATCTGATGCTTAGTGTAATCTACTACTGCAGTGGTGAATGTAATGAACTTTTTGATCATTTTGACCAATTGTTATGTTCTGCACACTTTATTTCTCTTGGTTTCTTTTCTAAATTTTATTTTTTCTGCAATTTTCTTTCTTTTAGTTTATTATTTCATTGAATGATATTTGATCCCAGTAAAAACCCAGCTCACTTTATTGAGTGCTTTACTACGGCCTTCTGGTATTATGGCCATGATCGTAAGTGTGAGTGATATCTAGCAGTGTATGGTTGGAATTTTGATAGACACCTGGTTGATTGGCTTGGATTGCTCACTCTTTATGAAAGCAAATTTCTCTTTCAAATTTCCTGATATATATTTGGTGTGGCTTATATGTAGGATTCATTTTATCGTGGCTTGACAACTGAAGAAGCACAACGAGTGCATGAATATAACTTTGATCATCCTGGTAATAAAATTTATAATCAATCTATAGGCCTTTAATTTGTATGTAAACTTTGTTGGTGTTTGCTGTCCGCTTTGCTGACTATATAGTGCAACTGGAATTCAGTAGAATGCACAGGAGCTTTTTGTGCAATTCTCAAATATATGTTTGCTTGTGTGTAGATGCTTTTGATTCCGAACAGCTTGTAGAGTGCATTGAGAAACTCAAAAGTGTCCAATCTGTCCAGGTCCCAATATATGATTTTAAAAACCATCACAGGTGTGCAGACAATTTCCAGTAGGTAATAAATATTCTATGCAACATTTTGTATGTACTATTAATGTGGCACTTGGCATCCATCGCACTTGATAAAAGCTTCTCAGCTTCTTTATATAATTTTGTTAAGAATTGTTGTGACCTTGAACTTGTCAAGAATGAATCTACTTCTATGTTTTATGTTATTGCCAAGCATTCATTTTAATATCCTAATTTTGGCTATGCATGTCCTCCCTTATTACATGCTATGGTCAAGGTCCGTAGAATATCTTAATGAAGCAGAAATAAGTTGTGAAAGTATTCCTGGTTAGGCTCCAGGCTCCTCCTCTTGGTTTCTATCCATTTATGTTCTCCTTTAGCTACGATTTGACCAGACACAGCTCTCATTCCTCCACTCAGACTATTGCTCATGTATTATCCCATAAAATTGTCCATTGGAGTAGCAATTTTGTTATTATAGCTTTGTTTTTGGACATTATTGTTGCAGTGCTGTTTGGTTTTTGAAAAACTTGTACATAATAAAGGTCTCTCTGTCTAATGAGGCTACATTAGTGGTGTTTGGCAAGATTTTTTTTTTGGTTTTTTTTTTTATTTTTTCCAATAAAAGACAGTTTTTGCAAAACCAAAAAAAACACATCCAAACAAAATATCACATCCAACCCCATAATTATTTCACTTTTTCTCTCACAAACATCACATCCAACCACAAAAAAATCCAACTATCTTCCCAAACACCAAAAAAATTTTCTCCAATAATATCCTACAACTAAAAAACCTACATAAAAACCAACTTCCCAAACACCCACATTGTAGAATAACATAGTTAATTCAATGCTTAAAGGTCATGTTAGTTATTGAGGTCACCTTCACTCTTTTAGGATGACCCTTTGCCCTGCTTTTATTTTTTTGTGTATTAGCTCTGCGCATGGTCATTGCAGATAGCTTCCTTTTGATGGCCATAGACACCCTGCCTCCTTGCAAACTGTAGTTCTAGCATTTCTATATGATCATGCATATAAACTTAGCTTCATGTTTGGCATTATTATCTTGAATCTTTTGGTAGTAATATTAAGCAATTTTTATGCTAGATATTATGAGTTTTTAACTAGTTTTATTTACTCCATCTTTAGTACATGGCTTTTCTTATATGTCCAATTAATGACATACTTTTTTAATGTTTAAGTGAAGAGAAACAACTTTTTCCGGGTTCATTTAAGATTTGTGATCTTAATCTTATGGAAGATTCTGAAGTGAACGAGAACGTTGATTGTGTTCGTGATCCAATTCTCTTTTTCCCATCTATTCCAGAAAGCAAAAAAAAAGCCACACCAGCAGATGTTGATTTGTCCATAAGTAACAACGGCAATATATATCTGGTAAATATGGACCACAGCGCTGATGGGAAGGAGGTTGAGGTGATTGATTTGGAAAGTGATTCTCTGCAAGCAGACTTGGCCTTCAATAATTCAGATAGGAAGTATGTTTCTCTTATCATATCTTTTCCAATTTAAGTCATCCTCTTTCAAATGCTTGTGTGTGATGGCTGAAAAACAGCTGACTTTCATTTCAAGTTTGATTAGTCTCCTGCTCTCTTTTTAAGTTCGTGATTTATTTAAATCCTGTATTTGCTTGCCTACTGAAGTTCTCTCCTAAAGTTAGAACTTTTTGATTATACAGGGCATAAACTGTATTTACAGGCTTGGAGAGCTTTCCTAATCATGCACAGAATACCAATGTCATGTGATGTTCAGGATGGTTATGGGCTTATGATTTCAGCATTAATTGGAACTGAAATATCCAATTGTTCTTCTGTACCAGCTGACATTAGTTCTCTGCACAATGAGATGACCCTTAATAACGGAGAAGTAAGATTACAATTCACAAACAGCTGGAAACTGGATATTTGTTTAACTGGGATGTTTTCCATGTGTAGTTCTTCACACTGATATTGGTATATATCTGTGTGGCATTGGAAAGGACCAAGTTATTACATATAGCCTTCATTTATATATCTTGAAGTTTCTTAATACAATTCTCAACTACCTTAATTATAGCTGCTGAATAACTTACTTTGTATTGATTATTGCAGGAGATTCTTGGCAATGATGAATCAATATATATGTCCCTGGGAGAAATATCAATAAGTATGCCAGAAATTTAATTTAATGGCGATGGTTCCACTTATATGTGGTCAAGAACATTTGGAAGGAGGTCTGGCACAAGCAAGAGAAGAATCAGCTAAACTTGCTGAGCTTTTAAAGGTTCAGTATTTTCTGTATTGCATTTGTATTTGTTTTAGAATTATAACAAATTTGTTTGTTCATTTCATTTGTAATGGTGATCCAGTGATCCATCAATATTCGTCCTTTTCATCATTTGATAGTGGAATTTATCAATAGACCTGGTTGTGATCTGAAAGTCTCTTATAATAAAAAATTATTTGCGACAACAAAAAATTCGTTGCTAAAAAGCTGTTATTGTACTATTTATAAATGTCATTGAAAACTATTTGCGACGGTAACAAAATGGTCGCCAAAAAATCTGTTAGTATTTTTTTCTTTGTTTTTTGCGACGGCAAAATAGCGGTCGCCATAAGTAGTTTAGGTGGTCGCAAATAATTTGCGACAGCTGTTTTGCCGTCACAAAAAGTATTTGTCACTCTTACATTCGCGTCTCTCATTTGCCACATTGGCCGTTGCAAAAGGTCTTTTGCGACTGTATTTTTATGATTTGCGACGGTTTGTAACGATTGCAAAAAGTATTTTTTCTAATAGTGATATGTCTACTTTTATTCCCTTTTCATGCTGCCTGCACCCTTCCTTTTTCCAATCATGTTTTCACTTCCCTGTCCCTTTCATTTCCCCTTCTCCACCCCGACCTCCTTCCACCCTATACAGGCATTAGATTCAACAAAAAAATCTTATTTGGTGATAAGAATATTTATTTGTCTAAAGTCTATTAAAACCAATCTGTTGAAATTTTTATAAATAAACTATCTGTTGAAAAAATTTATCTATTAAAATATGTCTTAATTTTTTATTAATCTATCAAAATTATTTTAATATTTTTAATCTATTTGTTAAAATTCACCAAGTCTATTTTTTCTATTTATTGAATTTCACTAAGTCTATTTTTTCTATCTGTTGAAATTCACAGAGCTTATTATCCCTAAATATCTCTCACTCCTCATTCTTTTTATTACCACCACCACCATTATAAATGAGATTGAAAAAAATTTCAGAAAAAAACCAAAATAAAACAGAGTTTCTATGTACAAATCCATGGCAATCTCATACCTTTGGCCTTATTCCTAACAATGCAAATGGGGTTGTTCTCTGAAGCACAAAGTTTGGCGAGCTCCTGAGAAGCATAGTTCCGTGAAGAAGAAGATAGCGATGGCGGATACGAAGAAGAAGAAGAGAGCATCGATCTACTAACGCTAGCCTCAAAGTCTGCCACTTTACATGAACCAGAAGGGCCTTCGAGATCCTTCACAGCTAGTAGCCTCCAATGGGTGGTGGCGGCGACGGCGACCCACTTATGCCTCTACTAAAATTCCCGAACATCGGAGCGAGGATGGACTACCCTGACTTTCTCAATAGCAACAACCTCATCGGGAAACACCAAATGGGCGTGGTCTTCTCTAAGATCTCCTCTGCCACACACTGGATCTGCCTCAATGGTGTCGCCTTCCTCACCTGCACTAATCACCACTGCCCCTTTCTCCTACTCCCATTCTAACAAAATCCCACTTCTGTAACAGATCTAAAGGAAAAAAAGAGTAATGGAGGAGATAAAAGTGGAGGAGGAGGATGAAGAGATGATGAAGAACAAAAATGATGAGATTCAGAAATAGAGAGAAAGAGAGAGGAGAAAGAACCCACCTCAATAATGGTGTTTTATATTGTACAGATAGATTAATGACTATGATATCAAAATCGTGTCCTTACGGACTTAAAAGTTTAGCGTGTGGACAATTAGACGAAACAAATCCAAAATTTTATTTATGGACGTGCTCTAAAAAAATTCATATAAAATTAATATATATATATATATATATAATGTCGTGGTTTAGTATGTATTTTTTATTTTAAAATAAAAACATTTATAAAAATGAAATTATTTAGAAAAAAAAATATTTTCTTAAATTTTTTTAATATTTTATTTTAACTCTCTCAGGATTCCATCCATATATTTTAAGATCAAAAACCCATCAAATAGGAGTGCTTGGGGAATTCTATTTGCATCAAAAAAAATTATTAAGTATGCCTAATTTCTCAGTAGATCGCATTAAATTATTTAGAATTATAATTTACTTTGAATACACCTTTTTTTTTCTCCAATTTACCCTTCAAAATACTTCCAAATAATAAACAAATGAAAGCCCTAATTTTACACACAAACTCAATTTGTGTGATCAAAATCAAGATTCTTGTAATCGGTTGTTGCTCGTATGTGTAGGAGTGGAATTTTTCTATCAATTAGGTCATGCAGTAGATTATTGCTATGGTGTGAAGGATTACATCAATGAGATTATATGTGAATTTTGTTATGATTCCTCCACTGATGATTATTGATCCATGGCTACTACAAGAACCCTATATGGCTCTTCTCGTTTTGCTTCTTCATCTTTTTCAACACTACCTCGCAGGAGCTATGACGTGTTCTTGAGTTTCAGAGGTGAAGATACCCGCAAAAACTTTACTGATCATCTCTACGTGGCTTTGGTTTAAGCTGGAATTCACACTTTCATGGACGATGATGAACTCCCAAGAGGACATGACCTTTCTTCGGCCCTGCTAAAATCAATCAAAGAATCGAGGATCTCCATCGTTGTTTTCTCAACAAACTATGTTTCTTCTAGATGGTGCCTTGACGAGCTCGCGAAGATCATTGAATGCAAGAAAACACTTGGACAATTAGTTCTCCCAATATTCTATGATGTCGATCCATCTGATGTATGGCACCAAACAGGGTGTTTTGGAGAAGCATTTGGAAGACATGAAAAGCATTACGTGGATGAGATGGAGAAGGTGGAGGTGAGGAAAGCTGCCTCTCTGAAGCTGCTAATTTATCAAGTTGAGATTTGCAAAATGTTGCTAATGGGTAATTTTTAACATCCTTTTAATTTTGCTGCTGCTGCTACTATCAATTTTTATCTTTAACTAGAAAATCCTATCCTTATTGTTTTTAATATTTAAAAAAAAATATATAGTTAGTTCACTTTGTAAGTTCAAGACGTTTTGAATTTTACATTTATTAACTGCAAATTGGAAGTAGGGTTTGTAAGGTTTTGTATTTTTGTGATATATGTTAGGATGGGAACCTGTTTGGCACACCAACAATCAATCTTCTTCTTCAAATGTCTTCGCAACTAAAATTTCAAGCAAAATTCTGGTGAATCTTCGGCAAGCTCTATGGTGCTCGTTATAGCTCTGATTTTGACAAATTTTATATCGTCGGAATTGTCTTGAGATTTTGAGCACACCAGGAGATGCGTCTCTTTTAAGAAGCTGTGACCAAAGGTTCCTTCTGGTAACAAGTTGGAACTTCCAGTTTTTTTCTTATTTTGATTCATTGCATTTATAATTCCATCTATCCATCTTTGTTTTGAAAAAAAAAAAAAAGAAAGAAAGAAAGAAAGAGAAAGAAAAGGAAAAAAGAAAGAAACTCAAGCAGTCAAAATTTATTTCAGTTCTAGCCATGTTTTCTTAGTTTAGAATATCGGTCTTGTTTGGTGGAGCCTTTTTTAAGTAAAAAGCTGATAATTAGAAAACAGAAGTTAAAAGCACCCCTGCCCCAGCTTTCAAATAATCAGTTTTTTTCAGCTTATTTAAACTATTTCTATTAATAAGCTATAAGCAGAAGCTATATCAAACTGTTGGACACAGACTCCCAAATCAAAATAAGCTATAATCACCCCCAAAAACTGTAACAAACAGTCCCATCATACCATAGATCTACACCTTTGATATGCTCTTAAATGATTAGAAGTTTTTACTATATTATAATTGTTTGCATTTTAAGTGACATAGTTGCTGTAGATGTGGCCTTTAGTTTCATTGGGCCAAGGATACTTACTTGCTGCAATGCTTACCACTGGTAAATTTGTTCCATTTCACTTATACTGAGTGGCATCTTCTTTTAACTGTTAGCATTTTTTATGTGAACATTTCACAGTTGACCAAGAATAAATTTCATTTTTGTATAAATTTCGAGGTTTGGCATTGTAATAGTGGTGACTACATCCATTTGATAATTCATTATAATGCTTCTTACTTATCGAAAAAGAAAAAGCTTTTAATATTTCTTTAAAAATTATGTGTGGTCTCTTAAACAAAGGCCTTTTTTTTTTCTCTCTTTTTTATAACTTTTCAATTGCACCTTATGTGCAACTATGTCAAGTTCCCTCGAAACTATTTGCCAATCAAAAGTTTGTTCATTAACTGATCTACTGTGCTGGGAAAAATAGGTGAAAATGTTGAGCCATCAGAGCTTGAGGAAGCTTCCTTGAAAAGTAGTTTAATTCAGTAAATTGTTGTTATTGGCCAGGTGAAATTCTAATCTTTCTTTTGAATTGGGTTTTTCGCTCTTTATTTCCTTTTATTGTACTTGTGAAAAAACTACCACTCTTGAGGTGAAGTGTAACTTTTCCTTTGAAAATAATCACGTGTAGGACCAACGTCGTCTTGGAGCTATAATTGTTCCAAACAAGAAGAGATTTTAGTGACCGCAAAGAAGTTGTTGATTGTAGGTGCGGATGCCTCTGAACTTAGTGAGGAAAAAATGACCAGTCTATTATATGAAGAGCTGAGGAAATGGTGAGGGAAAAATGACCAGTCTCTTTCTTTTTAGTTTTATTGTTTTCTACAACTAGATAACTACCCCCTGCGGTTTTCTTCACTTAAAACAAATGTCTAACTAGATTTTCCGTCATGCAGGACTTCTGGGTGCTCGTTTCAAATTGGGCCAATCCTTCTTGTTGATGAGCCTGTCACGGTAAATGTCCACACTTGTATAACCATTCACATATCCATTTTATCTAGTTTCTTCAAGAAATCCTTTTCGCATGCAGATTGATAATGGTTTAATGACTCCAACGATGAAAATTTGGAGGGACAAAGTTGCAGCTCAATACAAAGAACAAATAGATAATCTGTACAAGTGAATGCCCTTATCAGCAACGATGTTGTAACTTTATTGTAAGCTTATTCTCAGAGAAAAATAGAGTAATACATTGAAAAATTGCCACTTGGCTACAGACAAATACTATGATTTTCCTTTCATGTGAAGGTCTTAACACGGTTTTGTATCTGTACATGGAATAATTACATATGGAGCAATTGTATGCCTCATGAATTTGTATTTGATAATATTTCTAATAATTTTTTTGGCCCAAAATATTCAAGAAATATTGTGGTTCTGTGTAGCTGCAAGATTATAGCCGTACTGATTTTTTTTTTTTTAATTTCTTTTTTTATAATACACACTACAATACAAGAGGAATCAGTTAGTAGATATGTTAGGTGTTGTTTTTTAGAACTGTTAGGTGTTGGGGTAATTATTCAATAATCACATAATATAGACACGTGATATTTCTTAGCATTATGATTTGTGAAGAAGATATATAAGTAAGATATTGTGTTAGGTGATTAAAAAACATGAGGTGGTATATTGAATGATGATTGATTAGGAAGTACAACACGTGTCTATACTCCGGAAATATTTAATAATTTTCCTAGGTGGTGTTAATGGTTAAAATTTTGCCTATTAATTTTAAAGTTGTGGGTTCAAACTTTATGACCACCACTTATGCAAATTATATGAAGGATAATAAAATTCAAAATAATAGCTTATTTCCGTAACTTCTCTCTCTCTCTCTTTTAATAAACAACTTAATAAAATTATATAATTACAATAATCAAATTGAATTATTTTTTTCTTTAATGATCTATGTACAGAGATTTAAAAAAATAACTCAATCACCAAAGTGAACCAGTCGTGGATCCACAAGCCGAACAATATCTCAAATTAAACATCTCTCTGATCATGGAGAAGCTAAATCTCACAATAGAATATTTGTAGTTTTAAAATTATAAGAGATTTTAAGCAAATATATTTGTAATTTATTCATATTTATTCAAAAGAAAATGTGAGCTGCTCCAGTAGGTACTCAATCCATGGAAGCAGTTGAACTCGCCTCTGTTGTAACAGACAATCAGATCCACCGCACACTTCTTTACTTTAAAAGGTGACGGCAGAACGAAACAAAACTCGAATTGCTCACCACCTTTAATTCTATACCCAAAAGATTCTTCAACTCCTATATTGCTTGTCCAAACATAATCTACACAACTCTGAGGAATGCCGAAGAAGGTTGGGGTATAAGTTAAATCGATGCCATTTATTTTATCAGTAATAATGAGGTATGGATAATCATCTAATTCCATGGAGCAGTTTTCTTCATCCCCAGTTCTATAATAAACAACTCCCACATTGAACCCTGAAATGTAGTCGTCTTCCCTTTGCACTACTGGCACTTCTAAAGATATCGAAGAAGATCCTGTTATTTTATAGCTGAAATTATGGCTCAAGTCACCGGTATAGAAATTGTTGCCCATGAAGTAGTTGCGACGAAAATTCTGTCATATGAATTTCTATTTAGTAGAGTGCTAGACAAAAAAAAAAAAAATTAAAATAAATTTGCGGATACAAAATCAATAACATGAAATATAGGTAGAATAACTTGAGAGTAAACCTGTATATTTTATGATAAGTCCCACTCTTTTCATGTGATATATATAATTAAGATTATGTCATGTTTATTCTGCATCCCCATTATATTGTTTGAAATTTTTTTTGTGTCAAATTAATACAATGGTAAGTTTTAATTTTATCATTTAGAATTAAAAGACTCATCAAAGTTATTGAAAAAAGAAATGTTATATATGTTGTCACATGTTTTTATCATTGTATTGTCTACATTTAGAGATAATTATTAAGAAATTAATGAAAACAAATAACATATTTTCATAGAAAAATGTTATATATGACCGATTATTTATCATTATTTTGTGTCACCATCTATATGGATACATATAATTAATTCTCTTCTTTGAAGATAATTATTAACAAATTAATGCAAATAAATGACATATTTCCAAGTAGGTTGGTGATATAAAAAGATGATATAAACATGTAATATACAGTCGTCTAATATTAATGTAGCAAGTAATAAAAACAGTGAAAAAACTAGTGAATCCTATTTTTAAAATTGTTATTGCCACATCATGCAAGTAAAAAATTTGATGAAAAACATACTAAACTAGTGCTCCAACATTATCACACCAAATCAGTATTGAAGATATCTCAAATTTTTTATCAAATTGAGGATGCTGAAACCTTTTGCAAAATTAATGTAGAGAGTCGTTAACTTTATCGGTATGCATGAGCACCGGACGATTGGCCGGTTGTCCCCTCAATCGACTACCTCCTTGCAAAATTTGTTTCAAATTTTTGGAAAATTTACACTAGCCGACTGATGGTTTGATGAAATCTCAGATTACTCTATTCGAACGCGCAATATCAGATAAAAATTTTACTCAAATTTAATAAAAAAATAAATAAACGTTGAAGATACTAGACATTATTTTCCATATCTAATAAGCAACTCCTCTCTAGTCCATGTTTCTTGTTTTTTTTGAGCTTCCTCTCTAGTCCATGTTGTTTTAGAGCATCTCCGACCCAATCCTTTCACCAAGAGGATGAAAATAAATTTTTATATTCAAAAAGTAAATATAGAGGATGATACTGTTCATCCAAACTCCAACCACAAACCTTTATTTTCTTCTCTAAATATTTCCCTCCAAATTCACCATTAGTTTTCCCTCCATTAATTTTCCCTCCATCCATTTTCCTTACAGCAATGCGTGGATTGGTTGCTACCAGACATCTGCTGGGAAGTCCGGCCAGACGTCCGGCTGATCAAGAGCCAAAATTTTTTTTTTTTCCCCCTTGTTGGGCATTTTTTTTTTTTAAACATTAACTTATACACATAATACATTTAATATTAGACTCATTTTAACATTAACTTCTCACCAAGAGGATACTTTAATAGAAGTTGATTTTTAATTTTTTGTTAAATATATTTAATATTAAACTCATTTTAAAGATATAATTTTAATATTTTTAATGATATCAAATTTTAAAAATTTAGATGTACATATTAAAAGTTATTTGTATTTTATAGCATATAACAAAAAATTCAAAAGGATATAATTGGTATATAAATTTAAAAACAAAAGGGCTTGAGGACAAAATTGGTATTTAAAAAATATGAATAGTGTTATAGAGATAATCCTTCATTTTTCGTAGTCCCTTCAAATTTGAAGGATGAAACATCCATCCTCCCAAATGGAGGAGGATATAGAGGATGGGTTGGAGTGAATTTTTTCATAGGATCCTCTATATTTGAAGATATAGAGCCTCCATTGGAGATGCTCTTAGGTCCATGGGACCCAAAAGTTTCGTTTCTATAATCTGAACTATTAATTTTGTTAAGCACTTCATCTATTTCTTTCACACACAAATTAAATCGGTCTGATAATCGTAACCTATTTAATTTATTGCACTTGTCACAAAAAAAAAAAATTTATTTATTTTTAAAAACACAATTGTCATCCATTTTTTTTGTGACAAATTTGATGAATTGAATATATTATGGATTGATCTTTTTTTTTTTTTAATGAAATACACAAAATATCCGATAAAATGAAATATTCGGATTATCAAAATGAAACTCGTGGTGAACCCAATGGTTGATTTTAGACATAAACAACGTCCTCCCGTCCATATAATCTGGAATGGATGGAATCCCCCTCCTTTGGTATTATATAGGTCACATCCAAAATAAATTTAGTTTCACACACTTCACTTAATTTTCAAAGACTTTTTCTTACTAAATTATTGCACTTGAGAGAGTGTGTGTGTGTGTGAGAGAGAGAGAGAGAGAGAGAGAGAGAGAGAGAGAGAGAGAGAGAGAGACCTGAAGGGGATTTTGAAAATTGTTGAGCCTATCCAAGGGACTGAGTCCTCCACGTATATTGTTGAGCTTGTCCAAGGGAATGAGTTGTGCACCTTCAAAACAGTGAGGTTCTTCCTTTCCATCATTATTACAATTTGAAAGACTATGCCCAAATTCAAATCGACGGTCGCTACTCAACTTCATTATTAGAGTCTTCAGTTTTGATAGATCAGATATTTTTTCAAGTGATGCACAATTATAAGCATATAATTCCAATAAATTACCAGGAAGATCTGAGATAGATTGAAGACTCGTGCAGTTACTCAACTGAAGGTATTCTAGCTTGGATAGATGGCTGAAGCCATATGATAGGCTACGAAAATTGTTATTGCTTAAATCCAAGGTTCGCAATGAGGATAAACTCCAAATATTAGATGGAAAATTTCCTTCAGACAGATTGCAATCACTGAGAACTAGCTTTGTCAAGGAACACAAACCTGAAACAGAGGATGGTAACAATCTTATGGAGTCTGGATTTTTTCTCGGTAAAACCCAAGATGAAATGAGAGAAAACCAGGATTTAGTTGTCAATTGCCTATTACATCCCTTCAACGATAAGCTCCTAAGATTCTTCAGTAGTCCAATAGAGAAAGGTAGTTGGTTAATGGCCGTTCCATCTGCAAGAAGCTCTGTTAAGCTTTCCATATGTCCCAAGTGCTCTGGAAACTCCTCTAGTTTTTCGCAACCAGTGAGATTTAGAAGTTTAACAGACTTTAACTTGCAGATATTGCCTGGAAGATACCTGAGGTTCATGCAATCTTTCAAATTCAAGTGAACAAGTTTATCTAGAAGCCCAATTGATTCATGGAGCCCCATTAAACCTGTACAACTTTCAAGCAGTAATTCCTCAAGCATCGGTAGTGCGCAGAAGATCGGGCTTTTTGTTAGGCATTTGGAATTGCTGAGATTTAGAATTTTCAAGCTCTTGAAGTGCTGTTAAACCAAGAAAAATATACAAAATTATATAATTTTTTTTTTGCCATGATGCACTACATAATTTATCCAAATCCCAACCAACAATGAATTTGCCAAGAATGTCATACCTTGCCATCTATCCAGAGTGTTTTAAATCTGCTAAATTGCATGTCTAAAACAAGAAGTTTCTCTGGATGAAAATTGGATGGTAAATACTCCAATGGGCAGTTATGCCAACAGAGCCACCTTAACTCTTCAAATAGATGTTCAAAATTTCCACAGAGGTGCACATGATTTATTCGAAGCAGTCTTAACTTAGGCATCCCAACAAATGCTTTATTACTCCATTGTATCTTCTTCAACATGGGTAGGATCAGGCTCACACCTTCAACTGCTTCCGTTCCCTAAAATAGTAATATTTAAAACAAAATAGAAAATTAGAAGGAAAAAAGACTATAAAATAACTGAAATTAGCATTCCAAGCCTAAAACTTACCAACTCACTAGAAAGAATTAAGATTCAACTCTTACCTTGTTTTTTTTGAGAACATAGCATACATCTTCATGAAACCACAATCTACTACGCTTTTCAGGTTCCTTGGGATATTTTTCACGAATAATCTCCCTTCCCATATCCCTAAGTAGATCATGCATCATCAATCCATTGTTTTCACTAATTCTCAGTAAACATCTGCTAATCAATTCACTAATTCCAATTTCTGCGAAGAAACCACATCCATTCAATATAGTAATGACATAGCATATGTCCATTCCAATGAAAAAGAATGCAATATCAAGAAAGATATCCTTTATGTTATCATCTAGTGCATCAAAACCTATCCTGAGTTTCTCCTGAATTTTCTCATGAGGAATTTGTTGTAACTTATCAAATGCACTTTTCCATTCTACAATGTTTCTTCCAAACAAATAAGAACCCAAAACTTCAAGAGCGAGTGGCAACCCCCTAGCATAACGTACTATATCATTTGCAAGATCTACATAATTTTCTAATGGATTGGTTTTGCCAAAGGCATGCCAACTGAAAAGCTGCAGAGACTCTTCATGATTCAATTCCTTAGCCATGTATCTTTCATCAACTTTCGGTCCCTTCAACAAGTGCTCATCTCTAGTTGTTATGATGATTCTACTACCTCCACCAAACCAATCACAGTGTCCTGCCAAGGTATTTAATTGACTTAATTGGTCCACATCATCAAGAACAATGAGAACCTTTTTAGAATGGAGTCTTTCTTTCATCAAATTAATTCCTCTGTCAGCACTGCCAATCTTTAGATTCTTTATCCCTGATAATTCAAAAAGAAGTTGTTCTTGCAATTGAACTAGGCCATTGAGTTGTCCTGAAACTTCTCTAACATTTGCAAGAAAACAACTCCTTTCAAATTGGAGGAAAATATGGTTATACACAGCTTTTGCAATGGTTGTTTTGCCTATTCCACCCATGCCGTATATCCCAATCATCCGAACATCATCTAATCCAATGCTCAACAACGACTTTATGTGTTTAACACGAGAATCTATTCCAACTGGGTGCACAACAACATTTAGGAATGTATGTTTCAGTTCGCATAAAACCTCTTTAACAATTTTTCGGATGAACTTTGCTTCATGCCTGCCAATTTCGATCCAAATAAAAAGTGAAGCAAGTATACATTAAGGAAATACAAGACCCTACAAACCACACTCCCAATATGAAGTTAAGAAATGTAAAATTCAAAACCTCTTGAAGTAACAAAGTGAACTACTTATTCTTAATATAGTGCAATGAAACAAATAAGTTGTATATGTATGAATATAGTCTAGTATATAAGGGTGTGTTTGATTGGACGGACTGGATAAGGGGGATTAGAATCCATCGGACTTGAATCCTGGAACTGTGAATCCCGTGGACTATTTGGTTGGATTGAATATGTATCCTGTGTTTGTTTTCTTATGGGATTAGATGTCTGGAAATGACTATTTTTAGTGAATTCAATGTTTAGTTGGACGGACTGGATAAGATAAATGAACAAAAGACTATTTTACCATTTTTCAATTGTTTACTAAGTAATAGCAATATTAAACATATCTTTAATATTTTAATTATTTTTAGCTAGATTAAATCAAATTTTATTTTATTTTATTTTTTACACAGTTAAATAAATTTATTTTTTTAAAATAAAATAAATAAAATAAATAAAATATCAATTAAAATATATGCTATTTTTTAATTAAAATTTAAAATAAGTTTGTTTTTAAAAATAATAATAATTAAACAATGAAATTAAATAAAACATCTATTAAAATTTAAATAATGAAATTAAATAAAATATAAACAAAATTTCAAAAAAAAAAAATCAATAAAATATCTATAAAAATTTATTTTTAAAAAATTAAATAAATAAAACATCAATAAAAAGCTAAATAAAATTATTTTATTTTTAAATTGAGACATTTAAATTTTATTGAATTTTACTAAATATAATATATAATTAAATAGTATAATACATAATTAAATAGTAGAGGGTTAAAATGACCATTTTACTACCTAATTCCAACAGTAAATATTCCCTCCAAAATTGTCCTATACCCCCCTAGGATATAATAGTCCCCCATATGGGGATAAGGAGTTCGGCTAAACTCTATGTCCGACAGACTAAAAAAAAACAAACGGCGGATAACGAGCTTTAAATGGATTACAATCCAAATAGTGGATTAAGAATAAAATAATGAAATTAAATAAAGCATCTATTAAAATTTATATAATGAAATTAAATAAAATATAAACAAAATTTTAAAATAAAACATCAATAAAATATCTATAAAAATTTATTTTTAAAAAATTATATAAATAAAACATCAATGAAAAGTTAAATAAAATTATTTTATTTTTAAATTGAGACATTTAAATTTTATTGAATTTTACTAAACATAATTAAATAGTAGAAGGTCAAAATGGTCATTTTACTACCTAATCTCAACATTAAATAGTCCCTCCAAAATTGTCCTATACCCCCCAGGATATAATAGTCCCCCATATGGGGGATAAGGAGTTCAGCCGGACTCCATGTCCGACAGACTAAAAAAAAAAAACAAACGGCGGATAAGGAGCTTTAAATGGATTACAATCCAAATAGTGGATTGTTCCCCCCATCCAGCGAATCAAACACGCCCTCAGTGTGTAGTATGCACTTTGGTATGCATGCATTATATTTCAGGCCTTGAACTTGATTTTGGAGTAAGTGTTCTATACAAGCATGAATCAGAGAACAGCACTCATTTCGTTTTTATAACCAAGACAGACCTAAATAAAATTATTGACGAAAGAATTGTAAGTCTGTTTTAAATTTTAATAAATGATATACATGTATACGCATAAAAATTTGATTTTTTTAATCAAATCCATAAATAAAATTCTCAATAAATATTAAAATAGACAATTGTAAAAACAACAAGGATCAACAGAGCAGCAGCAGGAGCAGCAAAATTAAAAGGATGTCAAAAATTACCCATTAGCAACATTTTGCAAATCCCAGCCTGATAAATTAGCAGCTTCAAAGAGGACAGCTCTCCTCACCTCCACCTTCTCCATCTCATCTACATAACGCTCTTCATGTCTTCCAAATGCTTCTCCAAAACACCCTGTTTGGTGCCGTACATCAGATGGATCCACATCGTAGAATATTGGGAGAACTAATTGTCCAAGTGTTTTCTTGCATTCAATGATCTTCACGAGCTCATCAAGGCACCATCTCGAAGAAGCATAGTTTCTTGAGAAAACAACGATGGAGATCCTGGATCCTTCGATTGATTTGAGAAGCTCCGAAGAAATTTCACGCCCTCTTGGAAGTTCATCATCATCCCTGAAGGTGTGAATTCCAGCTTGAACCAAGGCCTCGTAGAGATGATCAGTAAAGTTTTTGCGGGTATCTTCACCTCTGAAACTCAAGAACACGTCATAGGTCCAGCGAGGTTGTGTCGAAGATGATGAAGAAGCAAAACAAGAGGAGACATTTCTCTTTTTTGAGGCTGGAAAACAAGAAGAATGATCTAAGGTTCTTTTAGAAGCCATGGATGAACCCAAGATCAAATGAATTGTAGGGAGGAATATAAGTGAGTGAGCAGGTGACTCTGCAAAAGGTAAGAAAGCGTTATTTGCAAGCACTCCTATCTGATGGGCTTTTGATCTTAAAATATATGGACGAAATGCTGTAGAGAGTTAAAATAAAATAATTATAAAATTTTAAGGAAAAAAAAAAGATTAATCTTTGTTGTGACCAATAGATCTAATACATGTCAAAATAGTTACAAATTTAAGAGATCTTAACAAAATATTTACAGATGTGAAAGAAATCAACCCAATAGTTACAGATATTAAAAAAAATAGCCAAAGTGGTTACAGATCTAAGAGAGATGTACCAAAATAATTCTCTTCCCTCTACAAAATAGTTACAAATCTGATGCTCTGCCTTCTACTTGTGTTCGTTGAAGATAAGAGTGTCTGACGGTGATGAGTTCGACAAAAATATTGAAGATAATCAAGAGATGAGAGATTGATGAGAGGAGATAACCATTGTAAGAGACTAGTGCTGGAAAGAGAAGTCTGTACGTGGGGTGGGGTGGGGTGGGGTGGGGACGAAAGAGATGAGGAAAAAAACCGGAAGAGACTTCCGCCATATTTGGTTTGATTTTGAGAGAAATTTTTTGAAAATATATTCTACAAATATTTTTTTAAGAGTAATTAAATCAAATAGATTTTCTTTAAAAAATTCTCAAAAATGTATTTAGTTATCCAATTTCGAGGGTTACTTTTGAAACATGTTTGTAAAAAAAGCAAATCAAATAAGTTTTTGTATTTTTATCTCAAAAACTACTCTACAAAAAGATAAATCAAACAAGTTTTTAGACTTTTTTATCTCAAAAATTACTCTAAAAAAAATCAAAGTTATTTTAGAGAAAATATTTGAAAAAAGACAAACTAAATAAATTTTTATACTTTTTATCTAAAAAACTACTCTACAAAAAAAAACCAAAATTATTTTAGAGAGAATATTTAAAAAAACACAAATCAAACAAATTTTTATTCTTTTTTTATCTCAAAAACTACTCTATAAATACAAACCAAACACACCCAAAAAATCTCAAAAGCTCAAATATTAGGGGGATGAGGAAGAGAGCGGAGATGTAAAGTCTAATCTATTGAATGAATGCGAGAGAAACTGTGTGTCGGTGGATGTAAAGTCATGTATGTTTTCATCATTGTTTTGTATTATTGTCAATATGGATATTTATAATTGCGATAAATTATCAATACTTTTAAAATTTGACTAAAATATAGATTTTTTTTGAAATTTGAGAAATTATAAATTATCCCATAAGATTTATATTTGCATAATAAATTATTCCACAATGTTAGGTTACATCAATTAACATCTACTCTCTACTTTTATATATATATATATATATATTTTTTTTTTTTATAAAAAGTCAAAAAATATACTTATTTAAAAAATCTTAAACTACCCCTAAATCTAAATCCATATAAATTGAAAGCTACATAAAAAAATAAAAATCACACAGAACGCCGCCAAAAAAAAAAAAAAACACCAATTTACGATTTAGAAACACAAACTCAACACAAATATATCAATGTTTAGAAAAAACAAATCTTAAGAAAACAAATCAAATCCAAATCTTAGAAATACAAACTAAAATGTAATTTATCCAATTATTGCAAAAAAATTGAGATCAAAATACAAATAGATAGTTTGTTTAATTTGGATTTTTAAATAAATTTTATAATTAGATTTTTGAAATGAGTTTGTCAAAAATAAAATTTACAAAATTTACACTGAAAAATTTTAAATGCAAAATTTACAAAATAAAATTTTACACTTAGGCACAGAGGGAGAGAGAGAGAGAGAAGTGGTGCAAATTTGAAAAGGAATGTTTGCAAGCCTTTGTCTTGGGTGCAAAATAATTTTCTTTTTTTTTAACAATATCCAATTTAAATATTGAGTTCAAATTTATCCAAAAAAAAAAAATATTTTCCACATTAATTTTTTTTTTTTTGAAAATGATGTTACGTATCTTAATAAACATAAATATTTCTAATGATGTTATATCTCTTAATAATCAAACTACTTATTTTTTTTCATTTTTTTTATTTACTTAAATTTCGAGTTCAACTTTAACAATCAAATATTTTTTTTTTATTTTTTTATTTTATTTCCACGAACATTTTTTTACATAACCATAAAACATTAACATTGTTCTTCTCGAAACTTTGACTTAAATTCCCTACTTTCTTTTTACCTTTTCTATACTAACAAAAATTCATAAAATTAAGTCACAATTAGTTTAATACCATCCCAAGTGCCATAATTTAATTTGTTCTATAGCTTCTCACTTTTTAGCCAGCGATTTTTTTTACGCATGTTGTTGAGAGCCTAATTTCACCAAAAATATAAGAGATGCTAAAAGTTTTATCAAAATTTCTACCAAACGTTTTATATAAGTGTGGCATCTACATGGGATTCACATGGTGTGTGTCCCACACCCATGTGAAATATTTGATAAAATTTTTAAAACTTCTAATATTACTCTTAGTTTCACCAAATGCATATGGTAGATATTGAAAGGCCGAAACAATTATATACATCGAGGACAACGGTAGTAGAAAACTAACGGTTGTTTCTTCCGTTTGATTGATTATTAACATATGTCATATAGTGTTTGATAGCTCAAATCCAGTCCCTTTTTTTTTCCCCCTTATATTTTGGTTATTTATTTATTTTATTTTTTTAAGGTTTCGTTTTGGATTTTTAGAATTATGTGACTGGACCAAATAAGCTCCATTGAAGCCTATCACATGTTATTGGACATTAACTTCTTATTACTGAAATTTCCCTTTTATACATTAGCTTTCAAGTATTGGTCTGTTTTTTTTTTTTTTTTTTGGTAAATTACAAATACACTCTCTAAGGTTTAATTAAATTACATTCCACTTTCTATGATTTTTTTTATATTCCATTCCTTAAAATTTCTAATTTCATAACAAATCGTCCCATTTTATTAATAAATCATCAAGTCAATTAATAGGTTTAAATAATGTTAAAAATATGTTTCAATTAATAATTTAGGTAATTTTATTATTGTATAGAAGAGCGATTATGAATTTCATTTTTTTAAATAATTTTGTCAAATAAAAAAATTCTAACAAGGGGGTTGTTACCCAAAAGACAACCTAAAAGGGGGGTGAATTAGGTTTTTATAATTAAAATTAATAATACCCTAATAAAAATTATGGCTTGCACAATTGATAAATATAATTAATGAAATAAAAATAATTAAAACAAGTGTCTTAACAACTATGTCAGTTAATGATTTTAGCACAGCAAAAATGTGAAATATAGCTATGGCAATTTAAAATAAAATAAAGAGATAAGGGAGAGAGAGAGAGAGACAAACAAATTTATAGTGGTTCGGCTTCAACTCGGCCTACGTCCACTCCTCAAGCTTCACTTGAGATTTTCCACTATCTTCTAGCTTCACAGGGGTGCTAAAAACCTTTTTACAAATGGAGCAATCCTCCACGGATTTTACACAGACTTTACAAGTCCAAACCCTTGCAAATCCTAGGTGATTCACAATTACTTTCAAGATTTCAAGAACACAGTGTTTTCAACACTTTTCCAAGATGAAATAGTATTTTTGCTTTCAAAGAAAGCTTACAATAAATATCTCTCAAAGATAGATATATAAAATGAAACTTTGATTTTTCTGTAAATCTCACACAGGCAAGATGAGCTTAATGCTATAAGGCTCAGTGTATAATTTCTGAGAGATGATGTAAACAAAAATTGAAGAACACTTTTTAGAGAATTTTTCAGAGAATAGATGTGAATGATTATAGATCAAAGAATATTTTTTGATTTTTTTTTTTTAGTTTACATTAGAGGCTTTGGTATATATAATGAAAGTTATAGCCGTTTATAACTGTTGTATTCATTTGAATTTGTAGCCGTTTATAGCCATTTATAGCCGTTGCAGTCATTTGAATTTATAGCCGTTTATAGCCGTTGTACCTCTATCATTACCAATTTGAATATCTTCCACTTGAACCTTTTGAACCTTTTGGCCTGCTGCTGTGCTAGGCTATTTGAACCTTTGTTTTGGGCTGTTTGAACTCCTGATTTAATCAAATATCAAATACATTCTAACAACATTTAAGATAAAGGTTTAGGTGAGAAATAATGGGACAAAATAAATATTGATTCTATTTTTCTCTTTCAAATAAATCATCAAAATAAATTTTGATTAAAATATAATTAAATAAATCATCAAAATAAATTTTAGATTCTATTTTCTCTTTCGAATAAATTATCAAAATAAATTTTGATTAAAATATAATTAAATAAATCATCAAAATAAATTTTGGATTCTATTTTTCTTTTTCAAATAAATTAAAACATAATTAAATAAATTATCAAAATAAATAAGTCTAACAATCTCCCCTTTTTTTATGATGGCACACAATAATGTTTTGATTTGATTTGGGAGTAAGAAAAGCTCCCCCTCAAGTCATGCTCCCTGAATTCATTTCATAGGTTAGCACACGTGTAATAAATAAGCTTTAATTAGAAACATGAAATGAGACTAAGATATCAAATTATAAATACATAATATCAGATTAGTTCGAAAATAATATCATAATACATAACATCATATAATTTTCTTCCCTTGTGACATTATCAAAAGGAAATTATGGCTCAGAATCTGGAGGAGGAGGAGAAAAATGATAGTGATAAATGACATAAAAAAATAGATAATTAAAACAGATATATACATATATATATATATATCATTCGCCGCGTCTCTTTTTTGTTCGTCGAAAATCGCGTCGGACATGCGTCCTCACTTTTGTGTCAGTCGACCGACAAAAGCGAGATGGGTCAATCAGTCAATCAGCTGCCTCGACTCTCTCTCCCTCTTGTCATCTTTCTGACGTCCTGTATGGAGATGGTGTCGGCAGTCACAAAATTGGCTCACCGATTGCAGAACAGGATGAGTGAGCTTCATCAGGTCAACGCCCAACTCTCTTTGCTCCAGCGCATGTAAAAGGATGCGTGAGCAGAAATAGGTGCACTGAAGGTCAAAAATAAAGAGCTTAAACGGAAGACCACCTCTATGGCCCGATTTGGAGCAACGTCATTCTTGGCCTTTGATAGTCAGCGATGAGTTGTCACTCTCGACGAAAGCACGGGGGCAGGGGCGTCAAGCGTCGCCCAAGGTGATAAAAAGAAGAAGAAAACGATGGAAGAGGCGAGTAAGTAAGATCAGCGTATGGCCGGAAAAAATGAAGGTTTTTTTTTTTATGTTTATTTTGATCGGCGTGTGGTCGTAAAAAAATGAAAGGTGTTTTTTTTTAATGTAAATATTTGTATGTTGATTTGTTTTTATTTTTATGTTTAAGTACTGAAAAATGAAATTAAAAAGAAAAAAAAAAAGAAAATTAAGCCCAAACAAAAAATAATAATGAAAAAATAAATAAAAATAAAAGAAATTAAGCCTCATAGCAAAATAAAAAAATAAAATAAAATAAAATAAAATAATACCAGCAGAAATAAACTTAATGGGACGTTGGTGTTGCTGGAATGGTAATATAAAAAAAATACCATGAAGGTTGAAAAAAAATCAATGTATGCAAAGTTAATTTTACCTCAAGATGCAGAACCAAAAAAAAAAATTATACAGTTGAGAATAGTAAACTCTTAAGGAGAATAAATGTATGAAAGACTTGAGAGCATTCAACTGATATAAATGTTTCCATATCAATGTAGCAATACACATATATTATTTTAACAAAAATTCAAGTTTCACGGTCATAAAAAAACTTTTTAAGTAGAAATCGACATTCCAAGCCCGCTACGAATAAAATTAAAGCGATCCTCGCTTAGGGGTTTCGTGAAAATATCCACCAATTGTTTGTCGGTGTTTACAAATTCAAGTACAATATCCCCTTTTTGAACATGATCTCTTAAAAAATGAGGTCGAATTTCAATATGTTTTGTTCATGAGTGTTAAACCGGATTTTTGCTTAAATTGATGACACTAGTATTATCACATTTAATAGGGATATGATCATAATGCAAATCAAAGTCCTCAAATTGTTGTTTCATCCAAGGTATTTTGGCACAACAACTTCTGGAAGCTATATATTCAGCTTCGGCCGATGATAAAGCAACAAAATTTTGTTTTTTGCTAAACCAAGATACTAATGAGTTATCAAGAAAGTGACAAGTGCCACTGGTGCTTTTTCTATCAAGTTTGCATCCGGAAAAGTCGGCATCCGAGTAACTAATTAAATCAAATGCAACACCTCTAGGATAAAGCAGTCCCAAATTTTGAGTGCCAACAAGATATCTAAAAATTCTTTTAACAACACTGAGATGTGATTCCTTAGGATTTGATTGATATTTAGCACACATACAGACACTAAACATAATATCGGGTCTACTTACAGTTAAATAAAGAAGTGAGCCGATCATACCTCGATATTTTGTTTGATCAATGGACTTACCTTTTTTATCCTTGTCTAGCTTAATAGATGTGCTCAAAGGTGTTCCAACTATTTTTGAGTCATACATACCAAACTTTTTGAGTAGTTCTTTTGTGTACTTAGCTTGGTTGATAAAAATTCCTTCCTTACATTGTTTGATTTGAAGTCCAAGGAAATAATTTAGCTCCCCATCATGTTCATCTCAAACTCACCTTGCATACACTTAGCAAATTCCTTACACAAGGTTTCATTAGTAGCACCAAATATAATGTCATCCACATATATTTGCACAATAAGTAAATCATCATTTTTAGTTTTAACAAAAAGTGTTGTGTCAATCGTTCCTCTAGAAAAATTATTTTCAATCAAAAATTTACTTAATCGTTCATACCATGCACGGGGTGCTTGTTTCAAACCATATAAAGCTTTTGATAGTTTAAAAACATGATTTGGAAAATCATGATCTTCAAAACCTGGGGATTGTTTAAAATAAACTTCCTCCTTTATAAAACCATTAAGAAAGGCACTTTTTACATCCATTTGATAAAATTTGAAATCTCTAAAATATGTAAATACAAGTAACATGCGAATGGCTTCTAATTTAGCAACCGGAGCAAAGATTTCATCGAAATCAATACCTTCTTCTTGATTGTATCTTTGTGCAACAAGTCTAGCCTTGTTTCTTATAATTGTGCCGAATTCATCAAGCTTGTTTCGAA
Organism: Camellia sinensis; assembly: GCF_055761805.1. Classification (NCBI taxonomy): domain Eukaryota; kingdom Viridiplantae; phylum Streptophyta; class Magnoliopsida; order Ericales; family Theaceae; genus Camellia; species Camellia sinensis. The sequence continues at coordinate 156,237,128 of NC_138966.1, forward strand.
AGATCCATTTTGTAATGCCCTCATAATAATACATAAAGCCCATCACTTTAGACATGCATTGATATAAAAGAAACTAACCATTTCTATTTATCAGAGTAATTCTTACAACTGTATTACATATTAACAACAAAAGCAAATGCCCTATGGGCTTACAGCTTTCCAAGTTAACACTTAGTTACAAAAAGGAGAGTGCTAACTCAATACATATTAAGCCCTTGGCTTGAATTTACAAGTAATACATCAAAATAAACAAAAAGAGTCTTCAACTCTCATTCTCACCCAAGCTATGTCCTTGGAGGTGGTATACTACCTGTACCTGAAAATAATGTCCCATAAAGGGTGAGCCAACGCCCAGTAGAGATATGCTAAACACAGTATGAGCAATAACTAAGACATTAGCAATTGATAAATGCTCAATTTCCATAAACCAATTCATAACCCGTTTCCATTTCTTATCAGTTTCACAATTTACATCAACGGCTCAGAACCTGGCCAACGACTTATATGAGACAATGACTCATATTAACATTTCCCATTTTACAATAGATAAACATACTAGTTGTATCAACATCTCAACAGATAAGCATACAAGCTGTATCCACATTTCAACAGATATGCATATTAGCTATATCAACACTTCCAATGACAAGCATATGAGCTGTATCAACACTTTCAAAGATAAGCATATGAGCTATATCAACACATTATCTGACAAGCATATGAGCTGTATCAGTGGAGTCCATCCCCTATCTCCTCCCAAACAACATCCGGTTTAGAGGTCCATCCCCTATCTTCCCCTAAACCGTGGAGTACGTCCCCTATCTCCTCCCACACACACAGCGTATATACACAAAGGTCATATATACAATCAATCAATACATAACGTTAATGTATTCTATCAACCGTCATACTCTATGACTTATCCAATTGATTAGTTTTAGTTTGCCTAATCATCATGCATTGTCTACAACAATCAAAACTACCCTCCACCGGTAGCGCAAGCAATTATTTCTAAACAGATAATAAAAGCTCCAACAGATAAAATATCAATGTTTTCAAAAGTGAGCGATTAATAAATCTAACTCCACTATTCGACCATATAATGAACCAATTTCATTATTTCCCACTCAATTCCATAAGTCTACAATTTTCCCAAATTAATTATACCAATTAATTTATACAACAAATTAGGGTTTTCTACCCCATTTCCCAATATTGACCCAATGGCCTATATATCAATAACCAATAACAATATCATTATTTTGAAACCCAAAATACATATTATTGAATCAAAATAACAAAACTCCCTTTCAATATTTTCAAACCCTAACTTCTCAAAATCAATCATTTATACAAATACCCAAATATCTAGGTCAAAACCCATAGTAGTGAGTAGGAATCCCTACCTCAAAAGATGACACCCAACGAAGAAGATGGCAAAAAACGAAGTTGCTCCAAACCACGAGTTTCTCGAATCAAAAGATAGCCCTCGACGATCAACAACTTTTTTGTAAAGGCCAAAGGTGAGGAGACAACTCTTACTAGATCAATACCTAGAGAGAAGGCAAGGTTCTAGAGAGAGAAGCTCTCAAATGGCTTTTTCGGAAAAGTAAGAGAGAGAAAGAATGAGAAAAAGTGATTTAAAACTACCCCACAACCAACTGATATACAACATTCCCGCTCGAGCGGAGAACACAACGCTCGAGCGTCAAGAACAAAAACTAGGTACGCTTGAGCGCAAGAAGACCCGCTCGAGCGCCAAGACACAAGAATAAAGCACATCCGCTCGAGCGCGAAAACCAGTCCGCTCGAGCGTAGATTTCTCCCTCCCAGAACTTACACCAAAAAGGTACTACCCGCTCGAGCGCCAGAGTACCCGCTCGAGCTCCACCGCTCGAGCTCCACCACTCGAGCATGAAGAAACCTGCTAGAGTGTAAAAATCACACCTGCAGAAGTTTTGCAAGGACACGAAAAACTGGGAGTGTGCAATATCTGCTTGAGCGCAATAAGACCCGCTCGAGCGGAACGACAAAAAACCTGGCAACAAGATTTCAGACCAAGGTTCAACCCACCTGTTCGAAACAAGCCCAACACATCCTATAACTCAAACAAATGGAATTAAAGGACGACAACAAGATGGATACAACTACCAACTTCACGGAACTGAGTCCAGAATACAACAGAATAGTAAAGGGACAACCGGGATCGCTATACATTTGGTACCGATAATGGTATGATCTTTAGGTTTTGGCACAAGTTCCCACACTTTGTTTCTCTCAAATTAGTTAAACTCTTCATGCATAGCTATCATCCAATGTTCATCGAATTTGGCTTCTTGAAAGTTTTTAGGCTCAATCTGCGAGAGAAAAGCCAAGTTACTACAAATGTTTCTAAGTGAAGAACGAGTTTCAATATCTTTTGTAGGGTCACCTAGGATTAAATCCTTAGGGTGATTATGAATAAACTTCCATTATCTTGGAAAATCATCATTGTTTTCTCCTTCTTCTTCAGGTAAGAGAATATGTTGTTCAATCTCTTTGTTCAACTTACATGGTTAGTTCTCTTCTTTGTAGATACTTGAATCTTCCACATTTGGTTCCAAATCTATATTATCACTAACAATTTGCTTTTGAGCAGAGATGTTAGTTTCATCAAATGTCACATGTATAAATTCTTCCACAACAAGAGTTCTTTTATTAAAAACACGATAAGCTTTGCTAGTTAAGGAATAGGCAAGAAAAATTGTTTCATCACATTTTCAATCAAATTTACCTAAGTTATCCTTACCATTATTATGCACAAAATATTTACAACAAAAAACATGCAAGTGACTAATATTGGGCTTTCTATCATGCCAAAGTTCATGAGGAATCTTTTTGAGAATAGGTCTAATTAATGCATGATTTAAAATATAGCATGCGGTGTGAACGACTTCGGTCCAAAAATATTTAGGAAAATTATTTTTGCAAAGCATTGTTCTACTCTTCTCTTCTATAGTTCTATTCTTCCTTTCTACTACACCATTTGTTAAGGGGTTCTAGGTGCTGAAAAATGATGTCCAATACCATGCTTATCACAAAACAATTTAAATTTCTCATTTTCAAGTTCTTTACCGTGGTCGGTTCGAATATTAGTAATAAGAAAGCCTTTTTCATTTTGAATTCTACGACAGAGTTTTGTGAAAGAAGAAAATGTTTCATCTTTGTGTGCTAAAAACATAACCCATGTAAATCTTGAATAATCATCAACAATAACAAGATAATAATGTTTACCACCTAGACTAGATGTCTTTAGGGGACCAAATAAATCCATATGCAATAATTGTAAAGGTCTAGTTGTGGAAATATGAGATTTTGATTTAAATGATGTTTTAGTTTGTTTTCCTTGTTGACAAGCACTACAAAGATGATTTTTTTCAAATTTAAGTTTTGGAAGTCCAATGACCAAATCTTTTTTCAAAAGTTTAGCAATTAAATCCATATGAGCATGACCAAGTCTTCTATGCCATAACCAACTATTTTTATTATTAACATATAAACATTTAACATCACTAGCATAGAGATCATTAAGATGAAAAACATAAACATTATCACGGCGATTACCAACGAATAAAGTTTTATGATCATTTGTGCTTTCAATTGTGCAATGTGATTTATCAAAAATAACTCGATTACCTTTATCACATAATTGACTAATACTAAGTAGGTTATACTTAAATCCATCAACAAGTAAAACATTTTCAATAGAAGGGTTAGCAGAAATACCGATGCTATCAATACCGATGATTTTTCCTTTCTTGTTGTCTCCAAAAGTAACAAATCCTCCATCTTTCAATGATAGTTTAATAAAGAATGATTTATCTCTGGTCATGTGTCTGGAACATCCACTATCAAGGTACCACTTCCCTTCTTTAGCTTTGGACTTAAAGCAAACCTACAAGATGACAATCAAGTGTTGGTTTTTGGTACCCATAATTTCTTGGGTCCTGTGACAACCCTCACCACCAATTAGTGCTAATCCATAATTAAGCATGTTAACTGACTGATTGACTGAATTACTAAGCTGATTGATTGATTGTGCTAGTTTGAATGCAATTCTATCTGTTGACTGTTCAATTATCTGTTCATGTTTTATGCTTTAAACTGCAAATTGAAGGCCTTATCGGTGACCAAATTTGAAATTGATTGATGTTTTGTGCTAATTAAGATTTATGTGATTTTATGGCATATTTAATTGAAATGCGATTTGGTATGATTAAATTAGATTAAATGAAGCTAAATTATAAGAGTTGGCCTCATTTACCAATTTGCCACACTAATGGCCCATTACATGGGACCTATTGGGATTTGTTTTCATCTCATTTTGTACATTTCATCAGCCACTCCTTGAGCCTTAGCCAAACCGAGAGAAAGAGTGAGAGAGGAGAAACTTAGCTTCATTTGAGAATTGGCTTGGAGACTTGAAGAATTTGTAGATGATTTGTGCAATTGAGCTTATATTCTTGAGTTTGAGGACCTAAGGTAGTGTGTCCATCCTTTTAATTGTGAATTTAAGTTAGTTCTTTCATGTTTCATGCTAAATTGAAGATTTGAGTCTAGAATTGGTCCTAATATGTTGAATTGAAGCTTAATCCATGCATGCATGTACATGTTCTAGCATATTGAGGTTGTTTTCATGGAAATTGTTACATGCATGTTCATATTATGGTTCTAGTACAAGAATTCATCATGTTTTTGGAAGTTTAGACTTATTTGAGCTTGCTTTGAAGCTTTGAAGTTGATTAAAGACATGCATGTCACATTTGAAATATTGTTCTTGGACTTTGGTTTAAAATCATGTTAATTGAACTACCTTTGGGCTTTGATTTCTCAAATTGATTTTTGAAATATGTCATATTATGAGTTTTGAAGTGTTTTCCAGAAAATCAGCCCAAAAGGATCGAATTTGATGCATTGAAACTTGATTTTGAGCTTGAGGTTCAAATTTGGAAATTCTAAATTTTGGACTCCCGCTTGAGCGGGGAAATTGGCGCTTGAGCGGGAAATTCGTGCAACCAGCACTTTTGTTCTGATTTGCAGTCCGCTCGAGCCGAAGAATGTACGCTCGAGCGGGGGCTTGTATCACACGCTCGAGCGAGTGTCGAGCGCCCATCGAGCGTGATTTTCACACATCCAGTACTTTTGCAGTACGCTCGAGCGTGAAAGTTTACGCTTGAGCGGAGCCTTTTGTCTGCATGTCCACTCGAGCGGTGAAACACACGCTCGAGCGGGACCTCTGTTTTCTGAAAATTCTGAAAATATTTTTAAAGTACATCTTTGCATCCTCATTCCATCCTAGGCATTCCTAGGCCTAGTTTAAGGCATCTTAATGAGGATATTAATGTAGAACCACACCGAGGCAAATTAGGGATTAAGTTATTATTTCCCAATTGTGTAGCTTAGTGTGTGTTCACTCTGTAACTGTGTAGGGTTGGCATCCGAGGACGCGTACTAGCTTATCTGTAGCCTAGAACTCTGTGAGTAACAATGTTGTAAAGATATGTTCAATAATGATTATCTTCTGAACAATTGAACTGTACTATTTTCTGAAACGATACTGTTACTGAATGAATGATGTCCTATTTGTGAACTCTATTCGTGGCATCCATAGCAACCTACTGTTACTGTACTGTACTGCTGCTGTCACAGAGATCTCTGTCGGTTCCCATGTTGGAACCACTATTGTTTACTGATATGATGGCCATCAACTGACTGTTCGGTCTGATAAGACCTACTGTACTGTTTTGCTATTGGATGTACCACATATGACTATTATAGTTTCTGAATGACTGTTATGGCCTGAAACATGAGCCACAAACTGAATGACTGATATACTGTTTAAATGACTATTTTCAATATTGAAAGGACACTAATTCTTAACCTCTTTACGCATATGTTATTCACTGGGATTTAGCTCACTGCTCATATATATATATGTAGGTGTATAGGCACCGGACCGTTGCTAGAAGCGTTAGGGTAAACTCCAGTTTTGTCAAGCCAACCAACGTGCCTCACTGAGAGGTTCCTAGTCCTTCAGGCTAGGGCTTTTGGGGTGTTTTAGTTTTCCCCCTTTTTGTTTATGTTCTGTATAGACTGAATGATGTTGTACTGTATTGTTCTAATAGGGATTAAGTCCCTGTCCTGAATGATTGTATATATTGTACATACTGTTTTGGTACTGATTGTATATATTGTACATACTGTTTTGGTACTGATTGTATATATTGTACATATTGTTTTGGTACTGATTGTATATATATATATATATATGAAAAGTCTTTTTGCATACAGACTGTCACAGCTCATTGGACATCTTTTAATTACTGTTTTGGCTTCCGCCAGCCCCTGTACTCTGTGTTACTGCATTACTGTTAAGCAGGCCTTCGGTAATCTCGGATTACTAGCCGGTTACGGTACTAAACCCATAGGAGCGGGTTTGGGTCGTGACAGGTCCTTCTTGGTTAGTTTTGTTAGATCCTTAACAATCCAAATCTTTTTAATTCCCATGTTTATATTATTTTTGAATGAACAAGAATATATATAATGGCCTTTCTTTCTACCATAATGACAAGTAATATGAGGGTGAGTCATGAGAGGTGCCTTTTCAAAAATTGTATTGAGATTCTTTTGTTTCTTAATAGGGTCATATCCAATACCCGCTTTATCAAAAACACATCTTTGATTTCCAAGAAACATGTTGAGATTATCTCTACCTTTACAAAATTTTCAAGTGTTTTTGTTAAATCATCAACATTGTTTTTTAAACTAGTTTTTTTTATCAGAGATAGTATCAAAATCATTTTTTAAAATAATTTTTTCTTTCTTTAATTCTTCTACATTAATAGATAAAGATGCAACAGATTTCTCCAACACATTATTTTTGGCATAAACTTTTTAAAATTTATTTGATAGTTCATGGAATGCACTTTCAAGTTCTTCCTAAAGAGTAGTTACCTTATCTTGAGCAGAGTCTTCATCTTCAAGAGCCATGAGCCATAAGTTGGCTACTTCATTTTCAATTTCATCACTTGAGCTTTCATCTTCACTTTAAGCTACTACCATGGCCTTTTTGTTTTCAACATCCTCATGTCCTTTCATGGTGATCTCATGAGTCATAAGGGAACCCATAAGCTCATCCAATCCAAGTGTGGAGAGATCTTTGGCTTCTATAATGGCGGTGACCTTTGCTTCCCAATTCTTTGGTAAACACTTAAGAATTTTTCTTACCAACTCACTGTTAGTATAAGTTTTGCCAAGAGATTTTAAAGAGTTTACAATTTCAGTAAATCTAGTAAACATACTTGAAATAGATTCATCAGAGTTCATTTTAAACAATTCATAACTATGAACAAACATATCAATACGAGATTCCTTTACTTGGTTTATACCTTCGTAAGTTACTTTAAGTTTGCCCCAAATTTCTTTTGCCGAATCACAACTTGAAATTCTATTATACTCCTTAGAGTCTAATCCACAAATAAGGGTGAGTTTGGCTTTAGCATTGGCTTGCAATAATTTGTGATCCCTCTTATCACATTCATCTTCAGTTTTAGGTACACTAATATTGTCTACTAATTTGGTAGGAATTTTTGGACCTTTGGTGACAATAATCCACATAGCATAATTAGTGGCTTGTAGGTATAGGGTCATCTTATCTTTGCAATGACTATAGTTGTTTCCGTCAAATAATGGTGGCCTATTGGTGGCTTGCCCTTCAGTAGTGCTAGTGCTAGCTAAGGTTGCCATGGATCGAAACTCTCAGATAGTTAAATCTAAAGCAAGAGTCTAGGCTCCGATACCAATTGTTACTCAAAAGACAACCTAAGAGGGGGGTGAATTAGGTTTTTATAATTAAAATTAATAATACCTAATAAAAATTATGACTAGCATAATTGATAAATATAATTAATGAAATAAAAATAATTAAAACAAATGTCTTAACAATTATGTCAGTTAATGATTTTAGCACAGCAAAAATGTGAAATATAGCTATGGCAATTTAAAATAAAATAAAGAGATAAGGGAGAGAGAGACAAACAAATTTATAGTGGTTCGGTTTCAACTCGGCCTACGTCCACTCCTCAAGCTTCACTTGAGATTTTCCACTATCTTCTAGCTTTACAGGGGTGCTAGCAACCTTTTTACAAATGGAGCAATTCTCCACGGATTTTACACAGACTTCATAAGTCCAAACCCTTGCAAATCCTAGGTGATTCACAATTACTCTCAAGATTTCAAGAACACAGTGTTTGCAACACTTTTTCAAGATGAAATGGTATTTTTGCTTTCAAAGAAAGCTTACAATAAATATCTCTCAAAGATAGATATATAAAATGAAGCTTTGATTTTTCTATAAATCTCACAGAGGAAAGATGAGCTTAATGCTATAAGGCTCAGTGTATAATTTCTGAGAGATGATGTAAACAAAAATTGAAGAACACTTTTTAGAGAATTTTTCAGAGAATAGATGTGAGTGATTATAAATTAAAGAATATTTTCAGATTTTTTTTTTTTTTAGTTTACATTAGAGGCTTTGGTATATATAATGAAAGTTATAGCCGTTTATAGCCGTTGTATTCATTTGAATTTGTAGCCGTTTATAGCCATTTATAGCCGTTGTAGTTATTTGAATTTATAGCCGTTTATAGCTGTTGTACTTCCATCATTACCAATTTGAATATCTTCCACTCCATCACTACAAATTTGAATATCTTCCACTTGAACCTTTTGAACCTTTTGGTCTTTTGAACCTTTATAGCCGTTTATAGCCGTTGTACTTCCATCATTACTAATTTGAATATCTTCCACTTGAACCTTTTGGCCTGCTGCTGTGCTAGGCTATTTGAACCTTTGTTTTGGGCTGTTTGAACTCCTGATTTAATCAAATATTAAATACATTCTAATAACATTTAGAATAAAGGTTTAGGTGAGAAATAATGGGACAAAATAAATTTTGATTCTATTTTCTCTTTCAAATAAATCATCAAAATAAATTTTGGATTCTATTTTTCTCTTTCAAATAAATTATCAAAATAAATTTTGATTCAAATATAATTAAATAAATCATCAAAATAAATTTTGGATTCTATTTTTCTCTTTCAAATAAATTAAAACATAATTAAATAAATCATCAAAATAAATAAGTCTAACAGAGATATTTGTAATTTTTGAAATCACAGGGACAATCTGTAAGCTGATTTTTTTGGCCTGAAAGTCATTTGGAAAGGTAGCTAAAAACTACCTGTGAAATTACAGTTATACCCTTCATGTTGTTTAAATGAGCGACGTGGGTGACCGTGGCTATTTTCTAAAATGGGTGGGGGTATTTTGATCATTTGATTATGATGTGACAGTATAAACAAATATTAAGTAAAAAAAGCCAAAAAATAATTTTTTACCAATTTTCCAAATGAATTTATGAAAAAGTCAGAAAACTTGATTAAATGTCAAAGCCAATTTTTAAACATCTTCTCAAAAAGTTAAAAGCCAGTTTTTATATCACTAATAAAATGATATAAAGCAGGATTTTCGCATATCTAAAAATGGTTTCCTAATATTTTGTGCACTTTATGCATCTTAAAATGGTTTTTGCTGCAGTGTTGTTATTCATTTAATTTGTAATTTACTCTAAAAATAAATTTTTAAAAAAAGCTTTCCGCATCCTTAAGTGGTTTTTGCAGTATTTATTTTTCTGTAATTTTTACTTCATTAAAATGTTTTTGGCTGCATTTTATTTACCATGCAAAAGCAATTTTTTGCATGATTGTGATTTATATTTTTTCCAAATATTAAGGATCCGTTTGAATAGTTGTAGATTTGAAATACATAAATTGAATTAAATAGTTTTAATGATAGATTTAAAAGCTTCATTTGATGTCCTAATTAAGGCAAAGAAGGCTCTTAAACCTTTAAGTGATACACAATTTTTTTTTTGTTTTGTTTTATTTTTACTTGTTTAAATTGCATATGTATCGTGTATACTAGTCGCTACTAAATATATGAAAGTTATTATTTGAAATCATGCTAAAAATTCTCTTCTAACTTAATAGATTCTGCTAAGATACTTTTCTTTATCTCAATTTATCTTTTTCTATAGTTTAGTTTTCTCCACTTAAAATAATCAACTCTATAATAATTTTAATTTCAATTCAACACATATATCCTAACCGACCCTAAATTCTTGCAATATCAGTTGAAGAATAAACTTCACAATGTGGTCTAATCTTATTTTGCGATGGAAGAATACTTGAATCAAATTAAGGAGACAACGGATTATCTAGCTTTGGCTACTTTACCAATGGATGATGAAGATTTGGTCCTCATTACACTCGATGGTCTTCTAGATGAATATAATACATTCAAGACAATAATTTGAGCCAAAACTGAATCTATTTCTATAGAAGTTCAATCCCAAAGGGTTGGCCTAGTGATTGCATTTTGGGGCTTGGAGTGTACTCCCTCGAGGTCTCAAGTTCAATCCCCACCAAGTGCTATCAACTCTTTAAGTTTGGGATTAGTTGAGATTAACGTAAACTGGCTTGAACACTTGATCATAAAAACAAAAAAACAAAAATCCATAGAAATTCTTTTTTCTTTGCTTTGCTTAAAATCATTGAAAAGGAATCCGTCATGGGCCATCTAGACGGGATAGAAGCTCAATCCATATCCAAGTGAAAAGAAGTGGAACAATCCTTCACTTTCCTATTTAATTCATCCTAAAGGTGACTTAGGCCCCGTTTGGATAAAGGTTGGGGCTAAAATAACTATATACGACAAAATAAATTATTTTAGCTAAATAGGATAAAATGTCAAATTCAATCTATAATTATTTCATTTTTTCTCTCACAAAAGTCGAAAAAACCAAAAAACTTATCCGAAACGAGATTTTTTAGCCCCATGCTAAATAGCCAAAAAGTTAAAAAGTTAAAAGATTTATCCCAAACGAGGTTTTTTAGCCCCATACTAAAATAGCCAAAAGTCAAAAAGTCAAAAAGCCAACCCACATCCCAAACGAACCCTTAATGCTTATCAATCTGATATATACAGTCGACCAAATACTACTGACATTAGTAGATCGCCCAAGCATGTTCATGTCCAATGTCTTCTATGTTGCTGTTTGGTGCAGCTTATTATAAGTTAAAAATTGATAATAAAAAAGCAGAAGCCAAAAGCACCCCTTCCCCAGCTTCTAAATAATCATCTTTTCTCAGTTTATTTAAACTATTTTTGCTAAAAAACTATAAGCGGCAGCTGCACCAAACAGTCTAGCACAAATTTTCAAATTAAAATGAGCTATAATCATCTCCTATAATTCACACCAAACACCTCCTATATCTATCTTAGTGACTTAGTACTACAACTAGTGACGGAGCCAGAAAATTAAATTAGAGGGGTCACTTATTAATTACAATATCAAAAATTTTTACAAAAATATTTCACGCAAGTTTTTACTATTGATTTTGAGAAACTTAAAAAAAAAAAATGTTATTTGTAACTAGTATATCATGGATAATACAAAAAAAAAGAAGGATATAAGTCTTAAAATAAATTATATAATGATAAAAAAATTTATACAAAATTTGATTAAAAATTCAATATAATGGTAATACCACGTCATCATTGATATGTGATATCACTAACTAATAGTATATAAACACATAGAGAGTGAACCTCACATCTCAAATGTAACTAACAATCCAATAAATTTCATGTTTTTATAGTGAGATTACTTATATTTGCATGTCAATAATAATGACATCACCGTTACATTAAAAAAATTTCATAAATAATATGGTTTATAATAGTCTCTTTATTTTCAATTAAAACAACCATTATTGTTCTCATAATTTTTAAAATGTCATTGACATTTCACTCTAATAATACTTTTGTAATTTTTTTATTTAAAATATTTTCTTTATGTTTATAAAATTAAAAAAAAAAATCCCAAAATTCAGGGGACATGGGACCCTAGGCCTTCACTCCCTCCACCACTAACTATAGCCACACGTGAACACCTAGTCTAAATTCATCAATATTTCATGACAAAGACAACGGAAATTGCATTTCAATAGTGTTGTAATAAAATATTTTTATTTTTATGATAATGTAACTTTTTTATGTGCGTTGTACAAATTATTTTGTGCATAATACAAGTTCATCATATGTATTTGTGTGAGTGAATTTCTGACCACACAGCCAACTCAGTATTCAACTGGAGAGCACTAGCAGAATAGATGGCGCCTTGGTGACCTACAATAGAAAGAAGAGATTCCGGCGGTGGTTCGTCCACCCGGGGGTACTCCGATGATCAAGTCAGTTATCTCTCAAAGATAGATCAAGTACTTAACTCACTATTCTGAATATAAATTGCGTACCTTAGACCCATTGGGGGTGCCTCTCTTTTATAGCCAACTCAATCCTAGTCCCAATAGAAGCCTAGCTTTAATGGACTTCTGCTAAGTGCTTATCTTGGACTTTCTAATAGATAAAGATAAACTCCATAAGAGCTTTATCCTTATCCAGGCTGAAGTCCTTCCTCATTCTAGGACTGTTGTCTCTTATCCGCTTATCCCGGAGTCCGATATCTTCGGAGATAACCTCGGCCTAGCCGAGATAACCTCAGCGTCATGACTAGGACACGTGGCACCCCGGCTGACACGTCGGCGTCACCTTGGCCACGTGTTGGTACTCAGAAAATATATCCCCACAACTGCCCCCTAAGTTCTATTACCTCGACATTTTGAGGTGATGGAACCTATATCAGTACTTCCTTCTAGAACGTCGGCTAAGCTTGCTTTTTAATTCATTGTCGAAGTAAGAACTCGTTAGCTTAGTATGTCCAAGACCCACAGTCTACTTCCATCAATGCCTCCGAACCATTAACCAGGGTTGTTCAAATTTTTCAGCCGAGATCGTCCTCCAAGCCGAGGTACTGCTATATGAAATCAAGAATTCCAAGAGCTTTATCACGCGTATGAGCTATCACGCATGACTACCCAACCGTTCTTGCCACGCGTCTCTCTCTCTTTGGGCTGTACCCGACACGCGCCACTAAGTCGAATTGTTCTTGCGTGCGCCGTCTGACACATACGTCGTTTTAGGCACATTAATTGCCTTTTTGTCGCCGTTTTTGTATTTAGACAAAACTTTATTTCCTCTTTTTGTGTCTTCACTTTACACCACCGTTTCTGAGGCTTTTCTACTTTCTAACTTTTTCTCCTAAGTCTGCCATTGTCGCTCCCACGAAGCTTTCTGCAATTACTTCCGTTCACTCCCCTCCGGCGAGGATTTTTGCTGCACTTTTTCGGTTGCTGCCACCGTCTGATCTCGGCGACTCTAATTTTTCCCTTTGTAAGTCACTGTTCCTTCGTTTCGATTTTTATTCTTCCTCAAACTGTTATATCTGTATATTGTAACTGCAATGTTGTTCACCATGTATTCTGAGCATATTTTTCTCATGATTTTTGCTTTTTGCCCAAACCATTCATTAATATACACATAATACCCACATACTTGTTCATTCTGCTACTGTTCTTGGCCTTGCACCCTGGTACACACTCTGTCACAGTATTCTTGATGATTCACCCCTTATTCTTGATTCTGAATCATTGCTCTTGTTTCTGTTTTGCCGTGTTTTTTTTCCAGATTCTTGCCTCCAATCTTCGTTTCCATAGATCTAGGTTTGGGATTTGTTTATAGAACCCACAAATTCTAAGAAGAACTGAAACGATCCCCACAAATTCTTACCCCAGCTCACTTTTAGGTTTTTTCCGAGGTTCCTATAACCCTTACAAAACACATTCTTTCTGAAATCCAACTTCTCTAAGTTAAGCCGACGTTATGGGTATATGGAAGCATAGGGTAGACACCCCGACCAAGCTAGAACACTTTAGGCGGGAGTTTGACATCCCAGCCGATGTTCATCTGAGGTTGGCTAAGGAGCATGATTCCATTATGCCTAATATGAACGTCATGCGTTTCCCAATAGTGGCATTTATCGAGTGTGGACTTAGGTTTCCACTTGACACATTTTTCCGAGAAATCCTTTATTACTATAAATTGAACCCAATGCAGCTTGCCATCAATTCCTACCGAATTATCAACGGTACAATAGCCTTAGCCAAACAAGAGAATGCTAGGGTTACTCTTGTCGATTTCCAGTACTGCTACACTATGTGTCGCCTGAAATCGGAAAAAGGCCACATCTATTACCTCAAGTCGAGGTCCACTGAGTACAAGCTCATTGCCGACCTCCTAGACTCAAACAAGGGTGTTGGAGACGATTACTTCATCGTCTCGGGCAACTGGGAGTTTCAGCCAAACGATGACCTCCACCTTTATCCCCTAAGCCGAACAGTTTTCGGGGAAGGAGATGGTAAGGGCCAAGTGTCACTTTTTCTTTCTCTATTTTTTAAAGTTTTCAATACTTTGTTCTAACATCTGTGCTCTTCTTTTTGCAGTTCTTCCCCAGCCACCAAAGGGATTTCATAAGTCTTTTTTCCCTAGCAAGAACTTGAAGAAGCTATTGGATTTGCCAGTACACAAGCGAAAAGTCCCTTTGCTGCTCAATTTCATTCCTACTTACAAGTTGGTACTCCCCGACGTCCTAAAGAGGAAGAAAACTCATTCTCCCCCTTCTACCACAACTCCTCTAACAGCGTCCTCATCTCGGCCAAATCAAGGGTCAACCTTATATCCAGTAGAGTAGCCATCCACCTCTGCTCCACAACTGATCCCACCATCTCAACGCCGACGACGACGACGACGAACTATTTTTACTGCTGAGATGGGCCGCTAGTCACTAAAGACCTCCTAGCCAACATCCCTGACGTAATTGACGTTCAACCAGCACAAACCCAGCCTCAACCAAAGCAAAAGCAAAAAAGACTCAAGAAGGCTCAGCCAAAGGCAACGGTGACTCAGATTGATACTAAGAACACCTTGCCAATTTCAAAATTGGCTGATAGTGAGAAGACCTCTTCTGCTGCCGACAAGAGGCCCACCGATGCTGAACCATCTCAATCAACTCGGTCTAAAAGGCCGAGGTCAGAGTCAGCCACAGCTTCAGGCTTCATGAAGTCTGATGCCCCTTGGGCTCCACCCATTACTTTGAAGGACAGGCCGGTCAAAGTCGATGATAGTGCCGACGACATCAATGTCGGTGTTGCCCTTACTACAGCCTTGCTCCTCCCTGGGGATCTCGACCGCAACGCCAAGATGACTGAGTATGAAAACTTCGCCTTAATGCTGCAACACTCTGCTAAAGTAAGCCCCTTTATTCGGTAATTTTTCTTTCTTTCTCTTTTTCATACTTAGAAAATTTTCTAATAACTGCTGCTCTGTCCATTTTTCTTCAGGCAATCCAGCACGTCCACTCCTTCTCAATGCAATCTTTTGAGACAATGAAGGCGTTGGCTGACAAGACTAGGGAGGTTGCTAGTCTGCAGAAGACTAATAAAAAGGCTGAGGCGAAAATGAAGACGTTAGTAGACCAAGCCGAAGCTGCTGTCAAAGCTAAGGATGATGCCAAAGAAAAAGCGGATGCCGCTGAGGCCATTAACAAAGTTCTTGTGGCCTAGAAGAAAGAGGCGGAAGAAAAGGCGGCCGAGGCCCAGAAAGAGCTGCAGGATGCCTTGGCCACCAAAGACGCCGAGCTCAAGGCCACCGATGAGAAGGCATACAATGAGGAGGTGGCCGATGTCACAGCAGACTACAAGAAACAGGTGAAGCAGGCATGCAACAAGAGTTTCACCCTTGGTTGGATGACTGCACTGAAAAAGCTTGAAGTCCCCGAGGACTCCTCCCTCAGAAACACCGACGTTCTCGCCTTGCCATTCCCCTCAACTCCAAGTCAATCCGACGACAATTCTGAGTCTGAGGAGGAAGCTTTGGTAAGGAAGTCCAAGGAAGTTGCTGGGGCGAAGTCCCCTACTCCAAATGAGCAAGTCCTGGACTTGACTCAAGATGAGGGGGGTGAGGAGGTTCCCAAAGATGCTACTCCTGAGAAGGCAACATCGGACGCGCCTATTGCCGATAAGAGCCTCGATCAAACCCTCCAAGAAATAGATGCCAAGCTTGCGGCTGAAAAGGCGGCCGACATGTCTTCTCAGCAGTCTTCCGAGCTCCAGACCCAACCTGCTAGTGGCGCTGAAGAATCTTAGTTTGATGTTCTCTTTCTTTTTTTTGTACCTTGTACTTTTTCTTTCTCTGGAACAATGTAAGCTCTTCATGTGGCCGATGTGCCTTCTTTTGAATATAAATACAACTTCCTCTTTCGAATGCTTATATGTTTGTCTTTCCTTTACTGCTCTTGTATGGCTCTCATACTTAGAATATTTCTGCATATCTTTAATGTACACCTTAACTGTGTAATCTTCTCGGGGTGAAATACCTCGGTTATACCCACCAACGGTTTACATCGGTAAGTACATAAGTACTCATTTTAATACAACCTTAGCCTTAACTTATAAATTTTTTCACAAATTTCAACAAGTGTTCAGTTCAACTTTAGCCTGTAAATTTTTCACAAATTTCAACAAGTGTTAAACATGATCTGGGTTTAACTTTAACTTGTAAATTTTTCACAAATTTCAACAAGTGTTAAACATAACCTCAGTTTAACTTCAACTTGTAAATTTTTCACAAATTTCAACAAGTGTTAAACATGGTCTTGGTTTAACTTCAACTTGTAAATTTTTCACGAATTTCAACAAGTGTTAAACATAATCTCGGTTTAACTTCAACTTGTAAATTTTTCATAAATTTCAACAAGTGTTAAACATGATCCCGATTTAACTTCAACTTGTAATTTTTTCACAAATTTCAACAAGTGTTAAACATGATCTCGGTTTAACTTCAACTTGTAAATTTTTGATAAATTTTAACAAGTGTTAAACATAATCTCGGTTTAACTTCAACTTGCAAATTTTTCATAAATCTCAACAAGTGTTAAACTATTTTTAGCTTGTAATTTCTACTTTTCCAGGAACCATTTTCTAACTTTCTGCCCCCTAATGTGAATTTAAGTTCCACTTGGGTTCTCATTGTGCATGTATTCCAGAAACATCGTCAAGTACCTTATCAGTCACAAGTGTAAAAAATCAAGCTAAAACTTTATTTATTTACTTTGGCTAATAACAAAGAACAAAAAAGTCTAATGATAGAAAAATTTCAAATTGCAAGTATTCCAGGGTCTTGGCAACTCTTTGCCTTCATTATCTTCAAGTCGATATGCCCCATTGCCCAATACCAAGATGATTGTATAGGGTCCCTCCCAATTTGGGCCAAGCTTGCCCTCTCTGGGATCCTTCTTGTTGCCGACGACTTTTCTCAAGACCAGGTCACCGACTTGAAACTCCCTTGGGTTGACCTTCTTATTATAAGCCCTGGCAAGCTGCTGCTGGTATGTCGCCAGCTGAATTGCAGCTCTCTCGCTTCTTTCTTCTAGCAGATCCATATCTCGGGCTAAGAGTACATCATTAGTTCCATTCTCCACTGCCTGAGTTTTGATTCCTGGGATGCCGACCTCCAGTGGAATGACTGCTTCTGTGCCATAAGCCATGGCAAATGGAGATTCCCCCGTTGATCTTCTCGACGTAGTCTGAAATGCCCAGAGTACACTGGGCAACTCATCTACCCACTTTTCCTTTACTGCTTGCAGTCTCTTCTTTATCCCATCCAAGATAACTTTGTTGGACGCTTCTGCTTGTCCATTGTTTTGAGGAAAACTTGGGGTTGAAAAATAATTCTTGATTTTGAACTTTGCACAGAAGCTCTTGATTAGCTTACTGTCAAACTATGTTCCATTGTCTGCAACTAGTGCTCTTGGGATCCCAAACCTGGTGATGAAGTTCTTCCATATGAAGTTCTTCACATCCACGTCTCGTATTTTGGCAAGGGGTTCAGCTCTTATCCACTTGGTGAAGTAATCTGTTGCTATCAGCAGGTACATCCTTTGTCCAGTTGCTTGGGGCAGTTTTCCAAAGAGATCCATGCCCTATTGGGCAAACGGCCAAGGACTGGATACTGGGTTTAGGTCTGCTGCTGGTTGGTGTATCAGAGGTGCAAACCTTTGGCACTTTTCACACTTCTTGACATAAGCTTCTGAATCTTTTTGCATGTAGGGCGACCAATACCCCTGGGTAATGGCCCTATGAGCAAGTGATCTGCCCCCAGCGTGGCTTCCACATATTCCTTTATGTATTTCATACAAAAAATCTTCAACTTGTGAAGGATGTACACATCTCAAAAGGGGTCCAGTGAAGGATCTTCTGTAGAGATGTCCCTCTGCTGTTAGACTGAATCTTGCCGATTTCAATCTGATCTTGTGTACCTCTTTGTGATCATCTGACAGTTTTCCTTCTTTCAGGAATGCTATTATTGCATCCATCCAGCTTGGTCCCATGTCCACACACATTGCTTCATGCTCTGTGGTCAGTGGTTCGATGCTCGGGCTCGACAAGTAGTCGACCATTATCGTCCTAGCCTTTCCAGGTTGTATTGCACTAGCCAGGTTGGCCAGTGCATCAGCGTGACTGTTATCATCTCGGCTAACCTGATGTAGTCGGCAATTCTAAAATAAGGCCACTAACCTACTGACCTCCTTTGTGTAGGCCGACATCCTCTCATCTCGGGTAGCAAACTCGCCCGTTGTCTGGTTGACTATAAGTTGGGAGTCACAGAAGACTATCACATCTACTTCTACTGCTATTGCTAGTTTCAGTCCTGCAATCAGTGCTTCATACTCTGCTTCATTGTTTGAGGCCTTGAACCCCAAACGAATGGATTGTTCTAGTATCTGTCCATCTGGAGATACCAGTACTACTCCTGTCCCCACTCCTTGTCGGTTTGAACTCCCATCAACAAACAGTCGAAATGAGTCGCCGATGTAAATGCTGCAGGGCCTGAGTTTTTTTTCCTTTCTTTGTTCTGTTGGCCTCGGCTGGGCTTCTTTTTGCTTGCTTGGACATCGTACACCTCGGCTCAACGGAGCCCGATGTACAATGGATCCTACGCGTGAACTCGGCCAAAACTTGGCCTTTGATTACTGTTCTGGGTCTGTATTCCAAGTCATACTAGTCCAAGACCACTACCCATCTGGCTATTCTGCTTGTCAGATCTCCCTGCTGCAACAGGGACTTCAAAGGGTGTTTAGTTAGCACCACAATTTTGTGGGCTTAAAAGTAATGGTTTCAACTTCTTTGAAGCCATTACTAAGGCCAGTGTTAACTTCTCCAAAGGTAAATACCTGGTTTCTGCATCAACCAGGGTTTTGCTTACATAATAAACAACCCTTTGTTCCCCCTTTTCTTCTCGGATTACCACTACACTTACCGCATGCTCCAAAACTACTAAGTACAGGAATAGCTCCTCTCCAGGTTCTAGATTTGAGAGAACTGGGGCCGTGGTTAAATACTTCTTCAAGTCGGCCAAGGCTTCTTCGCACTCTTCTGTCCATAAGAAGTCTGTGGCCTTCTTCACTAAGTTTAAGAAGGGTTTGCATTTGTCAGAACTTCTGCTTATGAACCTATTTAGGGCTGCAGCCCTTCCAGTTAACATCTGTACTTGCTTTGCCAATGTTAGGCTTTTCAGTTCTAGGATGGCCTTGATCTGATCTAGGCTGGCCTCAATGCCCCTTCTGGTCACCAAGTATCCCAAGAACTTACCAGATCCTACTCCAAATGCGTACTTCGATGCATTAAGTCGGAGCCGATATGTTTTAAGGATATCAAAGTCTGTTTTTAGGTCGGCCAGATGACCCTCAGGTTCTTTGGTCTTCATGACCATGTCATCGATGCAAACTTCCACTGTTCTGCCAATTAGATATTTGAACATCTTGGTTACCAATCTCTGGTAAGTTGCTCCTGCGTTTTTCAATCCAAAAGGTATCACTCTGTAGCAATATAGCCCTTTTGGGGTGATAAACGCAGTATTCTCCTCATTTGGCGAGTCCATAGCTATCTGATGGTACCCCCTATAGGCATCCAAGAAGCTCATCCTTCCATGCCCTGAAGTGGCATCCACCAGTTGGTCAATCTTGGGTAAAGGAAAACTGTCTTTGGGACAGGCCTTGTTTAGTCTGGTAACGTCTACGTAGACCCTCCATTTACCATTCTTTTTCTTCACCACCACTGTATTCGATAGCCATGTCAGGTAATTTACCTCTTGAATGGCTCTGGCCTCCAGAAGTCTATCTACTTCCTCTTCCACCACCTCAACATATAGCAGCGTCGGTCTTCTTGCCTATTGGATTACAGGTTTGGCCGACCTGTCTACGTTTAGTTTATGGTAAGTGACCTTGGGGTCAATGCCTGGTGTTTCATAAGGCGTCCAGGCAAATACTTCAATGTTTGCTCGTAAGAAAGCCTCTAGTTCTTTTTCCTCTTCTTCGGCTAAGCCCGAGCCGAGAAGGAAGAAGCGTTCTTTATCCCCCTGCTGGACGAGAATTTTCTTTAGGACTTCTTCACTCTTCTCGGCTGGCTCCTTGCCGACGTCTTCTAGGACTTCCACGTCGTCGTCTTCGATCTCTGCCTTTTCTGGTTCTCGTATGCTGCAGGTGGATTTCATTGCTTCCATGGAGCAATTTTTTGCCTGTAGCTAATCCCCTCTGACCTCCTCTATCCCATGCTCTGTTGGGAACCGCAATAGTTAATGCAATGTTGAGGGAACAGCCCTCATTGCATGCAACCATGGCCTTCCCAGGATAACATTGTAAGGGGAGGGCGTGTCGATTATGGTGAACTCTGTCTTTATCTTCATGGTGCCAGCCTGCACATCCAAGCTTACTGCTCCCAGTGGCCATGTCGGCGTTCCATTGAACCCGACCATTGGGCCATTGGATTGCTCCATATCATCCAGGTGAAGGCCAAGCTCCTTGTAACATCTGACATACATGATGTCACAAGAGCTGCCTTGGTCAATTAGGATGCGCTTCACTTGGCACTCCCGAACCTGGAGGGATATTACAAAGGCATCGTTGTACGTATGTTGTACCATCTCCAGGTTGGCTTCGGTAAAGGACACTACTGGTCCCTGGCACTCCTCGGCCCGAGGTCTTTTCTCCCCGACCTGGTACACATGCTGCAAGTGCTTCACCTTCTGGGTCTCCTCCCGTATTTCATCTTCGTTGACCTTCGAGTGAATTACATTAATCGCTTGCCTGTGGCTGCTATGCTTGGGGAGGTGGAGCTGCTGGTGCCTGAGGAAGTCTTGCTTGCTCTTCCCTTCTCCTGGCCTCATCTACAAGGTCCCTCAAATGGCCTTGCCTTACCAGGTCTTCTAGGTGTGACTTCAAGGCTCTGTAACCCTGAGTCAGATGCCCATCTTCGTTATGGTAAGCACAATGCTTCCCAAGGCTTCTTCCCATAAACTCTCCTAGAACCCTTTCCGGTGATCTGAAATAGGGTTGGGTTCGGATTTTATCGAGGACTTTGTGAATTGGGATTCGGAATACAGTCGCGACTGCCTGTGCGGTTCTCAGTCCTATCTCTTGTTTATTGGATTCGTTGTTACCTCGACCTCGCTTCGGCGAGCCGTTTGCTTTCTCTTGCTTTGTTGCGTTAATCCCTGGTGTGTCTTCCTCGGCTCTAGCGTATTTCTTAATTCTGGCCATGAGCTCCTCCATGCTTTTTGGCAATGCCTTTGCCAATGACTTTCGTAGTGTGCAATCATCTTTTAGGCCGTTCTTGAAAGACACGACCGCCACCTCCTGGTTGCACTCGGGTATTCAATTGAACACCTCATAATACCTTTTTGCGTAGGCCCTAAGGCCTTCATCCTCACTGATCCTTATAGCCATCAGGGCGTCTACCCTTAATGGCTGTAGTTTGTTTGTCACGAACCTGGCCACAAACATCTCGGCTAGGCCTTCCCAGGTCTTCACACTTCATTTTGGCAATTTGTGGAATCAATCCGATGCAATTTTCCCGAAAGATGAGGGGAATACTTTGCAAAGCAACGGCTCGTTCCCAATGTACAATGCCATCGAGTTTAGGTATAAATCGATGTGAAAGTTGGGGTCCGACTTACCGTCGTATATCTGGAACCTCGGCATACTGAATCTTTTCGGGGCTTCAAATCTGTCCAGTTCCACCGACAATGGTGTTCTCGGCTTAACAGGAGAAGTTACCTCGGCATTTTATTGCTTCCTCTTGAGGTAATCTCTCAAGTCCTCTTTGGTCCGCCCCGAAGCTCGGCTATCTCCTGATTTCAGTCTTTTAGGTGTACTGCTCTCAGCTTCGTTGTGAGCTCTTTTCAACCTTTCTCCGTTGGTTGCATCGAACCACAATTCCTGCCTTTGAACATGCCGATGTTCTCTGGGATCTGCTTCCTTGGTGCGGTGTGTCCTTCGAGATTCCTCCCTTCTCAACTCTCCTCGCCCGACCTCTCTTGAAGGCTGGTGAGAGTGTTTTTCGCTCCTGGTGTGCTGGGGGACTGTAGGGACTATTTTCTGCCCTCCCTTCTGGGCATTGGTCACTGGAATTGGCGTGTCCTGCAGCGGGAACGGTGGCTGCATGATGTTATTCTGCATCATGAAATTGACCATTGTTTGTAGGTCTGCCAATTTGTTTGCCATGGTCTTTACCTCATACCTGGAGGTCGTCCTCGTTGTAGTACCCGTTTTGGTCCGTTTTCTTTGGTACATCGCTTTCCTGGCTGACGTCCTTTCCTCCGTGATTCTTATCACGAGTTTCTTCGTTGCAGTTGTCTTATTCTACGTCAAGGTCAATAGGTCTCCTACTCTCAGTAGGAGTGTTATCCCCAATCTTCTCTTTCTGTCCGTCATTGGCCATATATTCTCCTTTCTTTCCCACAGACGACGCCAAATTGTGTGAGTGAATTTCTGACTACACTGCCAACTCAGTATTCAATTGGAGAGCACTAGCAGAATAGATAGGGCTTGGGTGACCTGCAACAGAAAGAAGAGATTCCGGCGGTGGTTCGTCCACCCGGGGGTACTCCGATGATCAAGTCAGTTATCTCTCAAAGATAGATCAAGTACTTAACTCACTGTTCTGAATATAAATTGCGTACCTTAGACCCATTGGGGGTGCCTCTCTTTTATAGCCAACTCAATCCTAGTCCCAATAGAAGCCTAGCTTCAATGGACTTCTGCTCAGTGCTTATCTTGGACTTTCCAATAGATAAAGATAAACTCCCTAAGAGCTTTATCCTTATTCAGGCTGAAGTCCTTCCTCATTCTAGGACTCTTGTCCCTTATCCGCTTATCCCGGACTCCGATATCTTCGGAGATAACCTCAGCCTAGCCGAGATAACCTCGGCGTCATAACCAAGACACGTGGCACCCCGGCTGACACGTCGGCGTCACCTTGGCCACGTGTTTGTACTCAGAAAATATATCCCCACAGTATTAAAATTACACTATAACAGATTTCATCTATAATATGCAAGCCCATCATGTGTATCAAAATTCATCTATAATATGCAAAGTTGTATTACAAAATTTTTGATCTATAATGCAATTATTTTTCACTTGCACTAATTTGTAATTTTTTAAAAAGACCGTTAGGAGAGAGAGTCTCAACCGTCATTCAATCCAAAAATTATTTCTTGGAGAACATGAATAAGACTAGACATATGTTTCTATTTTTTAATTTTTTTTGTAATTTTTCCTAAATCTTTTGTGGGGTTTCGTTGAAACAATCGTACAAATATATGAAAGAAGACTTTTGATCTTTTGGTTTAATTTTTGAAAATAGTGTTTTGAGTTATATTTAAAAAAATAAGCTGTTGAAAAGAGTTTTTATAATTAAAAATTTGTTTAGTTATGAGTTTTGAAAATAATTTTAGAATGATTTGTATTTTTTTTATTTTTTTGTGTGTAATTGAATAGATAGGTGTAAAAGAAAATTTCATTGATTGATGTTTAGAATATAAAAAAATGAGAGATGTGAGAGAAAAATTAAGGTTGTGTTTGGTGTGGAGTTTTAATTATGATTCCACACCATATTTGGAGATATGTGTTTAGATAGAGCTTTCAAAATACATTTCCACACCACTTTTGAAAACTCGTTTCAGGCGTGATTTGAATTTTGAAATTTGGCCTAACAGGTTATCCTCCTACACGTCCGGCCGGTTGATCGGAACAGTGCACATTTTTTTTTGGGCAATTGGCACCTGTTATTTTTTATATATTAAATAAAAAATATTTTCCAAAATTTTTAAAATTTTTTATGATCTTTGAATAGAATTTTGGGTTGTGTGTTTAGTTATGAGTTGTAAGTTTTTGAATCAAATACCATATGTGGCATCAATTATTTCAAACTCAATTCAAAACTTTTTTCAAAACTCATAACCGAACAAATTTTCCACACTCAAATCATAATTTTAAAACTCACAAATTCAAAATACAACTCTATTCTTAAATCATATTTTTAAAATTCTACGAAACGCTACCTAATTGATTTATTAATAAATAAATAAATAAAGATAAGGGGAGAGGAGAGAGAAAAAATAATTAAAAAAATTAAAATTAATTAATCAATCCTGTTTTTTAATTTTTTTAATTTAAATGTTAATTTGAAAATTAAACCAAATATAGTGCCCCAACTTAAATATTATTAGTGGAAATAGTGAGTTTCACTACTTATTTATCTCTTTTTAAAAGATAACTAAGCATTTATCTAAATATGAATGATACTCCTTCCGTCCCAAAATATTAGTCCCTTTTGGGGAATCTAACTTTTTTTGGTAGTACAATTATTACACTTCAAAAGTATTAAATTTTCAAAACTACCCTTGACTTTTTCTTGGGAACATCAATTGTTATAATTAATGAATTTAAAATACGGACAAAATAGGAAATTCATATTAGTTTAGTTTTTAATTTTTGAAAAGAAACTAATATTTTAAAATAATAAAAAATAAAATAAAGAAGGGAAAGTTACAGATAAATCCTAAAATGTGAAAAGGTGGTCTAATTAGTCCTTAAAGATATTTGTTACTCTGTTAGGTCCTTTTTGATGCGTGGTTACGAAAAAGCCCCTGTTTGTCGAAATATGTGTATGGGCGGTTTGGTTTTTTTTTTTTTTTTGTTCTGGTGTGGGGGACGTGTTTGGGGTGTCACGTTGGTAAAAAGTTGTATAGTGGGTTTTTTTTGGTGTTGGGTGTAAAATGGTGTGACGGGATTTCGATTATTACACGACCCATTTGAGTTGACCTGCGTGTTAAGATATTGAATCCCCAAATCAAGTTGTCGTTTCAAAAGACAGGTAGTGATGGAATCCTTTGAATGTTGGTGTTGTTGTTTTCGTGATCGTGGAATTGGGGGTGTTGTGTGGATTTGGATTTGGGGGTTGCAGAGTAAGGTAGGGTTAGGGGTGTTGTCGTTCCTGTGTGGCATTGTTGTTAAATATTGGGACGGGGATACGAAGGTTAGGGTTTGAAATAGAGGAGGGTTTGTGTGCTCTGTGTTGGGCGTGACGGTGACGTGTCGACAACCTGTACCAAGGGTCATGGATCATAAGCGTAAGTGTGTTTGTTGCATTGTTTTGTTGTGCAATTGATTGGTTGGGGTTTAACGGTGTGCATATTTTGCTAGTAATTGATTGGAGGGCTTCACTGCACATGTGGTGTGTAAGTGTCGTGTGTGTGTGTACAATATGATGCGTAATAGTTGTGTTTATTTATTTTTCCATTGTGTGTTCCTTTTTTTGTCCCATGTGCTTGTCTTCAATTGTGTTGGTAGATTGTGTGTATGTTTGCATGTCTGGCGATGGGGGGTGTTTGTTGGGAACTGAATGTTGTTTTAGAACCAGCATGTGGAGTAGGGGGGATTGCTCTGTTTTTGTGGTATGAAGATATTGGGTCCTCACCATGTCCGCCCACTTGGGATAGTTGTACTGTTTGACCCATTTATGTAAAACCAATGTGTGGCGCATGTCAGCATTTACATAGTAAACTAATATATGTGTTGGTGGGTGTGTGTGTTATTTTGAAATGGGTTATGGTGTTGTTCATATGGTATCATTCGATGACATAATTAGGTACCCAATAATATAAAGTCAACGTGCAGATGGTAGGTGAGTGTAAACGCGAATGTCATGAATTTGATATTATTGTTTGTTAGTAGGTGGCAAAAGTTTTGTAAAAAAGGGATAGGGTGTGTGGTTTGAACGTGTATGTTGTTTGTTGATTGTCAATGGTGGTGAGAATGGGAGTTGGATTGGACCATATTTACGTGTTAACATTGCCATACATACAATACATGAATCAATTTGTGTCAAAATGACATGGCTATGGTTTTGTTCTTGTATAATAGTGTTAATGGTTGGGGTCGCATTGTGATTGGTTTTGTTTGTTAAAATGCAAAAGCTGCGCGGATGAGGAGCCCGTGGACTAGGTCGACTGAGTGTAAACGTTGTGAGGCTATAGGGGCGGCATCATCGTCCAAACTAGGTGTGAAGCTGCAGGGTCGCGTTTTGTTCAAACAGGCACATAGTGGTGTTAAGAAAAGTGTATCACCTGGGAACGCCACACAACGTATAAATTTTCGCTCCAACATGGCCGGTATCATTAAGGTAGTGTTCGAGTTGGGGTTGAATGAAAGACACTTTAGGCAACTTAGGCGGACGCCTTTTTGGCTGATGTTTGAAGCCATCATTATCAACAAGCCAGATTGGAATGAGTACAAAAAATGTGATGAGCTGGTGGTGAAAATTCTGAGGACGTTTAATTAACGGGCTGATGCATTTTACATTGGTGGGTGTCTCATAAAAGTTATGAAAGCTGACATTAGGCTGGTTTTTGGGCTGCAGTGTGGAGTCCAACATTTAGACTTATCTCCAGGCATGCGTCTTATTTCTGATTTTATTCAGCGGCGGTGTAGTGGCGTAGCACGAATAACTACAAGTCTGATTAAAAATTTACTTGATGAAGCGATGAAAGGCAAGTTGAGATGTGATGGGGAGGACACTGCGAAACTGTTGTGTTTGTATTTGTGCGTGAAATTGTTCTTCTCAACGTCTAGTGAGACGATCAGCTGGGTGTTTGTTTGGTACATTGACAATTTGGAGACGGTGCAACATTATGATTGGACGACGGCAATTCTGAACATGTTAATGGGATCTGTGAGGGAATTTTACTAGAAACCGGAAAAAGTGACAGGCTGCATCGTCGTGCTACTAGTATGTAATTTATGTTAACTAGTAGAATTTATGCATATTGTATTTCATTCTAAAAAATAGCACTGAAGGGTGAAGTGTAGTTAGTGTGCAACGGTATGATTGGTTGGCAATCTGAATGGTGTTCTTTTTGTTTGTGTACAATATTGGCTGTGTGAACATACAAACATTGTAGCTAATGCCAAACCTATAATGTTGTCACAGTTTTTGAAATGGAACGTGAGCATATTGTTGGCGAGAACACGTGGCTTGGATTTGCCATCCACGTCACTTTTTGAGGTACGTGCGTGCAGGTTTCATATTGTTATATATGTGCACAAAATTGATGTTACGTTATATTTGGTGTTATAAGTAGTGTATTGATAAGAGATTTTTGTGTGGCAGGTGAGGCCTGATCGACTTGTGAGTGAACTGTATGAGAAGGTTATAATAGTAGGGAAAGATTTTGGTGGAGGAGAAGATGCAACTTTTAATGAATATGGAGAAGTGGATGCTGAAGACAAGGTTGTTGGCACTGATCAGGTTGCAGATGGTAGCAAAGACAATGATGATGTGAGTTTGGGTGATGAAGGCAATAACGGTATGGATGGAAGAGATTTGGGTGTGGAACATAATGTACATGGAATTTGTAGTGATGCATATTTGATTGGGGATGGAATGGGTGAACGGATTGGCGGGGTTGGTGGCATAAGTACTGGTGGCAGTGGTTATACAGTTTGTGGAAGTCGTGCTGCGCAGGTGGGTTGTGAGATGGGAGAACTAGATACAACATTAGCCGAGATTGACGACCTCCAGAGGCAATGTAAACTGAAAGATTCTATTATAGTTGAGTTGCAGGCAGAGGTTGAGAAGCTGAAGAAGTTGAAAGAGAAACAAGCTGTGGATATAGTAGGTGGTTTCACTTTAGTTTTGAAAGTGAAAGACGATGAGATTAAGGTGGTGGTGCAGGAAAATGGTGAGTTGCGGAACACGATATGCGGACTTGAGGAGCAGTTAGCTGAACAAGATGTGCACAAAGTGACACAAGCATTCCATACGGTAGATGTTAGCTGTGTTGAGAGAGTGGATGTCGAAGCTGGGAACATTGGGGATGGGCCGAAAATGGTTGATGGTGGGCGACGTGGGGGAGATGGGATAGGTGGACATGTCAATCCTAGGGGGGACGCTGAAGTGACAGGTGGTATGTTGGTACCAGTAAGTCCTAATGAGTCCGATGTCGTTGAAGTAGGTAGGTGTATGCTGACAATTGGCTGTTTGGAAGGTGGGCAAAACTCTTTTGTGGCGAAACTGAAATGTAAAGTGAGAAAAGGACTTAGAATGGCTGAGTTTGAATATGTAGGGATGCAGAAATTGGGAATGGGGTCGAATGTTGTGAATGAAAATAAGGTGGTAGAAGTTGGAGGATGCAGTGTGGGACAGCTGGGCAATGTTGACGTTTTTAATGTGGAGGCGTTTGAGGGGAGGAGTAGGCAGTGGTCAGGGTTTGATTTAAACAACTAGTTAAGTGTGTGGAAATTGATGAGTGAGGCAGAGAAAGAAAAAATCAGAGATGCATACAACAGAAATAGGGACGGGTATGTGTTTTTGGTGTTTGTGCGTAGTGTTGTGGGGTGCGTTTAAGTGTGTGTGACATGCATTTTCCTTGTATTTGCAGAGCAATTATGTGGGCTAGCAGTGAACATGACGTGTGCATGTATTTTAAAGACATTAAGTTTCTAGTTCGGCCATCATCGCTGCGTGCCAATGTAAGTAATGTAATAGCAGTTGATTATATGTTGCATGCATACATAATATTTGAACTGGTTGTTTAGGTGTATGTCATTGTGTGGCAGGTGATTGATGCGTATGCAATGTTATTGATGGAAGAACAAGATAGGCTGGCTGACGGGGTGGAGTTCCTGGAAAAGTCTTACATTTTTAGCAGTATATGCCTTGTAAGTGTGGAATTTTTGTGTTCAAGTGTTTGTGTGCTTTTGGTATGTGACATATGTGGTTGGAAAATGTAATGGGTTGAATAATGATGCAGGAGATGTGGAAGAATGACAACACTAATGAACGAGATAGGTTTGTGTTTAACAATTTTCGCAGCGTGTAAAGATTGTCGTTGTATTCACTTTCCAATTTGTTTCCGATCACACTGGACTCTGGTGGTTTATGACATTGAAATAGGCGGTTGGAAACATTACAACTCGTTGAGGCCCCAGGCTGGTATGGAAGACAAAAACTTTAATGAGGCGATGTTTGTGGCAAGTAAATTGTATTGATATGTGCGGGAGTTGGTTTGTTGTTAATATGTTTGGTTTTTTGTTGGTTTGTTGATGTGCTGGTATTGGTGTTGTAAAGGGACACCATACTCGAAATACAACGGGCAACTGTTGACGAGTTAGTAGACGATGACATGACACAGGTTGCTGGTATGAGTCTGGTTATAGCGACCCCGGTCTTTTCCCATTTGACTATTGTGTCCGGACATAGGTTCTGTAGATTCGGTCATTGTATAATGGTTGTTGTTGTCCCTTATTTTCTCATTTGGAATTATAGGATGTGTTGGGCAGGTTTGTTTCAGGTTGGTTGGGTTTAGAAATCAAGTGTTGCTGTCCAGTATTTTGGATCTTCGCTCGAGCGAGTAGTTTGTCGCTCGAGCGAGCTGTTGTTTTTGGTTCTTCGCTCGAGCCGGGGTTTGGTAGCTCGAGCGAGAGATTGCGTTTGTTTTGGACCTGTAGCTGTTCATTCTTGGCTCGAGCGAGATTTTCTTCGCTCGAGCGAGTGAGTTCGTCCTTCGCTCGAGCAATAGTTCCTTCGCTCGAGCGTGTGTCATGTTGCAGACCTGAGGGTTTGAGTTCTTCGCTCGATCGAGCTTTCTTTCGCTCGAGCGAGCTTTTGAGTTGTTGGCTCGAGCAAGGCTTCCTTGGCTCGAGCGTAGTTTCTCTGTGTCTGGTCGCTCGAGCGACCAAGTCTTCGCTCGAGCGAGCCTGTCCAGTTTATATACCCAGCAGCGGGTTTTGATCAGTCTTTTCTTATTCTTTTTGGTTCTAAACCCTAGGTCCGACTTCTCTTCCTCAAAACTCATCTTCTCTTTAGGTGTTCATCTACCTCTAGTGTGAATCCATCTTAAGTTCTTTGTAAGAAAGATAGAGGGCGGCTTGGGCTTCATTCTAATCTGAACATTTGGTGATTTGGAGCACATTGGAATTTGGGCACTCATCTCTGTCTTCATCATTTGGGTTGTTTTCTTTGAGGTAGGGATTTCCTACTCCATATTATAGGTTTTGTTCTAAGTTTTGGTATTTTAACATGTTGGTGATACTTTGGTAAAATTTGGGAAAAACCCTAGTTGTATTATTGAATTAATTTGTAAAAGTAATTCATGGAATTGGGAAAAGAGGGTTAAACTCATGGAATTCATTGATTAAATGGCGTAATTGGGTAATTGGTATCATTTGTCTATTGAATTGTTGACCTAGTTATTTTCAGTTTAGAAATAACTGTTTTGGGCTATCGGTGGAGGATAGTCGTGATTGTTGTAGACGTTGCATGTGGATTAGGAATAACTGAAACTAATCACATTGGTTAAGTCATTAATTTCGACTATGGCATTGATACAGAAAATACGTGTATTGATTGAGCATTGCATTTGCATACATTGTTTTGTGTGTGGGAGGAGATAGGGGATGTACTCCACGGTTTAGGGGAAGATAGGGGATGGACCTCTAAACCGGATTTTGTTTGGGAGGAGATAGGGGATGGACTCCATTAGCATCACTTTTATGTGTGCTTATTTATATAGAAGTGTTTTATTGATACATCACTAAAATGTGTATCAATCTGGAAGTATGAAGTGTTTGATTTGAGCTTGAGTCTCATTTGTTTGTTAATATTGGAATGATGTGAATATTATATATGTGATTCACTGTTGTAAGTTTGGCCAGGTTCTGAGCCATGTTGATAAAATTGGAAAGTAAAACGTATCTTAGACAATAGTGTCATGAGATTGTAAAATGAAGTAATTGATTATCTTGGTTAACCATCTGTTGAATACTATTGCTTTATTCATTGCTTATAAGTGGTTTAGTATATTTCTACTGGGCTGTGGCTCACCCTTTATGGGAACATCATTTTCAGGTTCAGGTGATAAACTACCTCCAAGGACTTAGCTTGGGAGGGTTTGGCTTCTGGATTGGAGAAGACTACCTTTAGTTAGTTGTCTTTAATTATTAGTACATGTAAACATTCAAGCCTAGGGCTTTTCTTATGTTGAGTTAGAATTCATATTTTGTATCCAAGTGTGAGCTTGGAAAGATGTAAGCCTGTAGGGCATTTTATCCGATATTACATGTAATACTATATTTGGTAATACTCTGATGAATGAATTAATAAATTGTTTTCTTTAAACAATGCATGTCAATGATATATAATGGGTTAAATTTTGAGGGCGTTACAACTTGGTATCAGAGCGTACCGAGTTTGAATACTTTGGGTACGTGGGAAGTGATTAGTATCACATTGGGTTCGTCTCGTTTGATAGAGACTTAGTGTAATGTTATATGCTTATGTGATAACATGTTTATGTGATTATGTGGGTATGGAATGTAGTTTCTAGGATGTTGATTGGACCCTTGGGTTTCTTGTAGTCTTGTTGGAAAGGCACTTGATCACTGCTGCTTCCAACCGGAACTATAGTAACGCATTGGGACTATCATTATCCGGGAATGAAATTCGTAGGTGCTTATGTGATTATGTGCTTACGTGGAATGAATTATTGTTGTCCATTGCATTAGGACGCGAGTGTTTAGCTTCGGCACATTTATTAATGTGCTAATGTCTTTGTTTCCTTTATTAGGATGTCAGGACGAGGACGAGGACGCGGTAGGCGTGGTAGGCCGGGTAGGCAGGAGGTGCCTGTGCCAGAGGAGATTCCGGCAGTTCAAGAGGGAATTGGTCAGGCCAATGTGGCCGAGCCAGTAGGCCAGTAGGCTATGGGCGCTCTAGCCCGAGAGATAGCAGGGGCATTCAGGGAGTCAGTAGGCATTCTCAGAGCTGAGAACCAAGCTTAGGCTGTTATTGCGGATGCAGGACCTTCCTTTCTGAAGAGGGAGTTCTTCCGGTCTAATCTGGATGAATTTGTGGGCGATCCTAAAGAGCCGCTTAAGGCAGATGAGTGGCTCGAACAGACAACGAAGACGTTTGAGATGCTTGGCATCGAAGACGAGGGGTTGAAAGTGACCTTGGCATCTTTCCAGTTGAAGGGGGATGCGGGTCAGTGGTGGAAGTTTACTAAGGGGCGTATAGGAGGTACGTGGGAGGCTTTTGTGAATGCTTTCCAGGAGAAGTTTTTATCTCCGGCAGTCAGGGAGAAGCTGCGAGACCAGTTCTGTCAGCTTAAGCAGTCGAGTTCTTCTGTGGCCGAGTTTGAGGCTGCATTTACTAGCTTGTCCAGGTTTGCACCTGAGTTGGTGGCGTCTGAGGAACGCCGCTGTATTGAGTTTGAGAAGAAGTTGAGGCGTGGCCTCAAGCTGAGAGTTGGGGGAACTATGATTCGGGATTATGGGCGTATGGTTGACGCTGCAGCCCATATGGAGATCATGATGCAGGAGGAGGAGGAAGGGCAGAAGGGCTCCAAGAGGAGTCAGGATAGTCAGAGTGATGGTAGGAGACAGAAGGGTTTTAATCCCCAGCAGTCTCAGGGTAGCTTTTCGAGATCGACTTTTCCTGTACCGAGTGCTAGTTCGGGGAAAGGCAGTCAGGGAGACATTACCTGTTTCAAGTGTGGCCAGCTGGGCCACAAGTCTCTAGTTTGTCCTCAGAGGGGAGGAGTGCAGAGAGCAGCATCATCTTCGGCTCGATCTCAGAGCCAGAGTCAGGGTAGAGGTCAGCCACTCTCGTGTTATCAGTGCGGTCAGCCAGGGCACATGAAGAGGTATTGCCCACAGTTGGGTGGCACACCTGGTGCATCTGGTTTGAGACCGATTCAGGGTCAGCAGCCAGCTCAGTCGGGTCAGGCCTCGAGGGCTAATCAGGGGGCTTCATCGTCCCAGACAGTGCAGCAATCTTATGCTCCTAGGGGTGAGCAGGTTGATCAGAGGTCGTCTGGGCGCGTGTACGCTGTTACCGCGCAGGATCTTGTACCGTCTCCATCAGTTGTGAGAGGTACCTTCTTGTTTTGCAACTCGGTTGCTAATGTTTTGATTGATACGGGTGCATCTCATTCCTTTGTGTCTGCTGCATTTGCATCTGTTTTGGAGTTGGAGTTAGCACAGTTAGCATCTCCTATATGTGTAGTATCACCTCTTGGGGGTGAATTGATTTTGAAACAAGGTGTTAGGGGTTGTGATATAGAGGTTGATTATCATAGAATCCCATTTTCCTTTGTAGTTATGCCTATGAGGGGTTTCGATGTTATTTTGGGTATGGACTGGTTATCGTCATACCGGGCAGTTATTGATTGCTACCGCCAGAGGGTCACTTGTTGTACCGTGAGCGGAGAGTATTTTCATTTTCTGGGGGACCGGGTTGGTGATGTGTTGCCACCGGGGTATGTACGGTGAGGAAGGAGTGAGCTTAGTGGGCTACTAGCTAACCTTTTAATTAGTGAGGATAATGAGACTCAGATTGTGTTGCCAAGGGTGGTTTGTGAGTACTCGGATGTCTTTCCCGAGGATCTTGTTGGTTTGCCACCGCATCGGGAGATTGAGTTCTCTATTGACCTAGTGCCCGGCACGGTGCCGATTTCCATGGCACCTTATCGTTTTGCCCCAGCCGAGTTAGTTGAGTTGAAGATCCAACTCCAGGAGTTACTAGACAAGGGTTTTATACGCCCTAGTGTTTCGCCGTGGGGAGCACCGGCCTTTTTTGTTAAAAAGAAAGGAGGCGCTTTGAGACTTTGTATAGATTACCAGAAATTGAATCGGGCTACGGTTAAGAATAAGTACCTTATGCCTCGTATAGATGATCTGTTTGACCAGTTGAAGGGTTCCCGTTGTTTCTCTAAGATAGACTTGAGATCAGGTTACCACCAGTTGAGGGTCAGAGAGGAGGATATTCCGAAGACGGCATTCCGTACGCGGTATGGCCACTATGAGTTTCTGGTGATGCCATTTGGGCTCACCAATGCACCGGCAGTTTTTATGGATTTGATGAACCGGATCTTCCGGAAATTCTTGGATCAGTTTGTAGTTGTTTTTGTGGATGATATCCTTATCTATTCGCCTTCTGAGGAGGAACACGAGAAACACTTGAGAGCGGTGCTTGAGTTACTTAGAGCCCATAGGCTGTATGCCAAGTTTGGGAAGTGTGAGTTCTGGCTGAGAGAAGTCAAATTCTTAGGCCATGTGGTATCCGGTGAAGGAGTGTCTGTTGATACATCCAAGATAGAGGCAGTGCAGGATTGGGCACAGCCTAAGAGTGTATTTGAGATCCGCAGTTTTCTGGGATTAGCTGGGTATTACCGTCGGTTTGTGAAAGATTTCTCCAGGTTAGCATCACCGTTGACTAGACTGACTCGAAAGGGAGTCAAATTTGTATGGAGTGAGACTTGTGAAAAGTCGTTTCAGGAGTTGAAAGTTAGACTGACTACCGCTCCAGTATTGATTATTCCAGAGAGAGGGTTGGGTTATACAGTCTATTGTGACGCCTCACGAGAGGGTCTGGGTTGTGTGTTAATGCAAGAGGGAAAAGTAGTTGCCTATGGCTCACGTCAGTTGAAAATTCACGAGCAAAATTACCCTACGCATGATCTAGAGTTAGCAGCTGTGATATTTGCCTTGAAGATTTGGAGGCATTATCTTTATGGTGAGAAATTTGAGGTATTCTCGGATCATAAGAGTTTGAAGTATTTGTTTACACAGAAAGACTTGAACTTGAGGCAGAGGAGGTGGATGGAATTTATAGAGGATTATGACTTTGAGTTGCACTATCATCCGGGAAAGGCCAATGTGGTGGCCGATGCCCTTAGCAGGAAACCTGTTGGTGACATAGCTAGTATAGCCATCCGAGAATGGGAGATGTTGGGTGCACTTGGGGAGTTTGATTTACTTCTGGGCGAATCCGTTGAGGCTGCGGCCTTGTTTTCTGTTATTGCACAGCCTTCACTTGTGACTCGAGTGTTAGAGGCTCAGAGGGGTGACTTTGAGGTAGAATCTCTCCGTGAGAAGATTTCCGGTGGGAAGGTTGAGAAGGGTTTGACGGTGTATTCCGACCTGAGTGTGAGATACCGAGACCGCCTGTTTGTGCCGGAGTCTTGCCGAGAGGAGGTACTCCGAGAGTTTCATCATTCACGCCTTGCGGTGCATCCGGGAGGCACTAAGATGTATCGGGATTTGGGTCGCCAGTTTTGGTGGCAGGGTATGAAGAGAGATGTGGCAGCTTTCGTATCTAAGTGCCTTACTTGTCAGCAAGTGAAGGCCGAGCATCAGAGGCCAGCGGGTTTGTTGCAACCCTTGCCTATTGCCGAGTGGAAGTGGGAGCATGTCACTATGGACTTCGTTGTAGGTCTTCCGAGGACTCAGCGGGGTAGTGATGCTATTTGGGTGGTTGTAGACCGGTTGACTAAGTCGGCGCACTTTATTCTTATGCGCGTGAGAGATACGGTGGATCATCTTGCCGACTTGTATATTCGGGACATAGTGAGATTGCACGGGGTCCCAGTGACGATCGTCTCAGATAGAGATCCTCGTTTTACTGCCAGGTTGTGGCAGAGTTTGCAGAGTGCCTTAGGCACTAGGTTGACCTTTAGCACGGCTTACCATCCTCAGACTGATGGGCAGTCCGAGCGTACTATTCAGATCCTTGAGGACATGTTGCGGGGTTGTATTCTAGACTTTGGTGGGTCGTGGGAGAGGCATTTGCCGTTGGTGGAGTTTGCCTACAACAACAGTTTCCAATCTAGTATCGGTATGGCACCATTTGAGGCCTTGTATGGCCGACCGTGTAGATCTCCTGTGTGTTGGGCTGAGGTGGGTGATGCACCTCTGTTAGGTCCAGAGTTGGTGAGAGAAACGACGGAGAAAATTGAGCTTATCCGTAAGAGGCTTGTTACAGCACAGAATCGTCAGAAATCGTATGCCGACCGTAGGAGGAGACCTTTGGTGTTTGAGGTGGGTAATCATGTCTTTCTGAAGATATCACCTAGACGAGGTTTGATGAGGTTTGGTAAGAGTGGGAAGTTGTCCCCTCGGTTCATTGGTCCGTTTGAGATCCTTGAGAGGATTGGCGAGGCTGCTTATCGTTTAGCTTTGCCGCCGCAGTTGTCCGGAGTGCATGACATGTTTCATGTGAGTATGCTTCGGAAGTATGAGCCAGATCCATCACATGTGTTGGATTGGACCGATTTAGTGGTTGATGAGGATATTTCGTATGAGGAGAGACCGGTTCGGGTCTTGGATAGGCGGGATCAAGTTTTGCGAGGCAAAACCATCCCTTTGGTCAAAGTTTTGTGGAAACACCACGGAGTGGAAGAAGCCACTTGGGAACGTGAGTTAGAAGTCCGCGAGAAATATCCGGACATGTTTATTGATTTGTAATCTTATAATTAGATTTTGTTATATTGTTGAACTTAAGAGCTTTATATATGTCTTAAGTTGTAAAACATTGAGTTTGTTTTGGTAAAAGAATGTATCTTGAAACTTGCTTCATTATAGAAGTTTAGTGTAAACATTACATTTGTTGAGTACATTGTGAATGGGTTGTATATATCATGCGATTGAATATGATATGAGAATTGTTAACATTGAAAGGCATAATGCATAATATTGATACAGGTTGAAATATATGTTAATTGTATATGTTGTGAGATGCCTCTTGATAAAGAGATGAAGTGACCAGCATTGGGTCAAGCTGTCTATTATTGTTTTATAATATCATTGGGAATTGAGAAAAATCTGTTTTCAAAAACTTAAGCTTAATTTCGGGGACGAAATTCTTTGAAGGGGGGGAGGTTATAGCGACCCCGGTCTTTTCCCATTTGACTATTGTGTCCGGACATAGGTTCTGTAGATTCGGTCATTGTATAATGGTTGTTGTTGTCCCTTATTTTCTCATTTGGAATTATAGGATGTGTTGGGCAGGTTTGTTTCAGGTTGGTTGGGTTTAGAAATCAAGTGTTGCTGTCCAGTATTTTGGATCTTCGCTCGAGCGAGTAGTTTGTCGCTCGAGCGAGCTGTTGTTTTTGGTTCTTCGCTCGAGCCGGGGTTTGGTAGCTCGAGCGAGAGATTGCGTTTGTTTTGGACCTGTAGCTGTTCATTCTTGGCTCGAGCGAGATTTTCTTCGCTCGAGCGAGTGAGTTCGTCCTTCGCTCGAGCAATAGTTCCTTCGCTCGAGCGTGTGTCTTGTTGCAGACCTGAGGGTTTGAGTTCTTCGCTCGATCGAGCTTTCTTTCGCTCGAGCGAGCTTTTGAGTTGTTGGCTCGAGCAAGGCTTCCTTGGCTCGAGCGTAGTTTCTCTGTGTCTGGTCGCTCGAGCGACCAAGTCTTCGCTCGAGCGAGCCTGTCCAGTTTATATACCCAGCAGCGGGTTTTGATCAGTCTTTTCTTATTCTTTTTGGTTCTAAACCCTAGGTCCGACTTCTCTTCCTCAAAACTCATCTTCTCTTTAGGTGTTCATCTACCTCTAGTGTGAATCCATCTTAAGTTCTTTGTAAGAAAGATAGAGGGCGGCTTGGGCTTCATTCTAATCTGAACATTTGGTGATTTGGAGCACATTGGAATTTGGGCACTCATCTCTGTCTTCATCATTTGGGTTGTTTTCTTTGAGGTAGGGATTTCCTACTCCATATTATAGGTTTTGTTCTAAGTTTTGGTATTTTAACATGTTGGTGATACTTTGGTAAAATTTGGGAAAAACCCTAGTTGTATTATTGAATTAATTTGTAAAAGTAATTCATGGAATTGGGAAAAGAGGGTTAAACTCATGGAATTCATTGATTAAATGGCGTAATTGGGTAATTGGTATCATTTGTCTATTGAATTGTTGACCTAGTTATTTTCAGTTTAGAAATAACTGTTTTGGGCTATCGGTGGAGGATAGTCGTGATTGTTGTAGACGTTGCATGTGGATTAGGAATAACTGAAACTAATCACATTGGTTAAGTCATTAATTTCGACTATGGCATTGATACAGAAAATACGTGTATTGATTGAGCATTGCATTTGCATACATTGTTTTGTGTGTGGGAGGAGATAGGGGATGTACTCCACGGTTTAGGGGAAGATAGGGGATGGACCTCTAAACCGGATTTTGTTTGGGAGGAGATAGGGGATGGACTCCATTAGCATCACTTTTATGTGTGCTTATTTATATAGAAGTGTTTTATTGATACAGCACTAAAATGTGTATCAATCTGGAAGTATGAAGTGTTTGATTTGAGCTTGAGTCTCATTTGTTTGTTAATATTGGAATGATGTGAATATTATATATGTGATTCACTGTTGTAAGTTTGGCCAGGTTCTGAGCCATGTTGATAAAATTGGAAAGTAAAACGTATCTTAGACAATAGTG
Source organism: Camellia sinensis (assembly GCF_055761805.1). Classification (NCBI taxonomy): domain Eukaryota; kingdom Viridiplantae; phylum Streptophyta; class Magnoliopsida; order Ericales; family Theaceae; genus Camellia; species Camellia sinensis. The sequence goes on from NC_138966.1 coordinate 156,275,796, forward strand.
TCATGAGATTGTAAAATGAAGTAATTGATTATCTTGGTTAACCATCTGTTGAATACTATTGCTTTATTCATTGCTTATAAGTGGTTTAGTATATTTCTACTGGGCTGTGGCTCACCCTTTATGGGAACATCATTTTCAGGTTCAGGTGATAAACTACCTCCAAGGACTTAGCTTGGGAGGGTTTGGCTTCTGGATTGGAGAAGACTACCTTTAGTTAGTTGTCTTTAATTATTAGTACATGTAAACATTCAAGCCTAGGGCTTTTCTTATGTTGAGTTAGAATTCATATTTTGTATCCAAGTGTGAGCTTGGAAAGATGTAAGCCTGTAGGGCATTTTATCCGATATTACATGTAATACTATATTTGGTAATACTCTGATGAATGAATTAATAAATTGTTTTCTTTAAACAATGCATGTCAATGATATATAATGGGTTAAATTTTGAGGGCGTTACAACTTGGTATCAGAGCGTACCGAGTTTGAATACTTTGGGTACGTGGGAAGTGATTAGTATCACATTGGGTTCGTCTCGTTTGATAGAGACTTAGTGTAATGTTATATGCTTATGTGATAACATGTTTATGTGATTATGTGGGTATGGAATGTAGTTTCTAGGATGTTGATTGGACCCTTGGGTTTCTTGTAGTCTTGTTGGAAAGGCACTTGATCACTGCTGCTTCCAACCGGAACTATAGTAACGCATTGGGACTATCATTATCCGGGAATGAAATTCGTAGGTGCTTATGTGATTATGTGCTTACGTGGAATGAATTATTGTTGTCCATTGCATTAGGACGCGAGTGTTTAGCTTCGGCACATTTATTAATGTGCTAATGTCTTTGTTTCCTTTATTAGGATGTCAGGACGAGGACGAGGACGCGGTAGGCGTGGTAGGCCGGGTAGGCAGGAGGTGCCTGTGCCAGAGGAGATTCCGGCAGTTCAAGAGGGAATTGGTCAGGCCAATGTGGCCGAGCCAGTAGGCCAGTAGGCTATGGGCGCTCTAGCCCGAGAGATAGCAGGGGCATTCAGGGAGTCAGTAGGCATTCTCAGAGCTGAGAACCAAGCTTAGGCTGTTATTGCGGATGCAGGACCTTCCTTTCTGAAGAGGGAGTTCTTCCGGTCTAATCTGGATGAATTTGTGGGCGATCCTAAAGAGCCGCTTAAGGCAGATGAGTGGCTCGAACAGACAACGAAGACGTTTGAGATGCTTGGCATCGAAGACGAGGGGTTGAAAGTGACCTTGGCATCTTTCCAGTTGAAGGGGGATGCGGGTCAGTGGTGGAAGTTTACTAAGGGGCGTATAGGAGGTACGTGGGAGGCTTTTGTGAATGCTTTCCAGGAGAAGTTTTTATCTCCGGCAGTCAGGGAGAAGCTGCGAGACCAGTTCTGTCAGCTTAAGCAGTCGAGTTCTTCTGTGGCCGAGTTTGAGGCTGCATTTACTAGCTTGTCCAGGTTTGCACCTGAGTTGGTGGCGTCTGAGGAACGCCGCTGTATTGAGTTTGAGAAGAAGTTGAGGCGTGGCCTCAAGCTGAGAGTTGGGGGAACTATGATTCGGGATTATGGGCGTATGGTTGACGCTGCAGCCCATATGGAGATCATGATGCAGGAGGAGGAGGAAGGGCAGAAGGGCTCCAAGAGGAGTCAGGATAGTCAGAGTGATGGTAGGAGACAGAAGGGTTTTAATCCCCAGCAGTCTCAGGGTAGCTTTTCGAGATCGACTTTTCCTGTACCGAGTGCTAGTTCGGGGAAAGGCAGTCAGGGAGACATTACCTGTTTCAAGTGTGGCCAGCTGGGCCACAAGTCTCTAGTTTGTCCTCAGAGGGGAGGAGTGCAGAGAGCAGCATCATCTTCGGCTCGATCTCAGAGCCAGAGTCAGGGTAGAGGTCAGCCACTCTCGTGTTATCAGTGCGGTCAGCCAGGGCACATGAAGAGGTATTGCCCACAGTTGGGTGGCACACCTGGTGCATCTGGTTTGAGACCGATTCAGGGTCAGCAGCCAGCTCAGTCGGGTCAGGCCTCGAGGGCTAATCAGGGGGCTTCATCGTCCCAGACAGTGCAGCAATCTTATGCTCCTAGGGGTGAGCAGGTTGATCAGAGGTCGTCTGGGCGCGTGTACGCTGTTACCGCGCAGGATCTTGTACCGTCTCCATCAGTTGTGAGAGGTACCTTCTTGTTTTGCAACTCGGTTGCTAATGTTTTGATTGATACGGGTGCATCTCATTCCTTTGTGTCTGCTGCATTTGCATCTGTTTTGGAGTTGGAGTTAGCACAGTTAGCATCTCCTATATGTGTAGTATCACCTCTTGGGGGTGAATTGATTTTGAAACAAGGTGTTAGGGGTTGTGATATAGAGGTTGATTATCATAGAATCCCATTTTCCTTTGTAGTTATGCCTATGAGGGGTTTCGATGTTATTTTGGGTATGGACTGGTTATCGTCATACCGGGCAGTTATTGATTGCTACCGCCAGAGGGTCACTTGTTGTACCGTGAGCGGAGAGTATTTTCATTTTCTGGGGGACCGGGTTGGTGATGTGTTGCCACCGGGGTATGTACGGTGAGGAAGGAGTGAGCTTAGTGGGCTACTAGCTAACCTTTTAATTAGTGAGGATAATGAGACTCAGATTGTGTTGCCAAGGGTGGTTTGTGAGTACTCGGATGTCTTTCCCGAGGATCTTGTTGGTTTGCCACCGCATCGGGAGATTGAGTTCTCTATTGACCTAGTGCCCGGCACGGTGCCGATTTCCATGGCACCTTATCGTTTTGCCCCAGCCGAGTTAGTTGAGTTGAAGATCCAACTCCAGGAGTTACTAGACAAGGGTTTTATACGCCCTAGTGTTTCGCCGTGGGGAGCACCGGCCTTTTTTGTTAAAAAGAAAGGAGGCGCTTTGAGACTTTGTATAGATTACCAGAAATTGAATCGGGCTACGGTTAAGAATAAGTACCTTATGCCTCGTATAGATGATCTGTTTGACCAGTTGAAGGGTTCCCGTTGTTTCTCTAAGATAGACTTGAGATCAGGTTACCACCAGTTGAGGGTCAGAGAGGAGGATATTCCGAAGACGGCATTCCGTACGCGGTATGGCCACTATGAGTTTCTGGTGATGCCATTTGGGCTCACCAATGCACCGGCAGTTTTTATGGATTTGATGAACCGGATCTTCCGGAAATTCTTGGATCAGTTTGTAGTTGTTTTTGTGGATGATATCCTTATCTATTCGCCTTCTGAGGAGGAACACGAGAAACACTTGAGAGCGGTGCTTGAGTTACTTAGAGCCCATAGGCTGTATGCCAAGTTTGGGAAGTGTGAGTTCTGGCTGAGAGAAGTCAAATTCTTAGGCCATGTGGTATCCGGTGAAGGAGTGTCTGTTGATACATCCAAGATAGAGGCAGTGCAGGATTGGGCACAGCCTAAGAGTGTATTTGAGATCCGCAGTTTTCTGGGATTAGCTGGGTATTACCGTCGGTTTGTGAAAGATTTCTCCAGGTTAGCATCACCGTTGACTAGACTGACTCGAAAGGGAGTCAAATTTGTATGGAGTGAGACTTGTGAAAAGTCGTTTCAGGAGTTGAAAGTTAGACTGACTACCGCTCCAGTATTGATTATTCCAGAGAGAGGGTTGGGTTATACAGTCTATTGTGACGCCTCACGAGAGGGTCTGGGTTGTGTGTTAATGCAAGAGGGAAAAGTAGTTGCCTATGGCTCACGTCAGTTGAAAATTCACGAGCAAAATTACCCTACGCATGATCTAGAGTTAGCAGCTGTGATATTTGCCTTGAAGATTTGGAGGCATTATCTTTATGGTGAGAAATTTGAGGTATTCTCGGATCATAAGAGTTTGAAGTATTTGTTTACACAGAAAGACTTGAACTTGAGGCAGAGGAGGTGGATGGAATTTATAGAGGATTATGACTTTGAGTTGCACTATCATCCGGGAAAGGCCAATGTGGTGGCCGATGCCCTTAGCAGGAAACCTGTTGGTGACATAGCTAGTATAGCCATCCGAGAATGGGAGATGTTGGGTGCACTTGGGGAGTTTGATTTACTTCTGGGCGAATCCGTTGAGGCTGCGGCCTTGTTTTCTGTTATTGCACAGCCTTCACTTGTGACTCGAGTGTTAGAGGCTCAGAGGGGTGACTTTGAGGTAGAATCTCTCCGTGAGAAGATTTCCGGTGGGAAGGTTGAGAAGGGTTTGACGGTGTATTCCGACCTGAGTGTGAGATACCGAGACCGCCTGTTTGTGCCGGAGTCTTGCCGAGAGGAGGTACTCCGAGAGTTTCATCATTCACGCCTTGCGGTGCATCCGGGAGGCACTAAGATGTATCGGGATTTGGGTCGCCAGTTTTGGTGGCAGGGTATGAAGAGAGATGTGGCAGCTTTCGTATCTAAGTGCCTTACTTGTCAGCAAGTGAAGGCCGAGCATCAGAGGCCAGCGGGTTTGTTGCAACCCTTGCCTATTGCCGAGTGGAAGTGGGAGCATGTCACTATGGACTTCGTTGTAGGTCTTCCGAGGACTCAGCGGGGTAGTGATGCTATTTGGGTGGTTGTAGACCGGTTGACTAAGTCGGCGCACTTTATTCTTATGCGCGTGAGAGATACGGTGGATCATCTTGCCGACTTGTATATTCGGGACATAGTGAGATTGCACGGGGTCCCAGTGACGATCGTCTCAGATAGAGATCCTCGTTTTACTGCCAGGTTGTGGCAGAGTTTGCAGAGTGCCTTAGGCACTAGGTTGACCTTTAGCACGGCTTACCATCCTCAGACTGATGGGCAGTCCGAGCGTACTATTCAGATCCTTGAGGACATGTTGCGGGGTTGTATTCTAGACTTTGGTGGGTCGTGGGAGAGGCATTTGCCGTTGGTGGAGTTTGCCTACAACAACAGTTTCCAATCTAGTATCGGTATGGCACCATTTGAGGCCTTGTATGGCCGACCGTGTAGATCTCCTGTGTGTTGGGCTGAGGTGGGTGATGCACCTCTGTTAGGTCCAGAGTTGGTGAGAGAAACGACGGAGAAAATTGAGCTTATCCGTAAGAGGCTTGTTACAGCACAGAATCGTCAGAAATCGTATGCCGACCGTAGGAGGAGACCTTTGGTGTTTGAGGTGGGTAATCATGTCTTTCTGAAGATATCACCTAGACGAGGTTTGATGAGGTTTGGTAAGAGTGGGAAGTTGTCCCCTCGGTTCATTGGTCCGTTTGAGATCCTTGAGAGGATTGGCGAGGCTGCTTATCGTTTAGCTTTGCCGCCGCAGTTGTCCGGAGTGCATGACATGTTTCATGTGAGTATGCTTCGGAAGTATGAGCCAGATCCATCACATGTGTTGGATTGGACCGATTTAGTGGTTGATGAGGATATTTCGTATGAGGAGAGACCGGTTCGGGTCTTGGATAGGCGGGATCAAGTTTTGCGAGGCAAAACCATCCCTTTGGTCAAAGTTTTGTGGAAACACCACGGAGTGGAAGAAGCCACTTGGGAACGTGAGTTAGAAGTCCGCGAGAAATATCCGGACATGTTTATTGATTTGTAATCTTATAATTAGATTTTGTTATATTGTTGAACTTAAGAGCTTTATATATGTCTTAAGTTGTAAAACATTGAGTTTGTTTTGGTAAAAGAATGTATCTTGAAACTTGCTTCATTATAGAAGTTTAGTGTAAACATTACATTTGTTGAGTACATTGTGAATGGGTTGTATATATCATGCGATTGAATATGATATGAGAATTGTTAACATTGAAAGGCATAATGCATAATATTGATACAGGTTGAAATATATGTTAATTGTATATGTTGTGAGATGCCTCTTGATAAAGAGATGAAGTGACCAGCATTGGGTCAAGCTGTCTATTATTGTTTTATAATATCATTGGGAATTGAGAAAAATCTGTTTTCAAAAACTTAAGCTTAATTTCGGGGACGAAATTCTTTGAAGGGGGGGAGGTTATAGCGACCCCGGTCTTTTCCCATTTGACTATTGTGTCCGGACATAGGTTCTGTAGATTCGGTCATTGTATAATGGTTGTTGTTGTCCCTTATTTTCTCATTTGGAATTATAGGATGTGTTGGGCAGGTTTGTTTCAGGTTGGTTGGGTTTAGAAATCAAGTGTTGCTGTCCAGTATTTTGGATCTTCGCTCGAGCGAGTAGTTTGTCGCTCGAGCGAGCTGTTGTTTTTGGTTCTTCGCTCGAGCCGGGGTTTGGTAGCTCGAGCGAGAGATTGCGTTTGTTTTGGACCTGTAGCTGTTCATTCTTGGCTCGAGCGAGATTTTCTTCGCTCGAGCGAGTGAGTTCGTCCTTCGCTCGAGCAATAGTTCCTTCGCTCGAGCGTGTGTCTTGTTGCAGACCTGAGGGTTTGAGTTCTTCGCTCGATCGAGCTTTCTTTCGCTCGAGCGAGCTTTTGAGTTGTTGGCTCGAGCAAGGCTTCCTTGGCTCGAGCGTAGTTTCTCTGTGTCTGGTCGCTCGAGCGACCAAGTCTTCGCTCGAGCGAGCCTGTCCAGTTTATATACCCAGCAGCGGGTTTTGATCAGTCTTTTCTTATTCTTTTTGGTTCTAAACCCTAGGTCCGACTTCTCTTCCTCAAAACTCATCTTCTCTTTAGGTGTTCATCTACCTCTAGTGTGAATCCATCTTAAGTTCTTTGTAAGAAAGATAGAGGGCGGCTTGGGCTTCATTCTAATCTGAACATTTGGTGATTTGGAGCACATTGGAATTTGGGCACTCATCTCTGTCTTCATCATTTGGGTTGTTTTCTTTGAGGTAGGGATTTCCTACTCCATATTATAGGTTTTGTTCTAAGTTTTGGTATTTTAACATGTTGGTGATACTTTGGTAAAATTTGGGAAAAACCCTAGTTGTATTATTGAATTAATTTGTAAAAGTAATTCATGGAATTGGGAAAAGAGGGTTAAACTCATGGAATTCATTGATTAAATGGCGTAATTGGGTAATTGGTATCATTTGTCTATTGAATTGTTGACCTAGTTATTTTCAGTTTAGAAATAACTGTTTTGGGCTATCGGTGGAGGATAGTCGTGATTGTTGTAGACGTTGCATGTGGATTAGGAATAACTGAAACTAATCACATTGGTTAAGTCATTAATTTCAACTATGGCATTGATACAGAAAATACGTGTATTGATTGAGCATTGCATTTGCATACATTGTTTTGTGTGTGGGAGGAGATAGGGGATGTACTCCACGGTTTAGGGGAAGATAGGGGATGGACCTCTAAACCGGATTTTGTTTGGGAGGAGATAGGGGATGGACTCCATTAGCATCACTTTTATGTGTGCTTATTTATATAGAAGTGTTTTATTGATACAGCACTAAAATGTGTATCAATCTGGAAGTATGAAGTGTTTGATTTGAGCTTGAGTCTCATTTGTTTGTTAATATTGGAATGATGTGAATATTATATATGTGATTCACTGTTGTAAGTTTGGCCAGGTTCTGAGCCATGTTGATAAAATTGGAAAGTAAAACGTATCTTAGACAATAGTGTCATGAGATTGTAAAATGAAGTAATTGATTATCTTGGTTAACCATCTGTTGAATACTATTGCTTTATTCATTGCTTATAAGTGGTTTAGTATATTTCTACTGGGCTGTGGCTCACCCTTTATGGGAACATCATTTTCAGGTTCAGGTGATAAACTACCTCCAAGGACTTAGCTTGGGAGGGTTTGGCTTCTGGATTGGAGAAGACTACCTTTAGTTAGTTGTCTTTAATTATTAGTACATGTAAACATTCAAGCCTAGGGCTTTTCTTATGTTGAGTTAGAATTCATATTTTGTATCCAAGTGTGAGCTTGGAAAGATGTAAGCCTGTAGGGCATTTTATCCGATATTACATGTAATACTATATTTGGTAATACTCTGATGAATGAATTAATAAATTGTTTTCTTTAAACAATGCATGTCAATGATATATAATGGGTTAAATTTTGAGGGCGTTACACTGGAGGCAGTGATTGATTGTCCACAACAGAAGGCTGACTCGTACGTGTTTTTTTAGTGTGCGAATATTGATGGGTATAGTAGAAGGTAATTTTGTGTATGGAGATTTGTTGGTGTTAATTATTTGTTTGGGTTTGTTGTGTTCCATATTTCAAGGAGGATTGTGGGATCATTGTATGTGCCGTGATGCGTCAGTATGTACACCATTTCGATGTGAAGAGATCGTTGCAAGGGGACAACTGTGTTATCTTGTGCGCTATCTTGTGCGCCAACTTAGTGAAAGGGTTTCGAGGGGGTTGAAAGACATTACGTGAAGGATGATAGTGTGTGGTGCTATGGTGATGACTGATTTTTTATGTGAATTGTTGTTTGCCAGTACATTGGTGGTTGCATAGTTTTGAAGGTTTTGTTTGGGTTTTTTTTTTTTGGAACAACGATGAACTCATTCTAGTTATTATGCATTAGTGTGTTGTTAATGTTGGAATTGCATATAACGTTATTTAGCACATGGTTTAGTCACTTGTTGAAACGTGCATGGGGTATTAATTACTAATAATACTTGGCAATGGCCGTCAGGCAAAAATGTGTTTTGTTACTAATTAGATTGTGTGTTGTGGTTTATTGTTTATACGTTTGTGGGTACGTCATGGATTGGTGAACTATGTACAAACTAAAGTAATGTTTTGATGTGTATGTAAGTAAGTGTTTGTGTGTTGTTTTCTGTGCAGCATGTTGAAGAGGTTATTTTCTGTTTGATTGATATGGAGTGAATGTTGGTAGTGATATGGAGTGTCACACCGGCAGGACAGTTGATTGCATTCAACATGTACGCGACGTTGTATAATGGGTACCATAAGGTCTGATTAAATTTGTAATTGTTGCCAATGTGTGAAACATTGGCATTGCTTTTAAATCTATTGAAAATGAAATGCGTAGATAGGAAATATGTGAAATCCATGCTTGTGAACTATGTTAAAAAGTAGTTTTAAGTTGTGTTTCCCTGCATGTGTCATTGCCATACATTTACATGAAATATGCTGGTTAGCTGAAATCGGCACGGTGTGTGTTTTTCATCAACGATAGTTACTTATAAAAGCCATCACAGTAAGGTAATGGAATATGTAAATAGTTTTTGCATGGGAAAAACAAGGTCCCACTATATTATTAATTATTGTTGGCAATGTGCGAACATAGTCATTGCCCCAAAAGTACTTGAAATTGAAATGCATAAATGGGAAACATGTGTAACCCATGATTATTAAATGGAAGCATAACATAGTTTAAATTGGTAAGTAACAGTTTCCTCCATGCTTGTGTTAATATGCTATATTGGTTCTTTGCATGTCTTTCGATTGTGGTTCCCCATGCGGCCACATCTGCTACAACGTATCAGTTGCACTTCCTCACCCTGTGATGGTACCCTCTTCTTCTTGGGCCTGCCAGGTGGTCGTTTGACAGCGGGTGGTAGTATGACAAAGTCGTTGCCTTGGATTTGTGGTTGTTCGACTGTTGGTATAGGTGTTACGCTAGGTGTATATGACAACTGGTACTCTGCGATATGACAACATGGCTTAATTAGTGCGTTCAAATCTCGTCCACTCTTGCGTGTGGCAACTATGGCATGCGCGCACGGGAAACCATTAATCTGCCACTGAAAACACGAGCATGTGTGTTTGTCAACATCGACCGTTACGGACGAGTGTGAGTGGACCTCGTACATAGTGGGACTTGATTGGCTTATAGTCTACGCTCGCCCGTCGGTGTATGATTTTTCTAGCATTTTTTTTCCATCTTCAGACATATCACACCAGCCCATTTACTTGAAGCTTCCCGTTTGGTGGCCATTTGGTTCATTATTTGTGTTCTTATACTGTCTACTAAACGGGTTATTGGCAGGTTATGTGCCTGAGCAATCCAGTTATTGAATGATTCAGCAGCATTGGAGGACATTTCGCCATACCAGTTGCCCTACATTATAAGGTGATGGCCCCTCGGAAGGCGGCTTTAGCGAATGCAATCACTTATAGAACAATACAGCGCATGTTGAAAAATGAAAATGTGGAACTGGATAGTGAAAAGATATGCACCTGAAATAAGCGTTCTCCCAATGCCGTAGGGTAGATTTTCGAGGAAATCGATTACAATTTTTTTACCGAAATTGGTGAATTTGACAACCATCTCTTGAAATGCAGTAATAGTTGGTGCATAGGCACAGTTGTTGAACATGGCTATCAACCCAATCCGATGGAAATTATGCATATATTTCAGTTTGTCCCTAAGGTTCCTCTGAAGGTGTTGCATGCAAAATGCATGGTGAGCATTCGGGAATATGATAGGCATGGCCTCCATAAGACCAACGTGGCAGTCTGATATGAATGTTAACGTCTTGTCCTCACAGAGCGCGTTACGTAAATGTTGCAAAAACCATGGCCAGTTTGTTGCATTCTTCGCACCGACAATTGCAAATGCGACTGGGAAAAGTCCTATGTGAAATCGTATTGGTCAATTGTGTGTGCATTTTCTGTGTTGTGTGTATCAATTCACACTGTCGAGTGAGTTGGGAGTTGTGTGATAGAATAAATGTTAGTGTGAGATGCACCTCGATTTCCATCCTTAGTCGTGGCAGCAAGTAAATTCCCTTTGAACCTCCACTTCAAGAAAGTGCCATCTAGGAAAAGTAATGGGCGATAATGTTTGAATCCGTCGATGCACGCTTTGAATGATATGAAAAATCGTTCGAAACGATTGTCGTGCTCGTCGTAATCAATACTGATGTAAGTACTTGGATTGTGTTCTATCATGGCACCGCTATACCAACATAGTTGGTCGAAAGACGCACTATGGGCGCCAAATAACTCGCCTCTGACTTTCTCAACACCTAACCAAGCAACACGGTAACTTATCTCGAGGCCATAATTTTTTTTCAAATCAAATACAACATCAGTCGGCCTGGTTAAAGGCTTGTCGCGAATGCGTTGTGCAAAGATGTCTGACACCAGGTCTGATCCGAGGCATCAGTTCTTCATTGTGCGGACAACGACGCCACACATGTGTTCACTGTCCCATTTACGAAGGTAGAAAAACCCATTAGCATCCAACACTCGGGCATGCACAAACCATGTGCAACCCTTCGAGTCTCGTTTTGAACACGCAGCAGTAATTCATACGATGTCGTTCTTCAAATACTCGAATTCGAAACTACACTCCATCGCATACTTATAGAGTACTATTCGGAACTTATGCACTCCCCCTTCGAAGCTTTGTCCAACATGAGTAATTCCGTTAGCCCATGTGGCGATAGGAAAGTGTTTTCATCATGGGGACAGTAAGTTGGTAACAAATCGGCATTGTAATCCACATCCACCATGCGAACACTTCGTTTGACACCACCCGTTGGGGGGATTGGATTGTCGTTAACGAAATCATCATTTGATGTGACACTGACACAACCGCGTAATTGAACCATAACGTCGATTAGTTGCAAGCGGAAAGAGTGTGCAAGATGAACCATATTTTCCATATCTACATCATTTTGTAAAGAGAAATTGTTGTAACCCGGCATCTTGAAGAACAAACAAATATTACCTGGCGTAAGGCCAACAAATTTGTCACACACAAAATTAACTAACTCGACAAATGCATACGAAGGTTTCAGATTATATGCAACATTGGTGGATTGGAAGGAGCCCAACAACATAACAATGGCATCCATCGCTGCATACAAAATAGTAGTATAGTGATTAGAATTTATTGAAAAAGTTACAAACAGACAAACATGACCGTATATGTGCGGTCCACCAATCATCCACAATCTCGCACACTGTAGACACCCCATTTTTGACCGACCTTAAGACTCAGACGTCATCGGTTGAGCGCTCGGTGATAGTGCATGTTGTGCTTGTTTCGAGGTTTTGGCTAAGAGCCTTGCCCCCGGACCTCTGAACTCTTTGTGCTTCGGCCCGGTTTGCAGACCAGGCCGTGTTTCTCCTCCCTGGAGAGAGGGAGTGGTCTGGTAGACCACTTTTTGTGGTCGTAGGCCACTTTTTTCGTTTGGAGACTAGTTTCCGGTTTTCGGAGCCTTTGGCCGCACGCCCTGTCTCGGGACCGCTTAACGTTCTCCGTTTGGCGTGGTTTTTGAACCACACCTTGTTTCCTTGGCCTAGAGGGCCGCTGTGGTTTGGAAGACCACTTTTGTGGTCGTAAACCACTTTTGGTGCTCGACAGCTAGTTTTCGAGGCTCCCGGCTGCGCGCTTTGCCTCCCGAACTTTCGTCATGCATCCGTTTTGGTTTGTTTTTGGTACAAACTTTGTTTTCCTTGTTTGGAAGGTGGTACAAGGGTGGGAGACCAGTATTTCCCCTTGGAGACCACTTTTCCTCCTGCCAGCCAATTTTCTGGTCTGACAATTGGTCTCCCTGATCTTTGGACCATCAAAAGTGGTTAGCCACCACACCATTTGCTTGCTTTCATCCTCTGGACTCTCTCCCACCATGGCCGACCAGTTGTTATTCTGGGAGGCCACTTAAAGTGGTCAGCCGACCACTTAAGTAGCTGGCCAACCACTTAAAGTGGTCGGCTGCTTTTTGGCACATTTTTGGAGATATTTTCCTCTAGCTGGCACAGCTGGAGGGCACTGAGACCATCCTCCATACACGTGTATGAAGGGATTGGTTTGAGCCTTAGCTTCTTGGAGAAGCTTTGCCTTTTGTTCTCTATAAGAGGGAGGCTCCTCCTCCCTCCTCCAGGTTCAGAAAAATTGCCCTATATTGCTCTTATTCTTGATTTTGTGCCTTAAAAGTGTAGTTTTGTCTCACTTTAACACACAAACACACACTTAAACACCATCCTTTGGTTGCTGAGGTGCTTAGGAGTTGGTTTCGGTGTTCTTGGGTTCGTTTGAGCTTGAAAAACCTGCTGGAGTTGCAGCCTTGAAGAAGTTCATCAAGGGTGAGTTTCTAACCCTTAAATCCCCCATTTTTGCTTAAGCTTTTGAACCTATTTACATGCTGTTTTGAGCTTAACTTTCTACTATAAAAAGTTTTGTATTTTGGTGCTTAAGATCTTTGTTTGAGGTCACTTTTTCGTTTGGGGTTGTTTACCCCCTCTTAGGCCTTTTTTGGCCTTGCTTTTGTGCCTTCTTTGTGAGCCTTTGGGACCACTTTGTTTTGGCCTTCTCACCACTGAAACTTAGAGGAATTTCAGTGATGGGAAGGGTGTTTTGAGGTCCCAAATAAGAGAGGGTCATTCCCTCTCCTTGTGTCTTCAATACTTGCTTTGAATGCCTCATGTGTGAGCATGTTTGTTAAGCTTGTGTTAGCTTGATCTTAGCTTGTATTTGTGGTTATTTTGCTGTGGCATGCCACTGTTTTTGCTTGGTTTTGTCACTCCATGCATGCTTGATACACTTGTAGTGTAAATCACACAAACTAGTCTTGTATGCTTCATGAAGTAGCATGTCATTCTAGCTTATGTTGAGTCTATTTCAGCATGTTTTTGGTGATGTTTTTCCATGTCATACCTTTTTTAGGGTTTGGTTTGGTCACCTCTTGCATGCCTCATGCACTTGTAGTGCAATTCCATGAAATAGCATAGTATGTCTCATGCTTTAATATGTCATTCTAGTATGCTTTTGGCTTAACTTCAAGAAGCTTTTGTCCATGTTTTAACATGCTTTAGCTCTGATTTTGGTTGTTTTGGCCATGCATGACTTGCTTTGTATAGCCATGGTTCAATCTAGCTTGTTAGCTTTGTGTATCAAGTCCACTAGCATGCATTACTTGGACTATTTGAATGATTTGGCATAATTTCATATGTGATTTCAGTCCATGTTTCATGGTCATGCACTTGCATTTAACACTTATTCAATGCGTTGGAAGGTTTGTCCCTTTATGCCTTAACATGAACCATTGTGTATGCCTTCATGCCTTAGCTTGCGAGCCATCATTTCAGTGCTTATTTGGGATTATTTTGCCATGATATAACTCTGATTTTTGTTGCTTAAGTCATCTCATGCTTGGTCTTAATAGGTGTAGTGTAACCCACCTTATTTGCCTTGTATGCATCATGCCTTATGCCCTTCATGATAGCTTGTTTTGGCTTCCTTCCATGCATGTCTTAGTATCATTTTGACATGTTCTAGGACTATTTTGGGTTGCCTTTGCCATATCCTTCATGCTTTGTATAGCTGTAGTGCAATTGGCCTTGCTAGCTTTGTGTTTTGTTGACTCATGCATGTTATCTTTGAGCTACTTAGATGATTTGGCATCATTTAATACTTCATTTCAGAGCTTTTAGCATTTCCATGTTCCCACTTCTTTCATGCTTTGCATGCAAGCATACAAGCTAGGCTACAAGTAAGGCAACAATGCACAACACTTAGCATGTTTTGGTCCATGTTTTGACCTATTTCAGCTCTGTGCATGGTTGGTTCATGCATTTGTGGCATGTATTGCATGTCCCTAGAGTAATCCTCTTTGTTAGCTTTCATGCTTTAGGATTCTTGCATGCTTTACTTGCTTTGTTAGAATGATTTGGCATCATTTCTTACCTAATTTCAGTGCATTTAGTGTTGTTACACTTGCACATTTGTCACTCTTTGAGCCTTCTTGAGGGTTGTGTTCTTGGGCCTAGTTGGGTGGCCAATGCATTTTGTGCCTTGGTTTCATCATTATGGCCACTAATTTGGGCATGGCTGAGGCCTATCCATTTTGGTTTAAGTCCATTGTGCATTGTGTATGCCATGTAGTCCATAGCATTGAGTATGCCACGTTGTTTGCATGATTGATTTAGCATGTTCACTTGCATGTTGCTTGCATGCTTATCTTACTTTGCATTGTGTATGTTATGTAGTCCTTTGCATTGTGCATGCCAAGTTGTTCCTTGCATTGAGTATGCATGTTCCTAACATTGCTAAGTTACCCTTATTGTATTGCATTGTGCATGCACACATTAGCATCGTTCGCATGTCATTAGCTTTGTTAAGTTGATCATATCACATTGCATTGTGTATGCCATGTAGTTGCATGTTTGCATGTTTGAGATACATTGCATGTTTGCCATGTTACTTGTTGCATTGTTGTTTGGAATAGGTGTTAGTCCAAACACGAGAAACGAGAGACGTTTCATACTTAAAGTGATGAAACGTACCTTAATTTCCGGTCGCCGACACTCTTGATCATACATGATAGAGTTCTAGGCCTTATGTGTTTACTTGTGCATTCATTTTACATTGAATTGTGCAACTTCGCCTCTCGGCCATCATGCATTGAAATGCGCGATTGGTGGCCCGAGGGTCGAGAAACCGCACTCCTTTGAGTTCATGACATGATTGGGAGGGTGGTTGTGCATACATACCTTGCGAATACATTGCCATGCCCTTTCTTGCTCTCTGTTGCAACAAATTGCAGTTCAGCAGCAACAACTGGTCGGCCTCGGCCAGCCAAAAAACTAGCTGGCCGACCACTTTTCCTGGCTTTCAACAAAGATAGGTGGTCGGCCATGGCTGCAGACACCAACAACTGGTCGGCCACCCTCCCACAGGTCTCCCAAGATGTAGTTTAAGCTTCCTGGAGCTTGGTGCAGTGTTCTGAGGACAATTAAAAACAGAGGCAAATCAAGGCATCGCATTGGATTTCCAAACGAGGCGACCGGGCGGCTTGCATGCATTCCTCTCCCTCTGAGGCTCCTGATTTACTGCTTTATTTAGCTAATGTGTTTAGCTAGCTTATGCTTTGGTTTGTACCTTTAATAGTTAATGCGTTTAGCTATTTAAATTTGTTTTGTAATAATTAGTTTAATTAACCTAGATTCGCTAGTTAGCTTCTTATTCGGTCTCTCCCTCGAGAGGGCCAATGGTTGTAATAAGCGTGCATGTGTGTGATGCATGTCTTCCAATCCCCATTTCTTTCTCCCTTTTACTTAACCGCTTACGATGGTTAGTTTTAGGACATATTTTGTTTAGCATACCTTATGCTTGCATATGTGCATCCATTCATCTGTATTGCATGCACCGGGCTCGACGCATCATACTAACTGCATTCTATTTCAATACCTATTTGAATACATGTATCAAGTTGAATTTTATATGCCATCTTAGGATAGCCGAGCCTATCTTAGTTGCATTTTTGCATGTGTTGCATTAGCCATCTTAACATAAACTAAGATCATGCATGATTTCTAACTAGTACTCTGTTTTGGCTTGGAGTACACTGTGAGTATTTACGCTTTAGCATGTTGCATGTGTGTTATTGATTGCCATAAAAGCATGCTTGCCATGAGGCTAACTGCTTATTTGATATAACTGCCTGAATGCCTGTGGGTGAAGGTCGGATTGCTCGAATTGGAACAATTCATTGAAATCCTCGATTTAGCCTACTTGCGAGTAGCAAACTTCAAACTGTTTTCACATAAACAGATATGCAATGTTTTGTTCCAACTTAGGTGATCTAGTCTATACTTGTATGCTGTGCGCATCACATAGTAATTCTAGGTTATTAACCGGAATGAGAACACATGTGTTTTCAAAAAACAAAATATCATGCTTAGTACAGGCCGATCTTTGATCGGGCGAGCGGGGGTGCTCATTGCATGACCTTCCCCTATCGTACCTAAGTTCCCGAGCCAAGGCAACTTTAGTGATGACGGACACATGGCCTTAGGCACGAGTTAGGGTTTCCTAAATTCCCCCAAAATAAAATATTTAGATGGCGACTCTGTATCTGGCAAAGCAGTCCATGTTTGGCACTTCTTTATAAAATTAGTTTTTCAAAACGATGTGCCGGATTTGGACTCTTTGGTGATTTGTCGGTTTCACATCGCACATTGTGAGATTAGATTCAAAATCGTGACATTTGAGTCCGAACTGTAGTAGCTTGGAACAAAATGAGATCTCGCGCACTTGCAGCGCGGATATCGGAGAGTTCCCTGGGAGCGGGTCTACACACACACACGTTTTGGTGAAATGTGCATGACAGAAACAACATCGGGGATAGGTGGTGCCATAAACAAGGTGGAAAGCATATGAAACAAACATATACAAGGGAAACCCATAGTGTCTACAACATTAATTCGAACGTCGACGAAATACCTGTTGACGGCGGTGCAGTGGAGACGTTGGTGTAACCCTAAAGAAAAATATGTATGCGATTTCGTAATGCCGTACAATGACCTCACACACATGTGGAAATCTCTGTGCGCCGACTATGGTTAAAAGATCTTCCACGATATTCCATCCCTCAAACAGAATCACATGTCCTGATCCCTAAACGTGTGTGACCCAAACAAAGAAAGGTGATGGATATGGACGTGATTCCTAAATATGTGTGACCCAATCAAGGAAAAGGCATAAATGTCTATATCATGAACATACAAATGAAAATGGGACTTACGGGTGATAGAGTTATCACCGATGGGATCTACAAGTGCTTGCATAAAACTTAAGGACTAAATGGGAAAACTGATGTTGATATGGGATTTTTGGATAATTTTCCCAATAAAGAACTAATATTTTAACGAAGGAGTATGAGAAAATGCTCCTAAGACAATGATTAATTTCTCATTGCCTTGGTTGTTGCTATCAGTAGTAGGGTCTTCCATTTGAGTGGGGAAAGGAAAACGAAGAGTGAAAGAAAGTGCGAGGGTTGATCGATGGATTGTCATAATAAGGTAAGTAGAACATGACATAAGGAATGCGTAGTGATGGAAAACAATATCTTAATCTAATGAATTTTTTATTCAAAAGTTTTTACTTGAATGATGTGGCATTAACAACAATTTCAAAAATAGAATTCACTAATTTTTTTTACTATGTTTATTACTAGCTACATGATAATATATTAGACGATTATATATCACATGTTTATATTATCTTTTTATATCACCAACCTACTTGGAAAGATGTCATTTGTTTGCATTAATCTGTTAATAATCATCTTCAAATAAGAGAATTAATCATAAGTATCCATATAGACGATGACACAAAATAACGATAAATAATCAGTCATATATAGCATTTCTCTACGACAATATGTAATTTGTTTTCATTGATTTCTTAATAATTATGTCTAAACAAATGAGCCAATTATAAATATCCATGTAGACAATAATACAAAACAATACAAAAACATGTAACATATATAACATTTCTTTTTTCAAATATAAATAACTTTGATGAGTCTTTTAATTCTAAATGATAAAATTAAAACTTGTCACTATATTAATTTGATGCAAAAAAAAAAAAAAAAAAAAACATTTTGGTCCCTACACTTGAAATCGTGACAGTCAACCTTCTACACTTTTGGTCAAATCCCACTTTGTTCTTGTACATGAAATCGTGACAGTTAACTCTATGCACTTGTGAAATTGTGACAATCAACTCTTTGTACTTCTACTCAAGAATCAATGTCTCACTTTTGTTACTCCATCGTATAAGTTTTCAACTGAAGTCAGTAATGTGACAAGCATATGACTACAAAATGAGGGCAAACGAAGAAAATCACACAAATTTTATGTCTATACATATTTCATCCCAAAATTTACATCAACTTTTGATTGTATTCAGCTAAAACAAAACGTAAATTGTGAACTATTAAAGAGATGAATTGGGATTTTGCAAAAATTAGAATAATGAAATTATGTTTTCTATAGTAATAGGGTCTTCGATTTTTCTGTTGTTTATCACATTACTAGATTCTATAAAAAACTTAAACAATTGAGTAATAAAAGGGGCAAGCTGACACTTGATTAGAAGTGTAGGGTTGACTGTCACAATTTTATGTATAGGGATCAAAATGAGATTTGATCAAAAGTGTAGGAGATTGACTATCATAATTTTATGTGTAGGGACCAAAGTGAGATTTGGTGCAAAGTGCATGGCTGCAAAGTGTAATTTACCCAAATTAAAACATGTCACTGTATTAATTTGACACAAAAAAATAAAAAATAAAAAAATAATAAAAATAAAAATAAAAATAAATTCAAATTCAAACAAGATTATGGGGATACTGGCCTTTTTTGGAAATAGACTATTTTAGTAATTTTTTAATATTTTTGCTAAAATATGAGTTAAAAAAAATTAATATGCTTGGAATGACTTTTTGATTTTTTACGAAAATATGTGCAAAAAGTATAAAGAGAAGGGAATCTTTGATTTTTTTTATATAAATTGTTGGCTTTTTAGTTTTTTAGTGACTTTTATTGAGTTGCCAAACGAGGCAACATGACACAATCTTAATCTTGCATATCACATGAAAAGAGTGGGACTTATCATAACAGATACAATTTCACTATCAAATTATTCTACCTATATTTTATTTTATTGATTTTATAGTTGATTTTGTATCTGCAAATTTATTTTAATTTTTTTTTTCTGTCTAGCACTATACTAATTAGAAATTCATATGACAGCATCTTCGTTACAGTTCCTTGCTCACAGGTGACTTTTTCTATGCCGATGACTTCAGCGATAGTTTTAGCTATAAAATAATAGGGACTTCTTCGATATCCTTAAAAGTGCCAATAGTGCAAGGGGAAGACGACTACGTTGCAAGGTTCACTTTGAGAGTTGTTTATTTTAGAGCTGGGGATGAAGAAAGTTGCTTCATGGAATTAAATGATTCTCCATACATCATTATTACTGAAAAAATTAATGGCATCGATTTTACTTATACCCCAACCTTCTTTGACATCCGTGGGAGTTGTGGAGATTTTGTTTGGGAAAGCTATATAAAAGTTGAAGAATATTTTGGGTATCGAATTAAAGGTGGTGAGCAATTCGTGGTTTTTTTCGTTATGCTGTCACCTTTTAAAGTGAAGCAGTGTGCAATGGATCTGATTGTCCATCACCAGAGAGGCACCACCTACAACAGATTATGTACTGGGCCCTCCTTCTATAGATGACAAGGATGATGATGAAAATTGTCACCAAAACATCAATTGTAATTGGGCCATCTCACATTTTCCTTTGAATAAATTTCAAATACATTCTTTTTTATTTTTCTTTTTCTTTTTAGAAAGTACAAATACATTCTTTTGAGATTTGCTTAATATCGGTAATTTTAAAAATTATAAAAACTCCATTGTTAGAATTTTTTATTTGAGTAATTAACAAAAAAAAAAAAATATAACCATCTTATATACAACAATAAAATTGCTTGAAATTTTAAATAAAATATATTCATGATTAAAAATTGTTAATTGATTTAATAATTTATTAATAAAATAGATAATTTGTTATACAATTAAAAATTTGAAGGGTTGGATGTAATATTCAAAATTACAAAAGACAATTTGTATTTTACTTAAATTTCAATATGTGCATTTATAATTTGTCCAATAAATAAATAACAATCAAAGCTTGCTTAAGATTTTTGAGGTTGGGCTCTATGGATCCTCTACAAAACCCAAATCGATGATTCGAATCGTTCAATATTTAGGACTTGTCGAGTATTTCATCCTTACAAAAAATCACTTTGATCAAATATTGATAGATACTTGAACATAACAAATTTGTGTCAACGATAACTATAATTTTAAAAATAAATTGTTAATATCTGATTGACATGATTTTTTTAATAGAAATGAAATATTCAATGAACTCTACATATTGAATGATTTAAATTAACAATGTGAACTCCATGATGCGCCCAAGAAAGAAAACAAGACACTCCAATTGGGCCAACTGGAGAGGAGTTGATCCCATATTTTAAATCCACACTTTCGTCTGCTCTTTCATGATTTTAAGCCCAAGTGACCCATATGAGCCTCAAATAAGCCTTAGGCCTACGTCACCATTTTTAGAGTTCAGCTGTTTTTTATTCTTGTTATAGTATCTATACAGTTTTTTGGGGGGAAATTATTCACAATAATGGTAATTGGTGTTGGAAAAAGTGGTTTTTTGGTGACTTTAATGTGAAATTAAAGTAGGTCCAACCTTTGGTTGCGGTGGGATTAAATGGGTTTAGATTCTTTATAACAAGGTCTTTATACCACAAAAGATTGACCAAAAACCATTAAGAATTGAATGAAAAATTATCTCATAAAGATGGCCTCATGAATGAGGTATTGGGAATTGTATATAACTACCAATCCTACATTGATTGTAGAGGAAAACTTTGATGGGTATTTAAACCTCAAGATTATGAGAAGGGCATGAGCCCTTTGGGGCATCCAAATTTTCCGAAGGAAAGGAGGCATGGATGCTTCAAGGATGGGCTTGGGCCAAGACTTTGGTCCAAGTTGGTTATGGCAAAATTGCCACACACGCGCGCGCCTCGCCTGCTTGGCCGGGTCTGAGTCCATAGTCCGTGGATCTTGGATCTTAGATCTTGGGACTTGGGCTTGGGCTTGAGGCTTATTGGAATGGGCTGGGCCGGATTGGTGACGTGGTCTGTGATCCGTGGGTCGTGGATCTTGGGACTTGGGCTTGAGGTTTGCTGGAATGGGTTAGGTTTGGGCTGGACCGAATTGGTGATCCACTAACCTAATCTTTTTGGGCCAAGTCTGCTGCAGATATACACACTTGTGTATACAAAAAATATATATCTGATATAATTATCCCATCAGTTTTGGTCCATTACTCCAGCAGTTTTGCAGGAGTAATGGCCATTAGTTGCTAGCCTTCATAGGCATTAGTGGCTAGCCTTCATGGCTGGAGGCTCATCCTCTCTCCCTCATGGTGTATAAACGGAGACCCATCTCCCTTGGTTTTGGTACAGAATTTTTTCTTTCATATTGTAGTCTTGCCAGTCTCCATCTATAGTATATTCTTCCTGTGTGAGAGAGTGTCCATTGTTGATTCACCAAAGCTAACAGAAGGTGCTACTGCTTTAACCGGTCTAAACCATCTTATCCTGGGAGATAGAAGTCGACGTTCCTCTAGCACCCATGGCGAGGCGGCTAATCTATTTTAAGGACATTGTGGTATCACACCGAATTTGGTTTGATCCCTTGTTTTCCTTATTTCGATTCCATATGTATTTCTGTTAATCAAGTTGCATGTTATGTATTTTAATTGATGAAATATGAAGTTAATTGTTTCGTGTAATTAGCCAATTTAAACAACAATTACTAGTGGATTTGGAGTCTTTTATATTCGATATCTAATTAACACCACTATACCCTTCAAGTACCACTGAGTATCTGGTATAATACAGTCCATAATCCCGGGTGTAGCATAGATAACCTAACATTCGCATCATTAATTTAGATATATATATATATATATATATATATGGCTGCTATTGTTTTGTTCCCGGGAAACTTTGTTGTGTTAGATTTAAATAAATAAATAATTGTTGCTTAGTTGTTTATTTTATGTACATGCTAGTCTTACCGAGACAGTCCTTAGACTTTACATATATAGCTACTGTTTGTATGAGACATCCATGATTAGCCTGTTCATTTATATTCCAAACCCATACTATTTCTTGTATATTAGTGCATGAGTGGAAATTTTGGAGCATAGTAAGCCCACTGTTGCATGCATGTTAATTTTTTGTTTCCAACTTTCGGACCAACTGGGCATAGTCTACTAAATAAATTCTTGATTGGGTTTGTGTGTTATATATTAGTTATTTTAGATTTCATAGCAGTAGGCTACTATGGCATGCTTAGAATTACGATAATAAATAAACAAAGTAACATATATACATGCTAGTCACATCCATGCTCAGATTTACTCACTGTTTGTATATTGTGTCGTTGGCGATTATTTTTTTTTTTTTATTGTAAATTATGCAATGTTATGTTTTACTTGTTCAATTGATTAGAATGCTTTATTTCTAAATCGAATAATATAATTTCCATGATTATGCAATTTTTGACATTTAATTTATTTTCTAGAATTATTTGCATGTTAATTGCTAAAATTATTTATATTGCTTAAGTTGCAAGTTTCTAGTTTTACAATATGATATACATGTTAAATTGCTTTCTAATTTTCTAGTGTATTTGCATGATTTTAATTGCTAGAATTATTTACATGTTTAAATTCATTTATAACTCATGGCAATTAATTTTAATTTAATTTTGGAGTTATAATTTTTTTTTTTTTTTTTTTGTAACTTGTCTAAATTTATGTACATAATTATTGTGTTATAATTTCCAACAACTCTTGTCAATTAATTTAGTTTAATTTTAGAGTTATAAACTTTGTAATTTATTTGGAAGTTATAAGTTTAATTGTATAAACATAATTAGTTTTGTTATTAAATTAATTGATTAGTTTACAAGTTTCTTTAGATTATTTGTTTGTATTTTGTTGTAGTTTGCTACTAACCTTCTTTGTAAGCATATCTATGCTAAAGGGAATGGAAACAATAGAAATCCAAATGAATAGGATTTGGGAATGTCAAATAAAAAATTTGGACTACTTACAATCCTCAATTGGATTGGTTTACTCGTCTTGGATTGAAGCAATTTGTTTTGCTTGAGAATTTGTGATGGTTGTTTTACCATTATGTAAAAGCAAGTTTTATTTACTTGTAATTGTTGTAGTAATTTTTTTCTTCATTGCTTGTAATTTGGATAACAATTTTTAAATTGCTTGTAAGTATTGGACCTTGGTTTGTTTTAACCTAGTTCATCCATTGGAAAACGTAATTCTAAAAATTGTTTCTCATAGACTAGGAGTCAACATGCTCTTGAAAGTTTTGTCAAAAGGTTAACTGGGTTTTAAGTGGGACCGATGTGACCCCTTCAGTCTTCCTGGGAACATTCTTGACCACGTTCGACTCTAGGTTTAGTGGTGAGACTAATTTTGAATTAACTTTTCAACTGTAGGATTTTCTAGTGTTAAGTTTAATTTATGAAAACACAGAAAGTGATATTCTATTGTATTTTTCAGAAATAGCAACTATCACCAATGATGCTGCTACTGTTAATGTTGGTGGAGATCTGAACCCTAGGGCAACTAACTTGCCAACCCCAATTGTGACCTCTACGGTCAACCCTGGTGTTATTCTGGTTGTTCTGGGAGGACTGCTCAATCACCATGAACGCCCAGATAAATTTGTTGTGCTGAACTTCAAGAGATGGCAGCAATATATGTTGTTCTACTTGACCACACTGAACCTTGCAAAAGTTTTGAGCGAGGATCCTCCAGCCCTAGTAGAGAATGAGCCAGACAGGCAGAAGGTCATGGCGCTTGGCACATGGAAGCAAACAGACTATCTTTGCCGGAACTATGTGTTCAACAACTTGGTAGACTCGCTCTACAGTGTGTTTTGTGCCAAGAGCTCAATAAAGGAGTTATTGGAATTTCTAGACAATAAATACAGGATTAAGGATGTCGGAGCAAAAAAAAATTATCGTTGGCCGGTTCCTGGACTTTAAAATGACATATTCAAAAACTGTGATAAGCCAAGTCCAAGAGTTCCAAGTGATCTTGCATGAAATTCATGCTAAGGGGATGCCTTTGAACGAGTCATTCCAAGTTGCTGTGATCATTAAGAAACTTCCCAATGGTTGGAAGGGCTTCAAGAACTACTTGAAACACATGCGCAAGGAAATGTCAGTTGAAGAGCTGGTTGTCCGACTACCGAATTGAGGAGGATAATAGAAAGAAAGAAGGGAGTACTTCCTCTGTGAAGGCCAATGTCATTGAGCATAACAAATCTTTTGGGGTGAGGAAGAAGCCTCTTGTGAACAAGGGCTCAAAGCTGGGGCCAAGGGGTGGTGTTGCAAAGAAGCCGACATACAAGCCACAGGAACTTGGTTATCGTTTCTTAGGGAAGTGCTACAACTGTGGTAGTCAGAGGCATCGGGCTAGTGACTGTCGCAAGTAGAAAAAGCCATACAAGACCAAACCTCGTGCTCACATGGCAGATATGCAAGAGCACTCCCATGATGAGGATGACATGCACTTGTCTGCCGTTGTCTCTGAGGTGAATCTGGTAGGTTCAAACCCAAGAGAATGGTGGATTGATACTGGGGCTACACGCCACATCTGCTCCGAGAAGAAGCTGTTTACAACTTTTGAACCAGTTACAAACGGTGAGAAGTTGTTTATAGGAAACTCTGCTACCTCAATTGTTGAGGGGGAAGTAAAGGTGGTCCTGAAGTTGACCTCAATAAAGGAGCTAACCTTGAACGAAGTCCTGTATGTTCCAGACATTCGTAATAATCTTGTCTCAGGATCGTTTCTCAGTAAACATGGTTTTCGCATGGTCTTCGAGTCCGACAAGGTCGTTCTGACCAAGAGCGGAGTGTATGTAGGGAAGGGATATATGTTGGGGGGTATGTTCAAACTCAATGTAATGACTATTATCCCAAAGATGAACAAAGATGCATCTTCTTCTGCTTACATGCTTGAGTCTTCCAATTTGTGGCATGGTAGACTAGGACATGTGAACTTTGAATTTTTACGTAGATTAATCAAGTTAGATCACATACCATCTTTTAAGATTAATCCGAAACACAAGTTTGAAACTTGTGTTGAAACGAAGTTGACAAGATCTTCGTTTCATTCTATTGAAAGAAGTTTAGAGCTGTTGGACTTAGTGCATAGCGATGTGTGTGACTTAAAGTTTATACAATCACATGGTGGCAATAAGTACTTCATCACTTTTGTTGATGATTACACTAAATATTGTTATGTGTATTTGCTCAAAAGCAAAGATGAGGCTATTGACAAGTTTGTTCTTTATAAGAATAAAGTTGAGAATCAATTAGGCCGCAAGATTAAGGCTTTAAGAAGTGATCGCGGTGGTAAGTATGAATCACCGTTTATTGAGATTTGTGCTCAATCCGAGATTATCCATCAAATCACGGCGCCTTATTCTCCTCAGTCAAATGGGATTGATGAGAGGAAGAATAGGATGATAAAGGAGATGATAAATGCAATGTTGATAAGCTCTGGATTGCCATAGAACCTGTGGGGGGAAGCAATTCTCTCTGCGAATTACATTCTAATTAGAATCCCTCAGAAGAAAATAGACAAGACTCTATATGAATTATGGAAAGGCCGCAAGGCTTCTTATAATTTCATATGAATGTGGGGGTGTCTTGCAAAAGTGGCAGTACCTACAACCAAGTGGGTTAGGATAGGTCCGAAAACCATGGATTGTATAATCATTAGTTATGCACAGAATAGTAGTGCATATAGGTTTCTTGTGCACAAGTCTGATATTTCAGATATCCACAAGAATACCATAATGGAGTCAAGGAATGCTTCTTTTTTTGAAGACATATTTCCTTGCCAAACCCGAGGAGATGATCAAAGTTCTGAGAAGGAACTTGAAAATGATCAAGATGATGATCAAATAGATGATCAATATGAGGAAGTAGATGAGCCAAGAAGGAGTAAGAGGGCTAGGACTGCTAAGTCCTTTGGCCTGGACTTCTTGACTTATATGTTAGAGGGAGAACCTTGAACTTTCCATGAAGTTATGACTTCACCAAAAAGTCCCTTATGGAAAAAAGCTATTAAAAGTGAAATTGACTCCATCTTACAGAACCATACTTAGGAGTTGGGTTGATCTACCCCCAGACAGTAAGACCTTGGGGAGTAAGTGGATTGTTAGAAGAAAGATAAAGGTTGATGAGTTAATTGATAAATATAAAGCTAGGCTACTTATCAAATGATACAGGCGGCGAGAAGGCCTGGATTACTTTGATACGTATTCACATGTGACAAGGATTACATCCATTCGCATGGTGATTGCGATAGCTGCTTTACGTGGTCTAGAGATACATTAGATGGATGTAAAGACAGCTTTCTTAAATGCAGATTTAGATGAAGAAATCTACATGGAACAACCAGAGGGGTTTTCAGCTCCAGGGAAAAATAAGAAAGTCTGTAAGCTTGTCAAATCATTATATGGTTTGAAACAAGCGCCTAAGCAATGGCATGAGAAGTTTGACAACACTATGTTGTCAAATGGGTTTAGAATCAATGAGTGTGACAAGTGCGTATATGTTAAAGACACTGACAGAGGTTATGTCATTTTGCGTCTATACGTAGACGACGTACTCATTGTTGGTAGTAATGATGAAATGGTTTGAACTACCAAGAGATTGTTAAACTCTAAGTTTGACATGAAAGATATGGGCCTTGCAAATGTCATTCTAGGTATTAAGATTACCAGAACATCTAGTGGTATTGTACTTTCTCAGTCTTACTATGTTGAGAAGATACTTGAGAAATTCGGTAAATCAAATACAAGTGTGTTTAGAACACCACTAGACGTGAGTTTACATGTGACCAATAATAATGGTAAGAGTGTCTCTCAGCTAGAATATTCTCGGTTCATTGGAAGTTTAATGCATCTGATGAGTTGTATAAGGCCAGATATACCCTACTTTATTAGCAGGCTTAGTAGATACACGAATAATCAGAATGCCACTCATTGGAGAGGCATTATGCGGATGTTAGGTTATCTACACTACACCTAGAATTATGGGTTGCATTATACCAGATACCCAGTGGTACTAGAAGGGTATAGTGATGCTAATTAGATATCTGATATAAAGGACTCCAAATCCACTAGTGGTTATGTATTTACCCTAAGAGGGGTAGCCGTGCCTTGGAAATCTTCCAAGCAAACGTGTATATCAATATCAACGATGGAATCTGAGTTTATTGCTTTGGATAAAACAACTGAAGAAGCTGAATGGCCTCGCCAGTTCGTTGAGGATATTCCACGTTGGTCGAAACCTGTGCCTACTATCTATATTCATTGTGATAGCCAATCGGTGATTGGACAGGCACGGAGTCATATATATAATGGAAAGTCTAGACATATCCATCGTAGACATAATTCCATACGACAACTACTCTCTAATAGAGTTGTCTCTCTAGACTATGTAAAGTCTAAGGACAACATTGCAAATTCGCTAACCAAAGGGTTAACTCGAGAGTTAGTAGAAACGTCGTCAAGAGAAATGGGGTTAAGGCCTTGAGTAATGTTATCGGAACGGAAAACCCAACCTAGTTTACTGGAGATCCCAAGACCTAGGTTCAAAGGGACAACCTAATTTCATTTAACGGGTGAGTCACTGAAGAGGTCAATCCTCTTGCCCATTCCTTTGTACAGTGATTCCTGATGGAGGTGGAAGGTTAAGCTAATGCTTTTAATGACTTAAATGATAAGAATAGTCAACCGTGGTATAATGCGATATCTTATATAGGTCACCTATGTGAGTGCGAAGTGGGGCCGCTTCTTTAAGAATTAGGAAGGCTGAATTCTTTAAAACCACTCACTGAACTAGGCTAGTGTTCTAGAGCCATACCGGACACACCAGTGAGAATAAGAACAATGGTTGGACTAACTCCTATGTGAGGTCTATTGTCTCGGTTTACACAAATGGCAGAACAGTTCAAGACATCACGTTCACTGGTCAGCCAGTAAATCCGATAGGCTTTCACTACGAAAGGTTCAAGGCCAACAACTACCTTTTCTGATGCAGGGTTAGTTTGTGTGCTCTCTCTCCGAGTCTTTGTTATAAACGTTGTCCGTTTTCTTTATTCGGTCAATTTTTATTCATGTGGGGGATTGTTGGAAAAACTGGTTTTTTGGTGACTTTAATGTGAAATTAAAGTAGGTCCCACCCTTTAGTTGAGGTGGGATTAAATAGGTTTAGATTCTTTGTAACAAGGTCTTTACACAACAAAAACAATGACCAAAAACCATTAAGAATTGAATTAGAAATTGTCTCATAAAGATGGCCTCATGAATGAGGTATTGAGAATTGTGTATAACTACCAATCCCACATTGATTGCAGAGAAAAACTTTGATGGCTATTTGAACCTCAAGATTATGAGAAGGGCATGAGCCCTTTGGGGCATCCAAATTTTCCGAAGAAAGGGAGGCATGGATGCTTCAAGGATGGGCTTGGGCCAAGACTATGGTCCAAGTTGGTTATGGCAAAATTGCCACAAGCGCGCGGGCCGTCTGCCTGCCCACATGGATCGGATCGGGTCCGTGGGTTGTGAATCGTGGATTTTGGGACTTGGGCTTAAGGCTTGAGGCTTGTTGGAATGGGTTAGGTTTGGGCTGGGCCGGATTAGTGGTCCACCAACGTAATCTTTTTGGGCCAAGTCTACTGTAGATATACACACTTGTGTATACAGAAAATATATATTTGATATAATTATCCCATCAGTTTTGGTCCATTACTCCAGCAGTTTTGTAGGAGTAATGGCCATTAGTTGCCAGCATTCATGGACATTAGTGGCTAGCCTTCATGGCTAGAGGCTCCTTCTCTCTTCCCTATGGTGTATAAAAAAAGACCCATCTTCCTTGATTTTGGTACAGAATTTTTGCTCTCATATTATAGTCTTGTCAGTCTCCATCTATAATATATTCTTACTATGTGAGAGAGTGCTGCCATTGTTGGTTTGCCAAAGCTAACATAAGGTGTTTCTGCATTAGCCGGTCTAAACCATCTTATCCTGGGAGACAGAAGTCGACGTTCCTCCAACACCCACGGTGAGGCGGCTAATCTGTTTTAAGGACACTGTGGTATCACACAAAATTTGGTTTGATCCCTTGTTTTCCTTATTTCGATTCCATATGTATTTCTGTTAATCAAGTTTCATGTTATGTCTTTTAATTGATGAAATATGAATTTAATTATTTCGTGTAATTAGCCAATTTAAACAACAATTGGATCTATACAATCCTGGTAGATACATTAATGGAGTTCTTCGTTGGGAAGCCAAATCGTATCCGGCTTTGAGCTCTCCAAAGAGCATTGTTTGTTTCAATTTAGCGAAAGAGAAGTACATGGAGATACCGTAGCTCAATTATGGAGATGGAAGTTGTCTATGGAGTTTTGGGATTTTAGGAGGATCAAAATGCCTCCTTTGTGTACTTGTTTTCAATGGTCAAACGTATGCTAATGTCGTTGTATAGGCAATGAAGGAATACGAGATTAGAGAGTCTTGGACTAAATAGGTTACCATCTTATATGCATTTTCAGAATTATAAGCTTCTTTGGAGCAGCAAGGATCCTCTGTTCCCAAATAATTCTGTCCCCTGTCCCAAATCACTCACAACCATTGGATCATATGAGAATCCAAGATGTGAAAATCTCAAGACATCCAATGGTTGTGAGTGATTTGGAACAAGGGAATAGGGTTATTTGGGGACAGAGGATTCTTGCACTCTTTGGAGGATCAAGTTGTACGTAGATCCTTGCCTTTGAGTATTTCAAAGAATGGTGATATTATTTTGTTTGAAATTAATCCACAATTGGTTTTATACCATCCCAAGTGCCATAATTTAATTTGTTCTATAGCTCCTCGCTTTTTAGCCGGCGATTATTTTTACACCCATGTTGTTAAGAGCCTAGTTTTACCAAAAATATTAGAGATGCTAAAAGTTTTATCAAAATTTCTATCAAATGTCTCACGTAGGTATGAAACTCACATGGAATTCATATTGTGTGAGTTCCATACCCATGTGGAACATTTGGTAAAATTTTTGATAATTTTTTTAAAATTTCTAATATTACTCTCAGTTTCACCAAATGCATATAACAATTATATACATCGAGGACAAAGGGTAGTAGAAAACTAACGGTTGTTTCTTCCATTTGATTGATTATTAACATATGTCATATAGAGTTTGATAGCTCAAAGGCAGTCCTTTTTTTTCCCCCTTATATTTTGGTTGATTTTTTTTTTTTTTTTTTTTATATATTTTTTTTAAGGTTTCGTTTTGGATTTCTAGAATTATGTGACTGGACCAAATAAGCTCTGTTGAAGCCTATCACATGTTATTGGACATTAACTTCTTATTACTGAAATTTCCCTTTTATACATTAGCTTTCAGTATTGGGCCCCTTTTTTTTTTTTTTTTATATAGTAAATTACAAATACACTCTCTAAGGTTTAATTAAATTACATTCCACTCTCTGTGATTTTAAAAATTATATTCCATTCCTTGAAGTTTCTAATTTCATAACAAATCGCCTCTTTTATTAATAAATAATCAAATCAATTAACAGTTTTTACAGATATTAAAAATATGTTTCAATTAATAATTTAAGTAATTTTATTATTGTATAGAAGAGCAATTATGAATTTCACTTTTTTAGTTAATTCTGTTAAATAAAAAATTCTAAAAAGGGGGTATTTGTAATTTTTCAAATCACATGGAGCAATCTGTACTAAGGCCTCGTTTGAGAACATGCTATTTTAGTAACTTTTTAGTTTTTTTTGTTAAAATATGAGGTAAAAAAAACTAGTATGTTTTGTGACTTTTTGATATTTTACGAAAAAATGTGCAAAAAGTAAAGAGAAAGGAGAATCTTTAATTTTTTGGTATAAATTATAGACTTTTTTATTTTTTAAATAATTTTGACTTTTAAACTAAAACTATTACATGCCAAACAAGGCCTAAAAGCTGGTTTTTTTGGCCGGAAAGTCATTTGGAAAGGTAGCTAAAAGCTACCTGTGAAATTACAATTATACCCTCTATGTTGTTTAAATGAACCACATACCGTGGTTATTTTCTAAAATGGGTGGGGATATTTTGGTCATTTGATTATGATGTGATAGTACAAACAAATATTAAGTAAAAAAGTCAAAAAATAACTTTTTACCAACTTTCCAAATGACTCTCTGAAAAAAATTAAAAGACTTGATTAAAAGTCAAAGCCAATTTTTAAACAACTTCTCAAAAAACTAAAAGTCAGCTTTTATATCACTAATAAAATGAAATGAAGCAGCATTTTTGCATATCTAAAAATGGTTTCCTAATATTTTGTGCACTTTATGCATCTTAAAATGGTTTTTGTTGCAGTGTTGTTTCTGCATTTAATTTGTAATTTACTCTAAAAATAAATTTTAGAATAAGCTTTCTGCATCCTTAAATGGTTTCTGCGGTATTTATTTTCCTGTAATTTTTACTTCATTAAAATGTTTTTGGCTGCATTTTATTTACCATGCAAAAGCAATTTTCTGCATGATTGTGATTTATATTTTTTCCAAATATTAAGGAACTGTTTGAATAGTTGCAGATTTGAAATACATAAATTGAATTAAATAGTTTTAATAATGAATTTGAAATTTATATTATTATATAAAGTAAAAGCTTCATTTGATGTCCTAATTAAGGCAAAGAATGCTCTTAAACCTTTAAGTGATACACAAAATAATTTTTTTTTGGATTTTATTTTTACTTATTTAAATTGCATATGCATTGTATATACCAGTCGCTACTAATTATGTGAAAGTTATTATTTGAAATCATGCTAAAAATTCTCTTCTAACTTAATAGATTCTGCTAAGATACTCTTCTTTATCTCAATTTATCTTTTTCTATAATTTATTTTTCTCCACTTAAAATAATCAACTCTATAATAATTTTAATTTCAATTCAACACATATATCCTGACCGACCCTAAGTTCTTGCAATATCAGTTGAAGAACACGAATGGATGATGAAGATTTGGTCCTCATTACACTCGATTGTCTTCTAGATGAATATAATACATTCAAGGCAATAATTCGAGCCAAAACTGAATCTATATCCATAGAAATTCAATCCCAAAGGGTTGGCCTAGTGGTTACATTTTGGGGCTTGGAATGTACTCTCTCGAGGTCTCAAGTTCAATCCCCACCAAGTGCTATCAACTATTTGGGTTTGGGATTAGTTGAGATAAACGTAAACTGACTTGAACACCTGATCATTAA
This sequence comes from Camellia sinensis, assembly GCF_055761805.1. NCBI lineage: Eukaryota > Viridiplantae > Streptophyta > Magnoliopsida > Ericales > Theaceae > Camellia > Camellia sinensis. The sequence goes on from NC_138966.1 coordinate 156,308,395, forward strand.
AAAAATAAATAAATAAAAAATCCATAGAAATTCTTTCTTCTTGGCTTTGCTTAAAATCATTAAAAAGGAATCCGTGACGGGCCATCTAGACTGGATAGAAGCTCAATCCATATCCAAGTGAAAAGAAGTTGAATGGTTTCTTTCACTTTCTTGTTTAATTCATCCTAAAGGTGACTTAGGCCTCGTTTGGGGTAAAGGTTGGGGCTAAAATAGTCACATAGGACAAAATAAACTATTTTAGTTAAATAGAATAAAATATCACATCCAACCCATAATCATTTCATTTTTTCTCTCACAAAAATTAGAAAAGCTAAAAAGCTTATCCCAAACGAGACTTTTTAGCCCCATGCTAAAATAGTCAAAAAATCATAAAACCAAAAAGCTAATTCACATCCCGAATGAACCCTTAATGTTTAATCAATCTGACATATACAGTCAACCAAATACGACTGACATTAGCAAATCACCCAAGCATGTTCATGTCCAATGTCTTCTATATCTATCTTGGTGACTTAGTTCAATAGCGTAGTAATAAAATATTTTTATTTTTATGATAATCTAACTATTTTATGTGCATAGTACAAATTATTTTTGTGCATAATACAAGTTCATCATATGTATTAAAATTACACTATAAAAGATTTCATCTATAATATGCAAGTCCATCATGTCTATTTGTGTGAGTGATTTTCCGACCACACTGCCAACTCAGTATTCAGCTGGAGAGCACTGGCAGAATAGATGGCACATGTCTGACCTGCAACAGAAAGAGAAGATTCTAGCGATGGTTCGTCCACCCAGGGGCACTCCGACGATCAAGTCAGTATATCTCTCAAAGATAATCAATAGTGCTAAACTCACTGGACAAAGCATAAAAGACATACCTTAGACCCATGGGGGTGCCTCTCTTTTATAGCCAACACAATCCTAGTCCCAATAGAAGCTAAACTTCAATGGACTCAAGATTACTGCTAATCTTGGATTCCCAGTAGGATTGGGATAAACTCTCTAAGAGTTTTATCTTAATCCAAACAGAAGTCTTCTCTCATTATAGGACTCTTGTTCCTTATCCGCTTATCTCAGATTCCGGTATCTTCGTAGATAACCTTGGCCTAGCCGAGATGATCTTGGCGTCATGACCAAGACACGTGGCACCTCGGCTGCCACTTCGATGACACCTCGGCCACGTGCTGTTATTCAAAAATTATGTCCCTACAACTGCCCCCTAGGTTCTATTACCTCGGCATCCTGAGGTGATGGAACCTATATCATTTCTTCCATTTACCACGTCGGCTAAGCTCGCTTCATTATCTGCTGCCGAATTCAGAACTCGTCGGCTCAATATGACCAAGACCTATAGTCTGCTTTCATCAATGCCTTAGAACCAACAACCAAGTTCGTTTCAAGTTTCTCAGCCGAAACCGTCCTCCTAGCCGAGGTATTCGCTTCATTGAATCATAAACTCCAAGAGTTCCAGCACTGGCACGCACAGTATTTCAACTATTTTTACCACGCGTCTTTCCCCTACCGGACCGTACCTGATACGCGCTATCAAGTCGTATCACTTTTGCGTGCGTTTTCTGACAAGCACGTCGTCCAAGGCACCATAATTGCCAATTTTGCCGCCATTTCATGCTTTTGATCAAAATCAACTCTCTCTTCGTCTTTTTACTTCTGTATCTTTGTTCTTTCAAACTTTCTCTCTCAAATCCTCCATTGCTATTTTTGCGAAGCTTTCTGTAACCAGTTTCACTCTCTCCCTCCGGTGAGGCTTTCGTTGCATCTCTTTGCTTACTACCACCGTCTGATACCGACGTACTTCACACCGGCCTTTTTGTAATTTTAAACAATCATTCTTCAATGTTAGGTTGAAGTTCATTCTTTCCTTTTCTGAATGCATTCTTTAATTTCTTCTTTTAACGTGGTTGTATGTGTCTTCTTTTTACTCTTGTATGATTTTATACTTCATATAATTTGCATGTCTTTAATATACACTTCAATCTTGTGCAACCTTCTCGGGGTGACACACCTCGGTTATACAAACTGATGATTTACCTCGGCAAGTACCCAAGTATCTTTCTTGGTACAACCTTGGTTTCACTTGTAAATTTCTTCAAAAAATTTCAACAAGTGTTTAACCTTGGTTTAACTTCAACTTGTAAACTTTTTAAGTTTCAACAAGTGTTAAATATAATCTCGATTTAACTTCAACTTGTAAATTTTTCTCAAGTTTCAACAAGTGTGAAACATAATCTCGGTTTAACTTCAACTTGTAAACTTTTTAAGTTTCAACAAGTGTTAAACATAATCTCGGTTTAATTTCAACTTGTACACTTTTCTCAAGTTTCAACAAGTGTTAAATATCATCTTGGTTTAACTTCAACTTGTAAACTTTTCTCAAGTTTCAACAAGTGTTAAACATAATCTCGGTTTAACTTCAACTTGTAAACTTTTTAAGTTTCAACGAGTGTTAAACATAATCTCGGTTTAACTTCAACTTGTAAACTTTTTAAGTTTCAACAAGTGTTAAATATAATCTCAGTTTAACTTTAACTTGTAAACTTTTCTCAAGTTTCAACAAGTGTTAAACATCATCTCGGTTTAACTTCAACTTGTAAACTTTTCTCAAGTTTCAACAAGTGTTAAACATCATCTCGGTTTAACTTCAACTTGTAAACTTTTCTCAAGTTTCAACAAGTGTTAAACATAATCTCGGCTTGTGAAATTCCAACTCCCAAGCATCATTCTTCAGTCCTTTGTCCCATAATGTGAACTTCAGTTCCACTTGGATTCTCAATAGGCACGTGGCTTTGACCTTGATATTGCTCTATGGGCAGGGGATCTGCCCCCTGCATGGCTTCCACATACTCCTTTATGGAAAAATTCCTTTAACTTAGGCCATGCTCTTCTCTTCTCGGACTTAATCATCTAGGCCGAGATCTTATCTTCTGGGATCTGGAATTCGAGATCTGGAATCCGGGATCTGCTCACTTGGCTAAGCTCTTGTCTTCTCGTATCCAGTGTTATCTCGGCTTCGTGTCGGCGAACCATTTCTCTTCTCTTGTTTGGACGTCTTTGTCCCCGGCGTGTCTTCCTCGGCTCTGACATACTTTTCTATCCTGGCCATCAGCTCCTCCATGCTTTTCGGCAATGTCTTTGCCAGTGATTTTCGAAGCAGGCAGTCATCTTTCAAGCTATTTTTAAATGACACGACCGCCACCTCTTGATTGCATCCCGGTATTCGGTTGAATACCTCATAATACCTTTTGGCATAGGCCCTAAGGCTTTCATCCTCACCGATCTTCAAGGCCATTAGGGCGTCCATCCTCAATGGTTGTAGTTTGTTTGTCACGAACCTGGCCACAAACATCTCGGCCAGGCCTTCCCAGGTCTTCACGCTTCCCTTCGGTAGTTTGTAAAACCAATCTGATGCAATCTTCTCGAACGATGAGGGGAACACTTTGTAGAGCAACGACTCGTTCCCACTATATAATGCCATTAAGTTTAAGTATAATCCAACGTGGAAGTTGGGGTTTGACTTACCATTGTATATTTGGAACCTTGGCATACTGAATCTTTTCGGCGCCTCAAATTTGTCCAATTCCACTGAAAAGGGTGTTCTCGGCTTATCAGGGGAGGTTACCTCGGCATCGGCATTCTGTTGCTTCCTCTTGAGGTAATCTCTCAAGTCCTCCTTTGTTCGCCTAGGAGCTCGGCTATCTCCTGATTTCAGTCTTTTAGGTGCACTGCTCTCAGCTTCGTTGTGAGCCCTCTTTGACCTTTCTTCATGAGTTGTGTCGGAACACAACTCCTACCTTTGAACATGCCGATGTTCTCTGGGGTCTGCTTCCTTGGTGCGATGCGTCCTCCGCGATTCTTCCCTTCTCGACTCTCCTCGCCCGACCTCCCTTGAAGGCTGGTGAGAGTGTCTTTCATTCTTGGTGTGCTGAGGGGCTATTGGGATTGGTTTCTGCCCTCCCTTCTGGGCATTGGCCGCTGGAATCGGCGTGTCCTGTAGCGGGAATGGTGGCTGCATGACGTTATTTTGCATCATAAAATTGACGACCGATTGCAAGTCTGCCAACTTGTTTGCCATCTCTTTCACCTCTTCGTCCCTCCGCAGGTATCTATCCTTCCATACCTGGAGGTCGTCCTCGTTGTAGTATCTGCTTCGATCTGGTTTCTTTGGCACGTCGTCATCCTGGCCGACGTCTTTCTTGCCGTGATTCTGGTTCTGAGTCTCCTCATTGCGACCATCCTCCTCCACGTTTGGGTCAATGTGTTTTCCACTCCCTGTAGGGATTTCGTCCCTAACCTTATCCTTATATCCATCGCTGGCCATCTATTCTCCTTTCTTTCCCACAGACGGCGCCAAATTGTGTGAGTGATTTTCCGACCACACTGCGAACTCAGTATTCAGTTGGAAAGCACTGGCAGAATAGATGGCACCTGTCTGACCTGCAATAGGAAGAAAAGATTCTGGCGGTGGTTCGTCCACCCGGGGACACTTCGACGATCAAGTCAGTATATCTCTCAAAGATAATCAATAGTGCTAAACTCACAGGACAAAGCATAAAACACATACCTTAGACCCATGGGGGTGCCTCTCTTTTATAGCCAACACACTCCTAGTCCCAATAGAAGCCAAACTTCAATGGACTCAAGATTACTGCTAATCTTGGACTCCCAATAGGATTGGGATAAACTCTCTAAGAGTTTTATCTTAATCCAAACTGAAGTCTTCTCTCATTTTAGGACTCTCGTTCCTTATCCGCTTATCTCGGATTCCGATATCTTCGCAGATAACCTCGGCCTAGCCGAGATGATCTCGGAGCCGAGATGATCTCGGCGTCATGACCAGGACACGTGGCATCTCGGCTGGCATTTCGGTGACACCTCGGCCACGTACTGTTATTCAAAAATTATGTCCCCACACTATTCATCTATAATATGCAAAGTTGTATTACAATTTTTTTTTTATCTATAATGCAATTATTTTTCACTTGCACTAATTTGTCATTTTCTAAAAAGGCTGTTAGGAGAGAGAGTCTTGACGGTCATTCAATCCAAAAATTATTTCTTGGAGAACACGAATAAAACTAGACATATGTTTCTATTTTTAAATTTTTTGTAATTTTTCCTAAATCTTTTGTGGGGTTTCGTCGAAACAATAGTACAGATATATGAAAGAAGACTTTTGTTCTTTTGGTTTAATTTTTGAAAATAGTGTTTTGAGTTATATGTTAAAAAATAAGTTATTGAAAAGAGTTTTTAAAATTGAAAATTTGTTTAGTTATGAGTTTTGAAAATAATTTTAGAATGATTTGTATTTTTTTTATTTTTTTTGTGTAATTGAATAGACAGGTGTGAAAGAAAATTTGATTGATTGATTGATGTGTAAAATGTAAAAGAATGAGAGATGAGAGAGAAAAATTAATTGATTTATTAATAAATATAAATAAAGAGAACGGGAGAGAAGAGAGAAAAATTAATTAATCAATCATGTTTGTTGATTTTTTAATTTAAATGTTAATTTGAAAATTAAACCAAATATAGTGCCCCAACTTAAATATTATTAGTTGAAATAGTAAGTTCCACTACTTATTTATCTCCTTTCAAAACATAACTAAAAGCATTTATCTAAATATGAATGATACTCCCTCTGTCTCAAAATATTAGTCATTTTTAGGGAATTTAACTTTTTTTGGTAATACAATTATTACACTTCAAAAGTATTAAATTTTCAAAACTACCCTTGGCTTTTTCTTGGGAGCATCAATTGTCATAATTAATGAATTTAAAAGAAGGGCAAAATAGGAAATTCATATTATTTTAGTCCTTGTTTTTTGAAAATGGACTAATATTTTGAAACAATCAAAAATAGAATAAGGGACTAATATTTTAAAGAATAAATTACAAATACACCCCCTGAGGTTTGTTTAAAATACAGATTGCCCCCTGTGGTTTGAAAAATTACAAATACCTCTTGTTAGAATTTTTTATTTAAAATAATTAACTAAAAAAATTAAATTCATAATTGTTCTCCTATACAATAATAAAATTATCTAAATTATTAATTGAAACATATTTATAATATCATTAAAAAAATGTTAATTAACTTGATAATTTATTAATAAAAATGACGATTTGTTATAAAATTAGAAATCTCAGCAGGTGAAATGTAATTTTCAAAATTACAAGGAATATAATTTACTCTATTTTAGAACAAAAGAAGTATGAAGAAATGCTCCTAAGACCAGGGCCGGCCCTGAGAGCAGGCAAGAGAGGCCTGCGTCTCGGGCCCCCAAATTTAGGTTAAAAATAGGGGCTCCAAATATAATTTTGTGTTTTAGATATAAAAAAAAAGACTCAAATACTATTGGCCCAATTGAACATGAGGTCAAAAAAAAAGCAACAAGACTAGATTTTTATATTTTTTTAAGTATTTGTAATGATTGCTTCCTATCTTAATATATGAAAGTAAATTTTTATTGATAATTTTAATGATTATATGTTCAAATAAATTTTTTTGTGGCTATAAACAAATAAAAAAAATTATAATTTATCGTTTTATCTATAAATTTTTTTGTTTTTTAATATAAGAGAGTCCCATTTCTAAAGTGTCCCCTTAGACCCCCTGAATCTCGGGACTGATCTGCCTAAGACAATGAATAATTTCTTGTTGCCCTGGTTGTTGCTATCAGTAGCGGGGTCTTCCATTTGAGTTGGGGAAAGAAAAACGAAGAGTGAAAGAAAGTGGGAGGGTTGACCGATGGACTGTCATTATAAGGTAAGTAGAACCTGACATAAGGAATGCGTCGTGATGGTAAGTAGTTGGGTAATGATATATAAATAATAATAAAAAATGATATAAAAAATATATATATATATATATATATATATATATATATATATATAATTACGTGTTTTAATGTATATTTTTTAATTTTAAAATATAATATTTATAAAGATAAATTTATTTAGAAGAATAATATTACGTATCGTTCTTGTAAATTTTTTGGGTAAATTATATTGATATCTTCTAAGATTTCTATTTAACACAGATCTTTCTTTTATATTTGAAAAATTATATTTCCCTTTTTGATATTTGTAATCTCATTACAAATTACACCCTGAATTATTGATGTCATATCTTAAATTTTTTTAAATGATCATTTTGTCATTTTTCCTACCATTTCTTCTTCCTATCATCATGACTACATTCCATAACTTTCCATCATTAAATTTTACATGAACATATTCTTATTGAGTGATGATACACAAATATAAATTTTATATAGAATTTTCAAACACAATGATGTAACTTAATAGTAACATTTCACTTTAAAACAAAACATCCATAACATGATTTATATTTACACAATATTTTTATGATATTTTTTGTATAAATTTTTATATATAAATATAATTTTTCATTTTTATTTCTACCATTATATTTGTTATTCCAGGTAGGCAACCCAAGAGGGGTTAAATTGGGTTATTAAAAGTAATTTCACAATATTAAAAATAATAATTGAAATATTTGAATTTCAACAAATAAAATAATAGAGTAATAAAAATCAATATAAAAGTAAAAGAGATAGGGAAAGAAAATCAAACACAATGATTTATAGTGGTTCGTCACGTCGGGCCTACGTTCACTCCCCAAGTATCCTCCTCAGAAACTTCTCTACTGTTCTTCAAATAGTAATTACACGATTAGCTTCACGGGTGCTAGTGAATCTTTACAGCAAGTGGCTAATCCCGATCACTCCGACTAGTTTAAAATCCGGTGTCTAGTCACACCTAATCAAGTAATTTTATCTCAAAAATCACTCACAAAAATATCTCAACTAGTTTTGAATTCAGTGCCTAGTCACACCTAACCCAAGTAATTTTATCCCAAAAAATCACTCACAAGAATAATATGAATGAGGGATAGAAAACCCTTTTACAATTTTGCTCAAACTCCCAACAAAATTTTTCACTGAAAATATAATTCAAAAAAGCACAATATAATATTTGAGAATATTTCAATATAACAGATTTTTCTTTTCTTCACTTCTTATTTTTCTCCAACCAAAACATTTCTATATATACCCAAAAATATATCCGTTTGGGAGGCAGATGCTCCTCTTTTGACTTTTTGACACTTGAATCACATACACGGCGCGGAGCACGGGCACAAGCGAAGATTTGAATTAATAGGCCAAAGGTAGCTTTCGATGAATAGTGTTCTGCGGATTTTTCTTCCCAACTTAACAAATTTCAAATGTTACACAGTAACTACATAGTAACTTTTCAATTAAAATATTTGACTACACAGTAACTTCTCTATTAAAATATTTGTATGCAGAGTATAATTTTTAAATAGCATTTATAACAAATACATCATACCACATATATTTTAATAGATAATATTTTGTCTCAAAGAATATAAAATATGTATATTAAAAAATCATAATTTATTTCATAATATTTTAGACATTATCAAAATCAAATTATATGCTTAACAATCTCTCCCTTTTTTATGATGGCAATACAAGCATAAATTTGACACAAAATTTCACAGAAATAAATGCAACATAAAAATTTTCAACATTCATAATACAAGCATTTATTTGCATTATATTTTTTCCCCATTTATCAACAACTTCTTTGTCAAATAAATTTATATAAAGATAATATTTCTTCTCCCCATTTGACATCATCAAAATAAAAGGTTAATATAGATAAGGAGAATCAATTTTTGAAGTAAATGCAACAAAAAATATTTATCAATAGTTAGGCATGCATTTATTTTCCCCCTCTTTAAAACTCTTTATCAAAATCATATGAAATTGTTATAACTTCTCTCCCTTTGACATAATAAAAGCATTTGTGCAGATTAGGAGTAAAGAAATTTAGATTAATTTCAGAATATATTTTTAGAAAAAAATCCCCCTGAGAGGATGCTTCCTTTTAAATATATATATATATATATATTTATATTTATAGCGATTCTGGTTTTGACCTGACCCATTTGATATTTCAGACTCGAGTTTATGGTTTCTGGATGTTGTTCATTGTCGTTTTCCCCTTTTCTTATTTGAATTTGGCTATGTGGTTGTATCGAGCGTGTTTGGAACAGGTTGGTCGCTTGTATTTTAAACCTTATGTTGCCTAAATTTTTGGTCCTTCGCTCGAGCGGCACTTCTTGCGCTCGAGTGTAATTTGCGAACTCTCAGTACTTTTGTAGGTTTGCAAAACTACTGGGAGAGTGTTTTATACGCTCAAGAGGCGTTTCCTACGCTTAAGCGGGTAGGCGCTCAAGCGACCCTTCTTGCACTCGAGTGTTGGTTTATTGTCTGCAAAACTACTGGATGTGTGCATTCTGCGCTCGAGCGTTACTTCTTGAGCTCAAGCGGTAACGCCTTTTTGTTTTGTGTCTTGGCATTTGAGTGTCACTTCTTGCGCTCGAGCAGACTGTGCTTATATCAGTTCGTAAAAAGGTCATTTTACATCACTTTTTCACCTCTCTCTCTACTTTTCAAAAACCCTAGATCTAGAGTCTCTCTCTCTAAAACTCACCTAGGTCTAGTGATCTCTATACCCATGTGCCTTTGTTAAAAAGGTAGTGCGCCTCAAGAGCTCTCTTTTGGTCCGATTAGAGTTTGGTTTCGACGCCTTTGAAGTTTCTCCATCTCATCCTTTGGTCTTCTAAGCTTGAGGTAGGGACTTTCTACACTTTTATATGATTTTTAACTTAGTTATGAGTTGTTGTGTAACAATGGTGGAATTTGGGTGTACTATGAACAAACCTTGGGTTTGGCTATTAAATCAAAAGAGGGGTTTCTAAGTGAATGAGTTATAAATAGTTATGGGGTGATTATATGGTTATATTGTGACAAAATAGTTGATTGTGGCATTTTGGTTGATATTGGGAAAGAGGGAGTTTGCTCTAAAATATTTCAAAATTTTATTTTGTATAAATAAATGGAATTGGGATTGAAAATGTGAAATTGAATGGATGTTGACATAAAAGGTGGAGAAGAATATATATTATCACTCACCTATGAAATTTTGAATAAATTAGATTAAGATAAATGGAAAAAGCTCATGAAATGAGATAAAAAGGAGATTAAGATAGCTTGAATTGTGATATAAAACGTGGCATATTATGATTTTGTAAAACATGAATAATTTGACTACGGACATTGTATGTGCACACTTTACTTATATCTTTTTTAAGACTCATATATTATGTTAGATTATTTCTACTGGGTTTTGGCTCACCCTATTTGGGAAAAACTATTTTCAGGTGTTGGTGATATGCCTTCGCTAAGGCTGTAGCTTGGAGGGATTTGGAGCAAGAGCTTCTATATTTGTTATATATATTTTGTTTAGCGAAGGGCTTTAAATTGTGTTGAGCTAGGCTCATTTTTGTTGTAACCAAGCAGCAACTTGGAAAGATGTAAGCCATTAGGGCAAATGAATATATGTGTAACTTTCATTCCTTCTTGTATCTATCTCTCATGTATATTAAACTCTGATGAAAGAAAGCATATTAATTCAATTTTATTTCCGCTTATGAGATGGGTTTGTGTATTATTTTCGGGGCGTTACATTTTTCCCCTAGAGCATTTTCAAATATATATATTACACCATAAGATTTAAAAAATAAGTTTATGCTATCTCTTCATTTCTATTGTGACTTCAAAAAATATCCAATCATAATACAAGTCATCATAAAAAATACATTTTAAATGATGTAATCATATAAAGTTATGCATTTGTCAAGAAGTGTACAATCAAATTTTTTGATTTTTCAAAGTGTAACAGATATATATCATAATATATATGTTAGACTCAAATGAATATTTTAATATTTGATTATATAGTCTCATGCTCAGTGATTATAGCAATTCACATGTAAATATACAAATTTAATCAATCAAATTTAGCACATGCTATATTAATAAAATGAATTCTTTAATAAAGTAATTCAATGTAGATAGTTAAGATATAATGAAATCACAATTTTTTTTATTTAAATTATTATTATCTATATCATTCCCGTGACTTGAGTGATATTATGTAAGTATCGTATGGCAAACATATATGTATGGCAATGACATATTCATGTATGTAAGAGAGTAGAAAGTTTATCATCAAATGAGATATTTTCAAATTTAGACAACAACTTTTACCGATGCCACCTATACCAATTATTTATTGTTGTTGCTAAATATTGCATGATTACTGTTCATTCGAGAAGATGTGCCTCCGGTTATACATTTTAAACATCCACTATCCAATTACCATTTTCTATACTGGATTTCACCTTGAAGTACCTACAAAGCAAATCAAGTATTCGATTTTGGTACCCATATCTTTTTGGGTCCGTGAATGTTAGTTTCAAGATTACTTGATTTTAGAACTCATTTCATATTCGTTCCTAATAAAAAAAAAATTGTAAGGACAAAATGAAAATGAGTGACCATTCCTATTATAATAATGACACACAATATTGGGATTACTAAATGATGATGCTTTAATAAACAAATTTTTATAAAAAATTTGTTTCTTGTGGGGTTTGAACCCAATACTTTGTCAAAAACACATCTTTGATTTCTAATTTAAATTTTCTTTGCCTTGTGTGAATTTAAAAATTATTTTTCTTAAATCTTCTATATTTTCTTTTAAAGAATCATTTTCAATTTTTAAATCATTTGAAGAATTTTTTAAAGAATAATTTTCCTTTACAAACTTTCATTTTCGTTGACAAACAAATTATTTGATTTTTTTAAGAGCTGAATTTTTTGAAATTATCTTTAGAAAAACTTCATGAAGTTCCTTAACAACATCTAGTAATTCTTCATAGGAAATAGAGTTTTCGGTTACTTCATCATCTTCAATTCCCATGAAGCAAAGATTTGCCACTTCCAAATTGCTAGCTTCACTATCTGAACTATTGTAGTCACTTTCTTCTCATGCTGCCATCATAGCTCTCCTTTTGCTTTTCTTCTTATTCTTTAGATTAGGACATTCAGGTTTGATATGTCGTGATTTCTTGCATTCATAACAAATTATCGAATCATCTTTTTCTTCATCTTTGTTGATTGTGTTTCTGTGAAATCTTCTTTTAAATTGCTTATCTCTTTTTAGTAATATTTTGAATTTCCTTCATGTGACCACAACAATGTCATCCTCATCACTTGATGATTCATCATACTTGGTTTTCTTTTCAAACAAAGTTTTGAAAGCAATGCCTTTCTTTTTCTTGCCATTGTCATCATCGTTGGTTTTCTTTTTCTTGCCATTGCCATTGCCATTGCCATTGCCATTGCCATTTTCATGGGTCATTAATGACCCCAGAAACTCATCTAAATCGAGTATGTTGAGATCCTTGGCTTCTTGGATTGCCATCACTTTCAGTTCTCAATTCTTTGGTAAGCACTTGAGAATTTTCTTTACCATTTTACAGTTAGTATAAACTTTACTAAGATTTTTCAAAGAATTTGTTATATCAGTAAATCTAGTAAACATTTCAGAATATGATTCATCAGATTTCATTTTGAACAATTCACAAGTATGAACAAGCATGCTAATACATGATTCATTAACTTGATTTGTGCCTTCATACGTGACGTCTAATTTATCTCAAATTTGTTTAGCAGTCTCACATGTAGAAATTCTATTAAATTTATTAGAATCAAGAGCACAATATAATATATGTTTTGCTTTAGCATTTGCTTGAATTTTTCTAAGGTCATTCTCATCCCATTCATCTTTTGTTTTAGGAACTTTTTTTTGTGTCTATGGTTTTGGAGGGAATAATTGGACAATTTTTAATAATATTCCATGTCTTGTAGTCTGTTTCTTGAATATATATCATCATTCTATTTTTTCAATAATTATAATTGCTACTAGTGAAATATGGAGGGTTGGAAGGTGAGTGGCCATCAATAATTTGTGTTCCTATAATGGTTGCCGTAGATCAACTCTAAAATTGTTAAGTCAAAAAATATATGAGAGCCCTTATTCTGATACAAATTGCTATCCCAAGTAAGCAACCCAAGAGGGGGGTTGAATTGAGTTATTAAAATAATTTCACAATATTAAAAATAATAATCAAAATATTCGAATTTCAACATATAAAATAATAGAGTAATAATAATCAATATAAAAGTAAAAGAGACAGGGAAAGAAAATCAAACACAATGATTTATAGTAGTTCGGCACGCCGGGCCTACGTCCACTTCCCAAGTATCCTCCTTGAAAATTTCCTCACTATTCTTCAAATACGGGTGCTAGTGAATGTTTACAACAAGTAACCAATCCTGATCACTCTGACTAGTTTAGAATTCGGTGCCTAGTCACACCTAACCAAGTAATTTTATCTCAAAAATCACTCACAAAAATATCTCAACTAGTTTTGAATCAGGTGCCTAGTCACACCGAACCCAAGTGATTTTAGCCCAAAAAATCACTCACAAAAACTCTCTCTTTTTACAAGAATAATATGAATAAGGGATAGAAAACCCTTTTACAATTTGCTCAAACTCTTAACAAATTTTCTCACAAAAAATATAACTTAATAAAACACAATACAATTGAGAGGGTAATTTATGTGGAAATTGGGCCGAGCTAGGTGATGGGCTGTTCTATGGGCTACAGTGAGAAGGACTGAGTAAAAGGGCCTGATAGTTAGCCCGGTCCCAGAGAACCTTGCAGTTATACCACGGTCGGCACGGTGGCAGTTAGCTCGATCAAACCATCTTGAGCCGAGGTATCGTTTGCTTCTGTTTAGGACCTTGTTGTTAGATAGCTAGGTCCAAGCTCATTGTGGATAGCACGGTTTCAGACAACCCAGTTGGAATATGTCAACCGAGGTACACGCGCAGTGAAAGGAAGAACCGAGCTAGTTGGAGCTCGGTCTAGTCTGCGGCTTTAGCGTGGCCATGTTATCTCGGTTGTAACATCCAACCATGGTAAAACCATCTCACTTGGTTTAAGCAGTGAGGGGGGTGTTGAAGGATAAGCATTATCTTTCAGGAATGTGATTCCTAGGAGGACTTTATATGGAGGAGTAAGAGTCCTACTAAGATTGTGCCACACGGAACTTATAAAAGCTCATAACATCATCTATGGAGAGGTAACACAACTTTGATTCCCGAATACACAGAGATTTTTGTCTATTTGTCTATTTTGCTGACTTAGGCATCGGAGAGGTATCCGGCACACACCCGTCGGCTAGCTCACGTTTGTGTTTTCAGGGAGTAAAGCGATGACGTTTGGAGGAGCGCGGACTTGATCAACAGGATTATACGAGAAAGAATATTTCTTACTCGTACAATTGGCGCCGTCTGTGGGAATATCAGACAAAGAACAAAACCTCTTGATCAAGTATCCCTCGCTAGTTGAATGGCGCACAACGAAGATTTGCCACAGTTCGCCATCGACGGACAAATCTTAGAGGGGGGTGGAAGGTGCGAAGGTTTGCCCTTTATCCCTCCCATGGCGGACTTAGAGCCCCAGAGATAGAATCCCCGGAGGGATGCAAGGGGGAGACGGAACAACAGCCCCGTCGCTCTCGCTCACAAAGTCCTGAAAGGCAAAGGCGAAGAATCGACCCTCAAGCTCTGGAGGATCACATAAAAGAGCAAGATAAACTAACAAGGAAGATGGCGGCGGACATAGAGGCCATGAAGCGCCAGATCAAGGGAAAATGGGTGGCAACAAGAGAGGGGCGCAAACGCAACACGCCCTCTCGCCACTGGGAGGATCGTGGTAGGCATACTACACCGTCTCAAGCAGAGAGTAAAAACCTCAGGATAGGCGACACTGAATCAAGGTCTTCCAGGACTCGTTACTCCAGGTCTGAGAGAACGAGAACATTGAGGTCTTACACTGAGAGAAGCACCTATCGGCCCTCACGCACCCACTAGACTGCGTCCAGGCAAACGAAGTTGCCTAGATCGTCCGACCTACGGACTGTGCTTGAAGAAAAGGCACGATGGAAAGAGGATACCAGGGCACGCGACCCGCGCAGAGTCTCATCCCTTCAGCGGTTGGCCCCTCGGACGCATGGAAGCGTCGAGGTAGGAATGCTAATAGCGCGCCCTGCTTACGAACCAACAGACAAAGCCTTAGCAAGACTGCAGACCTCGCCGTTCGTTCGGACAATTGAGAACGCGCCCCTACCTTTCGACTTCCTTCAGCCTAAATTTACCACGTATGAGGGAAAGACAGACCCCTACTCGCACTTAAGCCACTTTCGCCAGGTCATGGCAGTATACCGGCGAAACGAGGCTTTGATGTGCATCCTATTCCCATCAAGCCTTGGCGACCTAGGTTCAACCTGGTTCGAAAGGCTACCAGAAGGCAGCATAGCCTCCTGGGCACAATTGGCAGAGGCGTTCTTGACAAGGTTCAGAACGAACACCAAGACCCCAGTGGAGATCGATCAGCTACTCTCCATTGACATAGGCGACAAGAAAACATTGAGATCCTACAACAGTCACTATTGGGAGACGTTCAACCAGATAGGGGACTGCCCCACCAATCTCGCCATCGCACAATACAAAAGAGGACTTCTAGTCGAAAACAGGTTGAGGGATTCAATTACTATGATGCCACCCTTCACGATAGAAGCCTTGATAGAGCGAGTGCACCAACATATTCGGGTGGAGAAGGATGGCGCCCGTGCTAAAGCAAAAACTGGTGCAACAGCAGCGCCAGATAAAAGACTACGGCAAAAGTGAACACGGTAGAACGTCCAAGCAAGAATAGACGAGGCAGGCGAGACAATGAAGAGGATCGAGATAAAAGATGGTTGAGAGTCCGCACTTCCATTACCACGGTATTCAAGAAACCAATCTACCGAGTTCTCAGTGAGATACGTGATGAACCTTTCGTCAGATGGCCCGCTAAACTGGGAGAAGCGCAAAAGGACTACGACGAAAGATCCCGGTGCACCTTCTATAAGGAAAAGGGGCACCACACTGAAAATTGCACGCCGTTGAGACAACATCTGGAGGAGTTAGTGGCAGCTGGGCACCTAGACCGATACATAAAAGAAAGGACGCAGCCAGCCCCCCAGAACCACGATCGCCCAGACGGAATGCCGATTAACGCCCCACCTCAAGGCATGATTAATGTAATACATGGGGTATTCGAACTTGAGCGAGTATGTGAGCTCAGGGGAACGATCAAGAAGGCTGAACACTTAAGGGAGGTATTGAGTGCGCAACCTACCATCAAAAAGGGGAAAACAAAAGCCATGAACGTCATATCCTTCTCAGACAGAGACTTGGCAAGGATATATTGCCCTCACAATGATGCACTGGTCGTCACACTCCGCGTCATGGTTTACGACATCAAACGGATTTTGATCGACCAAGGAAGCTCGTGCGAGATAATGTATTACGAAACCTTCAAACAACTGAAATGAAGGACAAAGACTTGGCACCTGTCGTATCTCCCCTGATCAGGTTCAACTCAATGCCAGAGTGGCCAGTCGACAAGATAATCCTCCCAGTCAGAGCATGAAGCATGACTAAACAAGTGGAATTCTGGGTATTGAAAGTGCCCTCCACTTACAACATAATCTTGGGAAGGACATGGCTGCATGCCATGAGAGCGGTAGCGTCAACCTACCATCAAGTAATGCAGTTCCCCAACGAAGCCGAAGTAATTGAAGAGGTCTATGGAGACCAAATTATGTCCAAGCAATGCTTCGTCACAGTAAATGGAAGTCGAGCTGCCAAGAGGTTTGTTCAGATGGTGGA
Organism: Camellia sinensis; assembly: GCF_055761805.1. Taxonomy (NCBI): domain Eukaryota; kingdom Viridiplantae; phylum Streptophyta; class Magnoliopsida; order Ericales; family Theaceae; genus Camellia; species Camellia sinensis. The sequence continues at coordinate 156,325,167 of NC_138966.1, forward strand.
AGAGCCCGAGAGTAATGAATTGTTTGCGGATGTTGGCAAAGCCACTGAGCAGAAGGCAGTGAAAGACTTGGTACAGGTAAGAATAGATGAAAAGAACCCGGATAAGTTCTTTTTGCTTGGCTCATCTATGTCCAGCACTGAGAGAATAGAGGTCATGGAATTCTTGACCTCTAACATCGAAGTGTTTGCTTGGACGCCGTATGACATGCCTAGCATTGACCCAAGCTTCATCTGTCACCAATTGAATGTCCACCCAATTGCCAAACCAATTATATAGCGCACTCGCAGATCGATACTCCACCATGCCGAGATAATGGCGGAAGAAGTAGAAAACCTGCTAGAAGCAAGAGCTATCAGAGAGGTGCACTACCCCAGATGGATCTCCAATACAGTAGTGGTGCCTAAGAAGAATGGAAAATGGCATGTCTGTGTGGACTACAAAACGGTCAACAAGGCATGCCCAAAAGACAGCTTCCTCTTCCACGGATAGACCAACTGGTAGATCTGACGGCAGGACACAATCGTCTTAGCTTTCTTGATGCGTACAGAGGTTACCATCAGATCACCATATATGAGCCAGACCAGGAGGTCACATCTTTTACGACGCCAAGAGAACTATATTGCTACATGGTCATGCCCTTTGGCCTTAAGAACGCATGGGCAACATTCCAACGGATGGTCACCAAGATGTTCGAACCATTGTTAGGCAGAACAATGGAAGCCTACATCGACGACATGGTAGTCAAGAGCAAGGATAAGAATGACCATATCAGGGACCTAGGCGAGATGTTTCAGATCCTGAAGAAGCACAAGCTACGCCTTAATGCATCCAAGTGTGCGTTCGGCGTAGGATCTGGCAAATTCCTAGGCTTCTTGGTGACCAACCGAGATATAGAGGCAGACCCTTCTCAGATCAAAGCAATTCAGGATCTAGAGAGGCCCAACTTAGTAAAAAAAAATACAGCATCTCACCGGTATGGTAGCCGCGCTCAACCGGTTCATAAGTCGGTCGTCAAACAGATGTCGACCATTTTTTCAAGCATTAAAGGCCAAATTTGAGTGGGATGAAGAGTGCGACCGCGCCCTAGAAAGTTTGAAAGAATACATGTCTTCTCCGCCGTTACTAGTGACCCCAATACCTGGAGAAGAACTATTCTTGTACCTAGCAGTTTCACAGCACGCAATTAGTGCAGTGTTGATCCGAGCAGAAGGAATCCAACATCTACCCATCTTTTATGTCAGTAAGACATTACCAGGCGCAGAAACAAGGTACTTGCCACTGGAAAAACTGGCCCTAGCCTTGATGATGGCCTCAAGGAAGTTGTCACATTACTTTCACGCCCACACCATAGTCGTCCTCACAGCCTTTCCATTAAAAGCTTTGTTTGAGAGGGCAAACTTTTCTGGGCGAATCCTAAAGTGGGCAGTAGAGTTGGGACAGTTTGACATCATGTTCCAACCCAGAACCGCGGTAAAAGCCCAAGCCTTAGCAGACTTTGTCGCAGAATTCACCTCAGGAAGTCATCATATCTGCCCAGTCGACCTGACTGACAACCGAACTAGGGTTGGAAGTTGACGCCGGAATAGCACAACCCCTGGTGCAGGGCACCCAATCAGACCCTAAGGCAGACCAGAGTAAAGTAAGGGAGGAAGAAGCAAACCATGCTACACCAAGTCAAGACTCACCAACAAATAAAGACTTGGTACAATCAAATAGTAAGGGGCAAACAGCAAGTATGGACCTTGAAGAAAACACCAGCAACACTCTTGATCCCAAGGCATCATCTGATTCCTCCACTTGCTGGAAACTGTTCGTCGGAGAGATGTGGAAGCTCTTCGTGGATGGAGCGTCCAACAGGCACGGTGCAGGACTAGGCATAGTCCTCATCTCACCAGATGGCCTAGTGGTGGAGCAAGCAGTCAAACTTGGCTTCCCAGCATCAAACAACGAAGCAGAATATGAAGCGCTTCTGTTAGGCTTAAAATCAGGATCCTACATGAAGGCCACCGAGCTAATGGTTTACAGTGACTCACAGCTGGTGGTAAACCAAATTTCAGGTGACTACGAGGCAAAGGACGATAGGATGGCTAAGTACCAAGAGTTAGTCAGAAAAGAGATCAAGAAATTTGAAGTAGTGCAGATAGAGCGGATCGGCAGGGAAGAAAATAGTAGAGCGGGCGAACTAGCAGGCTTTGCTTCAATGACAGATACGTCCATCCCTCATCCATTGCTGATTGACTACCTACCAAGACCAAGCATTGAAGAACCCGAAGTAGGAGAGGTATGTTGTGCCGAACTAGGCCCTTCGTGGATGGATCCCATCATACTGTCCCTAAAAAACGGCGTCTTACTGGAAGAAAAGAAAGAGGCCAACAAAATAAGAGCAAAGTCACAACGCTTTTGGCTCTCCTAATCAATGGCATTGTACAAGAAATCCTTCACAGGACCTTACCTAAAGTGTGTCCACCCCAGCAAAGTAGAAGCATTCTTGTTCGAAATACACGAAAGCGTATGCGGAAGCCATCAAGAAGGAAGATCATTGGCCTATAGAGCAATTTCACAAGGATATTGGTGGCCATACATGCAAGCAGATTTAGAGAAATATGTCAAGAAGTGCGAGAAATGTCAGAAGTTCGCGCACCAAATACATCAGCCAGCCAGAGAACTCCTACCATTAACAAGCCCATGGCCCTTTGCAATATGGGGCTTGGACATAGTAGGACCACTTTCAACGGCACCCGGCAACATAAAGTTCTTCCTTGCAGCAACAGACTAATTCACCAAGTGGGTGAAGGCAGAAGCATTGGCATCAATCAAGGAGAGGGATGTGAAAAAGTTCATCTGGCAAAATATCATCACTCGGTTCGGCATACCAAAAGCTCTAATATCGGACAACGGCACTCAGTTCGATGGCAGAATCTTTCGAGGCTTTTTGTGCAGAATACAAGGTAGAATTCTACAACTCTACACCTCTACATTGGCATACCCCCAAGCAAATTGCCAAGCAGAAGCATCAAACAAAGTTGTCTTAGATGGATTGAAGAAAAGATTAGAGAAAGCAAAGGGCAAGTGGGCTGAGGAGCTTCCTGACGTTTTATGGGCTTACCGTACCATACCTCGGTGGTCTACTGGCGAAACACCTTTTTCCTTGGCCTATGGCATGGAAGCAGTAATTCCATTGGAAGTTGGCCTCCCTACAATTAGAAGTGAAAATTTTGATCCAGACTTAAATGGAGAAGCCATAGCATTGGAGCTCGATCTTGCGGAAGAAAGAAGAGAAAGAGCACTGGTTCATATTGCCTCGTACCAGCAAGAGTTGTCCAGAAAGTATAACAAAACAGTACATCCAAGACAATTCAAAATCGGAGATTGGTTTCTACGCAAAGTAATGGAAAACACCTTGGTACCCGGAGATGGCAAGTTAGGGCCTAATTGGGAAGGACCTTACAAGGTGGTTGGATTAGTAGGAAAATGGGCATACCACCTGGAAGATGAAGACAACAAAGCCATTCTCAGGCCATGGAACACTGCCAATCTCAAACTATTTTATTTTTAGCGTTTCTTTCAAGTATTTGTAATTTTTTCTTTTCTCAATAAAACAAGTAGTTTCTTTTCAGTATAGTTGTTTCCTTCTGTAAAAGATTGTTTTAGTGAGTTAGGCGCACTGAAAGCATAGTTGCCTGGAATAACCAACACCCCTCCTAAGCCCAGGATAAGGATCCAGGCTGCAGGACGTTTGGTCGGAAAAATCAAACACTTTACTCTAGGTTGGCAGGAGTAACCAACTTAGAGGTTGGCTGGAATAACCAACACCCCTCCTAAGCCCAGGATAAGGATCTAGGCTGCAGGACGTTTGGTCGGAAAAACCAAACACTTTACTCTAGGTTGGTAGGAATAACCAACTTAGAGATTGGATGGAATAACCAACACCCCTCCTAAGCCTAGGATAAGGATCCAGGCTGTAGGACGTTTGGTCGGAAAAACCAAACACTTTACTCTAGGTTGGCCGGAATAACCAACTTAGAGGTTGGTTGGAATAACCAACACCCCTCCTAAGCCCAGGATAAGGATCCAGGCTACAGGACGTTTGGTCAGAAAAACCAAACACTTTACTGTAGGCTGGCAGGAATAACCAACTTAGAGGTTGGCTGGAAAAACCAACACTTATTATTCTATAGCCAAGATAAGGATCTATGCTGAAGAGGTTGGCTGGAAAAACCAACACTTAGTACTCTTCAGCCGAAGTAAGGATCTAGGCTGAAAAATGGTTGGCTGAAAAAATCAACACTTAGTACTCTTCAGCCGAAGTAGGGATCTAGGCTGAAGATTGGTTGGCTGGAAAAACCAACACTTAGTACTCTTCAGCCGAAGTAAGGATCTAGGCTGAAGATTGGTTGGCTGAAAAAACCAACACTTATTGTTCTTCAGCCGAGATAAGGATCTAGGCTGAAGAAGTTGGCTGGAAAAACCAACACTTAGTACTCTTCAGCCGAAGTAAAGATCTAGGCTGAAGAGTGGTTGGTTGGAAAAAACCAACGCTTATTGTTCTTTAGTCGAGATAAGGATCAAGGCTAAAGAGGTTGGCAGGTATGGCCAGTCAGATTGTAAAGTTATGACCAGGATAAGGTATCTCGGCCCGAGAATATTATACTTCATTCAGATTACAGTTACAAAGTTACATGCATGACAGTTAACCGAAATAACAGTTGGAACAAAAGAGATTTCATTGATCATACAAAGTCAAAGCACAAAAGGGGGACTTCAGCCTGGTTACAGTCTCTCTTTCCAAAAGGCAAAAAAGAAGAAAAATACATGGTCAAGCAAACAGGTCATCTAAGTCAGCATCTAAAGCCACCCGGTCTTCGCCCAGAGGTAGCTCGGTTGTAGCAACCACACTCTGGTTAAGCTCGGTTGGAAGCACAGCATCGGACGCAGCTGGCAAATGTGGGATGGAGACCTCTAGAGTTAGGGAAGCAGACTGGCGACCGGATTGAGTATTGTCTTCTGGAGCATCATCTTCATCCTCCTCCTCCAGAAATTGTCGCTGAATGGTAGCAGCATACTCCGCCAGTGAGCTCGTTATGAAATATGGAGGAGGATTGAAGACCTCGGTCTCAGGTCCATGACCGAGCTGCGCCACAGCCCCCCTCCACCCGCATTTAAAGAACAGGTCCTGCGCAGCTTCACACTGTTTGATGTACAGGGCTTCGCCGTCTTTGAAACCACGGTTCTTCGCATCCTCCAGCTTCTTCTCAAGCTTTGTTATTTCGGCATTCTTTTTTCCTTCAAGCTTGGCCAGCTCACGCAAATATTTATCTTTTATCACAGCCGCAGCCTTTTGCTCGTCTGTTTCAACCGAGCTAATAAGACCGATCAGACGACCATTCTCGGTTTATAGCTCGGCTATCTGCTTCCTGACTTGTTCTAGCTCGACGGTTTTTTCAGTTACCTCTGCCATTGCCTGCCTTATTGTTTTGCGAAGTTCCAATGCACGCTTGTGAGCGATGTGGTTCTTCTGCATGGCCTGCAAAAAAATGGAAAGAGACTTGTAGTAAAACCGAGCAGAAAGTTATGCAAATTAGAAAGATAAGCAAAGGAGGTTACTTACCAGCACCATTGACTTTGTGGCCGAGCAAATGGCCTTCAGCTCGGTGAGATGGTCGTGGTGCTCCATGTCGGATGGAAGACAAACGCTCTTGGCCAGATTGAATGCCATTAGGTGGTCTTTTTCAGCGACCACTGAATCAGTATCCCGTATAGCACGGTTCCGAAAAGTGATCTTTGGAGCCCACTTAGAAGAGCTCGCTCGGTCAGAGTGCTCTGGTTGTGGACTCGGTGGAGGGCTTAGATGAAGGATGGTATCTTCTTCATCAACAAGGCGTGGCTCGGTTGTGGAAGTCCGAGCACGCTTGTTTGGACGAGATGATGAGGGTTGATGGGATGGAAGGGCCACCACGGTCTTCTGAGTTTGACCGACTGGTGGTACCTCAGGCTCGTTTGTTTCGGTCAGGAGGGCCCTTACAGCTCGTTTCTTGGCCATCTCTTGCTCAGCAGTTAGAGGGATCAAATTGATTTGGGGCAAGGTTAGGTCCGGTTCAGGAGAGGCTTCTAGAAAAATTCAGTTACCTTGGTCTTTCGTTTACCGCTATATCGGTAGGTCGGCTCAAAATTCAGTAGCTCGGTCCAACTTCGGTTTGGATATCGCAGCGCGGCGTGAAGAACATTCAAGTTGGGGTAGCTGTATTGGGACTTGAGAAAGTTCGAATCTGCATGAAGGAAGACAACAGTTAGTTTGGTTCAGGAAGAGAAAACTGAAGTAAAGAAAAGCATGCAATGAAGCTGAGGTAACCCTACCTGCTACACCCTTATTCCAATTTATTCTGTGGCCAGGGATCTGGGCTTGTTGGTCCTCAAAATTCCCAGATACCCAGAAGAAATCATCATCATTCACGTCTTTATCCGGGGTATTCTGTATTATTTTTTCACGCCGGCGCCTTATTCTTAAATAGTAAACCCAGCCATCTTCGGCCGATCCTATGGAATATTGATGGAAGAGCTCGGCTAGACCGAGATTAAGGCCAGCCCGGCGGTTTAGCTCGGCAATGCCGTTTATTATGCGATAAGAATTAGTGGAAAGTTGGGTAGGCAGAGCTTGGTTTGTCTAAGAAATTCACAAAGAAGGGGTTGTACAGGGAATCATAGTCCGCACTCTACGATGGAAATAACGTTAAAAGGGACAAAGCCTTGTTTTCCCTAGGGGACAGTGTCTAGTTCGGCTAGTGAAAGGTGGACATCATCCGAAATTTGGTAGTCCTTATGGAATTCGGCTATGGCCCCTAGTGAGTTTACTAAAACCCTATATTTACCCATTGATTATTAAATTATCAATAAATTAGCTGAAGGATTAGCTCGGTCAAGAAAAAGCGCCTAGTAGCTCGGTTGAGCAATCAGAGGAGTGCCTGGCCAACCTAAGTCTGCAAAGTAAAAAAGAAAGGTGTTAAGCACTGATCATTGGACCGTGCTACAAAAAACAAGGGCAAGATAAATGAAGTCCTAGCTCGGCTACGCAAGATGCTATCAGTTTTTAGCTCGGTTTGAGCAAGGGGCTTTTTAGCCCGGTTGAGCTTTTGGGGCAGCATTCTTAGTTCGATTTGTACTAAGGACGCTAGTTTAGCCCCAAGTTGCAGCTCGGTTGGAGGTTAAGGCTTTCTAAGTACGGTATTGCGCAAACCTAGTACAGTTTGATTGCTCGGTTAGATGAAGCTAAAGGTACCTAACATATGGAAACTACAAGTATAGTGTGGAGTAATAGTTCGGTTGTTAGGTGCAGCAAGGCATGCAACCGAGGCAAACAAATTTTTTGTTCGGTTGAAATGTAATTTTGGATCAAAATCAGTGTTTCTCAGATTATTCGAGGTTCTACTACATGGATTTTTCCCAGAAAAATAGAAGCAAAGATGGAATATGTGTTTTGCAAAAAACATACAAATACGCATATTATGTGTTGCAAACAAGTATGAAATCAACAAAAAGGAAATCAGTTTGAGCAAACATACCAGTGCAAGGCGAGGGTACTAAAGATGAAAGTAATGGTAGCAGAAAACACGAACTCAGCAAAATGTAGGGTCAAACAGGAATGAAGACTCAGAGAGAGAGAAGAAGGTGAATAGTACGAGTAAATGATTCAAAAAGTAGGGTTTTGGTAAAAAGCTCAAGTTTTGGACGGGACTGTTCAAATATCGCGAGGTACGAGGGCGGCGTGACAGCCACACTAGGCCAATAAGGGTGTGCCACGTGTCCTTGGAATAAGAAGTGGTTCAGTTACAAAGATTGAAGAGACGTTTTTTGACCAGGCATATTAAAGTAGCCCGGTGTGAGTTTAGCTTAGTTGGAAGGCTGAAGTTTCTAGCTCGGTTGGAAGGCTAAGGTTTTTTAGCTTGGTTGACAAGCTAAATGTAGACACCCCATTTTTGACCGCCCTTAAGACTTGGGCGTTACTGATGGTTTACTTGGTGGAGACAGGTGTGCAGGGGAAATGTTCAGTTTCTTCGGCAAGGAGAGAGGCAAATCCTTCAAAACACTTTGTTTAGGAGTTTGGAGTTGAAGAAGAGAGGAAAGGAGAGGAGAAAACTAATTTGGGAGAAGTTCGGCATGAATCCGGGTAGAAGCGAGTCGAGCAGCCCTCGCTGAATCGGGCTTATCTATCTGTACACTTGGAGTTCAGTTATGAGGTCACCACCGTCGGAAAGCTTACTTCCGGGGCTTCATTTTCCACTCAAGAATCTCCTAGAGCCAAGTCCGGGTGGGGGAGGTATGATCAGTTGAAGTCGGGCATCATCCCGGTTGGATCGAATCTGCGCGGCTTCACGGAAAAGGGCATAACTTTTTGCACAGAAGGAATTTTAATGCAAGGTTTACGCCATTGGAAAGCTAACTTCCGGGGCTTCAATTTGGACACCCACCGGCATTTTTTTGACCTTGGCATCATCTATCGGCAATCTATTTTGCCGACCGGCAAAATATTATGCCGACCGGCACTTTATTTTGGCCGACGACCAAATTTTCTGGCCGGTTTGCACCATTTGCACCCTCCAAGTATGGTGCATGCCAGCTGTGCCAGCTGGGATGCACAGACCCTACTCCACGTGCATATATGTGGCTATTTTGCACCCTTTGCACACCTTTGGCCCCTTTTCTTGCACCCTTTGCTCAAGGCTTCTTGAGGAAGCCTTGACCCCTTTTCTTGGCTTCCTCAAGAAGCCTACCAGCTGTCCAAGCTTCTCCAATAAGCCTTGAACCCCTTTGACCCCTTTCCCTTGACTTAGCTTGTAAGTTAAGTGCTTTATTGCTTATATATGCACCTCTCCTCCTCCTTTGTTTAGGTTAGAGACTTGAGGCAAAAAAACCAGAGATATACTATATATATCTGATATACATACATACAAACCTCCATCTCTCTCTATATCTCTCCCATTCAACCATCAAACACCCTTGTTCTTGGGCCATTTCTTCATCAACTCATAGCACAAGGCATCCAACGCCTATTCCAACAGCTTGAGGCTGTTCTCCAGAGCTTAGGAGCACCCAAACTTGGTCCAAGAGGTGCTGGTTCATTGGTCTACAAGGGTGAGTCCTCATCTTCCCTTTTCTAGCCTTTTTTTGCTTCATATCTAAGCCATAGTTGCTTGCACTTTTGGGCTCCGACCTAAACTTCAAATCATCATATTTTGAGGTCCTCTTCATGTTTGATTGAGGACCTCTTGCTGTTTGAGGATAGTAGCTAGCACTTCCTTCTTTATCTCTCATTTAGGCCCTAATCTTGCATGTTATTTTTGGCCTATGTGTAATTTGTTTTTGGGCATGTAGTAAACTGTATATAGGCTTATTTTGAGCCCTTATTCAACATTGAAGAAGGGCTCAACACTTTTTGGGACTTCCATGTTGTACTTCCCTTTATATCCTCTTTTTGGTCCCATTTTTGTATGTCTTGGCAGCCCCTGATGTTGCTGTTTTTGGGCTGAGGTCCGAACTCAAAACAGCCATATTTTGACCCCCTTGTCATGTTTTATTAAGGGTCTTTGGCTGTTTGATGAATATTTTGTGTACTTCATGTTATAGCCCTCTTGTGGCCTTAATCTTGCATAAATTGTTTGCCATGCTTGTATCTGTTTTTGAGCCTTGCCATGAACTGTAAATGTGCATATTTTGGGCCCCTCTTCAATGTTGTTGAAGGGCCCTAACATGTTTGGGGTCAGCAGCTGTGAGTTGCTTCATAATCGCATGTTTAGGGCCGTTTTTGTATGCCATTTTAGCCCCATCTTTGCTTGCTGATTGGCCATGTCATAAACTGTAAAAATGCTTGTCTCAGAGCTGTCTTGCTTCTGTCTTCATGCTCCATGTCCATATTATGCATGCTTTGTATAGCTGTAAGCCATTTCGGGTGCCTAATTTCGCATTTCGGGAGGAATTCCATGCATCGGGCGTACTTTCGCCTCATTTCGGGGCTGTTTTGCCCCTCATTTTGCTGCTGAAATCCCATTGGCATGTTTGCATATCATTTCCATGCCATTGCATTGCGTATGCCATTTGCCTCGGTTTGCGTGCCCGTGTGCACGCATTTCGAGGCACTCCATTTTCATTCATCGGCCTCTTATGTGAGTGTGGCTGAGGCTCTCTCATGTTAGTATAAGTCCATGTTGCATTCTATATGCCGTTTTAGCCATTGCATTGCATATGCCATTGCCTCGGTTTGCGTGCCCGTGTGCACGCGTTTCGAGGCACTTCATTTTCATATTATGGCCACTGTTTTGGGCCTAACTAGAGCTGCCTAATTCATGTTTAAGACCATCCTTTGCTTATTTGCATGCTCATCTTGCATGTTTGCTTGTATCGGCATGTTGCATCCTTAGCTTGTATGCCTAGGTTGCATTGCATCTTGCATGCATTCCTTGTCCCTTGACTTGGGTGATAGGGATTGGGAGTTTTGTTTGATTGGTTTGCATACATTTGAAATCAAAGTTGCATACTCGGTTCTTTGGGCCATCATGCATGGAAATGCGTGATTGGTGGTCCGAGAATCGAGGCACATGTCCCTTTGAGTCATTACAATGATAAGAGACATGGTTGGTGCATATATGCCTTGAAATGTGCTGCCATGCTTTGCCTTGTCCTCTGTTGCTGTGGGTTGCAGGTTCTGCAGGAATACTCTGCCGACCGGCAGTGTAAGGTGCCGGCCGGCAATCTTTTGTCTGCCGACAGCTTCAATTTTGTGTCGGTGGCAACATCTCAGTGTCGGTGGCAATTTCACCCAGCCGGTGGTGTCTCCCAGCATCCAAGGAAGCAATCCTGAAATTTTGGCAGCCTCCAGAGGAGCACAGGAAAGAAAACAGAGGCAGCCTATGCATGGCGGCGCATTTCCCGAGGCGGTTTACCTGTTTCCCTAGATTAGTTAATTTGTTAATTAATTAATTAATTTGTAATATTTAATTAGCTTGCGTAGTTAATTAATTTGTAATATTTATTTGGTCCCTCCGAGCGAGGGCAAACTTGTAATAAGTGTGGGTGTGTGTGTGCATGTCTTCCAACCCCCACTTCTTTCTCCCTTTTATTTACCTGCTTATGATGGTAGATTAGGGCATGTTTAAATTCAGCATACCTTATGCCATGCATGCGTGCATTCATGCATTTGTTGACATGCACCGGGCTCGGCACATCATGCTAACTGCACTTGTATTTCAATTCCAAGATGAGAACTTGTTAGTTGCAGCATTTCACATGCCATCTTTAGGTTAGCCGAGCCTGCCTAGATCGCATTTTGCATGTGATGCATTAGCCACTTTTAACATGAACTAGGACATGCATGTTTGCTAACTAGTTTACTGTTTTGGCACGGAGTACGATGTAAGTATTTTTGCTTTAGCATCCAGCATGCGTGTGAGTGTTGCCATGACAGTATGCTTGCCATGCGGCTAAGTGCTTACATGAGATAAACTGCTTGAATGCCTGTGGGTGGAGGTCAAATTGCTTAAATTGGGATAATGCGTTAAAACTGCGATTTTTTAAGCCCACTAGATAGTGGCAAAACCATCTTTTCCAAAAGCCCACTTGAAGGTGGCAAAACCTGCATTTTAGCCTACTTACGAGTAGCAAACCATTTTCAAAACGAACGTGAAATGTTTTGTTCCAATTTGGGTGATTTGGTCTATACTTGTTTGTTGCGCGCATAACATAGTAATTCTAGGCTAACAATTGGTTTAAGAACACATAAAGTTTTCAAAAACGGATATCACGGTTAGTAGAGGCCGATCTTCGGACCGGGCGAAAGGGGGTGCTCATAGCTGACCTTCCCCGATCGTACCCAAGCTCCCGAGCCGAGACAACTCTGGTGATGACGGACATGTGGCCTTCGGCACCGAGTCAGGGTTTCCTAAATTCTCCCATAAAAAATATTTAGGTGGCGACTCTGTATCTGGCAAAGCAGTCCATGTTTGGCACTACTTTTTCAAAAATCTGTTTCTCAAAACGATTTGCCAGATTTGGACTCTTTGGTTCAGATTAAGAACCGTGACACAAATTGAGTTCGAACTGTAGCATGAGGCCCACGGGCGCGTCTACAGTTTCTGGCGACTCTGCTGGGGATTTTAGAGAGCTTGACTCGAACTCGTGATATCCTGTTTTGATCTCATTTATGTGTTTCTTTGCATTGCATGTGCATTGGTGCGCCTAGGAACACAGTGTTTGCCATCTGCCATTCCTGAACGGTTTGCCGGAGGCTTGTCTTGTCAAGGCATGACCATAAGGCTGACCGGTTATGGGCTCTGACAGCATGGGAACACAAACCCCGGTTTACCGGGGCACCCCTTTTGACCATTCGACCTAGTGCATGTTCGGATCCATAGTGACCATCCCAAGAATAGGACAGGTTGCTTACCCGATGTTAGGTTGTTTGAAAAACCGCTGTGTGCATAGTGAAACCCTAGCTCCTGACAAAATAGGACAGGGAAACCCTACCCCAACATAGGGGTGTTTTGGCTCTCTCTTACTTGCTATGTGCTTTTAGAGTGTATCTCTACAGGAATGCATATACCAGTTTACAAGTCTGGGTATCAGGCCTGTGGGCATCAGCATCAGTATTTGGGGAATCAGTTTTACCTGAGGGTATCAGTTTACAGGCAGATATTTAGGAAACAGTGATCAGTATTGGGTACATTCATCCTAGTATGCTCAAATCTGTTCCAGTGAAATTAGGCTGAGATGCTCTCTGTTTTCCCTTTTGCAGGGGGGTAGTCCTGGAACCATAGCTTCAGAAGGCTCCGATATCTCCCGAGGTTCATCGGACTTGTGCTGATAGACTTTGTCAGGTCAGAGACTCAGTTCAAGGGTAATCAGGGCCAGAGCAGGCTAGTCAGGCACAGATCATCAGTTCAACAGTCTTCAGATCAACAATCATTATCCATCTCGCCTGTGTGCAGTTGGGTTGAGATATCTGCTTTTGCCACAGAGACAGATATACCGGTTGCTCAGTTAGATTAGAACAGTATGTTGAGTCTGGAAGAGATGGTGCGCCAACTCCAGGATAGTATGAAAGCCATGCAGCAAGACACTGTCCGTCAAGCAGAATTCGCCAAGCAACAGGCTGTGGTCATAGCCCAACAGGCAGAGACAATTGCCAGATTGGAGCAGCAAACTGGAGTATCTACTTCGCACCAGGCTCCTCCCCCACCAAGAGTTCCCACACTCGGGGAGGCAACCCATGTCCAGGATGATACGGACATTCCAGTCGGGCCAGCTCCACCCCCGATTCTGCCTCAACTCTCCAAGGCACCCACTCCTATCAACCAATCAGATTCTCCCTTCGAGCCCGAGGTGGAGCCCGTGGCATTAAAAATGCACAAGCTTGAAAAGCTGTTCAAGAAATCTCAAGGTGCGAAGTCCATTCCGGACATTGGAGACGGATACACTGACGCAGCTGTGACGCTGCCAGATCGGTTTAAGATGCCACAAATCGATCGTTTTGACGGATCTGAGGATCCCATGGTACACCTGCGACTATTTTCAGACGTCCTAAGACCAATGGGCCTCACTAGATTGCAGAAGCTGTCTTTGTTTGGCCGGACCCTGTCGGGTGTAGCGGCCGCATGGTATGCCAAATTGGAGGATGACGTCAAGAGAAGTTGGGATGAGATGGCTGAGGCCTTCGTCGCACAATATTCATACAATACCCAAATCGAGATTACGACCCGTGATCTTGAGACGACGAGGCAGGAGCCTAAGGAGAGCTTCTCAGAATTCGTGGCCCGCTGGAGGGCCAAGGCCTCAATGATGACCATTAGGCCAACAGATAAGGATCAAATACGGATGATTGTGCGCAATCTCCAGCCTAAGCTAATGCAGAGAATGATTGTAATCCCCTTTCCCACTTTCTCAAATTTACACGATATGGGGGTACAAATCGAAGATGCAATGAGGCAAGGTCTGTTTGACCAGGATAAGGAGCAGCCCAGGAGGGCATTTTCCCGTAGTTCGAATGTGACCACCAGCGGTGACGCAGCTGCAAGATCATCTGAAGTGGGCATGGTCACCACTACCACACCAAGAGCAGCCACCCCCTTTGTTGGTGCATCCACTTCAAACCCCCGAACTTCAGACTATCTGCCCCGAGGCAAGAGGGTTTTCACCCCACTCTATATGTCTTTGTCTAAAGCCCTGGGGGTCCTACTCAGGAAAGGACATCTGAAACCGTTAGAGCAACGGCCTTTACCCGATCCTCTCCCTTCAAAACATGACCCGACTAAGTACTGTGCTTTCCATCAACAAACCGGTCATGACACCGACAGTTGCGTCCATCTCCACCACGAGATACAAAATTTGATTGACAATGGGGTCATCCCCACACCAGGTTCTGCAAAGTCTATCGGCACTTGATCAGTGAATTTGTAGGGGATAATGTGATGCGATTGGAGGGATGAACCACCTGCGGGCGGCACTCAGTTTACTCCAGATATGGTGTATGGCACGCACTGTTTTGAGCATTTGTGAATGTTAGTTTTGTACTTTCTGACTTGGGTATGGGGTCAGTCTTGTCGTTTTGTATTGGGTCAGTCTTTTCATGCTGAGTCAGTCGAGTCTGTCTTGTTGTGTCGAGTCAGTCCTGTTTTGTTAAAGTCGGGTGATTCCGGGGGTGTTACTTCGGATATCACTAGTTTGCTTTGTGTTTGTCCTTTTGAGTCTGTTTCTGCCAGGGAGCCAGTTGTGCCAACAGATTTGAATGAACAGCAGTGATTTTCACACTCTTGTGTTTGCTTCTGCCGTGTGCCAGTTGTGCCGGAAGTATTGAATGGAATGACAGTGCTCTTCGCCTGCCTTTTCTGTGCCTTGAAATCATTATATCGACCTAAGTTTTTTTTCAAAACTTTTTTTGAACACTGCGGCGAAAACGAAGAGGAAGGAATTCCTCGGGATTTGCAAAATTTTGATCATTTGAGAGAAAGAGAGGCATGCTAAGCCCTTAATGAATGAAATCATGCTTGTTAGCGTGAGTACTGAGAAGGACCCTGGCTTGATCCAGATTGGTCCCACACTGTCTTTAACGCGAGTGATTTGTCGCTTTCTTAAAAATTTTCAAAAACAAAATGTTTTGCGCGGTCCTGCGAAGACCTGTGTGGAATCGCTCTTGGGATTGTGCAGCCTAGGATCGCTCTCAGCCTCGAGACTCAACCCCTTTACTTCCAAACCTTGAACTTGAATTCAGAAGGTTCAACGGTCAACTACGATGTGAGGCCTGTGTGGCCAGATTTGAAGCAGCCCTCGAACAAGAGGCCAGGAAAGTCAGATCAAGAAGATCAGAAGATCAGAATGAGCTTGCAAAGCTGGAACGGAAGTACCTCTCGAACTAGGGGCAAAAATGTCAGATATGCTCGAAGAGCTGAAGATGAGTCCTCTTGCAAAACAGCAGCCATTCTCCTGGGTTCAGATGACTCCAGGATCTCAAAACCATCTGGCATGGACTTGTTATACTTTTACCCTTGAGAGGCTCGCTGGGCCGAAAACCCGGAAGGGCGACCTAGGCAAAAGTTAGAGCAAGAGAAAAATACAAAAAAAAAAGAAGAAGCAAAAAATGCAAAAAGAAAAAAAGAGAACAAAAAAGAAAGATGCAAAGAAAAGAACGAAAAAATCAAAAAAGGAAAAAGAAATGAAAAGAATTGAAAAGAAAAGAAGAACAAAGCTCGCAAGGTCGAAAACCTGCAACAGGCGCCTTGGCAAAAGTTAGAGCCTAAAAAGGAGAGGTTAATACCCGAGTGTACCTTAACCCGGAACTACGTAAGGCTTGATTCCCATGTTTGGGATACGTAGGCAACTTCATCCTGAAGTCCAGCCACAAACACTTCCAATTCGATCATGTCCATGTAATGGTTCTGATAATCTTTGTCTTTTCTGTATCCGGGAGTTTGGTTGCAATCGTCGCTCTGAGGACTGATTACAATACACTACGGGGCCATTCAGACAAGGGGCAACTTTCCGTTGCCATTCAATGCGCTGCGGTGCCGTGCAAACAAGGGGCAACTTTCCGTTGCCATGTAGCTCTCTTCGAGCAAGGGGGCAATTTTCCTCCAAATCCGAGGTTGTGCGTCTCAAGAGTGGGTTCCGTGCTTGTTAAGCATCGGCCGTTTGCAAAAATAGTTTTTGAGAATTTTTACTGAGGTTGACTAATTTCCTCGAAAATTGTTCCATCTTTTCCAAAAACTGGACCATTTCTTGGACCCAAAAAAGGAAAATTTTCAGTGCTCATAGCCTGACTTGCATGATTTCAAATCAAAAATCGAACAAGTGTGTTAATCTAACTCTCATATTGGTCAAAATTGTTTTCGTAGAAAACAAAATAAAAAATGGTCAAAATGATGAACTAGGGGCACAGTTGAGTCAGGCTTCCTGTCTTTTCCCTGTTGTCAATGCATTTGCCAGAAAGGGCACTCTACTTGCCAGAAAGGGCACAACTGAAGTCAACAACAAAGGGCTGAAAGCTCTCTCCTCCTCCAAGCAACGAGGTATCAAGACAAGTGCGAAGCACGAACTGGAATGGGGCGAGATATTCCATTCCCTTATCTGGATAGATCTGATCATGTCCGAACTTCCCAGCAGAGCATCATCAACTGATGTCAGCTACAGATTTGCCACATACCCAGTTGTAGCGCGACCCCCTCTGTGGGAGAAACTTACTGTTGTGAACAAGAGTCTGGTAGAATACCAGGGGCAAGAGCCCGCAACTTCCTGTTTATTCATCAACCACCCTGGAGAGGGATGAAAAATGAGAGATTGAAGAATAGAGAGATGTGCGATGAGAGAAAAAGTGAGAAAAGGGTTTTGAGAGAAAAACCGAGCTTGAGAGCCGAGTGATGTGAGAATCACAAATAAGAAAGGGTGGGAATAATACCCGGTGAAACAGGCTCCCTGTGCACGTCTGTGTGTCGTGTCTTTTGTTTTGTTTGTCTCGATTCTTGCTTTGAGTCGTTCCGAGCGTGTCTCGACGTGTTTAGGTTGTTTACCTTTTGTTTTCAGTTGTTGAGTCTTTCTCGCTGTGTTCAGTCGTAGGCTCAATACCTGGTCGAGAACTCATTTTCTCAATTTCAAAAAATGATTTGTTGTGTGCTCAGAGTGCTGTGCCATTCTCCACATTTGTGCAAAAAAGGAAATTTGTTCTTTCGAAAACTGCAGGGTCCACCCCCGATAAGTGTGAACGGTGAAACCAGGACCTATCTGAAGCTACATGGGTTCCGGACTGTAAAGCAAAAGAAAAGAGGGAAAATCGAAGCATCTCAGTGTGTTTCACCTTCAGCAAATTCCGTGATTGTACTCCGGACGTACCTCTTCAGGGCCTTGTCAATGCTCCGAAATATGAGTGTACCTCTACCTCAGGCGCAAGATCAATCTTGCATTGTGATGCACGTTCCAGTTGCATTGTTATGCACCCACTTCACTAGCATTGTTATGCTCATTCATTGCATTGATTTTGCACATCTATCCAGCATTGTCATGCTCATTACATTTGCATTGTCATGCACCTTTTCACTTGCGTTGTCACGCACTTTCCACTTGCATTGTTATGCACGCTCTCTTATTCGGAAACACTGGAATACGTCCTTATGCTTTCCCTTCTTATTCGGAAACTCCGGGATACGTCCCTATGTTTCTTTCTCTTTTTCCGAAACTCCGGGATACGTCCCTATGTTTCTCTTACCTTTCCGAAACACCGGGATACGTCCCTATGTTTCTTCTTCTTTTTCGAAACACCGGGATATGTCCCTATGTTTCTCCCATTCCGAAACACCGGGGTACGTCCCTACGTTTCTCTCTCTTTCCGAAACACCGGGGTACGTCCATACGTTTCACTCCTCATTTTCCGAGACACTGGGATACGTCCTTATGTTTCTCTCCCTTTTTCCGAGACACTGGGATACGTCCTTATGTTTCTCTCCCTTTTCCGAGACACTGGGATACGTCCTTATGTTTCTCTTCCTTTTCCGAAACACCGGGATACGTCCCTACGTTTCTTTCTCCTTTTCTGAAACACCAGGATACGTCCCTATGTTTCTTCTCCTTTGTCTAACCCTTGGGATACGTCCCTAACCCTTGGGATACGTCCCTAATCTTTGGGATACGTCCCTAATCTTTGGGATACGTCCCTAATCTTTGGGATACGTCCCTAACCTTTGGGATACGTCCCTAATCTTTGGGATACGTCCCTAATCCTTGGGATACGTCCCTAATCTTTGGGATACGTCCCTCATCTTTGGGATACGTCCCTAACCTTTGGGATACGTCCCTAACCCTTGGGATACGTCCCTAATCCTTGGGATACGTCCCTCATCTTTGGGATACGTCCCTAATCCTTGGGATACGTCCCTCATCTTTGGGATACGTCCCTAATCTTTGGGATACGTCCCTAACCTTTGGGATACGTCCCTAATCTTTGGGATACGTCCCTAATCCTTGGGATACGTCCCTAATCTTTGGGATACGTCCCTCATCTTTGGGATACGTCCCTAACCTTTGGGATACGTCCCTAACCCTTGGGATACGTCCCTAATCCTTGGGATACGTCCCTCATCTTTGGGATACGTCCCTAATCCTTGGGATACGTCCCTCATCTTTGGGATACGTCCCTAACCTTTGGGATACGTCCCTAATCTTTGGGATACGTCCCTAATCTTTGGGATACGTCCCTAATCCTTGGGATACGTCCCTCATCTTTGGGATACGTCCCTAACCTTTGGGATACGTCCCTAATCCTTGGGATACGTCCCTCATCTTTGGGATACGTCCCTAACCTTTGGGATACGTCCCTAACCCTTGGGATACGTCCCTAATCTTTGGGATACGTCCCTAACCTTTGGGATACGTCCCTAATCTTTGGGATACGTCCCTAACCTTTGGGATACGTCCCTAATCCTTTGGGATACGTCCCTAATCCTTGGGATACGTCCCTCATCTTTGGGATACGTCCCTAACCTTTGGGATACGTCCCTAATCCTTGGGATACGTCCCTAATCTTTGGGATACGTCCCTAACCTTTGGGATACGTCCCTAATCCTTGGGATACGTCCCTCATCTTTGGGATACGTCCCTAACCTTTGGGATACGTCCCTAATCCTTGGGATACCTCCCTAATCTTTGGGATACGTCCCTCATCTTTGGGATACGTCCCTAACCTTTGGGATACGTCCCTAATCCTTGGGATACGTCCCTATGTTTCTCCCTCTTCAGTTAAAAGCGTTCGGAATACGTTCCAATGCTCACACCATTCCGAAACACCGGGATATGTCCCTATGTTTCTCCCTGTCCCATTTCCCCACACACTTTCAGTGTGTTTGGAATTCATCTTAGGTCGCATTGTCATGCACACCTCTTCACTTGCGTTGTCACGCACATTCCACTTGCATTGTTTTATCAAACCGGCTTCGCGAAAGCGTATAAGTCCAATTACAAACCGACTTCGCGAAAGCGTATAAGTCCAATTACAAACCGGCTTTGCGTAGCATATAAGTCCAATGTTCAAACCGGCTTCGCGTGGCGTATAAGTCCAATTATCAAAGTCTTCCTGCATATCATTTGCATCCTGCCCCTAAACTACGCTGGTTTGATTCCTTGCAAAGGGATACGTAGGCAGCCTGTGGGCACAACCATTTATTTATCAGTATTTTGTTTGTTTGTCCAAGTCTTCGGCCTTGTCAAAAATGGGTCGTCTCTGGGCTTTGACATTCACTCCCGTCATTGTTATGACTTTCGAGTTCTGTCAAAGAGGGGCAACTGTAGACACCCCATTTTTGACCGCCCTTAAGACTTGGGCGTTACTGATGGTTTACTTGGTGGAGACAGGTGTGCAGGGGAAATGTTCAGTTTCTTCGGCAAGGAGAGAGGCAAATCCTTCAAAACACTTTGTTTAGGATTTTGGAGTTGAAGAAGAGAGGAAAGGAGAGGAGAAAACTAATTTGGGAGAAGTTCGGCATGAATCCGGGTAGAAGCGAGTCGAGCAGCCCTCGCTGAATCGGGCTTATCTATCTGTACACTTGGAGTTCAGTTATGAGGTCACCACCGTCGGAAAGCTTACTTCCGGGGCTTCATTTTGCACTCAAGAATCTCCTAGAGCCAAGTCCGGGTGGGGGAGGTATGATCAGTTGAAGTCGGGCATCATCCCGGTTGGATCGAATCTGCGTGGCTTCACGGAAAAGGGCATAACTTTTTGCACAGAAGGAATTTTAATGCAAGGTTTGTGCCATTGGAAAGCTAACTTCCGGGGCTTCAATTTGGACACCCACCGGAATTTTTTTGACCTTGGCATCATCTATCGGCAATCTATTTTTCCGACCGGCAAAATATTATGCCGACCGGCACTTTATTTTGGCCGACGACCAAATTTTCTGGCCGGTTTGCACCATTTGCACCCTCCAAGTATGGTGCATGCCAGCTGTGCCAGCTGGGATGCACAGACCCTACTCCACGTGCATATATGTGGCTATTTTGCACCCTTTGCACACCTTTGGCCCCTTTTCTTGCACCCTTTGCTCAAGGCTTCTTGAGGAAGCCTTGACCCCTTTTCTTGGCTTCCTCAAGAAGCCTACCAGCTGTCCAAGCTTCTCCAATAAGCCTTGAACCCCTTTGACCCCTTTCCCTTGACTTAGCTTGTAAGTTAAGTGCTTTATTGCTTATATATGCACCTCTCCTCCTCCTTTGTTTAGGTTAGAGACTTGAGGCAAAAAAACCAGAGATATACTATATATATCTGATATACATACATACAAACCTCCATCTCTCTCTATATCTCTCCCATTCAACCATCAAACACCCTTGTTCTTGGGCCATTTCTTCATCAACTCATAGCACAAGGCATCCAACGCCTATTCCAACAGCTTGAGGCTGTTCTCCAGAGCTTAGGAGCACCCAAACTTGGTCCAAGAGGTGCTGGTTCATTGGTCTACAAGGGTGAGTCCTCATCTTCCCTTTTCTAGCCTTTTTTTGCTTCATATCTAAGCCATAGTTGCTTGCACTTTTGGGCTCCGACCTAAACTTCAAATCATCATATTTTGAGGTCCTCTTCATGTTTGATTGAGGACCTCTTGCTGTTTGAGGATAGTAGCTAGCACTTCCTTCTTTATCTCTCCTTTAGGCCCTAATCTTGCATGTTATTTTTGGCCTATGTGTAATCTGTTTTTGGGCATGTAGTAAACTTTATATAGGCTTATTTTGAGCCCTTCTTCAACATTGAAGAAGGGCTCAACACTGTTTGGGACTTCCATGTTGTACTTCCCTTTATATCCTCTTTTTGGTCCCATTTTTGTATGTCTTGGCAGCCCCTGATGTTGCTGTTTTTGGGCTGAGGTCCGAACTCAAAACAGCCATATTTTGACCCCCTTGTCATGTTTTATTAAGGGTCTTTGGCTGTTTGATGAATATTTTGTGTACTTCATGTTATAGCCCTCTTGTGGCCTTAATCTTGCATAAATTGTTTGCCATGCTTGTATCTGTTTTTGAGCCTTGCCATGAACTGTAAATGTGCATATTTTGGGCCCCTCTTCAATGTTGTTGAAGGGCCCTAACATGTTTGGGGTCAGCAGCTGTGAGTTGCTTCATAATCGCATGTTTAGGGCCGTTTTTGTATGCCATTTTAGCCCCATCTTTGCTTGCTGATTGGCCATGTCATAAACTGTAAAAATGCTTGTCTCAGAGCTGTCTTGCTTCTGTCTTCATGCTCCATGTCCATATTATGCATGCTTTGTATAGCTGTAAGCCATTTCGGGTGCCTAATTTCGCATTTCGGGAGGAATTCCATGCATCGGGCGTACTTTCGCCTCATTTCGGGGCTGTTTTGCCCCTCATTTTGCTGCTGAAATCCCATTGGCATGTTTGCATATCATTTCCATGCCATTGCATTGCGTATGCCATTTGCCTCGGTTTGCGTGCCCGTGTGCACGCATTTCGAGGCACTCCATTTTCATTCATCGGCCTCTTATGTGAGTGTGGCTGAGGCTCTCTCATGTTAGTATAAGTCCATGTTGCATTCTATATGCCGTTTTAGCCATTGCATTGCATATGCCATTGCCTCGGTTTGCGTGCCCGTGTGCACGCGTTTCGAGGCACTTCATTTTCATATTATGGCCACTGTTTTGGGCCTAACTAGAGCTGCCTAATTCATGTTTAAGACCATCCTTTGCTTATTTGCATGCTCATCTTGCATGTTTGCTTGTATCGGCATGTTGCATCCTTAGCTTGTATGCCTAGGTTGCATTGCATCTTGCATGCATTCCTTGTCCCTTGACTTGGGTGATAGGGATTGGGAGTTTTGTTTGATTGGTTTGCATACATTTGAAATCAAAGTTGCATACTCGGTTCTTTGGGCCATCATGCATGGAAATGCGTGATTGGTGGTCCGAGAATCGAGACACATGTCCCTTTGAGTCATTACAATGATAAGAGACATGGTTGGTGCATATATGCCTTGAAATGTGCTGCCATGCTTTGCCTTGTCCTCTGTTGCTGTGGGTTGCAGGTTCTGCAGGAATACTCTGCCGACCGGCAGTGTAAGGTGCCGGCCGGCAATCTTTTGTCTGCCGACAGCTTCAATTTTGTGCCGGTGGCAACATCTCAGTGTCGGTGGCAATTTCACCCAGCCGGTGGTGTCTCCCAGCATCCAAGGAAGCAGTCCTGAAATTTTGGCAGCCTCCAGAGGAGCACAGGAAAGAAAACAGAGGCAGCCTAT
This sequence comes from Camellia sinensis, assembly GCF_055761805.1. NCBI lineage: Eukaryota > Viridiplantae > Streptophyta > Magnoliopsida > Ericales > Theaceae > Camellia > Camellia sinensis. Next base: position 156,347,918 of record NC_138966.1, read on the forward strand.
GCATGGCGGCGCATTTCCCGAGGCGGTTTACCTGTTTCCCTAGATTAGTTAATTTGTTAATTAATTAATTAATTTGTAATATTTAATTAGCTTGCGTAGTTAATTAATTTGTAATATTTATTTGGTCCCTCCGAGCGAGGGCAAACTTGTAATAAGTGTGGGTGTGTGTGTGCATGTCTTCCAACCCCCACTTCTTTCTCCCTTTTATTTACCTGCTTATGATGGTAGATTAGGGCATGTTTAAATTCAGCATACCTTATGCCATGCATGCGTGCATTCATGCATTTGTTGACATGCACCGGGCTCGGCACATCATGCTAACTGCACTTGTATTTCAATTCCAAGATGAGAACTTGTTAGTTGCAGCATTTCACATGCCATCTTTAGGTTAGCCGAGCCTGCCTAGATCGCATTTTGCATGTGATGCATTAGCCACTTTTAACATGAACTAGGACATGCATGTTTGCTAACTAGTTTACTGTTTTGGCACGGAGTACGATGTAAGTATTTTTGCTTTAGCATCCAGCATGCGTGTGAGTGTTGCCATAACAGTATGCTTGCCATGCGGCTAAGTGCTTACATGAGATAAACTGCTTGAATGCCTGTGGGTGGAGGTCAAATTGCTTAAATTGGGATAATGCGTTAAAACTGCGATTTTTTAAGCCCACTAGATAGTGGCAAAACCATCTTTTCCAAAAGCCCACTTGAAGGTGGCAAAACCTGCATTTTAGCCTACTTACGAGTAGCAAACCATTTTCAAAACGAACGTGAAATGTTTTGTTCCAATTTGGGTGATTTGGTCTATACTTGTTTGTTGCGCGCATAACATAGTAATTCTAGGCTAACAATTGGTTTAAGAACACATAAAGTTTTCAAAAACGGATATCACGGTTAGTAGAGGCCGATCTTCGGACCGGGCGAAAGGGGGTGCTCATAGCTGACCTTCCCCGATCGTACCCAAGCTCCCGAGCCGAGACAACTCTGGTGATGACGGACATGTGGCCTTCGGCACCGAGTCAGGGTTTCCTACATTCTCCCATAAAAAATATTTAGGTGGCGACTCTGTATCTGGCAAAGCAGTCCATGTTTGGCACTACTTTTTCAAAAATCTGTTTCTCAAAACGATTTGCCAGATTTGGACTCTTTGGTTCAGATTAAGAACCGTGACACAAATTGAGTCCGAACTGTAGCATGAGGCCCACGGGCGCGTCTACACTAAAGCTTTTAGCTCGGCTGGTGACAGGTAATCCATATCATGCTGCGCAGATGGAATTAAGGGGCAATTGAGAGGGTAATTTCTGTGGAAATTGGGCCGAGCTAGGTGATGGGCCGTTCTATGGGCTACAGTGAGAAGGACTGAGTAAAAGGGCCTAATAGTTAGCTCGGTCCCGAGAGCCTTACAGTTAGCCCGGTCCTAGAGAACCTTGCAGTTAGCTCGGTCACCACGGTCGGCACGGTGGCAGTTAGCTTGGTCAAACCATCTTGAGCTGAGGTATCGTTTGCTTCTGTTTAGGACCTTGTTGTTAGATAGCTTGGTCCAAGCTCATTGTAGATAGCACGGTTTCAGACAACCCAGTTGGAATATGTCAACCGAGGTACACGCGCCGTGAAAGGAAGAACCGAGCTAGTTGGAGCTCGGTCTAGTCTGCGGCTTTATCGTGGCCATGCTATCTCGGTCGTAACATCCAACCATAATAAAACCATCTCACTTGGTTTAAGCAGTGAGGGGGGTGTTGAAAGATAAGCATTATCTTTCAGGAATGTGATTCCTAGGAGGACTTTACATGAAGGAGTAAGAGTCCTACTAGGATTGTGCCACACGGAACCTATAAAAGCACATAACATCACCTATGGAGAGGTAACACAACTTTGATTCCCGAATACACAGAGCTTTTTGTCTATTTGTCTATTTTGCTAACTTAAGCATCAGAGAGGTATCCGGCACACACCCGCCGGCTAGCTCACGTTTGTGTTTTCAGGGAGTAAAGCAACGATGTTTGGAGGAGCGTGGACTTGATCAACAGGATTATACGAGAAAGAATATTTCTTACTCGTACAACAATATTTGAGAATATTTCAATATAACAGATTTTTCTCTTATTCACTTCTTATTTTCCTTCAACCAAAACATTTCTATATATACCCAAAAATATATCCGTTCGAGAGGCAAACGCTCCTCTTCTGACTTTCTAACACTTGAATCACGTATGCGGCGTGGAGCACGGGGCACAATTCTTTTTGTCAGAAATAGCAAGCGAAGATTTGAATTAATAAGCCATAGTATTCTGCTGATTCTTCTTCCAAGCTTAATGAAATTCAAATGTTACAAAGTAACTGCATAGTAACTTTTCTATCAAAATATTTGATTATACAGTAACTTCTCTATTAAAATATTTGTATGCGTGGTATAATCTTTAAATAACATTTATAACAAATACATCATACCACATATATTTTAATAGATAATATTTTGTGTCAAAAAATATAAAATATGTATATTAAAAAATCACAATCTATCCCATAATATTTTAGACATCATCAAAATCAAATCATATGATTAATAATATCTAGATTAGATCAATTTAATCCACATATATTTAAAAAGTATAAAATTTGTACAAAAAATTTTAAAAAATTCATTGAATACAACAAAATAAGATAATATATTGAAATTTTATATTTTTTTTATTTGGGAAATTTAAAAAAAAATCACAAAATATTATATTTCTTAAGTATATCTAGATTAGGTGTATTTAAAAAATAAAATAAAAATTACTTAAATTATTAAAAAAATTAAGTAAAAAAAAACATGAAATATAAAAAATTAATTTTTTTGCGAGTTAAACCAAAGAAAATGATGTTATTTCCCTTCAAATAATATGAACAAAATATCTGTATTATTTTATTATTTTATATATTTAAAGGCTAAGGGATAAATATGTTATTTTAATCTGACAGGGGGTAAGTATAATTTTTCAAATGTGTGGTGGGCCTGTATTAAATAGAAATCTCAGGGGGTGTCAGTGTAATTTATTCAAATTTTTCTATATAAATACAATTTTTTAATTTTTAATTTTTTTTAATGTTTTTCATGGAAACAATCTCGGAGACGTGAGAGAGTTGTTGCTATTAGGGCTGTGTAAAATATCATTCAATCTATTAAAATTGCATTGATTCACACCGTTCTATCTGTTAACTGCGAATTAAATTTTAAAATTTATAATCAATTTTTAAAATTGCTTCACTCCGCTATAGGTAATACATATATATTTTTAAACTCTAATGAAATATCAAAGTAAAAATGAGTGTGTGAGAGATTTAAAATGCGAAATTTATTACTAATTAATAGTGTTATATATATATGAAAATTATTAGTAAAACTAATTTGTATTATATAAATAAAAAATGTTATGTAAATTAGTGTTATATATTATGCAAATACTTAATAATTGGAATATTTTTCAAAGCGCCAATCTATCTCAAATCATTGAAACTACAATTTAATTATGGGTCATTTTTTGATAAATCCTCTTTTTAAGTGTTTTATTCCACCTAATCCATATTCTTTTTTAGTATTCCATGAAGTCATGTTTAGTGTAATAGGACCAAATCATCTTTTCTAATTTTTTGCACATGTTTCTATTATGAAACTAATACATAACAATAGTCCATCATTTTATGGAGAAAATATCTCCATCATTCTAAAGAGAAAATATTTTCCTTATTCCATGGAGAAAATCTCTCCTTTATTCTAAGGAGAAGATCTCTCCCGCATTCCATAAAAAAATATCAAAATATCAAATTATATACTTTGAACCTTTTATAATTTGAAAATTTTAAAAATAACGCAACAAAAAATATGAATGAAAATCAAAATACAATGTGAATGTTCACAGTAAATAACAAACATACAACTAACTTTTAAAAAAACAAAACACATACTAAAATAAAATGTGATTGTTCACAATAAACAACAAACATACAACTAACCTTTGAAAAAATAAAATTCATATCAAAATAAAATGTGAATGTTCACAATTTATAATTAATATACAACTAGCCTTAAAAAAGAAAAAAAAAAGAAAAAAAAAACTCATACCAATGTAAACATTTACACTGTAACATGAATACGTAAAACAAAATTAAAAAATAAAAAAGGTGAAAATTGACTCTTTCAATTGTTCAATGGTAACAAAAATGATTGTTCAACTAAAAAATAGTAACAAAAACAATAAATATACAATTAACTTTCGAAAAAACAAAACTTATACTAAAATACAATGTGAATGTTCACAATTTACAATTAACATACAACTATTTTTTTTTTAAAAAAAAAAAATACCAATGTGAACATTCGTATTGCAACGTGAAAACATATAATAAAATTGAAAAAAAAAGTAAAACTCAACTATTTTAATTGTTTAATGCTAACAAAAATGATTGTTCAACCAACGGGCATAGTAAAAAAAAACAATAAAGTACAACTAACTTTTGAAAAAAAAAAAAAAAAACTCATACCAAGATACAATGTGAATGTTCACAATTTACAATTGACATACAACTAATCTTAGAAAAACTAAATTCATACCAATGTGAGCATTCACATTGCAACATGAAACAAAATTGAAAGAAAAAAAAAAGAAGACTATTTCAATTGTTTAATGGTAACAAAAAATAATTGTTCAAACAATAAGTATAGTAACAAATAACTAATGATATGTGAACATTCACATCTTACAATATATATAATTATGTTCATATTTATATTCCAACACTTCTTTCTCAGGCTTTCAAACAATGTGAAATATGAACATTCATATTGATTGACAAAAAAATAGAAACAATAGCTACAATAGAATTAGAAATTCAGAAAAAAGCCTCAATCACTCTAAAAACAAAAAAAATATATATGTATATATATATATCACCCACATCATCATCTTTATCATTATGACTATTATTAACAATCTATGCAATTTCATCATTCCACCAATCCAAATCAAACCAAATAACCCACATTTGAAGAATATGTTTGTAACAAAATAGGTTGGATATAAACAGAGTTTCAACTTATAACGATGGAGAAATATAGAATTTTGAATACAGAGCAATAATGGATGAACATAGAACAACAATGGACGAATAGATAACTTTGAACACAAAGTGACAATGGATGAACACAAAGTTTCACCTTAACAATGGAGGAACATGATATTATTTCACCACCATGTATAAACTAGAGTTTCTAAACCCTGCCAAATAGAGATTTTTGAAACCCTAGTACAATGAAATAATACCATAAATGTGAATGAAATTGATCAAAAAGAAAAACGTGAATAATGGTAGGTACTAAAATAGAGGTAGCAACAAAAAAGAAATGTAAGGGTACAATAGTCCAACAAATAATATAAATTAGGTAAAAAAGATCTCATGAAATAAAAGTATAAACACATAGGACTAATTAGATTATAATTTTCCTTAATAGACTTGTTGGGTTAGAAATTAGAATATCTCCAAAAGAGATTATCAATAAAAAAACACAATATTTATCAATTTGTCAATTTACCATTTCATTTATAATTCTATTCTGAAATGGTTCAAGTCCAACCGCGCACAATAATTGATTCCACCATCTTTGAATTCCGAGGAGAGAGAGAAAGAAAGAGGGAGAGAAGCAGAAGAGAAAGATGGAGCGTTGACTTGGTCGACTATTGCATAACTCAGTAATTTATCAAAATTTGAAATCATAGGCTGAGATTTATTCATGAGACGGTCCAAAACAACAAAGGATTTTTTTTCATAATATTCTAAAAAATTAAATTATTTACAGAAATAACATACTATTCAAACTATTTAACAAATTACCTACTTTTTGAAATTGTTTTTTCAAAATACAATTTTATGACAAAATCGCATCTTCAAAATACACTTTCATGATGACATGCCCACATGAAATTGCCAACGTGACTATATTGAAATCTCATTTTGAAAATGCAAGTTTACCTTAAAGTTGTATTTTCAAAACATAATTTCAACACTATCATAAAATTACATTTTCAAAACACAATTTCAACATTAATGCAAAAATGACGTTTCAATACTCATTTTGAGAACATAAGATTGGGCATGTCATTTTGAAAATGAAAAAAATTAAAATTGGGTATCACATTTTGAAAATGAGATTTTAGTTATATCGATTTTCAAGAAATCTTAGGGAGTGTTTGGCATGTGCTAAAATAGTACATGTTATTTTAGCACATTATCTTATTTGGGTTATAATTATCTTATTTGAGTCACATCACCTCTCTAGCATATCACTTAAACTTAATCCATATTTAAAGTTTTTTCTTAAAAAGTCAAAAAATATATGTATTTAGATCATCCCAAATACCCCCTTAATTTAGGAAATATGATTTTACCAAATCACAATTTGAAAAAGCAAAAACTGAAATTGCAATTTCAAAATGTAATTCTATGTTGAAAAATAGTTAATATAGCAAACTTGTATTCGTACATAATCCAAATTCATACGATTTCATTACATAAAAATAATAATAATAATAATTTGTTATCTTAACTATTTAATGAAATCACATTTATGTACTGAATAAAAATTTGCTATCTTCAATATTTTTCAACATGAAATCTCATACCAGCTCTGTATACTAACTCTGTTTGATTTCGTTTTGAGAATTTGATTTCTACAACATTTTTTTTAAAAAAAACCTTGAAACTAATTTAGTAAAAAAATGAAAAATAAAAAACGCTCATTACTTTGACACCATTTTATCTTTTTTAAGAGCACAAATAATTTTTAAAAATTTTAAAATTATTTTTTAATTTTTACTTTTGTCAAATTAGTTTTTATTTCTTAAAATAATAATAATAGAAAACATATTCTAAAATTAAGCCAATCATTTTTATTTTGTATTTTGAAATTATGATCCCAAAAAATCGTGTTTCCTACATTTTGATTTCTTGAAAATTCACTTAAAATGTGAATTAACTGAAATCTCCTTTTTAAAATGCAATACCAACCTTATGTTGAAATCACATCTTCAAAATAGAATTTCATATTGAAATATCATTTTCAAAATAGACAGTTTATGTTGAAATCACATTTTGAAAATACAATTTCATGGCAAGGTTGAAATTGTGTTTTGAAAATGCAACTTCAAAGTAAACTTATGTTTTTAAAATGTGATTTCAACATGCCCACGTCAACACCCTTAGGTGGCCATATCACCATAAAAGTGCATTTTGAAAATTCGATTTTGTCAAAATGTAATTTCAAAAAGTGGATTAATTTGCTAAATGGTTTAAAAAGTATATTATTCTCGTAAATAGTTTGATTTTTTAGAATATTGAAAAAAAAAAAAAAAAAACTTCCAACAACAAAACTACACCATTCATCTAAAAATCTAGGATAATGTCTGGCTAAAATACATAGTTTATAGGGAAATTCTAATATACACATATTTGAAAGGGATGTATTACATGCGTCTTTAATTATGTCATTTGTTTTTAATTATGACCAATTTTTTTTTTTAGTTATGATATTATTTTAGTTTTGACTCATAAAATTTTTAGTTACGTCTCATGTTATGTTTGGTTATATTTTTTTTAGTTATAACTCAAAAAGAATAAAATTATACTCTTTTTTTTTTTTTTAATTATAAGATGCATAGTATTTTGCTAAATTTAATGAATGATATTTGTAAAAAGTGACGGGTAAGTGTGAGATATGAGAGAAGGGAGTCTAGTCATTTACTGACAAAATATTTCATCATTATGTATTCATTTTCTTCTGTACATTTTTGTTGCAATTAAAATAATTTTTCACTAATTTTTAATTGTTTTCCCTACATACTACTATATTATATTTTTTCTATATTGTTATGCTTCAGAACCACCATTCATTTTAAATAAATTTTTTTGGAAAATTTTAAATCAATCTAAATGACTAAAACTAATTTTTTTTTGGATAGAAAGTAAGTTTAATTAAAACAGAGTCATTACATGAAAAAGCAAAGGAGAGGGCTAGTTCCTCTCATACACAAGTCCGACCATATCAGCTGCTAGTATGGGCCTAATCGAGTCAGGAGGGTCCTCATAAATTTCCAGGTCTTCTTGCTGATCAGCACCAATGTGAGCCAATGCATCTACACACTTGTTTGTCTCACTCTGCTTCCTATTCTTTGAGTCAGAAATTTGATGTCTTCAACTAAGGCTCTGTATGGGCAGTTTGGATGAGTCCCACCATGGATTAATTGCACCGCGTCCAGGCATTCGGTTTCTATCACAACCCCTTGCCACCCTTTCCCATCAATGATGGTTGTGCCACGGTAAATGACCCAAATCTCTGTTAGAAAAAATATGTGATTCCCCACAAGTAAATCAATCAATGAGAATAAAAACTAATGCGGAAAAATTAAATCAAAGGCAACACAAGAATTTTTACGTGGTTTCCCTCAATGTGAGGTACGTCCACGAGATCGAAATCCGATTCCACTATCAACCAAATAAGTTCCAAACGATTACAAACGAGACACGAATGGTCTCACAAAATCACCTTAGGTGAATTCCAAATAATCACAAATAAACTAGAGGAAAGACCTCACCAAATAGATGAACCAAAATCTTCAGAACCAAAGTTGAAGAAGACCCAAAATAATAACACAAAGCAACTTCGAATCAAAGATAAACAAACTGCTACTCACAAAGCAAAGTCCACCAAACTGTTTACCCAAGTCCCGAAATCAATTTGGTGCTACACTGTTTCACCGAATTGAATTGTATCCACTGCTCTACACCAGAATGCACACAAAACAATATATATATATTGTTAGATCTTAGATTTGTTTCATCAAAATCTAGTTGTTCTCAAATTGAATTAGGTCTCCAAAAATTAGATATAATATATTAAAATATATTATACCTAAACCAAGTCAAATTAAAATTCTTTAATAAACCAATTGGGTCCCACACTCCAATAAGGAGGTATACCCAATAATTCTCCCCCTACCGACTTAGGTGGAGATATCAACCATACCCGCCAAAGTTCGACACTTCAAATGTTTGTCCCTCGACAAAGTCTTTGTCAACATATCCGAAATATTATCATCTGTGTGAACCTTTTCGAGTTGTAACAATTTTGAATCTAACACATCATGAATCCTGTAACGCCCTCAAAATAATAACATTAAACCCATCAATATAGACATGCTTTAATATATAAAAGCTCCACATTCTTCTATTCATCAGAGTTCCATTACCAAAAAGTATTACATGTTAACGACAAAAGCAAATGCCCTAAAGGCTTACAGCTTTCCAAGTTAACACTTGGTTACAACAAAAGAATGCTAACTCATTTACACATTAAGCCCTTGGCTTGAATATACATGTAATATATCAAAGAAACTAAACAACAAAAGTCTGCCCGCCTCTAGCCTCCCAAGCTACGTCCTTGGAGGTGGCATGCTACCTGTACCTGAAAATGATATTCCCATATAGGGTGAGCCACAGCCCAGTAGAAATATACTAAACCAAATATGAACAATGACTAAAAGATTAGCAGTTGATAGATGGCCAACACTGATACTTTCCCTTATCACACTTTACGGTTTCATGACATACAAGTCCATGTTACAATCCATTTTCCAATTCTTTTCAATTCTCAATTTATAACCATGACTTAGAACCTGGCCAAACAACTTATATGAGACAGTAACTCATATTAAACTTCTTCCCAATTCATATTAGATAAGCGTACTAGCTATATCAACACATCAGCAGATAAGCATACAAGCTATATCATCACTTCCATAGATATGCATAAGAGCACTATCACACTTCCAAGACAAGCATATGAGTTATGTCAACACATTACTAGATAAGCATATGAGCTCTATCTATGGAGTCCATCCACTATCTTCTCCCAACAACATCCGGTTTAGAGGTCCATCCCCTATCATCCCTTAAACCGTGGAGTACATCCCCTATCTCCTCCAACACGACACATGCATATAAACAATAATTATACACATCATCACAATACATAAATTTAATGTATTCTTTCAACTGTCATACTCAATGACACATTCCAGTGATTAGTTCCAGTTTACTTAATCATCATGCATTGTCTACAACAATCAAGACTATCCTCCACCGATTGCCCAAAGCAGTTATTTCTATACAGAAAATAAGTGCAACAATGGATATATAATCAACATTTCAACCAGGTGAGTGATAAATGGTCCAACTACACCCTTTAATTCCATACATTTCCAAATCAAATTCTCATTTCTCATAATTAATTATGCGAATTAATTAACCAATGTAATTAGGGCATTTTCCGTAATTAACGTTACAATCCTTAGGTTCCATTTTCATTAATGTTTTAACATTAATTTCACCTTTCCATGCCAAACATGCATCTAGGTTTTATATAGCTAAAACTCCAACTTTTGTAAATTTACACAAAAGCCCCAAACTTTCACAACATTACCAATCCAACCCCAACATTTCAAAATGCTAAAATTTAAAGACAAAACCCATAGTGAGGAGTAGGTTATCCCTACCTCAAAGAATGACACCCAACCAAGAAGATGATGGAAACGAAAATGCTCCAAACCACGAACTTTTCGGATTAAAAGATAGCCCTCGACGATCAACAACTTTTTTGTAAAGGCCAAAGGTGAGGAAATCACTCCTACTAGATCAATACCTAGAGAGAAGGTAAGGTTTTAGAGAGAGAGGCTCTCAAATGGCTTTTTCGGAAAAGTAAGAGAGAGAAATGATGAGAAAAAGTGATTTAAAACTGTCTCACAGCTAACTGATATACGACATTCCCGCTCGAGCGGAAAACACAACGCTCGAGCGTCACGAACAAAAACTAGGTCCGCTCGAGCGCAAAAGGACCCGCTCGAGCGCCAAGACACAAGAATAAAGCACATCCGCTCGAGCGCGAAAACCAGTCCGCTCGAGCGTAGATTTCCCCCTCCCAGAACTTATACCCAGAAAGTACTACCCGCTCAAGCGTCAAAGAACCCGCTCGAGCGCCCGCTCGAGCGTAAAGAAATCCACTCGAGCGTAGAAATCACACCTGCAGAAGTTTTGCAGGAACACGAAATACTGGAGGTGTGCAATCCTCGCTCGAGCGCAAGAAGACCCGCTCGAGCGGACCACCTAAAAACTGGGCAACAAGGAATTGAAACCAAGGCCTACCAAACCTGTAACAACCCTGCCCAAAACATCTTAAAACTCAATCAAGTGGAATTAAAGGACGACAACAAGATAGATGCAACTACCAACTTCACGGAACCGAGTCCGGAATTCAACAGAACAGTAAAGGGACAACCGAGATCGCTATAAATCCAGTGGTATCTCACATCAATATGTTTCGATCTCAAATGAAAAGTAGAATTTTTACTCAAGTGAATAGCACTTTGACTATCACAATAAAGTACATACCTTTCTTGCTTCAAACCCAATTCTTGCAAAAATTTCTTCAGCCATAACTCTTCTTTGCAAGCTTCCGTAATAGCAATAAATCCAGCTTCGGTAGTTGAGAGAGCAACACATTTTTGTAATTTAGATTGCCATGCCACAGCTCCCCCTGCAAAAGTCATCAAATACCCCGAAGTAGATTTCCTAGAATCAACATCACCGGCCATGTCAGAATCAGTGAACCCATCAAGCATCGGCTTACCATCTCCAAAACACAAACACACCTTCGAAGTCCCTCGAAGATACCTTAGAATCCATTTTACCGCTGCCCAATGTTCTTTACCCGGATTAGAGAGAAAACGACTCACCACACCAACGGCGTGAGTAATATCCGGCCTTCTACAAACCATGGCGTACATCAAAGAACCAACTGCTGAAGCATAAGGAACTTTCAACATCTCTTCTTTGTCTTTCTCACTTGTAGGACATTGATTCGAACTAAGCTTGAAGTGACCCGCAAGTGGACAACCAACCGACTTTGCTTTATCCATATTGAACCTCTCAAGAACTTTTTCAATGTAGCTTTCTTGAGACAACCAAATCAGCCCCTCTTTGCGATCACGAACAATTTTCATACCAAGAATTTGCTTTGCCGGCCCCAAATCTTTCATAGCAAAAGACTTGCTCAACTCCAATTTCAACCTGTTTATCATGGTAGAATCTTGACCCACAATTAACATGTCATCAACATAAAGCCAAAGAATAATAAATTTACCATCCGAAAAATTGTTCACAAACACACAATGGTCCGAAGTAGTTTTAGAAAAACCATTATTCATCATGAAAGAGTCAAATTTTTTGTACCATTGCCGTGGGGCTTGCTTGAGGCCATACAAACTTTTCTTCAATTTACAAACAAATTTCTCTTTCCCTTTCTCTACAAAACCTTCCGGTTGCTCCATGTAAATTTCTTCTTCAAGATCACCATGAAGAAATGCGGTCTTCACGTCAAGTTGCTCAACTTCAAGGTTCATACTTGCAGCCATGCCAAGTACAACCCGAATAGAAGACATCTTTACAGCCGGCGAGAAAATCTCGTCAAAGTCAATACCTTTCTTTTGCCCAAAGCCTTTCACAACAAGACGTGCTTTGTACCTCAAATTCTTGCCACCATTCTTCAATTTGAAAACCCACTTATTTTTCAAAATTTTCCTCCCTTTAGGCAACTTCACTAAATCATAAGTCTGGTTTTCAAGCAAGGAATTCATCTTCTCGTCCATGGCCTTTTTCCAATCACCTTTCTTTGCATGCTCAATTGCTTCTTGGTAGCTCTCAGGCTCCCCTTGATCAGAAATCAACACAAATTCATTGGGAGGATACTTTCTTGAAGGTTGTCGGTCCCTTGTAGATTTTCTTGTGGTGGCGGTTCTTGAGTTGGATGTTCTTCCTCAATTTCTGGCTCAACTTCATTAGGATTAGCATCATCCTCAAATTCTTCAATAGGTGGCTACACATCTCCCCTATTTTCATCATCAACTGAAGATGAAGGAGATGGATCCATGTCAATGAGATCACTAGTTTTTGGCTCCGGTTGATCACCTTTGCCAAAGTCTTCAATTGTTTGGTCTTCAAGAAACACAACATCACGGCTTCGAATGACTTTCTTGTCGACCGGATCCCACAATCTATACACAAATTCATTACGCCCATAGCCAAGAAAAATACATTGTCTTGACTTGCTCTCAAGCTTGGACCTCTTATCTTTTGGAATGTGAACAAAAGCTCGGTAACCAAACACTCTCAAGTGCTCATAAGACACATCTTTACTGGTCCAAACTCTTTCTGGAACATCACCATTCAAAGGATAGGAAGGTGACAAATTGATCACGTCAACCGCTGTCTTCAATGCCTCATCCCAAAAGGATCTTGGCAATTTAGCTTGTGAAAGCAAACACCTTGTTCTTTCCACAATTGTGCGGTTCATCCTCTCGGCAACTCCATTTTGTTGAGGAGTCTTCTTAACTGTCTTTTGATGTCGAATACCTTGGCTGCGACAATACTCATCAAATGGCCCAATGTATTCACCACCATTGTCTGATCGGATGCACTTCAATTTCTGCCCTGTTTCTCTTTCAACCATGGCCTGAAAAAGCTTAAATACTTCTAGAACTTGAACTTTAGTTTTTAGTAGAAAAGCCCAAACTTTCCTTGAATAATCATCAATGAAAGTAACAAAATAAAGTGCACCACCATGTGTTCTAACTTTTAAAGGACCACAAACATCCGAATGAATCAACTCCAAAACATTTTCTTTTCTAGAAGCAACATTTTTATGAAAAGAAACTCTATGTTGTTTACCCGCCAAACAATGAACACAAGTTTTAAGATGTGTACCTTTCAAACCGAGTAGAAGTTCTTTCTTGAACAAAACTTGCAGCCTCTTTTCACTCATGCGGCCAAGCCGCTTGTGCCACAATTCGGTAGAAGTATCATCTTCAAGAATTTTTACGTGGTTCCCTCAATGTGAGGTACGTCCGTAGGATCGAAATCCGATTTCACTATCAACCAAATAAGTTCCAAACGATTACAAACGAGACACGAATGGTCTCAAAAAATCACTCTTAAGTGAATTCCAAATAATCACAAATAAACTAGAGGAAAGACCTCACCAAATAGATGAGCCAAAATCTTCAGAATCAAAGCTGAAGAAGACCCAAAATAATAACCCAAATCAACTTCGAATCAAAGATAAACAAACTGCTACTCACAAAGCAAAGTCCACCAAACTGTTTACCCAAGTCCCGAAATCAATTTGGTGCTACACTGTTTCACCGAATTGAATTGTAGCCACTGCTCTACACCGGAATGCTCACAAAACAATATATATATATTGTTAGATCTTAGATTTGTTTCATCAAAATCTAGTTGTTATCAAATTGAATTAGGTCTCCAAAAATTAGATATAATATATTAAAATATATTATACCTAAACCAAGTCAAATTAAAATTCTTTAACAAACCAATTGGGTCCCACACTCCAATAAGGAGGTATACCCAATAATCTCTGCTTCAATACTGTTGCAGCATCTAGTTTTCCTAAGTAGCCCAGGACCCATGAGCTCTTCTCATCTCTAAAGAGGCCGTCATAAATTTAAATAGTTTCAGACCTCTTTGATCAGTGTTAAGGGAGCATTGAAAAGCTTCATGAATTTCAAGGGTATATTGAAACACTTGGTTCAAACTGTCTTGAGTATTTAAAGAACAGTTATCAAAAATGATTTTATTTCAAAAACGATTTGTGTAATTACTTTTAGTCGTGTAGATGGAATTGTAATTCCTCCTAAATCTTTTGTGGTGTTTCGTGGAAACAATCCTGAACATATGAGAGAAAACTGAACAGGCAGCTGAGTTGGGATTTCCAAGCATCCAAGAAGCAAGCTCTAAAATTGGCCAATAGATAGAATGGTTAGCAGAGTACATTGGTTTAACGAAAATTTACAATGTGTCCCAATATGTACACTACCCATTATGTATATATTTTTTTAATAAAAAAATTAATCCTTTAATTTAAAAGTGTTAAACGCTTTGATTTTTTATTTTGGTATTGATAAGATAGTAGTGGGTTAATAAATTATATTATAACAAGAAGGTCACAGTCGCTCCATCAATTCAAATCTTGAACATTTGACATTCTTACTGTTCAAAAGGACAACTACTTGAACCAATTGGCCAACTATCCTAAATGCTTTGATTTAGAATCGTGTAAAGATGCATAAAGTTAATGTTTTCGTTTAGAAATATAAATATTGTCTTTAGAAATGTAGAGGGGACTAAAACCCCAATTAACAAATTATTGAAATTAGTTGGATCATTTGTGTTGAAATTTTATATTACACACTATCATATTCAGGAATCTCTATTGGTGTGGTATTACCCTGAAATTTTAACCAGAATTTTATCTAAAAAATAAAAATGTATGGTATAAATTTAAAATTAATATATTGTGTGTCATATCCAATATAAATATTGTTCACACATTCAATTCTAAGTAAAAATCTAAATATGTAATAAATGTAATTTCATCTATTTTTTTAACAAAAATTTAAATATAAATATCATTTATAAATCCCATCATAAGAGAAATGAAGAGATGTGCTCTTGCAATATTTTTGACATTTTTTTAAACTCGATGCCAAATTTATCACAAAATTTGGAATTTAATATAACACACTATTAGATATGAATTTAGAAAACTTATTGCCAAGTTTCGGCTTTGGCACGAAAAATACCACTGTCAGAAGAAAGAGACAAAAAAAAAATGAAGTAAAAATAATTTTTTTAAGGATTAATTATTTAGATTTCATTAATTATCACTAAATATTATTTTATTATTGTACATTAAGGGTCATTTGACAATTTAATACTTTAATTAAAAAGTCAAAAATTCCTTACAAAAGTCAAAAAAATTAACAAAACTTTAACTTATACAAATACTTATTTTGAAAAGTTGGTTAAAAAGACTTTTTAATTTTTTAAATTTTTTTTAGAAAAATATATAAAATAATAATAAAGTGATATAATCCAAAATAAATTAAAAGTCAGACTTTTAGCCAAATTTTCAAGCTAGCCCCCAAAAAATAAAAAAATCCTTCTGATTCATTATTATTTTTTGTACGTTTTATTAACTCATATTTTACGTAAAAAGTCACACGAAAAAAAAAAAAAAAACCGTTAAAAAAACTGCTTCTTCATCACTCTCTCACTTTTATATTCCTCCCTACAATTCATTTGATCCCTAATCTTAGGTTGTTAATCCATGGCTGCTAAAAGACCCCAACATGACTCTGCTTCTTCGTCTGCTTCAGCACCACCTCGCTGGAGCTATGACGCGTTCTTGAGTTTCAGAGGTGAAGATACCCGCAAAAACTTTACCGATCATCTCTACGCTGCTTTGGTTCAAGCTGGAATTCACACCTTCAGGGATGATGATGAACTTCCAAGAGGACAAATCATTTCTTCGGAGTTGCTAAAATCAATCGAAGAATCAAGGATCTCCATTGTTGTTTTCTCCAGAAACTACCCTTCTTCGAGATGGTGCCTTGATGAGCTCGTGAAGATCATTGAATGCAAGAGAACACTTGGACAATTACTTCTCCCAATATTCTACGATGTTGATCCATCCGACGTACGACGTCAAACAGGGTGTTTTGGAGAAGCATTTGGAAGACACGAAAAGCGTAATGTGGATGAGATGGAGAAGGTGGAGGTGAGGAGAGCTGCCCTCTCTGAAGCGGCTAATATCAGGCTGGGATTTGCAAAATGTTGCTAATGGGTAATGTTCAACATCCTTTTAATTTTGCTGCTTCTGCTGCTATCAATTTTCATCTTTATCTAGAAAATCCTACCATATTGTTTTTACAATTTGAAGGGAAAAAAAATGACATTTGCCTATTTTTTTCTTAAAACAAACTTACGATTCATTTGTCAATAATATTAAAATTTTATTCTCAATTTTAAATGCATGCAAACCGCTATTTAGGCATAGTTATTTCACTTTGTAACTTTAAGATGTTTTGCATTTTACATTTCTTAACTGCATATTGGGAGTCGGCTTTGTAAGGTTTTGTGTTTCCATAATATATACCTATGTTACATGGAACGTGGATCATTTTGGTACGTGGAAAACATAGTATACCACATACTTTAAAATATGATACGATAGGGATAGACCTGTATGTTACGATAGGGATAGACTTGTATACATTACACTTCAAAATTTAAGGTACTTCTAGAATAATTTTTTTAACTATTAAGCATTCAATAAAATGTAATTTATTTATTTATTTTTTTTCATGTAACAGAATATTTCTATGAGCACTATGACCTATTTTTGATGTTTTTGTCTAGTCAAAACTTAACTAATCTTAGATTTTAGTTCATTATATATGATTTTTTTTCCCCTTCTAAGGGAACATTAAGGAAATATATTTGAAAAAACTTTTGAAATCATTTTGGATCACTAACGCTATGTTTGGTTGGAGGATTTGGAAAAGGAAAGAGAAAATGTAGGTGAAATGTGAATAAAATATACTTGCATTTCACCTAATTTCACACACATTTTTCCTTTCCATTTCCAAATCCCTTCCCAAATCCTCCAACCAAATCCAGCGTAAATTTACTGTTTTGGAACGAAAGTGTACCATATTTTGGAATGTGTATGTATCAATACGTAATTCGTTAGAATATTAGCGTTTTTTGATAACACAAATATATACTTAATTAATTTTTTATTTGAATCAAAATTGACAGGCATGAAGCAAAGTTCATCCGAAAAATTGTTAGAGAGGTTTTATGTAAACTGAAATAGGCATTCCTAAATGTTGCTGTGCACCCAGTTGGAATAGATTCTCGTGTTAAACGCATAAATTTGATGTTATGCATTGGATCAGATGATGTTCGCATGATTGGAATATATGGCTTGGGTGGAATAGGCAAAACAACCCTTGCAAAAACTGTGTATAACCATATTTTCCTCCAATTTGAAGGGAGCTGTTTTCTTGCAAATGTTAGTGAATTTGCAGGACAATTCAATGGCCTAGTTCAATTGCAAGAACTACTTCCTTTTGAATTATTAGGGATAAACAATCTAAAAATTGGTAGTGTTGAAAGAGGAATGAACTTGATAAAAGAAAGGCTCCATTCTAAAAGGGTTCTCATTGTTCTTGATGATTTGGATCAATTAAGGCAGGTAAATTCCTTGGCAGGAAATCGTGATTGGTTTGGTCCACGAAGTAGAATCATCATAACAACTAGAGATCAGTACTTGTTGAAGGAACTGAAAGTTCATGAAAGATATATGGCTAAGGAATTAAATCACACAAAGTCTCTGCAGCTTTTCAGTTGGCATGCTTTTAGGAAAACCAATCCATTAGAAAATTATGCAGGTATTGTAAATGATATAGTACGTTATGCTGGAGGACTTCCACTAGCTCTTGAAGTTTTGGGTTCTTATTTTTCTGGAAGAAACATGGTAGAATGGATTAGTGCACTTGATAAATTGCAACAAATTCCTCATAATGAAATTCAGAAGAAAAAAAAAAAAAAAACACTTAGGATAAGTTTTGGTTCACTAGATGATGACAAAATGAAGGGTAGCTTCCTTGATATTGCATGCTTTTTCATTGGAACAAACAAAGACTATGTCATTACTATACTTCATGACTGCGGTTTCTGTGCCGAAATTGAAATTAGTGTTTTGATTAGTAGATGTTTACTGAGAATTAATAAAGAAAATGAGCTGACGATGCATGATCTACTTCGGGATATGGGGAGGGAAATCATTCATGAAAAATTTCCCAAGGAGATTAGAAAGCGCAATAGGTTATGGTTTCATGAAGATGTTTGCTATGCACTTGAAAAAAACGAGGTAAAAGTCTAATCATAATTCCTTTTGGTGAGTTAGTAAGTTTTCAACTTGGAAAAATAATTCAGTTATTTACTCTCTCTCTCTCTCTCTCTCTCTCTCTCTCTCTCACACACACACGCGCGCGCGTGTTCATGGTATGTGTACATACTGCTATTTACATATCCAATATTCTTCCTTCTAATTTTTCATTTTGTTTTTAAATATTAGGGAACAAAAGCAGTCGAAGGTGTGATCCTAACCCTACCCATGTTAAAGAAGATACCATGGGGTAATAAAGCATTTGTTGGGATGCCTAAGTTAAGACTGCTTCAAATAAATAATGTGCACCACAATGGAGATTTTGAACATCAATTTGAAGAGCTAAGGCGGCTTTGTTGGCATTACTGCTCATTGGAGTATTTACTATACAATTTTCCATCCAGAGAAACTCGTTATTTTAGACATGCAGTTCAGCAAAATTAAATCACTTTGGAAAGATGGCAAGGTACGACATTCTTAGCAAATTCATTCTTATTTGGGATTTGGATCAATTGAGTAGGGAATCATGAAGAAAGAAAGAAAAAATTATATAAATCTTTATATATATATTGGTTTTAGCAGCACTTCAAGAGCTTTAAAATTTTAAATCTCAGTAATTCCAAATGTCTAACAAAAAACCCCATCTTCTGTGCACTATCGATGCTCGAGGAATTACTGCTTGAAAGTTGTACAAGTTTAATGGCACTCCATGAATTTTGGATAAACTTGTTTACTTGAATTTGAAAGATTGCCTGAACCTGAGGTATCTTCCGAGCAGTATTTGCAAGCTAAAGTCTGTTAAACATCTAAATCTCATTGGTTGTGTGAAACTGGAGGAGTTTCCGGAGCATTTGGGACATATGGAAAGCTTAACAGAGCTTCTTGCAGATGGAACAGCCATTAAACAATTACCTTTCTCTATTGGACTACTGAAGAATCTTAGGAGCTTATCGTTGAAGGGATGTAATAGGCAATTCACAACTAAATCACGGCTTTCTCTCATTTTATCTCAGGTTTTATTGCGAAAAAATCCCCATTCAATAAGACTTTTAACATCCTCTATTTCAAGATTGTGTTTCTTAACAGAGCTAGATCTCAGTGAACGCAATCTGTCTGAAGGAGATTTTCCAATTAATCTTGAGAGTTTATCATCATTGCGAGTGTTGTACTTAGAGGGAAACATTTTCCGTAGCCTAGCATATGGCTTTAGTTATCTATCCAAACAAGAAGTCCTTGGGCTAAGTTATTGCACAAGTCTTCAATCTATCTCAAATCTTTCTCTTAATTTATTGTAAGTATATGCTACTGATTGTGCATCACTTGAAAAAATATCTGATCTATCAAAATTGAAGACTCTAGAACTGTGGTTGGCTAACACTCCATTTGAGCATAAACTCTCAAATCTAGAAATGCGGTTGGGTAACACTCCATTTCAGCATAAACTCTCAAATCATAAAAATCCAATGGAAGAACTTCACTGTTTTCAAGGTGCACGAATCATTCCCTTGGATAGACTCAACAAAAGGCTCAACAATATACCAAATCTCCCTCAAGTCTCTCTCTCTCTCTCTCTCTCTCTCTCTCTCACAGGTGCAACAATTTAGCAAAAAAAAAATCTTTTTGAAAATTAAATGAAATGTATGAAACCAAATTTATTTTAGTTGTGACAAATCTAATACCAAGGAGTAAGATTCCCTCTGTCATTTAGTCTCTGGTCCCCTAAAGATACCTCATTACTTTGAAGGCAGCTTTCCAATGCTCCATGCCTGGGTGACTTTGGTATCTACCTACTAAACCCACAACATAGACAATGTCCGTGTACACGTCTGGGCATTGATAGGACCAGCAACACAAACAGAGGCGGGTGACCAGTATTGATTGAGACATTCCTCTTTCGACATCCGCGCACCTCAATAGAAGGCGTGGTACGGTCAGAGGCAGACTGTTCGATATCACCTCTGCAGACACCTTTGTGCTTAATTATATTACCTTCTTTAGTGTATAAGATATAACTCTTAGGTCCTAAGAAGATAGCTTTCTTTACAAAGTGCTCAATCTTAGTTGTGACATATCTAATACCAAAGGAGGAGGATTTCCTCTGTCCCTAATATGGACTAGAGGGCGCAATTTAGGGTCATGCACGAGCCTCATTTTGATGATTTGAACTGTTCATTTTGTCAAGTATTTCGTGTATTTCATCCACACAAAAAAATTAAGTCAATTCAATAATCACAACTTATTCAATTTATCGCGTTTGTCACTAAAAAAAATATGATAAACCATCCATTTTTTTTGGTGACAATGCAATAAATTAAATAGGTTACGATTATTTCATCGACTTAATTTTTTTGTGGATGAAATACATGAAGTGCCCAGCAAAATGAATGATTTAGATCATTGAAATGGGACCTGTAGTGAGCACACAGGCGCAAACAACGTCGTGTAGGCAACTTTGTGAATTAGAGAGGAGCTCTCTCCAATACAAAATATTAGAAATGGAAAATAATATCTTACAGAATTTTTTATTCAAAATTTTAGACCTGAATAATGTGGTAGTAACAATTTTAAAAATAGAATTGTTATATATTAGTTGTTTTTTTCACTGTTTTATTACCCGCTACAAGACAATATATTAGAGGGTTATATATCACATGTTATCCATGTAGATGGGGACACAAAATGATGATATATAATGATTATATATCGCATTTCTCCACGACAATATGTTATCTATTTTCATTAATTTCTCAATAATTATTTCCAAACAGATGAGCCAATCATAAATATTCATGTAGATAGTAATACAAAATGATGATAAAAATATAAGTGTGATACATATCATTTCTCTTTTACTAATGTAATTAACTTTAACTAGTCTTTTGATTCTATATGATAAAAATCAATACTTGCCACTGTATTAATTTGATGTTTAGTTTCTTCAAATAAGATTACGGGAATATATAACAAATCGCATAAAACAATCTTCGTCATACATATTACATGGAAAAAGTGGGACCTATCATAAAAGACGATTTCATTCAAATTATTCAACCTATATTTTATGTAATTGGTTTTGTAGTTGATTTTGTAGCTATCTCGATTTCGACCCTTCTTTCATGTTTTGCCACTCGACTGGGTAGGTCGGGGATCGAGAGGCAAGGGGCAGCACCCCTTGGCGGGTTCGAGGGCAGCGCCCTGGCGGGGTCAAGGTTGCTTGTATGCTCGAGCGATGAGCAAAATGCATTTGAAGTTGCTTGTACGCTCAAGCGAAGCTTCTTGCGCTCGAGCGAGGAGTGCGTTTGAAAAACTTCTGAAGCTAGGTATTTTACGCTCGAGCGAGAACTCCTTCGCTCGAGCGAGCCTGGTGTATATTAGTTACCAGCAGCGCCGTTTTGCTTCACTTTTGATTTCCTTTTCACTTAAAAACCCGAAATCTGTAGCTCTTCTCTCTTGAAGTCACATTCTCTCTTTGATTTCTCCAAACCCATTGGGATTTAAGCCTAAGTTTTTCACTAAAGTTGGTCATCACCTCGAGGGCTTCGTTGTGTGCGGTGGATATCGAGTTTCGACATCGTAAATTTTGGGGTTTCATCTCAATTTTTCTTCAAAACTTGAGGTAGAGATTTTCTTAGAGTTATATATATATTTTTGCAATATCTAGATGATTTCGAAATCATCTTTCAATAGCTTTGAAAATTGATTGTTGATTCAAGAAGTTGAACGATTTTGAAAGTGGGTTTGTCTCTTGTTCTTTTAAAATGAGCTTATGGGTTTTGATCTTCGTTGATTGAAGAAAAGATGATTTTGAAAAGTTTTCTTTTAAAAGATTTGAGTTGTATAGTTTTGGTGAGAAAACCTAGAATTTGGGGATTTTTGAAAAAGGAGACTGAAAATCTATGAATGATATTGTTATATTTATTTTGTGTGTCAAAATAAATGGATGTTTGGAAATTTTCTTATTTATATTTATATAAATGATGAATTTCAGGGAATATGAGAATTGTTGTTCATTTTAGAAATTATTGTTCAAAGCGTTGAAATAGTCTTGAAATGACTAATTGTTGAGGATACTTGAGAAGAGGGAATTATGTTATTCCTTGGATGCTGAATTGGAATAAAAGTATTTATGTTCATCTTGTGTTATTGGCATATCAATTCATTTGATTACATTAAACTTTGAAAGTTGATTTGAAAACTTGCATTGAGAAAAGAATGTTGAGAAACAAGTTTCCATGAATTGGTTTTGGGGTAAATACGGTGGTAAGTCTTGATAGGTGGTGTAGATGAAATTGAATAGGTGTCGAGCCTTCCAATTAATACTGGTAAAAATAACAGATTATAGGTGTCGAGCCTTCCAGTCAATGCTAGTAAAAATGACAAATTTGTAGTACTTGTATAGTCTACTTGCAGACACCGACCTAGGGATTACCAGAGTCGTGTTTACCGCTCTTAAAATAAATTATTAAGTTTTGAACAATTGAAATTGCATGACATCATTGAGCATGATGGTTTTCAAAAGATGAAAATGTGATTTATCTTCAAAAAGGGCATAGCATGACATGTGCATTTCATCTCTTGAGACTTGTATAAAATGTATATACTTTGTTAAGAATTTCTTACTGGGCTTTATGCTCACCCTACGAAATTTTTGTATAGGAAAAGATGTGGTGATTCCACCCAACTAGGGGCGTGGAAGTGTGTGTGTGTGTGTTGGGAGTACAATGCTCTCATTTTGCGTGACTCTGTTTTGTAAGCCAAGGGCTGTATTTGTGTGGGTTTGAATAACTGTTTTGTGTAACCGGACTTAAGCCTTGGAAACTTGTAAACCCTTGAGGGTATCTATTTGTTTGTTTTATTTTGTTTTGAATTGAATGTATTATCGCATGAGAACTATTTGTGTCATGTAATGCAAGTATGGAAATTTATTTCGGTTTTCTTTTAAAGAACCATGATTGTTGTATCATCATTTGGGCTTAGAAATTGGGGCATTACAGGTTTTGTTTCCGCAAACTTATTGTAATTTTTTTGTGTTCGTATAGCATTCTACTAATTAGAAATTCATTTGATAGTGTCATCGTGTCGACCACCACCGCAACAGTAGTATCTTTTCCAATAGCAACCTGTTCTATCCCAGTAGTGACTTTGACGGTTATTTCAACAATGAAATAACAGGATCTTCTTCGATAGCCTTAGAAATGCCAATGGTGCCAGAGGAAGACTACGTTGCAGGGTTTAGTTTGGGAGTTGTTTATTATATAGCTGGGGATGAATGCTCCATAGAATTAGATGATTTTCCATATGCCATTATTAGTGATAAAATTAATGGCATTGATTTGACTTATACCCCAACCTTCTTCGGCATCCCTGGGAGTTATGGAGATTATATTTGGATAAGCCATGTAGAAATTGAAGAATATTTTGGGTATCATATTAAAGGTGGTGAGCAATTTGAGGTTTATTTCATTATCACGCGATCTTTAAAACTGAAGAAGTGTGGGATCGATCTGATTATCCAGTGTGACGGAGGCTCCACGAAAAACTACTGTGGATTGAGGTGGTTGAGTCAGCTTTCTACGACTCTGAGAATTGATTATTTTAGTTGATTTTTTTATTTTTTTTAGAAGACGTATAATAAATAAAGAAAGTGTGATAATTTATGATGACTTTTTTATTACAAATTCAAGTCCCCAAACTGGTCTACATATCACCTAGGGTGATTATCAAAATTGTCACTAAAACATCAATTTTAATGGGGTCATCTCATCACACATTTTCCTTTACATAAATTAGGTGTGGTCGCAATCGTCGGAGTCTTCTGTTGGTAGATCATGTTGGGACAAGTTGTGGAAGAAGGTATGGCAGCTTAAAGTTCTGAATAAAATCAAGGTGTTTGTATGGAAGGGGTGTAATGATATTCTGCTAGCAAAAACGTTGTTGCAAAGTCGAAGAATTCCTATTAATGAGACGTGGTTAGGCTGTGGTGTAGATCGGGAATCGTTGATGCATTGTCTTTGTTATTGTGATTTGGCGATGCAGGAGTGGGAGCTAAGTCCTTTGAGGAATCTGATTCAATGGGCCCAGAATCAGGAATTCAAAGAGTGGTTTTGGCAGGTAATGACCCATGGGAATGAGTCAAGTTTGGGATTGGTTGTTGCTTTATGATGGGGTATTTGGATGCGGCTCGACCAATTGATTTTGGTCAAGTGCAGCAAAAGAATTTAGGGTGCATTGCAGCGAGAGAGAGATGTTTATTGGTATGCTTCGGGGGAGGGTTGGCTTAGCCAAGGCAACTTCGGTTCTGGGTGAATGTCAATTGTGACGAAGCATTTGCAGCAGCCAAGGCAATTGCTTTGGCAAGGGATCTGGGTTTTTGTGATATTATTATGAGTATGGCCATATTTTATCACAAGTGGTGGGTGCCAGTCGATTGCTTCGGCAGTTTCAAGCTATCCATGTGAGGAGGCAGGGTATGTTGGCGCTTGGACTTGCTAGGATGGCTCGAGGTTTGAACCACCAGAGTGTGGATGGAGGAGGTCCCGCTAGCCTTGATTGATGTTGCTTGCTAGTTTTCTTTGCTTTGTGTTTTGTTTTTTTCTACCATCTAAAAAAAAAAAAATTAGGTGTGGTCGTGATATTTTCTTTATTTGTTGAAAGGATAAAAATAAATTACAAATACACTCTCTAGAGAAACTAGTAAGTTTTCCTTCATTTGCCCATATCTCTTTAATCCATTTTAAGACTCTGTAGATTATAGATTTGAATAGTCTGAATCCTTCCTACAAAATTAGGCCATCATTCATTCATCATCCATATTTGATGAAAAAAACTGTTAGGAGAGAGAGTCCCAACCACCATTCAATCTGATAATTATTTCTTGGAGAACACGAATAAGACAACACAAACATGAATAAAGTCACATGTTCATATTGACAAGTCTCTTTCCTCCGTTATCTTCTTCCCCGAGAAGAAAAAAAAAAAAAAAAAAGTCCCCAAGTAAAAGCATAACCGACCATTCATCCTATTTTGCCTATAAATATTTGAGCTCCTTGCATTGTCACTCCTCATAGAATATTCATTCACCAAGCAACCTTCAGAGATTTAGACAAACACTTGAACAACAATGATGTCTGGGTGTGGCGAACATCATCATCCATTGGTCACGGTGTTCACAACTTAGGACACCACACAGCCCCAGTGGACATAATGAGCACGACAGCTTTGCAGCTGGTCATAGCGGAGGACATCATGGTCACGGTTGGGGACATCATATTCATCATGTTCACAGTGAACATCACGGACATGGTGGCTGTGGTGGTTGTCACCATGGAGGATGTCACAGTCATGGTGGGAGACATCATGGTCACGGTGGTGGCAATCCTGGCAAAAGGCACCATTGCAATGGCGGACGTGGAGGTCACAGCAAGGGACATTATCGATGTGGTCATCGTTGAGCATGTCAGTGCCCCTGAAATTGTGACAACTAGTGGATAGATAGATTCTTCCAGTTGAGAATTTTAGCAGTCCTCTGAATTGAAGAAGCAGCAAGGTTTTAAAAAGCGGCCGCAATCGTTACGTAATGCCGTTACGTAATGGTTTTGGCGGTTACCACCACCCGTTACGGCCGCTTTTGCAGTGTGATTGAGATTCACAGATGTATCGGCCGTAACGGCCGCCATACGGTCGTAACGGCGCCGTAACAGCCGTAACGGCTTGTTACGTACCGTTACGTAACGGTTCCAAACTGTTTCTTTCAAAAAAACACACAAAAAAAACTGAAAATGAGGGAAGAGAGATAGAGAGAAGAGGGAAGATAAAGAGAGAAAATGGAGGAGCAAGAGATAGAGAGAGAGAAGAGGGAAGATGAAGAACATGTTATTGATTTGTTGAAGCTGTAAGACCTATGTTATTCTATTCAGCTGCTATCACTCAACCATTTTGTTTGTATGTGTCTATCTATATATTGTTTGAAAATAATAATAATAATAATTGTGGTCATTATTTATTTGGCTTGGTGAAAATATGTATATTTATATATATATATATATATATATATTTAGGCACTTATTTATTCCCTTACTTTTGTCATTGTTTATCTTATATATAATAGTTAGTAATTGATTTTTTGTATAATATAAAATAATTAATTATTAAAATAAAATATAAAAAACTCAGCTTATAGTGATTTAAAAAAATCAAATATATTGGATCATACTTAAAAATTTACAAAAATTGATCAATATTTATTTTTAACCCAATAAATATGATCATGGAAAAAAATATGCGTATCGATAAGTTTTTTTCAAATTGTGCGAAAAATAAAAAAATTCACGGTTCCGGTTACCGCAACCGTTACACTACGGCCTTTACCACCTGCAACCGCAACCGCGCCACCGCCACCGTTACGGCGACTGCAACTGTTTTTCAGAACCTTGAGCAGTAGTGTGTTCATGTATTACTAGATTTGGAGAGAGAGAGAGAGAGAGATAATTTCCTTTGGCGTACTCTGTATTGTGCTAAATATTGAACCAGCTTGAGTTGTTTCATTAAAGGTGGGCTGCAGTAATATATATAATTTGAGTGTAAATTTTCATGGAGTAATGCTTATACATATACAATTTTTCAATCCATACTTGCACGAACCATTATTGGATTAAATCAACAAATATTCGTAGTTTAACATACTTAAAACGAATTACTCAGTGCACAAGCTTCCCACTAAAATAGGGTCTGTCAACTGGACATAAATTTAACATGCTTATATTACCTCAAAAGAAATTAGAACATCAAAAGACAACTCCAAACTCTTACTATACATGGTCGACAATCATAAATTACTCTGATCTCTCCTGGTTGGCAGCAATATCTTTAAGCATTTCCTTCAGCTCGCCAATCTACACAACAGACCAAACCATCAAAACAATGAATCCCAGGCTTAAGAAGAAGAGCAATTTTGATGTGATAATACCTGGTGCATGTTAAGAATGACGTCTGATCCTCCGATGAACTCCCCCTTGATAAATATTTGTGGAAATGTAGGCCAGTTGCTGCAAGGATAGACCATGAGACTAATTCAAACAAGTACAAGAAAACTACATATTTTACCAACAATTTTGGACCAAATTGGTTGCTAGGTAATGATCAGTACATGGCTTAAACAGCAATTCCATTTGCAAATGTATGTTTCTTGATATTAATTTGTATCACTAAAACATGACAACTTAGTGCACTTCTCACAAATTATACCAAAAGCATGTGTAACTGATGAATAGCCAACATTGTGGATATTTGACATAAACTGCATCCTAAAAAATTCAATTAAGATTTGGCCATGTCTATGAAGTAACACATTAAGCTATCTTTTGAAAAAGATCTTTCATGTACCTGAATCTCAATAGGCAATATGGACTAAATGTTAAAAGTTGAAATAGCAGGAAATTTGATCAATTAAAACTTGTCCGAAGAAGTGTTCATGGGCTTCTGAACATATGTTGCTGTGGGCATGTATTCTTAGCCACTACTGGATATGGATCATTTGATTAAGTAATTTCTAAACCCACTTGAAATGAATGCTATTCAAATACCACCTAAGGAAATTCTTTGAATTGCTGCCACCCTAGGTTAAACAAAAATGTATGACTCTGATTCCAATATCATGCTTCTTGAAACAAGTTTTCTGCTTCGATGTAATTTAAAAAAACAAAAAAACAAAAACAAAAGCTAAAAAATACACTGTTTCCAATATGAAATTTCAGTGACATCAGCTACTTCTAGTTCTATAGCACGAGGACAATTGACAAAAACCAATTCATGTATTCACTGGCTCAATGTCTTCGCATATCAAACACCACCAAAAAAAAAAAAAAAGGTTCGAATTAACAAAACATGCAGTCATACACCTTGAATGTAAACAAAACATGTAAACTAAAATCCCAACTTATTACAAACATTTCCCCTGGTGCCAACCCAAACATCCCAATTATAAACAATAATGTTGTGGGTTGTATTTGTTCAGGTGGCCTACAGATGGCCTTCAGGGAAGAACGCGGGTACTGAGATACCAAAGTAATCACCAATGAGTGAGGAGGTGAGAGATCAAGAAGCCCTAGAAGACAGAGAGGGCAGTGGAGAGGTCTTGCTGTATACCAGAGATGAAGAAGATGGTTGATAATGGAGGATGCTTCAACGTCAGCATAGAACCCTTTTATATAGGGTGGTCGAGCCATGGCGACCAACTCACTCTTCGGCCCCATTTGTTTGAGGTTATAGGGAGGGGATTGAGATTGATAGTGAGGTGGGACCCATTACATGGGGCATTTGTTTTGAGAAATGGAGAGATGACTCCAAATCCTTTAGTATTAGGATATGCCTTGAGCCTTGAAAGGGGAATTGGAATGGAAGAGGTGGAGATGGTATTAGAAAAATAGTCCTAAGGACTAGAAATTTTTTATTTATTTTTTATTTTTTACATGTTGGGCCTTTTTTTTTTTAACATTAATGCTTAATTTTTTTGTATTTTTTGTTAAGTAAAAATCATTGTTTTATTTGCTTTTTTTTTCTCGAAATTTTTTATTTTATTTTAATTTTTTACATTTTGGGCATTTTTTTTAACATTAATATTTAATGTTTTTATATTTTTTTATTTGTTTTATTATTTTATATTTATTGTATATAAAAATAATTTAACAATACCTACACTAACAACTATCATCAAAACAAACACAATTTTACTTAATCCCCTCACTATCAATCCCCTCACTATTAATCCTCTCATTATAAATCCCTTCCATTCTATCTCTGAAAACAAAAAGGGCCTTGGAGAGGTAGCTAACCCTCCCTTGTTTTGACAAGAATGAGGTATCCCATCCACTTCTACTACCTAAGATTGTACCTTGGGATTTGTATCATAAGAGCAACAATGGTAGGCATTGTGGGGGGCTTCAGTGTTGCATATGATACAATTTCCAAAATATCAAATCTTGATTAGAGCACCTCTCTCTCTGAGACTGATCAAGGTGCAGACACCATCAAGGTAGGGGGATGGAAAGGCACCAAAATGAATCCCTAACTCTAACCTCTAACCCACATACCTAGAGTGATCCCCCAGACAAGGATTCCTAGGCCCAACACTCAACCTAGGTCATCATTGGATGATGGTATTGGAGATGTCTTGATCAATAAGAGAGAGCTTTACGGAGAGAGAGAAGACGAGACATAGTTGGGTCATGGTCTGGTGAAGGACCCCTCAGCCAAGCCAAATGAGATGCAGAGCCATGTTGCCCCTGAGTAGAGTTAGTCGAGCAGCAATGCCTTGGACCCTCAACACAATTGAGTGGTGCTCTGGCCACGCCTCGGGATGCCCTATGTTGGCTAATCTTGTGGTGCCATGGCTAAAAGCTATGAAGCACGGACACGGACACGGGACACAACACGGACACGATACGGACACGTAAATACGCAAATTTTCAAAAAATAGGGGATACGAGACGTTGGGGACACGTTTAATAGATATAATTTTATTTATTTATTTTATATCTAAAATTTTAAAAAATATTAATTCTTATATAATTACAATAATAATAAAATTAATAAATATATTATCTAAATTTTTTAAAATAAAAATTGATTTTTTTTAAATAAAAATAATTTATTTTATATATTTGAATAAAAACATAGATATAAATAATAAAACAAAAGAAAAAAAAAGAAAAAAGAGAGAGAGAATAAAAAGAAAAGGGTGGAGTGGAGAGAAATGAAATCAGATGAGGGAAGAGAAGAAAGAGAAAGAGACAGAAGGAGAGACAGAAGATAGAAGACGGAAGACGAAGACAGAGGAAGAGGAAGACGATGCGAAGACGAAGATGAAGACGAAGAAGCGAAGATGAAGCGAAGACGAAGGCAGAAGACGAAGACGAAGACAAAACAGGTTAGGGCTTGTTCTCTCTATCCTCGATCTGTCTCTCTCTTCCCTCGATCTATCTCCCTCTCTCTCCCATCGATCTGTCTCGACTCTGGCTCTCTCCCTTTCTCCTCTCCAACAGTTCTAGGGTTTTCGATCCACCTGCGTGTCTGAATCGTGTCCTCGTGTGTCCAACCTCGTGTCTGACTCTGAAAAATTTTGAAAAAAAGGGGACACGTAGGGGAGAGTGTCGGACACGTGTCAACAACGTGTCGTATGCATTTCCGTGTCAGACACTCATACGCCAGCCTCAGGGACATGTCTTTGCTTCATAGGCTAAAAGTTAAGGCATTGAGCATGTTAGCTAGCCAAGCTAACATACTTGATGGTTTGTATGCCCCGCTTAGGATAGACTCATCACAAACCCAACTAATATAACAAACAGCCACATTGCCATGTGATAGACCTACAAAAAGACATGCAATGATAAAACATATGTAATGCATATATATGGCATACAATATAGAAATGTTTCATTGTAGCCAAATTCATCTCAATTTCAAACATGTTTATGCATCATAGCGTTAGAGAATAGAGGTCACTTTAGTAATAGGAGCTCACCTCTAAAACCTGCTTTCCAGTAAGTAATAATTGACCATCTTGCACCTCTGATTGCAGAGTTTTAACTAAATCTAGTGAACCTTCTCACAGTTTCAGTCCCCCTACATTATGCAAATCCTCAACATAAATCCTGCATATATATACATATGCATAATAAAGTAATTTAAATTCAAATAAGGATAATGTGAGATGAAAATGCAGAGAAGAAATTGCTTAGAAACCTTCATATTTACCAGGGACCAAGTCAGAATTGGATAAATGGAAAATCTCCTGAGTACTCACCCTTCCCTAGTACAAAAGATGAAACATTTGCTTTTTTTAGTCATTCCCAGCAACATAATCGACTTGTATTTGGTCTGTTTGGTCGCTCAGAAAATACAGTAGAATCAAAACAACTAAATTTTTTTAATCTGTTTTACATTGTGAATAGATTAGTTCTCATACCACTGGAAACCAACTAGAAATCTCATATATTTTGGAATGGTAAAACAAACAATGGGTTGAAAATATTTACCTTGAGCAAAGTGCGTCCACTCAAATGTACAGGCTCCATTGTATATGTCTCAGATGATGAAGCCTGTTCCAAATAAAATTACCCACAAAAACCCTAAATTAGATACATGCATATTATAAAGATATATATACAAAGAGGATTATGCAATGGAAATACCTCTGAGGGAAGAACTTCAAGGGAAGGAGGTGGGGGAGGGAGGGAGGGAGTTTTCAGAAGAATCCAGAAACCCTAACCCTAACTGGGTTTTATCATCCGAAGAAGAAGAAGAGAACAAAAGAAAGGAGTCGAGTCCTCATACCTGATTGCTTTGCCGCCATGAAATCGAAGTCTTCAGCTGTGGAGTTTGCTTGGAGAGCTCCTGAACCTCTGGGATTGTAACTAATCACATTTTCAAATATATTTTCTAACAAAATCTTTTTTTTATTTATTTATTCTAAGATAAAATTAAAAAGAAATAAATAGTGAAAAGTGAAATTAGTAAAAAATGAAGTGAAATTAAGGCCAAGTTTGGAAAGACTAAATAAGTATATTTTTTGACTTTTTATTAAATATGGGTTGGATTTGGGTTGGGTTTGAAGTGATGTGTTAGAGAGGTGATGTGACTTAAATAAGATGATGTGATTTAAATAGGATAGTGACTTTTTGACTTTTTAGATTTTTTAAGAGTTGCCAAACTTGACCTAAAGAAAAGAAAAGAAAAGAAAAGAAAAATATATCTTACGGCTAAAGTTTGGTACCATATTCTTCATTTTTTATTAATTAAAATATAAAAAACGTAATCCTTTGTTTTATCTAATTTCTTTTTTATTTATATTTCCAATACTATTCTTTGTGAGTGTTTAGAAAGTTGCTATTTTAGTAAGCTGTTTTAATTTTTGACTATTTTAGTAGGTTAAAATTTTTGTGTTTGGAAAGATGATTGAATTTGTTAGATGCGATGTTTGTGAGACAAAAAGTGAAATGATTATGGGTTTAATGTGACATTTTGTCTTATTAACTATTTTAACATATTTTGTCTTTTTGTAAATTTTAACCTAAATTAGACTAAAATTTTACTTCTCAAACAGCTTTTTTATTTTACTTATATATACACACAAATTATTTACAGAGTCTCACAAGACTTTCAAATGTGGATAGCCTTAAATTTTTTTATTAAAATAGTTATTATAATATAATTAATCCATTATAATAATTAAAATATGATAATACTAATTATAATAGCTAATAAGTCTCCTTATTGAAGATATAGAGATAAATCTTATGAAAGTAGCCGCGGGGGGTCGCATGAAGTTATAAAAACTAATAATAATAATTTTCTTGCAAACCTGTTATGACACTGACATTGTAACTAAGTTTCTAATTTCTTACAAAAATATAAAAAGAAAAAATTGTTATAAATTATTAATAAATTTTAATAGTTTGATTTAATTTTTATTAAGTTCTATTGAAAGTTAATCCTAGTAAAAATAATATTTTGTGATGATTTTTTGCCTACGTTGCTAAAAATTGACAATTAATGATTTTTTTATTACAATTTTCATAAATTGTCGCTAAAACTTACAATTAGTGATATTTTTCTATGATGAATATTTTAAACTGTCGCTGAAAGTTAAAAATTAGTGACTTTTTGTGATGATTTCTTTTAAATTGCTGTTAAAATTTATAATTAGTGACTTTTTTGTAACAATTTTCAAATTGTCGTTGAAAATTAACAATTAGTGACATTTTTTAAATAATATTTGATAAAAAAAACATTGTTAATTTATCACAGGACATGCAAGATAATAAATCTACCTATTAAAAGCTACACGTAAGTCCCTTTTTAGTTATTTACTTGGAATTGAAACATGCCTTAGGCCATCTCAAACGCTTTTAGTAAAAAAGTACTACTTTTTGTGTTTCAATGGTTTCATCAAACTTATATCAAATTGAGAAAAACAAATGTTTCACCAAACTGAGGATCTGGGGCACTTTTCACCATTTTACTGTGCATGACCATTGAGGATGGGACCATCGGACGACCGGCTAGACGTTTGGCCAGATGTCCCCACGGTCATCCTCTTTTGTAAACAATTTTCACAGAAATAGGTAACACAGAGTTGGAAAAATGATTTGTGCAACCATGACTTTTGGCTAACTTTGAGTCTAAATTGAGATGGACTCTGAGAGGGTAATTTATATGTAAATTAGGCTGAGCTGGGTAATGGGCCGTTCTGTGGACCACAGTAAAAAAGACTGAGTAAAAGAGCTTTGTAGTTAGCCCGGTCCAAAAGAGCCTTGTAGTTAGCTCGGTCTAGAGGAGCCTTGCAGATAGCCCGGTACGAAAGAGCATGGTGGATAGCTCGGTTACCACGGTTGGCGCGGTGACAGTTAGCTCGGTCAAACATTCTTGAGCCGAGGTATTTTTGGCTTCTATTCAGGACCTTGCTGTTGAGTAACTTGGTCAAAGTACGCTATGGTTAGCACGGTCTACAGGCGAAGCCGAGGTACATGTTACACATAAAGCGCCAGGATAAATGTAACATAAGTATCGTTAGTTTGGTTATATTGTCATTGTGCCATGGCAATGCTAGCTCGGTCGTTTGGACATACCATCGAGTTAGGACCATCTCACTTGGTTTAAGCAGTGAGGGGGGTGTTGAAGGATAAGCATTATCTTTCAGGAGTGTGATTCCTAGAAGTACTCTGCATGAAAGAATAAGAGTCCTACTAGGATTGTGCCACGCGGAACCTATAAAAGCTCATAACATCACCTATGGAGAGGTAACACAACTTTGATTCTCGAACACACAAAGCTTTTGTCTATTTGTCTATTTTGCTGACTTAGGCATCGGAGAGGTATCCGGCACACACCCGCCGGCTAGCTCACGTTTGTATTTTCAGGGAGTAAAGCGACGACGTTTGGAGAAGCGCGGACTTGATCAACAGGATTATACGAGAAGATTATTTCTTGCTCGGACAACTGGCGCCGTCTGTGGGAATCACAGAAAGAACAAAACCTCTTGATCAAAGTTTTTCTCGCTAGATTAGACGCAATGGCGCACAATGAAGATTTGCCGCAATCCGCCATTGACGGGCAAACCCCAGAGGGAGGTGGGAGGCGCGAAGGTTTGCCTTCCATCCCTCACATGGCAGATCTAGAGCCCCAGCGACAAAATCCCCGGAGGGATGTAAGGGGGAGGCGGGGTAACAGCTTCCGTCGCTCATCAAGTTCTGATAGGCAGAGGCGGAGGATCGACCCTCAAGTTTTGGAGGATCGGGTGAAGGAGCAGGATGAGTTAATCAGGAAGATGGCGGCGGACATAGAATTGATGAAGCGCCAGATAAAAGGGAAAGGGGTGGTGACAGGAGAGGGGCGCAAAAGTAATACGCCTTCTCGACACTCAGAAGATCGTGGTAGGCATACCACGCCATCGCAAGCAAAGAATAGGAGCCTCAGAACAGGCGACACTCAATCAAGGACTTCCAGAACTCGTTACTCCAGGTCTGAGAGAACGAGATCATTGAGGTCTTACACTGAGGGAAGCACCTATCGGCTCTCACATACATACCAGACATCATCCAGGCAAACGAAGTTGCCTAGATCATCCGACTTACAGACTGTGCTTGAAGAAAGGGCACGACGGAAAGAGGATGCCAGGGCACGCGACCCGCACAGAGTTTTTGCCCTTCAGCGGTTGGCTCCTCGGACGTATGGAAGCGTCGAGGTAGGAATGCCAATACCGTACCTTGCTCACGAACCAACAGATAAAACATTGGCAAGGCTAAATAGCTCGCTGTTCATTCCGGCGATTGAGAACGCACCCTTACCTTCAGGCTTCATCCAGCCTAAATTTACAACTTACAAGGGGAAAACAGACCCTTACATGCACCTAAGCCACTTTCGCCAGGTCATGGCAGTATACCGGCGGAACGAGGCTTTGATGTGCATCCTATTCCCATCCAGCCTTGGCGACCTAGGTTTAACCTGGTTCAAAAGGCTACCGGAAGGCAGCATAGCCTCCTGGGCGCAATTAGCGGAGGCGTTCATGACAAGGTTTAGAATAAACACCAAGACGCCAATAGAAATCGATCAGCTACTCTCCATTGATATGGGCGACAAGGAGACGTTGAGATCCTACAACAGTCGTTATTGGGAGACCTTCAACTAGATAAGAGGTTGCCCCACAAATCTCGCCATCGCGCAGTATAAAAGAGGTCTTCCAGTTGAAAACAGGCTAAGGGACTCAATTACCATGACGCCCCCCTCACAATGGAAGCCTTAATGGAGAGGGTACACCAGCACACTCGGGTAGAGGAGGATGGCACCCGTGCTAAAACAAGTACAACCGCAATACCAGATAAAAAGACTTTGGCAAAAGTTAACGCGGTAGAACGTCCTAACAGAAATGGGCGAGGCAGGCGGGACAACGGAGAGGACCAAGATAAGAGGTGGTTGAGAGTCCGCACTGCCATTACCACGGTTTTCAAAAAATCGATCTATCGGATTCTCAGTGAGATACGCGATGAACCTTTCGTCAGATGGCCAGCTAAATTGGGAGAGGCATAAAAGGACTATGATGAAAGATCCCGGTGCACCTTCCATAAGGAAAAAGGGCACCGCACTAAGAATTGCACGCCGTTGAGACAGCATTTGGAAGAGTTAGTTACAGCTGGCCATCTGGACCAATACATTGAGGGAGGGACGCAGCCAGTCCCCCAGAACCACGATCACCCAAACGGAATGCCGATCGACGCCCCACCTCAAGGTGTGATAAATGTAATACATGGGGTATTCGAACCTGAGCGAGTATGTGAGCTCAAGGGAATGATCAAGAAGGCTGAGCACTTAAGGGAGGTATTAAGTGCGCAGCCCACCATTAAAAAGGAGAGAACAGAGGCCACGAACGTCATGTCTTTTTCAGAAAAAGACTTGGCAAGGATATATTGCCCTCACAACGATACACTGGTCGTCACTCTCTGCGTCAAGGATTACGACGTCAAGCGAATTTTGATCAACCAAGGGAGCTCATGTGAAATAATGTACTATGAAACCTTCAAATAGTTAAAACTGGAGGACAAAGACTTGGCACCTGCCGTATCTCCCCTGATCGGATTCAACTCAATGCTAGAGTGGCCAGTTGGCAAGATTATCCTCCCAGTCAGAGCAGGAAGCATGATGAAACAAGTGGAATTCTGGGTATTGAAAGTCTCTTCCACTTACAACATAATCTTGGGGAGGACATGGCTGCACGCCATGCGATCGGTAGCATCAACCTACCATCAAGTAATGCGGTTCCCCAACGAAGCCGGAGTAATTGAAGAGGTCTTTGGAGACCAAATTATGTCCAAGCAATGCTTCGTCACAGTAAATGGCAGCCGAGCTGCCAAAGGGTTTCTTCAGATGGTGGAAGAACCTGAGATCAATGAATTGTTTGCGAATGTTGGCAAAGCCACTTAACAGAAGGCAGTTGAAGACTTGGTACAGGTAAGAATAGATGAAAAGGACCCAAAAAAGTTCTTTTTGCTTGGCTCATCTATGTCCAGCACCAAGAGAATATAGGTCATGGAATTTT
Organism: Camellia sinensis; assembly: GCF_055761805.1. Classification (NCBI taxonomy): domain Eukaryota; kingdom Viridiplantae; phylum Streptophyta; class Magnoliopsida; order Ericales; family Theaceae; genus Camellia; species Camellia sinensis. The sequence continues at coordinate 156,385,396 of NC_138966.1, forward strand.
GACCTCTAACATCGAAGTGTTTGCCTGGATGCCGTATGACATGCCTAGCATTGACCCAAACTTCATCTGTCACTAATTGAATGTCCACCCAACTGCAAGACCAATCATACAGCGCACTCACAGATCAGCACTCCACCACGCTGAGATAGTGGCGGAAGAAGTGGGAAACCTTCTAGAGGCAGGAGCTATCAGAGAGGTGCACTATCCCAAGTGGATATCTAACACAGTAGTGGTGCTAAAGAAGAATGGAAAATGACATGTCTGTGTGGACTACAAAACAGTTAACAAGGCATGCCGAAAAGACAGCTTTCCCCTACCGCGAATAGACCAACTGGTAGACCTAACAGCAGGACACAATTGACTTAGCTTTCTTGATGCGTACAGAGGTTACCATCAAATCGCTATGTATGAACCAGACTAGGAGGTCACATCCTTTACAACACCAAGAAGACTGTATTGCTACAAGGTCATGCCCTTTGGCCTAAAAAACGCGGGGGCAACATTTCAGCAGATGATCACCAAGATGTTTGAGCCATTGTTAGGCAGAACAATAGAGGCTTACATCGACGACATGGTGGTCAAGAGCAAGGATGAGAATAACCATCACAGGGACCTAGGTGAAATGTTTTAGATCCTAAAGAAGCACAAGTTGCGCCTTAATGCATCTAAGTGTGCGTTCGGCGTAGGATCAGGCAAATTCCTAGGCTTCTTGGTAACCAACCGAGGTATAGAGGCAGACCCTTCTTAGATCAAAGCAATTCAGGATCTAGAAAGGCCCAACTCAATAAAAGAAGTACAACATCTCACCGGTATGGCAGCCGCGCTAAACCGGTTCATAAGTCGGTCGTCAAACAGATATCGACCATTTTTTCAAGCATTAAAGACCAAGTTTGAGTGGGATGAAGAATGCGACCGCGCCCTAGAAAGTTTGAAAGAATACATGTCTTCTCCACCGCTGTTAGTGACCCCAATCCCTGGAGAATAACTATTTTTGTACCTGGCAGTTTCACAGCACACAATTAGCGCAGTGTTGGTCTGAGCGGAAGGAATCCAACATCTGCCCATCTTTTATATCAGCAAGACATTGCTGTGCGCAGAAACCAGGTACTTACCATTGGAAAAACTGGCCTTAGCCTTGATGATGGCCTCAAGGAAATTGTCGTACTACTTTCACGCCCACACCATAATCGTCCTCACAGCTTTTCCATTAAAAGCTTTGTTTGAGAGGGCGAACTTTTCTGGGCGAATCTTGAAGTGGACAGTAAAGTTGGGACAGTTTGACATCAAGTTTCAACCTAGAACCGCGATAAAAGCCCAAGCTTTGGCGGACTTTGTCACAGAATTCACACCAGGAAGTCATCACGTCTGCGCAATTGACTTAACGGGTACAATCGAAATAGGGATGGAAACTGGCGCCGGAATAGCGCAACCCCTAATACAGGATACCCAGCCACTTCCCAAGACAGACCAGAGTGAACAAAGAGAGGGAGAAACAAATCATGCTGCACCAAGCAAAGACCCATCAACAAATACAGACTTGGTACAATCAAATAGCGAGTGGCAAACGGTAAGTGTGGACTTTGAAGAAAACACCAGCAGCATTCAGGACCCCAAGGCATCATCCGATCCCTCTACTTGCTGGAAGCTGTTCGTTGGAGAGATGTGGAAGCTCTTTGTGGATGGAGCGTCCAATAGGCACGGTGCAGGACTCGGCATAGTCCTCATCTCACCAGATGGCCTAGTAGTGGAGCAAGCAGTCAACCTTGGCTTCCTAACATCGAACAACGAAGCGTAGTATGAAGTGCTTCTAGTAGGACTAAAATCAGCACTCTACATGAAGGCCATTGAGCTAATGGTTTACAGTGACTCACAGCTAGTGGTAAACCAAATTTCAGGTGACTACGAAGGAAAGGATGAAAGGATGGCTAAGTACCAAGTGTTAGTTAGAAAAGAGATCATGAAGTTCGAAGTAGTGCGGATAGAGTATATTGGCAGAGCAGACGAACTAGCAGGCTTTGCTTCAACGGCAGATATATCCATCCCACATCCACTACTGATTGACTTCCTACCCAGACCAAGCATTGAAGAACCTGAAGTAGAAGAAATATGTTACGCTGAACTAGGCCCTTCATGGATGGATCCCATCATAGTGTTCCTAAAAGACAGCATTTTACCTAAAGAAAAGAAGGAGGCCAACAAGATAAGAGCAAAGTCACAGCGATTTTGGCTCTCCCCATCAATGGCCTTGTACAAGAAATCAGTCACAGGACCTTACCTGAAGTGTGTCCATCCCAGCAAGGTCGAAACATTCCTATTCGAGATTTACGAAGGCGTATGCGAAAGCCACCAAGGGGGGAGATCATTGGTTTACAGGGCAATTTCGCAAGGATATTGATGGCCTTACATGCAAGCAAATTCGGAGAAGTATGTCAAGAAGTGCGAGAAATGTCAGAAGTTTGCACACCAAATACATCAGCCAGCCAGAGAGCTTCTACCTTTAACTAGTCCATGGCCCTTCGCAATGTGGGGCTTGGACATAGTAGGACCACTTCCAACAGCACCCGACAACAGAAAGTTCTTCCTGGCAGCAACAGACTACTTCACAAAGTGGGTGGAAGCAGAAGCACTAGCATCAATAAAGGAGAAAGATGTGAAGAAGCTCGTCTGGTAGAATATCATCACTCGGTTCGGCATACCCAAGGCGCTGATATCAGACAACGGCACCCAGTTTGACGGCAAAAATTTTAGAGGCTTTTGTGAGGAGTACAAGATAGAATTCTACAACTCTACACCGGCATACCCCCAAGCAAATGGCCAGGCAGAAGCATCAAACAAAGTTGTCTTGGATGGATTGAAGAAAAGGTTAGAGAAAGCAAAAAGGAAAGTGGGCTGAGGAGCTTCCTCATGTTTTATGGGCTTACCGTACCACACCTCAACGAGCAACAAGAGAAACACCATTTTCCTTAGCCTACGGCATAGAAGCGATAATCCCACTGGAAGTTGGCCTCTCCACCATTCGAAGCGAAAATTTTGATCCAAACTTAAATGGGGAAGCCATAGCATTGGAGCTCGATCTTGCGGAAGAAAGAAGAGAAAAAGCACTAGTTCACATCGCCTCATACCAACAGGAGTTATCCAGGAAATACAACAAGACCGTACATCCAAGGCAATTCAAGATCGGAGATTGGGTACTGCGCAAAGTAATGGGGAACACCCTGGTACCCAGAGATGGCAAGTTAGGGCCCAATTGGGAAGGACCTTACAAAGTGGTTGGATTAGTTGGCAAAGGGGCATACCACTTGGAAGACGAGGACGGCAATGCCATTCCCAAACCATAGAACACTGTCAATCTCAAACTATTTTATTTTTAGCTTTTCTTTCAAGTATTTGTAATTTTTTTTTTCTCAATAAAACAAGTAGTTCCTTTTCAGTATAGTTGTTTCCTTCTGTAAAAGATTGTTTTAGTGAGTTAGGCGTACGAAAAGCATAGTTGGCCGGAATAACCAACTTTGCACTCTCTTCAGCTAAGATTAGGATCAGTGCTGAAGAAGTTGGCTGGAATAACCAACACCCCTCCTAAGCCCAGAATAAGGATCTAGGCTGTAGGACGTTTGGCTGGAAAAACCAAACACTTTACTCTAGGTTGGCAGGAATAACCAACTTAGAGGTTGGCTAGAATAACCAACACCCCTCCTAAGACCAGGATAAGGATCCAGGCTGCAGGACGTTTGGCTGGAAAAACCAAACACTTTACTCTAGGTTGGTAGGATTAACCAACTTAGAGGTTGGCTGGAATAACCAACACTCCTCCTAAGCCCAGGATAAGGATCCAGGCTACAGGACGTTTGGTCAGAAAAACCAAACACTTTACTCTAGGTTGGCAAGAATAACTAACTTAGAGGTTGGCTGGAATAACCAACACTTATTGTTCTTCAGCCGAGATAAGGATCTAAGCTGAAGAGGTTGGCTGGAAAAACCAACACGTATTGTTCTTCAGCCGAGATAAGGATCTAGGCTGAAGAGGTTGGCAGGTATGGCCAGTTAGATTGCAAAGTTAAGACCGGGATAAAGTATCTCGGCTATAGAATATTATACTTCATTCAGATTACAAAGAAAGTACATGCATGGAAGTTAACCGAAATAATAGTTGGAACAAGAGAAGATTTCGTTGAGAGTGCAAATCAAGAGTTACAAAATGGTGGGATTTCAGCTCGGTTACAGTTTTCTTTCCAAAAGTAAAAAGAAGAAAATACAAAGTCAAGCAAACAGGTCGTCAAGATCAGCATCCAGTTTGACTCGGAGCCTGGTTTCAGTTGGTAGCTCGGTTGTCAGGTCTTCCACCGGTGGCTCAACCCGAGCTGACTGGATAGCGGGATCATTGATGACCGGGGCATTGTTAGACACGGTCTCTTCTTCATCATCCTCAGATTCAAGGAATTTTTGTTGAATGGCGGCTGCATACTCCGCCATATAGCTCGATATGAAGTGCGATGGAGGGTTCAGGAAAACCTCAATCTCTGGACCGTGACCGAGCTATTCCACCGCCGCTTTCCACCCACAATTGAAAAATAGATCCTTGGCAGCTTCGCACTGTAGGATGTAGGTTGCTTCACCTTCTTTGTAGCCACGGTCTTCTGTATCGCCAATCTTCTTCTCAAGTTCAGTTATTTCGACCTTCTTTTTCTGCTCAACTGTGGCAAGCTCACGCAGGTAGTAGTCTTTCAACTCAGTCAAGCTTTTTGTTTCTCCACTTTGGCTGAGTCAACTACACCGGTGAGGTGGGCGACCTCAGATTGTAGCTCGGCCATTTTTTGTTTGGCCTCGTTTAGCTCGGCCGTCTTCTTGTCAGCCTCTGCCACAGCTTGCCTTGTTGTTTTGCGTAGCTCTAGCACACGCTTATGAGTAATCTGGTTCTTTTGCATGGCCTGTATAAATGTGGTAAGCAATTTTGAGTGAGAACCGAGCTAACAGTTGCACAAAACATGAAAACAAAGGAGAGAGTACTCACTATCACCATTGATTTGGCGGCCGAACAGATAGCTTTTAGCTCGATAAGGTGCGCGTGGTGATCCATATCAAGGGGCAGAACCACGCTCTTAGCCAGGTTGAAGGCCAGCATGTGATCTTTATCTGCTAGCACTGAAACTGTTGGTCTGATGGCTCGATTCTGATATGTTAATCTCGGTGCCCAATCAGAAGATTTAGCTCGGTCTAGGCTCTCAGGTTGTGGGCTCGGTACTTCGGTTGGGGGAAGCACAGTTTCGTCCTCATCGACAAGGTGTGGTTCGGTAGTGGAAGATCGAGCGCGCTTGCGAGTCCGAGACGATTCAGGTTGATGGGATGGCAGGGCTACCACAGTCTCCTGGGTTTGACCAGCTTGTGGTACCTTGGGCCAGTTTGTCTCGGTGAGGAGTGCTTTTACGGCTCTCTTCTTGGCCATTTCTTGCTCGACAGTTAGTGGGATGAGATTGATTTGAGGCAATGATGGATCTGGCTCTGGCGAAGGTTCAAGGAGAAAATTGGTCACCCTGGTCTTCCTGCGGCTACTATATCGGTAGGTCGGTTCAAAATTCAGTAGCTCGGCCCAGCCTCTGTTTGAATATCGAAGTGCGACACGAAGTACGTTTAAGTTTAGGTAGCTGTACTGAGACTTAAGGAAGCTCAAATTTGCATGAAGGAAGAAAGATAATAGTTAGTACGGTTCAAGATAAGAAACTGAAGTAATAAAAGCATGGAATTGAGCCGAGATAATCCTACCAGCTACACCCTTGTTCCAATTTATTCTGTTACTCGGGATCTAGGCTTGTTGGTCCTCAAAGTTCCCAGATACCCAAAAGAAATCATCATCATTCACATCTTTATCCGGGGTATTCTTTATTATCTTTTCACGCCGGCGCCTTATTCTTAAATAGTAAACCCAACCATCTTCAGCCGATCCTATGGAGTATTGATGGAAGAGCTCGGCTAAACCAAGGTTAAGGTCAGCCCGACGGTTTAGCTCGGCGATACCATTTATTATACAATACGAATTTGTGGAAAGTTGGGTAGGACAGAGGTTGGTTTGCCTAAGGAATTCACAGAGAAGAGGCTGTACAAGGAATCTTTGTCCGGTTTCTACAATAGAAAGAAGGGTAAAGGGAACAAAACCAGGGTTTCCCCAAGGTGTGACATCTAGTTTCGGCTAGGGTGAGGTGGACATTATCAGGGATATGGTAGTCCCTTCGGAACTCGGCCATAGCACCTGGTGAGTTTACTAAAAACCTATACTTTCCCATGTGTTTAAATTATGTATAGATTAGCCTAAGTGATAGCTCGGCACTGAGAATATGTTGGATATCTCGGTCGAACGTTCAAAGGAGTGCCTGGGCAACCTAGTCAGAGTCTGCAAAGTAAAAAACAAAGATGTTAAGCACAGATCGTTGGACCGTGCTGAAAGAAACAAAGGAAAGATAAATAAAGTCCTAGCTCGGCTACGTAGGGTACTATCATTCTTAGTTCGGTTTGAACGAGAGACTTTAGCCCAGTTAAAGCTGTTGGAGCAGCATTCCTAGTTCGGTTTTGACTAAGGGAGCTGGTTTAGCCCAAGTTATAGCTCGGTTGGTGGGTAAGGCTTTCTAGCACAGTACTGCGCGAACCTTAGGTAGTCCGCTAGCTTGGCCAGTAAAGCACAAGGTATTTAGACTTATTGAAACTACAAGTATGACATGAAGTGTTAGTTCGGTTGTTTAGTTTGGCTGGGTTCGCACCTTATACAAACAACTTCCTAGTTCGGTTGGTGTGTGATTTTGAATCAAATACATCGTTCTTCAGATTATTCGTGAGGACAAGTGGTTCTATTACATGGTTTTTCACAGAAAAATGGAAGCAAAAGTGGAACGTGCTTTGAAAAACATACAACTAAGCATGCTATATAAACATGGACGATATCAGCAAACAGGAAACAGATTCGAGTTACTTACCAGTTCAAAATGAAGGGACCAAAGGTGAAAAAGATCCCAGCAAGAACACGAGCTCCACAGTTGCAAGAGAACAAGGGAGAAGAAGCTCAAAAAGAGAGAAAATGATGAATAGTAGACGTGATAGATTCAAAATGAGTGGTTTTTGTGTGAAGAATGAGAAATTGGACGGGACTGTTCAAATTACGCGAAATACGAAGACGACGTGACAGCTGCATTGGGCTAATGATAGTGTGCCACGTGTTCTTGGGATAAGAAACGATTCAGTTACAACGATTGAAGAGACGTTTTGACCGGACAGATTGATAGCACGGTATGGGTTTAGCTCGGTTGGAAGGCTAAAGGTTTTTAGCTCGGTTGGAAGGCTAAAGCTTTTCTTAGCTTGGCTGGTAACAGGTAATCCTTATCATGCTGCGCAGATGGAATTAAGGAGCAATTGAGAGGGTAATTTATATGTAAATTGGGCCGAGCTGGGTAATAGGCCGTTCTGTGGGCCACAGTAAAAAGGGCTGAGTAAAAGAGCTTTGCAGTTAGCCCGGTCCAATAGAACCTTGTAGTTAGCTTGGTCCAGAGGAGCCTTGCCGATAGCCCGGTTCGAAAATGCATGGTGGATAACTCAGTCACCACGGTCGGTGCGGTGACAGTTAGCTCGGTCAAACAATCTTGAGCCGAGGTATTTTTGGCTTCTACTCAGGACCTTGCTGTTGAGTAGCTCGGTCCAAGTACGCTATGGTTAGCACGGTCTACAGGCGAAGCCGAGGTACATGCTACACATAAAGCGCCGACATAAATATAACATGAGTATTGTTAGCTTGGTTACATTGTCATTGTGCCATGGTAATGCTAGCTTGGTCGTTTGGACATACCACCGAGCTAGGACCATCTCACTTGGTTTAAGCAGTGAGGGGGGTGTTGAAGGATAAGCATTATCTTTCAGGAGTGTGATTCCTATGAGGACTCTGCATGGAGGAATAGGAGTCCTATTGGGATTGTGCCACGCAGAACCTATAAAAGCTCATAACATCACCTATGGAGAGGTAGCACAACTTTGATTCTCGAATATACAGAGCTTTTGTCTATTTGTCTATTTTTCTAACTTAGGCATTGGAGAGGTATTCGGCACACACCCGCCGGCTAGCTCACGTTTATGTTTTCAGGAAGTAAAGCGACGACGTTTAGAGGAGCGCGGACTTGATCAATAGGATCATACGAGAAGATTATTTCTTGCTCGGACAGACTCCGAACACCGATTGAGGTGTGTCCGGGTGGAAACGCGTTCTTCGCTGGGTGGTGATTCACTTCGTATATTTGGTTGTTCAAACAATTTTTGAGTTAATGCAAAATTAACTCCGAAAAAGGCTTCGACAACACAGTAGTTGCTCTGTTTTCTTCATCATCATTTAGTTTTCTGCATTAGAAATATAAAGCACAGTATATATGTATGTGTATGTGTGTGACCTTGTGAAACAAACAAAGATGTATGCGTATATAGTGATCCAAACAAAGAAAATAGAAAATAGAAATATAAAGCAATCCAAGGACCTTGTGAAACACAGAGTAGGTATGTATGTCTAAACCTTTACCATGTTTTTGTTGTAATGGGTGCCAATTGAGTGTATTTCCAATAAAAACAAAATTAATATGAATTTTGGCTTCACTACAAAAGCCATCCTCCTTTCTCTATGCATGCATGGAACAAGCTGTGCAAAGATTGCTTAAATGATGAAGATAATTAAAAAAATAATGTAATTTGAATCGCAACCTAGTTTCATCAATGTTTTACCATTCTCATAGTAATGCTTATATGATATCCCATTTTTTGCACTACAAGAAAAAACACATTTGGCGACTAAATTTTTAGTTGCCAAAAGTCGGTTTTTAAGTTTCCCCACAAAATTTTTTAGTCGCCAGTTTGGTCGTCAGAAAATGGTCAGGAAAGGTATTGGCGACTAAAAAACTTTTTGTCGCTAAAAAGAAAGTCTTTAGCGACCAAAACTTTGGTCGCCAATAGTCAATTATATATTTACCGACTAATGTTTTAGTCGCCAATAGTCAATTATATTTTTTAAAATTATACATTTACCGACTATTTTTTTAGTCGCCAATACTCAAGCTTTTGGCGACCAAACATTTTATTCGCCAAAAGCTTATTTGTGAAGAAAAAAAAATTACCACTTTACTCTTACGGAGATTCGAACAATCAACCTTCCACACCATAAACCTATAACACACTCTTTCCACTACACCTCCATAACACCATATGATTATATATGCAACATATATTATTTCTATACTACATAAACTCGTATTAATATAAAAGTATATATATAAACATAATTATTTTTTATTAAACATAATTTATTTAAAAGTAAATTATTTAGTAGAAAAAAAAAGTGACCACTTTTGGCGACTAAACATAATTTTAGTCGCCAATTCTATACTTTTGGCTACTTATTATTTTTTAGTCATTAAAAAATAATATTCCCGAGCTAAAATTACCACTTTTGGCAACTAAACATGTTTTTAGTCGCCAAATGCCTCACTTTAGGCTACTAAATTTTTTTTAGTCGCCAAAGGGCCTTACTTTTGGCTACTAAAATGTTTGTAGTCGGTAAAAGCCTCACTTTTGGCTACTAAACATGTTTTTAGTCGCCAAATACCTCACTTTAGGCTACTAAATTTTTTTTAGTCGCCAAAGGTCCTTACTTTTGGCTACTAAAATTTTTTTAGTCGGTAAAAGCCATATATTGGCGACCAAATAGATTTTTAGTCGCCAAAACCTATACATTTGGCTACTAAATTTTTTTAGTCGCCAAAAGTTTACTAATGCTTTTTTAGTCGCCGAAAATGCTACTTTCAGCGACCAAAGGTGATTTTTTAGTCGCTGAAAATGCTTTTTCTTGTAGTGTTGATTGATTTGCCTTCAAATGTTTCATATATTCATACTCTTGCTCCCCAATACATCTACAATAAAATAATAAAAAAGCTAGTGAGTGAATCAATGTGCATAATAAGCACACAAAGATGCAGGACTTGTCAACTAAATTGAACATACAAACAAACCGAATGTGAAATTAGCTACTAAATGTAACCCAGAGTTGGCAGACTTGGCAAGGCAACAGAATTTTCTCACATTCACTCTAAGTTCATTTACTTGTTATTTCTTCGAATGCCGATTAAAAGGCCCAGCCTCAAGAATAACTGAAAGAATCTACTAGAAGTTAACAAATGTGTGTCTATTAAAGAGGGGAGGGAATTTCATGCCAAAAAGATTGAATTGAAAACATATTTGGCAACCAAAAAAAGGCTACTAGTATAGAATTGATAAAACATTGTCCTCTATAAGCAACACAAATCATTCATCATCCACTCTAACCAAATGCTATGCCTCTCTCTCTATCTCTCTATCTGTGCGCGTACGTAAGCGTGACTGTTTTGCTAACAAGGTATCTAGGCTTTTTAAAGCAACCAACTATTTAGCTGTAAAAAAAAATTGTATGCCTTTAATTAGCACAAAAACAACAGAAGGTGGCACCACACGTCCTTTCCACCAAGAACGACTCCTAGCTATTAACCAAGTGATCCCACTTATAAGGTTCACATCTCCTTCAATAAATTGCACTAAAAGCTGTATATTTTTATTGAAACCTTTAAACATCATGCATCACTAACATGCTTGTCTAAAAGAGTAATAAACCAGATGAACCGTTCCAGAAAATTAGTATAGAGAACATTTTCCTCAACAAACAATTCAATTGTTGTTTTTTTATTTTTTGCATTGACTAGTCGGCCGGCCGGTCGTTCGCCCGGTCGACCGGTAGTTTAATAAAAAGTCAAATTCTTCCGTTGGAGCAGGCGGTATTGTCACGACCCAAACTTGACCCTATGGATTTAGCATCGTAACTGGCCAGTAATCCTGGGATTACCTTAGGCCTCTGAGACAGAATAACATAATATTAGGGGCTAGCGGGAGCAAATAACAAATATACAACATCCATTGAGCTATGTAGACTTATATGAGATAGAAAAATTTTAAACTTTTTATTTACATATCTACATATCATCCTTACGTCATCATATATATACAGATTAGACAAAAAGGGACTTAGCCCTATTTTACAAAATAAACAAAGACTTGTTTAAACAAACAGGAAAACAAAACTTGAACTTTAATCACATAGCTATAACCACTTGACATATCTAGAACCTTCACTGGAGGCACATAGGTAGGGATGGCAATTGGAACCCTGTCTGACGGGGACCCGATCCCCCGACCCCGAATTGAGCGGTTATTCCCCAAAAAATACCCCCGACGGGCCAGGGATAGTATTAAAAATTGAATCACCGATGATATTCGGGCCGAGGATTGGGATACATGTTTCAGCCCCGAACCCGCCCCCGATCCCCACCCCGGTTGCCCCCAATGTAAAATTACAGTTTTGCCCCTATTATTTATATATGTTATATGTGTGAGTGTGTGTAGGGTTTACGGGTTCTATTGGCAGGCGCAGAACACCCACACACAACACAAACATTTTCTCCCTCCCTCTCTCACACACACGACCTCCGTTCCTCACCGCCTCTTCTTCACCGTTTTGGTCGGCAGCGGCTCCTCCTTCACTGCCGCTCCTCACCGTAGCTCCTCATCTCTCCTTCACTAGCGGCTTCTTCTTCTCTCCCTCTCACGCTATCTTCTCTCTCTCATGGTATCTCCACTTCTCTCTCTCTCTCTCCCCCCTCCTTAGTTTGGTTGGCGACGGCTCCTCCCTCGCCGTCGTTCCTCACCGCAGCTCCTCCTCTCTTCCTCTCATGGTATCTTCTTCTCTCTCTCTCTCTCTGTTTTTTGATTTTGTTCTCTGTTTTTTGATTTGTTCTTCAGACCTGAAAATGATGAAAATGAAGATGAACATGTTGATCTGTGTTAGATTTGTTGATGAATGTGTTAGATTTTTTGATCTGTTTGTTAATGAAGATCTGTGATAAATATCTGTGATGAAGATCTGTTGATGAAGATCTGTGTTAGATTTTTTGATCTGTGATAAATATGTTTGTTTGTTGTTGATGAATTCTTGTAAATGTGTAGAGTTGACTTTTTTTTTTTAAATTTTTTGGCCGGGGAATTTTCAGGATCGGGGAAGGGGAAACCCGATCCCCGTTAGGGGACGGGGACGGAGGCGGCTATGGGTTTCCCGTCGGGGATCGGGGCTGGGGACAGAGGTATTTCCACCATCGGGGATTGGGGACGGGGAGGGTGATCCCCGGCCCCGCCCTGCCCCGTTGCCATTCCTACACATAGGTTGGCTGACAAAAACATATTCCAAGCACACGCCTCTAAGCTTGGTCACACGACTGATCACCTACATACATAAATAATACATTGAGTTGGAGCCGAGTGAATAATAACAAAGTAAAGGGTTTTAATGAATGATGTCCATCACAGAGTTAGAAATCAGAATTTATATTAGAAACAGATTCTTATCGGAAACATAGTCTTATGCATATTCAGATTTCAAATTAGAAATAGATTCATATACATGCTCATATTCATATTCATATTCATATCAGAAATAGATTCATATACATGTTCATATTCATATTCATATTCATACTCAGATTTTGCATAAGATCATACGTGCTACACCCATTAGCTATCATATCAACTTGGTTCTGAGACCCACATGTATAGCGATCCCGGTTTTTCCTTTCGATATCTGTTGTATTCCGGACTTTGGTTCCGTGGAGTTGGTAGTTGTATCTATCTTATTGTCATCCTTTGATTCCATTTGTTTGAGTTTTAGGATGTGTTAGGCATGTTTCGAGCAGGTGGATTGAGCCTTGGTCTAAAATCTTGTTGCCAGGTTTTTGGTCGTTCCGCTCGAGCGGGTCGTCTAGTGCTCGAACGGAGATTGCACACTTCCAGTATTTTTGGTGCTCTGCAAAACTTTTGCACGTGTGATTTCTACGCTCGAGCGGATTTCCTGTGCTCGAGCGTGTCGCGCTCGAGCGGGCTTGTTGGAGCTCGAGCGGGTAATACATTTTTTTATGTAAGTTCTAGGAGGGGGAAATCTACGCTCGAGCGGACTGGTTTTCGCGCTCAAGCAGATGTACTTTATTCTTGTGTCTTGGCGCTCGAGCGGGCCTTCTTGCGCTCGAGCGTGTCCAGATTTTTGTACGTGACGCTCGAGCGTCCTGTTCCCCGCTCGAGCGGGAATGTCGTATATCAGAAGGCAGTTAGGCATTTTTGAATCACTTTTTATATTCACTCTCTCTCTCTTACTTTTCCAAAACCGATTTTGGGAGCCTCTCTCTCTAGAAACTCCCTTCTCTCTAGGGTTTGATCTAGTTAGAGTGCTTCCCTTTCCTTTGGCCTTTGTAAAAGTTGTGTTGATCGTCGAGGGCTTCGTTTTGATCCGTGGATCTTGGAGTTTGGAGCATTTTGGTTTTCCTCATCTCCTTCCCTTGGGCTCCGAATTTGAGGTAGGGATTCCTACTCACTCTTATGGGTTTTGACCTAGATATTGAGTTTTTGTATAAATGGTTTTGGGTTTTGGAAACTAGGGTTTCAAATGCATAATTTTGAAAAGAGGGTTTTGTTCATTTTGGACCATAAACATGTATTTGGGTTTCAAAATGAGTATGTTGATGTTGTTAGTAATATTTAGACTCTTGGAGTCAATATTGAGAATAAGGGAAATTATGCCATGTTTGGGTATATTTGGGTCATTAGTGTAATTAATGGCATTTGTTGAGAAAATATGGAATTGAGTTGAATATAATGAAATTGGTTCATTATGAGATGGATTAGTGAAGTTGGAATTATTAATCGCTCACTTTTGGAAATATGGATAAATTATCTGTTGACGCATTTATTATCTGTTTAGAAATAATTGCCTTGGGCTACCGGTGGAGGGTAGTCATGATTGTTGTAGACAATGCATGATGATTAGGCAAACTAAAACTAATCAATGGAATGTGTCATCGTACATGACAGTTGAAAGAATACATTACCTTTATGTATTGTTTGATGATGTATATGATAATTGTTTATATGCATTGTGTTGTGTGGGAGGAGATAGGGGATGCACTCCACAGTTTAGGGGAAGATAGGGGATGGACCTCTAAACCGGTTAATGTTTAGGAGAAGATAGGGGATGGACTCTGGTGATACAGCTCATATGCTTATCTATGGAAGTGTTGATATAGCTCATATGCTTATCTGTTGAGATGGTGATACAGCTAGTATGCTTATCTATTGTGAAATGAGAAACGTTTAATATAAATTATTATCTCATTTAGAGTGTTTGGCCAGGTTCTGAGCCATGGTTGTGAATTGAGAATTGAATAAGAATTGGAAAATGAAATGAAACATGGTCACAGTTGTCATGTAATGGAAATGGTTTATGAATTGACCTATGTGAGTCAAACATTTATCAATTGCTAATGTCTTAGTTACTGCTCATATTGTGTTTAGCATATCTCTATTGGGCATTGGCTCACCCTTTATGGGACATCATTTTCAGGTACAGGTAGCATGCCACCTCCAAGGACATAGCTTGGATGGTTATGGAAGTTGAAGACTCTTTTTGATTATTTTGTTTGTATTACATGTATGTCAAGCCCAGGGCTTATTTGTATAGAGTTAGTACTCTTCTTTTTTTTTTGTAACCAAGTGTTGACTTGGAAAGCTGTAAGCCCGTAGGGCATTTGCTTTTGTTGTTAACATGTAATACTGTTGTAAGAACTACTCTGATGAATAGAAAGGTGTTGATTTCTCTTATACCATTGCATGTATAAACTGATGGGTTTTATGTATTTTTTTGAGGGCGTTACAACATGTATAGTCGGTACCGACGACCATAAAGGTGCATATCTTGCGCGCAAGTAGCCATAGTGTTGTTACCCCCAGGTGAGCGCCACGTGAATATAGGCCTCGGTATTGTTACCCCCGGGCGAGGGCCATGTACATATTAGCCATGGTATTGTTACCCTCGGGCGAGGGCCACGTACATATTGGCCACGGTATTGTTACCCCCGGACAAGGGCCACGTGAACTAAGGATGCCACAAATACATTTCAGAAAAATGGACATTCATTCATGATTCATAAAATAGGATTTCAAAAAACAAATCATATCATTTCAGTCAGAAAATACTTATAATCAAATATAGCTTTACAGAATCACTACTCACAGATGACTCCGCTAACAGATCAAATAATGGAGACAAATAAGATAGATCAAGCAAACGATAGCACGTGACCTACACAAACACATAACATATACACGTTGAAAGACAATATTAATTCCTTGATCAGACTTGACTGTTCTTGTCTTCTGACTAAATAATCCGAAGGTCTACTATGCTTATTCTTTCTTTATTCAAATGAATCGGGTTCTCATTTCACATATTCTTTCATTACTAAATTATTCTTTTCTGCATAAACAAATTTCGTACTTGGCTTCTTAATCAATTATTACTAAGTCAATGACTTATTCTTTAACCAACTAATTTATGTTGATTGGTAATTTATTAATCTTGTTGAGTCATAATTCTTGGGTAAGAATGCTTGGAAGTGAAAGAGAACAGAAATCGAAATACGAAAATACTTTCCAAAATTTTCTGAAACAGGACTCTTCGTTCAAGTGCAATATTGGTCGCTCAAGCGGACCCCTCGGTTTGCAAAAATACTGATTGCTTGCATTCTACACTCAAGCGACAACTTTTTCGCTCGAGTGATGGTGACGAATTCTGGGTTTTCCAGAATGTTGTTTAAACTTTAAAACACATTACCAATGCTCCAAATTCATGCATGACTCACTCGTATATGCAAAAACATTCTCAATTACATATATTTAAAGTTAATTCCACTTATACTTCAAAATTCCATGATTTTAAATCAAATTTAAACCTTGGATTTCATGTTTAAAAATCATCTTTCAATTCTTTCTTTGTTTTTATGAAACTTAAAATTGAATCTACAAGACCCTGTCAAAAATATTTGCATGTATGAAATTAAATCAAAATCAAACTAATTTTTGATTCTCAAATATAAATTACAATTTATTTCCATATTTGTCCGAATTTAAATTTAATTCAACTTCTTCATATCAAGCCCAATTTCAAAGCCACAAATTCTAAAACATAAATTGATCTTCCAAAACTCTTAAAAGTCATGATGCATTTACAATTGAAACTCAATTTCAGGTTAAGACAACTAAATTCAAACCCAAAGTGATTACTTTCTAAATTGATTTCTATAAATTTGAACATAGCTCCAATTCCTCATTTTCTTTTTAATTACATAAAATTGACTTCAAGCTCTTTCTATTTTCCTTCAAACACATGAAATCAAAATTATAAACTTCTTAGAAAATCATTTGCATGCATGAAACATTTATCAAAGTCCAACAAATTCTACATAATCAAGCTCAAACCATAATAAAAATCTTGAATTGCTCTAATTTAGATATTTATTAATTTTCCTCATATCAAATCCAAAATCAAACTCATAAAACATGAATTAAAATCTCAAAACCTTAAAATTCCATGATGCATGCAAGGTTGAGTTTCAAATTTATGAAGAATGACAAAATCAAACTCAAACTAACTACTTTCTAAACTTATTTCCTTAATCTTAAACTTAATTTTTAACCTCAATTTAATTCATAATCATAGATGTTCCAAAATATGTTTAATTTGAGTCAAACTCTTAAATTATATTACATGCATGGGTTAATAATCAAAATCAAAACCCAAAATAATTAATTTCCAAATAAATTTCTACAACCATGAATCTAACTTAATTCTTACTCAAAACCCAATTTCTTACAAAATTCATGAGAATGATTCCATAACTTTCTGAGAGTTCTAAATTATCTACAAGAATTAGGATAAATATTTACCTAAGGGTGTTGACTTCTTGAGCCTCCTTTCAATTTTTGACTTTCTCTAACTTTCTCTGTTATTCCTTTAGTTTTTCACTTGAGTTTGCTTCATTATTTCCAGTAACAAGGGCTCTTTTTCAACAAAAGAATTGAGCTCTCTCTCTCTCTCTCTCTCTCTCTCGGTTCTCTCTCTCTATCTCTTGAGTCTTAGGCAACAAAATAAATGAATGGGCTCCAACACAAGCAATAATACATATAATTGAACTCATTCACTTCTCTCACACTCTCTAGAACCCTCTTTAATATACACAAACAATGTTAATTTTGAGTAGAATTAGATTAATCACTAATTATCTATTAAATTAATTAATCACTCCTTAATTTTACTTAATCTTGATCATAATTAAATTAATCATAACTAATCACAAGTCACAGATAATTTAATTTGTCTAATTTGACTTCCATTAGAGCCCAATTAATTATATTTAAATTTATCATTTTGAATCAGATTTTTATTCAAACTCCCAAAAGGCTCTAAATATTGAATTAAACTTATTTTCACCCTCAATTTTGGTTTCTTAGATCATTAAGGCCTTCAATTTCAGATTAAACTCCAAATTCTTCGCCAATAAATTACATACTCAATTGAATACCATAACAATCTTAATTTCCGATTCTCATAACTTAATTAACTCTAATTCGGATCTAATTAATCAAATCTCAATTTTATAAATCTAACTCGAATATTGAATTAAACTCCCATATGGTTCGATACTTGAAATTAAAATAATTCAATTCACCATTTGTACTATCTTGAGCCATTTAGGCTTTCAATTTCTAATTCCAAATTAAATCCTCAATAAAATCATATATGAATCAATCTCTATAATTTTCGTAAATCCCAAATTTAATTAGAATAATTAGGAATTAAATTTCAAATCTCCTTAATTAATTAAGTACTAATCATTATATGTGGTGGGGTTGCTACAAGTATTAGAGAGGAATTCGTCATATTTTTACTCAGATTTGATGAAATATTTGGTGAACCTTTGGAGATGCCCTTACCACATTAACAAAATCTTAAGAAAATATAAAACAGTGGCACATAGGAAAAAAATAATTATAAATTAGTGAAAATTTATTGGGTAAATTACACTTACCTCCTTTGAGGTTTCTAACAATTATAGACCTTGTCTTAGGTTTTGAAAATTACACTGATTTCCTTTACTTTAGTGAACAATATACAGATACTCCTGTTCTGTTAATTTTTACTTAGACATAGTTAATTTTTGTAATGAAATGTCCAAAATACCCTTTATTTACTCTTTTTCTTATCTCTTTTCCTCCACCAACCATTAATTATCCCCCCTTTCAATTCGCAGCTATCCTAGCCACTGCTTCTTACTTGTGGCTCAATTTCTAAAGTGAAATTAATATGTTAATTTTTTGTAATGTATTTTTCTGATAATGTTACACCTTTTATATTGAAATGTTGCTCAATAATTTGAAATATGATATGAGAGGGTAATTTGTAAGCAAATTGGACCAAGCTAGGAAAGTCTTCTTTGGAAGTTGGGCAGTACAATGGGCCGAGAAAAGGGCTGGTGTAGCTCGGTCTTAGGCCAAGAAGACATCTCATATTACAGATTTGGGCCGAACTATGGACCGAGGTGTTTGGGCTTCGCAAGTTAGACCTCGTCCTTTTTAGTTTGGTCGGAGACTGCTGCAGTTAGCTCGGTCTAAACAGACAAAATCGAGGTATCAGTGGGGGGAGAACCAAACTAAAGGATAGCTCTATAGGGTGTCATCTCAAAGTCAAGACTGACAATGGTGCTTAAAGTATCACCGAGCCGAAATAACCTGGTTGACCGTAATGTCAGCCGAGGTAAAGATGTCAGCCAAAGTAAAGAAGGTAACATCAATGACGAGGGCCGAGCTGTGTATAGCTCGGCAGGGTAGCATTCGATAGATTGGCTGCAGAGCTCGCCGTTCGTTCTGGCAATTGAGGACGCACCATTACCCTCAGGCTTCCACCAGTCCAAATTCAATACTTATGAGGGGAAGTCGGACCCCTACATACACTTGAGCCACTTTCGCCAAGTTATGGCCGTGCATCGGCGAAATGAGGCTCTGATGTGTGTCTTGTTTCCTTCTAGCCTTGGCGACATGGGTTTAACATGGTTTGAAAGGTTGCCAGAAGGCAACATAGCTTCGTGGGCGCAACTAGCGGAGGCATTTGTGACCAGATTCAGAACGAACACCAAGACACTAGTGGAGATTGACAAGCTTCTCTCCATAGGCATGAGCGAGAAAGAAACATTGAGATTTTACAATAACCGGTATTGGGAGACTTTTAATCAGATTGGAGATTGCCTTACAAACCTAGCTATCGCACAGTATAAACGAGGTTTGCCGGCTGGCAATAAGTTGAGAGACTCAATGACAATGACGCCACCCCTTACTATGGAAGCCCTAATGGAGAGAATGCACCAACACATCCGGGCAGAGGAAGATGGGGTGCGCACCAAGACAGAGTCCGACGCAACAGTGATACCAGACAAAAAGTTTTTTGGCCAGAGTTAACACGGTTGACAAGTAGGATTGACCGCCTAAAAGTCTTTGCCCGACTGGGGGGCAATTGGGAAGGTTGGCAGGATTGGCCAACTCTTTCTAAATAAGTCTTTGGCCGATTGGGGGGCAACAAAAAAGGTTGGCAGGTTTGACCAGCACTTTTTTCTTTCCTAAGTCGAGGATAAGGATCTAGGCTGCAGGACGTTTGGCAGGAATATCCAAACACTTCGCTCTAAGTTGGTAGGGATAACCAACTTTGAGCTCTCTTCAACTAAGATCAGGATCTGGGCTGAAGAGGTTGGCTGAAAAAATCAACACTTACTTTTCCTAAGCCGAGGATAAGGATCTAGGTTGCAGGACGTTTGGCCGAAATAACCAAACACTTTACTCTAAGTTGGTAGGAATAACCAACTTTGAGCTATCTTTAGCCAATATTAGGATCTAGGCTGGAGAGGGTTGGTTGGAAAAACCAACACTTTATTCTCTTCAGCCGAGATCAGGATCTAGGCTGGAGAGGGTTGGTTGGAAAAACCAACATTTTGTTCTCTTCAGCCGAGATCAGGATCTAGGCTGGAAGGGGTTGGCTGGAAAAACCAACACTTTGTTCTCTTCAGCCGAGATCAGGATCTAGGCTAGAGAGGGTTGGCTGGAAAAACTAACATTTTGTTCTCTTTAGCCGAGATCAGGATCTAGGCTGGAGAGGGTTTGCTGGAAAAACCAACACTTTGTTCTCTTCAGCCGAAATCAGAATCTAGGTTGGTGAGTGTTGGCTGGAAAAACTAACATTTTGTTCTCTTCAGCCGAGATCAGGATCTAGGCTGGAGAGGGTTGGCCGAAATAACCAACACTTCGTTCTCTTCAGCCGAGATCAGGATCTAGGCTGAAGAAGGTTGGCAGGTTTGACCAACAAATTCTGAACTCTTTGGCCGGGATGATGGTTACCTCGGCCAAAGTAGGTTGGCAGGGTTATTGTAAATCGAGTTAGTCTACTCGGCGAGACACAGAAAGAACGACTCGCCGTACGATTACAAACTCGAAGAATATATACGTTGAAGGCAAAAAAGCAGGGCTATTCAAATTTTTGGCATGACGGCTGTAATAGGAGAACGGGGCTAATGGGGGCACGCCACCTGTCCTTGGGATAACGTCGTATCAGACTTGCCAGATTAGTGGAATGGCGTGCTGAGCAACTTATTAGACTTGTTGGGACTGAACGAGTTGTGAGACCGAACAAACTTCTCTAGTTCGGCAGAGTTGAGCGTTTTTAGCTCGACTAGAGGAGAGTAATCCCAATCATGCTGCGCGGATGGAATTAAGGGGCAATTGAGAGGGTAATTTGTAAGCAAATTAGGCCGAGCTAGGAAAGTCTTCTTTGGAAGTTGGGCTGTGCAATGGGCCGAGATAAGGGCAAGTGTAGCTCGGTCTTAGGCCAAGAAGACATCCCATATTACGGATTTGGGCCAAACTATGGGCCGAGGTGTTTGGGCTTCGTAAGTTGGACCTCGTCCTTGTTAGTTCAGTTGGAGACTGCTGCAGTTAGCTCGGTCTAAACAGACAAAATCGAGGTATCAGTGGGAGGAGAACCGAGCTAAAGGATAGCTCTGCAGGGTGTCATCTCAGAGTCAAGACTGACAGTGGTGCTTAAAGTATCACTAAGCCGAAATAACCTGGTTGACCGCAATGTCAGCCGAGGTAAATATGTCAGCCGAGGTAAAGGAGGTAACATCAATAGCGAGGGCCGAGCTGTGTATAGCTCGGCAGGGTGGCATTCAATAGATTGGCTTTCGATCACACGGTCCGAATGGCAGGGGACCGACATAAGGCAGTTCGGTCAGAAATGTATAACCGAGGTAAAGGGTTCAGCCATCTCACTTGGCTTGCAGTGATGAGACTCCTAGTAGGATTCTGCTAAGGAGAGTTAAAGTCCTACTGGGATTGTGCAAACCATCTCACTTGGTTGGTAGTGAGTAGGAGTATGACTCCTAGGAGGACTCTGCTAAGGAGAGTAGAGTCCTACTAGGATTGTGCAAAACTATCTCACTTGGTTGGTAGTGAGTAGGGTGTGTGGTTCCTAGGAGGACTCTCATAGGGAAAGTTAGAATCCTACTAGGATTGTGCCAAAGTAATGTCAATAAAAGCTCATGACCAGACCTATGGACAGGTATCCCAATTCTTACTCCAGAATACACAGAGCTTATTGTCTATTGTCTAGATGCTGAATTAGGCGTCGGAGGGGTTTCCGGCACACACCCGCCGGTTAGCTCACGTTTGTGTTTTCAGGTGGCAAAGCAACGTTATTTAGAGGAGTACAAACTTGATCAATAGGATCATACGAGAAGAATTATTTCGTGCTTGTACATGATATAATCTAATTTTCTGATAATGTGATAATAATTTATTATTAGAGATTGTTTGTTATAATAATTGTTATATGGTTATATACTTTTATGATAGTATTATTATTATTTTTTTATCAAAATGTTACTCATTCATAATAGATTGAACCATTTTCTAAATTATTGTGTAATATGTCAATAAAAAGGCATAACATTATCATAAAAATATATAATTGTATCATCAATTTTTTTAAAACACAATAATTTCACTTTAAGTAATGATTAGTGATGGAAAAGAGATAAGAAAAGAGCAAATAGAGAGTATTTTTGACATTTCATTACAAAAGTTAACGGTGTCTAGAGAAAAGTTAGTAGAAGGGAGATATTTGTATATTGTGAGATAAAATAAGAGAAGTTAGTATAATTTTGAAAACTTCACGAAGGGTCTCTGTAATTGTCAAAACCCCAGGTGTGGTAAGTGTAATTCCATTGTGAGCCATCATCTTTTATTGAGAAAGTTAGTCCAACCTCCACGTATTTTTACTCTATTAAGTGTTTCTGTGCAAATCCAAACCCATCACATGGATGTTCTAAGAGAATCTACCATAAATTGTCTGTTATCAGTTCTAGTACTAGTTATTAAGAAATTAGGGAGTTCATAAGTGCACAACAATACCTATAGATAAAATTTAACCAGAAAGAGATCTCAGACAGAGTGACCCACTCTCTCCATTTCTCTTCAACATTGTAGCAGAGGGGCTGAATCTGATATTAACAAGAGCAAGGATTTGGGTTTAATTAGAGAGGTTGTTGTTGGTCCTAATGGGCTGGAATTCACTCACCTACAATTTGCTGATGATACTATCCTATTTTGTGATGCAGATTGACTTGAAATTACAACTTTAAAGAGAATTCTTAGATTTTTTGAAATTATGTCAGGTCTGAAAATAAACTTCCATAAGAGTGTAGTTTGTGGAATTGGTGTCTCTGAGACTTTGGTCAATGATTTCTCATTGAAACTAAATTGCCTTACTCAAAAGTTGCCATTAAAGTATCTTGGTCTTCCACTTGGTGCTAACCCTAGAAGGAAAACAACTTGGAAACTTGTATTGGATAAATTTAAAGGTAAATTCTCTGGCTGGAAAAAGAGACTTCTATCGTTTACTGGAAGACTCACCCTCATCAAGTCAGTTTTATCAAGCCTCCCAATCTTCTATCTCTCTCTTTTCAGAATACGAAAGTGTGTAATCAAAGAGGTGGATAAAATTCAAGCTTCCTTTCTATGGGGAGACTTAGATGTCAAAAGAAAGGTTCATCTAGTAAGTTGGAAGGATGTTTCAATGGTAAAAAATCAAGGAGGGTTAGGCATTAGAAGTTTGGGCCAAGTTAATGAGTGTCTACTTGCTAAATGGTGGTGGAGGTTATGTTCTGAAAATCAAGCTCCATGGAGAAGATTGATCTGCAGCAAATACAACACCAGATCAGGCAGTTGGTTCCACTCCTAAGGTACAATTACTAATTGCTTCTGGATCTGGAAGGACATTATGGGTTTAGCTTCAAGTAACCCTACCTTACTAAATTATTTCTTAGCTAACTCGGAATTGGTTGTTGGTAATGGGGCCAGTATCTCCTTCTGGAAGGACAATTGGTTAGGTGGTGAATGTCTTTAGTCTCAATTTCCTAGATTATTTAGTCTCTCTTCTGATAAAGATGGTTCTCTTAAAGACGTTTTGGATAGGAAAATTAGTTATTACAACTGGAATTTAACCTTCAAGAGGTCTTTGTTAGCATGGGAAGAGGAGGAAGTCCAAAACCTGCAAATCTTATTGGGTAATGGGCCACTGTTACGGTCTGGTGTGGAGGATAGATTGAGATGGAAAAGTTCTAGCCAAGGTGTCTTCAAATCTAGTGAGTTATTCTGTTGGCTGCAGTTCCACAGAGGTTCAGTTTTGTCCATTCCTAAATTCATTTGGAATAACATCACACCACCAAAAGTACAATTCTTTTCTTGGCTAGCTTGGAAAGGCAGAATTAAAACGTCTGTATTCCTTCATAATATTGGTATTCTTACAGAGGAGGATGCCACTCAATGTATTTTTTGTAAAGCAGATTCTGAGACCATTATTCATGTATTGCTTCATTGTCCCTTTATCTAGAAAATTTGGTCCAACATCATAGATTGGTGGGGTTTATATTGGGTATGCCCAGGCTCTGTGGCAGACTTACTTGTTTGGTGGTCTGGTACTAAAATCAGAAAGAAAGAACTCCAAATTTGGAATGCCATCCCACTTGCTGTCATGTGGTCAATTTGGCAGCTTAGGAATGATTGTGTGTTCAATAGTGCTCATCCTAACTTCATGGAGATCTGTGAGCTTATCAAGATTAGAGTTGCAATTTGGTTAAAGTGCTATTCAATTGGGAACTCTTACTCCATTCATGACTTTGTATCCAATTTGAACTAGATCAGAAGGTGCATTTGATGGATTAATTACTTTGCTGATGTTTTGTTCTGCTATAATACTCTGTTGTTCGTCTATTCTGTTCACTCATTTGTGTTGTTATCATACTTTGTTATTCAGCTTTCTGCTCAATTATCTAACATGTGATGAAGGTTGTCTGTTGGTTTCTCATGGAGGATTGTTGTCTGTTGATTTCTATGTCTGTTGATTTCTATGCATGCTGTTTGTTTTTTATGGACAGAGGAGATTCATGGAGGATTGTTGTCTGTGATGAATGCTGTCTGTTGATTTCTCATACTATGCATGCTGTTTGTTTCCTGTGGGCAGAGGAGATTCATGGAGGGTTATTGTCTGTGATAAAAGCTGGTTGTCTGTCCTCTGCTGTTTGTTTCTCTTCTTTGTTTGTGGAATGGTGGAGTTATTGATAGGTATAGTGTTTTATTGGTGAAATCAACTTGTATGGGAGTGGAGATCTTAGTACATGATAGTAGAGTTATTGACAGCAATTGTCTTTGTTTTTCAGATTGCTGCTGCTAATCTGTGAGGTGCGCTGCTGGTCTGGGTGAAAAAGAGTGTTGCTGATCTGTGTGGTTTGCTGCTGATATCTGTGTGGATTGCTGCTATGAAGTTTGTTGCTACTATGGATTTTGTCCTGTTTCTTGATGGTTGGTAGTTGTTTGGTTGTTTGGTTTGTATTAGGTTTGGTTAGATTGTACTGGGGTGAGGTTGATTGAGGTGTTTGTGGTTGGTTTCTCACCAACTCACTACAACAAAAAACACTTTTAGCGACCTGTTTTTTAGTCACCAAAAGTGTTATTTTGGTTGCTGAAAGTATCCGCGACATGAACAAAATTGGTCGCTGAAGCCCTGTCACTAAGTGCTTCGGCGACCAAATCAATTTTGGTTGCCTTTATAAATAAATTGGCGACCAAATATTTTCGTCGCCAAAAGACTAAAATTTCGTCGCCATAAATTAACATTCAGTCACCAAAAGTAGCCTTCAGCTGATGACATGTTAAGTTTCAGTGACATATAAATGCGTCGCTAAAAATATCTTTCAGTGACTAAAGGAATTGGTTATTGAATGTTAAAACTTTTGGCGACCAATCAAGTTTTGGGTCGCTAAAAAAATTGACACATACTTTCACCAACATAAATAAAATGTCACCAAAAGTAAATTTACAACTAAAAAAATCTGTTACCAAAAATTCATTATTTATAATTTTTTTTAACAATTTCCCTGTTCAATACATAATTCATAAACCTATAAACATAAGCAAAATATAATTCAAATTAACACACTTGTGCAAAGCATCCAAAATATAAACTTAATTCAAAAGTAGTACCATATTAAATATAAGCAACATATCAAATCCAAAACATCCAATTTAAGTACAAATCTCTTATAATCCCAAACTTGAAACATGTAATGCCCAAAAACCTTCTAAGCTTGCAAATTCATAACAAAAACCTATGACAAAATATATCCAAAAATTCAAAATGTAATCCTTTGATGCTTCCCGAACTATATTTCATCCATTGCCAATCTGTCAAACATGCGAAAAAAACTTCAAACATGTAATTCCAAAAAACCTTCCAAGCTTGCAAATTCATAACAAAAACCTATGACAAAATATATCCAAAAATTCAAAATGTAATCCTTTGATGCTCCCCGAACTATATTCCATCCATTGCCAATCTGTCAAACATATGAAAAAAAAATTATAATGTTAAAATGTTCAATTCAACAATAAGAGAGAAGGAACAATCACTAGCAATGGTGGTGGTAAATTAATTAGACCAACAAAAAATGTGTTAATGCTGACACCAACGACCAATCAGCAGCAATGCTAATTGATGAGTCCAACACAAATTTTGCTTAGCAACTTGAATTATCAAAATAACTCCAGCAAAATTGATAAACTTTGTAATTTATAGAATCCAACAAATAACATCCAATGTCACAATGCTTACTTGCATGTAGAATGTGTTGAAGTCAATTGTAACCATCCCTGCACCAAAAAAAGGCAATCATTGTAAACATTTATGTAAATAGTGGCAATGGGTAACAATTCGGCTTATGCATATAACGGATGTTAGGCAGAAAAGATTATCTATTTTTCCATTTTGTAAGAGACACAAAAAGACATAAGAATATAAAATTTAATAAAAATTAGTGGAAAAATTATATATGATAAACAAAATACAACTTTAAATCTACAACTGTATAATTAAGGACGGCAAAGGAAATAAAATATCAGAACTCAAGAGTAGAAAAGTCATTCACAATGCAACAATCGTGGACTGTGGTGATTGTATCAGTGATAATTAAAAATTGAAAATCTTAGAAAACACTTAAGAGATTCTGAGTTGAATGAATTCATGTGAAAGGAATTGTCAAGATGTTCCATAGGCTTCATAGATGATGTCAAAAACATCTTAAATGCCATTAGATAATGGCAGTCCACATAAAGACAACAGTTGCTCGCTTACAGCAAAATCAAAACTGCATAAATGAGCTAGAGCTCAGTTTAAGGCCATTGAAGCCAGAAAATGCAAAGCACTACTATAGAGTGGCAACAACAGGACTTCCACGCTCAAGATCACTTCATGAGAGGAAGTGGAAATGACAGAGGTAAAGCTGTGCGATAATAGTTCTTAGTTACAAAGAAGTAAAGATTGAGGCAAAGATGACTCAAATTCAACTTAACTTTGATGAATTATAGAGACAAAACTACTTCATGTGAGCAACATCTTAGCTAGACTAGAAATTTATAATTAATGATGCAGAAAGGACTTCTTTGCATGAAGTTACAGGAATCATAATCTTAATCAAGATAGGGTTGAAATGATCACCATTGAGAACTAAAAGTTGACATGGTGCATAAAACAAAACCGAAACCAGGAAGTATATTTATGATAACTATTTACCTATACATGGCCTTCTTTAGCCAATGACTAAAGAAGGTTAGAATTTGGACAAAAAATACCCCAGTCCCTTTCCTTTGTCGACTACAATGAGGGCAATATTGTAACTCTAAAACCTCATCTTTTTTCCCCTTACATACCAAATCTGCAACCCACTGTTTTATCATCACTTCCAGCAAAAAGCCCCCTATTGTAATTCCTTGTCCGTCACTGTCCATGCTTTTAAGCTTTGGACCATTAGAATTTCTGGTAGAGTTTTGATTTGTGTAAGTAGTGGCATGACAAGTGGACATATGGAGTCTTGACAAGAGCAAGAAGATGGTTAGGTTGGACAATAGATAAGAACCCTATAATTTACCAAGTCTGAGGCAAGAGAGGGGTTCCTTTTGGAAGAATCATGAACATATGGTGGCTGCCCCTTTCCTTCTCTCTCTCGGCTCCACCCTCACAGCTTCTCTTCTTTTCCTTTCACCCTCTTCTCCTCTTCTCATTGTACAGGTTGTCGTCTTCCTTCTTCACCTCTTCCCTGTTCTTGTGGCAAATGATGGTTCAATTCAAAGGCTCCTCGGCACTGTATTGACTGATAAGATCCAACCCTATTTTAGTTGTTTGCCTTAATTTGATCCTTTACTTTCTTCTTCTTTTCCTTAATATTATTTGTTTAAAGATCATAAGTACCAAACTCTGCTCACTCAAAATCTTTCTGGATCATCTTCTTTATGATTTAAATTTTAGTTCGTCGAGTTCTAGCCCTCAAAGACAAACTTTCTTTCCCCTTTGCTCATAGTTGTTAGCTAAGTTTCACTATTATGCTTTATAGCATTTGTGGATGTCTGAAAACATCTTAAGCTTGTGATAGAGTTCAGTTTGTTACTGGAAAATCTTTTCATGTTGCCTTCGCTAAATTAAACTTAGCATGGGCCTCACAGATCGCGCTAGATGCTGCGAAGGGTATTGAATATATTCACGATCACACTAAAAAAAAAAAAAGCAATTTGATGAGAATATATTGGATGACCTTCGAAAAAAAAAAGAAGGTACAGATTTTGATGATCAAGACTATACATACCTTGTTTGCCCACATAAGCCCACATGCATTGCAGAGTGTCCTTGGTCCAGCTGGGCCACGATGCATTGCAGGAGTAGAATTTTCACCAACACCACAATGTTGACATCTTTGAACACTGGACAATATTGCAGAAAATGATATTCACTGTAAAGATTAATTAGGAGGAAGATAGTGAAGTATCGGTCTATATATTTAAAAC
The DNA here is from genome assembly GCF_055761805.1 of Camellia sinensis. Lineage (NCBI taxonomy): Eukaryota > Viridiplantae > Streptophyta > Magnoliopsida > Ericales > Theaceae > Camellia > Camellia sinensis. The sequence continues at coordinate 156,413,797 of NC_138966.1, forward strand.
AGCAATTTGAGATTCAGGTTGCCACTTACACAGTTTCTGGACGAGGTGTGCCATCTCCTTGAAGGCAACTCTTAGTAAAATCCCAACTAGAAGAGGCTAAATTTTCTTTCAAGGAAGCAAACTAACAATTCTTCCGATGCATCCTATTAGGATAATACATACAGAAGGAAAAGTTATACTCACAAATGCTAACACCTCTTACATCAGAATAATCTTTTCTTTTTTCTTTTTTTTCTTTTTTTTCTTTTTTTCTTTTTTTTTTTTGGGTTGTTGTTGTTGTTGTTAGTTATACTGAAATAATCATTTCACATTCAAATTTCGAACCACTAAAAATCCTATCAAAATAATTGTAACCAAGGGCAAATTGAATGTAGTAAGGATTTTACCAAAATGATTGGGATTGAGGGTTTTGGAAGAAAAGTTCTTCTCATATCAAATATAACCCTACTAAATAGAGGGTTTGCTCATATATTTATGTTTATCCTTAACTTGGAGTATCTAAATCTCCTAAATTTCTTATATATTCCAAATTGTTTTGACCAAAATGCACTAACCAATATATAGAACATTTTATGGGACCACAAAAATATGACCTATAGAAGTTAAAAAGTTCTACAGATGTAAAAGGATATGATAATACAAAACTTGTTATGGAGTTAGTACAACTGTGGAACAAAGGCCTGAAGCTTTTGGGTAACACCAGTGTGCCCCAACCCATTTCCAAGGCATTCGGATGGGAACCATAGGCCTCCTTTATGTCTCCCTCCCCAAAAGAAAAATAAAGAGAAAAGAGCATTCCAAATAGGCCACACCCAATATATTCTCATCAACTAGCTAAAGCAACAATCTCAATCCCATATAAACATGAAAACTCACAAATCTATGAGTACATACATACACATACATAACCATGAATATACCCAAAATAAAAAATAAAATAAAATTAGGCATTCGGCGCTGCTGCCCAACGGTGCTATGCCGTTGGCATTCGGCGGCGCGAGAAAGCAAGAGGGAGAGGGAGAGGGACTACATTCAGAACATCAGAGGCAGAGAAGAGAATCGAGCAGCGACCCAAAAAGAGGGTCGCGATCTGCTGCCGCCCAGTGTTGCTGCCGCCGAGCACTGCTGTGCCTTTCGCATTCAGCGGCGCGAGAGAGTAAGAGGGAGAGGGAGAGGGAGAGAGAGAAGAAGAAGAGAAGAAGAACATACCTGATCTGTGTTGTGCCATTCTATGCTATGCCGTTTCAGATGGATGAGAAAATGAGAAGAAGTTAGGTCAATTGTTTGTTTATTCACTTGTCAACAATTTTTGGCAATAAAAAATTAGGGTAAACACAAATAATTTATTGGCAACCAAATTAATTTGGTTGCCATAAATGTTATTCAGATTTTTAGCGACCAAGTAATATTTGTCGCCAAACAAATACAATTGGCGACTAAATTTTCCGTCACTATAAATTAATTTGGTCACTGAAAAGTTTTTCGCGCTCCCGCGCAAGAAATTCACTTGGCGCCAAAATCAATAGTGACCAAAATTATAAATTTGTCGCCAAAAGTTTATTTTTTAGTGATCACAAATTTTCTGTTGCCCATTATGTATCTTTGGCAACTGAATTTTTGTTCGGTTGCTAAAAAGTGTCGCCAAAAATGCTTTTTGTTGTAGTGACTCCTAATGTTGTGCTAGTATATGATTGGGCGGTTTTATTGGTCCCAACCTAGTTGGGATTTATTTGGTTCGTTATAATGCTTTTTGCACTCATCCTCATTCTCTTTTTTGATGAAATAGTTTTATGTTTCATCAATAAAATTCATTTTCTTTGTTGATCAAAAAAAAAGTACACAGCAGTAGAGGCCCAATCTAACGAGAATACAAAATCTGAGGGTTTTTTTTTTTGGGTACTTACGTAAAGGTCCTAATAAGTGGACTTATTGTCTAATAGGTCCTATAGAAAAAATTTGTCATAAAAATACGTTACTAATTGTAAGTTTTAGCGACAATTTATAAAAATCATGATGAAAAAAGTTACTAATTGTCAATTTTTAGCAACATATATAAAGAATTGTCACAAAAAAAATATTTTTAGCGACAATTTTACCAAGATTTCTCTTTAATAGGACTTGATGGTAATTAAGTCTAACTATTAAGACTTATTGATAGTTTACCTTTTTTTTTCGTTTTTGGCACACGCGTGTGTAATTTTTCTTAAAACTTTTGTGGTGTTTCGTGGAAACGATGGTAGAAATATATGAAAGAAGACTTTAGTTGTTGCTATCAGTAGCTGGGTCTTCCATATGAGCTGGGAAAGAAAAAGTAAAAGTGAAAGAAAGAGCTAGGGTTGACCTGTTGACTGTCCTAATGTAAGAAAATGATATAAGGAATGTGTGGTGATGGTGAGCAGTTGAGTAAAGGATATATAAATAAATAATAATAATAATTGGTGAAAAAATTTAATTTAGAGTGAGTATGAGGTATTATATTCAATAAAAAATCTTATTTAATGATAAGAATATTTATTTGTCAAATATCTATTAATACTAAAAAAATTTGATATATTTTTTTCAAATGTAACACTTCAATATTACACACTAAAAAACTCTTTAGTATATTTTTTTCAAATGTAATAACGTAACATTTCAAAAAAAAGTTGTTTAGTGTATTTTTTTTCTAAACGTAACACTCCAATCAATGTAACATATAAAAACTCTTTAGTGTATTTTTTTTCTAAACGTAACACTCTAATGTAACGTTCCAATGTAACACCAACAACCACGCTAATAAAAATGTAGATTTTCACGCTCGACATTAAGTATTTCTGCCATCAATCCTTCCAAAAAGAAGTTTCCACCCCTCACCTTTACATTCCCATCCCAAAAACGAATTAGAAAATTGAAAAAATATATCACAAAAAGGTATTCACTTAAATTCAAATAACACGAAATCAAATAAATACAACTTTTAAAACAAAAAGGACTAGTTGATTCATAAGAAAATCTTAGGATTAAATAGATCACCATTCCTCCATATTAGATTTATCGATAAATTTTTCTTAAAAGTAATGATTAAATTGGAGAAAAAAGCCATTTAAAATTAAAAAATGATTCTCTAACTATTTATTTTCATAATCTTAACCTTATCGTTCCATAAAAATATTATTTAAACAAATATATATAATAATTTTATTTCAATTATTTATGTGTATTTTAATAACCTTAACCCTATCATGCTATAAAAGTGTAACTGAAATAAATATATAATGATTTTGTATGATATAAAATTATAATATAATAAAATAAACACTCAATTTAACATTAATAATAATAGTTAACTTGGAAAGAAAAAAAGTAACATACAATTAAAAGTGATTCTACTTATTTACTTATTTTTATTCAGTTGGAAATTAAAAAAAAAGAAAAAAAGAAAAAGAAAGTAGGAATGGAAGTTATAAAAAAATTTATTTAAAAAAATTAAAATAAGTATGTTGCGATTAGATTAAGAAAAAATAGATAAATTAATTATGTTGAGTATTGATTTTTCTTTAATAGTTATTTTCTTTAATATATTATATATAATTATATATATGTATATAAAGTTTAAATTAAAAAAAAAAAAAATATTTAGGCCCAAACAAATTTGGCCATCAATTTTGTAGATGAAATGATCTGAACTATTAATGATGCCATATAGAACAAAAATATACATTTTTCCAAAATTTCTTCTATCATATTATATAAATATTTGAGTGTATATTTTGAAAATAATTTTTACAAATTTAAAATTCAAAGCTTATTAGTGTGCAAGGAAGGTGCTAGGAAATTTTTGTGTGTAACGAAGGTGCTAGGAAACTTTTGTGTTGCAACCTGTGTGTAGTGGATATAGAGAGAGGATAGTGGAATGATGAAAGAGGAGAAAATGGTGGGAGAAGAGAGGAGAGGTGGGTAGAAAATATATTTTGGTCCAAATAAATTTGATCATCAATTTTGTAGATGAAATGATCTGAACCGTTAATGATGTCAAGTAAGACAAAAATATATGATTTTTCTTTAATATAGTACAAAAATATACATTTTTTCAAAAATCCGTCGACCATTATAGAGATATTTGAGTGTATACTTTGAAAATAATGTTTACAATTTTGAAATTCAATACTTATTTAGTGTGCAAGGAAGGTGCTAGGAAACTCACGGGTAGCAATTTTGGCCATGTTTGATTGGGGATTTGGGAGGGTGGATTGGATTAGCAATCCGTGAGACCTACCAAACCCTTGTTTGGATGCAACACAATGTGATAGGATTAGTAGTGAATGGGACTTAGTAATCTTCCACTATAGGGGGATTAGGTTGGCTGAATTTTAAGTGGGATTAGGAAAATAGTGAGAGGATTGAGTCTATTTTATATAAAAAATTTATTATTTTAATTTTATTTCTTTTTACCAAGTGCTCCTATTTGTTTTAATATTTGTTTTAATTTTTTTTAAAAATAGAAATAATTTATTTATTTATTTTATATAAAAATAATTTAACAATCCCATCACTATTCATCTCTCACACTATCATCAAAACAAATACACTTTTACTTAAGCCCCTCACTAACAATCCACACATTAACAATCTCTTCACTAACAATCCTCTCACTAATAATCACATCCAACCTAATTCGCCAAACAAACCTGGCCTTTGTGTGCAAGGAAGGTGCTAGGAAACTTCTCTGAGTGAAGAGGCAAATTTACTGCAAGAAAGGTGCTAGGAAACTTTTGGCATTTGGTTTAGTTTTAGAATTATGATTTGAGTATGAAGTTATAATTTAAGTTTAGAATTATGAGTTGAGTTTTGAAAAGAGAAAATTTGTTTGGTTATAAGTTTTGAAAAAAAAAATTTTAAATTTTGAAAAGCTTTTTGAGTTGTATTTTGAATTTTTTGGATTTATTTTTTAAAAATATTAAAGAAAATTTTATTTTTTATTTTAAATATATAATTTTATTTAAATTTTTTTAAATAATTTATTTTATTTTGTAAATATTTTAATTTTTTTAATTTTAAGATTTTAAACTTGAAACACAACTCCACATTTAAATCATAACCAAACACATAATTCAAAAATTATTTTCAAAACTCATAAACAAACACATAACTTGAAACTTCACACTACATTTAAAACTCTACACTCAAATCGTAACCAAACACATAATAAAAAGATTAAAATATTTAAAATAAAAATTATATATTTAATATGAAAAATAATAATTTTTAAAAATAATTAATATTTAAAAAAATACAACACATAAATGTATGAAATATAGTGCACAATAAAATAAATAAATAAATATTTAAAATATAAAATATTTACTATAAAAAAATCAAATTAAGTAAATTTTTAAATATCTAAAAAAATAAATCCAAAAAAAATTAAAATACAACTCAAAACTCAAAACTCAAAATAGAATTCAAAACTTTTTCAAAACTCATAACCAAACAAATTTTCTTTTTTCAAAACTCATAACTCAAAATATGACTCCACACTTAAATCTTGATTTTAAAAATAATTTTAAAAAACAAAACAAAAAAAATATTTTCTTGAATTTTTTCTTTTAAAATAGAGTTTTGAAAAGCGTTTGGTTTTAAGTTTTGAAAAGAGTTTTGAATTGTGTGTTTGGTTATGAGTTTTGAAAATAATTTTTGAATTGATTTTTGAGTAATTTCAAATTGTGTATTTGATTATGAGATTTGAATTTTTTTTTATTGAAATTGTGATTCTAAAAGAGAATGAAGGAAAATGAGTGAAAACACTAATTAGTGCTACCACTAATGATGTGGCAGTGGGTCCCACCCACTGCCACAGTGTATGTTGTGCCTTGTTTTTTTTTTTTTTTTCTTTATTTTCCACTTCACTAGTGGTAGATTTAGAGCTCATTATTTAGAGCTCTAAATCATTACTAGAGAATCAAATGTGGCCTTCGTGTTGGAACATGTGTGTAGTGGAGAGAGAGAGAGTAGTAGAGTGATTACAGAGGAGAGAAGTGGTGAGAGAAGAGGAGAGATGGGCGAGAAACATATTTTGGCCTAAGAGCATCTCCAACGGTGAATTAAATTTTTCACCAAACATGAGTAAAAAAAAACCAATTTTCTCAATATGATATGGCTTGCTCCAACCGTGCATCAAAAGGGAATGGTCGACCGGTAAGGCTAATTTTTTTTTTTTTACCTGTTTGAACCTTTTTGACCGGTTTGAACCTACCTATTTGAAAGGGAACCAGTCGACCGGTGGGTCAACCGGCCAGACATCCGGTTGGTTGACCGGTTGGCCTACCGCAACAGTCAAGCACAGTGAAAATACTGATATACAGAACTTGTCCTAAGTTTGATGAAATGTTTGTTCCATTCTCATTTTGATATCAAATTGGTGAAATCATTGGAGCTTGAAAAAATCACTTTTTTATCAAATTTCAAATCTGATGCATGGTTTGATGCACCGTTGAAGATGGTCTAAATAAATCTAGCCATTAATTTTGTAGATGAAATGATGTGAATCATTAATGATGCCATGTAAAACAAAAATATATATATTTTCAAAAGTTTATCTGGCCTGTTATATTGATATTTGAATGTTCATTTTGAAAATAATTTTTACAAATTTAAAATTCAAAACTCACATGCAAGGAATGTGCTAGGAAACTCACGGGTTGCATTTTTGTGTGCAAGGAAGGTGCTAGGAAGCTTCTTTGTGGTCAAGGAAGGCGGTAGGAAAGTTCTCTGAAATAAGAGGTAAATTTGCCGCAAGGAAGGTGCTAGGAAACTTTTGGGCCTGTTTGGTTGTATTGTCTAATCATAATTTCACCCTTATATTTGAAGATTTTATTTGGTTGTAGTTTTGAAAACATAATTCTAAGTCCACATTTAAAAATATGTTCGATAAAGAGTTTTGGAAAGAATTTTTGAATTTTGAAAAGAGCGGATTTGGTTGATCCGATCGTCCGCCCAAACATCCTCCTAAACGTTCGGCCAATTGATCATAACAGTGCCAATTTTTTTTTTTTTTTGTCCAATTGCAGCTTGTTATTTAAAAAAATATATATATATTTGTTTTAGATATTTTTTTAATATAGAAATTATTATTTTTAGACCAAAATAACAAATTATTTAAAAATAACAAAAAAATTTAAATAAAAATTAATTTGTCACAATAATTTTTAAAAAATAAAAAATATTTTTAAACAAAACAATTAAAAAAAAATTCCAACCAAATATACAATTATAAGTAATTTTAAAACACTAATTGAATATTTTTTTTTAACAAAAAATATATATATTTTTAATATTTTAAATAAAAAATTATTTTTTTGAATTGAATTTTAAAAAGAGTTTTGTTATGAGCTTTGAACAGAATTTTCAATAGAGTTTTGAGTTTTTTGATTATGAGTTATGAGTTTATGAATTAAATTTTAAAAAGTGTTTTCAAAACTCATAACTAAATATCTTTTCTCATTTCAAAACTCATTTCAAAAATTCAAAACTCAATTTAAAATTTAATTCAAAACTCTTTTCAAAATTCATAACCAAATAGATTTTTTCTTTTCAAATCATGATTTAAAAACTCACAAACTCAAAATACAACTCCACACTCAAATTATAATTTTAAAACTAAACCAAACACAATCTTTGTGTAGCAACCTGTGCGTGTTTGATATAGAAAGAGAGTAATGGAATGATGAAAGAGGAGGGAAATGGTGAGAGGAGAGAATAGAGGAGGGGAGAGATAGATAAAATGATTTGAATCATTAATGATGCTATGTAAGATAAAAATAATAAATAAATAAATAATTCAAAAATCCTCATCTCCCAGTGTTCATTCCATGCTTTTGAGATTTTTCCTATCTCTTCTGGTTTTTTTTTTCTCTCATCTCTTTCATTGTTTTTCCTCTCTCTTCTTATTTTTTTTCCCTCATCCCTTCAAAATCTCATTTTATAATTGTTAATTTTTGTGATTTTAAAAATATTTAAAAATAATTTTATTGGCTAACAAAGTAATTATAGAATTTTTAAAAAAAAACAAAAAAACCATCTAAAATTTTGAATTATAAGTTCGTAAAATCTCTCCCTCAAATATTTTTCTCTTTCCTAAATCTCATCTTATAACAAAGTAATTATACATTAAAAAAAAATACAAATCTCATCTTATAACAAAATAATTATATATTTATAAAAAAAGGATAAATTACACTTACACCCTCTTGAGGTTTAGATTTAATACATATCACCTCTTGATGTTTGAGAAATTACACTAACCCCCAGTCATTGTAACTATTTAGACAGAATAAAGACATTGAACTCATGCACTCTTTCTTTTTTTACGTTGCTTTACTTCCTCTGTTTTTTTTTTTCTTTCATTTGCTTCACTTTTTTTTCAATGTAATTTCTTTTGTTCTTCTATTAGGAGTTGTTACCTTTTACATAAGAAGAGAGTTTGTGAAATGAGTTTATTAACCACAGGGGTGGAATTGTAATTTTTAGAACGTCAGGGGTGAAATGTAATTGAATCAAACCTCAGGGGGGTGTCAGTGTAATTCATCCTTAAAAAAATATTACAGATTAAAAAGAACGTAAAATCACAATTGCTAATTTTTGTAATTTTAAAAATATTTAAAAATAGTACTATTGGCTAATAAAGTAACTATAGATTAAAAAAAAAAAAACTAAAATTGCTAATTTTTGTGTTTTTTAAAATATTTTAAAATAATACTAAGTTAACAAAGTAACTATAGATTTAAAAAATAATAATTGAATTACAAGTTCCTAAAATATCTCCCTAATATTTATCTCTTTTCTAAATCTCATAATCTATTTATCTAAGTTATATATTATATCAAAGTGACTTTTTCATCTTAGAGGCTCAATGTTTTAAAACCTTAAATCTATTTTTTTTTTTTTTTGAATTTTTGATTTTTATAAAAAAAAATTAAAACATCTATTGGCTATTTCAAGGACATAAATATCAACCTTCAAAATTATTTAATGCAAATATATTAAATGCAAATATATTACCGGTAAAAAAAAAAGAAAAAAAGAAAGAAAGAAAAAAAAAGGCACACAATTCTCAATCCCTCTGTCCCTCTCAAAATAAATCAAGCCTTTATTTAAAAAAAACTATAAATCTCATACAATTTTCTCTCTCCTAAAATAAATCTAATGAAAATGAAACTCTCTTACCTCCTATAAAATGTATACAATTCACATGGACAGGCCCACAAAGGCCATGAACCACTATAAGCAACCCGAGCCCATCATTCGGGGCCCAATGTATAACCCAGCCGATGGAGTCCAGAACAGCTGGAATCCAATATGGCATCAAGAACCAACGGCATTCAGGCACGTGGCAGGTGAAGGACGAGCCACATCAGCAGACAAAGATCTGCAAAGTTATTACCACTGCACATCACCATTAATGCAGCCCATCACAGCATTTATTACGACAACACCTCTTCGCCGGAACAGGACGCCCTTGCCCTGAGCAAGGTAAGCTACAGCATAGGCTTTCGGCAAGGAGAGCAGGTCGGAAGACAGCGAAATGATTGCCAAAGGATATAAGCGAACGTTGTAGACAAGAAAAATGTTAAGCTTTCTATCTCTAATCTCTCCCTCTACGCATTACTTCTCTTCCTAACTTGCTCGTCGGAGAGTTCACTGAGGGACTACCCCGTTCCCCGTTGAACTTGCCTGCAGGTTATCCGGTGGGCTTGATCATTTGGACGCGGGCTTGAGGAGCTTGGACCTGCCCGATCCATTCACTAGGACAAACAGCATTAACAGTTGGCGCCGTCTGTGGGAACGCTTTGCTCCTCGCGCTAGTTGTGTTCACTGTCGCCGGAGGCCCCGTTCCAACAACCTTTCTCTCCTACCCGTCAAAGTGCATGGTTACGACTAGATCCATGGCTTCTCACAATAATACTGCCGACCATCAAGTCGACCCCCCCAATCCAAACAACCCACCACAGTACTTTATCAAGCTTACCAACAGCATCAACCGCATGGCTGAGTAAAACCAGGCCTTGTTAAATGTTTTACTCCAAAGAAACCTTCCGATTCCTCCCCCACCACCTCCAGATATTACCCCCAACCAAGAAAGAACCCCAAGCCATACTACTCCACAACTCCATCCACCCAACCTGGAAGGTTTGCAACCTCCCCACCCACACATAAATCCACCACCATCACCCCCACACCCGTCGCTCGTAGCACCAGCCTCTGAAAGGGAGGCCAGCAGCGTCCAACCTCTATTGACTGACCATGGGGACCACGTTCCACTCTGGGACGCTGAGCTCCGCGCAATGAAGCTCCAACTCCAAGGGATCATGCAGAACATTCAGCATAAACCCTCTGCCACGGCAAATTCACCATTTATTGCCTCAATCCGGGACAAACCTTTGCCCGCCAAGTTCAAGATGCCCACCATTGACTCCTTTGACGGTACGATAGACTCGGTCGACCATCTAGAGACCTACCGTACCCTCATGATCCTCCATGCCTTCCCAGACGAGATCATGTGTCGGGCTTTCCCCGTGACACTGAAGGGGTCAGCCCGACTGTGGTTCAGTCAGTTACCGGCGGACTCTGTCTCCACTTTCCAGCATCTCAACGACTCCTTCCTCAGTCATTTCATTAGAGCCCAGCGCCAACGCCGCCCCGCAACCCAACTCCTCAACATCCTTCAGACCGAGGGGGAGTCGCTATGTAGCTTCGTTACCCGCTTCAACACCGAAGCCCTACAAGTGGCGGAGAATGACGATAAGGTCATCCTCACGGCTTTTATGGCTGGGCTACGATCGTCCGATTTCCTCTTCTCCCTCTCCAAAAACCCCCCCGACCTCTATGGCAGCCCTATTATCCAAAGCCCAGAAATATATGAATGCCGAAGACTCACTGGCCACTCGCCAAGATCCAATATCCAAAAACCCGTCCCCCAGAGAAAAGAGAAAAGACTCGGAACCAAGAAACACCCAGTATAACAGCCAAACGCCCCAATATCTCGACCGACCTCCTCGTACTGACCGGTCGGCACCAGCACGACCCCCCGGTCGGTTCGAGCGGTACACGCCCCTCAATTCTCTCATGGAACAAGTTGTAGACACCCCATTTTTGACCGCCCTTAAGACTTGGGCACTACTGATGGTTTGCTCGGTGTTGAGAGATTGTGCAGGGCAAAGAATCAGTTTCTTCGGCTAGAAGAGAGGCAAATCTTTCAAAACACTTTGTTTAGGGTTTTGGAGTTGAAGAAAAGAGGAAAGGAGAGGAGAAAACTAGTTTGGGAGAAGTTCGGCATGAATCCGGGTAGAAGCGAGTTGAGCAGCCCTCGCTGAATCGGGCTTACCTATCTGTACACTTGGAGTTTAGCTATGGGGCCACCACCATCGGAAAGCTTACTTCCGGGGCTTCATTTTGGACACCAACCGGCTGTTTTTTGACCTTACCGGCCATCCACCGGCACTATATTTATCTGGCCGGCAATTTATTGTGCCGACCGGCACTTTATTGTGCTGACCGGCAATTTTTGCTAGCCGACGACCTTCCGGAGCATTCTGCAGATTGAGTGGATTCCAGCTGTGCCAGCTGGAATGCACAGAATCGATCCCCCACGCACATGTGTGTTTGTTTTGCACCTTGTGAGTCTTTGAACCCCTTAACCTTCTAGAAGCTTGAACCCTTTGGCCAAGCTTCTTGGAGAAGCTTGGCCAGCTGTTTTAGCTTCCTCTAGAAGCCTTGCACCCCCTTGAACCCCTTTGACCCTTTCCCTTTACTTAGCTTGTAAGCTAAATGCTTCCCTTGCTTTATATAAGCACCATTCCTCTCCCTTTGTCTAGGTTGGATGGTTTGAGGCAAAAAAAACCAGAGATATACCATGTATATCTGATATACATACATACAACCCTCAATCTCTCTCCATATCTCTCTCATTCAACCATCAAACACCCTTGTTCTTGGGCCATTTCTTCATCAACTCATAGCACAAGGCATCCAACGCCCATTCCAGTAGCTTGAGGCTGTCCTCCAGAGGTTAAAAGCTCCCAAATTCGGTCCAAAGATTGCTAAAGATTGGTTCTACAAGGGTGAGTCCCACTTTCCCTCTTTTGTGCATTTTTTTGGCCTATATCTTAGCTCCTTGTGGTTACATCTTTGGGCTCCGACCCAAACTTCAAATCATCATATTTTGAGGTCCTCTTCATGTTTGATTGAGGACCTCTTGTTGTTTGAGGACAGTAGCTAGCACTTCCTTCATTAGCCCTCTTTAGGCCATAATTTTGCATAATATTTTTGGCTTGCGTGTGATCTGTTTTGAGACATGTTATAAACTGTGAGGTTGCTTATTTTGAGCCCTTCTTCAACATTGAAGAAGGGCTCAACACTGTTTGGATACTCTATGTGCTACTTTCTTTGAAATCCATGTGTTAGCCCCGTTTTTTTGTATGCCACTTTAGCCCTATCTTTGCTTGCTGTTTGGCCATGCCATAAACTGTAAAAATTCTTATCTCAAGGCTGCCTTGCTTCTGTCTTCATGCTCCATGTCCATATTATGCATGCTTTGTATAGCTGTAAGCCATTTCATGTGCCTAACTTTGCATTTCGAGATTCATTCCATGCGGTGAGTGTTGTTTCGTTATGTTTCAGGGCTGTTTTGCATCACCTATCGCCTCTGAAATTTGCATGCGAATTGTCCATGTTTGTGCCTTTCAAATGCGTCGAAAAGTCGCTTCATTATGCTTAAGTCTTGGACCATGTATCTATGCATGTTTGCATGTCATTTGCCTCCATGCACTTAGCATTTTGGCCACTGTTTTGGGCCTAACTAGAGCTGCCTAATTCATGTTTAAGACCATCCTTTGCTTATTTGCATGCTCACCTTGCATGTTTGCTTGTATCGGCATGTTGCATCCTTAGCTCGTTTGCCTAAGTTGCATTGCATCTTGCATGCATCACCTTGCCTCTTGAGATGAGTATGATAGAGGTTAGGCCTCCTTGTGTGTTTATTTGGCTTGCATGCATTTTGAAATTGAAGTTGCACACTTGATTCTTTGGGCCATCATGCATGGAAATGCGTGATTGGTGGTCCGAGAATCGGGGCACATCCTCCTTTGAGTCATTAACATGATAAGGAATGTGATTGGTGCATAAATTGTTTGAATTGCATTGCCATGCAAGATTTTGCCCTCTGCTGCTGTGAGTTGCAGGTTCTGCAGGAATTTATTGCCAGCCAGCAGTATTTAGTGCCGACCGGCATTCAATCGATGGCCGGTGGATATATTTTGTGCCGGTGACTAAATGCTACTGCCGGTGGAAATTCTGCTCAGCCGATGATATCCCCCAGTGTCCTGAGAGGCATCCCTGAGACTTTGGCAGTTTTCAGAGGAGCAGAGCAGGGAAAACAGAGGCAAACTATGCATGGCAGTGCGATTCCGAGCCAGTCTCGAGCATGTGTTGCATCTGGCCCTCACCCCGAGGCGGTTTACTGTTTTTCTTTAGTTTAGTTAATTTGTTAATTAATTAAGCAATTTGTAATATTTAATTAGCTTGCGTAGTTAATTAATTTGTATTATTATTTTGGTCCCTCCGAGTGAGGGTAAATCTGTAATAAGTGTGCGTGAGTGTGTGTATGCCTTCCAACCTCACGTCTTTCTTCCCTTTTATTTACCTGCTTATGATGGTAGATTAGGGCATGTTTTAAATTCAGCATACCTTATGCTATGCATGCGTGCATTCATGCATTTTGTATTACATGCATTAGGCTCGGTACATCACGCTAACTGCATTCGTACTTCAAATCAAAAAGTGAATATGTGATAATTGTGCATTTTCACATGACATGTTTAGGATAGCCGAGCCTATTCTAGCAACATTTTGTATGCGATGCATTAGGCACTTAACATGGACTTGGATCATGCATGTTTGCTAACAAGTTCTTTGTTTTGGCACGGAGTACGATGTAAGTATTTCCGCTTTAGCATATCGCATGAGTGTGAATGTTGCCATGTCAGCATGCTTAACATGTGGCTAGATGCTTATGTGTTAAAATGTTTTGAATGCCTGTGGGTGAAGGTTGGATTGTTTGAGTTGGAAGAACTCATTGAAATCCGTGTTTTAGCCTACTTGCGAGTAGCAAATTCCAAAGCATTTTCAAAACGAACGGATATGCAATGTCTCTTTCCAAATTAGGCAATCTAGTCTATACTTGTTTGCTGCGCGCATAACATAGTAATTCTAGGCTAATAATTGGTTTAAGAACACATAGCGTTTTCAAAATTGGATATCACGGTTAGTAGAGGCCGGTCTTCGGACCGGGCGAAAGGGGGTGCTCATAGCTGACCTTCCCCGATCGTACCCAAGCTCCCGAGTCGAGACAACTCCGGTGATGACGGACATGTGGCCTTCGGCACCGAGTCAGGGTTTCCTAAATTCTCCCATAAAAAATATTTAGGTGGCGACTCTGTATCTGGCAAAGCAGCAGTCCATGTTTGGCACTTCTTTTCAAAAAATCTGTTTCTCAAAACGATTTGCCGGATTTGGACTCTTTGGTTCAGATTAAGAACCGTGATACAAATCGAGTCCGAACTGTAGTAGCATGAGGCCCACGCGGGCGCGTCTACAGTTTCTGGCGACTCTGCTGGGGAGTTTTTAGAGAGCTTGACTCGAACTCATGATATCCTGTTTTGATTTCGCTTATATGTTTCTTTGCATTGCATGTGCATTGGTGCGCCTAGGAACACAGTGTTTGCCATCTGCCATTCCTGAACGGTTTGCCGGAGGCTTGTCTTGTCAAGGCATGTCCATAAGGCTGACCGGCTATGGGCTCTGACAGCATGGGAACACAAACCCCGGTTTACCGGGGCACCCCTTTTGACCATTCGACCTAGTACATATTCGGAATCCATAGTGACCATTCCAAGCTAGGACAGGCTGCTTACCCGATGTTAGGTTGTTTGAAAACCGCTGTGTGCGTAGTGAAACCCTAGCTCCTGACAAAATAGGACAGGGAAACCCTACCCCAACATAGGGGTGTTTTGGCTCTCTCTTACTTGCTATGTGCTTTTAGAGTGTATCTCTACAGGAATGCATATACTAGTTTGCAAGTCTGGGCATCAGGCCTGTGGGCATCAGCATCAGTATTTGGGGAATCAGTTTTACCCGAGGGTATCAGTTTACAGGCAGATATTTGGGAAACAGTGATCAGTATTGGGTACATTCATCCTAGTATGCTCAAATCCGTTCCAGTGAATTTACGCTGAGATGCTCTCCGTTTTCCCTTTTGCAGGGTAGTCCTGGAACCATAGCTTCAGAAGGCTCCGATATCCCCCAGGTACATTGGACTAGTGCTGATAGACTTTGTTAGGTCAGAAATTCAATTCAAGGGCAACCAGTGTTCTTTTGCCGAGGCAAGGTAAAGAAGGGCCAAACAGGGCTCATTGGTTCATCTGATCCGACAGTCACCAGCCACATCACCTTTGTTCGGACTCAGCAGACCATGATGGCACAGGGTTCAGAAGAATTTGTGGCCGTGATAGCAGCGTTAAATCAGGGAACTGCCATGCAGGCTGAGACCAGTATTGAAACGCAGCGCCCACTTGGGGTATCTGCCTCACATCCAGCTTTGGAACCCCAGCCAAACTTTGACCCACTTCCGCCGGTTGAAGATTTGTCGTGTCTGAATTCTCGGGAAAGGTTGACTCAAGCTCAGGTGCTCAGACCCCTGGTGCAGCCTACTGAGAGGCTTCGACCCTTTCATGTTAATGAGCTCAACCCGACTACAGTGAAGATTGCGAACCTTGAGAAGCAATTCAAAAAGGCCCAGGGCCTTAACTCCATTCCCGACATTGAGGATGGGCACACCGAGGCTGCCGTTCGGCTCCCAGACAGATTCAAAATGCCATGTATTGACCGTTTCGACGGGTCTGGAGATCCAATGGTACATATCCGACTTTTCTTGGATGTCCTAAAGCCGATGGGACTGACTAAGCCACAGAAACTCTCTCTATATGGAAGAACCCTGTCGGGTGTAGCAGCTACTTGGTACACTAAGTTGGAGGACAAAGTGAAGCAAGACTGGGAAGAATTGGTTGAGGTCTTTGTTGATCAGTATTCCTACAATACCCAAGTTGAAATGACCATGCAAGAGCTTGAAACAACCCGCCAGAACCCAACAGAGCCTTTTGTGGAATTTGTAGCAAGGTGGAGGGCAAAGGCAGCACAGATGACAGATCGTCCTTCTGAGAGGGATCAAGTGCAAATGATGGTGCGAAACCTCGAGCATGATATGTTGCAAAAGTTGATAGTCGCTCCATTATTCACTTTCAAAAGTTTGCATGAACTGGGGGTTCAGGTCGAGAATGCGTTCAACAGCGGGATCATTCCCAGAACAAGTGAACCGACAAGGAGGGTGATTGCAGGGAGTACCAATGTTGGTAGTAGCGTCATTCCCAAACCCACCAAGATCAATGCAGTCGCCATAGCCAACCCTTTTGCCAAACCAAGCCTACAAACAGCCGGTCCAGCCCGAGCTCAGGGCAGAACTTTCACTCCCCTCTATATGAGCCTGACTAGCGCACTAAAAGCCTTGATGTAAAGAGGGCATCTCAAACCCCTCGATCCTCAACCTCTGCCTAATCCACTTCCAGCCAGACATAATCCCTCCAAGTACTGTATGTACCATCAGCAGCGCGGTCATGGCACCGACCGTTGCTACTGCCTTCGTCATGAGGTCCAAAATCTCATCGACAACCGGACGATAGCTCCACCTTCAGCCCCCGATGACCAAGTACCTCATCCACATCTCAATCTGATCCACACACTGGCCATCCCTTATGACCCCAGCGTATACATCACCCCGGCCCATCTACCCAAGCCTGAGGTGTTTATCCCGGAAAGCATGAACTTATGCATGATGGGTGCATCTGAACCCCAATTATCTCAAACCCATGAACCTACTACTTCTGAGCTGATGAAGATGATCGAAGATCTTCAGAGAACTGTGGCAGATCTAGCCTTTGGGGTTTTGGCCCCATCATCAACCACATCACGTACCAGGGAGTTCATGTCTAAAGGCTCCCCAACTTTGGGACGGGTTGCATTGGAAGAAGGCCAACCTCTTGACAAAGTGGAAGCGATGGGTAAGAGCAAGGTAGGAGCAGGAAATGGTCACCATGAACACCTTCGCTGGGATATTGAGGCTTTGAAAGCTGAGGGACTGAACAAAGAGCAAGTCCTCGCAGTTGTCGCAAAAACTGTGGATGACACTTTCGCCACTCAGAATGAGAGCAGTCTGAATCAAGGGGCAAGCCGGGAGAAGGGCCTTTGTACTAGGAATGTTCCCTTCAACCCTAATCCCATGCTCGGAAACGATCAGCAAACCCAGTCAACGCCTGCCAATCCCTTTGCTGGTGCACCCAGTAAAAATCCACAAACCTCAAAATATCCACTTCGAGGCCAGAGGGTGTTCGCACCACTGTACATCTCTCTATCAGCGGCCTTTAGGATCTTGATTAGAGAGGGGAATTTGAAACCCTTAGAGCCGCGACCACTGCCAGATAGACTTTCTTCCTCCCATGATCCGACCAAGTACTGTGCCTTTCATCAGCAAGTCGGCCATGTCACTGATGGTTGTTTCCGTCTTCGCCACGAAATACAAGATCTGATTGACAACAAGGTCATTGCCGCACCAGCTCAGTAAAGTATATCACCACTGGATCAGTGAACTCGGGGGATAGTACGAATATATGATCAGGGGATGAACCACCTGCGGGCGGCGCTCAGTTTACTTCAGATGTGGCGTTTGACACGCACAGTTTTGAGCAATGTGCGAACACTAGCTTTGGTATTTTCTGACTTGGGTATTGAGTCAGTCTTGTTGTGTTGTTTTGAGTCTGTTTTGAGTCAGTCTTTTTGTTTCAGGTCTGTCTTGTTGTATCGAGTCAGTCCTGTTTTGTTAAGAGTCGGGTGATTCCGGGGGTGTTACCTCGGACATCACTATCTTGTTTTGCGTTTATCTTTTTGCCTTCTTTTGAGTCTGTTTCTGCCTTGGAGCCAGTTATGCCAACAGATTTGAATGAAACAGCAGCAATTTTCATACTCTTGTGTTTGCTTCTGCCGTGTGCCAGTTGTGCCAGAAGTTTGAATGACATGACAGTGCTCTTCGCCTGCCTTTTCTGTGCCTTTGAAGTCATTGTAATGACCTAAGTTTTCAAAAACTTTTTTTGAAACATTGTGATAAAAACAAAGAGGAAAGAATTCCTTGGGTTTTGCAAAATTTAATCAATTGAGAGAAAGAGAGGCATGCTAAGCCCTTAATGATCGAGATCATGCTTGTTAATGTGAGTACTGAGAAGGATCCTCACTTGATCCAGATTGGTCCCACACTGTCTTCAGCACGAGCGATCTGTCGCTTTCTTAAAAACTTTCAAAACCAAAATGTTTTGTGCGGTCCTGCGAAGACCTGTGTGGAATCGCTCTTGAGATTGTGCAGCCTAGGATCGCCCTCAGCCTCGAAACTCAACCCCTTCGCTCCCAAACCTTGAACTTGAATTCAGAAGGTTCAACGGCCAACTACGATGTGAGGCCTGTGTGGCCAGATTTGAAGCAGCCCTCGAACAAGAGGCCAGGAAAGTAAGATCAAAAAGATCAGAAGATCAGAATGAGCTTGCAAAGCTGGAACGGAAGTACCCCTCGAACTAGGGGCAAAGATATCAGACACGATCAAAGAGCTGAAGATGAGTCCTCTTACAAATCAGCAGCCATTCTCCTGGATTCAGATGATTTCAGGATCTCAAAACCATTTGGCATGGACCAAGCTACACTTTTACCCTTGAGAGGCTCGCTGGGCCGAAAACCCGGAAGGGCGACCCAGGCAAAAGTTAGAGCAAGAAAAAGAAAAAAAAGAACAAAAAAAAAAGAGAAAAATGCAAAAGAAAATGGAATGAAGAAAATGCAAAAAACAAAAAAATCAAAAAGAAATGAAAAGAATTGAAAAGAAAAGAAGAACAAAGCTCGCAAGGTCGAAAACCCGCAACGGGCGCCTTGGCAAAAGTTAGAGCCTAAAAAGGAGAGGTTAATACCCGAGTGTACCTTACCCCGAACTACGTAAGGCTTGATTCCCATCTTTGGGATACGTAGGCAACTTCATTCTGAAGTCCAGCCCTAAAACACTTCAAATTCAACTGTGTCCATGTAATGGTTCTAGTCATCTTTGTCTTTTCTGTATCCGGGAGTTCGGTTGCAATCGTCGCTCTGAGGACTGATTACAATACACTACGGTGCCATTCAGACAAGGGGTAACTTTCCGTTGCCATTCAATGCGCTGCGGTGCCGTCTAAACAAGGGGCAACTTTCCGTTGCCATGCAGCTCTCTTCGAGCAAGAGGACAATTTTTGTCCAAATCCGAGGTTGTGCGTCTCAAGAGTGGGTTCTGTGCTTGTTAAGCATTAGCCGTTTGTAAAAATAGTTTTTGAGAATTTTTACTGAGGTTGACTAATTTTCTCGAAAATTGTTCCATCTTTTCCAAAAACTGGACCATTTCTTGGACCCAAAAAAGGAAAATTTTCAGTGCTCATAGCCTAACTTGCATGATTTCAAATCAAAAATCGAACAAGTGTGTTAATCTAACTCTCATGTTGGTCAAAATTGTTTTAGTAGAAAACCAAAACAAAAAATGGTCAAAATAATGAACTAGGGGCACAGTTGAGTCAGGCTTCCTGTCTTTTCCCTATTGTCAATGCACCTGCCAGAAAGGGCACTCTACCTGCCAGAAAAGGGCACCACTGAAGCTGACCGCAAAAGGGCAGAAGGCTCTCACATCCTCCACGCAATGAGGTATCAAGCCAAGTGCAAAGCACGAACGGGAACGGATCAAGATATTCCACTCCTTTGTTTGGACAGATCTAATCACGTCCAAACTCCCCAGTAAGAGCATCGTCAACCAATGTTGATTGCAGATCTGTTGCACATCCAGCCACATCGCAACCCCTCTGTGGGAGAAAGTTCACTATTGTGAGCAGAAGAAGAGAATCTAGCAGAATGCTTGGGGCAAGAACCCGCAACTTCCTATTTATTCATCAACCACCCTGGGGAGGGATGAAAAATGAGAGATTAAAGAATAGAGAGATGTGCGTTGAGAGAAAAAGTGAGAAAATGACTTTTTCAGAAAAACAGAGCCTGAGGGCCGAGCGATGTGAGAATCACAAATGAGAAAGGGTGGGAAACAATACTTGGGGAAACAGGCTCCATGTGCACATTTGAGTCTTGCCTTTGGTTTTGTTTGTCTCGATTCTTGCTTTGAGTCGTTCCAAGCGTGTCTCGATGTGTTTAGGTTGTTTACCTTTGTTTTTTCCCTTGTCGAGTCGTTTTGGCTGTAGCCAGTCGTCGGCTCAATACCCGGTTAAGAACTCATTTCTCAATTTCCAAAAAAAAAAAAATCATCTTGTGCTCAGAGTGCTGTGCCATTCTCCACATTTGTGCAAAACAGTATTCGTTCTTTCATAAAACTGCAGGGTCCACCCCCGATAAGTGTGAACAGTAGAACAAGGACCTATCTGAAGCTATGTATGTTCCAGACTGCAAAGCAAAAGAAAAAAAGGAAAATTTGGAGCATCTTAGGGTGTTCCAGCTTTGGCAAGATCTGAGACTGCATTTCGGGTGCACCTTTCCAAACCTCGCCATTTTCTCTGGAGTATGAGTGTATCTCGACCCCAAGTGTAAGCCTGCTTCAAGTCAGAATGGCAATTAAAGCAGCAGCAGATGTTATCTCTCGTCAATATAAACAGGGTGTCCCTTTTTGAGCTGAGCGTATTGCCAAGTCCTCCGAAAGGTAAATCGGAGGCACCAGAGTACGTGTTTGATACCCTTCCATTGCATAGAATGTGCACTTTCGTATACACTTCTGTGACATATGTGCCGCACATCGTTATGATTCATGCATAAAATATGCTTGCTTTCGATTCTGCATAGAATTTGCTTTCAATATTGCGTAGAATATGCTCCTGTTTCTTGCATAGAAAATGCTCGTATCTTTTGCATAGAAAATGCACTCTTCCATACTTGCATAGAAAATGCACCTCATTTGCATAGAACATGCATTCACTCGCACTATCTTGTGCACTTACACTTTGTATCTCACTCGCACTATTTTGTGCATTGCATTTCAATCGCGCTGTTTAGCGTATCGCACTGTTTAGTGCATTTCAAATCAATCGCGCTGTCTAGCGTATCGCACTGTTTAGTGCATTTCAATCGCGCTGTTTAGCGTATCGCACTGTTTAGTGCATTTCAAATCAATCGCGCTGTCTAGCGTATCGCACTGTTTAGTGCATTTCAATCGCGCTATTTTGCGCATCGCACTGTTTTGTGCAGTTTACATTCGCGCTATGTTGCGCACCTCAATCGCACTGTTTTGTGCAGTTTATCATTTGCGCTATTTTGCGCATCGCACTGTTTTGTGCAGCTACATTCGCGCTATTTTGCGCACCTCAACCGCATTGCACTGTTTTGTGCAGTTTACATTCGCGCTATTTTGCGCACCTCAATCGCACTATTTTGTGCAGTTTATCATTCGCGTTATTTTGCGCATTGCACTGTTTTGTGCAGTTTACATTCGCGCTATTTTGCGCACCTCACTTGTACTTGTTAGTACATTGCATTGTTTTGAGTACAAACCGGCTTCGCGTGGCGTGTAAGTCCAATTATCAAAGTCTTCCTGCATATCATTTGCATCCTGCCCCTGAACTACGCTGGTTTGATTCCTTGCAAAGGGATACGTAGGCAGCCTGTGGGCACAACCATTTATTTATCGGTATTTTGTTTGTTTGTCCAAGTCTTCGGCCTTGTCAAAAATGGGTCGTCTCCGGGCTTTGACATTCACTCCCGTCATTGTTATGACTTTCGAGTTCTGTCAAAGAGGGGCAACTGTAGACACCCCATTTTTGACCGCCCTTAAGACTTGGGCACTACTGATGGTTTGCTCGGTGTTGAGAGATTGTGCAGGGCAAAGAATCAGTTTCTTCGGCTAGAAGAGAGGCAAATCTTTCAAAACACTTTGTTTAGGGTTTTGGAGTTGAAGAAAAGAGGAAAGGAGAGGAGAAAACTAGTTTGGGAGAAGTTCGGCATGAATCTGGGTAGAAGCGAGTTGAGCAGCCCTCGCTGAATCGGGCTTACCTATCTGAACACTTGGAGTTTAGCTATGGGGCCACCACCATCGGAAAGCTTACTTCCGGGGCTTCATTTTGGACACCAACCGGCTGTTTTTTGACCTTACCGGCCATCCACCGGCACTATATTTATCCGGCCGACAATTTATTGTGCCGACCGGCACTTTATTGTGCTGACCGGCAATTTTTGCTAGCCGACGACCTTCCGGAGCATTCTGCAGATTGAGTGGATTCCAGCTGTGCCAGCTGGAATGCACAGAATCGATCCCCCACGCACATGTGTGTTTGTTTTGCACCTTGTGAGTCTTTGAACCCCTTAACCTTCTAGAAGCTTGAACCCTTTGGCCAAGCTTCTTGGAGAAGCTTGGCCAGCTGTTTTAGCTTCCTCTAGAAGCCTTGCACCCCCTTGAACCCCTTTGACCCTTTCCCTTTACTTAGCTTGTAAGCTAAATGCTTCCCTTGCCTTATATAAGCACCATTCCTCTCCCTTTGTCTAGGTTGGATGGTTTGAGGCAAAAAAAACCAGAGATATACCATGTATATCTGATATACATACATACAACCCTCAATCTCTCTCCATATCTCTCTCATTCAACCATCAAACACCCTTGTTCTTGGGCCATTTCTTCATCAACTCATAGCACAAGGCATCCAACGCCAATTCCAGCAGCTTGAGGCTGTCCTCCAGAGGTTAAAAGCTCCCAAACTCGGTCCAAAGGTTGCTAAAGATTGGTTCTACAAGGGTGAGTCCCACTTTCCCTCTTTTGTGCATTTTTTTGGCCTATATCTTAGCTCCTTGTGGTTACATCTTTGGGCTCCGACCCAAACTTCAAATCATCATATTTTGAGGTCCTCTTCATGTTTGATTGAGGACCTCTTGCTGTTTGAGGACAGTAGCTAGCACTTCCTTCATTAGCCCTCTTTAGGCCATAATTTTGCATAATATTTTTGGCTTGCGTGTGATCTGTTTTGAGGCATGTTATAAACTGTGAAGTTGCTTATTTTTAGCCCTTCTTCAACATTGAAGAAGGGCTCAACACTTTATGGATACTCTATGTGCTACTTGCTTTGAAATCCATGTGTTAGCCCCGTTTTTTTGTATGCCACTTTAGCCCTATCTTTGCTTGCTGTTTGGCCATGCCATAAACTGTAAAAATGCTTATCTCAAGGCTGCCTTGCTTCTGTCTTCATGCTCCATGTCCATATTATGCATGCTTTGTATAGCTGTAAGCCATTTCATGTGCCTAACTTTGCATTTCGGGATTCATTCCATGCGGTGAGTGTTGTTTCGTTATGTTTCGGGGCTGTTTTGCATCACCTATCGCCTCTGAAATTTGCATGCGAATTGTCCATGTTTGTGCCTTTCAAATGCGTCGAAAAGTCGCTTCATTATGCTTAAGTCTTGGACCATGTATCTATGCATGTTTGCATGTCATTTGCCTCCATGCACTTAGCATTTTGGCCACTGTTTTGGGCCTAACTAGAGCTGCCTAATTCATGTTTAAGACCATCCTTTGCTTATTTGCATGCTCACCTTGCATGTTTGCTTGTATCGGCATGTTGCATCCTTAGCTCGTTTGCCTAAGTTGCATTGCATCTTGCATGCATCACCTTGCCTCTTGAGATGAGTATGATAGAGGTTAGGCCTCCTTGTGTGTTTATTTGGCTTGCATGCATTTTGAAATTGAAGTTGCACACTTGATTCTTTGGGCCATCATGCATGGAAATGCGTGATTGGTGGTCCGAGAATCGGGGCACATCCTCCTTTGAGTCATTAACATGATAAGGAATGTGATTGGTGCATAAATTGTTTGAATTGCATTGCCATGCAAGATTTTGCCCTCTGCTGCTGTGAGTTGCAGGTTCTGCAGGAATTTATTGCCAGCCGGCAGTATTTAGTGCCGACCGGCATTCAATCGATGGCTGGTGGATATATTTTGTGCCGGTGACTAAATGCTACTGCCGGTGGAAATTCTGCTTAGCCGATGATATCCCCCAGTGTCCTGAGAGGCATCCCTGAGACTTTGGCAGTTTTCAGAGGAGCAGAGCAGGGAAAACAGAGGCAAACTATGCATGGCAGTGCGATTCCGAGCCAGTCTCGAGCATGTGTTGCATCTGGCCCTCACCCCGAGGCGGTTTACTGTTTTTCTTTAGTTTAGTTAATTTGTTAATTAATTAAGAAATTTGTAATATTTAATTAGCTTGCGTAGTTAATTAATTTGTATTATTATTTTGGTCCCTCCGAGTGAGGGTAAATCTGTAATAAGTGTGCGTGAGTGTGTGTATGCCTTCCAACCTCACGTCTTTCTTCCCTTTTATTTACCTGCTTATGATGGTAGATTAGGGCATGTTTTAAATTCAGCATACCTTATGCTATGCATGCGTGCATTCATGCATTTTGTATTACATGCATTAGGCTCGGTACATCACGCTAACTGCATTCGTACTTCAAATCAAAAAGTGAATATGTGATAATTGTGCATTTTCACATGACATGTTTAGGATAGCCGAGCCTATTCTAGCAACATTTTGTATGCGATGCATTAGGCACTTAACATGGACTTGGATCATGCATGTTTGCTAACAAGTTCTTTGTTTTGGCACGGAGTACGATGTAAGTATTTCCGCTTTAGCATATCGCATGAGTGTGAATGTTGCCATGTCAGCATGCTTAACATGTGGCTAGATGCTTATGTGTTAAAATGTTTTGAATGCCTGTGGGTGAAGGTTGGATTGTTTGAGTTGGAAGAACTCATTGAAATCCGTGTTTTAGCCTACTTGCGAGTAGCAAATTCCAAAGCATTTTCAAAACGAACGGATATGCAATGTCTCTTTCCAAATTAGGCAATCTAGTCTATACTTGTTTGCTGCGCGCATAACATAGTAATTCTAGGCTAATAATTGGTTTAAGAACACATAGCGTTTTCAAAATTGGATATCACGGTTAGTAGAGGCCGGTCTTCGGACCGGGCGAAAGGGGGTGCTCATAGCTGACCTTCCCTGATCGTACCCAAGCTCCCGAGTCAAGACAACTCCGGTGATGACGGACATGTGGCCTTCGGCACCGAGTCAGGGTTTCCTAAATTCTCCCATAAAAAATATTTAGGTGGCGACTCTGTATCTGGCAAAGCAGCAGTCCATGTTTGGCACTTCTTTTCAAAAAATCTGTTTCTCAAAACGATTTGCCGGATTTGGACTCTTTGGTTCAGATTAAGAACCGTGATACAAATCGAGTCCGAACTGTAGTAGCATGAGGCCCACGCGGGCGCGTCTACACAAGTCCTCCACCAAATCCAACGGGATTACCCCCTCAAATGGCCCCTGCCTTCACGGACCCCTTCCAATTGGAAAGACCAGTCCAAATATTGTTGCTTCCACCAGGACCACGGCCACAACACTGATGACTGCATCAACCTCAAGGATCAGGTCGAGACCCTCATTCGTCAAGGGCGTCTCAGTCGATTCACGGACACCCGCCCACAACAGAGACAACGAACCCTGCCCCTCAGGAACAACCGCCGACGTACCCCACCTCGGCAGCCAGCCCAACCTGACCAAGGCCATGACCGCCTCCCACAACAGCCTCGGCCCCCAGGTAATCCCCCTCCGCCAGTTGGTGAAATCCGAGTCATTTCTGGTGGCCTTGCTTGTGGCGGACCGCCCTGCTCCGCTCAGAAGGCAGAGCTCAGGAAAATAAGGCAAGGCTCAGACAAAGCAGTGGACACGGTAGACCGACCTTCCAAGCAGCCCAAGAAGTGGACAGAGCCCATCACCTTCACGGACGCCGATTGTACAGGCATCCGTTATCCTCATGATGACCCCCTCGTCATTACTGCCCTTCTCTTCAACTATAAGGTCAGACGGGTTCTCATCGACAACGGCAGTTCGTCAGACATCATATTCCTCAGTTGCTTCTGCTAGCTCAAAATTGGGGAGGAAAGCCTGTCCCCTCTCCAAACCCCCTTGGTCGGTTTCACTGGCGACCGAGTGACCTCCATTGGCTCCATCGACCTCCCCATCACTATTGGCGAATATCCACGGCAGACTACCAAGTTACTCACCTTCCTTGTGGTCGACTGTCACTCTGCCTACAACATCATCCTCGGTCGCACCGCCCTCAACGCTTTCCAAGCTATCACTTCAACCTACCACCTCGCCATAAAGTTTTCCACCGACTAGGGGGTCGGGACAGTACGGGGAGAGCAGACCATTGCCAGGGAATGTTATGTCGCCTCACTCAAGGAAGTCAAGTTGAAGGAGGCCATGATCATTGAAGGACTTAACGCCCGAGATGAGGACGAACTGGTCAGAGGTGAACCAGTGGAGGAGCTCGTTGAGATTTCCATCGATCCCACCAACCCAATGAAAACTGCTAAGATCGGTGGGCAGTTATCCCCCCAAGCTAAGGCCGACCTTACTGCACTTTTGACCGAGCACAATGATGTATTCGCCTGGACTCATTCAGATATGCCAAGCATCGACCCTTCTTTCATAACTCATCGCCTCAGCATTGAACCTCATTTCCGACCTTACCGCCAGAAGCAGCGTATCTTTCATCTGGAGCGTAATACTCTTATAGCCGTAGAAGTCGACAAACTCCTTGAGGCCCAATTCATCAAAAACGTCGACTACCCTAAATGGTTGTCAAACGTGGTCCTCATCTGCAAGAACAATGGCAAATGGCGACTCTGTGTCGATTACTCTGACCTAAACCGAGCTTGCCCCAAAGACAGCTATCCTCTGCCCCGCATAGATCTGCTGGTCGATGCCACAGCCGGTCATCAAATGCTCAGCTTCATGGATGCTTTCTCTGGCTACAACCAAATTCTCATGCACCCGTCCGATCGAGAACATACATCCTTCATCACCGACCGAGGTACCTACCATTACCAAGTAATGCCATTGGGATTGAAGAACGCTGGGGCCACCTACCAACGGTTGGTCAATGCCGTCTTCCATCATCAAATAGGTCAGAATATGGAAGTATATGTCGACGACATGCTGGTTAAGAGCAAACTCTCCACTAATCACCTGATCGACCTGCGGGAGACCTTCGCCACGCTACGCAAGTACCAAATGAAGCTCAACCCAGAGAAATACGCCTTCGGCGTAGGATCTGGGAAGTTTCTGGGTTTTATGGTCAGTCAGCGGGGCATTGAAGCTAACCCTGAAAAGATCAAGACCTTGATTGAGATGCAGTCTCCCAGGACGGTCAAGGAGGTTCAAAGACTCACTGGCCGAGTTGAAGCCCTCAACCGTTTCATTTCCCGTGCAACAGATAAGTGCCTACCGTTCTTCAAAGTTCTTCGGCAAACTTTTGAATGGATAATTGAATCTGAAGAGGCTTTTCAACAGTTAAAGCAGTGCATTGCCAATCCACCCATCCTTTCACAAGCGATTACGGGCGAGGCCCTCTTCCTCTATTTAGCCGTCTCAAGCACCGCAGTCAGTGCAGCTCTTATCAGGGAAGACGACTCTGTCCAATGACCGGTCTACTACATCAATCGGGCTCTCAGGGGAGCAGAGCAGAATTACCCCCTGTTAGAAAAATTATCCTTAGCCTTGGTCACCGCCTCTAGACGACTCCGTCCTTACTTCCAAGCCCATTCCATAGTGGTCCTCACCGACCAACCCTTGAAGAAGGTCATGCAGCAACCAGAACTTTCCGGCAGACTTATGTAGTGGTCTGTGGAACTCAGCCAGTTTGGCATCTCTTACCGACCTCGAACAGCAATTAAGGGACAGGTTATCGCCGACTTCATCTTGAAATTCACTAATCCTACCCCAACCACTGCCTCTCCACCCCTGCCAGCTCTCATCAAGCCAGAAGACCCGCACTCTTGGACTCTCAACGTCGACGGATCATCCCGCAGGCAAGGTAGTGGGGCTGGCCTCATTCTCACCAGCCCTGAGGGTGGTTATTTCAAATGTGCGCTCCGTTTATTGTTTGAGGCCAGTAACAACGAGGCCGAATATGAGGCACTGATAGCAGGCCTTCGCCTAGCCAGGGACATTGGTGTCAGCCACATCCGAGTGCTCAGCGACTCTCAGCTCATCGTCGGACAGATCACGGGCGAATTTGACGCCAATGAGGGCACAATGCGGACTTACAGGGATATTGCACTTCCCCTAGTTCGCCTTTTCAACACCTTCCACATCAAGCACATTCCTCAGGCGGAGAATTCCAAGGCAGATGAGATGGCCCAGCTGACTTCCATAGACCAGTCCGCCCTCAGCAGTGGTGTCCGCCTTGAATACCTATCCCACCCCGCCATTTCCCCCGACCAGCATGAAGTACAATTCCTCTAAAATGAGCCCATCCCTTGGGCGTCGGACATCTTTCGATTTCTGACAGCGGGGGAACTTCCAGATGACCACCAGCACGCTGCCAAAGTCAGGGCACGATCGTCCAATTACATCCTCGTCGACCGCATCTTGTACAAACGTGGTTTCTCACGCCCCTATCTGCGGTGCCTCAATCCGACCCAAGCAACTTATGTGATGCAAGAAATTCATGAGGGCATCTACGGCAATCACTCGGGCGGCAAGTCTCTAGCCCACAAGATACTCTGTACTGGTTATTTCTGGCCCACTCTTAATCGCGATGCGACCGATTTTGTGCTCAAATGTGATAAGTGTCAACGTTTTGCCAACATCCCCCATGCACCCCCTACAGAGTTGATCACACTTTGCAGCCCTTATCCGTTCGCCAAACGGGGGATCAACTTGGTTGGTCCACTCCCTACTGGCCGAGGCCAGACCAAGTTCGCAATCATCGCCATTGATTACTTCACCAAGTGGGTAGAGGCAGAACCCCTTGCCACCATCACCGAGCGGAACACAACCAAGTTCATCTGGCAGTCGATCGTTTGCAGGTTTGGCATTCCTCAGGCCATCATCTCCGACAACAGTAAACAATTTGACAACGCCAAGTACAGGAAGTTCTGTGCCGACCTCCAGATTCAACCTTGTTTCTCATCCCTTGGCCATCCCCAGGCCAATGGCCAAGTTGAGGTCACTAACCGCTCTCTCCTGAAGATCATCAAAACTAAGCTAGAAGCTGCTAAGGGACTTTGGGCTGAGGAGCTACCGAATGTACTCTGGGCTTATCGAACTACAGCTCGGACTCCCACTGGGGAAACCCCTTTCCGCTTAACATACGGCGCTGAGGCGGTTATCCCAGTAGAAGTCGGTTTGCCTACTCCCAAGGTTTCACATCCGGATCCAGCACTAACCGAAGAACTCCGTCGGGCTGACCTCGACCTAATTGAAGAACTCAGAGAGACCACCGCTGTCCGACTGGCCTCATACCAACAGAAAATGAAAACACACTACAACCGCAAGGTCCGACCGAGGGACTTCGCTGTAGGGGATCTTGTCTTGAGAGAAGCAACTCTTGCTCCCAAAAATCCGACTGAGGGTAAATTGGCAGCCAAGTGGGAGGGACCTTACATTGTGAAAGCCCGACCCCGACCAGACACTTACCGACTTCAGGACATGGAAGGTCGAGACCTCCCCCACCTATGGAACGCCGAACACCTTAAACGTTACTTTTAATAAGCTTCTATTTTTGTATTGCTCAGTTGTTGTATTTTCTTTTCGGGAAATTCACACATTCTTGATATTCCCCCACGCAATGTAATTTCTTGATTATATATCTCAGTTATCTATATGTTGTCTCAGTAACATTCTTATTTGCAGCATTAAAAGCCTCAGCCAGACTGAGCACTTAAAGCCTCAGCCAGACTGAGCACTTAAAGCCTCAGCCAGACTAAGCACTAAAAGCCTCTGCCAGACTGAGCACTTAAAGCCTCAGCCAGACTGAGCACTAAAAGCCTCTACCGGATAGAGCACTTAAAGCCTCAGCCAGACTGAGCACTTAAAGCCTCAGCCAGACTGAGCATGAGCCGCCTCGGGCAGTCCGACCGTTCACACCCTCTGCCGGACCGAGCGCTAAAAGCTCCATCCAGACTGAGCGTGAAGCACTCGTCCAGACCTAACATGTAGGGCTCGGTCAAAACCACCCATGCAAAACTTCATACTTGTGGAATTCACTAACACACTTAGTCACAATTCCAGGTCCAAGTCTTCACACCACTCTTTGCTTAGTCCAAATTCCAAAGACGTTCTTATCATTTTATTACATTTTAAATTCCACTCTGCATTGTGGAGTTCTTAAATTCCACTATCATTTTATTACATTTAACTTTCTCAGGCCTATCATTTTATTACACTTTAAATTCCACTCTGCATTGTGGAGTTCTTAAATTCCACTATCATTTTATTACATTTAACTTTCTCAGGCCTATCATTTTATTACACTTTAAATTCCACTCTGCATTGAGTCCTTGTTACAAGCTTCAATTTCACTCTTATCAACAAGGAGTTCTACAAACACTTCGCCCACGCCTCATTTATCTAAGATCCACAAGCAGAAATAATCAAATAACAAACACAACTAAAATTTTATGCGTTCACAACTTTGTACAAAAGTTCATTACAGCAATTCATGTACAAAAACTCATTACAGCAATTCAAAACAAAAAAAAAAAAACAAAACAAAACAAAACAACAAATTATCTTTTTCTCCTTCCTCCACAGTTACTCCTCCTCACTGGAGAGGAGGTCTTCTTTTTCAATGCCTTCATCCAGGGGGGTCTGGGCCACATCGTCTTCGCCAATTGTTACATTACTAAGGTCTAAGTTTGGGAACAGCTCTTCAGCTCTACATTTGAACATCTTCCAGCCATTGTCCCAGTACTCAGCCATTTCGTGCTTATAAAAGTCCGACTGCTGGAAGCTCTCAATAACTTCTGCTTCAGTTCTGCCTCCATCGGTTATCCTCGATGGGCCCGCCCCCCAGATTCCTGCCTAGCCAGGCTACTCGCGACCGCGGCATCAACCGCCATCTGAAATTCGGCAGACCCTTTGAATTGCTCCACTGTTGCGACGCACAGATCGGGATAAGCCGCCCTTTCAGAGGCTGCCTTTGCCCTCTCTTCGTCCAGCTCTTTCTACAGGGCCGCCCTTTTCGACGCCGCCTTCGCCTTTTCCGCCTCCAACTCCTTCTTCAGGCTCTCCTTCTCCGCCGTCACCTGCACTCTCTCTGCTTCCAACTCCCTCTGAAGCCTCCCTTTCTCCTCCCCTGCCTTGGCGCGCTCGCCATCCAGTTCCCTCTGGAGATCGCCCACTTTGCTATCCGCCTCATCCTTTTGCCTGACCAGCTCCTCATTATTGCTCATAGCCTCTTCATGTCGCTCGACCGCGACGGCACAGGCTCTTTGGGGCTCGTTCAACTTCTTCTGCTCGCCAGCAAGTTGGAACTCGAGCGACACAACCTGGCGGCGTGTGTCCTCCAGCTCCGTCTTAACCGCTTGCAGCTCAGTGTGGGCACTCTCCCAACTTGCACTCTTCTTCTTTAACTTTGCAAGCTGAGCCTTGGCCTCATCTACCTTGAGTTTGGCAACCTCCGCCTTCCTCAGCAGGGCCCCTGCTAAGGTGGTTACCTCCATTTGAGCGGAGTATAACCCCCTTAGCAGTTCAGCCTCGTTGAATCTGGAGGCCGAGCGCAAGGCTGCCTCTTCTACAATCCCTACAAGGCGGTCTGCCCCTGCCCTGGCTAGGCGTTCTTCTCCCTCCAACCGCCCCGTCACCGTACGAGCATGGTAGATCGCCGTGGTCGCACCGACTCCTCCTTCTTAAGGTACAAGACCCCCCTGGGGCTGTCCCTCCCTCTTTGGCCCAGGGCCAGCAGCCTCATCCTCCACTTGCCTTTCGGGGCCGACCTTTGCGACCCCTGCGGCGATCGCCGCCACCACTGGCACCACCTCTATGACCTCTGAGGCAACATCCACCACTTCTGGGCCACCTACCCTTCCTGGGGCCCCCTCCACTTCTCCCCCTTCAGCCCCCTCGGCCGCATGGTTTTCCTTCACACTCGTCTCCCTCCTCTTCTTCTGGGCAGGCACTTCCTCACTCCGACTCACTCTCTTCTTCTTCTTGCCCACGCCCAACGCCTCTATCTCCTTCAAGGACCTCTCCTTCAAAGGGTCTGTTGGGGGCGGCCGTGGCACAAAATCGCCCAAGTTTTTCTCTCCCAAGGGTTTGGGGCGAGGTCGGATCCTCTCCTTCGCAACCGGTTTTGGTGGTCGGTCGGCCTGGGACTCTTTGAATTGTTGGGCTTTAGTAAGAATGGCCTGATCCTCCGCCTCCTGAGCCCTTCTCCTCGCCTCCAACTCCGCTCGGTCGAGGTCCCCACTACTTGGCTTTGGCCCCAACCCCACCTCAAACAATGCCGAAGGCTAAATGAGCTCGTCTCATTTGGCCTTTTCTTTCTCCCTCCACTCCTTCACCCTCTTCACCCTCCTCTCCGCAGCTGCCCCCAATTTCGGCTCCGCCGACCTGATGGGTACTTTCCAAATGGTGCGCACTCCAAGCCCCCTATTGGCAGACACGTAGAACCATCGTGGTCGCCACCCTTTGATCGACGACGGTAGCCCTGCCACCAACCCTCTCCCCACTGATGCCTGCAGAGTGACCCATGTCTCTTGCTGCCCCGAGGCCTTATAACATGCAAAGAATTCGTCCACTGTCATGGTCTCCCCTCCATTCGCTTTCGGCTACGCACTTGCGCAGGCCAGCAGGATCTTCCATGCGTTGGGCATTAGTTGCCCCGGTGCTACCTCCGGACAGTTGAGCACATCCACCACCACTTGCGGCAGTGGTAACCTCAGTCCACCCTTCAGAGCTTCCTCATAGAGAGAAAACTCTCCTGGCCTGGCGTCAGACGACCTTTCCGTTGATGTCGGCAGCAATAGCTCCACTTCTCCAGGGATCTAGTATTTTTCGCGGATAGCCTCCAATTCCGCCCTAGTAATCGTGGATTTGTCAGCCTTCGTATGCCAATGATCTGGCTCCACCTGGCTGATTGGCTTTGGAGCTGCTATCATGGTGGAACCGTGGGGTCGTACCACCGACTCCCCTACCCTATCTGTCCTATACTGCGCCGCTAGCTCCATAGCATCGTCATCTCCAAGCGGGTCCACCCTGACAATCACACTCCCTTCTTCGGCCATTTCTGTGGTATGTTTGCGAATCGCTTCGGCGGCAGGAACAAGGAATTTGAAAAAGTGTTGCAGAGGTGTATTGTGAGCAACAAAGGAATTCACACTTGGAATATTTTGATTTTTCGTACACAAGTAGGTGAATCGAATAATGCCAAAAGCCCACGGTTTGCCCGTATTCCAAGGGTCCCAATTAATTTTCGTCAGTTTGAAAACGTTTCAAAATCATCCGCCAAAACCGTCTTTTCAACACCCATAATGACCTAACGTTTCGTTTCTGATCCAACGCCTAATCTTTCCCCCCCTACGGGATGTTGCCACGTGTATGACCACGATGCACTGTCTACTACCCTTACCCTGTCTTTTCTACTTCAAATCATCACTTGCCACGCCACCCCTTGAGCCCCGCGCCAATCTGCTCGACCTTCTTGCGCGGTCACCCTTCTTCACAGTCGGCCCTTTAGCTCGGCCTTCCCGCGCGGTCGCATCTCCTCCCGGTCGCCCCTCCGCTCGGCCTTCGCGCGATCAGCCCTCCCTACGGTCGGCCTGTCCTCAACGGTCGGTCTTCTCGCGCGGTCGCCCCTCTCCACAGTCGGCCCTTTAGCTCGGCCTTCCCGCGCGGTCGCATCTTCTCCCGCTCGGCCCTCCGCTCGGCCTTCGCGCGATCAACCTTCCCCACAGTCGGACCATCTTACGCTCGGCTCACCAACTTGGCCGCCCATCCCGGTCGAACTCGTCTTCCTCATACATATTCCCTTCACTGGTCTGAAGCTGTACTCGGGAATGGGGGACTACTGACATGGACAGGCCCACAAAAGCCATGAACCACTATAAGCAACCCGAGCCCATCATTCGGGGCCCAATGCATAACCCAGCTGATGGAGTCTAGAACAGCTGGAATCCAATATGGCATCAAGAACCAACGGCATTCAGGCACGTGGCGGGTGAAGGACGAGCGACATCAGTAGACAAAGATCTGCAAAGTTATTGCCACTGCACATCACCATTAATGCAGCCCATCACAGCATTTATTACGACAACACCTCTCCGCCGGAACAGGACCCCCTTGCCCTGAGCAAGGTAAGTTACAGCATAGGCTTTCGGTAAGGAGAGCAGGTTGGAAGGGACAGCGAAATGATTGCCAAAGGATATAAGCGAACGTTGTAGACAAGAAAAATGTTAAGCTTTCTATCTCTAATCTCTCCCTCTACGCATTACTTCTCTTCCTAACTTGCTCGTCGGAGAGTTCACTGGGGGACTACCCCGTTCCCCGTTGAACTTGCCTGCAGGTTATCCGGTGGGCTTGATCATTTGGACGCAGGCTTGAGGAGCTTGGACCTGCCCGATCCATTCACTGGGATGAACAACATTAACAACAATTAATATCATTCATAACTGATCTGATCTATATAAACCTAAAATTAAGCCTATCATAAAATAAAAATTAAACCTTATATCTAGATTCTCTCTGTATTCCATAATTAAATACAATTTTATTCCCAAATAAATTTAAGCATATCTATATTATATATAATTTTTTTAAAAAATCTCATAATTTATTATTTTTTATAATAATTTTATGATTTATAATTTAGAAAATAAAAATAAATAAAAAAATTATTCTTGTGCACTCTTTCTTTAATCAATTCTTCGTTCTATCAAAAAATCATAACTATCATACATTATATTTTTTTCCAAGTCATTCATGTCTTCATCGCCATAGAAATATTACATTCATGGAACGATGAATCTCATTGTTTTTTAACTTTCTTTTTATGAGACAATTTGGAGATTAGTTTATGTTTAATCTATTGTGTTTTTTAAACATACTCTTTTATCATTTAGGTACACAATTTATTCTTCTTCTTCTTCTTCTTTTTTAATTTATGGCCA
The DNA here is from genome assembly GCF_055761805.1 of Camellia sinensis. Taxonomy (NCBI): domain Eukaryota; kingdom Viridiplantae; phylum Streptophyta; class Magnoliopsida; order Ericales; family Theaceae; genus Camellia; species Camellia sinensis. The sequence continues at coordinate 156,448,922 of NC_138966.1, forward strand.
TTATTTTTATTTTTTTTATTTCATATTTTTTGTGTGTCATTTCTCACTCATCTCTACCAACCATTGTCTGTTTTTTGTTGGTTAATATTATTTTACTAGAATTTTTATACTAAAATGGCGTGATAGGATCATTTGTATAATAAACAAGAGGTCACTCATTATAAAGTGATAGATTAAAATTCAAACAATATCATTATTAATAAGGTTTTTGTATTGATTTTATGTTTGTATATCATTATTTTTTTTAAAAAAAAAAATTTACTTTTAATATTTTTTCATATTATGATATGTGTTAATTGACAGTTCGTGCAGAACATTATTTCAAAGGCATATAATAGTTTTTCACAGCTATAAAAAGAAAATTTTTATTTTAATCAATTTTTTCAAAACTATTAAAGGTGTTAGTCAATTATTTAATTATTTATCTTCAATATGTGTAGCTCATCTTCCTTTATGGTACTTCTCTCTGTACTCCACTGAGAGTTTATTTTATTAATAAATCTTCAAATCAATTAACGATTTTTAATGATGTTAAAAATATGTTTCAATTAATAATTTAAATAATTTTATTATCATATAGAAGAGTAATTATGAATTTTATTTTTTTAATTAATTCTATTAAATAAAAAATTTTAATAAGGGATATTTGTAATTTTTTAAATTATAAATGACAATTTATATTTTAAACAAATATCAAAAAGTGTATTTATAATTTATTTTTATTTTTTTAAAAGATCTGTAACTATATTGGGGTTGATTTCTTTCATATATTGATAAGATCCCTAGATTTGTAACTATTTTGACATATATTAGATCGGTATGTTTGGATTTTTTTTTTTTTTTTTGAAATCATCATCCACTCATACTGACGTGTTCTTCACTGCACCCGACCGACACCGACCGCCATCTTCGGATTCAGAAATAGAGAAAGAGGGCGAGAAAGAGTGTTTACTGGTTAACTATTAGGTGAGTGGGTCTTCAAATTTAAGAAAAAACTTAGAAATTTACCATAATTTGAAATCATAGGTGAGATTTATTGCTCACAACAAAGATTAATCTTTTTTTATTCCGTAAATTTTTATTATTATTTTATTTGAACTCTCTACAGCATTCCGTCCATATATTTTAAGATCAAAGCCTATCAGATTGTAGTGCTTGCAAATAACGCTTTCTGACCTTTTGCAGAGTCACCCGACTCACTCACTTATATTCCTCCCTACAATTCATTTGATTTTGGGTTCATCCATGGCTTCTAAAAGAACCTTAGATCATTCTTCTTGTTTTCCAGCCCCAAAAAAGAGAAATGTTTCTTCTTGTTTTGTTTCTTCATCATCTTCGACACAATCTCGCTGGACCTATGACGTGTTCTTGAATTTCAGAGGTGACGATACCCGCAAAAACTTTACCGATCATCTCTACGAGGCCTTGGTTCAAGCTGGAATTCGCACCTTCAGGGATGATGATGAACTTCCAAGAGGGCGTGAAATTTCTTCGGAGCTTCTCAAATCAATCGAAGGATCCAGGATCTCCATCGTTGTTTTCTCAAAAAACTATGCTTCTTCAAGATGGTGCCTGGATGAGCTCGTGAAGATCATTGAATGCAAGAAAACACTTGGACAATTACTTCTCCCAATATTCTATGATGTTGATCCATCTGATATACGGCACCAAACAGGGCATTTTGGAGAAGCATTTGGAAGACACCAAAAGCGTTTTGCGGATGAGATGGAGAAGGTGAAGGTGAAGGTGAGGAGGGATGCCCTCTTTGACGCTGCTAATTTATCAGGCTGGGATTTGCAAAATGTTGCAAATGGGTAACGTTTTAACATTCTTTTAATTTTTCTGCTGCTGCTGCTATCAATTTTTATCTTTAACTAGAAAATCCAATCCTTATTGTTTTTAATATTTTTTTTTTTAAAAAAAAAATTCAAGTATAGTTAGTTCACTTTGTAAGCTCAAGATGTATTGAATTTTACATTTATTAAGTGCATATTGGAAGTGGGGTCTGTAAGGCTTTGTATTTTTGTGATATACATTTGGTTTACTTTTAATTTGGATCGAAATTGACAGGTATGAAGCAAAGTTCATCCGAAAAATTGTTAAAGAGGTTCTATGTGAACTGAAACATACATTCCTAAATGTTGCTGTGCACCCAGTTGGAATAGATTCTTGTGTTATACACATAAAGTCGTTGTTGAGCATTGGATCAGATGATGTTCGCATGATTGGGATATATGGCTTGGGTGGAATAGGCAAAACGACTATTGCAAAAGCTGTGTATAACCATATTTTTCTCCAATTTGAAGGGAGTTGTTTTCTTGCAAATGTTAGAGAATTTGCAGGACAACTCAACGGCCTAGTTCAATTGCAAGAACAACTTCTCTTTGAATTATTAGGGATAAAGAATCTAAAGATTGACAATGTTGATAGAGGAATGAATTTGATAAAAGAAAGGCTCTATTCTAAAAGGGTTCTCATTGTTCTTGATGATTTGGATCAATTAAATCAGTTAAATTCCTTAGCAGGAAACCGTGATTGGTTTGGTCCAGGAAGTAGAATCATCATAACAACTAGAGATGAGCACTTGTTGAAGGGACTGAAAGTTCATGAAAGATACATGGCTAAGAAATTGAATCACAAAGAGTCTCTGCAGCTTTTCAATTGGCATGCCTTTGGCGAAACCAATCCATTAGAAAATTATGCAGATCTTGCAAATGGTATAGTAAGTTATGCTAGTGGGCTGCCATTAGCTCTTGAAGTTTTGGGTTCTTATTTGTTTGGAAGAAACATGGTGGAATGGAAAAGTGCATTTGATAAGTTACAACAAATTCCTCATGAGAAAATTCAAGAAAAACTTAGGATAAGTTTTGATGCACTAGATGATAACATAAAGGATATCTTCCTTGATATTGCATGCTTTTTCATTGAAATGGACAGAGAGTATGTCATTACTATATTGAATGGTTGTGGTTTCTTCGCAGAAATTGGAATTAGTGTTTTGATTAGTAGATGTTTACTGAGAATTAGTGAAAACAATAAGTTGATGATGCATGATCTAGTTAGGGACATGGGAAGGGAGATTATTCGTGAAAAATATCCCAAGGAGCCTGAAAAACGCAGTAGATTGTGGCTTCATGAAGATGTATGCTATGTACTCCAAAAAAACAAGGTAAGAGTTGAATTTTAATTCTTTCTAGTGAGTTAGTAAGTTTTAGACTTGGAATGCTAATTTCAGTTATTTTATAGTCTTTCTTCCTTTTAATTTTCCATTTTGTTTTTAAATATTACTATTTTAGGGAACGGAAGCAGTCGAAGGTGTGATCCTGATCCTACCCATGTTAAAGAAGATACAATGGAGTAATAAAGCATTTGCTAGGATGCCTAAGTTAAGACTGCTTCAAATAAATCATGTGCACCTCAGTGGAAATTTTGAACATCTATTTGAAGAGTTAAGGTGGCTCTGTTGGCATAACTGCCCATTGGAGTATTTACCATCCAATTTTCATCCAGAGAAACTTCTTGTTTTAGACATGCAATTCAGCAGATTTAAAACACTCCGGATAGATGGCAAGGTATGACATTCTTAGCAAATTCATTGTTGTTTGGTATTTGGATAAATTATTTAGTGGATCTTGATGGAAAAAAATATATATAATTTTGCATATTTTTATTGGTTTAACAGCACTTCAAGAGCTTGAAAATTCTAAATCTCGGTAATTCCAAATGCCTAACAAAAAGCCCCATCTTCTATGCACTACCGATGCTCAAGGAATTATTGCTTGAAAGTTGTACAGGTTTAATGGAGCTCCATGAATCAATTGGGCTTCTAGATAAACTTGTTCACTTGAATTTGAAAGATTGCATGAACCTCAGGTATCTTCCAGGCATTATTTGCAAGTTAAAGTCTGTTAAACATCTAAATCTCATTGGTTGTGCAAAACTAGAGGAGTTTCCAGAGCACTTGGGACATATGGAAAGCTTAACAGAGCTTCTTGCAGATGGAACAGCTATTAAACAACTACCTTTCTCTATTGGACTACTAAAGAATCTTAGGAGCTTATCGTTGAAGGGATGTAATAGGCAATTCACAATTAAATCCTGGTTTTCTCTTATTTCATCTTGGGTTTTACCGAGAAAAAATCCCGACTCCATAAGATTGTTACCATCCTCTATTTCAGGTTTGTGTTCCTTAACAAAGCTAGTTCTTTGTGATCGCAATCTGTCTGAGGGAAATTTTCCATCTAATATTTGGAGTTTATCCTCATTGCGAACCTTGGATTTAGACAGAAACAATTTTCATAGCCTGCCATATGGCGTCAGTCATCTATCCAAGCTAGAAAACCTTTCGTTGGAAGACTGCACAAGTCTTCAATCTATCTCAAATCTTCCTCCTAATTTACTTGTCTTAGATGTTTGTGGTTGTGCATCACTTGAAAAAATATCCGATCTATCAAAATTGAAGAATCTATTCGTGAGGTTGAGTAACTTCGAATTTGAAGTTGTGCATATTCTCTTAAATCGTAAGAGGGATGGAATGGAAGATCCTCACTGTTTTAAAGGTGCACAAATCATTCCCTTTGGTAGGCACAAGCTCAACAATTTACGACATCTCCATCAGGTCTCTCTCTCTCTCTCTCTCCCCCTCTCTCTCTCTCTCTCTCTCTCTCTCTCTCAAGTGCAACAATTTAACAAAAAAAATCTCTCTAAAAATATGTGTGAAACCAATTTATTTTAGATGTAACCTATATAATACCAAAAGTCGAGGATTCCATCCAGTCTCAGATTATTTTATCGGCTATTTCGTGTATTTGTGTATTTTATTCAAAACAAAAAAATTAAATTGATCTGACAATTATAATATATTCAATTTATCAAATTTGTCACACAAAAAAAAGGTGACCATTGTGTTTTTAAAAATAAACTATATTTTTTTGATGACAAGCGCAATAAATTAAATAGGTTAGATTATCAACTTAATTTTTGTGGAAATGAAATAAATGAAGTGTCCAACAAAATGAATAATTCAGATTATAGAACAGAACCTATGGTGGATTTCATGGACCTAAACAACACCAATGGACTAGAGAGGAGTTGCCTATTAGAGATGGAAAATAATATCTTACTCTTACTGAATTTTTCATTCAAAATTTTTTACTTGAATGATGTGGCAATAACAATTTTAAAAGTAGGATTCACTAGTTTTTTCATTGTTTTTATTAGCTACATCATAATATATTAGACGATTATATGTCACATGTTTATATCATCTTTTTATATCACCAACCTACTTGGAAAGATGTCATTTGTTTGCATTAATTTGTTAATAATCATCTTCAAATAAGAGAATTAATCATAAGAAACCATATAGACGGTGACACAAAATAATGATAAATAATCGATCATATATAGCTTTTCTCTATGACAATATGTTATTTGTTTTCATTAATTTCTTAATAATTATTTCTAAACAAATGAGCTAATTATAAATATTCATGTAGATAATAATACAAAACAATGATAAAAACATATGTGACATATATAACATTTATTTTTTTCAAATATAAATAACTTTGATGAGTCTTTTAATATTAAATGATAAAATTAAAACTGGCCACTGTATTAATTTGATGCAAAAAAAAAATTCAAACAAGATTATGGGGATACAGAATAAATAACACAACCTAATCTTAATCATACATATCACATAAAAAGAGTGGGACTTATCATAAAAGATACAGTGTCACTCTCAAATTATTCTGCCTACATTTTATGATGTTGATTTTGTATTCGCAAATTTATTTTAGTTTTATTTATTTATTTATTTTTATTTTTATTTTTCCGTCTAGCACTCTACTAATTAGAAATTCATATGACAGCATCTTCGTGACAGGGAGTTCCCTAGGAAGTTCCTCCATCGAATAACAGGGTATTCTTTGATAGAAGCGCTAACAACGCCACAGATATACCACTACAATTCAAGTTTCAATGTGGGAGTTGCTTTTTATAGAGCTGGGGATGAAGAAAGTTGCTCCATGGAATTAGATGATTATCCATACGTCATTATTACTGATAAAATTACTAAGAAAATTCCTGATAAAAATGATGACATCAGTTTTACTTGTACCCCAACCTTGTTCTTTGTCATCCCTGAGAGTAGTGGAGATTATGTTTGGCGAACCCATATAGAAGTTGAAGAATATATTGGGTATAAAGTTAAAGGTGGTGAGCAATTCGAGGCTTTTATCATGCATTCACTTTTTGGAGTGGATCGGATAAAAATGTTTGTCCATCACAACAAAGGCAACACCATTACCTTCCATAAATTGAGTGGTTTATTGGAGCCTTCATATGGATACGGGAGTGATTATCCTAGTCCTCCTAGAGACGACGAAGGATAATCAAGAGGGTTGTTTTGGGAAGTAGTAGGGGTGTTCAAGAAACCGATTCACCCGACTCGAAAAATCACTTAACGGACAGTTTAGTGCAAATAAACTGTCGGCTGTTATAATAACCCTGGTCTGTAATGTACTATTAATTATTACTTATTGCGTGCTTAAAGTGAACTTCTATGTTAATTGTGTGTTTAATATGATTATTGACTGCATATCTATTAGCTATAGAAATATCTGTTGTGAACTTTGACATAAAATGAAAATTGAGGGCCTTAATGGCGACAGAAAGCGAAATTGACTAAGCCAATAGGTCCATTGGAATATTTAGAATCTTATGGTAATTTTAATTAGAATTTGATTCAGAACCAAAATAATTTGAATTAAACTGAATTAATTAACCTAAGCTAGGTTAATTAACCTAATATAATCCAAATATATATAGGCAATATAAGCTTAATGAAGACATTTTCTCATCCTCCTTTGAGCTAAATACTTGTAGAGAGGGAGTGAGATTAACCCTAGAGAGAGACAAGAGTAAAATAAAGGAAAAAGGGAGAATTTAGGAGATTAAGCTTGCAAGCCACCAAATTCAACTCTAGGTATGAATTCCACCTTCAATTCTTGAATTTAATCCAATTAGGAACTGTAATCAAGTTGAAAACTAAGAGATTGATGGAGTAATTATTGAATCAACTAGAAAATAGTGAGAAGTGGCTTAATATGGGCATGCATGCATCAATTCATCACTTTTAAAGCTTGGTTATCAAAATCCATACATGAATGAAGATCATACTTGTTGATTTTGAGAATATTCCATGAATTCTACTCAATTGTTCATATTTAGACTTTTTTGGGACCATTGAAGTAGACTTCCTTGCATGCATGATTTCATTTTGAAGTTTTGAACTTGATATTAAAGAATTAACAAGGTTTTAAGCTTTGATTTTGCAAATTAATCTTAAATTCATGATTTTGAAGAGTTTCTCAGTATTTTTCTAAGTTAAGAATGAGCCATGCAAGTTTATGATTTGGAACCAAATGTTTTAAAGCTCAACTCTGTTCTGGAAATTCTAGGATTCTGTTTTACTGCTCAAGCGAACAATCGGTCGCTTGAGTGCACTTTGCATGCTCTCAGTATTTTTCCAGGCATTTGCAGTTGGCTCAAGCGACCAAGTGTGTGCTCGAACGAACTCACCTTTGCATAGCACATGGCTCAAGTGACCAAAAAGTTGGCTCAAGCCTAGATTTCGAGCATCCAGAAGTTTTGCAGAGGTTTGCAGACAGCTCGAGCAATCAAAGTTGCGCTCAAGCAAACTGCCCTGTTTTTAGCATTTTGGCAATGCATTTCCAAATGCATATTTTCATCCCCATACCCTCACAAGCATTCTTAAGCAATTGTTTAGACAATGTTAATGAGGAAATGAGTTAGAAACACATTAGAAGATTAAATAAAATAAAACATAGTTTGGAAACGTGTGTTTTTAATATAGCTCTGTTATGTGTTGTGTAGGTCACGCGCTTCATTCTGTCCAATCTGTCTAAGGAGCTAATTGTGAGTAACAACTCTATAAAGGTATGTTTATTTAAAAGTATTTTCTGAATTACAAGTTATGCTATGTTTCTGAACTGATAGTTTTATAGATGAATATTGTTACTGCTACTGCTACTGTTATAGAGATCTCTATCAGTTCCAATTCTTGGAACTACTGTCTAAGCTTTAAGGTTAACTGTATTGATGGCCATTAAATATGACTATTCTAGTCAACTGTACTGTTCTGCTAATGGATGTACTACGTATGATTGTTTACAAATACGAATATGATTCTGATATGTTACGAGATTCTGATTCAAGGATTTTAATCCACTGATGTGTTAAGCTGTTTTATTTACCGATTATACATCATTCATTACTCATTTACGTTGTTATTCACTGGGCTCCAGATCACCTTTTATATATATGTACGTAGGTGATCAAGCGCAAGACCGGGCTTAAAGGTGTCTGTCTAGACTCTGTTTTTGAGAAGCCAATCTTTGTGCCTCACGTCGAGGTTCCGAAAATGTCAAGTATTAAGGTTTTTTGTGTTAAGGAGTTTTTCCCTCTTGGTTTGTACTGTGATAAAGTTTAAAGGATAATGATAACGTTACTGTATGAAGGGTTAAGCCCTAATCCTTGACAATGTTGTGATGTATACTCATGTATGTATTATAGATGTATCTTTTGTTTCACATAAGTCTGTACAATTCATTGGAGAATTTATTTTAATTTGTATGCTTCTACAAGTCCCTATTACTGTGATTTTGTTTAAGAGACCATTGGTAATCTCGAATTACTAGCTGATCACATCTCTAATCCCTTGATGCGGGGGTTGGATCGTGACAGTTGCGATTGAGAAATTCAAATTTTTCCAGGATATCGATTGAGTCATGGTTTCCTAAAACCAAAAATCATAAAACCCAAACTGACCGACATAATTAATTATAATATATTCTATGCATGTCATAGTTTTGGAAAATTCTAGAGACCCCAAATAATCTACTAAATGTTTTACAAAATCTCTCACATGGGTGTGGGATTCACATAAACCCACATGTGTGTGGGTCTCACACCTATGTGAGAGGTTTCGTAAAACATTTGGTAGATTGTTTGAGATCTCTAGCATTACTCCATAGTTTTGTTTGCTAGACAGATTGCATCTTTATATTTTATTAATTTTATATTTATATCTTCTCAAAAGTTAATCTCTACACTCTATCCAATACACTGAAATTTTTAGAAAGAAGAGTAGTCATCATAATTATATTTTTAGAAAAGTGGACTACCAGCCTAGGTGTCTATCCCAAATCCTAGTGTCATAATTTTTTTTTTTTAATAAATTTTGTATTCTGAGACTCATCATTCGGCTCATTCATAGCGTTAAGATCCTCTAGAGTGTGAATCCAACAGTGATCTCCTAAAGTGATTCATCTAAGGGAAAATATTAAGCCTTGGTGAGCAATTTAAAAAAAAAAAAATTAGATTTCAAAACATCGAGTTGTTCCTGTGAAGAATTACACACACACACACACACACACACACACAGAGAAGGGTTAAGAGAATGAGAGAAGATGAGGAGGACATCGCCGCCCCGCCTTTTCCCACCCCCGACGCACTACCGCTGCTGCCACACCACCATCCTCCAAACTGAAAATATTAGGGCTTTGAAAAAGCAGAGTGAGAGAGACAAGAAGAAAAACCCACCCCTGTGGATCTGTGCTTGTATTTGTATTTGTATTTTTTTTTTCTAGCAAGTTATTGGGCATCAAATTGAAGAGAGAAGGCATGGAGGTGGGTTTTAGAGGAAGAAAACACTATATCTGGCATTGGAGAGAAGGCATCAAGTTATAAGTTTATGTTCTTCTCTCTTTCTTCTTGTCTTTCTCTCTTCTAGTAACTTGGGCATCAAATTGAAAAGAGAATGCATGGAGATGGGTTTATCTTCTAAATGGGATATATTCACAAAAAATCCAAAGAAATCACAAAGAAATCAAAAAGGATATATATATATATATAAATCCAAAGAAATCCACAGAAACCCAACTCGAAAAATCCAAAGAAATCAAAAACAAATACAAAAAAATAAAAGGAAATATTCACAAACCCAGCTCCTAAATAGGATATATATATATATATATATTGTACGAGCAAGAAATAATCTTCTCGTATAATCCTGTTGATCAAGTCCGCGCTCCTCTAAACGTCGTCGCTTTATTCCCTGAAAACACAAACGTGAGCTAGTCGGCAGGTGTGTGCCGGATACCTCTCCGATGCCTAAGTCAGCAAAATAGACAAATAGGCAAAAACTCTGTGTATTCGAGAATCAAAGTTGTGTTACCTCTCCATAGGTGATGTTGTGAGCTTTTTTAGGTTCCGCGTGGCACAATCCTAGTAGGACTTTTACTCCTCCATGTAGAGTCCTCCTAGGAGTCATACTCTTGAAAGATAATGCTTATCTTTCAACACCGCCTCACTGCTTAAACCAAGTGAGATGGTTTTACCATGGTCGGATTCCAATATGACCGAGGTAAGCCTGGCTATGCTGAGCAGCAGAGTAGACCGAACTATATCTAGTTTGGTTCTTCCTTTCACTGCCCTTACCTCAGTTCCTTTTGTACAAACTGTGGTACGCTTAGACCGAGCTTAGCAAATAGCAAGGTCCTGACCGAGCTAACCATACTACGCTATGACCGGGCTAACTTTGAGTATGGTGACCAGTGCTGATTGCAAAGCTTCCTTAGACCGGACTAACTTCAAGACTCTTTCGGACCGGGATAACAAGAGGGCTCTCTAGGACCGGGATATCAATAGGGCTCACTGGGACCGGGCTAACTACAAGCCCCTTTCATCCAGCCCTTCTTACTGTGGCCCAAAGAACGGCCCATTTACCCAGCTCGGCCCAATTTATGTATAAATTACCCTCTCATATATATATATATATATATATTTATGTATGTATGAGCACAAGCACAGATCAGAGAAAAGCAAAGAAAAGAAAAGTGAAATTGTTGGAGTATGGCGGGAAAGGTGTTGGCAGCGGAGTGGCAACAGTGGCAGTAGAGCGTCGAGATGGGAAAGGGTGGGGTGAGATGGCTTCGCCTCTTCTCTCCTCTCTCATCCCTTTTCTCTCTCTCTCTCTCTCTCTCTCTCTCTCTCTCTAACTCTTTCCCAGAAACAAAGTGAAAAGTGAAATTTTGAATTTTGAATTTTTTTTTTTTCAATTTACTCACCAAAACGACGTCATTTTGGTGAGTTTAAATCTCAGTCCTTGGTTTGGTGAGTGGGCCACGTGTCAGCTGCTTGTCTTTCACGGTAGGAGATGACTGCAGGGGTATTACTCTAGAGAATCTTGGAGCTCATTCATAGCCTTCTCTTCACAATTTGTCTCTCTTATTCTACTTCTCTATAGTCTCTCTCTCTCTCTCTTGTTTTTTTCTCCTTCAAACTCTCTAATTTTATAAATTTTTAATCTTCAACTCCTTCACTCTCGAAACCCCTCATCTCCCTCTCACACTCACCTTCTCATACAAACCAAAGAGTTCTTATAACGGTGATTTTAAAAGCAGAGGACATTGAAGAAGCAACTTTGGTCAGAAATCAATAATCTAAACCTATAGATGAATATATATATATATATATATATATATATCTGTGTGTGTGTCTGTGTGAACGCTCGTGCAAGGCTGTTACAAATATCACTTTAATTTTTTTTTTATTTTTCTGTTTCTTCACTCTCTTTCAAATTGGAATATCTATGCATATGTATGTATAGATTAGAGTTTGAAAGAGAAAATGGTAAGGTCAGCAGATCTATCCAACTTGTTTGCCCAACTGAAATCTGATTGCCAAAATCAGTTTCGAAGTGTGTGGTTTCAAACAACAGTTCAGTCGAAAGTGGATGAAGAAATCTCTAACCTGATAAAGGCGATTCAGATGACGAGTCCATCACAAATCCGAGCCAACTCGACCCGTAAACACCCCTAGGAAGTAGGTTAAGATATGACTCAGAACAGGCTAAAAGGCCAAAAATGAACTTTTAACCAAGTTCGTAAATTAGTGGGGCCATCTCACATTACAAATACATTGCAAATGGATATTTCATTTACATTTACCATTGCAATGGATTCCATAGGAGCCTAAGAATGACATTTTATTCTATTTCATCACATTCTAATTAACCATTATTCCCTATGAAATTGATCCAACACTTAATCACCTTGTTTTGTTTTATTTTAATTGATTTTTTGAAAATTGAATTTTTTTTATTTCATGTTTTTTTTATAGTGAATTTTAAAAATATTTTAATTAATTTTTCACTTTCTAGATATACATAACTTAGATGCACTTAAACAGTAAAATATTTATAAAAAAATATTTTAAAAATTCAATAAATACATAAGAATACACAAATATACTGAATTATTATTATTATTATTATTATTATTATTATTATTATTATTATGTATTTGATGAATTTTTTAAAGATTTTTTTTATAAATATTATAATTTTTAAGTGTATCTAGGTTACGTACATCTAAAAAAATAAAATAAAAAATCTTAAAATATTAAAATTTTTGACTAAAAAAACGAAAAATAAATAACTCAATTTTTTAAAAAGTGAGTTCGATTTTCTGAAACCCAAATAAGGTGATTGGTACTTTGGCTGTTTTGAGAATTTGACTATTTTAGTCGGCTTTTTAACTTTTTGATTATTTTACGAGATAGAAAAAAAATTGTTTGGGATAATTTGTGAATTTTTTTATAATTAAGTAACTGATTATTAGAGAAAAAAATAATTAATTAATATATAAAATGTAATATTTTAACATATTAACTATTTTTATTTTTTATATTGTATATCTTTATTGTGCAGGTAACTTTAGCAACTAACCCTGTCCAACTATAAGAATTTGTTTGATATTTGAGTCGAAATTAATCCCTTATTTTAAGTTGTCCTGTTTATGATTTTAAGCCCAAGTGACCCATACGAGCTAGGAATGGCAACAGGGCGGGGCGGGGCCGAGGCCGGGGATCACCCTCCCCGTCCCCAATCCCCGAAGGCGCAAAAGTCCCCGTCCCCGTCCCCGTCCCCGATCCCTGGCGTGGAACCAATCACCCTCCCCACCCCCGCCCCTTAACGGGGATCGGGGATCCCCGACCCCGAAAAATCCCCGTACAAAAACAGCGTCCACAACAAACAACAACCACCCCAACAAGTCAACAACCACAACATTACAACAGATGAACCAAAAAAAAAATGATGAACCAAAAACAACAGATGAACAAACAACAACCCAACACAACAACAGATGTATATATATAACTTTAAAAAAAAAATTATTCATCAACAAGAGAGAGAGAGAGAGGGCTTCTGCAGCTTCAGCTTCAAAAAAATTTGTTCATCAACGAGAGAAAGAGATCGGTAGCTTCAGATCGAACCACGGTATGTCTAGGTCGAACCAACCACGATCCTGGTCCTGTGTACGGATGAAAGATGATGAAGAAGAAATGATCGAACCACGATCTAAGTGAAAAAAAGCTTCAGATCCTCCACCGTGGAGAAGGAGGATCCCGTGAGTGAGGGAGAGAGAGAAGATGACGATATGATCTGTGGAGGAGGAGGATCTCGTGAGTGAGGGAGAGAGAGACGATAGCGATGTGATCCGTGGAGGAGGAGGAGGAGGAGGATGGAGGAGGGGAGTGGTGGGAGTATTGGTAGAGGAGGAGGTGGCCGTGAGAGATAGTGAAGAAGGGAGAGGGACCAGAGACGGTGGAGAGGAAGAGAGATGTGAGGAATGGAGAGAGAAAGAGAGAGTAGATCTACATCAATGAATGAGAGAGAGAGTGGATGGAGATGAGAATAAAAAAAGTATATATATCTAAATGAATAAAAGATAGGGATGACTCATCAGGGATATATAATACATATATATATCATTCGGGGGAACAAACGAGGTGGGGCTCGGGGCCGGGGGCGGGGCGGGCCGAGACTGAAATATGTATCCCCGTCCCCGGCCCGAATATCATCGGGGATTTTTTTTTTATCACCATCCCCGACCAGTCGGGGGTATTTTTCGGGGAATAACCGTTATATTCGGGATCGGGGGGTCTGGTCCCCATCGGGTCGGTTTCAGATTGCCATCCCTAATACGAGCCTCAGATGGGCCATGGGCCTGTCATTTTTAGAGTCTAGTTGTTTGTTTTTCTTGTCGGGAAAAGTTATGTATGTATCCTATTATAAAATGTCTAATTTTATTACAAAATTTATAATATTAATTACAAATGCATAATTTCAGTACAAATTAGCATAATAAAAAGTATCATAATTAAGTCACAAATTTTTGTAACATTAAACACAAAAGTTTAGACATTTTATTATGCCAATTTGTAATGAGTTTACGTATTTTATGATTGCTATGAAATTTTGTAATAAAATTACATATTTTTGTGATAAGGTGCATATAGTATGCACTCCCATAGGATTTCCCTTCTTGTAATATTATATATTTAGTTTGGAAAATATCTGAGACCCTTAATAAACTTCCACAATTTCACCTCATGTATGTTCAACTTTTGATTTGTTACATATTTAATTATTTAAAATTTTGCTTTCTTGCCATGTCATTAGAGGTAGAATTAAGGGTGATGAAATGGAAAAATATAACAAAACTCTAATTTTAATCCACAAAGTCCTTTTTATTGTTTTCATTTTGCTGAGGTATTTACCCTTTGAAATGGAAAAATATAGCAAAACTCTAATTTTAATCCACAAAGTCCTACTTTTCAATTGTTTTCATTTTGCAGTGGTATTTACCCTTTGGGAAACGAGTTCGGATCCCCTCATTGAGAATCCTACTTCATCTCCTCCTTGCAATGGCTGAGATCAGCCATTGCATATCCAACAGCTATAAATAAAATAAAAAAAATATGAAAGTTTTTTACTGAAATTTTCCCACCCGTTGCTATACATACACATAGGTTATACATTTGAATCACTCTCACTCAGCCTCACACTCACCCTTTCTTTAACATCGAAGCCAGCCTCACCGGCGACGGCGACCCACTCCCGACGACGACCCACTCCCGACGACGATGAACCCTAAACCCAACCGACCGCTCCAGCCCTCATTTTCTTTGCTTCACGAACCATAGCTCCACCGCGACCGTGACCACCATATGCATTAGCGAAGAAATTTGTTGAGGAGAAGATGGGTTCTCAAACATTGAATTAAAAGGTTAGGGTTGTGATGGACAAAATAGATTTGGAATTTTAAAATTAGGGCTTTGATTAGGGATTCGAACTAGCAAAAATTATGGCTTTGATTTGGGTGTTATTGACTTGATATTTGTAGAGCTATGACCTTCTGAATTAGTTCCCATCTCAGATTAGTTTGTTGTGTTTTATTTTCTGATTTTACCGTCCATCTCAAATTACTTGTCATTTGGTTTCTAAACTTCTAAAAGAAGATGAAACAAAAGAGATAAATATTTGACATGTGGGCAACATGGACATTGACATGATTCTCAGCCCCTCTCCTCTAGGAATATGATATTCAAATGCTATGTTCATATGTTTGTTTGCTTGTGAAAAGAAAATGACTGAAAAAATTGTCTATGAGACTTTACAAATCATTTATTTTCTCATGAATGTTGATCCTGCTTCAAACACAAGCATAACACAACTTGATAATGTGAATCTGTTTTGGGAGTTTATCTGGTTGAGTTTTATTTGTTTTGCACCAGAAATGGTAGTGATTTCAGTTGATTCTGTCTGGTCTGTTCCATCTGATTTCTTTATCTCTTTGTTTTATGATTATCTAGTATACAAAATGGACTGCGGCATTGATGCTATTGCTGATCTGTATGGTATATAACATTGTGATTACCTATCTGAGAGGGTAATTTGTATAGCCAAATTGGGCCGAGCTAGGAAGCATTATTCCTGAATATTGGGCCGCACTAAGAGCCGAGCTATGGGCCAAAATAGGGGCTGATAGCTCGGTCTTGGGCCAGGTTGGTCAGCTGTGACACTAAGGCTTGGACCTAGCTGTTTAAAGGAAGTTGTATAGCAAATCGAGGTAACACCAATGACGAGGGCCGAGCTATGTATTGCTCGGCAGGGTGGATTCGATAGATCGGCTTCCGATCACACGGTCCGAATGGCAGGGGGTCGAGATAAGGCAGCTCGGTCAGGAATGTATAACCGAGCATGAGGGAATGGCCATCTTACTTGGCTTGCAGTGATGAGGGTGTTTTAAGGATAAACAGCATCCTTGGGCATGAGACTCCTAGGAGGACTCTGCTAAGGAGAGTAGAGTCCTACTAGGATTGTGCAAACCATCTCACTTGGTTGGTAGTGAGTAGGGTGTGTGATTCCTAGGAGGACTCCTATAAGAAGAGTTTGAATCCTACTAGGATTGTGCCAGGCAGAGTCTATAAAAGCTCATAGTAGGATCTATGTACAGGTATCCCAATTCTTACTCTAGAATACATAGAGCTTATTGTCTATTGTTTATTTGCTGACTTAGGCATCGGAGGGGTTTCTGGCACACATCTGCCGGCTAGCTCATGTTTGTGTTTTCAGGAAGTAAAGCAACGACATTTGGAAGAGCGCAAACTTGATCAATAGGATCATACGAGAAGAATTATTTCGTGCTCGTACAATTGGCGCCGTCTGTGGAAAAACTGCAGAACAAAACCTTATGACTCAAGTTCTCCTCTCTAATAGAAATCAATGGTGCACGATGAAGACTTACCACATTCTGCTATTGATGGGCAGACCCCGGGAGGGAGCGCAAGGCACGAAGGCTTGCCTTATGAACCATCCATGGCGGAATTAGATCCCCAGCGACGGAATCCACGAAGAGAGGCACGAGAAAGACAGGGCTCAAGTCTACACCGTTCTCAAAGCCCTGATAGACAGAGGTGAAGGATGGATCCTCAGGTTCTAGAAAATCGCGTAAGGGAGCAAGACGAAGTAATAAGAAGAATGTCGACTGACATGGAGACTATGAAGTGCCAGATAAAAGGTGAAGGGGTGGCAACAAAAGAGGGGCACAAAGGTAGCACGTGCTCTTACCACTCAGAAGATGGTGACAGGCAAGTCACACCGTCACAAACTGAAAGTAGAAGCCTCCAGACAGGCAATACATAATCAAGGACTTCCAAGACTCGTGACTCAAGGTCTGAGAGAACGAGGACTGAAAGGTCTTATACGAAGGAAAGTAGTTATCGGCCCTCGCATTCGCACTAAACGACATCTAGGCACACAGAGTTACCTAGGTCGGCAGACTTGCGAACGATGCTAGAGAAAAGGGCTTAAAGGAGAGAAGACACTCAGGCTCGCGACCCTCACAGAGTTTCTACACTACAACAGTTGGCTCCTAGGACACATAGGAGTGTCGAGGTTGGAATACCAGTACCACGCTTTGCCTACGAACCAACAGACAAAGTGTTAGCAAGATTACAAAGCTCGCCATTCATTTCGAAAATAGAGGATGCACAATTACCCTCAGGCTTCCACCAGCCCAAATTCAGTACTTATGAGGGGAAGTCAAACCCTTACATGCACTTGAGCCACTTTCATCAGGTTATGGCTATATATTGGTGAAACGAGGCTCTAATGTGTATCATGTTTCCTTCTAGCCTTGTCAACCTGGGTTTAACATGGTTTGAAAGGTTGCCAGAAAGTAGCATAGCTTCATGGGTACAACTAGCGAAAGCGTTTGTTACCAGGTTTAAAATAAACACCAAGACACCGGTGGAGATAAACCAGCTGTTCTCCATCGACATGGGCGAGAAAAAAACACTAAAATCTTACAACAATCGATATTGGAAGACTTTTAATCAGATTAGAAATTGCCTCGCAAACCTAGCTATTGCATAGTACAAGTGGGGTCTGCCAGTGGGTCATAGGTTGAGGGATTCAATGACAATGACGCCGCCTTTTACTATGGAAGCCCTGATGGAGAGAGTGCACCAACACATCTTGATAGAGGAAGATGGGATGCGCACCAAGGAAGAGTTCGATACAAACAGTGATGTCGGACAGAACACCTTCGACAAAAGTTAGCACGGTTGACAAAAAGGACCAACTAAGTAAAAAATCTTTGCCCAACTGGGGGCAAAGTGCGTTGGCAGGTTTGACCAACTCTTTCTAACAAGTCTTTGCCCGACTGGGGGGGCAATAAAAACGGTTGGCAAGCTTGACCAACATTTTTTTCATTCTTTAGCCAAGATAAGGATCTAGACTTCAGAAGGTTGGCAGGTTTGACCAACATCTAGTCCATCAGTCGAGATAAGGATCTAGGTTGACGAAAGTTTGGCAGGTTGAGCCAAACATATCATGTTCTTTAGCCAAGATAAGGATCAAGACTGAAGAAGGTTAGCAGGTTTGACCAACATCTAGTCCATCAGCCGAGATAAGGATTTAGGCTGACGGAAGTTTGGCAGGTTGGGCCAAACATATCCTGTTCTTCAGCCAAGATAAGGATCAAGACTGAAGAAGGTTAGTAGCTTTGACCAACATTTAGTCCATCAGCCGAGATAAGGATCTAGGCTGACGAAAATTTGGCAGGTTGGGCCAAACATATCCTGTTCTTCAACCAAGATAAGGATCAAGGCTGAAGAAGGTTAGCAGGTTTGACTAATACGTTTTCTTCCTCTAGTCGAGATAAGGATCTACGCTCAGGAAGGTTGACAGGTTTGACCAACACTTTTCATTCTTCAACCGAGATAAGGACCTAGGCTCAAGAAGGTTGGCAAGTTTGACCAACACTTTTTTCATTCTTTAACCGAGATAAGGATCACAGCTCAAGGAGGTTGGCAGGTTTGACCAACAAATTTTTGTATTCCTAGACTGAGATGGTTATCTCGGCCAAAGTAGGTTGGCAGGGTTAGTGTAAATCGTGTTAGTCTGCCCAGCGAGATACAAAAAGAACAACTCGCCGTACGATTGTAAACTCGAAGGATATATACGTTGAAGGCAAAAAAGCAGGGCTATTCAAATTTTTGGCATAACGGTTGTAACATGAAAGCGGGGCTAATGGGGGCACACCACCTGTCCTAGAGGTAATGTCGTATCAGGCATACCAGATTAGTGGAATGACGTGCTGAGCAACTGACAAGACTTGTTGGGACTGAACGAGTTGTGAGACCAAACAACTTCTCTAGTTCGGCAGAGTTGAGCATTTTCAGCTCGGCTAGAGAAAAGTACTCTCAATCATGCTTCGTAGATGGAATTATGGGGCAATTGAGAGGGTAATTTGTATAGCCAAATTGGGCCGAGCTAGGAAGCATTATTCCTGAATATTAGGCCACACTAAGAGCTAGGCTATGGGCCGAAATAGGGGCTGATAACTCGGTCTTGGGCCAGGCTGGTCAGCTGTGACACTAAGGCTTGGACCTAGCTGTTTAAAGGAAGTTCTATAGCAAACCGAGGTAACACCAATGACGAGGGCCGAGCTATGTATAGCTCGGCAGGGTGGTTTCGATAGATCAGCTTTCGATCACATGGTCCGAATGGCAGGGGACCAAGATAAGGCAGCTCGGTCAGGAATGTATAACCGAGCATGAGGGAGTGGCCATCTCACTTGGCTTGCAGTGATGAGGGTGTTTTAAGGATAAACATCATCCTTGGGCATGAGACTCCTAGGAGGACTTTACTAAGGAGAGTAGAGTCCTACTAGGATTGTACAAACCATCTCACTTGGTTGGTAGTGAGTAGGGTGTGTGATTCCTAGGAGGACTTCTATAAGGAGAGTTGGAATTCTACTAGGATTGTGCCAGGCAGAGTCTATAAAAGCTCATAGCAGGACCTATGTATAGGCATCCCAATTCTTAGTCTAGAATACACAGAGCTTATTGTCTATTGTCTATTTGCTGACTTAGGCATCGGAGGAGTTTCTGGCACACACCCGCTGGCTAGCTCATATTTGTGTTTTTAGGAAGTAAAGCAACGACATTTGGAGGAGCGCAAACTTGATCAACAGGATCATACGAGAAGAATTATTTTGTACGCGTACACTGTTTATTTTGTTTCTTTTACTTCTGTGCTGCTCTTCTGAGTCTGCAGAGCTTGTTTCTGTCCTGGGATACATTGTTGATCTGTTCTTAGCTGTTCCGTCTTATTTATTGCTCTGTCTCTTTTTTTTGTTGATCTGAGGGTGATACTTTGTTGGTCTGCCTATTAATTGTTGGTATGCCTATCATTGTTCTGTCTATTAATTGCTATTCTTTGTTGGTCTGCTGATATGATATACTCAGCTGGTATGCTATGCTGCAGAACTGATAGTTAGTTATGGTGGTCAGCAGACCAACAATGCAATGTTTTGGTTCTATTTTGTGTTGTTGCGATGACTTTGGGTGTGTCTGCCTCTTGGTTGCTTAGTTATGCTATGATTAGTTATGTTGTGCTATTGTTTGTTGAGCTTGCATCTTGACTGAGGGTGATGGTTAGTTATGGTTATGTTTTGTGCTACTGTCTGAGTCTGATGCTGGTTTTGTTTTGTGCTACTGTCTAAGTCTGATGTTAGTTATGCTTGGTGCTGCTGTGATGGAATCGGGTGTTTTTGTGCTGTTGTCTAAGTCTGATGTTGGTTATGTTTGTTGCTGCTGTGATGGAATCTAATCTTGACATGATTCTCTGTCCCTCTCCTCTGAAAATTGTGTTGTTATAAAAATTTTATAATTTAGGACCATCCACATAGATAGATGAAGAAGTAACTTCTCATGTATGCAGATTTAAAAATAGTTTCTTCTTCTAATAATAGCAACATAAGATTACAACCGAGACTGTGCAATTATGGAAGAACCGCTGTCATATATATTGTAAGAACCAATGAGAATGGAATTTATTTATCAAGCATTTCTATGCAATTGATGTAACATATGGCCAGCCCCATTTTTCTTTCACCACAAAAGTCAATTTCCACCAATTGTTATCATGCGCATCATATTTATCAAGCATTTCAGCCCACTCTAACTTCCATTGATTTTCATCTTCAATGTCAAACAGGAATTTATTTAATACACCTTTTACCCCCTTATCTTGGAACAAACAATTGACATGTTTTAATGCATTTTGCATCAAATGCCAAGTACATAATCGGTGACTCGTGTCAGGCATAACAATGGGCATGGCTTTAGCCATTGCAGCATCTTGATCCGTGAACAAAGTTTTGGGTGCCTTTCTTGACATAGCCTCTAGAAAATTTTGAAACAACCATGCAAACGAATTGGCGGTCTCATCATACAACAAGGCTGCACCAAATATAACTGTTTCCCTATGTTGGTTGAATCCCATAAAAGATGCAATGGGTCTATGTTCTTTGTTTAACTTGTAAATCGTATCAAATGTGACAACATCACCAAATTGGACATAATCCATGATCATTTGTGCATCAGCCCAAAACATATTCGTTGTTTGCTCCTCATTATCCAACTGAAAAGAATAAAAAAAAAAAAAGGATTCTGCAAAGATTTTTCTTTAAAGTATTGTAACACATTGCCTACTTTCCCATATGTTAAACTTTGTTGTCTTTTTGTTCTCAAATAATTTTTTTGATCTAATTTCGTAAACCCAAGACATTGCCTCCCACCAGCTTCCCTACCCATGAGTTCGAAAGATTGGCCTAAATGAAGACCAGATGCCGCCAAATCTAACTCAATTGCTTGGGTAGCCGATTTCTTTCTTTGTGACGGCAACATATGGGCACACTCAGGTGATACAAGATTGTGGTTGTGTTTTTCGTTGAAATCAGTCACAACAAATTTCCTAATACCCTCATCTAATTTCACATAAAGTTGAGCCTCACAACCAATCCTAGTTTTAGCTCTAGGGTTTTTTGCTAATGGGTCTCGCTTGTCAACCTTCCAAAATCCCTCCTTGTTGCAAACCAAAAGTCGACAAATAAGTTGGCTAGTGAACTTGTTCTTCCTACAATAATCCATTCTTATGCTAAATCCCATTCTTTCTCCATATGTATTATAAAAATCATATGCACATTGTTCAGAATCAAATGTCATTCCCTGTTTTGGCTTCCAAGCACAATCATTCTCAAGTTCCATATCCATATCAAAATGCAACTGAAAACCCATATAAATAAAATCTTAGCTACATAAATTACAATATTTGTCACATTTGAATTCAAATATTTGTATGTATATATAATGGGAGGACTCGTCATAAGGTGTGCTTAGCATTAAATATGGATATGACCAACACTCTGTTTTATCTACTTGTTTGTTTTATATAGCTTTACATAGATACCATGTGTTCTTTTGTTGAATTCTTAAGCCTTCACACTTTTGTTTTAGTCAATGGTGGTTTGTGGGTATTGTATAAAACTTGTTTTGAAGAAAAAGAACCCAGTTACCCAAATTTAGTAAGGTTTGCCTTTTTGTGATTTTCATTCAAATTTTGGTTGTAGCAACATCTACCAATTCAATTTATGGTAAGCTTGCTTTTTGAGTTATTAGAAATTTGTATTTATTTGTCTATTCCAATGTTAAATTGAATATCACATACAAAAAAACAAAAGGTTTAAGGCCTGTTTGATTGTGTTTTCATTTTCTATATTCTGTTTTCATTTGGCAATGATTTACTGTGTTTTTCACGCTTCTATGTCCTTAGTATGCTGGTAGTATTTCATTTCTATTTTGATGCTCTATTTGTTTTATAAATAACTTTTTCTTGATTTACAGTTTGTTAAAAACCCATGAAGCCATCATTAAATTTAGTTATGCAAGACCACAAATTTCAGTTTATAAATTGCAATTTGTTAATTACAGTTTATAAATTGCTTCTATTTTTTTTCAATTCCAGACACAAAAAATAATTCTAGACACAAAAAAATATTCCAGAGAGAAAAACTTATAGACTAATTTCAGTTTGAAAAAATTCCAAACACAAAAAATGTAGTTCCATCTACTGACATCAAGCTCAAATAATGAAGAGAGGGTAGATAGAATGAAAAAGACTAACCTTTGGTTTGCGAAGTGAAGGTAGATAGAATGAGGGCAAAGCAAAGGGTTCGGTTTGGGGAGTGGGTCGCTGTAGAGAGGATCTGTCGGTGCGACGACTTCGGTGAGGTGGAGGAAAAGAATGTGACGGCTCTGGTTTGCCAAGCAGACAGAATCTGTTTCGGGTCAACAGTGGGTCACCGTTGTCAGATCTACAATGATGTCGAGAGTGGGTTGCCGCTGGTATTAGGTCGCTGGTGAGAGTGGGTTCGACGGAGAAGAAGAGGTGAGTGTGAGGCTATGTGAGAAGGAGTGCACATCAAATTTGTATAACCTCTGTATAAGCTCTTTTTTGTTTTGGGCGGGAAACTAAAATTTCAATTTCATTTTTTTTTTAATGGTCGTTGGATGTGCAACGGCTAATCTCAGCCATTGCAAGGAGGAGATACAGTAGGATTCTCAAGGAGGGGATCCGAACTCTTGGGGAACAGCTACAGTTCGCAAATTTGGTTTTGAGGTACCATTCATGAAATTAATTACTAGCCATTAGATGTACTCTTTCAATCTGGGCCATCCATTCAAAACCTTTATAATCGGTTCTAGCCTATAAAAAATCAAACAGAATTAATTGAAAACTACGGTAACTACACGTGGTAATTATAATGCTTCTACTTTTTTTCTAAATAAGGATAAGTTAATTTATGTAATAATCCTACGTTTTGGGAGAAAAAGAACAGTGGCAATTAATTGATTACTTTTTTTAGATTGGATTAATATAAGATATTATAATAAACCCTAATGAATTATAAGTAGAAATATAATAAATAGTAAGTAGAATCAAAATAAATGGCAAGTATTGTATTTATAAATGAGAAGTATTCAATGTAACTCTACTTACTATTCAATCATATTTCACTTATTATTGAATGATAATTAAGATGAAAATGACTTATAAGGAGAATGAGTGATAAGTAGGTTAAAACTAAATTATAAGTAGATTTAGAATGAATGGTTATACAAAAAAGTAAAAATGATAAAATATTAAGTGATAAGTAGTGTTACAATGAATGGTAAGTAAAATTAGAAAATATTTGGTTTAGTAAAAATGCACCCTATCACAAAATGTGTAATTTTACCATAAAATTTCGTAACATCAATTACAAAATGTGTAACCTCGCTACAAATTGGCTTATTACAAACTTTACTTACTACTCAATCATACTTCACTTACTATTTAATCAAACCCCACTTACTACTCAATGAGTTTCCACTTACTATTTCATTACACTTCACTAACTACTCAATTTTGATTTCATTTACTACTCAATGAGCTTCCACTTGCTACTTCACTATACTTCACTTATTACTCAATAAGCTTCCACTTACTACTTCACTAAACTCCACTTACTACTCAATGAATTTCTACTTACTATTTCGTTACACTTCATTTAATAGTCAATTTTGGTCGTGACAATGCCATCATAACAATTATGTGTTCATGGAAAACCATTATGTTGTTATGAATATGGTAAGTAAAATCATAATGAATAGTCACTATTGTGTTAGTGAATGGTAATCATTATCTCAATAAATTGTATGTATTGTTAATGTCCTTCTTTTGAGCAAACCAATCTCCTCGATATAACCTTATTACTCTTGTCCTTATACAATAGATCTTTTTGAATACTAAAACCTTTCACCTTTGCATACATATTGTATAAATTTTCTCAATTTTCTACCAAATCAAATGTTATTTCAAACACATCTTTTTTAGTTAATTGATCCATACGCTTAATATCTCTTTCGGTAAAGAGATCATCGGAACTAACGATATTCTTTTGATTGCCAATGTTGTACTCACCAGTGTCAATAGCATCCTCATCATCATCATCCCAATATTGTCTTCCATCTGTGCTAAGTATAATAAAATTAATTAGATCAAACCAAATGGTAAATGATATTACAATTAGTTAATGAGACTCCACTTATCATTAGACTTCACCTACTACTCAATTAAATTGTACTTATTACTTAATGAGCTTCTACTTACTACTTCATTAGATTTTACTTACTACTCAATTAAAATTTCACTTACTACTTAAGTAGTAAGTGAAAACTCATTAAGTAGTAAGTGCAGTCTACTGAACTAGTAAATGGAAGCTCATTGAGTAGTAAGTGAAACCAATTTTGAGTAGTAAGTGAATTGTAATGAAGTAATAAGTGAAAACTCATTAGGTACTTAGTGGGGTCTAGTGAAATAGTAAATGGAATGTCATTGAGTAGTAAATAGAGTCTACTGAAGTAGTAAGTGAAAATTCATTGAGTAGTAAGTGAAACCAAAATTGAGTAGTAAGTGAAGTGTAATGAAATAATAATTGGAAACTCATAGGTAAAGTCTACTGAAGTAGCAAATGAAAGCTCATTGAGTAGTAAGTGAAATCAAAATTGAGCAATAAGTGAAGTGTAATGAAATTATTAGTGAAAACTCATTGAATAGTAAGTGGAGTCTAATGTAAGTGAAATCAAAATTGAGTAGTAAGTGAAGGGTAATGAAATAGTAAGTGAAAACTTATTGAGTAGTAAGTGAGTCTAGTGAAATAGTAAGTGGAAACTTATTGAGCAGTAAGTAGAGTTTGTGAACTAGTAAGTGGAAACTTATTGAGTAGTAAGTATACTCTAGTGAAATAGTAAGTGGAAGTTCATTGAGTAGTAAGTAGAGTATAGTGAACACTTGTGACTTCATTACATTTAGTTACTACTTAATCAAACTCTACTATTCACTTAATTAAACATGACTTGTCAATCAATAAGACACCACTTCAATAGACTTAAGTTACTAATCAATGAAATTATACTTATTTCATTAAACTTGACTTAAAATTTTGAAACTCCACTTTTTCTTTAACTCAATGAAATGATTTTCCAACAAAAAAATTAAAATTTATAAATTTAAAATATCACATAATGTTAAAATAAAAGAGAGAGAGAGAGAGACATAGATAAATTATTAATTGGAAATTGTCTTCAATTTGTAAAATCTAAATCACTCTCTTTCACTTATTCTTTGTGAAAAAATATGAAAAAAAAAAAAACAATCTCGTTCATTATGTATGCGAATGAATTGAGAGTTCTTCTATATTTTTCTAATTAACTATATTCTTATATAGCAATTAATGTTTTCAAGTGTAGTTGGTAAAAGAAAGAAATTACTGCACGTGTATTCATTTATAACCATTAAAATATATTGACAAATGAGAGTTCTTTCTAAGCTATTTTATTTTCAATTTATGCTTTACAATATTTTAGATATTAAAAAATATTACGAAGAAAAAAATATTTCATTATGGATATTAAATTGATTAAAAAAAATATGCATTTATAAAAGTTTCTAAAAGATTTTTTGAGGAGTTGTAGGTAAAAAATAAAAAATAAATAAATAAAACTAACTATTTTAAATTAATGTTTTTAAAAATAATTTTCAATAACTTACAATTCAAAAATATTTTGTTTATAATTTTTTTCTTTTTATTTATTTTTAATATTATATCTAAAATTAATTTTTCACAATAATGACTATTTTAAAATAATTAGTAAATTTTAAGAAATTTTAATAAATTAACATTTAAATACCATTTTTACTTTTTTCAAATCATAACAATACAAAATATGGGGGGAAAATAGTTAAATATCAATAGTTCTACGTATTTAAAATTAATTTAAAATGCAAAAAAGGGAACAATTTTCAAAAAAATGAAAGTGACCTGTTTAGTAGGTGATATTTTAAATAGTAAGCTTATTCATAATAAATAGTAAGTGAGCAAATAGTAAATAGTGAGTATGTTTGTAGTAAATGGTAAGTTAGCATCACTTTTTTAATTTCAAAATTAACTAAAACTACTCTACTTTTTAGAAAATCACCTTACTTTTTCTACCTAGTTTTACTATTTACTCATCCAATGGTTAGCATTCATTCTATCTAAATCTAATGGTCCATATCTTTTTATGTACCATACATGAAAACCACTTTCATGTATTGTGCTCAAGGTGCGCACATCAAATGTGTTGATTGGCGTGTGGTGGAACACATGTTGTGGGTGGTTTTGGGAAGATGGTTAAAAATTGACTTTTTAATTTTTTTTGACTTTTTTTACTGTTTCATGTGAGAGGTGATATGATCAAAAATGAGTTAAAAGTTGGCTTTTGACTTTTTAGTGTGTTGCCAAAACAGCCCACAGTTTGCATTATATTTCATTTTGTTTTTTTGCAATTAAAATTTTTTTTTTTAGATAGGGCGATTAAAACCTTAAAATGTTATAATTTGTAATTTATACATCTATTCTTTTATAAAATTTAGGATAAATTAAAAAATACATCTCTTGAGATTTGTTTAAAATAAAAATTGTCCCCTATAGTTTGAAAAATTACATATATTTCTTTGTCAAAATTTTTTATTTAACAAAATTAACTGAAAAAATAAAATTCTTAACTACTTTGATATACAATAATAAAATGGTTTTTTTTTTTTTATCCAACTCTATCACTAAGGGTTCTTAATAGTATAAGGACACAAAACAGAAGACTGAGCAAGATTGTGCTATCTAGTCCGGAGTTTTTTTAAGACAAAAGAGTCAAGGGATTGAGGAATCCATAAGTTCGGATTGATTTTTATCCTTCTATATGTTGTCGAACACGTATCTAATCATATCCAAGCGTCTTAATAGGTAGGTTTTGGATATCAGAGTTGGGTCGGATGGGATACTCAAGATGGGAGACTTGGTCAAATATTAGTTATAGAAATAGCCTGATTATATATTCTTTGCTAATAAAATGGCTACTTGTTTGGCTTGTTTAGTTTGTTTGGTTTTTAAGTTCTTTCTTCTTTTCTTCTCAAGTCGCTTTCCATCCCAATCAAAAGCTATTGGCTTTGTTCACCTTAGGGTGAGACCTGCCCTTGCTTTCCTTTCCATCATAGCTTCATGGGTATTGCCCCGTTCCCTAATCAGATGTTTAGATGTGAGCTATACTCCGTGACGAGCAAACTGGGCTAATGGAACAAGTTAGTAAAGTTGCTAATCTCTTCCGAGAGAGATTCTAACGGAATTATAGAAAAAAATATAATATTTCTAACTACTCTCCTATATACAATAATAAAATTACTAGAATTGTTTATTGAAATATATTTCTAACATCATTAAAAATTGTTAATTGACTTAACGAATACGACATCTTTTTTGTCAAAATGGACCATCTATTTTCTTCAAGACAATAAATAAATAAATTGCACTTATCAAATTAACCTAATTTTGTTCATGAATACGCAAAAGATCTTATAAAATAAACGATTTGAATCATTTAAAAAAAAAAAAAAAAAAAAGCCTTAATGAACCCAACATGTCCAGACGACATCCTCTAATTTAAATTTAGACTGAGAGAGAAGAAGGAACATGTTTTCCTTCACTTTCCTATATTTCATTAATCCATCTTAAAACTTTATTTAAATCATAAATTTGAGTATAGATTTAACTTAAAAATTGATTCAAACACTACTTAAAAGTAGGGGTGTTCACGGTTCGATTGCGGCCGAAAAAATCAATCTGCATCCATCCACCAGATTAACGAATACGGATTGAGCGGATTGACTAATGGATACAAATCGGTTTGGCGGTTTAAACTTTTATAAATTTTAAACATAATACAACTTGTCAACATTTTTTTTTTTTTTATAACAATCCAACTCAACATTATCAAGTAAATTGTCAAATACCAATAATAAATACATAATAAAACCATGTATTATCAAAACTACTTCATTACTTTTTTTTTTATTGAAAACTATTTAATTTGATTTTTAAAAAAATGACAAAATTAAGCCTTATATTTTCCATACAAAAATACCAAATATCAACACTTGCCATTTGATAAAAGAATTTCAAATTAAAAACAAATTGAAAACATAACAGAATATTTAAACTATTTTTCAATTGAAAATATAAATAGAATATCTAAACAAATTAAAAACACAAAGTCTTGCAAATTACTAAGAGTGCTCGCAGTTTGACAGTTTGGTTGCAGCCAAAGAAACTTTAAATCCGTTATCCGTCCAAAATTAGGCGGATTGAAAAAAAAATCAATCCGCAACCACCTGCTCGTCATCACGCATCAATCCAAAATACGACGGATCGATTTAGTTTGATCGATTTGGACGGATCGAAAGAACCGCTGCTCACCCCTACCTAAAAATAACTTAGGAATTAATCAATCCAATATACAGTTGACCAAATAGGACCGACATTAAATATTAAAAAAACCCGCCCAGACATGTTAATGTCCAAGGTCTATACCTATGTCGGTGACTTGGCTATATAGCACACGTTAACGCGAATTCATCAATATTTGAAGAAGAGTAATGTTAGAGACCCCAAATATTCTATTAAAAGTTTTATCAAATGTCTCAGATGGGTGTGGGACCTACACAATGTGGGTCCCATGTGAGTCCGACGCCCATGTGAGACATTTGGTAAAACTTTTGGTAGAATTTTTAAGATCTCTAGCATTTTTGTTTGAAGAAAAAGACTGTTAGAAGAGGGAGTCCCAACCGTCATTTAATCCCATAATTATTTCTTGGACAACACAAATAAACTAATGATATACACTTGAATAAGAAAAAAGTTAGGAATCATGAAAATTTTCATGAAAATAATCATGAAAGAGTTATGATCCTTAGATTACCTTAATTAGTGTGTGATGCTTTATTTTAAGTGTAATCTAAGAATCACAAAGCTTTCATAATTATTTTCATGAAAGATTTTTCATGATACCTACTATTACTGCATGAATAAAGGTCACATATTCATATCGATAAGTCTCCCTCCCCCGTTAGCTTCCTCTCCAAGAAAAAAAAAGTAAACTCCAAGTAAAAGTATAACCGACCACTCATCCCATTTTACCTATAAATATTTGAGCTCCCAGCATTGTCACTCCTCACATAATATCCAGTCACGAAGCAATCTTCAGAGATTTAGACAAACACTTCAACAACAAAGATGTTTGGGTGCGTCAAACATCATAATCCATTCTGTCACGGTGTTCACAACTTACAACACCACAGCCCCGGAGGTGCAGCTGGTCACAACGGAGGGAATCACGGTCACAACTGGGGACATCTTATTTACCAACACCACGATCATGGCTGGGGACATCATATTCATCAACATAGTTATGGTGATCACGGACATGGTGGCCATGGTGGTTGTCACCGTGGAGGACATCACGGTCATGGTGGGATACATCATGGTCACCGTAGTGGCAGTCCTAGCAAAAGGCACCATCGCCATGGCAAATGTGGAGGTCACGGCAAGGAACATTATCATCATGTGGTCATTGTTGAGCATGTCAGTACCCCTGAAATTGCGACGACTAGTGGATGGATAGATTCTTCCTCTGTCAGTCGTGAATTTTAGCAGTCCTCTGAATTGAAGAAATAAGAAGCAGTAGTGTGATCATGTATTATTAGATTTGAAGAGAAATATTTTCCCTTGGTTGTGCTGTGTGTATTGTGCTAAATATTGCACCAGCTTGAGTTGTTTCATTGTACTACACACCAAAATAAAAGGTGGACTGCAGTAATATATATAATTGTGTGTGTAAATTTTCATGGAGTAATGTTATACATATACAATTTTTGAATCCATACTTGCACAAACCATTATTAGATTAAGTCAACAATTATTCGTAGTTTAACATACTTAAAAGGAGCAACTTAGTGCATGAACTTCCCGCTAAAGTAGGGTCTGTAAATAGGACATAAATTTAACATGCTTATATTACCTCAAAAGAAATTAAAACATCAAAGACAACTGCAAATTCTTACGTAAATATACATAGTCAACAATCATGAGTTATTCCAATCTCTCCTAGTTGGCAGCAATATCTTTAAGAATTTCCTTCAGCACACCCGTCTACATGACAGACAAAACCATAAAAACAATGTATGATGTATCCCAGGCTTAAGAAGAACAAATTTGATATGGTAATACCTGGTGCATGATGAGAATGATGTCTGATCCTCCAATGAACTCCCCCTTGATAAAATATCTGTGGAAATGTGGGCCAGTTGCTGTAAGGATAGACCATGAGACTGATTGAAACAAGTACAAACAAACTACATGTTTTATCGACGACTTTGGACCAAATGGGTTGCTAGGTCATGATCAGTACATGGCTTAAACAGCAATTCCATTTGCAAATGTTTGCTTCTTGATATTAATTTGTTTCACTAAAATATGAATTGAGCGCACTTTTCACAAATAATCCCAAAAACATGTGTAACTGATACACATGCAACATCGTGGATATTTGACATAAACAGGATCCTAAATAATTCATTCAAGATTTGGCCATGCCTATCAAGCTAAGCTATATTTTGAAAAAAATATTTCATATACCTGTATCTCAACCATTTGGGCTAAAATAGCCAATAAAACAAAACACCCAATTACATCACTCCCTACTTTTTTACACGTCTTTTTGTAAAAAATCAAAAAGTCAACCGAAATAGTCAATTCCCAAATGGGGCCTAAATATTAAAAGTTAAAATAGCAGGAAATTTGATCAATTAAAACTTGTCTAAAGAAGTGTTAACGGGTTTCTAAACATATGCTGCTGTGGCCATGTATTCTTAGCCACTGCTGGATATGGATCATTTAATTAAGTAATTTCTAAATCCACTTGAAATGAATGCTATTCAAATGCCGCCTAAGGAAATTCTTTGAATTGCTGCCACAGTATGTTAAACTAAATGGATATACTTTCTGATTCTAATGTCATGCCTCTTGAAACAAATTTTCTACCTTTCGCAATTTAGAAAACAAAACCAAATCAAAATAAAACAAGAACAAAATCAAAAACAAAAAATACCTTGTTTCTTAGCTACTTCTAGTTCTATAGCACAAGGACAATTGCCAAAAAGCACTCTATCTATTCACTGGCTCGGTTTCTTAGAAGAAAAAAAAAAAAAAAAACACACACACACACACAGCAGTTTGAATTAACAAAACATGCAGTCATACACCTTGAATGTAAACAAAACATGTAAACTAAGATCCCAACTTATTCCAAACATTGCCCTTGGTGCAAACCCAAACATCCCAATTATAAACAATAATGTTGCGGGTGGTATTTGTTAAGGTGGCCTACAGATGACCTTTTGGGAAGAATGCAGATACTGAGATGTCAAGGTAATCACCAGTGAGGAGGAGGTGAGAGATCAAGAAGCCTTAGAAGAGAGAACAGAGGGCGGTGCATAGAGGTAGTGATGGTTGATAAGGTAGTGATGCTTCAACGTCTGCATAGAGGCCTCCTTATATAGGACGGTCAAACCATGGAGGCCAGCTCACTCTTAGAGAGGCAGCTGACCCTCCTTGTTTCAACAAGAATGAGGTATCCCTACCACCTCTACATCCTAAGGGCACGTTTGTTATCCCGCATGAATGGTGGGATTGGAGTGATAGTGAGGTGGGATCTCTCAGAGCATGTTTGGTTTGAGGAGTTTGTGGCTGGATTATTTGTCCAATCTGACTGTCAATCCCATCACACAGTCGAATTAGCTAAGCTCTAGAGAGTGTAGGATTCAGATTTCAGGCCCAGGATTGTTGGTGCTATTATTGTTTTGCCCTTCCTCTTCAACACTGTGCCAAACCACTTCTAGCAAGAAATGGAAAAAAAAAATAAATAAATAAAATAGTTTTGGGGCATTTATGTAAGGGGCTAGACACACCGACGTGGGTTGTCTCCCCATTTTCATTTTATTATTATATATATATATATATATTGTAATTATTTTAAGATTGGTTAGTTTGGGGGCATTTATGTAATTTTATATATTAATCCCATACCATAGTATTACATACAAACAAACACACTTTTACTTGATCTTCTCGCTAACAATCCCCACATTAACAATCTTTTCACTAACAATCCTCTCACTAACAATCTCATCCAATCTAATCCACCAAACAAACGTGGCCAAAGATCAAATCTTGGGATTGTATCATAAAAGCAACAATGTAGGCATCACGAGGGGCTTTAGTGTTGCATATGATACAATTTCCAGAATCTCATGCCTTGATTAGAGCACCTGTCTCTCTAAGACTGATCAAGGTGCAGACACCCTCGGGGTAGGGGGTGGAAAGGCACCAAAAATGAATCCCTAACTCTAGGTTCAAAGCCACATACCTCCAATGATACCCCGAGCAAAGATTCCAAGGCCTAACACTGAACCTAGGTCATCAAGGTATTGGATGATGGTGTTGGAGATGTCTTGATCAGTAGGACACAGCTCTACAGAGAAAGAGGAGACGAGACATAGTAAGGTCATGGTCTGGCAGAGGACCACTCAGCCAAGCCAAATGGGATACAGAGTCATGTTGCTACGGATTACAGTTAGTCGAGCAGGGATGCCTCGAAACCACGACACAATTACGTGGTACTCTGGCCTCGCCTCAAGATACCCTATGTTGGTTCATCTTATGATGACATGGCTAAAAGCTAAGGCACTGAGCATGTTAGCTAGCCAAGATTACATACTTGGTGGTTTCTATGCCCCTGCTTGGGCTAGACTTACAACCCCAATAGCTTATTTTGGAAGATGACACGCCAGTATGGGTTGCCACTTGACAATCCCTTGTCTCAGTTGGAGATGATATGGTGCCAATAAGGCCAACCACAAGGTGAAGGGTATTCAGGTACAATAAATGTTAATTATCACTGTAATTTGAGTACATCCTGTGTTACTAAGAAGTGCCAATTGGAGGGTGCCTTATATATGAGCAGGAGGCTCTTAATG
Organism: Camellia sinensis; assembly: GCF_055761805.1. Taxonomy (NCBI): domain Eukaryota; kingdom Viridiplantae; phylum Streptophyta; class Magnoliopsida; order Ericales; family Theaceae; genus Camellia; species Camellia sinensis. The sequence goes on from NC_138966.1 coordinate 156,482,652, forward strand.
CTCTGTAGATGTATAGCAATGTTATATGAATGTTCTAAATAGTATAATACCAAGCACCAAGTTACCTGTATGCTTTGACAGCATTCTTAAGCTCAGGATTTTCCAATATGTTTCTGGCACTCAAAGGAACATCTGCAAAAGGCATATCAATGGTAAGAATGCCGTAATAACCTAACGCAGTCAAGTCAGTAAAGAGCAAGGTCAGCTCAAATTCAGCAAAGTGCAAAGTCAGATCAAAGTTCAACAAACAGGATGCCCAAATGTAACCCAGCTATCATATATAACTTAAGTCAGCTACTCATTTAAAGCTTCTATTGTGTCACCTTGTAGTCCCCTACTTAAACTTTTAAGCAAACTAAATGGTCATCTATAACTACATAGCCTCACACATTCATTCAACTGCAAATATAATGCACTTCAATTTTCATTTTCCAGACATGACTAAACCAAATACTCACTATGGACCACATAAACAAGGGTAAACCATCCAAGCTCATTTAAAAGATACCGTTGCTAAACTGAACCAGGGAATGGAATGTACGAAAATAGTCGTAAAACTAAGAAAGAGAACACTTACTATATTCCTTCAACACTCTTACTGCTAGTGAGCTGAATCCACATCGAGGAAGATCAAGCACCCCATTTATGTAAAGCATCACTGGGTTGTCCTTGACATCCTACGCTAAAAGCTAAAAGCAATCAATAAAAACAGACTCTTAACAAATAAACAACTAAATTTCTTTGCTCAATAATTAAAAGAGAAAATACTTGAGGCTCAGTATCTCTAATGCAGAAGGTACAGATGACTACTGTCTAGCAGCTCTACAATATCCTTCAAAGAAAGGCCAGAACTATTAAGCTTCTTAGTGGGTCTGAAGTCCTCGTGTATGTCAAGATCATTCAGCATGGTAGTTGAGTATTGCATCCCATGGTGGTTAAAGGATTCAGCAGCCTACCAATAATTAAAGAAAAAATATTCGCAAGCATCATTTATATAGCCTTCAAAAATCATTTGCTCTAAAGATAAAACCACACACTTGTGGCTTAAATTTCAAGAAAACCCTTTTTTTGGTTTTCTGAGTGGACTTTAACAATGCAAGCATTTTTGTTTACAATTTTATAATTAAGGATACGAGAACATATCAAGATCCTAAGTAGTTCTTTGACTGCAAGTCCTTTGAAAAAAAAATTTAAAATTTTTTTTATTTATAAAATCCATTATAATCTTCTTAATGTGTTAGGGCCCACCCTGATCACCACCTCCCTCAGACCCTGTTGGGAACCCTACCAACTGAGTTTCAATGGACCATTGGCGCTCTTCAATATCTCTCTCACACTAAACCAAATATCTCCTTTTCAGTAGATTAGGTCACCCAATTTGTACATAGTCCAACTGATCTTCAATGGACAATGGTCAATAACATATTTTATGTTATCTGAAATTATCCAATGAATTAGATTTATATCTTAGCCATTTCAACTCTCTTTCTCCGTAATGTTTCCCAGATGGCTATTGAGCTGGGTGCCTAGATGACCGCTGCTCAACCCATCATTCTCAGTCCCAAGTTTACTCTCTCGTGCCTTCAAAAAGCAAAATATTGTCGCTCAATCAAGTATTGAATCTAAAGATTGGGGCCTCGAAAATGCTTATGCTATATTAGTGTGGACGGTGGATACAAAACCCACTAAGCTTTGTGGGTGTGTGTTACATATAAGAATCCATAACATTATATTACTTTATTTGTTAGGCATATTCTTTATCAAACAATTTGTAATTCAAATATTGAGTTGTAGAGTACAGTCTATAATATCAGATCATATTGTTGTAGCTATGCCAGATTTCCAGGAAATTATCCTTCAGTTTCTTTCTTTTAATAACATATGTGGAAATAGTGAAACTGTATCTGGTTGGGGGATTTGGGAAGGGATTTGAAAAGGAAAAGAAAAAAGAAAAAAACTGATGAAATGTGAATAAATATCCTTACATTTCACTATCATACACCTTTTCTCTTTTCCTTTCTAAATTTCTTCCCAAATCTCCAACCAAACACACAGGCTGAATGCTTATATTAGAATCAGCTAATCGTAGTATCTCTAGATCAAATCAATCATTTAAACCAAATTGACTACCGTAAAAAGCAATTAACAATTAACAGCAACAAAAAAAGAGAAAAAAAGACATTAAACAAAGCCCTAACTAACCTTTGTACCGTAATTGGAAGTGAGGGAGCAAGAAAAGGATATGGTGGATGGCTAGAAAGGCAACCGCGGGGGAGAAGAGATGTTGGCGGCAGCGGCAAAGCGGTGGAGCTGTGTAGAGAGTCTTCTCCACATGGCTTTTGCTTTGATTTTGGGGTATGGAGTATTTGGTTTTGGGGTTTCATAAATCAGAAACCTCTTTCTCACTGTCTGTCTGTCTGTCTGTCTGTCTGGTTTCTACTGAAGTAGGGATTGTGTCAACTCACCCCGCCTGTGTGAACGAATATTTATGGTGTCTTGGTCACGCCTCGCCCACCCGCCCCCTCCAATATCGAGTATTGGAGTGTTTTTTGGGGGGTGAGTATTTTTTTTTTTAAAATATGGGAAACACTATATCCACTTTTTTGAATTATAATTAAAAAAATAAATTTATAATTAACAACAATGATAGAGACCACTAATTTTGGAGCTCTAAAAAGATCACTAATGGCATGGCATTCAATAAAAAAAGAAAAAAAATACAACACCAAGACCAAAACATCAAATCATTCGTGGTGGGACCCACTGCCACATCATTAGTGGTAGCACTAATTAGTGCTCTCACTCATTTTCCTATAATTAAACATAGGAAAATGTTTCGCAACTCTAGAGGAAGAGCTCTACGACGGCTCTAATGACGTGGCAACAACTTTTTCCTACTAGCCCTTATCTCTCTTTCTCATTCGATTTGATTTCAAAATTATTTTGCTTGTTTCTCTCTCTCTCTTCACCCTCTCACTGTTTCCTTCTCTCTCTCTCTTCGACCTCTCACTCCCCGACGATCGCAGCTCTAATATTACAATCTAAATATTCATCAACCTATGATATCAAAATATTCATCTAGTTGCAGTTGTAATTTATTGTAAAAATGAATATTGTAAAATTGCCACCTATGATCTCATTTTGTGCTAGAAACTTTGAAATATTCATCTAGGTTCTCAGTTACTGTTTAAATAAATTACAGTCTAAATATTCATCTAGGTTATATCATTTTTTTTTTTGAAAAAGATATTTTTTGTGCTACAGTTGCCATTTCTGTGTTTCTTCATCAACAATTCAAATCCTAACTAATTGATGTTACAGAGTTGGGAAGAGAGTTTACCTGAGAAGAGGGATTTCTGATGGAAAGAGATGCCGAAGAGCGAGAGAGGGAAGACGGAGAGGCAGAAGCAACGATGCCGATTGTCGGAGGAGAGAGAAGACGCCAGACGGTGAAGGAGAGGGCCGGCGAGGAGAGAACTGCAAATGCCGAAGAGCGAGAGAGGCAAGACGGAGAGGGAGAAGAAGCGAAGTGTCGTTCGCCGGAGGAGGGAGAAGACGCCGGACGGTGGAGGAGAGGGACGGCGGAGGAAAGATCTGCAAATGGGCTGCAAAGCCTCCGTTTTAGGGGAACGACTATAGTACGAGAAGCTGGTTTTGAGGTACCACACATGAAAATAAATATCAACCATTAGATGTACTCTTTTGATCTAGGGCATCCATTCAAAACTTTTTGTAACCGGTTACAACCGCTAAAAAATTAAACGCACTTACCACTCGCAAAGTAAGGTGACGAAATTAACTAAAAATTACAAAGCGTGGTAAATTACGGGCCTTGTTTGGTTTGTGTTTCTTAACAAATTTTGGAAAAAATTCTCTACAAATAAATTTTCAAAAGTAATCAAATCAAACCAATTTTTTCAAAAAAAATTTCCAAAACTTGTTTGGTTTGTGTTTTTTCCAAACAAATCTCTCTCTCATACACATCAAATCAATCACTTTTTCCAAAACTCTTTCTCAAAATAATTTTTCAAAACATCTTTTGAAAAAAAATCAAACCAAACAAATTTTCGTACGTTTTGTCTCAAAATATGCTTCTCAAATACAAACCAAACAAGGCCCGATGTTTCTACTTTTTATTTCGTAAAAATTACAATTACACCTTATTTTTAATATAAATATTTTTATTATGTATTGAAAATTACATCCCTTTCTTTAAGGTTTAAACTTTTATTACAGTTTAATCTTTCTGTTAATCAATCGTTGAGTCAACTACCGGAAAAAATTAATATAAGAAATTAATTTTTTTTAAATGGCTATTTTATCCTTATTTGCATATATAAAATTGACAAATAATTTATTGTTTAGGAAAATTTTATATGCCCCAGTCGTGGTCTTTGGTTATGACTTATTATTGTATTAGTTATAACTATTGATTAAAACATTATTTTGATTATGATTCAAAAGACATTTGGTTATTCCTTATCCGGTGTTTGGTTATAACTATTTTTTTTAGTTATGATTAAAAAGGATCTAATTATAATATTTGTGATAATTAACACCACAAAAACTTGTGTATCATAGCATTACCTAAATGTTTAATAGTGTAATAATATATGTATAGAATAAATTTTTATAATTTCCTACGGATTTTCTTTACTTATCTAGTAATTTTTTTTAAAAAAAAAGTTTTTTTTAATAAGAGTAAAATGAGCATTTAAAAAAATTAATTTCTTATATTAGTTTTTTCTGTTAGTTGACTTAACGATTGATTAACGGAAAGATTAAATTATAATTGAAGTTTAAACCTTAGGGAGGGTGTAGCACTTGTGCCCTTTTAAAACTTTTGAGAAGTGTATTTGAACTCTTTATTCTATTTTGAAAATCTTTGGTGTTGTTACGGGTTGGTTTTGAGGAGTACAATCCAATTTAAACTTGTTGGGTTTGGTTGTTCGCACTTATTCTTGTCAAAAGTTCCTTGGAGACTTAGAAATTCCATTCTAGGGTCGACACCAACCTTCCTAGGGTCGACCCTTACCTGTTGGTGAAGTTCTAGAAGTATTGCTGGAAGATAGGGTAAACACCAGACTGGGAGAGGGTCGACTCTCTTATGTCTGTGTGTTAGTTGCTGGAAGATATGGTAGACACCAGACTGGAAGAGGGTCGACCTTCTTATGTCTGTGTGTTGGTTGCTGGAAGATAGGGTCGACCCTCTCCTGTCTTAGGGTCGACACTTGCGACTTTTTCCAGATTTTTTTTTGTTAGTTTGGGCCTATTTTTTGGGGATATTTTAACTTGATATTTTGGGTTGACTTTGGGGCTTATTTCTATTTGGACCTAGTACTATAAATAGGCTTCCACTTAACCCTTTTCCTTATTTCTTCTTCTCTTTTCTCCTTTAAAACCATGAGACACTCTCTCTTTTTCTCAAAAAGACACTTTTCACTCATAGATCCTTAGATCTACTTGCTTGAAGGCCTCTCCACATCTTACTCCTTTGAGATACATTGTAGAGCTTGTCGAGGGCTCCATTTTGATCGGAGCAAAACGTGGTTTCTTCTCCGTCGACTTTTGGGGTTTTTCTTCCTTCTTCCTCTTCTAATATTGAGGTAGGGATTTCTTTGCTCCTTACTAATACTTCATCTATGGATAGACATGTGGTAGTTTTTATTACATAAAAACCATATTCATTATGGATTTTCTTGAAAGCCATGAAAGGGGATTTTAAGGTTTGATATTTATGATTGGTGTTGTTAAGTTGTTTGTTGTTGAGTTATTTGGGAAATTATTTACTATGTTTGTGAAGAAAATGAGGAAAGCCCTAATTTGATAATGTTGGTATAATGGATTTAAAAGAGAGGGAGTTGAATAATCTTTGTATTTTGCTAATATGGGTTGGATAATTGTGTTTATATCAAAAGAAAATAAAAAGAGAAGTAACCATGGTGTTAGCATTGTTTTAGACTAATCACGTGATGTTGAGTTGAGTTATGGTTTTGGTACCAATGGAATTGGTTTTGTAAAATAAATGTGATGGATTTGGTTTTGGTTTTGGTTTTGTAAAATGATGAGAATGAATTCTTAGAAAATGGTTGTAGTTGTGTGGATTGGAAAGGAAACAAAAGTGGTCTTTTTGAAAAAAAATGAAACCATTACCCTTTGTAAAATTGATAATGAGCTTGAGGTCGGATTTTTGGAATCCTTTATATATTATCTTTTGTTATTGGACTGAAAGTCTTGCAAGAATTGGGTTTTGTTTTCCTTTCGTATGAAATGTAGAAATGGATAGACATGAATTTAAATGGTGGGGTTGGATGTTTGAGATCTCTCACCTATGAAAATATGAATAGTTTGTCTATTTGGAGATTGTATATATGTTTAGAAATATATGTTTTGAGCTATCGGGGGAGGATAGCTATGATTGTTGTAGAAATTGCATGTGGACTAGGTGAATTGAAATTGATCACTTGTGCTTGTCGTTGAATATGACTATAACTACATACATTGGATATGTATGGCGATTTGGGAGTGGAAAGGGAATGTACTCCATATGTGATTATGTGTTCTTATACATTTTGTATGTATTACACTTAGGTTGTTATGCATTCTAGTATGTTGAAATATTTGGAAATGTGCTTACGCTTCGAATGAGAGGTACCCTTACCTTCCAGCTAGCGCCTAGAGAATTGGTCGTGCTTCGAATGAAAGGTGCCAGTACCTTCCAGCTAGCGCCTAGAGAACTTGAAAGAGGTACCATTACCTTCCAGTCGGTGTCTGGTAAATTGGGATTTTGTTATGGAAAGGTGTATCCTTGAGTTGGGATTTTGTTATAAAAAGGTGTATCATTGACTTGGCATTTTGTTATGAAAAGGTGTATCATTGGCTTACCGTGCTTAAAGCTGGTATAGCAAAATTCATTTATCATTATTGTCTCAATGTATCTGGGTATATCATGGGTTATGATGGTATTATTCTAAAAGGCCTTGTTGCCTTAATTGTTGAAGCAGATAATTATTGATTGCTTGTTGTTTTCTTTTGTATTAAAGGCATACTTGTATAGTCATGAATGTGTTGGAAACGAACGTAAGATTTGTGTTGAGATGGTGGAAAAACGTGAAAGACTTTGAATACTTGTGAACATGTTTTGAAAAGGCAGATAGGTGTAAGTCTGGAAAGTGAAAGATAACGTAATGGGCTTGGTGAAACTGTTTTCCTTGGAAACTTGTAATGGTCATATGAATTTTGAAAAAAATAACAAGAAGAAAGAAAAGTGAATTGCTTATGTCATTGAATGAAATGAATGACTTTGAAAAAAGTTCTTATATACATATATTTCTGTATAAACCGTCACATTATTTATACAGTATGAGACTAAGCATTCATGATCATAGCTATCTGTAAGTTGCTATTTGTAGACGCGCCTGTGGGCCTCACTACAGTTCGGACTCAATTTGTATCACGGTCCTTAATCTGAACCAAAGAGTCCAAATCCGGCAAATCGTTTTGAGAAACAGATTTTTGAAAAGAAGTGCCAAACATGGACTGCTTTGCCAGATACAGAGTCACCACCTAAATATTTTTTTTATGGGGGAATTTAGGAAACCCTGACTTCGGTGCCAAAGGCCACGTGTCCGTCATCACTAAAGTTGTCTCGGCTCAGGAGCTTGGGTACGATTGGGGAAGGTCAGCTATGAGCACCCCCTCTCGCCCGATCCGAAGATCGGCCTCTACTAACCGTGTTATCCGTTTTTGAAAACGTTATGTGTTCTTATTCCCTTTATTATCCTAGAATTACTATGTTATGCGCGCAGCAAACAAGTATAGATCAAATCGCCTAAATTGGAACAAAACATTGCATGTTTGTTTTGAAGATGGTTTGCTACTCGCAAGTAGGCTAAGATGCAGGTTTTGCCACCCTCGAGTGGGCTTTTAGAAAAGATGGTTTTGTCACTATCTAGTGGGCTTAAAACTCACAGTTTTAATGCATTATTCCAATTTAGGTATTTTAACCTCCATCCACAGGCATTCAAGCAGTTATATCACATAAGCAGCTAGCCTCATGGTAATCATGCTGTTATGGCAACACTCACACGCATGCGGTATGCTAAAGCATAAATGCTTGCCGAGTACTCTAAGCCAAAACAAGAACATGTTAGCAATCATGCATGATCCAAGTCCATGTTTAGATTCCTAATGCAACGCATACGGAATGTCACTAGAGTAGGCTCGGCTAGTCTATAAATGACATGTGAGATGCTACAACTAACACGTATTCAATTTGGAATTGAAGTACAAATGCAGTTAGAATGATGAGCCGAGCCCGGTGCATGCAAGACAAATGTATGGATGCACGCATGCATAGCATAAGGTATGCTAATTTAAACATGCCCTAGTCTACCATCATAAGCGGGTAAATAAAAGGGAAGAAAGACGTGGGGTTAGAAGACATGCACACACTCACGCACACTGATTACAGATTTACCCTCGCTCGGAGGGACCGAAAGAATAATACAAGTTAATTAACCTACAAACTAATTAAATATTATAGGCCGATTAATTAATTAACAAATTAACTAATCTAAAGAAATCAGTAAACGGCCTCGGAAAGAAGGCCCAATGCAATGTGCGCTCGGCTCTGCCCGGAAAGCCACTGCCATGCACAAGTTGCCTCTGCTTTGCCCTGTTATACTCCTCTGAAGACTGCAAAAATCCCAAGGTGTGCTCTTTTGATGCTGTGAAGAACCACCGACTGAGGGGATTTGTCACCAGCCATGATAAATGATCACCGGCCACTGTTTGAGATATCGGCCATCCATTATTTGCCGGTCGGCACTCAACACTGCTGGCCAGCCAAATCCTCCTGTTAAGTTTGTTTTTGACAGCAGCAGAGGGCAAAACATGGCATGGCAATGCATTTCAAGTAATGTATGCACCAATCACACCCCTTATCATATTCATGACTCAAAGGGATATGACTCTCGATTCTCGGACCACCAATCGCGCATTTCCATGCATGATGGCCCAAGGAACCAAGTATGCATTTTGATATGGGATGCAATGCACATAAACATATAAGGGAGCTTTTAACCTCTATCATAGCTTGATCAAGATGTGAGGCATGCATGCTAATGTAATGCAACCTAGGCATGTGAACTAGGCATGCAACATGATCATGCAAGCAAGTAATGACGCTAGGCACACAACCTATGGAATCAATCATGCAAGGTATGGAATGACAAGCATACAAGATGTAATATGGGCATGCAAGTAGGCAAGGCATATGGCAACGTGTTAGGCCACCTAAACATGCAATAACACACAAGCATGCGACAACACACAAGGTGAGCATGCATCAACATGCAAGGGAGGGACTCACACTAATTTAGGCAGCTCTCAAACAAGCCTAAAACAGTGGCCAATGCTATGGAAATGAGAGCCAACACACACACACACATGCATGCGAATGGGCCAACACTTGAACATCAAATAAGCAACCTTTAGGCACACTTGAAAGAAGACAAACATGGACTAAGGGCATGCAATGTAAGCTCTGAAAACCGTGCTAATGATGGTGTCAAACCAACTTAACCAAGACAAACATAGTGTACAATTGGTCCAAGTACTTAAGGCAAGCCAAGGATGCTTAAACCAAGGCTAAGTCAACCAAGCCTCACAAGGCTAAGGGGACTTAAAACAGGTCTAATGCAGACCTAAACAAAGCTAAAGGTGCACCTAAATGGCATCTAAGTGGTTTAAATATGCAAGCATACAAAGAGGCACATTCATGGAGGATAAGGTAACAACCTTTTAACGCATTGAAGGGGCATCAAATGCAAACACGTAGGCATGTTATAGGGACTGAAATAACATGGTAAGTGGTTCCGAACCACTGAAACGCTGCAAGTAATGCATGCTACACACTCACACAACCAAGGCTAACGAGCCAAAATACAAGGTGGCTACACTAAGCATGTGATGGTTGACCAAAACAACCAAAAACAGAGCTTAAGCATGCTAAAACAAACACAAAAGCTTCACAAAGCTTGGCCAAAATCATGCTAGAACAAGGACCAAAGTCTAAAGCATGTTAAGACCTAAACATGGCATTACAAGACATGTATGCTAAGCAAGCATGATGTACCAAAACCAACATACAACAATGCTATATTATGACATAATAAGCATGAAATCAGTCAAGGCATGGTCAATACACACTCAAACTATATGCTCCCTCAAGAGGCTAAAAATTGCCCTTTTCAAGGACAACAAGGAGAGTGGGTGGCCCTCTCCTTCTTGGGACCTCAAGGCACCATCCTCACCACTGAAATCCCTCAAGATTTCAGTGGTGGGGAGGCCCAAGCACAATGGTCCCGGAGCTCAACCGAAATGACACAAAACAAGGGCCAAACAAGCCTTAAGAGAGGTCAAACAACCTCAAAGCTTAGGGCACTCTTAACAGACTATTTAGAGCACTTAAAAAAAAGGCTTTTCTATGTTATATGTTAAGCTCAAAAACAGTTTCAAATATGGCAAAACAAGCTATGAAAACAAGGCTTAAAAGAGGTACAAGCTCACCCTTGAAGCACAGCAGCAAATCAGCACCTTTTGGACCAAGAAAAGGCTTTAAATCACCCCAAAAATCACCTCCAAGGACCTCAGCCCAATAAAGGGAGTAGAGAACTAGGTGTTTTTGTGCAATAGTGCAAAGAAAATGCACTTTTAAGCACAAACAAGCCCTAAACCTTAGACAGAGGCAGAAAATGTAGAGAGAGAGAGAGAGAGATTTTTTGCTCCAAGTTGTATATCTCTCCTCCTTCCTCTTGTCTCTCCTCCTTCCCCCTTTTAGAGAGCTTGATTGATATAGATATATCAATCTGTAGCCTCCTCAGAAGTCCTACGTCCAGGCATGGACTGGGGTATGGCCTGGAATGATAGCTGCCAGCTGTCTACAGAAATATCTGTTGAAAACCACAATTGGCCGGCCGCCCATCAAAGTGGTCGACCGGCAGTAAAATTGGCCGGCCGGCCATTACATTTGGTCGATGGCAACAAGACACAGCCGGCGGCCTCAAGCCACGGTCGGTGGAGTGTAGGGATGTCCCAAAAGCCATTCCCTGCCCTCCAAAGCAGAAGCACAAGTGTTTGGTGCAAAACCAGACACAAAACGGTCGAGTTGAGAGATTCTGAGGCAAGGCGCGTAGCCGAGGCCTCCTGGAACTCAAGACGAACACAAACATAGATGATCAACGAGTGTTCAAGCGGTGACGTCCAAGTCTTAAGGACGGTCAAAAATAGGGTGTCTACAGTTGCCCCTCTTTGACAGAACTCGAAAGTCAAGAAGTAACGTGAGTGAATGTCAAAGCCCAAAGACGACCCATTTTTGACGAGGCCGAAGACTTGGACAAACAAACAAAATACAAATTTAATTGGTTGAACCCACAGGCTGCCTACGTATCCCTTTGCAAGGAATCAAACCAGCGTAGTTCAAGGGGCAGAATGCAAATGATATGCAGGAAGACTTTGATAATTGGACTTATACGCTACGCGAAGCCGATTTGAAAATTGGACTTATACGCTACACGAAGCCGATTTGAAAATTGGACTTATACGCTACACGAAGCCGGTTTGAAAATTGGACTTATACGCTACGCGAAGCCGGTTTGATAATTGGGGATTTATGCCATGCAATGCAATGTAAGAAAATGCGATGTAATAGCTAGAAAGCGAAGGTACCTTACAGGGGCAATTGGCAATGACCTACCCCATGCTGCTGGGGACCTTCCCCTTCTTCTTGGTTAAACTGCAGGTACTACTTTTCTCCCTGACTATGGTCGCAGCTTTCCCTATTCTCCAACAGGGTGATAGACTAGGTTGATTCGGTATCCAGAATTGAGGCGCATACATATGCTATCTCAATCTATGGGGCTGCCATACAGATTTCAAGCCGAGGATATACCCCTAGGTATTTAAACCAGACTTTAGTCTCGAAAATCCCGAACCTTTGCGTTCTAGGCATAAGCCATTCGAACTCTAGTTTCCACCGTCTCAATTGGTCTCCTAGGAACTCACCGCAAACACAGGCAGGTGGCTATACCAGACCATCGGAAGTTGTTCAGGCATGACAAACACCAAAGGAATTGCACCTTTAGAGGATTTAAGGTCTCCTAGACCAAGGAGTGCACAAGACAATGCGAATGATGCAAAAATACAATGTGCACAAGACAGTGCGATGCAGAGTGAATGCACAAAACAGTGCTAAGAAGATACACAAAGTAGTGCGATGCTAAAGGTGTACGAAATAGTACGAGCATGGTGAATGCACAAAACAGTGCGATACAGATAAGGTGTGCAAGATAGCGCGATGCAATGTACTAACAAGTGCAGGTAAGGTGCACAAGATAGCGCGATGCGATATGCAAAGCATAAGACAGTGCGATTGAGGTGCGTAAAATAGCGCGAAAATAAATTGCACAAAGCAGTGCAATGCGCAAAATAGCGCGAATGATAAACTGCACAAAACAGTGCAATGCGCAAAATAACGCGAATGATAAACTGTACAAAACAGTGCGATGCGCAAAATAGCGCGAATATAAACTGTACAAAACAGTGCGATGCGCAAAATAACGCGAATGTAAACTGCACAAAACAGTGTGATGTGCAAAATAGCACGAATGTAAACTGCACAAAACAGTGCGATGCGTAAAATAGCACGAATGATAAACTGCACAAAATAGTGCGATGCGCAAAATAGCGCGAATGTAAAATGCACAAAACAATGCGATGCGCAAATAGCGCGAATGATAAACTGCAAAAAACAGTGTGACTGGTTTGAAATGCACTAAACAATGCGATACGCTAAGCAGCGCGAGTGATTTGAAATGCACAAAACAGTACGAGTGAGATACAACCACAAGATGCACAAGACAGCACTAGTGAGACACAAAGTGTAAGTGCACAAGACAGTGTGATAAAATGCATTTTCTATGCAAATACGAGGGCATTTTCTATGCAACAGGGAAAGCATATTCTATGTATGAGACAAGCAAAGCATATTCTATGCGGAATCAAAAGCAAGCATATTCTAAAATGATGCGCGGCACGCATGTAACAGAAGTGTATATGAATGTGCACATTCTATGCAAGGGAAGGGCATCAAACATGTGCTCTGGTGCCTCCGATTTACCTTTCGGAGGACTTGGCAATACGTTCAGCACAAAAGGGGACACCCTGTTTATATTGGCCAGAGATAACATCTGCATGTGAAACCCTTGGGTGCTGCTTGGACTGCCATTCTGACTTGAAGCAGGCTTACACTTGGGGTCGAGATACACTCATACTCCAGAGAAATGGCGAGGCCTGAGAAGGTGCACCTGGAGTGCAGTCTCGGAATTTGCCGAAGTTGAAACAGACTAAGATGTTCCAAACTTTCCCTCTTTTCTTTTGCTTTGCAGTCCGAAACCTATATAGCTTAAGATAGGTCCTTGTTCTACTATTCTCACATGACTTGGGTTGAACCTTGCGATTTATGAAAGAAAGAATCTTGTTTTGCATAAATGTGCAGAATGGCACAGCACTCTGAGCACAAAACGATTTTTTTGAAAATGAGAAAAGGGTTCTCAACCGAGTATTGAGCCTACAACTGAACACAGCATTCTATGACTCAACAAAAGGTACACGACCTAAACACATCGAGTAACACTCGAAAAAGACTCAAAACAAAAGTTGAGGTAAACAAAACAAAAGACACGACACACAGATGTGTTACAAAGACAAGAGACCTCTCAGTTCGCGAGGAGCCAGTTTCTCCGGGTAGTGTTTCCCACCCTTTTCTCATTTGTGATTCTCACATCACTCTGGCACTCAATCTCTGTTTTTCTGAAGAAAAAAAAAAGTCATTTTCTCACTTTTTCTCTCAGCGTACATCTCTTTATTCTTCAATCTCTCATTTTTTATCCCTCCCCTGGGTGGTTGGTGGATAAACAGAAAGTTGCGGGGTCTTGCCCCTAGTATTCCGCTAGATTCTTCTTCTTGTTCACAACAGTGAGTTTCTTCCACAGAGGGGCTGCGCTACAATTGGGTGTGTAGCAAATCTACAACTGACATCGGTTGACGATGCTCTGCTGGGAAGTTTGGACGTGATCAGATCTGCCCAGATGAGGGAATAGGATATCTTGTTCCATTCCGGTTCGTGCTTCGCGCTTGGCTTGATACCTCGTTGCTTGGAGGATGTGAGAGCTTTCTGCCCTTTTGCGGTTAACTTCAGTGGTGCCTTTTTCGGGCAGATATGGTGTCTTTCTTGGCAAGCATGTTAACAATGGGGAAAAGACAGAACACCTGACTCAACTGTGCCCCTAGTTTATTATTTTGACTATTTTTGTTTTGGCTTTCTACTAAAACAATTTTGACCAATATGAGAGTTAGATTAACATTCTTGTTCAATTTTTTGATTTAAAATCATGCAAGTCCAGCTATGAGCACTGAAAATTTTTCTTTTTTGGATCCAAGAAGTGGTCCAGTTTTGAAAAATGGAATACTTTTCGAGAAAATCAGTCAACCTCTGTAAAAATTCTCAAAAACTATTTTTGCAAACGGCCAATGCTCAACAAGCACGGAACCTACGCTTGAGATGCACAACCTCAGATCCGAAGGAAAATTGCCCCTTACTTGAAAAGAGCTGCACGGCAACGGAAAGTTGCCCCTTGTTTGAATGGCACCACGGCACACTGTATGGCAACAGAAAGTTGCCCCTTGTTTGGATAGCATCGCAGCGCATTGTAATCAGTCCTCAGAGTGACGATGACAATCGAACTTTTGGATATAGTGAAGGCAAAGATGATCAAAACCATTACATGGACACAGTTAATTTTGAAGTGTTTTACGGTTGGACTTCGGAATGAAGTTGCCTACGTATCCCAAAGATGGGAATCAAGCCTTACGTAGTTCGGGGTTAAGGTACATTCGGGTATTTAACCTCTCCTTTTGTGCTCTAACTTTTACCAAGGCCGCCCTTTGCGGGTTTTCAACCTTACGAGCTATGTTCTTCAATTCTTTTTCATTTCTTTTCTTTTTCTTTTTTTTTCATCTTTTTCTTCTTTTTTTTTCATTTTTTGCATTTTCTTCATTTCATTTTTTTCTTTTGTTCTTTTCTTTTTTTTTTTTTTTTTTTTTTTTTTTTTTTTTGCTCTAACTTTTGCCTGGGTGGCCCTTTCGGGTTTTCGGCCCAGCGAGCCTCTCAAGGGTAAAAGTGTAGCTTGGTCCATGTCAAATGGTTCTGAGATCTCGAATCCGTCTGAATCTAGGAGAGTGATTGCTGTTCGCTGACAATGCAAGAGTCCATCCCATGGGGGCTAGACTTGCCCCTAGTGTTGTGGGTAGGAACTCAGTTGTTCTTCAGCAATACTTTCTTCTTTCTTCTCTTCTGGGGTTTGGCATTCTTGCCAGTCTTCATTGATTTGCAGGATGATCCATCTTCGGCTCTTCAAGCATATCTGGCATTTTTGCCCCTAGTTCCAGGGATACTTCTGATCTAGCTTTCCAAGCTTCTTTTGGCGACATCTGATGTCCTTGATCTGACTTTTCTTGCCCCTAGTTCGAGGGGCTGCTTCAAATATGGCCACACAGGCCTCCTTTGATGGTTGACCATTGACCATTCTGAATTTAAGTTCAAGGTTTGAAAATGAAGGGTCGAGTCTCGAGGCTGAGAGCGATCCTAGGTTGCACAATCTCAAGAGCGATTCCACACAGGTCTTCGTAGGATCGCGCAAAACATTTTTTTTGAAATCTTTTAAGAAAGCGACTAGTCGCTCGCGCTGAAGACAATATGAGACCAATCTGGATCAAGCCAGGATCCTTCTCAGTACTCACATTAACAAGCATGATCTCGATCATTAAAGGCTTAGCATGCCTCTTTTTCTCTCAAATGATCAAATTTTTGCAAAAACCCAAGGAATTCCTTCCTCTTCATTTTCATCACAATGTTCAAAAATAGCTTTGAAAAACTTAGGTCAACGCAATGACTTAAAAGCACAGAAAAGCAGGTGAAATGCACTGTCGTTCCATTCGACTTTCTGGCACAACTGGCACAAGGCAGAAGTAAGCACAAAAGCATGAAAAATCACTGCTGTTTCATTCATAACTATTGGTGTAACTGGCTCTATGGCAGAAACAGACTCAAAAGAAAGCGAAAAGACAAACACAAAACAAAATAGTGATGCCCGAGTTAACACCCCCGGAATCACCTGACTCTAACAAACAGGACTGACTCGATACAACAAGACAGACCCGAAACAAAAAAGGCTAACTCAAAACAAAGAGACAGACTCAAAATAACACAACAAAAAAACTGACCTAAATACCTAAGTCAGAAACTAGCATTTGCAAATACTTAAAATAGTGCGTGCCAAACGCCACATCCGGAGTAAGTCGAGCGCCACCCGCAGCTGGTTCATCCCCCGATCACATCACATTATCCCCCAGGTTCACTGATCCAATGACGATAGACTTTGCTAAGTTGGTGCGACAATGACCTTATTGTCAATCAGATCTTGTATTTCGTGGCGAAGACGAAAACAACTATCATGGCCGACTTGCTGATGAAAGGCACAGTACTTGGCTGGATCATGGGAGGGAGGAAGTCTATTCAGCAGTGGTCGCGGCTCCAGGGGTTTCAGATCCCCCTCTCTAATCAGGACCCTCAAGGCCGCTGATAGAGACATGTACAGTGGTGCGAACACCCTCTGGTCTCGAGGTGGGTGTTTTGAGGTTTGTGGAGTTTTGCTGGATGCACCAGCAAAGGGATTGGTAGGCGCTAACTGGGCTTGCTGATCTCTTCCGAGCAAGGGTTTAGAGCTGAAAGGAACATTCCTGGTACAACAGCCCTTCTCCTGACTTGCCCCTTGATTTGAACTGCTCTCATTCGGAGTGGCGAAAGTGTCATCTACAGTTTTTGCAACAACTGCAAGTACTTGCTATTTGTTCAGCCCTTCGGCTTTCAAAGCCTCAATATCCCACTGAAGGTGTTCATGGGGACCAATGCCTGCCCCTGTTTTGCTCTTATCACTGGCCTCCACTTTGCTAAGAGATTGGCCTTTTCCCAATGCAGCCCGTCCCAAGGTTAGGGAGCCCTTTGATATGAACTCCCTGGTATGTGATGCGATTGACGACGGAGCCAAAACTCCAAAGGCTAGATCCGCCACAGTTCTCTGAAGATCTTCGATCATCCTCATCAGCTCAGAAGTAGTGGGTTCATAGGTTTGGGATGATTGGGGTTCAGATGCACCCATCATGCATAAGTCCATGCTTTCCGGGATAAACACCTTAGGCTTGGGTAGATGGACCGGGTGATGTACACCCTGGGGTCGTAAAGGACGGCCAATGTGTGGATTAGATTGAGATGTGGATGAGGTACTTGGTCATTGGGGTTTGAAGGTAGAGCTATCGTCCGGTTGTCGATGAGATTTTGGATCTCATGACGAAGGCGGTAGCAACGGTCGGTGCCATGACTGCGCTGTTGATGGTACACACAGTACTTGGAGGGGTTATGTCTGGCTGGGAGTGGGTCAAGAAGAGGTTGAGGATCGAGGGGTTTGAGATGCCCTCTTTCCATCAGGACTTTTAGTGCACTAGTCAGGCTCATATAGAGGGGGGTGAAAGTTCTGCCCTGAGCCCGGGCTGGGCCAGCTGTCTGCAGGCTTGGATTGGCAAAAGGGTCGGCTGTGGCGACTGTATTGATTTCGGTGGGTTCAGGAATAGTGCTACTACCAGCATTGGTACTCCCTGAAATCACTCTCCTTGTCGGTTCACTTGTTCTGGGAATAATCCCACTGTTGAACGCATTCTCGATCTGAACCCCCAGTTCATGCAAACTTTTAAAAGTGAATAGCGGAGCGACTATCAACTTTTGCAACATATCATGCTCGAGGTTTCGCGCCATCATCTGCATTTGATCCCTCTCAGAAGGGCGATCTGTCATCTGTGCTGCCTTTGCCCTCCACCTCGCAACAAATTCCACAAAAGGCTCTGCTGGGTTCTGGCGGGTTGTTTCAAGCTCTTGCATGGTCATTTCAACTTGGGTGTTGTATGAATACTGATCGACAAAGGCCTCAGCCAGTTCTTCCTAGTTTTGCATCACTTTATCTTCCAACTTAGCGTACTAAGTGGCTGCTACACCCGACAGGGTTCTTCCATATAGAGAGAGTTTCTGTGGCTTAGTCAGGCCCATCGGCTTCAGGACATCTAAGAAAAGTCGGATATGTACCATTGGATCTCCAGACCCGTCGAAACGGTCAATATATGGCATTTTGAATCTGTCTGGGAGCCGAACGGCAGCCTCGGTGTGCCCATCCTCAATGTCGAGAATGGAGTTAAGGCCTTGTGCCTTTTTGAATTGCTTCTCAAGGTTCGCAATCTTCACTGTAGTCGGATTGAGCTCATTAACATCAAGGAAATAAAGCCTCTCATTAGGCTGCACCAGGGGTTTGAGCACCTGAGCTTGAGTCAACCTTTCTCGAGGATTCAGACACTGCAAATCTTCAACTGGCGGAAGTGGGTCAAAGTTTGGCTGGGGTCTCAAAGCTGGATGTGAGGCAGATGCCTCAGATGGACGCTGCATCTTAATACTGGTATCAGCCTGCATGACAGTTCCCTGATTTAACGCCGCTATCACGGCCACAAATTCTTCCGAACCCTATGCCATCATGGTCTACTGAGTCTGAACAAAGGTGATGTGACTGGGGACTGACAGATCAGATGAACCGGTGAGCCCTGACTGGTCTTTCTTTGCCTTGCCTCAGCGAAAGAACACTGGTTGCCCTTGAATTGAATTTCTGACCTAAAAAAGTCTATCAGCACTAGTCCAATGTACCCGGGGGATATCGGAGCCTTCTGAAGCTATAGGACTACCTAGCAAAAGAGAAAATATGCAGCATCTCAGCCTGATTTTACCAAAACGAATTTGACTCTTTACTGAATTCTGCCCCAAAGTTTTGCCTGTAAACTGATACCCTCAGGTAGAACTGATTGCCCCAAAATACTGATGCTGGTGCCCGCAGGCCTGACACTCAGACTTGCGAACTGATATGTGTGTTCCCTGCATAGATACACTCTAAAAACATATAGCAAGTGAAAGAGAGCCAAAACACCCCAAAGTTGGGGTAGGGTTTCCCTGTCCTATTTTTGTCAGGAGCTAGGGTTTCACAATGCACGCAGCAGTTTCAAACAACCTAACATCGGGTAAGCAACCTATCCTAGTTTGGAATAGTCACTATGGATTTCGATATGCACTAGGTCGAATGGTCGAAAATGGTGCCCCGGTAAAACCGGGGTTTGTGTTCCCATACTGTCAGAGCCCACAACCGGTCAACCTTATGGCATGCTTTGACAAAGTCAAGCCTCCGGCAAACCGTTCAGGAATGGCAGATGGCAAACACGGTGTCCTAGGCGCACCAATGCACATGCAATGCAAAGAGACACATAAATGAAATCAAAACAGGATATCATGAGTTCGAGTCAAGCTCTCTAAATTCCCCAGCGGAGTCGCCAGAAACTGTAGACGCGCCCGTGGGCCTCACTACAGTTCGGACTCAATTTGTGTCACGGTCCTTAATCTGAACCAAAGAGTCCAAATCTGACAAATCGTTTTGAGAAACAGATTTTTGAAAAGAAGTGCCAAACATGGACTGCTTTGCCAGATACAGAGTCACCACCTAAATATTTTTTTTATGGGGGAATTTAGGAAACCCTGACTCGGTGCCAAAGGCCACGTGTCCGTCATCACCAAAGTTGCCTCGGCTCGGGAGCTTGGGTACGATTGGGGAAGGTCAGCTATGAGCACCCCCTCTCGCCCGATCCGAAGATCGGCCTCTACTAACCGTGATATCCGTTTTTGAAAACGTTATGTGTTCTTATTCCCTTTATTATCCTAGAATTACTATGTTATGCGCGCAGCAAACAAGTATAGATCAAATTGCCTAAATTGGAACAAAACATTGCATGTTTGTTTTGAAGATGGTTTGCTACTCGCAAGTAGGCTAAGATGTAGGTTTTGCCACCCTCGAGTGGGCTTTTAGAAAGATAGTTTTGCCACTATCTAGTGGGCTTAAAACTCACAGTTTTAATGCATTATTCCAATTTAGGTATTTCAACCTCCATCCGCAGGTATTCAAGCAGCTATATCACATAAGCAACTAGCCTCATGGTAATCATGCTGTTATGGCTACACTCACACGCATGCGGTATACTAAAGCATAAATGCTTACCGAGTACTCCAAGTCAAAACAAGAACATGTTAGCAATCATGCATGATCCAAGTCCATGTTTAGATGCCTAATGCAACACATACGAAATGTCACTAGAGTAGGCTCGGTGTGATACCCCGTCCCGTGATATGCTAATTGGTCCTTAATTTGAGTATGATTATGTATTAGCATGATTTTACGTGCCATTATGTGAATGTTTGTGATTTTGAAGTCTTATCTGTCCACCGTAGGAATACCTGTCTAAATAATCTGTTTTGGAAATTAAATTGAAGGCCTTATCGGCCACAAAACCCGAAATTGATTACGCCATTGTGATTGGCATAATTTTTAGAGCCTACGGTGAAATTTAATTGAAAATTGATTCTGATCAATTTAAACTGATTAAATTGATGAATAAAGTGCCCGAACATTTTATATTAAAATATTTACTAGTGGGGCTCGTTGTGTATTGGCATTACACCCTCCTTTGTCCCTCTTGAACTCAAGATATGAGTTAAACATTTGAGAGAGTGAGAGAGGAGCCGGCGATAGTGAGAGAAAGGGGGGAGGATTCTGCTATTTAGCCTAAAGCTTGGAGATTTTGGAGGTTAAGCTCAAGAATCGCCATAGATTGTGAAGATTAAGCTCCTTGGTGAGTAATTCATGCATTGTTAGTCACTACCTTGTGAATTCAAGTCCAATAGATGGCCAAGAGCATGAATCAGTTTGAATGAAAAAGGAATTGAGCTGTACATGTTGAATTTCAGGCTAATAGAAGCATGCATGTGAAGAATTGTTATAGATTTCCATGATTGAGCTTAATTTGTGTAATCCATGTTGAAGTTTGAAGGAAATCCATGTGTGTGACCATTTCTCACCAAATAAGTTGTGAATAATGTGTATTTCTTACATGCAAGGGGAGATTATGAAAGGATAGGCTTTGCATGTTAGAATTTGATATGTCAGTGATGAATTGGGATTAATTTCAGGCATGCATGTAAATGATATAAGAGATTGAGCTTCCTAATGTTGTAATATTGCATTGGTATCATATTAATATGTGTATGTTCGAGTTTTGAGCCATTGCATGCAAAAATTGTAGTTGGAAAGTTGAATTGGAGCTCAAGAACACGACCTGGCAAACCCAGAATTTTGATTTCCACTCGAGCAGGGAAGTTCACGCTCGAACGGGGATTTCAAGCTCCCAGTATTTTGTTCTTACAGGCTTGTGTCCGCTCGAGCGGGAAAGTTCACGCTCGAGCAAGGAGCTATGTTGAGAGGCCTTCTGCTCGAGCGCTATATTGGACACTCGAGCGTAAATTTCACCTAGCCAGTACTTTTGCAGGCCTTAGAGTTCCGCTCGAGCGGGGACCCTATTTTCTGAAATTCTGGAAATGCATTATATGTTCTATTTTCCGTTCTCTTTCACTTGTAAGCACTCTTAGGCATATGTTAAGCATTGTAAATGAGCTAATGAAATGTGAATTAAGCCTAAAGAAAGATACGTGAATTAAAGAACGGATTGAACTGTTAGTGACCTTTTGTGTTCATGAAATTTGTAGGGTCAAGTTCCAGGGCAAATCCACAAGCCGATCACTATGAGTAATATCAATATTTGAAAGCTTGTCAATGTCCAATTGTTTATTCCTTTATAAACCTTATGAATTGTTGATTAGGATTGTGGACAAAAGTCTGACATGAATGAATGAATGGACCGAAGGTCGTTTTGATGTAAATGAATGGACCGAAGGTCGTTTTGATATAAATAAACGGACCGAAGGTCGTTTTGACCTATATGGATGGACCGAAGGTCGTTCTAACATGAATGAGCGGGCCGAAGGCCGTTTTGACACGAATGTATGGGCCAAAGGCCGTTTTGACGTAAATGAATGGGCCAAAGGCCATTTTGACAAAAATGAATGGGCCAAGGGCCATTTTGATAAAAATGAATGGGCCGAAGGCCGTTTTGACATAAATGAGTGGGTCGGAGGCCGTTTTGATATGAATGGAAACCTGAATGGGCCAAAGGCCAGTATGTTGGAACTACGGTCACTTGATCTAAATTTTGTATAGGTATATATATATATATATGTTAAGTAGAAATGTGAATTGGGCCCAAGGTCGTTTGGAACATGTTGTTCTACATTGTCATGTAATTTTCGTATTTGATATTATTCACTGGGCTGTTGCTCACGCTCATTCATGTGTTTGTAGGTGAGCCAAGAGAAGCCCAAACCCAGCCCCAGTGAAGTCTGCCAGGAACAACATGAGTTTTGAGAAAGTCAGCCTTGTGTCTCACGCACGAGACCTATCCTTGCCATTTTGTTATGTAACTATATTTTGTCTTGCTGGCAAGGACTTTATGTATATTTGTAAATAGTCTATCATGGGTTGACTTAGTTGGATGATCCTGTTTGAAAAGAATTTTATGGTACTATACTTTTGACGTGGGTTATTAACGTATATGAGTATGGTTTGTCTTGAATTGCATATAAGCACGGCTCTATGGACAAAGTTTTTGATTATTGCTTCCGTTCGGCCCCCTTTACCCTGTTGGGTTATGCCTATTTTGGTTTGAGGCCGTAGGTAATCTCAGGATTACTGGCCGGTTACGTCCTTAACCCATAAGGGGCGAGTTCGGGTCGTGACACTCGGCTAGTCTATAAATGACAAGTGAGATGCTACAACTAACACGTATTCAATTTGGAATTGAAGTACAAATGCAGTTAGAATGATGAGCCGAGCCCGGTGCATGCAAGACAAATGTATGGATGCACGCATGCATAGCATAAGGTATGCTAATTTAAATATGCCCTAGTCTACCATCATAAGCGGGTAAATAAAAGGGAAGAAAGACGTAGGGTTGGAAGACATGCACACATTCACGCACACTTATTACAGATTTGCCCTAGCTCGGAGGGACCGAAAGAATAATACAAGTTAATTAACCTACAAGCTAATTAAATATTACAGGCCGATTAATTAATTAACAAATTAACTAATCTAAAGAAATCAGTAAACGGCCTTGGGAAGAAGGGCCAATGCAATGTGCACTCGGCTCCGCCCGGAAAGCCACTGCCATGCACAAGTTGCCTCTGTTTTGCCCTGCTATACTCCTCTGAAGACTGCAAAAATCCCAGGGTGTGCTCTCTTGATGCTGTGAAGAACTACCGGTTGAGGGGGTTTGTCACCGGCCATGATAAATGATCACCGGCCACTGTTTGAGATATCGGCCATCCATTATTTGCCAGTGGGCACTCAACACTGCCAGCCGGCCAAATCCTCCTGTTAAGTATGTTTTTGACAGCAGCAGAGGGCAAAACATGGCATGGCAATGCATTTCAAGCAATGTATGCACCAATCACACCCCTTATCATATTCATGACTCAAAGGGATATGACTCTCGATTCTCGGACCACCAATCGCGCATTTCCATGCATAATGGCCTAAGGAACCAAGTATGCATTTTGATATGGGATGCAATGCACATAAACATATAAGGGAGCTTTTAACCTCTATTATAGCTTGATCAAGAGGTGAGGCATGCATACTAATGTAATGCAACCTAGGCATGTGAACTAGGCATGCAACATGATCATGCAAGCAAGTAATGACGCTAGGCACACAACCTATGGAATCAATCATGCAAGGTATGGAATGACAAGCATACAAGATGTAATATGGGCATGCAAGTAGGCAAGGCCTATGACAACACACAAGCATGCGACAACACACAAGGTGAGCATGCATCAACATGCAACGGAGGGACTCACACTAATTTAGGCAGCCCTCAAACAAGCCTAAAACAGTGGCCAATGCTATGGAAATGAGAGCCAACACACACACAAACACATGCATGCGAATGGGCTAACACTTGAACATCAAATAAACAACCTTTAGGCACACTTGAAAGAAGACAAACATGGACTAAGGGCATGCAATGTAAGCTCTGAAAACCGTGCTAATGATGGTGTCAAACCAACTTAACCAAGACAAACATAGCGTACAATTGGTCCAAGTACTTAAGGCAAGCCAAGGATGCTTAAACCAAGGCTAAGTCAACCAAGCCTCACAAGGCTAAGGGGACTTAAAACAGGTCTAATGCAGACCTAAACAAAGCTAAAGGTGCACCTAGATGGCATCTAAGTGGTTTAAATATGCAAGCATACAAAGAGGCACATTCATGGAGCATAAGGCAACAACCTTTTAACGCATTGATGGGGCATCAAATGTAAACACGTAGGCATGTTATAGGGACTGAAATAACATGGTAAGTGATTCCGGACCACTGAAACGCTGCAAGTAATGCATGCTACACACTCACACAACCAAGGCTAACGAGCCAAAATGCAAGGTGGCTACACTAAGCATGTGATGGTCGACCAAAACAACCAAAAATAGAGCTTAAGCATGCTAAAACAAACACAAAAGCTTCACAAAGCTTGGCCAAAATCATGGTAGAACAAGGACCAAAGCCTAAAGCATGTTAAGACCTAAACATGGCATTACAAGGCATGTACGCTAAGCAAGCATGGTGTACCAAAACCAACATACAACAATGCTATATTATGACATAATAAGCATGAAAATCAGTCAAGGTATGGTCAATACACACTCAAACTATATGCTCCCTCAAGAGGCTAAAAATGACCCTTTTCAAGGACAACAAGGAGAGGGGGTGGCCCTCTCCTTCTTGGGACCTCAAGGCACCATCCTCACCACTGAAATCCCTCAAGATTTCAGTGGTGGGGAGGCCCAAACACAATGGTCCCTGAGCTCAACCGAAATGGCACAAAACAAGGGCCAAACAAGCCTTAAAAGAGGTCAAACAACCTCAAAGCTTAGGGCACTTCTAATAGACTATTTAGAGCACTTAAAAACAAGACTTTTCTATGTTATATGTTAAGCTCAAAAACAGTTGCAAATATGGCAAAACAAGCTATGAAAGCAAGGCTTAAAAGAGGTAAAAGCTCACCCTTGAAGCACAACAGCAAATCAGCAACTTTTGGACCAAGAAAAGGCTTCAAATCACCCCAAAAATCACCTCCAAGGACCTCAGCCCAATAAAGGGAGTAGAGAACTAGGTGTTTTTGTGCAATAGTGCAAAGAAAATGCACTTTTAAGCACAAACAAGCCCTAAACCTTAGACAGAGGCAGAAAATGTAGAGAGAGAGAGAGAGATTTTTTGCTCCAAGTTGTATATCTCTCCTCCTTCCTCTTGTCTCTCCTCCTTCCCCCTTTTAGAGAGCTTGATTGATATAGATATATCAATCTGCAGCCTCCTCAAAAGTCCCACGTCCAGGCATGGGCTGGGGTATGGCTTGGAATGACAGCTCCCAGCTATCTACAGAAATATCTGATGAAAACCACAATTGGCCGGCCGGCCATCAAAGTGGTCGACCGGCAATAAAATTGGCCGGCCGGCCATTACATTTGGCCGATGGCAACAAGACACAGCCGGTGGAGTGTAGGGATGTCCCAAAAGCCATTCCCTGCCCTCCAAAGCAAAAGCACAAGTGTTTGGTGCAAAACCAGACACAAAACGGTCGAGTCGAGAGATTCTGAGGCAAGGCGCGTAGCCGAGGCCTCCTGGAACTCAAGACGAACACAAACATGGATGATCACCGAGTGTTCAAGCGGTGACGTCCAAGTCTTAAGGACGGTCAAAAATGGGGTGTCTACACTATTGTTTAGGATCATGTTAAGATCCCTACTGAACTTTATGTTCATCCCACGTTGATTCCTTTTCAGGTGAACATTGAAAAGTGTTTTAAGGTCATGGATCTTCTTTACCTGTTGGCCACGGGCTTTTTATTTGTGGGCGGAATGCCATTGATGTAAAAGGGTTAAACCCTTTCGTTTACTTTTAAAGATGCAAGCCTACGGGCAATTTATTTGGTTATGCCCATGCTGTAATTAATTTGCATTCGGATGAGAGAATTTTTATTTATTCTTACTCGTTGATGTAAAGAGTTTTTCGCATGTTATCTCTGAAACTGAATTAAATTAATGAATCTGGTAATGGTTTCGAGTAAAATAAAAGTGGGGCATGACAGAGGGGAATGTAATTTCTAAAACGTGAAAGGGATACTTGTATTAAAGACAAACGTCAATGGGTGTCAGTGTAATTTACCCTTTTATTTAAACATTGATAAGTAATTTATAGGATAAATTACAAATATACCCCTAAGGTTTGCTTAAAGTATAGATTGCTCCCTGTGATTTGAAAAATTACAAATACCCCATCTATAAGAGTATAAGAAAATTAATTAGATGAGACTAAATGCTAAGTAATATTAGAATTATTGTAAGTTTTGTTATACTAAATAATCATATTGAATGACAACTACGTACTACAAATGTTCCCATCGTTGTTCTTCTTATAGTAATTATACAATATACATATATATATATATATATATATATATATATAAAATAGAAGTGATAAGTAGAATCGCAATAAATTGTAAGTATTGTATGTATAAATGAGAAGAAGTATTCCATAAAACTCTACTTACTATTCAATCATATTCCACTTATAATTGAATGGTAATTAAGATTAAAACGACTTACTAGGAAAATGAGTGATAAGTAGGTTGAAAATAAATTATAAGTAGAACTAGAGTGAATGGTTATACAAAAAAGTAAAAATGATAAAATATTAAGTGATAAGTAGTGTTACAATGAATGGTAAGTAAAATTAGAAAGTATTTTGTTTAGTAAAAATGCACCCTATCACAAAATGTGTAATTTTACCACAAATTTTAATAACATCAATTACAAAACGTGTAAGCTCGCTACAAATTGGATTACTACAAACTTTACTTATTGCTCAATCATACTCCACTTATTATTTAATCAAATCCCACTTACTACTCAATGAGCTCCCACTTACTATTTCATTACACTTCACTAACTACTCAATTTTGGTTTCACTCACTACTCAATGAGCTTCTACTTGCTACTTCACTATACTTCACTTATTACTTAATGAGCTTCTACTTACTACTTCACTAGACTCCATTTACTACTCAATGAGTTTCTACTTACTATTTCATTACACTTTACTTAATACTCAATTTTGATCGTGCCAATGCCATCATAACAATTATGTGCTCATGGAAAACCATTATATTGTTATGAATATGGTGAGTAAAATCATAATGAATAGTTACTATTGTGTTAGTGAATGGTAATCATTATCTCAATAAATTGTGTGTATTGTCGATATCCTTCTTTTGAGCAAACCAATCTCCTCGATATAACCTTATTACTCTTGTCCTTATACAATAGATCTTTTTGAATAGTAAAACCTTTCACCTTTGCATACATATTATATAATTTTCTCAATTTTCTACCGAATCAAATGTTATTTCAAATACATCTTTTTTCAGTTAATTAATCCACACACTTAATATCTCTTGCGATTGGGAGATCATCAGAACTAACGATATTCACTTGATTGCCAATGTTATACTTATCAGTGTCAATATCATCATCATCATCCCAATATTGTCTTCTATCTGTGATAAGTATAATAAAATTAATTAGATCAAACCAAATGGTAAATGATATTACTATTAGTTAAGGAGACTCCACTTATCATTAGACTTCACTTACTACTCAATTAAATTGTAATCATTACTTAATGAGTTTTCACTTATTACTTCATTAGATTTTACTTACTACTCAATTAAATTTCACTTACTACTCAAGTAGTAAGTAAAAACCCATTAAGTAGTAAGTACAGTCTAGTGAACTAGTAAGTGGAAGTTCATTGAGTAGTAAGTGAAATCAAAATTGAGTAGTAAGTGAACTGTAATGAAGTAATAAGTGGAAGCACATTGGGTAGTTAGTGGGGTCTAGTGAAGTAGTAATTGGAAGGTCATTGAGTAGTAAATAGAGTCTACTGAAGTAGTAAGTGGAAGTTCATTAAGTAGTAAGTGAAATCAAAATTGAGTAGTAAGTGAAGTGTAATGAAATAATAATTGGAAACTCATTGAATAGTAAGTAGAGTCTACTGAAGTAGCAAGTGAAAGCTCATTGAGTAGTAAATGAAATCAAAATTGAGCAATAAGTGAAGTGTAATGAAATAGTTAGTGGAAACTCATTGAGTAGTAAGTGGAGTCTAATGTAAGTGAAATCAAAATTGAGTAGTAAGTAAGACTAGGCATAGGGTTATCCGAACCGTCCAATCCGAACCGATCCACATACAAATAAGTAGTTTCGCAGACACAATATGAGCGGATGTGGTTTGAAATATGGCATAATTGCGAGTTGCGAGCGAGTTGTGGGTTTAACCCGCACCAGCAATAACCAGCCCGCACTTACATTATTATTATTATTTTTTATTTTTTATTTTTTTTATAAAAAAAAAAACCTAGACCGTTGATTTCATTCATCCTATCCTAGATATTTTTAGCCAACATACCAAACCCTAATTTCATGATATAAAAAGAAATACTGTAGAGAACATTGTTTGATAACATTATTTTGTTTTTGTTTCTGTGAACATTGTAGGAAATTGAATCTACTTCTTTATGGAGGGGAAATTGAATCTGTAATTAATTTTGAAATTGAAATCAATCTTACATTGTATTGAATTTGAAATTGAATCTGGAAATTGAAAAAAGTCTAATCCGCAAACCGCTTGCACATCCGTGAACCCTATCCGCACAAACCGCAAACCGCATTGCGGGCAGTTGCGGATTGAATTTTCTCCAAACCGCAAACTATCCAAAACCGAAATGTGAACACCCCTAGTAGTAAGTGAAATGTAATGAAATAGTAAGTGAAAACTTATTGAGTAGTAAGTAAAATCTAGTGAAATAGTAAGTGGAAGTTCATTGAGTAGTAAGGGTGTGTTTGTTTGGACGGACTGGATAAGGGGGGATTGTAATCCATCGGACTGTTAGTCTTGGGATACATTGTCCCTGGACTATTTAGTTAGACTGGATTTGTATCTTATGTTTGTTTAGTCATGAGATTAGATGTCTAGATTAGACTATTTTGAGTGAATCCAATGTTTGGTTGGACAGGCTGGATAAGGATAAATGTTCAAAAGACTATTGTACCCTTATAATTTATAATTTTTATTTAATATATAATTTTAAAATTGAACCAAACAACGGATTATTAGTCTGGTGGGACTAATAGTCCAATCCCATGGCCCAATCCTTCAAAACAAACACCACCTAAGTGGAGTATAGTGAACATTTGCTACTTTATTATACTTCACTTACTACTTAATCAAACTATACTTACTACTTAATTAAACACGACTTGTCAATCAATAAGACACCACTTCAATAAACTTATTACTAATCAATGAAATTATACTTATTATTTCATTAAACTTGATTTAAAATTTTAAAACTCCACTTTAACTTAGTGAAATAATTTTCCAACAAAAAATTAAAATTTATAAATTAAAAATATCACAAAATGTTAAAATAAAAGAGAGATAGAGACATAGATAAATTATTAATTGGAAATTATTTTCAATTTGTAAAATCTAAATCACCCTTTTTCACCTATTCTTGTTATTCTTGTTCTGCTCAGTGTTGTCTTCCATCTGCAATAAGCATAAACAAATTAATTAAGAAAAAGCAAGTAAAAAATGGTAAGTACAATACTAGGTGGTAAAATGGATGGTAAGTGGTAAGTTGAGTCATAAAGAATTGCAAGTAGAATGAGAAGGAATGGTAAGTGTTGTGTTTTTGAACGGTAATTAAACTCATTTAAACCACACTTACTACTCAATAAGACTGTACTTACTACTTTATCAAACTTGACTTACCACTCATTTGAATCACACTTACTACTCAATGAGACTCTATTTACTAGGTGGTAAAATGGATGGCAAGTGGTAAGTTGAGTCACAAAGAGTTGCAAGTAGAATGAGAAGGAATGGTAAATATTGTGTTTTTGAATGGTAATTAAACTCATTTAAACCATACTTACTACTCAATAAGATTGTACTTACTACTTTATCAGACTTGACTTACCACTCATTTGAATCACATTTACTACTCAATGAGATTCTACTTTCTACTTTATCAAACTTGACTTATCAGTAATTTAAGCAACACTTACTACTCAATAAGACTCTACTTACTATTTTATCAGACTTGACTTAACACTCATTTAAACCACACTTATTACTCAATGAAACTGTACTTACTACTTTATCATAATCACACTTACTGCTCAATGAGACTCTACTTACTACTTTATCAAACTTGACTTATTAGCCTTTTAAACCGCACTAACTAGTTAATGAGACTGTACTTACTATTTCATCAGACTTGACTTATCACTCATTTAAACCACACTTACTACTCAATAAGACTGTACTTACTACTTTATCAAACTTGACTTACCACTCATTTGAATCACACTTAGTACTCAATGAGACTCTGCTTATTACTTTATCAAACTTGACTTATCAGTCATTTAAAACTACTCAATAAGACTCTACTTACTGTTTTATCAGACTTGACTTAACACTCCTTTAAACCACAATTACTACTCAATGAACTATACTTACTACTTTATCAGAATCACACTTACTACTTAATGAAACTGACTTACTAGTTTATCAGAATCATAATTACTACTTAATGAGACTCTACTTATTACTTTATCAAACTTGACTTATCAGCCATTTAAACCACACATACTAGTCAATGAGACTATACTTACTATTTCATCAGACTTGACTTACCACTCATTTGAATCACACTTACTACTTTATCAAACTTGACTTACCATTCATTTGAGCCACACTTATTACTCAATGAGACTGTACTTACTACTTTATCAAACTTGAGTACTTATCACTTATTTAAACAATACTTACTACTCAATGAGACTCTACTTACTACTTTATTAGACTTGACTTATCAATCATTTAAACTAAACTTGAGACTACATTTACTATTTCATCAAACTTGATTTTTTTTTTCTTACCACTTGAATCTCATAATTTTTCTTTTAACTAGGTGAAATATTGTTCCAACAAAACAAAAAAATTTATAAATTCAAAACATAATGGAGGTGAAAGTAAAAAGAGAGAGACTTGCCTAAGGAGTTCCAAATCAAACAATTCTATCTTAAAATCTTCAAAAGTTTTAGAAATGAACATCAAATTTTGTTTATGGAATCCTCAAATAAATTTGAAATTGTCCTATCTTTTCTTAGGGAATGGCTTCTGTCCAGTCCTTAATTGGATTGGGCCGTGCTGTTGGGCCCGTGGAGGCCCACCACGGGTCCCGTTTTGATAATCTGAACCGTTCGATGTGTAGAACTCGTCGAGTACTATATGTTGTAAAAAATCACGTTGATCGGATATCGATAACTATGTGATCAAAACAGATTTTTGTCAACCGTTAATTTATTCACCGTCCATTTTTTTTTATACAAAACTGATTTGATCACATAGCTATCAATATTCGATTAACGTGATTTTTTATAGGTATATAGTACTCGACGAGTTCTACACATTAAACGGTTCAGATTATCAAAACGGGACCCGTGGTGGGCCCCCACGGGCCCAACAGAACGGTCCAGTCCGATTAAGGACTGGACAGAAGCCATGCCCTTTTTCTTAATCATATTTCTCATTAATTGCATTTATTGCGGTAGATGAAAAAGATACTAGTTTCATTTATTGCCATTAAGTAGATAAATAAAAAAAATCATATTCCATAAAATGTAAAAAAATTATAATAAAATTTATAAATTTCATATTTATTTTGTACAATTTTTTTTTTTTACATTCTATTTTATAAATTTTATATTTATTTTAGAGGTTAGCTGCATTTTAGTAATGTTTGAATGGTAAGTGTAGTTATGTGGAATAGTAAGTACAACCATATCAAGTAGTAAGTGTGTTTAGTTGTTGTAGTAAGTTGGAAACCACTCATTTAAACCATACTTACTATTTTATTGGACTTACTTACCACTCATTTAAACCACACTTACTACTCAATGAGACTCTACTTATTATTCAACAATCTTATCTTCAAATCTTCAAATATTCAAAAATTTTAAAAATAAACATAAATTTTTGTTCATGGAATCCTCAAATAAATTTTAAATTTTCCTATATTTTATTAATTATATTTCTTCATTAACTGCATTTATTATTTTCAAGTGTGGTAAATGAAAAGGAAACTAGGTTTCATTTATTGCCATTAAGTAGATAAATAAATAAATAAATAATCATATTTCATAAAATGTAACAAATTATAATAAAATGTATAAAATTCACATTTATTTTGTATATTTTTTTCTTAAATTCTATTTTATAAATTTTATATTTGTTTTAGAGGTTTTGAAGATTTATTATAACTTAATTTCTTAAGTTTACCTGTTACATAAATAGCAAGTTAAGTGTATTGTATTAATAATTGAATGATAAGTATAGTTATTATAAATAGTAAGTATAATCATATCGACTAAGTGTACTTAATTATTGTGATAAGTTGAAAACCACTTTTTAGTTTCAAAACCACCTTATTTTTTACGAAACTACCTAGATTTCTTAACCTGGTTTTAATTATTACCAATCAATGGTTAGATTTATTTTACTTTTAGATCTAATAGTCCAAATTTATTTATGTATGGTACATGAAAACCACCTTCATGTATCATAGAAAAATCCTTGTTTCAGATTTGAGATGTTTTGTGCCGATTTTTATAACGTGTGTGTGTTTGGTTTGAGTGTTTTGGATTAAATTTTTTGAAAATTGAGTTGTTTTTTTTTTCTTGTTTTTTTTTTAATTTTTAATGAATATTTTTAAATTTTTAAGTATTTTTTTTACTTTTTTTCATGCATCTTACTTAGATGTATCTAAAAAGTAAAAAAATTGTGAAAAAATAATTTTAAAAATTAATAAATACATAAAAATATAAAAATATACTGAATTCTCGTACTTTTTATATTTTTGGTATTTAGTGAATTTTTAAAAGATTTTTTTCACAAAAATTATACTGTTTATGTGTATTTATGTTAGGAGTGGTGCTATTAGCACCCAATCTATTATTTTTGACTCTCTATTTCTTTGGATCTCCACTTATAAATTTTGAAACCTTTAAAATTTCTTTTCTTCCCCCCAAATAATACCAAAATTATCCTTGTGAAAACATTCCACTCATTTAATCGAATGCACACCCCCCACACCCCAAAAAAATCTCTCTTTCAAAAACCCTAACAAAACCCACGAAGAAGAAAAAGAAGAAGAGT
This sequence comes from Camellia sinensis, assembly GCF_055761805.1. NCBI lineage: Eukaryota > Viridiplantae > Streptophyta > Magnoliopsida > Ericales > Theaceae > Camellia > Camellia sinensis. The sequence goes on from NC_138966.1 coordinate 156,516,132, forward strand.
CAAGTGTGATTATTGTCTCTGCTCTCTCTTTCTCTCTATCGCCTTATCCTTTTCTTCGGTGATTAATGTTCGGTTACTAGTTCCTGAACAAATAATAAATGTTCGGTTATTGGTTCCGAAACAAATAAACAATGTTTGGGCCTATATTCTCGAATTTCGGTCATATGTTCGGAGTTTAGTCCCGAAAAAATGACGAACATATTTTATTATTTTTGCCATTTTTTTTAGAAATTTACGCTTACAAAGCCAATCTCCTCTAAGTTAAGAACACCATCAAAGCTATGAACTTCCTTTGAATTTTTATTGTTGCACTCCTCTCATCTCATGGAGTTGTGGTTGCTGAAAAAAGTTCCACTTATTATGATTGCCGGAGAAGTGTGGGTAATCAAATGGTTGCGACTGTTATCGTCGAAATATTGTCGCCAAAGGGTTTTCAAGGTTTTGAGGGTGGGTAAGTTTTGAAGGTGAGATTTGGGGAAGATGGATAGGTGATGATGGGGGTGAGTGCTCTCATAAACCCTAATTCATGAAGCAGTGGTGTGTTAGTTTAATTATGAGATAGGGTGTCCCAAATTTAATGGTATCCTTTTTAGTAATTTTATTTGAGATTATTATTGTAATAAAAAAAATTAAGGGGTCCAAAATAATTCACAAGGTGCTAATAGCAATACTCTTATGTTGGGTGTGTCTAAAATTTTTTTAAAAAATTACTTAAAATATTAAAAAAAATTAGTAAAAACAAAAAAAAAACACGGAAAACAATAAAGGAGAATTTTCTAAAAAGTATTTTTGAAAAACCAAAAACAAGTAAAGTTTTTTTTTTTTTTTACACAATTCATGTGTTTCACGCACTGCATATGCAAATGGATTTCAAATTCTCTTTTGCCTGCCAGCAATGTAGAGCTGTGATTAGAGCTCCTCCTCTAGGGCTTTGTATCACTATTGTTAAACATAATATGTAGCATCACTAAAATAATATTATAATCAAAGAAAAAATTAGTCATAATTAAAGAAAAAAATGACATAATTATGAATGCACATGGTGCACCATCTTTCAAAGTGTGTAGGTTAGAATTTCCCTAAAAATATAGGGGGAGTGACCAATAAATTCCATATTTTGAACTTAGTGATCTATATAGTCCCATATTTTTTTCTTGTGATCTATTTAATCCTTTTGGATGTGTAATGACTCATTTTCCCGTCACATTGGAGTGTCACATTTAGAAAAAAAAAATACACTAAGCAGTTTTTTAGTATCACATCATCCATGCCACGTTGGAGTGTCACATGTTACATTTGGAAAAAAAAGTACACTAAGGAGGTTTTAGTATTTTTAGAGTATCACATTATATCAGCCACGTTGTCACATTTGGTAAAAGTACACTAAAGAGCTTGTTATCCCAGGTAGGCAACCCAAGATAAGAGTGAATGTATTAAAAATAATTTCACAATATTAATGATAGTAATCAAAATATTTGAATTTTAACAAATAAAATAACAAAGCAATAAACATCAATATAAGTAAAAGAGATAGGGACAGAAAATCAAACACAGCGATTTATGGTGGTTCGGCATGCCGGGCCTACGTCTACTTCCCAAGTATCCTTCTCAAAAATTTCTCCACTATTCTTCAAATAGTAATACACCACTAGTTTCAAGCGTGCTAGTGAACCTTTACGACGAGTAACCAATCCCGATTACTCTGATTAGTTTAGAATCTGGTGCCTAGTCACACCTAACCCAAGTGATTTTATCCCAAAAATCACTCAAAAAAATAACCCGACTAGTTTTGAATCTGATGCCTACTAGTCTCAACTAACCCAAGTGATTTTATCCCAAATAATCACTCACAAAAACTCTCTCTTTTACAAGAATAATAAGAAGGGTGTGAACACCCTTTTACTATTTTTGCTCAAATTCTCAACAAATTTTCTCACAGAAAATACAACTCAATGAAGTACAATACAATATTTGAGAATATTTCAACAATATCATAGATTTTTCTCTTCTTCACTTCATATTTTACTTCAACCAAAATACCTCTATTTATACACAAAATTATATCCGTTGGGCAGACGCTCCTCATCTTGACTTTGTAGCACGCGGAGTAACATTCCTTTGAAAATATTGGCCAGGTCACCTTCGATGAATAGTGATATGTTGATTTTCTTTCAAATTTAATGAATTTCAAATGTTACACAGAAACTTGCACAGTAACTTTTCTATTAAAAAATATGTGATGCACAGTAAATTCTATTTAAGTAATATTTATAATAAATACATGATACAACATATATTTTAAATAGATAATATTTTGTGTCAAATAATGTAAAATATGTATATTAAAAATCATAAATTACCCCATAATATTTTAGGCATCATCAAAATTAAATTACATGATTAACAATCTTTTCATTTTTTATGATGGCAATACAAGCATGAATTTGACACAAAATTTTACATGAATAAATGCAACAAAAAAATATTCAACAAACATAAAACAGACATTTATTTGTATTATATTTACTCCCTTGTTGTAACAAATTCTTTGTCAAATAATTTATATAAAAATCATATTTCTTATCCTCCTTAGACATCATCAAAATAAAATATTGATATATGAATTTTGATAGAAAATGAAAATTTTCAGTACCCAAAACAAAAATCATGTAAACACATTTGATCAATGATTTAGAGATATAGCAAATAATCTGACTAGACAAAAGAAAAAATATATTTTTTTTATTTTATTTCTCCCCCCGTGATCATTATCGAGATTCGCCTAAAAAAAATCGTGAAGCGGCGCCTAAAATGTTGACAAACAAGAAAAGCGACAAAAATGATACGTAGAGATACAAATCCTTCAAGTGTTCTAGGGAAAAAAAATTGCTTACCATCTGTGTAATCATATCATTTCTTACCTTGGCTATTAATGGTTCTGACTTGAATGAGGTGCTTGAAATTCAGGCAAACGAAAGGTTATCAATAGTGCATTCGCACGTTATTCCAGTAACTGAGAGTCCTAGTGTATTTGGTAATCATAATAATACCGATGCTATTAATAATACCATGGCTCTTAGTACACAGACTATAACTGCGGTTTCCAATATTACTCAACGACTACAAGCAAGAAACCAAGAGAATTAGTGATTGAAAGAATAAGTGATCTATTTAAGACAACAACTTGCTGAAACTCGTCAGGCAAAGATAAGTCTAGAACAAAAAAATGCACAGTTGGAGAATGCGGTTCAATATTATGCAACCGCTAAAATGCCCAAACTCATAGAAGTCGAAAATAAAGAAATTCAAGTTCGGGAGGCTCATGAAAAGCTATAGAGAGAAATTAAGCGCAAAAAATCTATAAAGCCTACTCAGAACTAACATGTAATCTATAAATATTTTCTCCTTCTGAAATAAAGTTGCAAGTATTTCTCTATGTCAATTTTTTTTTTAATAAAAACAATCTTTGGTGCAGATAAGGAGTAAAAAAAAAAATTAGAGTAAAAAAGCCCCATACACTCCTAATATTTGGACCACACGTGCTTAAATTGTGTACAAATAGGTCATTAATATTGAAATGGGACTTATGAGTTTGAAAGATAAAACATAGGACTAACTAGTTCACAAGTTCTTAACTTGGGATTTATTGGTGTTTTTTTCTTTATTTTATTAACTCATATTTTAGGTAAAAAGTCCAACAACAAAAAAAAATCATTGAAATAACTGCTTTTTAAACTGGCCGAAATTGCTTAATTAAAAAAATTATATAAATGTCTAATTTAAAATTGACACCATTAATTTATGGTTTTAAAAAGAGCATGTGTTTGTGTAATTAATCTTTTTCCCTAAGTTTTTTTAAATTTATTTTTCAACTCTCCAGCATTCCATCCATATATTTAAGAGATTTAAGTCTATGTGATTGAGATTGAATTTATATGGCATAAACTTACTTGTAAGTAAATCTTAATTAATTAAAGTCTGGATTGGTTATAATATGACATTTAAGATCAAAAGCCCATCAGATATGATATTTTTTTTAACGCTTTTCACCACTCTCACTTTTGTATTCCTCGCTGCAATACATTTGATCTATAATCTTAGGTTATTAATCCATGGCTGCTAAAAGACCCCAAGATGACTCTGCTTCTTCATCTTCTTCAGCACCACCTCGCTGGAGCTATGACGCGTTCTTGAGTTTCAGAGATGAAGATACTCGCAAAACCTTTACCGATCATCTCTACGCTACGCTGCTTTGGTTCAAGCTGGAATTCACACCTTCAGGGATGACGATGAACTCCCAAGAGGACGAGTCATTTCTTCGGAGTTGCTAAAATCAATCGAAGAATCGAGGATCTCCATTGTTGTTTTCTCCATAATCTATGCTTCTTCGAGATGGTGCCTTGATGAGCTCGTGAAGATCATTGACTGCAAGAGAACACTTGGGTAATTACTTCTCCCAATATTCTACGATGTTGATCCGTCTGACGTACGACATCAAACAGGGTGTTTTGGAGAAGCATTTGGAAGACACGAAAAGCGTAATGTGGATGAGATGGAGAAGGTGGATGGGTGGAGAGCTGCCCTCTCTGAAGCTGCTAAATTATCAGGCTGGGATTTGCAAAATGTTGCTAATGGGTAATGTTCAACATCCTTTTAATTTTGCTGCTTCTGCTGCTATCAATTTTTATCTTTAACTAAAGAATCCTACCTTGTTGATCCTTATTGTTTTTACAATTTGAAAAATAAAAATAAAAAATAAATACATTTGTCTATTTTTTTATTATTAAAACTTACGATACATTTGTCAATAATAAATTAATTAAAATTTTATTCTCAATTTTAAATGCATACAAACCACTATATTAACTATTATATTAACTATTAAAGTATAGTTAGTTCACTTTGTAACTCTAAGATGTTTTGCATTTTACGTTTCTTAACTGCATATTGGGAGTCAGGTTTGTAAGATTTTGTATTTTCATAATATAGTGCAATTAATGATGAGATAAAAATATAATTTATCAAATTCATTGTTAAAAATTTAAGATCAAAATATAAATACGGATAAGGGGTCACTGCTGTGCGTAGCACAGCAATGACTGTGGTGCCTTCATTTGAGGTGTATTATGACCTTATTTTTATGATTCAAATCGTTCATTTTGTAGGGTTTGTTGAGTACTTCATGCCTACCAAAAATCATATTATTGTCTTGAGTTTTACTTCCTTGAAAGAATATGGCATTCATAATTGGAAAACCTTAGCACCAGCTCTTCCCCTCCTTTTCCTAATTTTTTTGTTGTCTTTCCAATGGGGCTGACAACCCTTTGATCTACATATATATAGATATATGTAAATCCTAATAAGGATACGAAAGGGGACTAGGCCTAAATAAAACAATTACTGGGCCCTCCCATTAAGGAACTCAAATAACTTAAACAGGCCTTACACCTCCATATCACATATCCACATATAAAATAATATATACACTAAGATGGAGCATGGCCCAAAACTTTATGGATCACAATAATAATTTGGGGCTCATACCAGTCAATTTATCTGAATCACGTTCAACCCGTTTTTCATAAACCAAACAAAATATAGTCAATGACAACCTAATTAAGAACAAATTCTTACAGCGAACACCATCCATTTGGTCAGTGTGTTCACAACTTAAGACACCATTGCCCCAGTGGACATAACGAACATGACAGTGGTGTCATGGTGGAGGACATCATGGTCATGACTGGGGACATCTAATTTATCAAGACCACGGTCACAGTTGGGGACATCATATTCATCAACATGTTCACGGTGAACATCATGGACGTGGTGGCCGTAGTGGTCGCCATGGAGGATGTCACAGTCATGGTGGGAGACATCATGGTCAAAGTGGTGGCAATCCTGGCAAAAGGCATCATTTCAATGGCGGACGTGGAGGTAACAGCAAGGGACATTATCATCATGCGGTCATTGTTGAGCATGTCAGTGCCCCTGAAATTGCGACAACAAGTGGATAGATAGATTCTTCTAGTTGAGAATTTTAACAGTCCTCTGAATTGAAGAAGCAACAGTGTGTTCATGTATTACTATATTTGGAGAGAGACATAATTTCCTTTGGTGTAGTCAGTGTATTGTGCTAAATATTAAACCAGCTTGAGTTGTTTCGTTAAAGGTGGACTGCAGTAATATATATAATTTGAGTGTAAATTTTCATAGAGTAATGTTGTGGAGAAGAAAAAAAGACGGTGGAGTTGTGGTGGCTCAATCGGTGGTCGGAGATAGTGACGGAGGTTGGGAAAAGTGAACTCAAATCTCGGCGGTGATGGGAAGAGAGAGAGGAGGGAGATCGGCGGTGGGAGGATGGAGATCGGCGGAGGGTTTTAGAGAGAAAGAGACAGAGAGAGATGAGAGGAGGTGATGAGTGAGTGTGAGGTTCAACCTGTGTGAGTGAAAGGGTTGGTTTATATATATATAGAGAGAGAGGGGTAAAATGGTAATTTTACTTTGGAGAAATTCGGGGCCAGGGACGGGAACGGGCCGAGGCTTGAACATTGATCACCGCCCCCAGCCCAAAACTGATCAGGGATTTAATTTCGAATACCATTCCCGTCTCCACGGGGGTATTTTTCGGGAAAAAACCATTCTAATCGGGGTCAGGAGATCAGGTCCCCGTCGGGTCGGGTTCAAATTGCCATCCCTACTTCCAACTGCCTTGATTCTGTCCTCAGACTCTCATGATCCATCTTGGTCCTAGACTCCCAATCTTAGACCCCCACACTAGACTCAGTCCATCGAGGGCTGAATCTCTTTCCTTCTTGTAAAGTTGTCTTTGCACTGTATCATCATGCCCAAGAATTCTGGTCCTGCCTATCATCCTATCTAGGAATTCCGGTCCTGCTTGGGCTGGACTTATTTTAGCCTCTCACAGTATCCATTTAGTTTGGAAGGTATTTAAGACCCCTAATAAACCGTCACAAATTCACCCTAGTAGAATAATAGGTATCAATTTTTAATTTGTCACATATTTAATTATTGAAGACTTTACTTATTATATCATTAGAAATATAATTAAAGGTGTTGAATTTCAACACAGTTGAAATAGAGAAATATAGCAAAACTCTAATTTTAATCCATAAAGTCTTTTTCAATTGTTTTCATTTTGCAGAGGTATTTACCCTTTGAAGTTTGTCCATTAGGTTGTGCGCAAGTTGCACACATCGGATTAGGGATGGCAATTTGAACCCAGCCCGACGAGGACCCGATCCCCCGACCCCCGATTAGAATGGTTTTTTTCCGAAAAATACCCTTGTGCAGAAGGAGATGGTATTCGAAATTAAATCCCCGATCAATTTCGGGCCGGGAACGATGATCAGTGTTCAAGCCCCAGCCCATCCCCATCCCTAGCCCCGAGTTTCCCTGAAGTAAAATTACTATTTTACCCCTCTATATATATAAACCAGCCCTTTTACTCACACAGGCTGAACCTCACACTCACTCATCACCGCCTCTCATCTCTCTCTATCTCTCTATTTCTAAAACCCTCCGCCGATCTCCCTCATCTCCCTTATCTCCCTCCTCCCATCACCGCCGAGATCTGAGTTCACTTTTCTCGACCTCCGTCACTATCTCCGACCGCCAATTAAGCCACCACAACTCCACCGTCACTTTTTCCTCTCCAACGATGATGAAGCTAAGCTTGCCGAATCACCGCCACCATCACCACTGTTTGCGGCAGTTGCAGTGACACCATTCGGCGGTGAGGCCAAGCTTCGCAGATCTCCGTCGCGGCCTTCGCCCTAGATCTGGAATTTTCCCCCTCTCTCTCTCTCTCTATGTTGTTATTGATGATGATGATGATGATGAACAAATCTCTCTCTTTCTATGTTGTTGTTGTTGATGATGATAATGAACAGATCTGTTAGATTTGATTTTTTTTATTTTTTTACATTTGAGCTCATCAAATCTGTTAATGGTGATGATGATGAACAGATCTGTATGATAATGATGAACACATCTCTCTCTCTCTCTCTCTCTCTCTCTCTATGTTGTTGTTGTTGTTATTGTTGTTGTTGTTGTTGATGAACAGGTCTGTTGGATTTTTTTTTTTTTTTTTATCGAGGAATTTTTGGGGTCGGGAAAGCCCGATCCCCGTTAGGGGGTGGGGGCGGGGGCGGGGTGGATATAGGGTCCCTGTCAGGGATCAGGACCGAGGACGGGGGAATTCCACGGTCGAGGATTGGGGACGAAGAGTGTGATCCCCGGCTTCGCTCTGCCCCGTTGCCATTCCTACATGAGATGCGTTCATCTACGTGTGGTGGAACACATGTTATAGTTTGCATGATATTTCATTTTGTTCGTTGCGATTAAAACTTTAGGATGTTATAATTTGTACTTTATACATCTATTCTTTTATGAAATTTAGAATAAATTATAAATATATTTTTTAAAATTTGTTTAAAATACAGATTATCTCTTATAATTTGAAAAAATTACATATATTTCTTTGTCAGGATTTTTTATTTAACAAAATTAATTTTAAAAAAATAGAATTCTTAACTAGTTCACTATACAATAATAAAATTGGTTTTTTTTATCCAACTCCCTCACTAAAGGTTCTTAATAGTATAAGGACACAACAAAAATTGAGCAAGGTTGTGCTATCTAGTCTGGAGTTCTATTCAGACAAAACAATCAGGGGATTGGGAAATCCACGAGTTCGGATTCACTTTCATCCTTCTATTTGTTCTTGAACAGGTATCTAATCATATCCAAGCGTCTTAATAGGTAGGTTTAGATGTCAGTCAGAGTTGGACGAGCTGCAATACTCAGGATGAGAGACTCAATCAGATATTAGTTAACAACAAGATTGCCACTTGTTTGACTTGTTTAGTTTGTTTGGGTTTTAAGTTATTTTTTCTTTTCTTCTCGGGTCACTTTCCTTCTCAATCAAAAGTTACCCGCTTTGTTCAACTCAAGGCAAGACCTGCCCTTGCTTCTGCTTCAGTTTAGCCTTCCTTTTTCCCCGGAGCTTCATGGGCATTGCCTCATTCCCCAATCAGATATTTAGATGTGAGTTATACACCGCGAGAAGCCAACTGGGCTAATGGAACAAGTTAGTAAAATAGCTAAGCTCTTCCAAGGGAGATTCTAAAGGAATTATAGAAAAAAATGATAAAATTTATGACTACTCTCTTACAAAATAATAAAATTATAAGAATTGTTAATTGAAATATATTTCTAACATTATTAAAAATTATTAATTGACTTAATAAATGTGGCATTATTTTTGTCAAAATAGACCATCTATTTTCTTTGAGACAAAAAAATAAATAAATTACACTTATCAAGTTAACATAATTTTGTTCATGAATACATGAAAATCTTATAAAATAAACAGTTAGAATCAATCAAAAAAAAAAGACCCCTTGATGAACCTAACAAGTCCACAATACTCTCTAATCTCTAATTTAAATTTAGATTAGAGAGAGAAAAAGTAACACGTTTTCTTTCACTTTCCTATATCTCATTAATCCATGTTAAGACTTTATTTAAATCATAAATTGGAATATAAATTTAACTTAAGAATTTATTCAAGCACTGCTTAAAGGTGACTTAAGGATTAATCAATCTAACATACAGTAGACCTAATAGGGCCGACATTAAAAAAAAAAAAACCGCCAGACGTGTTAATGTCCAATGTCTATATCTATATCTATATCTATATCGGTGACTTAGCCATATAGCACACGTTAACGCCTAGTCTGAATTCATCAATAAGAAAAAGACTGTTAGGAGAGAAGAGTCCCAATCGTCATTCAATCCCATAATTATTTCTTGGAGAACACGAATAAACTTATGACAAACACATGAATAAAGGTCACATGTTCATATCTGTAAGTCTCTCTCCTCCGTTCTCTTGCTCCCCAAGAAAAAAAGGTACACTCCAAGTAAAAGCATAACTGACCACTCAGCCCATTTTGCCTATAAATATCTGAGCTCCCAGCATTGTCACCCCTCACACAATATTCATTCACCAAGCAATCTTCAGAGATTTAGACAAACACTTGAACAACAAAGATGTCTGGGTGCGGCGAACATCATCATCCATTCTATCATGGTGTTCACAACTTAGGACACCACAGCCCCGGTGGACATCACGGAGGTGCAGCTTGTCACGTCGGAGGGCATCACGGTCACGGCTGGGGACATCTTATTTACCAACACCACGGTCATGGCTGGGGACATCATATTCATCAGCATAGTCACGGTTATCGCGGACATGGTGGCCGTGGTGGTTGTCACCATGGAGGACGTCACGATCATGGTGGGAGACATCATGGTCACGGAGGTGGCAGTCCTGGCAAAAGGCACCATTGCCATGGCAAACCTGGAGGTCACGGCAAGGAACATTATCATCATGTGGCCATTGTTGAGCATGTCAGTACCCCTGAAATTGCAACGACTAGTGGATAGATAGATTCTTCCTCTGTCAGTCATGAATTTTGGCAGTCCTCTGAATTGAAGAAATAAGAAGCAGCAGTGTGATCATGTGTTATTAGATTTGAAGAGAGACAGAAAGATAATTTCCTTTAGTTGTGCTGTGTGTATTGTGCTAAATATTGTACCAGCTTGAGTTGTTTCATTGTACTATACACCAAAATAAAAGGTGGGCTGCAGTAATATATATAATTTTGAGTGTAAATTTACATGGAGTAATGTGATACATATACAATTTTTGAATCCATACTTGTGCGAACCATTGTTGGATTAAATCAACAATTATTTATGGTTTAACATACTTAAAAAGGAGTGACCCAGTGCTTGAACTTCCCACTAAAGCAGGGTCTGTTAACAGGACATAAATTTAACGTGCTTATATTACCACAAAAGAAATTAAAACATCAAAGACAACTCCAAACTCTTACGTAACCATACATAGCCAATAATCATGAGTTACTCCGATCTCTCCTAGTTGGCGGCAGTATCTTTAAGCATTTCCTTCAGCTCGCCAGTCTAAATGACTGACCAACCCATCAAAACAATGTATGATGTATCCCAGGCTTAAGAAGAAAAACAAATTTGATATGACAATACCTGGTGCATGTTGAGAATGATGTCTGATCCTCCGATGAACTCCCCCTTGATAAATATTTGTGGAAATGTGGGCCAGTTGCTGTAAGGATAGACCACACGACTAATTGAAACAAGCACAAACAAACTACATGTTTTATCAACGACTTTGGACCAAATGGGTTGCTAGGTAGGTAATGATCAGTACATGGCTTAAACAGCAATTCCATTTGCAAATTCTTGATAGTAATTTGTATCACTAAAATATGACAATTGAGCGCACTTTTCACAAATAATCCCAAAAACATGTGTAACTGATTCACAGGCAACATCGTGGATATTTGACATAAACAGCATCCTAAAAAATTCATTCAAGATTTGGCCATGTCTATCAAGCTAAGCTATCTTTTGAAAAAAATATTTCATATACCTGAATCTCAACCATTTATATTTCATGTATCTTTTGAAAACAAATCACCCAATCACATCTCTCTCAACTTTTTCACACGTCGTTTCGTAAAAAGCCAAAAAAACCAACTAAAATAACCAATTTCCAAACAAAGCCTAAATATTGAAAGTTAAAATAAAGGAAATTTGATCAATTAACGGGCTTCTGAACATATGCTGCTGTGGCCATGTATTCTTAGCCACTGCTGGATAAGGATCATTCAATTAAGTAATTTCTAAATCCACTTGAAATGAATGCTATTCAAATGCCGCCTAAGGAAATTCTTTGAATTGCTGCCACAGTATGTTAAACGAAAATGGATATACTCTCTGATTCCAATATCATGCTTCTTGGAACGAATTTTCTGCCTCAACACAACTTAGAAAACAAAACCAAATCAAAATAAAACAAGAACAAAAACAATATCAAAAACAAAAAATACATTGTTTCCAGTAAGAGAATATTCAGTAACATCAGCTACTTCTAGTTCTATAGCACAAGGACAATTGCCAAAAAACACAGTTTGAATTAAGAAAACATGCAATCATACACCTTGAATGTAAACAAAACATGTAAACTAAGATCCCAACTTATTACAAACATTGTCCCTGGTGCAAACCCAAACATCCCAATTATAAACAAAAATGTTGTGGGTGGTATTTGTTGAGGTGGCCTATAGATGGCCTTTTTGGAAGAACGCGGGTACTGAGATGTCAAGGTAATCACCAGTGAGGGAGGAGGTGAGAGATCAAGAAGCCTTAGAAGAGAGAAAGGAGGGCGGTGCAGAGGTCTTGCTGTATACCAGAGATGGTAAAGATGGTTGATAATGGCAGTGATGCTTCAACGTCTGCATAGAGGCCTCCTTATATAGGATGGTCAAACCATGGAGGCCAACTCACTCCTGGAGAGGTAGCTGACCCTCCTTGTTTCAACAAGAATGAGGTATCCCAACCACCTCTACATCCTAAGATCTAGGGATAGCAATTTAAACCCAGCCCGACGGGGACCCGCCTCCCCGATCCCGATTCGAGCGGTTTTTCTCTGAAAAATACTCTCGACGGGCGGGGGAGAGTATTTAAAAATGAATCCCCGATGACTTTCGGGCCGGGGATGATAATACATTTCCCAACCCCGTCCCTAGCCCCGGCCCCGGCCCCGACCCCCGGCCCGACCACAACCCCGCTTCTCCCCGAAATAAAATTACTACTTTACCCCTGTGTATATATATATATATATATATGCATGTCTTTATGTTGGCACACACAATCACTTTGCTGCTGTTGGCGTGAGAAAAATGAAGTGAGAGGGAGGGAGGGAGGGAGCCAATCCTCCGCCGTCGCCCATCTCCTCCGCCGAGAGAAGAGAGCCGTCCTCTTCACAGCGCTGATCTCCTCTACCTACTCCTTCGCTAATCTCCTCCTCCGCCCTCCATCGCCGATCTCCTCCGCCCCCCTCCTCCGCCGATCTCCTCTTCACAGCGCCGATCTCTATCCCTCTTTCTTTCTCTGTGTTATACACACACATATATATGTATATATATTATAGATTGAAACTCAGATCTTGAGATCTATAATGATGATAATATGTTTTTTTTTTTTTTTTTGGTTTTTTTTTTTTTTTTGTTATCTGTTGTTGATGATGATACATGATGATGATGATCTGTTGGTGTTGATCTCTTTCTTTCTCCATGTTGATCTTCTTCTTTTTTATCCTCCAGCTTCAAAGCAATTTTCCAAAAAAAAAAAAAAAATGGCCGGGGGTTGTTCAGGGTCGGGGAAACCCGATCCCCGTTAGGGGGCGGGGGCGGTGATGGGTTCCCCGCCAGGGATCGGAGGCGGGGACGGGGACATTTGTATCTTCGGGGATCAGGGACCGGGAGTGTGATCCCCGGCCCGGCCCGTTGCCATTCCTGCTAAGATCAAATCTCAGGATTTGTATCATAAGAGCAACAATGTAGGCATGACGGGGGGCTTCAATGTTGCATATGATACAATTTCCAAAATATCATGTCTTGATTAGAGCACCTGTCTCTCTAAGACTGATCAAGGTGCAGACACCCTCGAGGTAGGGGGATGGGAAGGCACCAAAATGAATCCCTAACTCTAGCCTCTAAGCCACATACCTCCAATGATGCCCCAAGCAAAGATCCCAAGGCCTAACACTGAACTTAGGTCATCAAGGTATTGGATGATGGTGTTGGAGATGTCTTGATCAGTAGGAGACAGCTTTACAGAGAAAGAGGAGACGAGACATAGTAGGGTCACGGTCTAGCAGAGGACCCCTCAGTCAAGCCAAATGGGATACAGAGCCATGTTGCTACCGAGCACAGTTAGTCGAGCAGGGATGCCTCGAAATCTCGACACAATTATGTGGTGCTCTGGCCACGCCTTGGGATGCCCTATCTTGGTTCATCTTGTGGTGCCATGGCTAAAAGCTAAGGCATTGAGCATGTTAGCTAGCCAAGATAACATACTTGGTGGTTTCTATGCCCCTGCTTAAGCTAGACTCACAACCCCAATAGTTTATTTTGGACGATGACACGCACCAGTACGGATTGCCACTCGACAATCCCTTGTTTGAGTTGGAGATGATATGGTGCCAGTAAGGCCAACCACAAGGTGAAGGATATTCAGGTACAACAAATGTTAATTATCACCGTAATTTGAGTACATCTTGTGTTACTAAGAAGTGCCAATGGGAGGGTGCCTTGTATATGAGCAAGAGGCTCTTAATGCTCTGTAGATGTATACCAATTCTAAATGAGTGTTCTAAATAGTATAATACTAAGCACCAAGTTACCTGTATGCTTTGGCAGCATTCTTAAGCTCAGGACCTTCCAATATGTTTCTGGCACTCAAATGAACATCTGCAAAAGGCATATCAATGGTAAGAATGCCGTAATAACCTAAAGCAGTCAAGTCAGTAAAGAGCAAGGTCAGCTCAAATTCAATAAAGTGCAAGGTCAGATCAAAGTTCAACAAACAGGACGCCCAAATGTAACCCCAGCTATCACATATAACTTAAGTCAGCGACTCATTTAATGCTTCTATTGTGTCACCTTCTTGTCCTTACCTATTTAAACTTTTAAGCAAACCAAATGGTCATCTATAACTATATAGCCTCGCACATTTATTCAACTGCAAATATAATGCACTTCAATTTTCATTTTCCAGGCATGACTAAACCAAATACTCATTATGGACCACATAAATTATCCAAGCTTATTTAAAAGATACCGTTGCTGAACTGAACCAAGGAATGGAATGTACAAAAATAGTCGTAAAACTAAGAAAGAGAACACTTACTATATTCCTTCAACACTCTTACAGATAGTGAGCTGAATCCACATCGGGGAAGATCAGGCACCCCTTTCATGTAAAGCATCACTGGGTTGTCCTTGACATCCTACGCTAAAAGCTAAAAGCAATTGATAAAAACAGACTCTTAACAAATAAACAACTTAATTTTTTTGCTTGATAATTAAAAGAGAGAATACTTGAGGCTCAGTATCTCTAATACAGAAGGTACAGATGACTCGTGTCTACCTGCTCTACAATATCCTTCAAAGAAAGGCCAGAACTCTCAAGCTTATTAGTGGGTCTGAAGTACTTGTGTATGTCCGGATCATTTGGAACAGTAGTTGAGTATTGCATCCCATGGTGGTTAAAGGATCCAGCTGCCTACCAACAATTAAAGAAAAAATATTAGTGTCATTTATATGGCCGTCAAAATTTATTTTCTCTAAAGATAAAACCACACACTTGTGGCTTAAAATTTCAAGAAAATCCTTTTTTTTGGTTTTCTAAGTGGAGTTTAACAATGCAAGCATTTTTGTTTACAATTTTATGATTAAGGATCCAAGAAATCTAGAATCAGATGGCTATGTTATCCTAAGTAGTTTATTTGACTGTAAGTCCTTTGAAAATTAGAGAAACATGAATAGAAAAGAAACAATTCAAACAAAGGAAATCTTGGCCCAATAATCTTGATATTAGGGATTCAAGTCTCGAGGCAACCATTTTGTGCACTATGCCAAACGTTAGGTACGTTCTCAATCTTTCTCCTCCCAAACACACATTAATGTGTTCAATCAAAGGGAATCCATTGGTTTTGAAGCAAATAGAGAAATAGCCAAAAGGAAAAAAAAATAAAATAAAATAAAAATTACCGTAAAACCAAAAAATAAAAAATTTAAAGGCATAGGAGGAAATGGAGGAGAACTGAATTAAGAAGAAAATGGACCATCAGTAGAATAATAGAGTCTCTTAACGTTTCAAGACAGATGATACCTGAGTTATGGGTAAAGAGAGCATTAGTGTCTTTCAGTGTTTCAGGGAACAAACACACACACACACTACATGTATAAGAAGATTGTATGATACATGTGGGATTAAGAAGATTATAACACTATATATATATACCCTATATATATATGATGAATTTTATAAAAGAAAAATTTAATGTGTTAAGGCCCACCCTGATCACCACCTCCCTCTGCCCTTGTTGGGAACCCTTCCAATTGAGTTTCAACGGACCATTGGCACTCTTCAATATCTCTCTCACACTAAACCAAAAATCTCCTTTTCAGTAGATCAGGTCTCCCAATTTGTACATAGCCCAACTGATCTTCAATGGACAATGGTCAACAACATATTTTATGTTATCTAAAATTATCCAATGAATTAGATTTATTTCTTAGCCATTTCAACTCTCTTTCTCCATAATGTTTCCCGGATGGCTATTGGGGTGGGTGCCTAGATGACCGCTGCTCAACCCATCATTCTCAGTCCCAAGTTTACTCTCTCGGGCCATCAAAAAGCAAAATATTGAATCTAAATATTGAGGCCTCGGAAATGCTTATTGCTATATTAGTGTGGACGGTGGATACAAGACCCACTGAGCTTTGTGGGTGTGTGTTACATATCAGAATCCATAACTTTATCAAACAATTTGTAGAGTCTAATAATATCAGATCATATTGTTGTAGCTATGCGAGATTTCCAGGAAATTATCCTTCAGTTTCTTTCTTTTAATAACATAATTGAATGTTTATATTAGAATCAGATAATCGCAGTATCTCTAGATCAAATCAATCAATCATTTAAACCAAATTGACTACCGGAAAAAGCAATTAACAGCAAAATAAACTTTAAACAAAGCCCTAACTAACCTTTGTACCGTAATTGGAAGCGACGGAGCGAGAATAGAGTATGGTGGATGGCCGAAACGGCGACGGAGACCGCCAGGGAGAAGAGATGTTGGCGGCGGCGGCGAAGAAGCGGTGGAGCTGTGTAGAGAGTCTTCTCCACATGGCTTTAGCTTTGGTTTTGGACTATGGTTATGGAGTATTGGTTTCTCTGATCTGAAGTAGGGATTGTGTCGACTCGCTCGTGTGAACGAGTATTTACGGTGCCCTGGTCACGCCTCGCCCTCCCGCCCCCTCCCTCCAACGTCGAGTTTGTACTCTCGCGCACAATCTTTTAGTAGTACACTTGCTAAAAATTTAAAGTTTTGACACTTAAACAAATTAATTTAGGTTGTTTTGGGAGGTGGTTTATAATCCACTTATCGGATTATAATTTACCCTTTTCTTCTATAAAAGGTTGATTATAATTAGTTTATAATCAATTTCTAACAAAAAAAATTTATTATAAGTATCTTTTTAAAATAGTTTTCAAACTTCAAAAATTTTAAATTGCCATTAATTTAAAATTTTCATCCATTTCCATTATCTACTTGAATTTAATAAATTTTTAAACATATATTCACCCTTGCTTTTTTCACTTCACATATATTTTAAATTTAAATTTTATCGCACAATATTACCATCGCTATTTATTCAACATCCATCAAACTAAATGTCCATTATGATCCTCCCAAGAACTTGAGCACAAATCCTTCCTGTTTTTTCATTCCCCTTTTAACTATCATTACCCCTATCTTTATGATCACTACCATTTGTTTTTTGCCCTCTCACGACCTACCCCTGTTGAAAAAAAATAATTTTTTGGTGACTTTAATTTAATATTTAAGTGTAGTGACTTTAATTAAATATTAAATATTAAAATGAGTCTCAACCATTTATTATGTTGGGTCCAAGTGGGCCAAAAAATTATTGAGAATTGAATAAGAAATTGTCAAGAAATTGCCTCGAAATTGCCTCATGATGTTAGATTCATGAATGGGATTTTAAGGGTATTTAAATCCTTTTTCTTGGTTAAAGGGTGTGAACCCATTGAGCATCCAAACTTTTCATCTTTCTAGAAAAGGGTTATGGATCCTGGTTAATGGGGCTTTAATGACCAGCCATAAAGGCCGGTGGCTCTTCCTCTCTCTCCTATACATGTATAAATTGAGACCCTCCTGTTAAGTCTCAATATATAAATTTTTGTTTCCATTTTACAAGTTAGTTTGCCAGAAAGTTCCTACTGTGAGAGAGTGCTGCCACTGTTTTTGTTCGTTAAGCTAGACAGAGAGTGCTTCTGCCGTAGCTGGTTTTTGGCCGTCGTATCCTGGGAGACAGACGCTGGGATTCCTCAAGCACTCGACCCGTGAGGCGGCGAAATCTGTTTTAAAGAAACTGCTACCGTGCAGGCTTCGGTTTGGTTTCTTTATCTTTTTATTGTTTTGTGTATTTCTGTTGAAATTTAGTTGTAATTATCAGCATATGTTCTTGGTATATAATTTTGATTCCTTCATAAATCTATTTATTTAATTTCACAATTTGAACAACAAGTTTTTGTTAGTTTAAATGTTTATTATGAATTAATTTCATTCATAACTCATGAGTATTGAACTTTATTTTAAAGTTTTAATTAAATTGGCATTTTAATTCCTTAGACTTTACAAAGTCTATAGAGACAAGTCCATTCGAGAGTAGTTGTCGTATGGAATTATGTCTATGACGGATATGTCTAGACTTTCCATTATATATATTGCTCTATGCCCTACCAATTGCAGATTGACTATCACAATGAATACAAATAGTTGGCACAGGTTTAGACCAACGTGGCAAATCTTCAATGAAAATGGCGAAACTATTCAGCTTTTCCCGCTGCTTTATCAAAAGCAATAAACTCTGATTCCATCGTTGATCTAGATATACACGTTTGCTTGGAAGATTTCCAAGACACGGCTGCCCCACAAAGAGTGAACACAAATCCTGTCACGCCCCAGACTCGCCTCTAAAAGTTCGGGCATGACCCATACAGAAACGGACACTTAACCTGCTATACGTAATATATGGGGCCTTGGCGGAAGCACTAAAATTTAACATAATAACAAACTCCATTGAGCTACCTCTAATATGCCAGGATCACATGCATCATATACATTATAATAACCAGTCACAGGCCAAAATTATACTGTGAGCATCAGTCATATAGATATACATATACAGCCCCAGCCCTAAGATTGGGCATATGCAAAAACATTGAAGTCATGTACATTTAACCTTAAATGAGTAATCAAAAAAACATGACAATGTCTTAACAAAGCTTCACAAAACTGAGTGATCTCGCTTAGTGCCTGGACTCGTAAAGGTTGACAAAAGGGGACGAACGTCCTGGTTGGTTACCTATAGGAACAGACATACGGAGGGTGAGCCAAGCTCAGTGAATAGTAATACATAAATAAAATACTGCTTAACTTGAAACATTGTATAATAGAAATACACATGGATTCGTAACATCTCAATATTTATTGAACCATAAATTGTGTCTACTATGCTTTGGAAATAAGTGAGGATAGACATACGAACTAAATGCAACTTTTCAAATGTTCCTGAAAATGGGTCTCCGCTCGAGCGGACTATGCAATTTTTGAAATTCTACAATGCCAAGTAAAGTTCCAACCTGGTATTCAAAGCTTCAAACATGTACTTTCGTATACTAATGCAGCATTCACAATGCGAGTTTGAATCTGTTCTTATTCATTATAGACTTAGATCTTATCATGAAACATATTGGCTTGAATATAATGGTTTGGATTAATATCCTTGTATAATGTGGCACAAACCCTTAATCATGGTGGCACGAAGCCCACTAACATAGTGGCGCAAGGCCCTTAGATACTTACCAAGCTTCAAAACATATACTTACTAAGCTTCAAAACACATACTTACTAAGCTTCAGAACATATACCTATCAATCTTTAAACATATGTTTACCAAACTTTAAAACATATACTTAAGCATACAATGCAAAGTCCACATGATTTGTCTGAGTCTGTTTCACTTTATAGGCCCTTTCTTGAAACATAGGAGCTTGAACATAATGGTTGGCTTAAAGCCCTTGAATGGTGTGGCATAAGCCCTTAAACATTGGCATAAAGCCCTTGGAAGGTGGCATAAAGCCCTTGAAAGGTGGCATAAAGCCCTTAAACATTGGCATAAAGCCCTTGGAAGGTGGCATAAAGCCCTTGCAAATTGGCATTAAGAATGCCCTTGTAAATTGGCGTTAAGCCCTTGTAAATTGGCATTAAGAATGCCCTTGTAAATTCTTGTATGAACTCAAGAGGTGTCTCACACGGGTTCTAGCGGTGACTCACAATGTAGCACTTAGTCCCGTGTAGCACTTTGTTTCATAACGTAGTTACTTCCATCGTATGGCCAAAGGCCCATAATCTTAAAGAATGAAAACACTTCATTTTTCCTCCTTTCTTTATATACACACATCAAAACATAACGTAATTACATATCGTGTATAAACAAGGTGTTAACGACAATCATTAGCTATATATATGAAGCAGATAATGGTACTACTACTCACAGTGCTATAACGGAGTGCTTGTCCTTCTCAGGTTATGCCCTACACATGTAAACAACTTATACATTAAGGGCATTAAACACAAATTCCAGAAATACTAGAGGGTTAAGCACGTAAAACAGAGCAACCAATATTTTGCAGCATGAAGTTTCAAACCTACTTCTCCAACTCAATATATATATATATATAAAAGATTACTAGTCTTACAAAATACATAATGGAATTTATACCCATTCCTCTTCTATTCAAAGAAAGAAAGGACTTTTATGGACATTTCCATGTACCCCAAAACTCCTTAAATTTCTAGTGTTTCCACTAAAAACCAAACATTTCCCCACCCCCATAAGAAATCCTATTAAATCATTCTCTTGATTTAATAATTAAGCAAGCCCACAAATATTTAGTAAAATGATTTGAGATTAAACCCATTCTTGAAAACTTCACATTTTAGGTCACAAAAATTAATATCAACATAGTCAATACCATCCCATATAATCATCACAATTCAACATATTTCAAAAGGAATTCTTAAATTCCATTTCAACATTCCATAATCGAATTTATATCATCCACATTATCAATAAATCTTTTCCCCCAAATTTCCCCTTTATTAAAACATAATTCACAATGCACTTAACAAAGCTCAATCGCAAAGTTTAAACATAATTTTCAAACATAACCAAATTCCAATTAAATTTGAACACATCTAATTCAACCTACCACTTTCATGATTCAACTATCAATTTGGGCCAAATCATGGATTATCATCAAAAATCAACCTAGGGTTTCTAAGAAATCTACAAATTTTAAATAAAATTTTAAATCTTCTTAACCCATTACTTGTTATTTCAAATCTTCCCATTTATTAGGCACCCTAGGTCCATAACCCATAAACCATACTCTAAACCCCATAATAGAATCCCAACATACCTCAAAAATTTCGAAATTCCATTCGGTAGAAAGTGGTGATCTCCTCTTATTCTTCATCCTTGATGCAAGATCCATGGTTGATTTGTTGAGAAAAGTGGAGGAAATCAAGGTTTTGTGAGCTAGGGTTTCGGACATGGAAGAGGGAAGAAGAAGAGAGGAAAAGAAAATCTAAGAAATGACTCAAAAATCACGTTTTTGAGCTGCTGCCCCGCACATCGCCGCACGTGCGCCGCATTTCCCGCACGTGCGGTCCTGCTTCCAGCACAGATATGAAAACTTCAAACAGGCGTAACTCTCTCATCCGGACTTCGTTTAAGGTCATTCTTGTGTCCAAATTGTAGCCCCGAAAATAAGCTTTCCAATGGTTCTAACCTCACATCCAAATTCTAAATGTGGAAAAAGAAAAGGGCAAAAGAGTAACAGTTGATCGTGGGCGATTTGGTCGAATTAAAGTTTTTGGTCCAATCTTACCTCACCATCAAATTACCACCACAATCAATACCCCAAAATAAAATATGGAGGTTCCAAATACACTAATAAAAATGCCACAGATATAAATCACTTTTCACAGAAAGCAAGTAAATACACAGAATAACAGATCGAAAATATACTAGAAACAGATATGAGGGTCGGGTTATTACAAATCCAGTAGTGGACTTTGAGTCTTTTATATCTGATATCCAAATCGCATCACTATAGCCGTCTAGCACCGCTGGATATCGAGTATAATACAGCCTATAATCCCGAGTGTAGCGTAAATACTTTAACACCCGCACAATGCCCTTCCAATGAGAAGCATTGGGATTACTTGTGTATCTACTAAGCCTGCTAACCGAGTAAGCTATATCCGGCCTAGTACAACTCGTCAGATACATTAAACTTCCAATTACCCGAGAATATTCTAACTGAGAGACACATTCTTTATTATTCTTGGTAAAAAGTAGACTTAAGTCTACAGGTGTCGATGACACACTCGTATCTGATCCACTAAACTCCTCAAGTATCTTATCAACATAATGAGACTGAGAAAGTACAATTCCGCCAGATATTCTGGTAATCTTAATTCCCAGAATAACATCTGCAATGCCCATATCCTTCATGTCAAACTTAGAATTTAACAACTTCTTGGTAGTTTTAATCATTTCATCATAACTACCTATAATGAGCATATCATCAACATATAGACACAAAATGACATAACCTCTGTCAGTGTCTTTGACATAAACACACATGTCACATTCGTTGAAAACCCACTTGACAACATTACGTTGTCAAACTTCTCATGCCATTATTTAGGCGCTTGCTTCAAACCATACAAAGATTTGACAAATTTACAGACTTTCTTGCATTGCCCTAGAGCTGAAAACCCTTCAGGTTGTTCCATGTAGATTTCTTCATTCAAATCCCCATTTAAGAAAGCTGTCTTTACATCCATCTGGTGTATCTCCAGATTGCGCAAAGCTGCTATCGCAATCACCATGCGAATGGATGTTATCCTAATTACAGATAAATACGTATCAAAGTAATCCAGGCCTTCTCGATGCCTGTACCATTTGATAAGGAGCCTCGCTTTATACTTGTCAATTGACCCATCGGCCTTCATCTTTCTTTTAAAAATCCATTTGCAACCTAAAGGCTTGCAACCTGGAGGTAAATCTACCAACTCCCAGGTGTGGTTCTGTAGGATGGAGTCAATCTCACTTTTGATCGCTTCTTTCCATAAAGGACTCTCAGGAGAAGTCACAGCTTTGTGAAAAGTTTGAGATTCGTTCTCAACCATATAAGTCAAGAAGTCTAGATCAAAAGACTTAGACATCCTAGCCTTTTTACTTCTTCTAGGTTGATCATCACCTTGATTCTCAACTTGATCATCAAAATGATCATCATCACTAGCAAGCTCACCAAATTGCTCCAAAACCTCGGAACCCCTTCTTAGGTTCGGCAAGGAAAAATGTCTTCAAAGAAACATGCATTCCTTGACTCCATGATGGTATTCCTGTGTATGTCTGGAATTTCAGACTTATATACAAGAAACCGATATGCACTACTATTGTGTGCATAACCAATTAATATACAATCCACGGATTTCGGGCCTATCCTAACCCATTAGGGTGTAGGATTCGCCACAATAGCAAGACACCCCCACATTCGTAAGAATTTATAAGAAGGCTTAACGCCTTTTCATAACTCATACGGGATCTTGTCCACTTCGCTTCAACATAAGTTTCACACTTGTGTTTCGTCAGAACGACCTTGTCGGACTCAAAAAACCATGCGAAAAACATGTTTACTAAGAAGAGACCTTGAGACAAGATTCTAACGAATGTCCGGAACATACAGGACTTCGTTCAAGGTTAGTTCTTTTCCTGAGGTTAACTTCAGGACCACCTTTCCCTCAACAAATGAGGTAGTAGAGTTTCCCATAAACAACTTCTCACCGTTTGTAACCGGTTCGAAAGTTGTAAACAGCTCCTTCTCGGAGCAGATGTGGCGTGTAGCCCTAGTAAAACTAAAACCCCTCGCTACCACAGTTGTAGCACTTCCCAAAGAACCGATAACCAGGTTCCCGTGGCTTGTATGCCAGCTTCTTTGCAACACCACCCCTTGGCCCCAACTTAGAGCCCTTGTTCACGGGGGGCTTCTTCCTCATCTCTAAAAATTTGCCATGCTCAATGACATTGGCCATCACTGAGGAGGTACTCTCTCCTTTTTTTCTATTATCCTCCTCAATTCGGAGTCGGATAATTAAGTCTTCTTTGTAGAATTTATACAAAGTCTTAAACAAATCCTTGTGTCACAATGATTATGAAACTCTCAAAATCATATCACAGTAAATACATTCCTAGAATGTAATCAACCGAATTAGGCACCCAAATATATTTGGTCCAACCTATCACTCTGAAGCCAATAGTCTTACTATTAGGAAACACAAATCCAGTGTTCAATAGTCTACTATTCGGAACTTCATAACATGGCCAGTAGTCTTATCACTAGGAATCACTAATTTCTCAGCATGTGGTCAGTAGACTTTCTACTACTAGGCATCATAATGTCTTAACTTGTGATCAGTAGTCACTTTACTACTAGGAATCACAACATCCTGACATAGGATCAATTTACTAGGAATCATCATATCTTGACATATGACCAGTAGCCTCTCCACTACTAGAAACCATGATGTCTTGACATGTGATCAGTAATCTGTTCACTACTAGGAACCACAATCTCATAATTGTGTAGCCAGTGGTCTAACACCTCCTAGGAACCTGGGATCTCCAGTCAACTAGGTTGGGTTTCCATTCCGGTAACTTCCAAAGACCCCAACCCCATTCCTTTTGACGATGTTTCGACTAACACTCGATTTAACCCTTTGGTTAGCGGATCTGCAATGTTGTCCTTAGACTTTACAAAGTCTATAGAGATAACTCCATTCGAGAGTAGTTGTCGTATGGAATTATGTCTATAACGGATATGTCTAAACTTTCCATTATACATATTACTCTGTGCCCTACCAATTGCAGATTAACTATCACAATGAATACAAATAGCTGGCACAGGTTTAGACCAACGTGGCAAATCTTCAATGAAAATGGCAAAGCCATTCAGCTTTTCCCTCTGCTTTATCAAAAGTAATAAACTCAGATTCCATCATTGATCTAGATATACACGTTTGCTTGGAAGATTTCCAAGACATGGCTACCCCACCAAAAAAGAACACAAATCCACTAATGGACTTTAAGTCTTTTATATCTGATATCCAATATGCGTCACTATAGCCTTCAAGCACCGCTAGATATCGAGTATAATTGTTGGAAATCAAGCTCTCGTTAATATAATCATACCAGCTGTATGATTATTCCATTCCAGCTAGGTAGCAATTCTCTTAATCATACCAGTTGTATGATTATTTTATTCCAGCTAGGTAGCAATTCTCTTTCCATGTGAGAAAATAATTATGTCTGGTGATAGTGCTCTGTTCCAGAAACTGTCTCTGGTTTGTAATTTATTTATTTTCAGCGTTTTTTCATTATTGTTGCTAGGAGAATGAGAGAATGAATGAAAACTATATTCTTCCATATTTTCAGACTTCTAATTCTTCATGGTATCAGAGCATGTGTAATCCTGTCTCATCATTTTCGCCGCTTCAATCAGTATTCGAGTTTTCTGTTTTAATTTTTTTTCCTTCTCTTCTACTCGAATCTATCCTTCTATTTCATGCCTAAATACGGTCCAGCTTTTGGAATGGCTATCGACTCATCCTCCTCTTCTTCTGATATTATCATCTCATCGTCTTCATCCTCTCATCAAATGGAAACCTCTCATCTTCCGATCACCGCCAATAAACTGAATGGGCAAAATTATTTGCAATGGTCTCAATCCATATTAATGTTTATACGGGGAAAGGAGAAAGATGACTACATCACCGGAGCCTCAGCGCTACCAGAAACCATAGCATCAACCTACAAAAGGTGGATAGCTGAAAATAATATGGTCATGTCGTGGCTCGTCAACTCTATGACCACTGACATTGGCGAAAATTTTCTGTCATTTGATACTGCCAAAGAGATCTGGGACATGGCAAAAGAAACGTTCTCGGACAAGGAAAATACATCTGAAATCATCCATCTTGAAAGCTCCCTCCACGATTTACGTCAAGACAATCTTACGGTAACTGAATATTTCAATACCCTTACTCGTCTATGGTGTCAACTTGATACGTTTAAGGTTCATAACTGAAAGTGTGTTGCTGATGGTTTGTTGTATAAAAAGATTGTCAAAGGGAAGCATGTGTTTAAATTCTTGTTAGGATTGAACACAAATCTTGATGAAATCAGAGGAAGAATTATGGGAGTAAAACCTCTACCTAGCCTCAGAGAGGCATTCTCTGAAGTCCGTCGTGAAGAAAGTCGAAAAAAACTCATGATGGGATCCCATCAACAATTGAATATGGCAGAAAGCTCGGCTCTTAAGACTCAATTCGCTCCTATTGACAACCGTCAGAAAAATAAATGAGGTAGGCCTTGGTGTGATCATTGCAGAAAGCCGGGTCACTCGAGAGAAACTTGCTAGAAGATTCATGGAAAGCCAGCAGATTGGAAGCCACGTCTACTTCTTGAGAAAAAAGGACAAGGTAATCATGTGGGTACCAATGAACTATCACCACAACATGAAACAAGCCCTTTCAACAAGGAGCAAATGGAGATGCTTCAGAAACTACTGTCTCCTCTTCTACAGTCACAATCTGGTTCGTCTTCCAACCACATCATTGGATCCGGAACCTTGGCTCACAAAGGTAATTCTTTGAACGCCTTTACTGTTGGTAAGAAACATAAAAAACCTTGGATTGTGGACTCAGGAGCATCTGATCATATGACGGGAGATGCAACAATTTTTGATACATATAGCTTATGTCAAAATAATTTAACGGTCCGAATAGCAGATGGTTCACTATCAAAGGTTGCCGGTACAGGTTTAGTTGTGCTGTCTAGGAATCTTATTCTCAACTCTGTTCTCCTTGTTCCTGACTTGGACTATAATTTATTGTCAATTAGTAAACTCACTAAGGAAAAGAGGTGTGTTACTAATTTTTTCTCCACTCATTGTGAATTTTAGGATTTGGATTCAGGGAAGGCGATTGGCAATGCTGAGGAATGCTCTAGACTCTACATCCTTAAGGAATGCTACTATCCACAGGAACAACCTCAAACGGCAATTCGTGGTAGTTCTTTTTTGGTTTCGTGTCAAAATAACGATAAAGCAATTATGTTGTGGCATTATCGCTTAGGTCATCCTAATGTTATGTCTCTCAAGCATTTACTTCCTTCATTATTTAATAAAACTCCAAAACCTTTTGATTGTGAAATCTGTCAATTTTCTAAGCATGTACAGTCTCATTTTCCCATTCAATCCTATAAAGCGTCTCGTCCATTCTCACTGATTCATAGTGATATCTGGGGTCCATCAAGAATAAAAAATGTAACTGGTACTAGGTGGTTTGTCTCATTCATAGATGATCATACTAGATTAACCTGGGTCTTCCTCATGAAAGACAAATTTGAAACAAGCCAAATCTTCAAAAAATTTCAAATTATGATTCAGACACAATTCTAGTCAAAAATAAAAATACTAGAGTCTGATAATGCTCGGGACTATTTCAACTCCATTCTAGGAGAATTTTTAGCAAAAGAAGGGATAGTTCACTTAAGTTCATGTGTTGACACCCCACAACAAAACGGCATCGCTGAACGGAAAAATAGGCATTTGTTAGAGGTTGCTAGATCGCTAATGTTTTCCACAAATGTTCCACAATTCTTCTGGGGGGAAGTTGTTCTTGTAGCAGCCTACCTTATCAATAGGATGCCATCTAAGGTACTACAATTCCAAACTCCTTGTCAACTTCTCCTAAAATCCTTTTCAACTACTCGCCTCATCTCCACCATCCCCCCAAAAATTTTCGGGTGCTCTGTCTTTGTTCATATCCATCAATAGTATCGAAGTAAACTTGATCCCAAGTCGCTCAAGTGTATCTTCATTGGGTATTCGTCACATCAAAAAGGGTATAAGTGTTACTCTCCGTTCACAAGGAAATTCTACAATTCCATGGACATCACATTTTTTGAAACCCAGTCTTACTACCCTAAAATCATTATTCAGGGGGAGACTCCAACTCAGGAATATCAATTTTGGACCCTTAAGTTATTTAGTGAGCCATCCATCACCACTAAAAATCACACACCTCCAAAGTCATTTAATCAACCTTAACCTGCCGAAAATTTCGAGTTCATTGTTGACTTGCGGGATAATGAGCACATCCAAGAGGAAACGGAGGAAGGAGCACTTTCTCAACAATCCCATGAGGCTGAGCCGGGTTCTAATCCAAGCAAAATTCCAGGTAACAATATTCCTACCATAGATAGTACTGTTAATTCTGAGTTAGAAAATAGTATTCTTAATATGCCCATAGCTTGGAGAAAAATAGTTGGATCATGTACTCAGCATCCCATTGGAAACTTTATTTCTTATGATAAGCTATCACCTTTGTTTCGTGCCTTCACTTCTAGCATCATGGAGATACCCATTCCTCGGAATATTCAGGCAGCTTTCAAGTATCTGAAGCGGAAGACGGCAATCAATGAGGAAGTTCGGGCTCTGGAAAAGAATGGTACTTGGGAAATTACTGATCTTCCAAGAGGTAAGAAACCAGTTGGGTTTAAGTGGATTTTCACAGTAAAGCACAAGGCAGATGGTAATGTGGAACGTTATAAAGCTCGGTTGGTCGCCAAAGGATTCTCCCAATCCTATGGCATTGACTATCAAGAAACCTTTGCTCTAGTTGCCAAGCTCAACACTGTTCGTGTACTTTTATCCTTGGCAGCTAATCTCGATTGGTCACTTCACCAACTTGATGTGAAAAATGCCTTCCTCAATGGTGACTTAGAGGAAGAAGTTTACATGAACATTCCTACTGGACTTGAGACGACATCAAATTTCAACAAAGTTTGCAGACTCCGAAAATCCTTGTATGGTCTCAAACAATCTCCCAGGGCCTGGTTTGAACGGTTCACTAAGGCAGTCAAAGGGTACGGTTTTGTTCAATGTCAATCCGATCATACTTTATTTGTGAAGCACTCCCTAGAAGGGAAATTGGCAATTATCATTGTTTATGTGGATGACATAATTCTAACAGGTGATCATGAAGAGGAAATTGGCTTACTTAAAAAACTCCTAACAAAGGAATTTGAGATTAAAGATCTTGGAAACCTTAAGTACTTTCTTGGAATGGAGGTTGCGAGGTCAAAGAAAGGTATAGCAGTCTCACAACGTAAGTACGTTCTAGACTTACTGAATGAAACAGGGATGCTAGGATGCAAGCCGGCAGAAACACCTATGGACACAACTATTAAACTGGAAGAAAGTGACGGTAGTGCACCAAGTGATAAAGGGAGATATCAACGTCTTGTGGGAAAACTCATTTATCTTTCTCATACAAGGACAGACATCGGCTTCTCTGTTAGTGTGGTAAGTCAATTCATGAATAATCCAACCGAAAAACACATGACTACTGTGACCAGAATATTGAGGCACCTAAAAAAGACACCGGGAAAGGGTCTCTTCTTCCAAAGAACAGCAAAGAGAAAAATTGAGATTTTTTCAGATGCAGATTGGGCAGGTTCAGTGACTGATCGAAGATCAACTTCTGGCTATTGTTCATTTGTTTGGGGGAACGTGGTTACATGGCGAAGCAAGAAACAGTCAGTGGTAGCCCGTAGTAGTGCTGAGGCAGAATTTCGTGCTATGGCACTAGGTATCTGCGAGGAAATTTGGTTGAACAGGCTGTTAGAAGAATTACGGGTTCCATCTAAGCATCCCATGGTGTTATACTGCGACAACCAAGCCGCCATCAGTATAGCTAAGAATCCGGTTCATCATGATCGAACTAAACACGTGGAGATAGATCGACACTTTATCAAGGAAAAGATTGAAGAAGGAGTTTTCCAAGTCAACTACACTCCAACAAACTGTCAAAAGGCTGACATTCTCACGAAAGCTCTTGCTCGAGTTAACTTCGAAGATTTGACGGAAAAATTGGGAATGATTAACATCTACAACGCAGCTTGAGGGGGAGTGTTGGAAATCAAGCTCTCGTTAATATAATCATACCAGCTGTATGATTATTCCATTCCAGCTAGGTAGCAATTCTCTTAATCATACCAGATGTATGATTATTTTATTCCAGCTAGGTAGTAATTCTCTTTCCATGTGAGAAAATAATTATGTCCGGTGATAGTGCTCTGTTCCAAAAACTGTCTCTGGTTTGTAATCTATTTATGTTCAGCTTTCTTTCATTATTGTTGCTAAGAGAATGGGAGAATGAATGAAAACTGTATTCCTCCATATTTTCAAACTTCTAATTCTTCAATAATGCAACCCATAATCACGAGTGTAGCATAAATACCTTAACACCCGCACAATGCCCTTCCAATGAGAAACATCGGGATTGCTAGTGTATCTACTAAGCCTGCTAACCGAGTAAGCTATATTCGGCCTAGTACAACTCATCAGATACATTAAACTTCTAATTACCCGAGAATATTCTAACTAAGAGACACTTTCTTTATTATTCTTGGTAAAATGTAGACTTAAGTCTACAGGTGTCGATGACACACTCGTATCTGATCCACTAAACTTCTCAAGTATCTTATCAACATAATGAGACTGAGAAAGTACAATTCCGCCAGATATTCTGGTAATCTTAATTCCCAGAATAACATTTGCAATGCCCATATCCTTCATGTCAAACTTAGAGTTTATCAACTTCTTGGTAGTTTTGATCGTTTCATCGTAACTACCTATAATGAGCACATCATCAACATATAGACACAAAATGACATAACCTCTGTCAGTGTCTTTGACATAAACACACTTGTCACATTCGATGATTCTAAACCCATTTGACAACATTACGTTGTCAAACTTCTCATGCCATTGTTTAGGAGCTTGCTTCAAACCATTCAAAGATTTGACAAGTTTACAGACTTTCTTGCTTTGCCCTGGAGCTGAAAACCCTTCAGTTTGCTCCATGTAGATTTCTTCATTCAAATCTCCATTTAAAAAAACCGTCTTTACATCCATCTGGTGTATCTCCAGATTGCGCAAATCTGCTAATGCAATCACCATGCAAATAGATATTATCCTAGTTACAGGTGAGTACATATCAAAGTAATCCAGGCCTTCTCATTGCCTGCACCCTATGATAACGAGCCTCGCCTTATACTTGTCAAAAGACCTATCGGCCTTCATCTTTCTTTTAAAAATCCATTTGCAGCCTAAAGCCTTACAACCTGGAGGTAAATCTACCAACACCTAGGTGTGGTTCTGTAAGATGGAGTCAATCTTACCTTTGATCGCTTCTTTCCATCAAGGACTCTCAGGAGAAGTCATAGCTTCGTAGAAAGTTTGAGGTTCATTCTCAACCATATAAGTCAAGAAGTCTGGATCAAAAGACTTGGACATCCTAGCCCTTTTACTCCTTTTAGGCTGATCATCATCACTAGCAAGCTCACCAAATTGCTCCAAAACCTCAGAACCCCTTCTTAGGTTCGGCAAGGAAAAATGTCTTGAAAGAAACATGCATTCCTTGACTCCATGATGGTATTCCTGTGAATGTCTGAAATTTCAGGCTTATGTACAAGAAACCGATATGCACTACTATTATGTGGATAACCAATGAATATACAATCCATGGATTTCGGGCTTATCCTAACCCGTTAGGGTGTAGGAATCGCCACTATTGCAAGACACCCCCACATTCGTAAGAATTTATAAGAAGGCTTCACGCCTTTTCATAACTCATACAGGATCTTGTCCACTTCGCTTCAACACAAGTTTCACCCTTGTGTTTCGTCAGAACGACCTTGCCAAGCTCAAAAACCATATGAAAACATGTTTATTGAGAAGAGACCTAGGGACAAGATTCTAACGAAAGTCTGGAACATACAGGACTTCGTTCAAGGTTATCTCTTTCCCTGAGGTTAACTTCAGGACCACCTTTCCCTCAACAAATGAGGTAGTAGAGTTTCTCATAAACAACTTCTCACCGTTTGTAACCAGTTCGAAAGTTGTAAACAGCTCCTTTTTTGGAGCAGATATGGCGTGTAGCCCTAGTAAAGATAAAACCCCTTGCTACCACAGTTGTAGCACTTCCCAAATAACCGATAACCAGGTTCCTGCGGCTTATATGCTAGCTTCTTTGCAACGCCACCCCTTGACCCCAACTTAGAGCCCTTGTTCACAGGGGGCTTCTTTCTTACCCCAGAAGATTTTCCATGCTCAATGACATTGGCCTTCACTAAGGAGGTACTCCCTCCTTTCTTTCTATTATCCTCATCA
The DNA here is from genome assembly GCF_055761805.1 of Camellia sinensis. Classification (NCBI taxonomy): domain Eukaryota; kingdom Viridiplantae; phylum Streptophyta; class Magnoliopsida; order Ericales; family Theaceae; genus Camellia; species Camellia sinensis. Next base: position 156,548,235 of record NC_138966.1, read on the forward strand.
ATTTCGGAGTTAGATAATTAAGTCTTCTTTGTAGAATTTATACAAAGTCTTTTGAACAAATCCTTGTGTCACAATGATTATGAAACTCTCAAAATCATATTACAGTAAATACATTCCCAGAATGTCATCAACCGAATTAGGCACCCAAATATATTTGGTCCAACCTATCACTCTGAAGCCAATAGTCTTACTATTAGGAAACACAAATCCAGTGTTCAATAGTTTATTTTTCGGAACTTCATAACATGGCCAGTAGTCTTATCACTAGGAATCACTAATTTCTCAGCATGTGGTCAGTAGACTTTCTACTACTAGGAATCACAATGTCTTAACCTGTGATCAGTAGTCACTTTACTACTAGGAATCACAACGTCCTGACATAGGATCAATAGACTCTTTCATTACTAGGAATCATCATGTCTTGACATATGACCAGTAGCCTCTCCACTACTAGGAACCATGATGTCTTGACATGTGATCAGTAATCTGTTCACTACTAGGAACCACAATCTCATAACTATGTAGCCAGTGGTCTAACACCTCCTAAGAAATCTTATTGTTCAAATTGTGAAATTAAATAAATAGATTTATGAAGGAATCAAAATTATATACCAAAAACATATGCTGATAATTACAACTAAATTTCAACAGAAATACACGAAACAATAAAAAGATAAAGAAACCAAACTGAAGCCTGTACGGTAGCAGTTTCCTTAAAACAGATTTCGCCGCCTCACAGGTCGAGTGCCTGAGGAATCCCAGCGTCTGTCTCCCAGGATACGACGGTCAAAAACCAGCTACAGCAGAAGCACTCTCTGTCTAGCTTAGCGAACAAAAACAGTGGCAGCACCCTCTCATAGTAGGAACTTTCTGGCAAACTGACTTGTAAAATGGAAACAAAAACTTCTATATTGAGACTTGACAGGAGGGTCTCAATTTATACATGTATAGGGGGGAGAGGAAGAGCCACCAGCCTTTATGGTTGGTCATTAAAGTCCCATTAACCAGGATCCATAACCCCTTTCTAGAAAGATGAAAAGTTTGGATGCCCAATGGGTTCACACCCTTTAGCCAAGAAAAAGGATTTAAATACCCTTAAAATCCCATTCATGAATCTAACATCATGAGACAATTTTGAGACAATTTCTTATTCAATTCTCAATGATTTTTGGGCCCACTTAGACCCAACACAATAAATGGTTGGGACCCACTTTAATATTTAATTAAAGTTACCACACTTTAATATTAAATTAAAGTCACCAAAAATCATTTTTTTCCAACAATCCCCCACATGAATAAAAATTGACCGAATGACTCAACAAACGGACACCGTTCAACAATAAAGACTCGGAGAGAGAGTACAACGGACTAACCCCGACATCAGAGAATGTAGCTTTTGGCTTTGAACCTCTCCCAGTGAAAACCTATCGAGTTTACTGACTGATCAGTGAATATGACATCTTGAACTGCTCTGCAGTTTATGTAAACTGAGACAATAGATCTCACACGGGAACTACTCCTACCACCATTCTGTTCTCACTGGTGTGCCCTGTATGGCCCTGGGCACTAGCCTGGTTCAGCGAGTGGTTTCAAAGAATCTTGGCCTGCCCAATTCTTCTAGAAACGGCCCCACTTCAAACTCACATAGGTGACTCTACTTTAGTATCATGCTATACTTAGCTCAACAGCTTAACACACTAGAGTCATTAAAAGCTCAGCTTAACCTCTACACTTGCAGGTATCACTGATAGAAGGAATGGCTGGAGGTTTAACCTCCTCAGTGACATACCACCGTTACATGCAATTAGGTTGTCCCATTGAACCTAGATATTGGGATCTCCAGTCAACTAGGTTGGGTTTCCATTCTGGTAACTTCCAAAGGCCTCAACCCTATTCCTTTTGACGACGTTTCGACTAACACTCGATTTAACCCTTTGGTTAGCAGATCCGCAATGTTGTCCTTAAACTTTACATAGTCTAAAAAGATAACTCCATTCGAGAGTAGTTGTCGTATGGAATTATGTCTACGACGGATATGTCTAGACTTTCCATTATACATATTACTCTGTGCCCTACCAATTGCAGATTGACTACACAATGAATACAAATAGCTAGCACAGGTTTAGACCAATGTGGAATATCTTCAATGAAATGGCGAAGCCATTCAGCTTCTTCCGTTGCTCTATCCAAAGCAATAAACTCTGATTCCATCGTTGATCTAGATATACACGTTTGTTTGGAAAATTTCCAAGGCACGGCTGCCCACCAAGAGTGAACACAAATCCACTAGTGGACTTTGAGTCCTTTATATCTGATATCCAATCCGCGTCACTATAGCCTTCTAGTACCGCTGGATATCGAGTATAATGCAGCCCATAATCCCGAGTGTAGCGTAAATACTTTAACACCCGCACAATGCCCTTCCAATGAGAAGCATCGAGATTACTTGTGTATTTACTAAGCCTGCTAACTGAGTAAGCTCTATCCGGCCTAGTACAACTCATCAGATACATTAAACTTCCAATTACCCGAGAATATTCTAACTGAGAAACACTCTCTTTATTATTCTTGGTAAAGTGTAGACTTAAGTCTACAGGTGTCGATGACACACTCGTATCTGATCCACTAAACTTCTCAAGTATCTTATCAACATAATGAGACTGAGAAAATACAATTCCGCCAGATGTTCTGATAATCTTAATTCCCAGAATAACATCTGCAATGCCCATATCCTTCATGTCAAACTTAGAATTTAACAACTTCTTGGTAGTTTTAATCATTTCATCATTCTTTTAAAAATCCATTTGCAGCCTAAAGGCTTACAACCTAGAGGTAAATCTACCAACTCCCAGGTGTGGTTCTGTAAGATGGAGTCAGTCTTACTTTTGATCGCTTCTTTCCATCAAGGACTCTCAAGAGAAGTCACAGCTTCGTGAAAAGTTTTGAGGTTCGTTCTCAGCCATATAAGTCAAGAAGTTTGGATCAAAGGACTTGGACATCCAAGCCCTTTTACTCCTTCTAGGCTGATCATCACCTGATTCTCAACTTGATCATCAAAATGATCATCATCATTAGCAAGCTCACCAAATTGCTCCAAAACTTTAGAATTGCTTCTAAGGTTTGGCAAGGAAAAATGTCTTCAAAGAAACATGCATTCCTTGACTCCATGATGGTATTCTTGTGAATGTCTGAAGTTTCAGACTTATGTACAAGAAATCGATATGAATTACTATTATGTGCATAACCAATGAATATACAATCCACGGATTTTGGGCCTATCCTAACCCGTTAGGGTATAGGAATCGCCACTATTACAAGACACCCCCACATTGGTAAGAAATTATAAGAAGGCTTAACGCCTTTCCATAACTCATACGGGATCTTGTCCACTTCGCTTCAACACAAGTGTTTCGTCAGAACGACCTTGTCGGACTCAAAAACCATGCGAAAACATGTTTATTGAGAAGAGACCTAGAGACAAGATTCTTACGAATGTCCGAAACATACAGGACTTCGTTCAAGGTTAGCTCTTTTCCTGAGGTTAACTTCAGGACCATCTTTCCCTCAACAAAATGAGGTAGTAGAGTTTTCCATAAACAACTTCTCACCGTTTGTAACCGGTTCGAAAGTTGTAAACAGCTCCTTCTCGGAGCAGATGTGGCGTGTAGTCCTAGTAAAACTAAAACCCCTCGCTACCACAGTTGTAGCACTTCCCAAAGAACCGATAACCAGGTTCCTGCGGCTTATATGCCAGCTTCTTTGCAACACCACCCCTTGGCCCCAACAAAGAGCCCTTGTTCACGGGGGGCTTCTTCCTTACCCCAAAAGATTTGCCATGCTCAATGACATTGGCCTTCACTGAGGAGGTACTCCATCCTTTCTTTCTATTATCCTCCTCATTATGGAGTCGGATAATCAGGTCATCTTTGTAGAACTTATACAAAGTTTTAAACAAATCCTTGTGTCACAATGATTATGAAACTCTCAAAATTATATCACAGTAAATACATTCCTAGAATGTCATCAACCGAATTAGGCACCCAAATATATTTGGTCCAACCTATTACTCTAAAGCCAATAGTCTTATTATTAGGAAACACAAATCCAGTGTTCAATAGTCTACTATTTGGAACTTCATAACATGGCCAGTAGTCTTATCACTAGGAATCACTAATTTCTCAACATGTGGTCAGTAGACTTTCTACTACTAGGAATCACAATGTCTTAACCTGTGATCAGTAGTCACTTTACTACTAGGAATCACACCGTCCTGACATAGGATCAATAGACTTTCATTACTAGGAATCATCATGTCTTGACATATGACTAGTAGCCTGTAACACCCTCGAAATAAACCCATAAATCATACAATCTTGACATGCTTAGACATAAGAGAATAAAGCATAATTTCATTCATCAGAGTATTCATTACAAAAGTATTGCATGTTGACATCAAAAGTAAATGCCCTACGGCTTTACAACTTTCCAAGTCGACACTTGATTACAAAAAATAGAGTACTAACTCAAAACACAAAATAATCCCTTAGCTTGATTTGCATGTAATATACAAAAATAAACAAGAGCCTTCAACTCCCACAACCATCCAAGCTAAGACCTTGGAGGTGGCATAATACCTGAACCTGAAAAATGATGTCCCATATAGGGTGAGCCAACGCCCAGTAGAGATATGCTAAACATAATATGAGCAATAACTAAAACATTAGCATTCGATAAATGTTTAACTCATATATACCAACTTATAACACATTTCAATTCCATGACAAATATGTCCATGTTTCATTCCATTTTCCATTACTTATCCAGTTCTCAATTTATGAATAAGGCTCAGAACCTGGCCAATAATTTAATGAGACTATATGTAGACACTTCATTTTTGACTGTTGTAGACACCTCATTTTTTACCGTCCTTAAGACTCGGACGTCATCGAATGAGCGCTCGGTGATGGTGCATATTGTGCTCGTTCTGAGGTTATAGAGTCTCGACTGAAAGCCTTGCCTCCGGACTTCGGGACTCTTTTGTGCTTCGCCTCATTTTGCGAACCAGATTCTGTTTTCTCTTCTCGAAGGGAGGGAGAGGTCTCATAGACCATCTCTCAATGGCCGCAGGCTACGTTTCGTGGTCGTAAGCCATTGTTCCCGTTTGGAGACCAGTTTTTCGATTTTCGAAGCCGTCTGCCGCGCGCCTCGGTTCGAGACCGCTTAACTTTCTCCGTTTGCTCCGGTTTTTGGCACACACCTTGTTTCCTCTCCCTAGAGGGACACTGTGGCCCAGGAAACCACCTTCGTGGTCGCACGCCACTTCCGGTGCTTGATAGTCAGTTTTCAGGGTACCCGGCTGCGTGTTTTGACCCCCGAACCCTCGTTTTGCATCGGTGTGGGTTCATTTTTGGCATGGACCCTATTTTTATTGTTAGGAAGGTGGTACAAGGGTGGGAGACCACCTTTTCTTCTTGGAGACCACCTTTCTCTTCGCCGCCCGATTTTCTTGTTAGAGAGCTAGTCTCCCTCACTTTTGAACCACATTTACTGGTCTCCCACCATACCACTGGCTTTGTTTCAGTGTGGAGACCACCAATTACCTTGGAGGCCAGCTTTCTCCTTGGAGACCACTTTTCTCTCTCCTCCAGCCAGTTTTCTTGTCGGGAAACTGGTCTCCCTCACTTTTAGGCCACAATTACTGGTCTCCCATATCACCACTGAGTTGTATTCACCTAGGAGACCACCAATATGGGCTGCCGGCCACCTAGTTTTGAGTTGGACCTTTTGACCTAGCTGGCCGACCACAAAAAGTGACTAGCCGACCACCTGGCCTGGTCGGCCGACCACTTGAACTGGTCGGCCTACTCCCTCCTATTTTGTCTTCCTGAGTTGCTTCCAGCTGTGCCAGCTGGGAGGCATTTGCTGCATCCTCCATACACGTGTATGGAGGATGTTTAATCTTGCTTCCAAGCTTCCAAGAGAAGCTTTAGACCTCTTTGACTATAAGAACAACCCTCTCCTTCATTTGCAAAGGTTTAGATTTTTTGGCCAAGGCATACATACACTTATCTCTATACACCTCTCTATTTTAGTCCCAAAAGTGCTAGATTCTTGGCCCCATTGCACTACACCTCACAGCCACACTTCTCCATCATCCATCTAAGCACCTTGGAGCTTATTTTCAGAGGTTGAGGAGCCACTTTCTTGGTCTAGAAGCTGCTGTCTTTCTTGGCTACAAGGGTAACTCTCTTATTCCCCTTTTGGTCCCTATTTTGCTTCATATCTTAGCTATATTTGCAAGCATTTTTGGGTTTTTTCATAAACTGAAAAAGGTCTTATTTTGAGCTCCTCTTGAAGTTTGTTTAAGGTCATTTTTCTGTTGGGGGTCATCTACCCCCTTGCATTCTTGTTTTCATCTTGTTTTGAGCCATGCATCTAGGCCTTTGAAGTGAGCTTTGTTTAGCCTTATAGCCACTAAAATCTAGTGGATTTTCAGTGGCTAACATACTATTTTGAACCCCAAAATTAGAGAGGTGTGACCCTCTCATCCCTTGTCATGTTTACTAGCATTGTTGGCCTAACAAAGGGGTCTATATTTACACACTTCTTGAGCATGTTTCAGGCTATTATTTGTGAGTTTTATGACCTGCATGACCTCTGTCGAGAGGTTTTTTTTCCATGTTAAGTGTCCATCTTGCATGTGTGGAGTAACCCTCTTTATGGCCTTTCAAATGAGCCTTCACTTGCATGCTTCCTACCCCCCTTTCAGGCCCTTTTTGATGAGTTTTAGGGCCCTCATAACCTCTGTCCAGAGGTGGTTTTTCCATTTTGTATGTCCATTATACATGTGTAGAATAACCCTCTTATTGGCCTTTCAAAGGCACATATTATTCTTGCATGCATTGACTGAGTTTCAGTGGGTTTTTGGTCATATTTTGGCATGGCATACTTTTGTTTTTGGTTGGTTTGGTGACCTCTCATGTGCTTCATATAGTTGTAGTGCAAATCATGGTTCACTAACTTGTTTTGCATGATGTTTTGGCCGCCTTTCCTAGCATATTTTGGCCATGTCTTAAACTGATTTTGTACATTTTTTGGACTGCCTTAGCTCTATTTTTGGGCCTCATGGTTGAATGATGTTTGCTTTGCATGCATGTAGTTCAATATCCATGCTTAACTTTGAGTTTTGAGGTCTATCGCATGCACATACTGAGGTGTTTTCATGTTTTGGGGCCATTGCACATCATATTTCAGAGCTTATATGCATGCCATATTCCCATGATTTCCACTCTTTAAGTGCATTAGAGAGTCGGGCTTGTATGCCTCATTTTTCGACCATTGCATGGGCTTCATTTGAATGTATTCCGAGCCATCATTTTAGACCAATTTCCCACTGTCTTGGACCTACCTAGGGTCTATTTGGGGTTGGTTTTGCCATTTGTGCATTGCTTTGTGTACCTCTAGTGTAACGCACTTCACTAGTTTCGGTATTCGGGCCATTTAGCATGCATCGTGTGAAGTGTTTGCATGATTCGGGACCATTGTGTATCATATTTTAGAGCTGGATCATATGCCATTCTATGCCATATTTCATCATTTTCCATACTTTGTTAGAGTTGCATGTTGTGCCTTAGGATCGGTCCTTTCCATCCGTGCATGTTTATATGTATTTCGGTTGTCTCATTTTCATCATATGGCCACTGATTTGGGTGTGGCTGAGGTCTACTCATATTGGTTTAAGTCCATCTTGCATTGTGTATGCCATTTAGTTCACATTGTTGCATGATTTGATCATTGCATTGTGTATGCCTTGTTCGTTTCATTGTGTTTGTTAGTCTTCATATGCATTGCGTATGACATATAGAATCATCTTGTATTGAGTATGCCATTAATTATTTCATAGCATTGTGTATGCTAGTAGCATGTTTGCATGTCATCCCTTGCATGTTTGTGTCATTCAGTGGCATCGCATCTAGGTTGCATGTTAGAGTTGCATTCATGCATGTCATGCATATTGCATTGTGTTTGGAGTAGGGTTTAGTCCAAAAACGGGAAACGAGGGACGTTTCGTACTCCAAGTGACGAATCGTGCCTCGATTCTCGGTTGCCGACACTCTTGACTATCCATGATAGAGTCGTTGGCTTTAGTTGCTTATATGAGTCGTGCAATTCGACTCCTTGGCCATTATGCATCGAGATGCGTGATTAATGGCACGAGGATCTAGGACTACACTCCCTAGAGCTTGTGCAATGATAGGGAGAGTGGTCATGTACACATTTGTTGAAAATACATTGCCTTTTCTCTCTCTTGCCTTTGTTGCAAAAAAACCAGAAACCAGAGGTGGAAGCTGGTCGGCCGACCAGATTTTCTAGCAGGCCGACCACCCACTTTGGTCTCCACCACAAAGGGTGGTCGGCAGGTGGTCTCCCATGCTAATAACTGGTCAGTGGCCTTCCCAAGATGGAGTTTCAGCCTTCTGGAGCTTTGTGCAAGTTTCTGAGATCAATTGCAAACAAGGGTGAGGCGAGGCATCGCGATGGAATTTACCGACAAGGCGACTCGAGCATGCATACACCCTTCGTCATCCGAAACAGAGCTGAGGCAGTCCATTTTATTTAGTTTGCATGCTAGTTTATTGCTTACTTAGTTAATTTGTTGATTAATTAATGTTGTGTAATAATTAGCTGTAATTTGTTATTTAGCTTAGATTAGCTAGATGGTTTGTACTATTCATTCGGACCCTCCGAGGAGGGCAATGTTGTAATAAGTGTGCGTGTGTGTGATGTATGTCTTCCAACCCCACGTCTTTCTCCCTTTTATTTACCAGCTTATGATGGTTAAGTTTTAGGACATGTTTCAATTAGCATCTATATGTTCACATGTTTGCATTCATTCATCTGTATTGCATGCACCGGGCTCGGCGCATCATGTTAACTGCATCGTATTTCAATTTCAAGTTGGATACATGTTACCTGTAGCATCTCATATGCCATCTTAGAATAGGCGAGCCTATCTTAGTTGCATTCTTGTATGTATTGCACTAGGCATTCTTAGCATAGTTAGGATTCATGCACGATTTCTAATTAGCTTCTTTCTTTGGCTCGGAGTACTCGGTAAGTATTTATGCTTTAGCATCCTTGCATGTGTGTGAGTGACTGCCATGATAGCATGCTTACCATGAGGCTAACTGCTTATGTGATATAACTACCTGAATGCCTGTGGGTGAAGGTTGGATTACTTGGATTGGAATAATTCATTGATTGCGAGTTTTAAGCCCACTAGATAGTGACAAAACTATGTTTTCTAAGCCCACCCGAGGGTGGCAAAATCTGCATTTTAAGCCTACTTGCGAGTAGCAAACTGCTTTAAAAAACAAACATGAAATGTTTTGTTCCAATTCAGGCGATCCGGTCTATACTTGTATGCTGCGCGCATCACCTAGTAATTCTAGGCTAATAAACCGGAATAAGAACACATATATTTTCAAAACTCGATATCATGGTTAGTAGAGGCCGATCTTTGATCGGGCGAGCGGGGGTGCTCACGAAGTGACCTTCCCCAATCGTACCCAAGTTCCCGAGCCGAGGCAACTTTGGTGATGACGGACACGTGGCCTTAGACAACGAGTCAGGGTTTCCTAAATTTTCCAAAATAAAACATTTAGGTGGCGACTCTGTATCTGGCAAAGCAGTCTATGTTTGGCACTTCTTTCTTAAAAATTAGTTTTCAAAAACGATTTGCTGGATTTGGACTCTTTGGTGATTCATCGGTCTTGCATTGCACTCTACGAGATTAGATACAGAATCGTGACATTGAGTCTGAACTGTAGTGAGCCCAATGAACAAAACGGGATTCCCTCCTAGGACATTCGGGGACGTCTACAACCGTCCTCAAGACTTGGACGTCATCGTTTGAACACTCAATGATCATCCATGTTCATGTTCGTCTTGAGTTCTCGGAGGTTTCGGTCGGGCGCCTTGCCTCAAGACCTCTCGACTTGTTTGTTTTGTGCTTGGTTATGCACCAAACACTTGTGTTTTTGCTTCTGAGGGCAGGGAATGGCTTGTTGGCCATCCCCACACCACACCGACCTTGTCTTGAGGCCACCGGCCCTGTTTTCTTGTTACCGACCAAATATTTTGGTCGGTCGGCAATGTTTTTGATCGGCCAGCCATTTTTGTTGGTCAATCGGCCATATTTTCCAACCGACCCCTTTCCATCTGCTTTTGGCAGATATTTTATGCTAGCTGTCACAGCTAGCATCCACATTACACCCCCTTCATACACGTGTATGGAGGGATTTGCCTCTTGCTTAGCTTGCTTAGGAAGCTTCGCATTTGAACCTCTATAAAGAGGGAGCTCCTCCTCCCTCCTCCAAGGTTCAGGAAATTAGGGTTAAGGAGGATAGATATAGTGTTGTATCTATTTTTCTTGGTTTGATCTTGTTTTGTGACCTAAGGTGAGTTTTGTGTTACTTTTGCACTAGAGCACCTAGCATTACACCATCCTTGGGTTGTTGAGGCCTTAAAAGGTTGTTGTTAGGGTTCTTGGACTGGTTTTGACCAAAGAAAGGTGCTGGAGCTTTGTTCCTAAAGAAGGTCTACAAGGGTGAGCATCCTTACTTTAGTTATCCCTTTTTTACACAAGCTTTTAGCCTATCTTGCTTATTGTTTTAAGCTTCGACTATAACTGATAAAAGTTCTGATTTTGTGTGCTTTAGAACTTTGTTTAAGGTCACTTTGAGGTTTGGGGTTTTCTCCCTCCCTCCAAGGCCTTGTTAGGCTTTGTTTTAGGCCATACCTTTTGGCCATTGTTTTGGTCATTGCATGACCTCTCTACCACTGAAATCCAGAGGATTTTTAGTGGTGGAGAGGTGGTTTTGAGGTCCTAAATAGGAGAAGGTCATCCCCTCTCCTTGTTGTCTTTAATGCTTGCATAAATGGCTTATGTGGTAGCATGTCTGTTTAGTTTGTTTTAGCTCCATTTCAGCATGTATTAGGCTTTGTTTTGCCATGATACACCTCTGTTTTGAGTTGGTTTAGACATGCCATGTATGCTTCAAACACTTGTCTTATAATCCCATGATTTGGCCTTAACATGCATCGTGTTGTAACATGTGTTTTTAGCATGATTTTGGCTCAACTCCATGAAGCTTCTAGCCTTGTTGTAGCATGCTTAAGCTCTGTTTTTCATTGTTTTGGTTATGCTTGCATTGTTTTGTATAGCCACCATGCAATCTAGCTTGTTAGCTTTGGGTATTGAATCCTCTAGCATGCTCTATGTGGATCATTTCAGTGGTTTGGCATCACTTAGAATGTTATTTCAGTCCATATTTCATGCTTATAAACTTACACTTATCACTCCTTTAATGTCTTAAAGAGTTTGTGTTTTATGCCTCATGAATGTGTCATTGTGTATGCCAACATGTTTGGGTATTCGGGATGACATCTAAGTGGGTTTTTGGGCTCATTTTGACGTGTCATACCTCTGATTTTGGTTGCCTAAATCATGCCATGTTTGGTTGTATTAGGTGTAGTGTAACACTTCTTTGATGGCCTTGCATGCCTCATGATTTTGCCCCTTTGTTTTAGCTTGTTTTGGCTTTGGTCATTGCATGTTTTAGGCTCACTTTAGCATGATTTAGGACTGTTTTGGGTCATACTTGCCATATGCTTTTTGTTTTGTGTAGTTTTGGTTCAAGTCCCTCGACTAGTCTTAGGCTTCAGTCTTGAGTATGCCATGCTTGACTTGTTTATGTGATTTGGCATCACTCCTAGCCTCATTTCAGGGCATGTAATGTTATCACATTTGCATGCTTTCCTTTCCTCTTAAGTGTTCTTAAAAGTTGCCCTTTTATGCTTAAGTATTGGACCATTTAGCATGCATGTTTGTATGTGCATTTGCCCTCATGCCCTTAGCATTTTGGCCACTGTTTTGAACCTATTAGTAAGCTGTCCATCTTGATGTAAGACCATTTCCGCATGTTGTTGCATGCTTGCCTTGCATGTTGTCGCATACTTGGCCTATTAATATGTTGTTGCATGCTTAAACGATAGTGCATTTGGCATGCATTCTTTTGGTTTTACGTTGCTTAACATGTTGTTACATGTTTGCCTCACATGTTGTTACATGATTGAACGAAGTCACATGCTTGTTTGTATGCTTGTCTTTGCATATTGTTATATGCTAATTGCCTTATGTAACATTGTTGCTTGTATGCTCATTTTGCACTAGTATGCTCGCATGTTTAGGTTGCATAGCATCGAGCATGCATCCCTTGCCTCTTGATCAATCATGATAGAGGTTGGGGCCCCTTACGTGTTATATGCATTTCATTCCATATTGATTTTCACACTTGGCACATTGGGCCATCATGTATTGAAATGCGTGATTGATGGCCCGAGGGTCGAGAACCATACTCCTTTAAGTCTCAAACATGATAAGGAGGGTGGTGGTGCAAACATTGCTTTGAAAATGCATTGCCATGTTCTGTCTGTCCTCTGCTGCAGCAAAATAGGATTCTGCAGGAAAAAATGGTCGGCCGACCATCTTCAGTGTCGGCCGGCTACAAATGTTTGGCCGAGAGCCCCATTTATGGTCGATGACCAGTTCCCCATGGCCGGTGGCCTCACCTCTTGGTCGGTGACCTCCCACAGTGCTCAGTGAGTGATTCTGAAGCTTCCTTGGGAGTTGTGAAGTTTTCAGAAGTACAGATTAGTGTAAACAGAGGCAGCATGAATATGGCAATGGATTTACGAGCGGAGCCGAGCGTGCACACATTCATCCCTCTTCCCGAGGCCTCTTTACTGCTTTCTTAGCTTAATTAATTAAGTATTGTGTAATATTTAATTAGCTTGTTAGTTAATTAATCTGTATTATTCTTTCAGTCCCTCCCTCAAGAGGGCGCAATTGTGTAATAAGCGTGCGTGTGTGTGATGCATGTCTTCCAACCCCCACTTCTTTCTCCCTTTTATTTAACCGCTTATAATGCTTAGTTTTAGGACATATTTGATTTAGCATACCTTATGCTAGGCATGTTTGCATTCATTCATTTGTATTGCATGCACTGGACTCGGCGCATCATACTAACTGCATAGTATTTCAATTCCAACTTGAATACGTGTATCAAATTGCCGCATATCATATGCCATCTTAGATTAGCCGAGCCTATTCTAAATTGCATTTCGTATGTGTTGCATTAGCCATCTTAACATGGACTTGGATCATACATTTGATTACTAACATGTTCTTGTTTTGGCTCGGAGTACACTATGAGTGTTTATGCTTTAGCATCTTGCATGTGTGTAAGTGTTAACATGACAGCATGCTTACCATGAGGCTATGTGCTTATGTGATATAACTGCCTGAATGCCTGTGGGTGAAGGTTGGGTTGCTTGAATTGGAATAATTTGTCGAAACCCGTGTTTTAGCCTACTTGCGAGTAGCAAACTTCAAACCATTTTCCACAACAAAACGGATATGCGATGCTTTGTTCCAAATTAGGCAATCTAGTCTATACTTATGTGTTGCGCGCATCACATAGTAAATTCTAACTAATTAAACTTGAATAAGAACACATATGTTTTCAAAACAAAATATCGTGCTTAGTACAGGCCGATCTTCGGATCAGGCGAGTGGGGGTGCTCATAGCTGACCTTCCCCAATCGTACCTAAGTTCCCGAGCCGAGATAACTTTGGTGATGACGGACACGTGGCCTTAGGCGCGAGTCAGGGTTTCCTAAATTCTCCCAAAATAAAATATTTAGGTGGCGACTCTGTATCTGGCAAAGCAGTCCATGTTTGGTACTTCTTTCTTAAAAATCTGTTTTCCAAAATGATTTGCCGGATTTGGACTCTTTGGTGATTCATCAGTTTTGCATTGCATATTGGGAGATCAGATTAAGAACCATGACATTGAGTCCGAACTGTGGTAGCATAAAGCCCACGAGGGCGCGTCCACAGTTTCTGGCGACTCCGCTGGGGAGTTAGAGAACTTGACTCGAACTCATATTATCTTGTTTTGACTACACTCATGTGTTTCTTTGCATTGCATGTGCATTGGTGCGCCTAGGACACCGTGTTTGCCATCTGTTATTCCTGAACGGTTTGCCGGAGGCTCGTTTTGAGAAGCGTGCCGTAAGGCTGACCGGTTACGGGCTCTGCCACGATGGGAACACAAACCCCGGTTTTCATCGGGACACCCTTTTTGACCATTCGACCTAGTGCATATCAGAAACTGTAGTGACTATTCCAAACTGGGATAGGTTGCTTACCCGATTATAGGTTGTTTGAAACCGCTGCGTGCGTAGTGAAACCCTAGCTCCTGATAAAATAGGACAGGGAAACCCTACCCCTCCATAGGGGTGTTTTTGCTCTCACTTGTTTGTTATGTGCTTTAGAGTTGACCTCTACAGGGAATACACATATCAGTCTGCAAGTCTGGGTATCAAGCCTTCGGACATCAGTGTTTTGAGAATCAGTTATATCTGCAGGTATCAGATTCAGATTTGGGGCAGTAATTTTGGGAAACAGTGATCAGTGGTCAAATGCAGTTATTCAGCTAAACTTATGTTTGTTCTAGTAAAATTGGGCTGAGATGTTGCCTACTTTCTCTTTCAGTTCAAAGATTCAGTTTGGAGCAGCCAGCGTTCTCCTTTGTTGAGGCAAGACCAGTCAAGGCTTACCGGTTCACCTGCTCCGTCAGTCACCGGTTACATCATCTCCGTTCAGTTCAGCAGACTTATGATGACACAAAATTCAAAGGAAATTGTGGTTATGGCAGCCACATTGGACCAAGGAATCTTCTTGCAAGATGAGACCAATGTTGAAATACCACATCCGCCTAGGTCGCCTATCGCGCACCCGATCTGGACACCCCAGTTGTTTCAAACCCGTGAGCCCACCACGTTTGAGTTGATAGGAATGATTGGCAACCTCCAAAGGTCTGTGGCTGATCTCGCCTATGGAATGTCGGCTTCGCCACCAACCACATCGTATGCCGAGAACTTCATGTCGCATGAACCCCCACCACTGGAGCGAATTGTAATTGAGCTCAGCCAACCTGAAGCTGTCTCAAACTCTGGCAATGACGTATCAACGACAACGGGGCTTCGCACTGAAGCAACAACCCAAACCTCCCACCAAGCTGAGGCTAGTCGAAAGAACAAGATGAAGGTGGACGTTGATCCCTACGAACAACTTCAGCAAGCTGTTGAGGCTCTAAAGGCCAAGGGGTTGAATAAGTAACAAGTACTCGCAGTTTTGGCTAAGACTGTGGATGACATCTTTCCCACTCAGACCGAGAGTGGTTCAAGCCAGAGGAAAATCGGGATAAGGACCGTCGCACCGGAACTGTTCCTGCCAATCCTAACCCTACGCCCGGAAAAGATCAGAGAGCCAAGGCAGCACCTGTCGATACCTTTGCTAGTGCGTCCAGCAAAAGTCCGCAGACTTCGAAGTATTTGCCCCGAGGTCGCAGAGTCTTCCATGCCCTCTACATGTCTTTGTCTAAGGCACTTCAAATCCTGGCTGTAAAGGGGCATCTTAAACCCCTCGAGCCTCGACCTCTTCCAAGTAACCTCCCTCTCTCACACGATGCTACTCAGTACTGCGCGTACCACCAGCAAACCGGTCACAGCACCGACAATTGCTTCTGCCTTCGCCACGAAGTGCAAGATTTGATTGACAATGAAGTCATCCTCTCGCCGAGCTCAGCAAAGTCTATCAGCACTGGATTGGTGGATTTCGAAGATAATACAAGTATGTGATCAAGGGTAGGTCCACCTGCGGGTGGCGTTCAGTTTACTTTAGATGTGGCGTATGGCACGCACTATTTTTTAACATTTGCGAATGCTAGTTTTGTGTTTTCTGACTTGGGTATTCAGTCAGTTTTGTTGTCTTGTATATAGTCAGTCTTTTTGTACTATGTCAGTCGGGTCTGTCTGGTTGTATCGAGTCAGTCCTGTTATATAGAAGTCAGGTGATTCTGGGGATGTTACCTCGGACATCATTTGCTTGTTTTGTGTTTGTCTTTTTGCTTTCTTCTGAGTCTGTCTCTGCTGTGGAGCTAGTTCCAATCAGGAAATTTGAACAAAACAGCTGTGACTATCATGTTTTTGCGCCTATTACTACTTTGAGCCAGTTGTGCCAGCAAGTTTAGAATGAAACGGCAGTACACTTCACCTGCTCTTCTGTACCTTGAAATCATTGCATTGACCTAAGTTTTTCAAAAAATTTTGAACACTGTGATGAAAACGAAGAGGAAGGAATTTCTCAGGATTTGCAAAATTTGATCAACTTGAGAGAAAGAGAGGCATGCTAAGCCCTTAATGAATAAGATCATGTTTGTTAACGTGAGTACTGAGAGAGATCCTGGCTTTATCCAGATTGGTTCCGCACTATCTTCAGCGCAAGTGACTTGTCGCTTTCTTAAAAGATCTCAAAAAATGTCTTGCGCTCGCTCTCGAGATTGTGCAGTTTAGGATCGCTCTCAGCCTCGAGACCCGTCCCTTTGCTTCCAAACAATTGAACTTGCATTCAGAATGTTCAACAGTCAACCACAATGTGAAGCTTGTATGACCAAATCAGAAGCACCCCTCGAACAAGGGGCAAAAGATGTCAGATAATGCACTCGAAGAGTCCAAGACGAAGATCGGCAAGAATGCTAAATCCCAGAAGGGAGGAAAGAAGAAAATACTGCCGGAGAACAACCGAGTTCCTATCCACAACACTAGGGGCAAATTCAGCCCCCATCGGATGGACTCCGACATCATCAGCAAACAACAGCCACTCTCCTGGATTCAGATGGCTTCGAGATCTCAAAACCATTTGACATGGACAAAGTTACACTTTTACCCTTGAGAGGCTCGCTGGGCCGAAAACCCGAAAAGGCGACCCAGGCAAAAGTTAGAGCAAGAAAAAGAACAAAAAGAACAAAAACAAAAAAGAAAAAAAAAAGGAAATGAAGAAAAAAATGAAGAAATGAAAAAAGAAATGAAAAGAAAAGAATTAAAAAGAAAAGAAAAGAAGAACATAGCTCGCAAGGTTGAAAACCCGAAAGGGCGGCCTTGACAAAAGTTAGAGCGTAAAAGGAGAGGTTAATACCCGAGTGTCCCTTAACCGGAACTACGTAAGGCTTGATTCCCATGTTTGGGATACGTAGCAAACTTCATTCTGAAGTCTAGCCACAAACACTTCCAAATCGATTTTGTCCATGTAATGGTTTTGATCATCTTTGTTTTCTCTGTATCCGAGAGTTCGGTTGTGATTGTCACTCTGAAGGCTGATTACAAAGCGCTACGGTACTATCCAAACAAGGGGCAACTTTCCGTTGCCATACAGTGTGCTGCAATACTATTCAAATAAGGGGCAACTTGCCGTTGCCATGCAGTGTCCTTCAAGCAAGGGGCAATTTTCCATTGCTTCCGATTCAAGGTTGCGCATCTTGAGAGTAGGTTCCATGCTCGTTGAGCAGTGGCCATTTGCAAAAATAGTTTTTGAGAATTTTTACTAAGGCTGACTAATTCTCTCGAAAATTATTCCATTTTTCCAAAATCGGACCATTTTCTTAGACCCAAAAAGGAAAATTTTCAGTGCTCACAATCTAACTTGCATGATTTTAAATCAGAAAGTTGAACGAGTATGTTAATCTAACTTTCATATTGGTCAAAATTGTTTTAGTAGAAAACCAAAACAAAAAATGGTCAAAATGATGAACTAGGGGCACGGTTAAGTCAGGTGCTCTGTCTTTTCCCCCATTGTCAACATACTTGCCAGAAAGGGCACTCTACCTGCCAGAGAAGAGCACAGCGGAAGCTAACAGAAAAGGGTCGAAAGCTCTCGTATCCTCCAAGCAGCGAGGTGTCAAGCCAAGCGCGAAGTGCGAATTGGAATTGATTAAGATATTCCACTCCCTTATCCGTGACATCGACTAGACGTCACCAGAAGAAATAGCCGCGAGCTGGTAATGTTGGGCATGAACCCACAACTTCTTGTTTATCCATCAAACCATCCAGGGGAGGGATAAAAGAATGAGAGATTGAAGAATAGAGAGATGTGCGTTGAGAAAAAGTGAGAAAAGGGCTTTTTCAGAAAAACAGAGATTGAGTGCCAGAGTGATGTGAGAATCACAAATGAGAAAGGGTGGGAAACAATACCCGAAAAAACTGGCTCCTCGCGAAATTGAGGGGCCTCTCGCCTTTGTAACACGTCCGAGCGTCGTGTCTTTTGTTTTTGTTTGTCTTGATTCTTGTCTTGCGTCGTTTCAAGTGTCTGTGTTTGTCTTTAGGTTGTTTACCTTTTATTTTCCGTTGTGGAGTCTTTTTCGCTGTATTCAGTCGTAGGCTCAATACCCGATTGAGAATTCATTTCTCAATTTTCAAAATGAATCATTTTATGCTCAAAGTGCTGTGCCATTCTCCACGTTTGTTCTTCCATATTTGGAGCATCTGAGTATGTTTTAACTTCTGCCAATCCCATCTTTGCATCCCGTCTGTTCGGATTGAACTGTTTGTTCAGAATTAGCTGTGTGCCAAATAAACCAAATGCTGTGTTATGGGCTGTATGTTCAAAATGAGCAGTACGTTGTGTGAGCTGTGTGTATGAGCTGTGTGCAGAATGAACTTAGCGCTGTGTTATGAGCCATGTGTTCAGAATGAGAAGTATGTTGTATGAGTTGCTTTGTTGTTAGTCGGTTCACCACCCGGTTATTACGATACAAGTGTTTAATTTTCAGACAAAAGCTCAATCTCATTTACATTGTTGTGTAAAGTGATGCGATGCGATGCGATGAATGAAATGTGCAAATATAACTCTTTTTCAAACAAAAAGCTTGTTTCATTCCATTATCTTTTCAAGTACATAGTTTTGAGGAAAATAAAAGCTGTCTGACGCAGTACAAAGTGCTCAAACTACTAGCTAAAAGGAAAATAAAGCAAAAAGAAAGAAAAGCAGCAAAAGTCTAGATCAACGTCAACTGGTCTCAGGCATGAGAGTCTATCCTCGTCCTCTTCCTGGACGAAGGTCCAGGAGCATCGTCGCTGGCCCCACCATCTGAGCCCGGGCCCGAATCATCTCCAGTCTCATCCTCAGACGACTCTGCCTCTGCCTCTGTCTCGGACTCATCATCATCTGGAATCGGTGCTCGCGAGCTGCTCCCAACATGAGTGCGCCCCGCTTTGGTGCGGGGGGGTACTGCGGTCCCTCGCGCTGCTCCCCTCCTCCTCGGGCAGACACAGATGGTCCTGCTGGAGCACGTCCTGCAGCCGGTATCTGGAATGGGGGCTGAAAAGGACAAATGGTAAATGCATCAGTTATGCTACGCAAAGCAGACTATGAATACAGAATGCAATGTATGAGTACAGTGTATGAATGTTGTGAGCAGTGTATCAAAACAGAATGCAGTGTATGAGTACAGGGTATGAATGCTGTGAGCAGTGTGTCAGTACAGAATGCAGTGACTGAGTGCAGTGTATGAATGTCGTGAGCAATGCTGTGAACAATCCGTGGGTTACAGTGTATCAAAGCCGTGAGGGCCGCGTATCAAGTGCCATGTTGACAGTGCGATACATCAGATTATGTGTGAAACAGATTATGCACAGTTTGAGATTGTGGTTGAAAGAGCTTACCGGGATATTGTAAGTAGCCAACAGGTCGAGGCTTCGCTGTAGCATCCCCATCACGGAAGCAGTCAACTCCAAAGATTGGCGAGTGTACTCGGCGGAAGTCTGCAAGAGTGTTAGAAACATCAGTATTCTGCAGAACATCAAGAGAAATGAAATGAAATGACTGTACAAGATGCAAAATACAGTAGTACATACTGGAGGCAAGCCGTAGAATCTGACTAGCTCGTGATCAGACGGAGGGGGAGCGATGGGGATCTGGTAAGTCTCCCCACCCTGCCCTCGGCATGTCATCATAGTAGGCAGCTCGGGCCACCCAGCTCCCTGCCCTCTCCGGGGCCCATTCCTACCTCGGGCCTGAGGTGCCCGCGATGCTCCTGCTCTCGCAGCTGGCGCCGCTGGTCTTTCTCTCTCAACTCGACCGGCACCGGTCAGAGGCCGCATGATATAGGTCTGGACGAACTCCGCATAGTCGCCCTCGTCTACAAAGCGCTCATGGCTCCAGCCAATGATGTAACTCATCATCTCCGCTAAGGTATATCTCTTAGTGTCCCTCGCATGGGTAGAAGGAGGTGCTGGAACCGACTGCTTTGGCACACCCAAGGTCTACCGCAAGAAGCGCTCCGCAAAGTACCAGGCACGGCAAATCGGGCCCTCTAACAAGACTCTGAATCGGGCAGTCTCCTGAGCGCCGGCATACCGCTCCCGAACTGCGATGGGCAACGAGGCCCACGGCTGCCAGGTGATCTGCAAATAGCAGTAAATACAGTTTGTTATCTGTTATTTAAGGTACATTGCAAAGAAAAGCTAATAAACTGAAATGTTTGACATACCTCGGCTGCGGTGATGGTGTCAAAGTAGCGGCGGAAGAACATGAAGGGCTCCCGCAGCCTCCGCTCGCATCTCACGTCAATATGGTGGGAAAATGGGACCATGGGGGGCATCTCCTCGTCTGGTACTGGGGCAAGCCTAGGAAAGTAGGCATACACCCACAACTACAGAACATAACAGAGCAGACATGAGTAGGCTTATCAGATAAAGCAGTATACAGATAAAAGCGAAAATTAGAGAACAGTGTGCAGTATATTGTGCAATGTGTGCGGTGTGTTATGCAGTGTGTGCAATGTACAGTCAGTGTAGAACAAATTGCGTGTGCGCAGTGTGTATGGTGTACAGATAATGAAAGGCAGAATTGAAAAGACAGGAAGGGAATGTGTACCTCCCAGGCTCGCCAATAGCCTCCAAGCAACTGTCCACTGCGACGGGACGATGAGCTCATATAACCATAGAGAGTGGCCAAGCCGGCGCCACCCCAGTCATAAAGGCGGATCCACGCCACGTCCACAAGCACGCTTAGCAGATAGAGGGCGACGGTGTTCGCCCAGTCGGCGAAAAGTGTGGTCCCTAACAGAAACATGATAAAATCGCAAGCATGTTACTCCTCCTCCTCCCGGGAAGTAGGTGCCTGGATCCGAAAATGGTCCTCGAACCATGAATACCTCGCAAACCCTGCCCGGGCAAGAGGTGGTCGATCGCCGAGCAAGTACATCTGAGCGGCGTCCCACTCGTCCATGTCTGTATCAAAGGGGATCGGATCACCCCCCATTCTGATGCCTGTGAGCATGGAGAAGTCGAAGGGAGTCATCGTCATCTCCCCGGTGGTAGAAAGGTAGAAGGAGTTGGTGGTGTCCCACCATCTCTCCACCAGAGCAGCAAGGAGGGGCCTACTCGTGGTGAGGCGCGAGAGTCCCATGCAAAAAGTCCCAAAGCCGACCCGGTCGATAATACGACGAACCGCGTCGGGCAGCTCCATGTACCAACCTTTGGAGGCAGCATTCCTATACCCCCGGAAGGCATAGGAATCTCCTTGTGGTCAAAACAAACAGTTGCGAAGCAGTGTTACAAATACAGTGTTGAATGCACTCAGAATTGATGAAAATGCAGCGTGTGTGCACGTGTTCAGATTCAAACAGATATCGGGTACGGGTGTGCTCGCAGTGAACTATAACATGTGATGTATCGGTGCGTTTGAGTGGTTCAGTTGAGGATGCAACGTGTGTGCGCGTGTTCAGATTCAAACGGATATCGGGTGCGGGTGTGCTCACAGTGAACTACAGCATGTGATGTGTCAGTGTGTTTGAGTGGTTCAGTGGAAAATACAGCGTGTGTACACGTGTTCAGATTCAAACAGGTATCGGGTGTGGGTGTGCTCGCAGTGAACTACAGCATGCGATGTATTAGTGTGTCTGAGTTAAGTAGTTAAATAACAGAATCGCTATTGCAGTTATGTGTTCCACATTGCAGCAAATGAAATAGGGAAGAGTGTACCTCAGAAGCGCCATAGGACAGATGTGACTCTGGCTCGCGCAACAGAAGCTTTAGTGGCACGTGTCGCTCATAGCTCCTGAAGCAACGGAGGCTGACAGGAGGAAGCACGTGTATCGCCGGCCTGTAGACCGCCGGATCGAACGGCCGGATGTGAAGAGGCAGGAGCTCGGCCTTAGGGTCCATGTCCAACTCCGGGGGAGCCCCACCACCTGGAATGTCGTCTGCCATCTTAAGAATAGTGTGAAAATGGCCAAAAGTGTGAAAACCGGGCAAGAATGTGAAAAGTCAACCCAAAAGTCAATCCCGAAAGGGTGAAAAATGGGCAGAAAGGTCGGAGTCTGAAAAAGGCACAAAGATCGAGGTAAACTCAGGAGAAACAAACCCCAAGTGGTGGAAATCGAGAAAAGTACACTAAAACTGAAATTTGTTCGGTTCAAAACGTGCGAAACGAGGAGGTTTTCGCGAATCGAACGACGAAAAGGGCGCTAAAACACTGTAAAAACTCCGACCGAGGGTTGGAAAATCACCTAGAGAGAGAGGGGAGAGGTTTTCGAGCTTGTGAGAAGTGAAAATATGGGGTTTGGAACCCCATATTTAAAGACTCGTGGCCAAAGGACAAAACTTCCCCGATACAGCAATTTTTGGCCGGTTGGCCAAATTATTAGCCGGTCGGCCAAATATTTGATCAGTGACCTTATTTCGTGGCCGATGGATGGCCGGTGGTCTTCCCCGGTGGCCGGTACATCTTCTACACCCTTTTTTGGGTCATTTATGTGGTTATGGACCTTCATTACTCAAGACAGTGCAAGAAAGTACATTTTCAAAGCTTAACCGGTCTCCGTGTTGACCTCGAGCCGTGTCTTCTATGCGTGGCACTTGGTACGTACGAGGTGTATCCCTTTTTTTCGTATCCTTTTGTCTCTTGAGAAATTCGGAAATTGTTTTACATGCGTTGCATTACAACGTTTTGTTGTGAGCGCGCGTTGGTTATACATCATTTCACTCGCGTTGTTATGCACACATTTTGTGCGTTGTCGCGCACGACATACTTGCATTATTATGCACATTCTTTAGGTCACATCGTCATGCGCACCTTACATGCATTGTCATGCATTTTCCTTATCTCGCATTGTCATGTGCTCCTTACATGCATTGTCATGCGTCTTCCTTATCTCGCATTGTCATGCTCATTTTATTCGCATTGTCATGAATTCCCTTAAACATGCACTGTCGTGCATTTCCTTACTTTGCATTGTCATGCAATTCCTTATCACTCATCGTCATGCGCACCTTACATGCATTGTCATGCATTCTCCTTTTCTCGCATTATCATGCGCACCTCACATGCATTGTCATGCATGTTCCTTGTCATGCATTGTCATGTGCACCTCATTTGCATTGTCATACATGTTTCTTGTCACGCATTGTCATGTGCACCTCATTTGCATTATCATGCATTTCCTTATCATGCATTGTCATGTGTTTCCTTATCATGCATTGTCATGCATATCTCTCATGTATTGTCATGCATTTCCTCATCATGCATTGTCATGCATATCCCTCTTGCATTGTCATGCATTTCCTTATCATGCATTGTCATGCATGTCTCTTCTGCATTATCATGCAATTCAGTATATGCATTGTTATGCATTTCAATAGCGTGCATTGTCATGCATCCCTTCCGTATTGTCATGCATTTCGAACAACTCGCATTGCCATGCATCTTCCATTTGCATCATCATGCATGTCAATCTCTCGCATTGTTGCATATTTCATGTGCATTGTCTTGCACCCCTCTAACTTGCATTGTTTTGCACGTTCCTTCTCCGAAACACCGGAATACATCCCTATGTCCCCCCCTTCTTTTTTTGGGAACACCGGGATATGTCCCTATGTTTCCCTTTCTTTGGATAAAAGCATTCGGAACATGTTCCGATGCCTAACTTTTCTCCACTCGCGTGCCGCGTGTGGACGTATCTAACTTTTCTCCACTCGCGTCCCGCGTGTGGACATCTCTAATTTTTCTCCACTCGTGTGCCGCGTGTGGACATATCTAACTTTTCTCCACTCACGTGCAATGTGTGGACGTTTCTAACTTTTCTCCACTCGCATGCCGCATGTGGACGTATCTAACTTTTCTCCACTCGCGTGCCGCGTGTGGATGTATCTAACTTTTCTCCACTCGCGTGCCGCGCGTGGACGTAACTCTAACTTTTCTCCACTCGCTTGCCACATGTGGACGTAACTAACCCTTACTAACTCATTTCTCCCATTTTCGCATTGTTACACACATTGCATGCGTTTTCGCGTGTGCTTTACTTACATGTGTTTATGCACCTTTCTCCCCTTTTTGTATTGTTACACACATTGCATGCGTTTTCGTGTATGCTTTACTTACATGTTTATGCAGCTTTCTCCCCTTTTCGCATTATTACACACATTGCATGCGTTTTCGCGTGTGCTTTACTTACATGTGTTTATGTACCTTTCTCCCCTTTTTCGCATTGTTACACACATTACATGCGTTTTCGCGTATGCTTTACTTACATGTGTTTATGCACCTTTCTCCCCTTTTCGCATTGTTACACACATTGCATGCATTTTCGCGCGTGCTTTACTTACATGTGTATACTTATCATTTGCTGTACACATTGCATGCATTTTCGCGTGTGCTTTACTTACACGTGTTCATGCATTTTTCAGGAGGTTACACATTGCTTGCGTTTTCGCGCATGCTTTACTTACATGTGTTCATTCCTGCTATACACATTGCATGCGTTTCCGCACGTGCTTTACTTACATGTGTATATTTGTTTTGATTTATACATTGCATGCGTTTCCGCGTGTGCTTTACTTACATGTGTTCATGCATTTTTCAGGAGGTTACACATTGCTTGCGTTTTCGCGCATGCTTTACTTACATGTGTTCATTCCTGCTATACACATTGCATGCGTTTCCGCACGTGCTTTACTTACATGTGTATACTTATCACTTGCTGTACACATTGCATGCATTTTCGCGTGTGCTTTACTTACATGTGTTCATGCATTTTTCAGGAGGTTACTGTAGACATCCCCGAATGCCCCGGGAGGAACGAGTCCCCCGTTCCGTTCGGTATTGGGCTCACTACAGTTCAGGACTTTCAAATTGTCACGGTTCTAAATCTGAACCAAAGAGTCCAAATCCGGCAAATCGTTTTGAGAAAATAAATTTTGAAAGAAGTGTCAAACATGGACTGCTTTGCCAGATACAGAGTCGCCACCTAAATATTTTATTTTGGGGAAATTTAGGAAACCCTAACTCATTTGCCTAAGGCCACGTGTCCGTCATCACCAAAGTTGCCTCGGCTCGGGAACTTAGGTACGATTGGGGAAGGTCACTTCGTGAGCACCCCCGCTCGCCCGATCAAAGATCGCCTCTACTAACCATGATATCTATTTTTGAAAACATTATGCGTTCTTATTCCGGTTATTAGCCTAGATTACTATGTGATGCGCACAGCATACAAGTATAGACTGGATCGCCTGAATTGGAACAAAACGTTTCATGTTTGTTTATTTGAAAATGGTTTGATGGTGCTACCTGCAAGTAGGCTAAGACGTGGATTTGCCACCCTCGGGTGGGCTTAGAAAAATATGATTTTGCCACTATCTAGTGGGCTTAAAACTCACAGTGAATGATTTGTTCCAATCTAAATAACCCAACCTTCACCCACAGGCATTCAGGCAGTTATATCACATAAGCAATTAGCCTCATGGTAAACATGCTATCATGGCAGTCACTCACACACATGCAAGGATGCTAAAGCATAAAAGTTACCGAGTACTCCAAGCCAAAACAGAAGCTAATTAGAAATCCATGCATGATCCTAACTATACAGAAATGCCTAATGCAACACATGCAAAAATGCAACTAGAGCAGGCTCGGCTATTCTAAACATGGCATATGAAATGCTACAGCTAACATGTATTCAACTTGGAATTGAAATGCAATGCAGTTAGTATGATGCGCCGAGCCCGGTGCATGCGAGACAGATGAATGAATGCAAACATGCTATCATACTGTATGCTAATTGAAATATGCCCTAATCTAACCATCATAAGCTGGTAAATAAAAGGGAGAAAGACGTGGGGTTGGAAGACATACATCACACGCACGCACACTTATTACAGTTGTGCCCTCACTCGGAGGGTCCGAATAAATAATATACAGTCCCAAATGAATAATTACAGTCCAAATATGTACAAAACCCTAATTAATTAACAAATTAAATTAGGAAAGCAATAAATTGGCATGCAAGCCAGGGACTACCTCAAATCTGCTCCGAATGATGAATGATGCATGCTCGGGTTGCCTTGAGCCGAGAATCCCTCACGATGCCCCAGTTTGCCTCTGTTTGCAATTGTTCTTGGAATGCGTGCCAAGCTCCGGAAGGCTGCCGATTTCTGATTTGCTGCAACAGAGAGCAACAAAGGGGCATAGCAAAGTATTTTCACATATGTATGCATGACTACTCTTCAGGGAGTGTAGTCATCGATTCTCGTGCCACCAATCACGCATATCGATGCATGATGGCCGAGGAGTCGAATTGCATAACTCGATATGAGATGAATGCATATATGGACACAATAAGGCCTGGACTCCATCATGGATAATCCGGAGTGTCGGCGACCAGGAATTGAGGCACGTTCCGTCACTTGGAGTACGAAACGTCCCTCGTTTCCCGTGCTCGGGCTAACTCCTATCCCAAGCATAATGCAATATGCATGACATGCATGAATGTAACTAATATACAACCTAGCATGCACAATGCTATGAAATGGCATACACGATGCACGAGGTAACATGGCATACACAATGCGCTAACATACAACCTAGCATACGCAATGCTATGAAATGAAATGGCATACACAATGCATAATGGACTTACACCAACATGAGTGGACCTCAGCCACACTCACATCAGTGGCCATGAGATGAAAATGAGACACTCGAAATGCGTGCACACATGCACGCAAACCGAGGACTGATCCTAAGGCACAAATGCCACTCTAACAAGGCATGGCAAGGCGTGGAATATGGTATGCAATCATGCAAATTTCAGCACTGAAATGTGATACAAAACAGCCCCGAAACATGGAAACATGGCACCCGATGCATGGAATGAACTCCAAAATTCGAAACTAGGCACATGGAATGACTTACAGCTATACAAAGCATGCATTATTTGATCATGAAGCATGAAGACAGATGCAAGAAAGTCCCAAAACATGCATATTTCCAGTTTATAAAAAGTCCCAAAAATGAATGCAAATAGGGATAATCTATCATGCAAAAATAGCCCCAAAAGAGAGATTAAACATAAAGGGACAGCAGCTGGCCCCAAATGGCAAAGAGACCTACAACAAAGTTGAATAGGGGCTCAAAACAGGGCACTTTACATTTTACATCAAGCCACTAAAATAATCACAAATAAGGCCAAACTATCATGCAAGAAAAGGCCTAAATAGACAAGTGGCAGCTGCTGTTCTCAAACAGAGGAGAACCCTTCAAAAATGTTGAAGAGGGGCTCAAAACAAGATATTTTACAGTTTATGGAAAGATCCAAAACAGCTCACAAAAAGGCCTAAAATACTATGCAAAAATTGGCCTAAAAGAGAGATAAAGAAGCAAGTGATAGCAGGAGGCCTCAAATAGAGGAGAGCCCTTCAACAATGTTTAAGAGGGGCTCAAAAAAAGTTATTTTACAATTTATGGAAAAGCCCAAAACAACTCACAAATAGGCCTAAAATACTATGCAAAAATAAGGCCTAAAAGAGAGATAAAGAAGCAAGTGATAGCTTCTGGCCTCAAACAGAGAAAGACCCTTAATCAAACATGAAAATGAGCTCAAAATATGACTATTTACAGCTAGGGTCGGAGCCCAAAAATGTAAGCAACTAAGGCTTATAGAGTAAGCAACTAAAGACTAGAAAAGGGAAGAAAATGACTCACCCTTGTAGAACCAAACTTCAGCAGCTTTTGGACCAAGGAAAGGTGCTCCTAAACTCTGAAAAACAGCCTCAAGTTGCTGGAAGTGGAGTGTGGGTTGATAGGCTATGAGTTGGTGTAGAAATGGTGTAGAAGCAAGGGTATTTTGAGGCTTGAAGTAGAGAGAGAGAGAGGCTTCAATGCAAGAGCACCAATGGATTTTTCTAACCCCTAAAAATGCAGCTGAGGGGCTGGTTATATAGGCAAAGGAGGGGAGGAAAATGGGGGAAAATGAATTCAAATTTCCCCCCAAAAGGGCACCCCCCCGGATACAAGGTCTGGGGGGAAACAAAATACATAGCTGGAAGGAACCAGGTGAGGGGATTCTGGCCGACCAGGTTCAGAAGGTTCAGGTGGCCGGCCGGCCACCTCCCCTGGTCGGCCGACCAGGGGTCAAAGGGGTCAATCACAATTACTGGTCGGCCTACCCAGAAATGTGGCCTCCCATGTGTACACAACACAGCAATGGGGTTGAAACCCAGAAAAAGTGAACCAGGAGAGAGAAAATACCATTTTTTAGAGGGGGTCAAAAGGGTCAGGAATAATTACTGGTCGGCCACCACATATTGGTGGCCTGCCAGGTGTGTACAACACAAATATGGGGTTTAGGGTTCAAGAAAGTGGCCCCGGGGTGGTCAACATTGGCTTTTTAGTGAGGAAAACGGGCGTCGGAGGGCGATGAAGGAATAAAGATGGCTTTTCGGAATAATTACTGGTCTCCCACCCTCCTACAAGCTTCCTAACTATGAAAATAAGGTCTCCACCAAAAATGAACCCAAACCGATGCAAAACGAAGGTTCGGGGGCCAAAACACGCGGTCCGGGGGCCCAAAAATTGACTGTTAAGCACCGGAGGTGGCGTTTGACCACGAAGTTGGTCTCTCAGACCCCAGTGTCCCTCAAAAGGGAGGAAATAAGATGTATGCCAAAAACCAGAGCAAACGGAGGTGGTTAAGCGGTCCCGAACCGAGGCACACGGCCGACGGCTCCGAAAAATTGGAAACCGGGCTCCAAACGGGAAAAATGGCCTACGATCGCAAAACGTAGCCTACGGCCACTGAGAGATGGTCTACGAGACCTCTCCCTCCCTTCGGGAAGAGAAAACGGAGAAAACAGAGCCTGGTTCACAAACCGAGGCAAGGCACAAAAGAGTCCGGAAGTCCGGAGGCAAGGCTTGCAGCCGGGACTCTGAAACTTCTGAACGAGCGCAATATGCAATATCACCGAGCGTTCAATCAGTGACGTCTGAGTCTTAAGGTCGGTCAAAAATGGGGTGTCTACAGTTACCCCTCTTTGACAGAACTCGGAAGTCATAAGTGACGGGAGTGAATGTCAAAGCCCAGAAACGACCTATTTTTGACAAGGCCGAAGACTTAGACAAACAGGCAAGACAAACAGAGATGTGCCCGCAGGCATGCCCGCAGGCAGGGGCAAAATGCAACCGACAATGCAAGAAGCCGAAGGTATCTCAATGATCATGCAAATGCAGCAAGCTGTAATAAAGCACATATTCACAATAGATGCAACAGTTTTAAGCAGGAATGCAAAGCAACAACTACATTTCATGCAGTTAAGAATGCGGAGAATTGTTCGATTCTCGCCACGTTTCACACGGAGAAGATACAATACCTGCGCGATTCGTCTGGTTTCACCAACTTCGAATGAACCGTACATGCAATATCGTGCATCATGCTGCTGGGGATCTCTCGCTTCTTCTTGATTGAGCCACAGGTACGACTTTTCTCCCTGACTATGGTTGCAGCTTTCCCTATTCTCCAACAGGGTGACAGACTAGGTTGGTTCAGTATCCAGAATTGAGGCGCATACACATGCTATCTCAATCTATGGGGCTGCCATACAGATTTCATGCCGAGGATATACCTCTGGGTATTTAAACCAGACTTTAGTCTCGGAAATCCCGAACCTTTGCGTTCTAGGCAAGAGCCATTCGAACTCTAGTTTCCACCGTCTCAGTTGGTCTCCTAGGAACTCACCGCAAACACAGGCAGGTGGCTATACCAGACCACCAGAAGTCGTTCGGGCACGACAAACACCGAAGGAATTGCACCTTTAGAGGATTTAAGGTCTCCTAGACCGGAAAGTGCACAAGACGGTGCGAATAAATGCAAGTGCGATGCGCAAAACAACGCGAATGATGATGCAGGATTTAAGGTCTCCTTAGACCGAAGAGTGCATAAGACAGTGCAAGTGATGCAAAAATACAATGTGCACAAGACAGTGCGATGCAGAGTGAATGCACAAAACAGTGCTAAACAGATGCACAAAATAGTACGATGCTAAAGGTGTACAAAACAGTACGAGCAGGGTGAATGCACAAAAACAGTGCGATACAGATAAGGTGCGCAAGATAGCGCGATGCAATGCATGCACAATGCAAGTAATGGTCACGGCGCAAGATAGCGCGATGCAATACACTAACAAGTACAGGTGAGATGCGCAAGATAGCGCGATAAAATGCATGCACAATGCAAGTAATGTGCACAAAATAGTGCGATGCGCAAAATAGCGCGAGTGAAATGTAATGCACTAACAAGTGCAGGTGGAACGCGCAAGATAGCGCGAATGATACAATGCACAAAACAGTGTGATACGCTAAACAACGCGATTGATTTGAAATGCACAAGATAGTGCGAATGATAAACTGCACAAAACAGTGCGATTGAGGTGCGTAAAATAGCGCGATGAATGCAATGCACAAGACAGTGCGATGGAGGTGCACAAAATAGCGCGAATGATTAGAAATGCACAAAACAGTGTGATACGCTAAACAGCGCGAGTGATTTGAAATGCACAAAACAATGCGATACGTTAAACAGCGCGAGTGATTTGAAATGCACAAAATAGTGCGAGTGAGATACAACCACAAGATGCACAAGACAATGCCAGTGAGATACAAAGTGTAAGTGCACAAGACAGTGCGAGTGAGATAAAATGCACAAGAAAATGCATCTTCTATGCAAGTATGGGGGCATTTTCCATGCAAAAGATACAAGCATTTTCTATGCAAGTATGGAAGCACATTCTATGCAATATTGAAAGCAAGCATATTCTATGCATGAAACAAGCAAAGCATATTCTATGCGGAATCGAAAGCAAGCATATTCTATGCATGAATCATAACGATGCGCGGCACGCATGCAACAACAGTGTATATGAAAGTTCACATTCTACGCAATAGAGGAGCATCAAATATGTACTTTGGTGCCTCTGATTTGCCTCTTAGAGGGCTTCGCAACTCACTCAGCTCAAAAAGGGAACGCCATGTTCATATTGGTGAGAGATAACATCTGCATGTGAAACCCTCGGGTGCTGCTTGGACTGCCATTCTGACTTGAAGCAGGCTTACACTTGGGGTCGAGATACACTCATACTCCAGAGAAACAGCGAGGCCTGAGAAGGTGCACCTGGAATGCAGTCTCGGATTTTGCTAAAGTTGAAACATGCTAAGATGCTCCAAATTTTCCCTCTTTTCTTTTGCTTTGCAGTCTGGAACCTAAATAGCTTCAGATAGGTCCTTGTTTTACTATTCTGACATGACCTGGGTTGAACCCTGCGGCTTTATGAAAGAACTGATCCTTTTTTGCACAAATGTGGAGAACGACACGGCACTCTGAGCACAAAACGATTTTTGAAATTGAAATGAGAAAAAGGGTTCTCAACCGGGTATTGAGCCTATAACTGACCATAGCCAAAATGACTCAACAATGGAAAACAAAGGTAGAACGACCTAAACACAACTCAACAAAGGAAAAACAAGGTAAAATGACCTAAACACATTTGTTGACACTCAAACGACTTAAAACAAGAAACGAGACAAACAAAACGCACAAACACAACACTCAGCTGTGTTACAAAGGTGAGAGACCTCTCGGTGCACGAGGAGCCAGTTTCTCCGGGTATTGTTTCCCACCCTTTCTCATTTGTGATTCTCACATCACTCGGCCCTTAAGCTCTATTTTTCTGAAAAAGCCCTTTCCTCACTTTTTCTCTCAGCGCACACCTCTCTATTCTTCAATCTCTCATTTTAAATCCCTCCCCTGGGTGGTTAATGGATAAACAGAAAGTTGTGGGCTCTTGCCCCTAGCATTCCGCTAGATTCTTCTTCTTCTGCACGCGGCTAGTGAGTTTCTCCCACAGAGGGGCTATGTTACAACTGGGTGTGTAGCAAATCTAACACTGACATTGGTTGACGATGCTCTGCTGGGGAGTTTGGACGTGATCAGATCTGTCTAGATGAGGGAGTGGAATATCTTGATCCA
This sequence comes from Camellia sinensis, assembly GCF_055761805.1. Lineage (NCBI taxonomy): Eukaryota > Viridiplantae > Streptophyta > Magnoliopsida > Ericales > Theaceae > Camellia > Camellia sinensis. The sequence continues at coordinate 156,580,493 of NC_138966.1, forward strand.
TTCCAGTTCGTGCTTCGCACTTGGCTTGATACCTCGTTGCTCGGAGGGTGAGAGAGTTTCCAGCCCTTTTGCTGTTAACTTCAGTTGTGCCCTTTTCTGGCAGGTAGAGTGCCTTTCTTGGCAAGTAATGTGGCAATGGGGAAAAGACAGAACACCTGACTCAACTGTGCCCCTAGTTCATTATTTCGACCATTTTTTGTTTTTGGCTTTCTACTAAGACAATTTTGACCAAAATGAGAGTTCGATTAACATGCTTGTTCAATTTTCTAATTTAAAATCATGCAAGTCAGGCTATGAGCACTGAAAATTTTCCTTTTTTGGGTCCAAGAAATGGTCTAGTTTTGGAAAAATAGAATAATTTTTTAGAGAAAATTAGTCAACCTCATTAAAAATTCTCAAAAACTATTTTTGCAAACGGCCACTGCTCAACAAGCACGGAACCCGCTCTTGAGATGCACAACTTCAGATCCGAAGGAAAATTGCCCCGTGCTTGAAGAGAGCTTCCTGGCAATGGAAAGTTGCCCCTTGTTTGAATGGCACCGCAGCGTATTGAATGGCAACAGAAAGTTGCCCCTTGTTTGGATAGCACCGCGGCGCATTGTAGTCAGTCCTCAGAGTGACGAACACAACCAAATTTTCGGATTCAGAGAAAGCAAAGATGATCAAAACCATTACATGGACACAGTGTTTTACGGCTAGACTTCAGAATGAAGTTGCCTACGTATCCCAAAGATGGGAATCAAGCCTCACGTAGTTCGGGGTTTAAGGTACACTCGGGTATTTAACCTCTCCTTTTGCGCTCTAACTTTTGCCAAGGCCGCCCTTTGCGGGTTTTCAACCTTGCGAGCTATGTTTTTCTTCTTTTCAATTTTTGTGTTCTTTTCTTTTCTTTTCATTTCTTTTTTGATTTTCTTTTTTTGTTCTTTTCTTTGCATCTTTCTTTTTTGTTCTTTTGTTCTTTTCTTTTTTTTGTTCTTTTTCTTCTTTTCTTGCTCTAACTTTTGCCTGGGCCGCCCTTCCGGATTTTCGGCCCAGCGAGCCTCTCAAGGGTAAAAGTATAGCTTTGTCCATGTCAAATGGTTTTGAGATCCCGAAGTCATCTGAATCCAGGAGAATGGTTGTTGTTCGCTGACGATGCAAGAGTTCATCCAATGGAGGGTGAATTTGCCCCTAGTGTTTGTGGATAGGAACTCGGTTGTCCTTCAACAATGTCTTCTTCTTTCCTCCCTTCTGGGGTTTGGCATTCTTGCCGATCTTCATCTTGGACTCTTCAAGCACATTTGAAATTCATTCCCCTAGTTCGAGGGGTACTCCTAATCTAGCTTCGCAAGCTTCTTGATCTGACTTTGTTGCCGCTAATTCACGGGCTGCTCTGGATCCGGCCACACAGGCCTTACATTGTAGTTGACCTTTGAACTTTCTGAGTTCTAGTCCAAGGTTTGAAAATGAGGAGTCGAGTCTCGAGCCTGAGAGCGATCCTAAGCTACACAATCTCAAGAGCAATTCCACACAGGTCTTCGCAGGACCGCGTAAGACATTTTTTTTTTGAAATCTTTTAAGAAAGCAACCAATCGCTCGCGCTGAAGACGGTGTATAGCGATCCCGGTTGTTCCTTCCTTTGTATACTGTATTCTGGACTTGGTTCCGTGGACTTGTTTTTGTATCATTATCACTTCTAGCCTTTCCTCTTTGTATTTGAATCTTGGGTTGTGATGGACAGGTTTGAAACAGGTTGGTTGCATTTTGAAACCAAAAGGTGATGTCCAGATTTTGGCCTTAACACTCGAGCGGAAGTTTTAACGCTCGAGCGGGCTCTTCGTTGTTGCTTCTCCGCTCGAGCGGAAGTTTTGACGCTCGAGTGTGATTTTCTATCTCTCAGTACTTTGCTCTGCAGTTCGTCCGCTCCAGCGGTGGTTTTGTTTCGCTCGAGCGTGATCCCTTGATTTTGTCCCTCCGCTCGAGCGGAGAGTTTGACGCTCGAGCGGATACCATCGCCTGTAAAACTTCTGGAAGTGTGCAATCGACGCTCGAGCGGCCCATTTCACGCTCGAGCGTGAGTCTGTGTCTGACGCTCGAGCAGGGTTTTTAACGCTCGAGCGGGGAATCGACTACATTAGTCCGTGATTTTACTTTTTGGATCACTTTTTAACCTACTTCTTTTCCCTAACTCTTTAAAAACCGCCACTTGAGAGTTTCTCTCTCTACTCTCACCTTCTCTCTAAGATTTGATCTATTCCTTGTGGTCTTCTACCCTAGTCCCTTTGGAAGAAAGGTAGAGCTTCGCGAGAGCTTTCTTTTAATCTGAAAAAGAGAGGATTTGGGGCACTTTGGACTTTCGTCATCTTCTCCATTCGAGTTCTTCTCTTTAAGGTAGGGATTTCCTACTCCATTCTATAAGTTTTGTTCTAAGTTTTGGTATTTTGATATGTTGGGGATACTTTGGTAATTTTGGGAAAAACCCTAGGTGTATTAATAAATTAATTTGTATAATTAATTTAAGGAAATTGAGGAATTTGGTTAAATTTATGAAATTGAGGAATTCATTGATTAAATGGTGTAGTTGGATAATTTAAATCACTCACCTATTGAATTATTGATATATTTATTTCCAGTCTAGAAATAACTGTTTTGGGCTATCGGTGGAGGATAGTTGTGATTGTTGTAGACATTGCATGTGGACTGGGAATAACTGAAACTAATCACATTGGTTAAGTCATTAATTTTGACTATTGAATTAATACAGAAAATGCGTGTATTGATTGAGCATTGCATTTGCATATTGTGTGGGAGGAGATAGGGGATGTACTCCACGGTTTAGGAGAAGATAGGGGATGGACCTCTAAACCAGATTTTTGTTTGGGAGGAGATAGGGGATGGACTCCATTAGCATCACTTTTATGTGTGCTTATTATATTGAAGTGTTTTTACATGTTGTTGATACAGCACTAAAATGTGTATCAAACGGGAAGTATGAAGTGTTTTGATATGGGCCTGGAGCTCATTTGTTTGTTGATATTGGAAGTAATGTGGATATAACATATATAGTTCACTGTTGTAAGTTTGGCCTGGTTCTGAGCCATGTTGATAATAAAGAAAAGTGAAACGTGTCATAGACATTAGTGTCATGAAACTGTATAATGATGTAATTGATTATCTTGGTTAACCATCTATTGAATGCCATAGCTTTAATCATCGCTTATATTTGGTTTAGTATTTTTCTACTGGGCTGTGGCTCACCCTTTTATGGGAACATCATTTTCAGGTTCAAGTGATAAGCTACCTCCAAGGACTTAGCTTGGAAGGATTAAATTTTTGGATTCTGAAGACTTGTCTTTAGTTATTTGTTTTTCTTGAAATTACATGTAAACATTCAAGCCAAGGGCTTAACTTGTAAATGAGCTAGTACTCATTCTTTTGTGTCCAAGTGATAGCTTGGAAAGATGTAAGCCCTTAGGGCATTTATTTTGATGTTACATGTAATGGCTTTCAATAAAAGTACTCTGATGAATAACTCAAATGATTCGTTTCTTTTATTAATGCATGTTATTGTGTGTATTATGGGTTTAATTTGAGGGCGTTACACGGTGTGGGACCAATCTGGATCAAGCCAGGATCCTTCTCAGTACTCACGTTAACAAACATGATTTTATTCATTAAGGGCTTAGCATGCCTCTCTTTCTCTCAATTTGATCAAAGTTTTGCAAATCCCGAGGAATTCCTTCCCCTTTGTTTTCATCACAATGTTCAAAAGGTTTTGAAAAACTTAGGTCAATGCGATGATTTTCAAAGCACAGAAAAGCAGGTGAAAAGCACTATCGTTTCATTCAGAGCTTCTGGCACAACTAGCAAAAGGCAGAAGCGAACACAAGAATGTGAAAATCACTACTATTCATTCAAATCTGTTGGCATTACTGGCTCCAAGACAGAAACAGACTCAAAAGAAAGAAAAAAAGACAAACACAAAACAAAACAGTGATGCCCGAGGTAACACCCCCGGAATCACCTGACTTTAACAAAACAGGACTGACTCGGTACAACAAGACAGACCCATCTGACTCAGTAAGAAAAGTCTGACTCTGTATGACACAACAAGACTGACCCAATACCCAAGTCAGAAAGCACAAAAACTGGTATTTGCATATTGCTCAGAACAGTGCATGCCATTACCACGTCTGGAGTTTAATCGAGTGCCACCCGTAGCTGGTTCATCCCCCGATCACATGATCACATTATCCCCTAAGTTCACCGATCCAGTGCCGATAGACTTTGCAGAGCTTGGCACGACAATGACCCCGTTGTCAAATAAATCCTGTACTTTATGGCGAAGACGGAAGCAGTTGTCGGTAGTATGGCCAGTTTGCTGATGGAAGGCACAGTACTGGGCGGCATCATGCGTAGCCGGAAGAGGATTTGGGAGAGGCCGAGGCTCAAGGGGTTTGAGATGGCCTTGTCCAACAAGGACTTGGAGAGCTTTGGACAAAGGCATATAGAGGGCATGGAAGACCCTCTGACCTCGGGGTTGGTACTTCAAGGTTTGTGGATTTTTGCGAGTAAAGGGATTGGCAGGTGCTGGCCTGGTTTGTCGATCTCTTCTGAGTGCAGGATTATAGCTGAAAGGAACGTTTCTGATACAACGACCCTTCTCCCAGCTTCCCCCTTGATTCAAACTGCCCCCAACTTGAGTGGCGAAAATGTCGTCCACAGTTTTTGCAACAACTGCGAGCACTTGCTCTTTGTTCAGTCCCTCGGCTTTCAAAGCCTCAATAGCCAACAGAAGATGTTCATGGGGATCCATGTCCGCCCCTATCTTGTTCTTTCCACTCACCTCCACTTTGCCAAGGGATTGGCATTCCTCAAATGCAGCCTGTTCCAAGACTGGGGAGCCTTTTGACATGAACTCCCTGGTATGTGATGTGGTTGATGACGGAGCCAATGTCCCGGAGGCCAGATCTGTCACAGTTCTCTGAAGATCTTCGATCATTCTCTTCAGCTCAGAAGTAGTGGGCTCACGAGTTTGAGGTGATTGGGGTTCAGATGTACCCATCATGCATAAGTCCATGCTTTCTGGGATAAACACCTCAGGCTTGGGTAGATGGACCAGGGTGATGAATATGCTGGGGACATAGGTGGATAGCAGTAGGTGGATAAGATTGAGGTAGGCAGGAGATGTTTGGTCATTGGGGTCTGAAGGTGGAGCTATCGTCCGATTGTCGATGAGATTTTGGACCTCATGACGAAGGCGGTAGCAACGGTCGGTGCCATGACCGCGCTGTTGATGGTACATACAGTACTTGGCGGGGTTATGTCTGGCTGGGAGTGAGTCGGGAAGAGGTTGAGGATCGAGGGGTTTGAGATGCCCTTTTTCCATCAGGAGTTTTAGTGCGCTAGTCAAGCTCATATAGAGGGGGGTGAAAGTTCTGCCCTGAGCTCGGGCTGGGCTGGCTGGTTGTAGGCTTGGTTTGGCAAAAGGGTCGGCTGTGGCGACTATATTGATTTCTGTGGGTTTGGGAATAGTGCTACTACCAGCATTGGTACTCCTTGAAATCACCCTCCTTGTTAGTTCACTTGTTCTGGGAATGATCCCACTGTTGAACGCATTCTCGATCTGAACCCCCAGTTCATGCAAACTTTTGAAAGTGAATAGCGGAGCGACTATTAACTTTTGCAACATATCATGCTCAAGGTTTCGCACCATCATCTGCACTTGATCCCTCTCAGAAGGGCGGCGATCTGTCATCTGTGCTGCCTTTGCTCTCCACCTCGCAATAAATTCCACAAAAGGCTCTGTTGGGTTCTGACGGGTTGCTTCAAGCTCTTGGATGGTCATTTCAACTTGGGTATTGTAGGAATACTGATCGACAAAGGCCTCAGCCAATTCTTCCCAATTTTGCTTCACCTTGTCCTCCAACTTAGCGTGTCAAGTGGCTACTACACCCGACAGGGTTCTTCCATACAGAGAGAGTTTCTGTGGCTTAGTCAGACCCATCAGCTTCAGGACATCCAAGAAAAGTCGGATATGTACCATTGGATCTCCAGACCCGTCGAAACGGTCGATATATGGCATTTTGAATCTGTCTAGGAGCCGGATGGCAGCCTCGGTGTGCCCATCCTCAATGTCGGGAATTGAGTTAAGGCCCTGCCTGTGCCTTTTTGAATTGTTTCTCAAGGTTTGCAATTTCCACTGTAGTTGGATTGAACTCATCAACATGAAAGGGTTGAGTTCTCTCATTAGGCTGCACCAGGGGTCTGAGCACCTGAGCTTGAGTCAACCTTTCTCGAGGATTCGGACACTGCAAATCTTCAACTGGCGGAAGTGCGTCAAAGTTCAGCTGGGGTCCCAAAGCTAGATGTGAAGCAGATGCCCCAGATGGGCACTGCGTTTCAATACTGGTCTCAGCCTGCATAGCAGTTCCCTGATTTAACGCTGCTATCACGGCCACAAGTTCTTCCGAACCCTGTGCCATCATGGGTCTGCTGATGATGTAACTGGTGACTGTCGGATCAGATGAACCAATGAGCCCTGTCTGGCCCTTCTTTGCCTTGCCTTAGCGAAAAAACACTGATTGCCCTTGAATTGAATCTCTGACCTAACAAAGTCTATCAGCACTAGTCCAATGTACCCGGGGGATATCGGAGTCTTCTGAAGCTATGGTTCCCAGACTACCTAGCAAAAGAGAAAACATGCAGCATCTCAGCCTAACTTCACCAAAGCAGATACGAGCATAGTAGGATGACTGTGCCCTCTACTGAATTCTGCCCCCAAATGAAATGAATGCAAACATGCGAGACAGATGAATGAATGCAAACATGCTATCATGTTGTATGCTAATTGAAACATGCCCTAATCTAACCATCATAAGCTAGAAAATAAAAGGGAGAAAGACGTGGGGTTGGAAGACATACATCACACACACGCACACTTATTACAGTTGTGCCCTCACTCGGAGGGTCTGAATAAATAATATACAGTCCCAAATGAATAATTACAGTCCAAATATGTACAAAACCCTAATTAATTAACAAATTAAATTATGAAAGTAATAAATTGGCATGCAAGCCAGGGACTACCTCAATTAGGAAACCGGGCTCCAAACGGGAAAAATAGCCTACGGCCGCGAAATGTAGCCTACGGCCATTGAGAGATGGTCTACGAGACCTCTCCCTCCCTTCGGGAAGAGAAAACAGAGAAAACAGAGCCTGGTTCGCAAACCGAGGCAAGGCACGAAAGAGTCCGGAAGTTCGGAGGCAAGGCTTGCAGCCGGGACTCTGAAACTTCTGAACGAGCGCAATATGCAATATCTCCAAGCGTTCAATCAGTGACGTCTAAGTCTTAAGGTCGGTCAAAAATGGGGTGTCTACAGTTACACATTGCTTGCGTTTCCGCGCATGCTTTACTTACATGTGTTCATTCCTGCTATACATATTGCTTGCGTTAACGTGCATGCTTTACTTACATGTGTACATTTCATTCCTTACTTTACGCATTGCTTGCGTTGTCGCGCATGCTTTACTTACATGTGTTCATGCTTATCTTCACAATTGCCTTACACATTGTACATGTTGTCGCATGTGCTTTACTTACATGTGTACATTTTATTCTTTGCTTTACACATTGCATGTGTTTCCTCGTGTGCTTTACTTACATGTGTATACTTTTTCTCACCTTCACACATTGTATACGTTGTCGCGTATGCTTTACTTACATGTGTTTGTGCCTTCATAGCATTGTTATGCTTGTCCCAAATCGCATTGTTATGCGTCCTACTCAGCTTGCGTTGTCATGCATGCCCTCCTTGTATTGTCATACTCCCTTCCGCATTGTCATGCGTCGCACTTAGGTTGCATTGTTTTGCATCCATTCTGCATTGTTATGCGTCATCCTTAGGTTGCATTGTCTTGCATCCTCCCACCTGCGTTGTCTCGCACGTTACTTGCATTGATTATGCACACTTTACTTGCGTTGTTACGCACTTCTCACTCGCATTGCTATGCATGTTTCTAACAATATTGTACCTGTTAAGTTTTCTTTCTTTTTCAGGCACGATATTATATGTACGGTTCATTTGAAGCTGGCGCGACCAGACGAACCGCACAGGCACGATATTGTATGTACGGTTCATTTGAAACTGGCACGACCAGACGAACCGCACAGGTATTGTATTCTCTGCGTGAGACGTAGCGAGAATTGAATAATTCTCTTACATCCTTTCTGCATGTAATGTGGTTAGATTTGTATCCGCCTGCTTAAACTGTTGCATTTATTGTATGTATTTGCTTCGTTACAGCTCTCTTTGCATGATCATAAGTTATGTTCGGCATCATGCATGTTCTTTGCGTCTTGCCCCTGCCTACGGGCACATATCTTGCTAGCTTGTATGCTTTGTCTAAGTCTTCGACCTTGTCAAAAATGGGTCGTCTCTGGGCTTTGACATTCACTCCCGTCATTGTTATGACTTTCAAGTTCTATCAAAGAGGGGCAACTGTAGACACTCCATTTTTGACCATCCTCAAGACTTGGACGTCATCGTTTGAACACTCGATGATCATCCATGTTCGTGTTCATCTTGAGTTCTCGGAGGTTTCAGTCGCGCGCCTTGCCTCAAGACCTCTCGACTTGTTTATTTTATGCTTGGTTGTGCACCAAACACTTGTGTTTTTGCTTCTGAGGGCAGGGAATGGCTTGTTGGCCATCCCCACACCTCACCGGCCTTGGCTTGAGGCCACTGGCCCTGTTTTCTTGCTACCGGCCAAATATTTTGGTCAGTCGGTAATGTTTTTGGTCGACCGGCCATTTTTGTTGGTCAATCGGCCATATTTTCCAGCCGACCCCTTTCCATCTGCTTTTGGCAGATATGTTATGTCAGCTGTCACAGCTAGCATCCACATTACACCCCCTCCATACACGTGTATGGAGGGATTTGCCTCTTGCTTAGCTTGCTTAGAAAGCTTGGCATTTGAACCTCTATAAAGAGGGAGCTCCTCCTCCCTCCTCCAAGGTTCAGAAAATTAGGGTTAAGGAGGATAGATATAGTGTTGTATCTATTTTTCTTGGTTTGGTCTTGTTTTGTGACCTAAGGTGAGTTTTGTCTTACTTTTGCACTAGAGCACCTAGCATTACACCATCCTTGGGTTATTGAGGCCTTATAAGGTTGTTGTTAGAGTTCTTGGACTGGTTTTGACCAAAGAAAGGTGCTGGAGCTTTGTTCCTAAAGAAGGTCTACAAGGGTGAGCATCCTTACTTTAGTTACCCCTTTTTTGCACAAGCTTTTAGCCTATCTTGCTTATTGTTTTAAGTTTCGACTATAACTGATAAAAGTTCTGATTTTGTGTGCTTTAGAACTTTGTTTAAGGTCACTTTGAGGTTTGGGGTTGTCTCCCCCCTCCAAGGCCTTGTTTTAGGCCATACCTTTTGGCCATTGTTTTGGTCTTTGCATGACCTCTCTACCACTGAAATCCAGAGGATTTTCAGTGGTGGAGATGTGGTTTTGAGGTCCTAAATAGGAGAGGGTCATACCCTCTCCTTGTTGTCTTTAATGCTTACATAAATGGCTTATGTGGTAGCATGTGTGTTTAGTTTGTTTTAGCTCCATTTCAGCATGTATTTGGCTTTGTTTTGCCATGACACACCTCTGTTTTAAGTTGGTTTAGACATGCCATGTATGCTTCATACACTTGTCTTATAATCCCATGATTTGGCCTTAACATGCATCGTGTTGTAACATGTGTTTTTAGCATGATTTTGGCTCAACTCCATGAAGCTTCTAGCCTTGTTGTATGCTTAAGCTCTTTTTTTCATTGTTTTGGTTATGCTTGCATTTTTTTGTATAGCCACCATAAAAACTAACTTGTTAGCTTTGGGTATTGAATCCTCTAGCATGCTCTATGTGGATCATTTCAGTGGTTTGACATCACTTAGAATGTTATTTTAGTCCATATTTCATGCTTATAAACTTACACTTATCACTCCTTTAATATCTTAAAGAGTTTGTGTTTTATGCCTCATGAATGTGTCATTGTGTATGCCAACATGTTTGGGTATTCGGGATGACATCTAAGTGGGTTTTTGGGCTCATTTTGACGTGTCATACCTCTGATTTTGGTTACCTAAATCATGTCATGTTTGGTTGTATTAGGTGTAGTGTAACACCTCTTTGATGGCCTTGCATGCCTCATGATTTTGTCCCTTTGTTTTAGCTTGTTTTGGCTTTGGTCATTGCATGTTTTAGGCTCACTTTAGCATGATTTAGGACTGTTTTGGGTCATACTTTCCATATGCTCTTTGTTTTGTGTAGTTTTGGTTTAAGTCCCTCGACTAGTCTTAGGCTTCAGTCTTGAGCATGCCATGCTTGACTTGTTTATGTGATTTGGCATCACTCCTAGCCTCATTTCAGGGCATGTAATGTTGTCACATTTGCATGCTTTCCTTTCCACTTAAGTGTTCTTAAAAGTTGCCCTTTTATGCTCAAGTATTGGACCATTTAGCATGCATGTTTGTATGTGCATTTGCCCTCATGCCCTTAGCATTTTGGCCACTGTTTTGGACCTATTAGTAAGCTGTCCATCTTGGTGTAAGACCATTCCTACATGTTGTTGCATGCTTGCCTTGCATGTTGTCGCATACTTGGCCTATTAATATGTTGTTGCATGCTTAAGCGATAGTGCATTTGGCATGCATTCTTTTGGTTTTACATTTCTTAACATGCTATTACATGTTTGCCTCACATGTTGTTACATGATTGAACGAAGTCACATGCTTGTTTGTATGCTTGTCTTTGCATATTGTTATATGCTAATTGCCTTGTGTAACATTGTTGCTTGTATGCTCATTTTGCACTAGTATGCTCGCATGTTTAGGTTGCATAGCATCGAGCATGCATCCCTTGCCTCTTGATCAATCATGATAGAGGTTGGGGCCCCTTACGTGTTATATGCATTTCATTCCATATTGATTTACACACTTGGCACCTTGGGCCATCATGCATTGAAATGCGTGATTGATGGCCTGAGGGTCGAGAACCATACTCCTTTGAGTCTCAAACATGATAAGGAGGGTGGTGGTGCAAACATTGCTTTGAAAATGCATTGCCATGTTCTGTCTGTCCTCTGCTGCAGCAAAACAGGATTCTACAAGAAAAGATGGTCGGCCGACCATCTTCAGTGCCGGCCGGTTACAAATGTTTGACCGAGAGCCCCATTTATGGTCGATGACCAGTTCTCCATGGCCGGTGGCCTCACCTCTTAGTCGGTGACCTCCCACAGTGCTCAGGGAGTGATTTTGAAGCTTCCTTAGGAGTTGTGAAGTTTTCAGAAGTACAGATCAGTGTAAACAGAGGCAGCATGAATATGGCGATGGATTTCCGAGCGGAGCCGAGCGTGCACGCATTCATCCCTCTTCTCGAGGCCTCTTTACTGCTTTCTTAGCTTAATTAATTAAGTATTGTGTAATATTTAATTAGCTTGTTAGTTAATTAATCTGTATTATTCTTTCGGTCCCTCCCTCGAGAGGGCGCAATTGTGTAATAAGCGTGCGTGTGTGTGATGCATGTCTTCCAACCCCCACTTCTTTCTCCCTTTTATTTAACCGCTTATGATGGTTAGTTTTGGGGCATATTTGGTTTAGCATACCTTATGCTAGGCATGTTTGCATTCATTCATTTGTATTGCATGTACCGGGCTCAGCGCATCATACTAACTGCATAGTATTTCAATTCCAACTTGAATACGTGTATCAAATTGCCGCATATCATATGCCATCTTAGATTAGCCGAGCCTATTCTAAATTGCATTTCGTATGTGTTGCATTAGCCATCTTAACATGGACTTGGATCATACATTTGATTACTAACATGTTCTTGTTTTGGCTCGGAGTACACTATGAGTGTTTATGCTTTAGCATCTTGCATATGTGTAAGTGTTAACATGACAGCATGCTTACCATGAGGCTATGTGCTTATGTGATATAACTGCCTAAATGCCTGTGGGTGAAGGTTGGATTGCTTGAATTGGAATAATTCGTCGAAACCCATGTTTTAGCTAGGGGTGCAACTCGGACGGGTTCGGTCGGGTTGGGGGTCTGCCCAAGCCCGACCCGAATTGTATTTGGCACTGCCCAAGCCCGCCCAAGCCCGACCATGAACCCGAACATTGTTGCCCAAGCCCGGCCCAAGCTTTGTATTTTGAACTCGGGTTGCCCGAATTGCCCGAGTTCAGAAACCTGTAGGTAGATCTAAGGGTAGACATAAAAGATGCTAATCTAATGGTAGAAAACTAACCAAAAAAAAATAAAAAATAAAAATTAAGACTAACTCTTTTACTTAATAGAAGACTAACCAAAAATAAAAATAAAAATAAAAATAAAAATTAAGACTAACTCTTTTACTTAATTTATATATATTACATAATTTATTAAATTATATATATATTATATATTATATATTATATAATTTATATAATATATTAAATTGAATTTGGGTTCGGGTTGGCCATTGGTTCTGCCCAAGCCCGGCCCGAATTGCAATTCGGGCATCAAAAATCTACCCAAGCCCGTCCAGATTACAAGATATAGTTGCCCAAGCCCTAAAAAAACTCGGGCTGGGCTCGGGTTACTCGGGTTGAGCCCGCCCGAGTTGCACCCCTAGTTTTAGCCTACTTGCGAGTAGCAAACTTCAAACTATTTTCCAAAACAAAACGGATATGCGATGCTTTGTTCCAAATTAGGCGATCTAGTCTATACTTGTGTGTTGTGCGCATCACATAGTAAATTCTAGCTAATTAAACCTGAATAAGAACACATGTTTTCAAAACAAAATATCATGCTTAGTACAGGCCGATCTTCGGATCGGGCGAGCGGGGGTGCTCATAGCTGACCTTCCCCAATCGTACCCAAGTTCTCGAGCTGAGGCATCTTTGGTGATGACGGACACGTGGCCTTAGGCGCGAGTCAGGGTTTCCTAAATTTCCCCAAAATAAAATATTTAGGTGGCGACTCTGTATCTGGCAAAGCAGTCCATGTTAGGCATTTCTTTCTTAAAAATCTGTTTTCCAAAACGATTTGCTGAATTTGGACTCTTTGGTGATTTATCAGTCTTGCATTGCATATTGCGAGATCAGATTAAGAACTGTGACATCGAGTCCGAACTGTGGTAGCATAAAGCCCACGAGGGCGCGTCCACATTATAACTCATATCAAAACACTTCTATAATTCACAATAGATACACATACTTGCTGTATCAATACCACATCAAAACACTTCCATTCTTTATAAATGATACACAGATTTGCTGTATCAATGACACATTAAAACACTTCCATACTTCATAAATGATACACAGATTTGCTGTATCAATGGAGTTCATCCCCTATCTCCTTCCAAATAAAATCCGGTTTAGGAGTCCATCCCCTATCTTCCCCTAAACCGTGGAGTGCATCCCCTATCTCCTCCCACACAACACAATGTATATAAACACATATCATATACATGAGCTGTCAATACATAAATTTGATGTATTATTCCAACCATCATATTCGATGACATAATCAATTGATTAGTTTTAATTCGCCTAATCATCATGCATTGTCTACAACAATCAAGACTATCCTCCACCGATAGCCCAAAGCAATTTATTTCTAAACAGATAATAAATGCATCAACAGATAATTTGACAACAATTTCATAAATGAGCGATTAATAAATCCAACTCCACCATTCCCTCTTATAATGAGCCAATTACATTATCTCCAACTCAATTCCATATTTCCATAACATTCCCAAATTAATTATATAAATTAATTCATACAACAATTTAGGACTTTCTCCCCCTTTTTCCTTTACAATGACCCAAAGGTCCCATATATCATCAACAACATCAATGCCATCATTTTAAGACCCAAGATACACATTTATGAGTCAAAATAACCAAACCCCTCTTTATTCATTTTGAAACTCTAACACCCAAAATTACCCAACTTCAATATTACATCAAAATGACCAATAGTTTATGTCAAAGACCATAAAAATGAGTAGTTATCCCTACCTCAAATTCGGAGCTCAAAGGAGAAGATGAAGAAATTTGAAAGTGCTCCAAACCCCAATATTTTCTGATCAAAATATAGCCCTTAACAAGCTCCACACTTTTTACAAAGGCCCGAGGATAGAAGACCACTCTTACTAGATCAAACCCTAGAGAGAAGTTGGAGTTTTAGAGTGAGGTGCTCTCCAATGGAGGTTTTGAAAAAGTAGGAGAGAGAAAGAAAGTCAAAAAGTGATCCAAAATGTCACTTTTCGGACTGATATAAAAGTCGCCCCGCTCGAGCGTGGAACTCCCCGCTCGAGCGTCAAACACAGACTCACGCTCGAGCGTGAAAAGCGCCGCTCGAACGTCGATTACACACTACCAGAAGTTTTGCAAATCATGGTCCCCGCTCGAGCGTCAGACTCCCTGCTCAAGCGGAGGAACAAAATCGAAAGGGCCCGCTCGAGCGTGCGATGACCTGTAGAGAAAATACTAGGAGATGAATATTCACGCTCGAGCGTCAAAACGCCCGCTCGAGCAAATAAGCAACAACAAAGGGCCCGCTCGAGCGTGAAGGCCAAAATCTGGGCATCAACTTTTGATTTCTAAACACAACCAACCTATTCTGAACCTGCCCAACGCAACCCAAGACTCAAATACAAAGAATAAAGGATGAAAATGAGAATAAGACAGCAACATAACCACGGAACCAAGTCCGGAATACAATAAACAAAGGAAGGGAAAGCTGGGATCGCTATAGCCTCTCCACTACTAGGAACCATGATGTCTTGACATGTGATCAGTAATCTTGTTCACTACTAGGAACCACAATCTCATAACTGTGTAGCCAGTGGTCTAACACCTCCTAAGAACCACTAATTTTCTATCTCTGTGATCAATGATCTTGAACTCACTAGGAGCCGCCAATTTAAGAATATATTTGGAATTTAAAAATCCAAAAAATATTCACCCACTATAACAGGTTGTCTCAACTTCGCTTTTAAGCAAAGTCACATAGCAATCATAAATGCTATAAATAACACAAGGATACCATACTAATTGCCTCTGATCAATTCAGAGATATTTTAATGTAATCTTATGATTTCCTTAAGAATCTCACGAGGCTAAGGTTGTCAGGTAGAACAACATTCTGTTTGTCACCTTTTGAAGCCATTTCTGAAACATCACAACAGAATTTCACTTTTGTGATTCCAGAAATTAAACTTAACCCTTAGAAAATCCCTCAGATGGAAATTTAATTCAAAACTAGTCTCACCATTTAACCTAAAATCAAACATGGTCAGGAATGTTCTCAGAAAGACTGGAGGGGTCACATCGATCCCACTTGAAACCCAGTTAACCTTTTGACAAAACATCCAAGAGCATGTTGACTCCTAATCCATAGGAAACAATTTTAAAATTAAGATTTCCAAGGGATAAACCAGGTTATAACAAACCGATTCCCAAGCAAATAAAATTTGCTACCAGAATTACACCACTCATAAAAGTTAACCGGTACTCCCAGAACTAAGCCCATTATTTCTGAATAAAATCAGAAATATTTTAGCTAATACTAAAATTTGGTTTCCTTTTTTCAAAAACCAAAACACTTTGGACATAATCAGATTATAACCAAAGACTTTCTCCAAACACGATTTTCCAACACTTTGCGAATAAAATGATTAAACCCAAAGACTTCCTCAAACTCCAAAAGTTTGAAACCAAATCCATCTTAGTTGTCATTTCTGAACAAATAAGAACTACTCTTTAGCCAAAGCTAAAACTTTGGTTTCTATCACAGAAAACCAAACCAAGTTCCAAATTTATAAGCAATTTAAAAAATTGCTATAACAATTACACGCATATAAAATGCTTCTAACAAAACAAGCAAATAAAACTTGCTACTACAAATTGATAAACAAACCAACTAAATCTCAAGAAAAACATGCTTCAAACATTTAAATAAAATAGTCAATCCATAAGAATTCTATTTAGTCCAAAAGCCTTTCCACGCTTAGGTATTCCTATTCAACATAAAAGTTAGTAGTCCAAACATTTTTGTTTTTTACATCCCAAATACTATTCATTTAGTTTTGTATTTGTTTTCCCATTCCCTTTCGCATAAGTATTCCTGTAAAGAAAGTTAGCAAAAAAAATCATAACAAAATACAAACAAATAATCTAAGCAAAAAATAAATATAATAAATAATTGAAACCATCTAACCAACTATTTATAAAATTAACCAACTAATATAAGGTACCACAACAATTACAACTTTAAAATAAAATTTAAGTCATTAGTTAGTAATTCACAACAACCATGTAAACTTGTAACTCCAAATAAATAAATTAAATTCAAAGTTAATGCACCCAATTAAATAATTCAGATTAATGCATCTAATTAAATAATTTTGATTAATGCACCCAATTAATTCAAATTAATCATGTACACAATTCATAAAAACTCTATAACTCCAAAATACATTAAATTATGTAATCTAATCTAGAAAATAATAAGCATGTAACAAATTAAAAACTAGAATAGAATTAGCATATCAAAATTGCAACATCCATAAATTATATTTTATAACCTTAAAATTCATGCAAATCATGGTAGGGGAGTGATGAACCATACGCATAAAAAGATATGAAGGAATCAAAATTATATACTAAAAACATATGCTGATAATTACAACTAAATTTCAACAGAAATACACGAAACAATAAAAAGATAAAGAAACCAAATCGAAGCCTGCACGGTAGCAGTTTCCTTAAAACAGATTTCGCCGCCTCACGGGTCGAGTGCCTGAGGAATCCCGGCATCTATCTCCCAGGATACGACGGTCAAAAACAAGCTACAGCAGAAGCACTCTCTGTCTAGCTTAGCGAACAAAAACAGTGGCAGCACTCTCTCACAGTAGGAACTTTCTAGCAAACTAACTTGTAAAATGGAAACAAAAATTTCTATATTGAGACTTGACAGGAAGGTCTCAATTTATACATGTATAGGGGAGAGAGGAAGATCCACCAGCCTTTATGGCTGGTCATTAAAGTCCCATTAACCACGATCCATAACCCCTTTCCAGAAAGATGAAAAGTTTGGATGCCCAATGGGTTCACACCCTTTAGCCAAGAAAAAAGATTTAAATACTCTTAAAATCTCATTCATGAATCTAACATCATGAGGCAATTTCTTGACAATTTCTTATTCAATTCTCAATGATTTTTTGGCCCACTTGGACCCAACACAATAAATAGTTGGGACCTACTTTAATATTTAATTAAAGTCACCACACTTTAATATTAAATTAAAATCACCAAAAATCATTTTTTTCCAACATCCCCATCTTTTTCCAATCGTGTTTTCCCTCTCTCACCCCTTTCATTTCCTCTTTTGCACCACCACCTCCTTCCACTCTATATGTATAATTTCAAATCTGGCCACCAAATCTCCATTCAATACCATTTGCCAATCAAACCCTAAAGAACATTGAGTCTCTGACAAAAAGGTCATATTTTAGAGAGTGTAAGTGTAATTTATCCTACTAATTTTATTAAAAAAAATTATTATATTTGGTTACCACTTTTCAAAAAATTTTATTTTCTTATTTTTCATATTTTTTTATTTTTACTGAATTTTTTTAATATTTTGAGCAATTTTTTTAATTTTTAGACATACCTAACATATATATATCTATAAAGTAAAAACAAAATTGAAAAAAATCTTTTAAAAATTCACTAAATACCAAATACGAGAATTCAGTACATTTTTTATATTTTTATGTATTTATTAATTTTTAAAAATATTTTTTCACAAACTTTTTACTTTTTAAATACATCTAAGTAAGGTGCATCTAAAAAAGTAAAAAAAATGTTTAAAATTTTAAAAATATTCACTAAAAACAAAAAAATACGAAAACTAAAAAATTCAATTTTCAAAAAACTTAATTCAAAAAACTCAAACCAAACACACTGATTGTATTTATACCATGAAATTTTATCATTATATTTGTTTTGCACTTTTTTAATCTATTTACACTCTCATAAATTAAAAAAGTGGTATTTTCCTTAAACTTTTTGTTCTCTATACATTCTCCTTAATCTTCCAAACTCTAATCCACAATTACCATCACATCCAACCACCATTGAAACCACCTCTAACTGGGGATGGCTACGAGCGGATTTGCCATTCCTTGTCCCCGTCTCCATGGACCAACTCCACCCGATCCTCGCCCTACCCTTGCTACGGGATGAAATTTTTCAACTCCATTCCCGCCCCCGCAAATACCTAACCACATTTCAATTAGTCAAAAAAATTTAGAATCATTTAAATGCTTAACATACTAAATAATTTTTCTTATTTCCATATATATAAATAATGAGACTTTTATGGTTATTATTTATTTATATTTAAACAGAATCACAAATTTTTAATATTCTTTTCTTATATTTAATTATATTTTATATATATATATATATATATATATATATTATTAATTATATCGGATGGGATTTGGATCGAGAGAGGCAAAACTTACCCCCACTCCACCTCTGTCACGGATGACCAAAATATAATTCACCGTCGCCCCATATAAGTATCAATGTAGATAAAATCTGTCTCATTCAAACGGGTATGAACAAACTCCCGCCCCATATAAGTGTCAATGTAGATAAAATCTGTCCCATTCAAACGGATATGAACAAACTCCCGCGGATCGAATTAAAATAGTCATTCCTATCTCCGACTTCCCTCCCAACCCTTCTCTTACTCTACTTCTCACCCCACCACCACGGCTCCTCCAATCCATTATTGCAAAATATGCCACCCCCAACCTTCTGTCTTACTATCGCAAATTGTCTGTCAACTCACCTGTGTAAACCGAGTGAGAGAGGGCAACAATTTGAGATTTCAAAAGAAGAAAAAAAAAAAGTTAAAATTTTTAAATTTAATAGTTACATGTCCAATTTAGGCAAGGTGAGAAGGAAGGTGCCAGATATTAAGACCGAGTTTGGTAACTAAAAAATAATTCATTTTTTTATCTTTTTTCATCACATCACCTCTCTATTTTTCTGCACATCTTTTTATAAAAAGACAAAAAGTATACTTATTTAGGTCATTCCAAACAATCCCTAATATTAGCCAATGGAGATGGTAGGAAAGGGGTAGCTGAGAATTTTTTGGATTTGTTATTTGTGATAACTAGCATATCACCCGTGCTATGCACGAATTGTGTTTACAATTATTTATATATGTGAATTGTGATTTTTAAATTTTTTTTTTAAATGTCTTTTTTTTTCTTTTTTATATTATATTAAAGTTTAATATTTTGATAATAATCATATGTGTTGGACTTTTCAAGGAATTAAATGTCTTTTTTTTATTATATTATATTAAAGTTTAATATTTTGATAATAATCATATGTGTTGAACTTTTCAAGAAATTTTTTTTATACTTATTCTTAATGCATTAAAATGTTTTTATGAGGGATAATAATCATATGTGTTGAGACTTTTCAAGGAATTCATGTGTTGAATTTCAAAAAAAAAAAAATTATGCTTGTTCTTAATGCATTAAAGTATTATTACGATGGTAAGACTTGGGAGTTTGGAGAAGTTAATAAATGCTAAGATTTTTTTAAAAAAAATGTTATTATGAAGGATAATAATCATATGTGCTGGAACTTTTTAAGAAATTCATATGTGTTGGATTTCAAAAAAAAAAAATTTTATGCTTGTACTTAATACATTAAAGTGTTATTATGATGGTAAGACTTGGGAGTTGGGAGAAGTTAATAAATGCTAAGATTTTATTTTTTTTTAAATCAAAAAATCAAGAAATTTAGATTAGGAGATTAAAACTCCCATAAGACTTATGATTAAAATTTTTCTTTTACTTAATATATAGTGTAGATTTTAAAAAAAAAATACGAAAATTAATGATATAATTTTAGGGTGGAAATATAAATATTAAAATAAAGAGAGAATTTTAATTTTATAAATTTGACCGGTGGCACGGTGACCTGCCCTCAATACCGAATAGACTTCCAGTCCGATTAACACCAAAATTCTTCAGTCAACAACACGTCGTCTCTCTCTCTCTCTATCTAAAGTTTCCCTCTCTTCGACTCTGCAAATTCTATCTCTCTCTCTCTCTCTCTCCAAATTAGGGTTTCCATATACGAACAAACCCAGGAAAATTACTTCTTGAAACCAAACCAGAGGATCAATTAATCAATCAATTGTCCGTACGAAATGGACGTAGCTTCCGGAGGAGGACCGGCACCATTTCTTCTGAAGACTTACGACATGGTGGATGACTCAAACACCGACGAGATCGTCTCCTGGAGTTCCAACAACAACAGCTTCGTGGTCTGGAACCCTCCCGAGTTCGCTCGCGTCCTTCTTCCCACCTACTTCAAGCACAACAACTTCTCCAGCTTCATCAGACAACTCAATACTTATGTAAGTTAAAAATTCAATTGTTTTGTTTTTTCTTATATGATGTGGAATTGAGGGGTTGAAGTTATGTACCTGAGAAATCTTGGTTTTTAGAATCATCATACATGTCCTTCGATGTGGTTAGGTTCGTTTTGGTTTGTTTTTTTTTTTTTGGAAATGTTTTATTTGAAGAGGGAGAATTTCAGGGGAATTGGAAAGCTAGTGATTTTTATTTATTTATTTTATGAATTGAATATCTCTGTTAAACATGAGTGAGTTTGGATCAAGGTTTATAGATAGAGGACTGAGAAACTGAGTTCCACATGTGCATTTTGAATTATTTTAGGTGTATTTCTTTTGCTAGCCAATTCTGAGTTGCATAGGTGGTGCAGAATAATACTTGGTGAATTGGGTAGTTCTCGTAAAACAAATACTTGATAAAAGTTCATTGAATTGAAGCATTGGTTACAACCACCTGTTGTTAATTTTGAGCACAATCTCCTATTTATTGCTTTGGTGAACCAAAAGATGGTGGCAACTGGCAAGCAATCTAGTAACTCTTAGAAAAATTTGTACTTTGATCCAGTAATATAGGGTAGGGGTAATGTAATTATTCAAAATTTTAATGAAATAGTCATGGTAGGCTTCTTCTTGTTTAGTGGGATTGATGCAATTAATCAACAATTTGAGCATGTTCTGCACTGACTTACTTTACAATGCAAGTACAAGTTTAAGAACGTTTTTAACACATGAAATTTTTAATGCATCAAACCAATGAAAAGGCACATTTCCCTGTACAGTATAAACCTACTCATTCTGTTTGAACCTTCACTTTGATCAAACTGGTTTGGTGACTACCATGAGTTATGTTCATTCTTTCATATTTTTCAATCACAACTTCATGGTCAGGTTGTAGAGTTTTCTCAATAAACCATGTATATTCTCTAGCTTCTTTCAATTATCCTTCCTTCATACCTTCAACAAAATTAAATGAATTTTACCAAAGCGTTGATTGCATATAGGTTAAACCTTACGTGTTGTAAACAACAATGGTAAATGCTTGCAAAGAAAATTACAATCTTTGTCATTTAAATTTTTTAATTCTTCATCATTACCATAACTTTGAAGTGAGTAACGTGGAAACATGACATCAGGTGAGAGCAATTGCTTGAAACTTTACCTAAAAATCAAACTGGCCCAAGTTTGGAATAATTTAAGGCTCTTCTATGTCATGCCATGATACATCCTCTAAGATCTGAATCACGGGACACTGTGATAGGCCTATTACCTACGCTATGTCGAGCTGAGGCTGACCACCAGTCTATAGGTGAGCTGGTCTCCAACTGTCTTGGAGCCTATATAAGAGACTATCCATGCACGTAGAACACACAAAACTCTGGTTGTCATTTTCCTCTATTCTGTTGACAATGCTCTTTCACTGCCACCCTCTCTCCCTTTAAGGCTGCCTTGATTTTCTTTTCTTCCGCCTCCGGCAATCCCTATCCATTGAAGTGTTCACAATCTTGCTAGAGGTTCACGACTGACCACCTCACTATCACATACCAACAATCATTAATTGTGTTTTATTCAGCCCAAAATTGCTCACACAATTTGTGACAATGGATTGAAAACAGTTTAGTATCAACATACAAAGGATTTTATTAAATGCATCTGGTCAACTCATTTTCAAATTTGATGAAATATCTGGTTACATTTTGAAACTCATGCATGTGTCTATGCATTAATATTGTTGGAATTATCTCCAGTCCTTGTTCATCTTGTAATTGGATGTATTTGCATAAAGCATATGTTGAACTGCACACTGGGAAAACTATGGCCAATTTGCCATATAAAACTGTGGGTTGCTGACCTGGGCTAGATATTTCTTGCCCCACTTGTTATGCATTACATGATTGTTTTTCATTGGGGAATGAATAAAAAATGTCCAGAGCTAAGCTTCTGCTTAACCTGTGTTACAAAATTTCATTAATTGCTGTAATTTACTTTCACATTCAATAGGTGCAGTTAGCGGATTTCGTTCTACAATCTTAATTTCTCTTGTTTCAGTCTGACATGATTTGAAATAGAGTTATTCCACCAGAATTTGTTTCCATTAATATTTTAGAACTACTGAGTTTTATCAAGTCTTCCAATTAGATATACTTGTTCATATTCCTGGCACCCTTCTGTGGAGGCAGAGTGGCATTTGTCTTTTATTTTTTTTTTGTCTATGTTCTCTCATATCTTTTTTCTGTCAGTGCTATATATTCAGTGTTGCAATTTTCTTGTCAGCCCCCAAATAGATAAATAAACCTATGAAGTGCACACACTTCATGCAATGAGCAATGTCAAATGCAAAACATATAGAATTGTTCTGGACACAATTTATACATGTTGAACACCTTTTCAAAAAGAATCAGACACATGGCCCAAACAATGTAAACATGTAACATGCACAGTTAATCTTGAAAAGGAATGTAGTAGCTATATTTAAAAAATTAAAAAGGAAAGGAAGACATTTACCAAGGAGCAGTATTATTGCACGACAGTGTGTGTATTATTTTTATTGATGTTCATCTTCTGAGTTATGCATTTGTTAGCACAAATGTTTCATAAACTAATCATGATTTTATATTTGTCCCACTTACAATAGACATTTTTTTTGGACAAGTATCCCACTCCCACATAATACATTTACTAGTAAAAGATGTACATTTATTTAGTGCTGTGTTGTCAATGTTTGTCATGTCAGCTTATCCATATTGTTTCGTGTTGGTATCCACTGTCCATATGTTTGTAAAACAGAGCCCTCAAAAGTCCAAACTGATAGACGCTTCATGTGGGGAAAAATTTTAATATTGCATTGTGTTTGACTCAAATTCTTTCATTGTTTAATACATTGGTTTGCATATAATCCTCTGAAGTTTGAGTTCTACTTTGTAATTTATTTGAGTTAACGATATCTTATGGATATATTCTGTTAATAGGGATTTCGAAAGATTGATCCAGAAAGATGGGAATTTGCAAATGAAGATTTTGTGAAAGATCAAAAGCATCTCCTAAAGAATATACATCGCAGGAAACCCATTCACAGCCACAGTCACCCTCACGGTACTCCAGTTGACCAAGAGAGAGCAGCTTTTGAGGAAGAAATAGATAAGCTTTCACGCGAGAAAGTTGCACTTGAGAAAGCGGCATGCGAGAAAGCTGCACTTTTATCTGCTGCAAAGCTTCAGTTGGAAGACTCAACTCAGCGGGTAAATGGTATGGAACAGAGGCAAGATAAGTTGCTGAACTATTTAGAAACTGCAATTCAGAACCAGAATTTTGTTGAACATCTTGCTCGGAAACTTGAAGCTATGGATTTTTCAGCATATAATAAGAAAAGGCGTCTACCTCAAGTTGATTACTCCCAGCCAGTTCCAGAGAACAGCTTTGTGGACAACCATAGCAGCTCTAGGCCCGAGTTTGGGCACGTTTTCCACCAAGATTTCTCAAACAAGTTAAGATTAGAGTTATCACCGTCTGTTTCAGATATTAACTTGGTTTCACATAGCACACAGAGTTCCAATGAAGATGGGGGAAGCCCTCAAAGGAGACTATCTGAAGGTTACCCAAAAGATGCACAGATGAGAGCTGGTGGGCTTCCGTTTGCCCCCAAAACATTGGAGCTATCAGACACTGGAACGTCTTTCATGTTTATGATGGATTCAACTTTGTCGCGCAAAGGAGGCAGTGGAAGTCCAAGACTGCAGTCCTTGCAGCAAAATTTGACCTCTAATGAAGAAGGTGATGGCCATATTTCCTGCCATTTAAATCTTACACTGGCATCTTCGCTGTCGCAGGTTGACAATAGTCAATCTTCAGCTAGGATACAACTAGGTCATGAAATTGGTAAATCTCCTGAGTTAAGATCCAATGTCAATGGTAAGGTGACTGATTTTAGAGTTTCCCCAAGTAACAGAGCCTTCTCTGATGATGATGCAACTTTGTCTTCCTCACAAGAAGCACCAATTAAGATTCAAGGGCTTCCAGCTCCTCCTCCGGCACGAGTGAATGATATGTTTTGGGAACAGTTCCTAACTGAAAGACCAGGCGCTTCTGACACCGAAGAGGCTAGCTCTAGTTTCAGGGCAAACCCCTATGATGATCAAAAAGATAGATCAGGCTATGTAATGTCTGGAAACGCAAAGAACATGGATCATCTTACTCTTTGAGCACCGCAGTTGCAGTCGAACCCAGTCACAGGTGTTTAAAGGCTGCTCCAGGTACTTTATGTTTGTAAGATACATATTCAATCAGGTATAATATTTATGACTTCATGTTAGACCATTGTTTGGTTCAGTTGTGGTTGTCTTAATGTGCCTAAAGCTTTGTTGTCAGTGGTAATGTTCGTTTCTTTAACAACAATTCTTCGGGAATAAAGACTAGTTGACTTCTTGGGATTGACACTTGCACTGGAAAGTAGCATATGGTTTTGGGTTGTAAATTTCCAATAATTAAATAGTTAAAAAATAATCAATGATTCTGATTTTGGGGAAGTATGTTGAGCTGTGCTTTTAACATTTCTAAATTCTGTTTCTTGCTCCAGGATTATGTTTATATTAGATCAATTGATCATATTTGTTTCTGTTACTGTATTATGCTCTTCTTGTTCTCACAATTATAAACCTTGATATTGTGCAAAACACTTAATAAAAACTACAGAAATGTGAGTTGTTCGGATCATCAAATGGGACTTAAAATGGCTCAATGGGCTGGACAGCATCTCTCCAGTCCAATTTGAGACCGGAGAGAAGCCAGTCCCTTCAAGAAAGTCCACTTATTTCAAACAAATTATCTATAGTACTATTTACTTTTTTTCATCAATCAGTTGATTCATTTCCTTCCGTACTAAGCTAACCAAAAGAGTTGTCAGAAAAAAATGACACTAATTTTTTTTTTTTTTTATAAAAAAAAAAATCACTAAAATCAAAAGAAAATTGCGGGAAAAAAATACTAGTTGGATGCAAAAAACCCATTCAAGTGTCAAGTGCAGTCATAAATAGATGTTACATAAAATTATCAACAAATATCTCATTTAAACAGGGGTCTCTTCTCTTCATTATTCATAATCTTCTAGAATCAGTTTGTTAGATTAGAACCCACAACCACCATTTCAGTGACTTCATGTTACAGCAGCAAAAGGTAAACCTAAGCTATTTAGAGGTTGTTTGGCAATGACTTTTTTAGTTGACTTTTTGACTTTTTTAGCTTGGGACTTTTTTAGTCGTTTGGTATTCTTGTTTGGTTTTTTTGACTTTTTGGCTTTGGAATGACAAAATTGCCCTTAGTATAGAATGATGCTTTTTTGACTTTTTGTTTATATATGGGATAGTTTGGTACTTTTGTAGCTTTTTGTCTTTTTGTGATTTTGTAACTTTTTTTTTTTGTCTTTTGTGATTATATAGCCTAACAAGAATGCCAAACCAAGCCTTAATGACATTCCCATTTCAACCAAAAAGAAAAGGTAAACCTAAGCTATTTAATTGACATTCTCATTTCAACAAAAAAGAAAATTGTATAAAACGACATTCACTTCTCAGCCAAAATCTTGCTCAAAACTACAATTGGTAAATATCAAAACAACTAGATGCAATTTCAATTGCTATAATGTATGTTTGTATCTAAATTCGGATTAAGAATGGGGAACAAAATTGATCCACACTTGATGATGAAGAGTTCCCAATTGAAAAATGACCAGGCTGTCGTGTTTTTGAGACATACAAAAAGAAGTCATCGTGTAGTTGAACTCAAAATGTATGTAGTAGTTCTTAGCCGTCGTTTGGCTAATTTAATTGGGTTAAAAAAATATAAAAGACAAAATAAGTTAAATAAGTATAAAAGACAAAATAAACTAAATAAGTTAATAAGATAAAATGTTACATCTAAATCATAATCATTTTACTTTTTCTCTCACAAAAGTTAAAAAAATCAAAAAAAATCAAATCAAACGAACTTTTTAGTCCTAAACTAAAAAAGTCTCAACTCAAAAAAGTCAACGCCAAACAGCAACTTAAAGGGTCAGGCTTATCTCCAGTCCACTCTGTGAATTAGACGGTATTGTTGGGCCCGTAGGACTCACCACGGGTCTTGTTTCAATAATTTGAATCGTGCAATGTGTAAAACTCGTTGAGTACTTTATCCTTATAAAAAATTACTTTGATCAGATATCAATAGCTACTTGATCGAATCAGGATTTTGTCAATAATTTATTTTGAAAATTTTATTTACTGTTGATAGAAATCTGATCCGATCAAGTAGTTATCGATATCCAATTAATGTGATTTTTTACAAAGATAAAGTACTTGATAAGTTCTGCACATTGAACAATTCGAATTATCAAAACAAAATCCGTAATGAGCCTCCACAAACCCAACAACATGCTCCAGTTTGTTCACGGACAGAAGAGAAGCATGGCCGGATCTTAAATATGACTAAATGTTTGCTTACAAGAATATTGTTTGAAATATCTCTTTAAAAGTAAACATATTACTCTCTCTGTTTCATTTTGTTAAGTCATTTTTTTAAAAATTTTTGGAATGTTCCAAAATGTTAGTTACATTTGAAAAGTCAAAATAAAAAGTATTTTTCAAAACTATATAACTAATTATAAATATATTAAAAAATGAAAATTAAAGGATATTATTGAAATAAATACTTAAAATTGAAATTAAAATACAATTATTACATGTCGGCTAAAAAAAAATTAAAACTACCAATAGGGACTACTATCAAATATGATGAATGATGTACTTGTTATTTTTTGTCATAAGCTGGGACACAGGCTTAACAAATGAGATTAGGCGAGGAGGGTCCCATATTTATTTGAGCTACATTTACCTTTCACAACTAACAAATCATTGTTGAAAAAAAATTATAAAAAAAAAAAGTTACAAATTTATAAAGTTGCATGCTAATGCAAGTAAGAATTGTATTCTCCTATAACAACTTTTTTGGAGTACAATTTTATTCGTAATCCATTAATTTATTGTTGGGTTAATTACATTTTTAATCCACAAAGTGTGAAAGTCGTGTTATTTTGAGTCTCAATCTTTGAATCATGCCAATTTAGTTAGTCCTTAATTAAAATATATATATGTGTGTGTATATAAATAAAAAGTGTTTCAATTTGGTTCCCAACCAAACTCTATCAATACACGCTGCTAAGTGTGTAATTTTGAAAACCAAAATGATGTAAATCACATATTTTCAAAATTAAAAGTGTAATTTTGTAAGTGAAATTTTACATTAATGACATGTCACATGTTTTGAGAACTAAAATTTTAGACTCTATTTGGAAGAGTTTTCAAAATATATTTCTATCTCTTAATTTGCGCGTGATGTTTGGTTACCATTTTCAAAAATTTATTTCACATTCACTTTAGAAAACTCTGTCGAAGGCGGGAAAATTTGGGTTAACCAGTCGTCCCACTGGTCGTCCTCCCAGATGTCCAGCCGGTTGACCGATATAGTGCAATCTTTTTATTTATTTATTTATTTACAATTGGCACTTGTTTTTTTATATTTTAAATAATAAAAAATTTCAGAATTTTAAAAAAAAAATTACGAGTTTTGAATAAAATTTTGAGTTGTGTGCTTAGTTATGAGTTGTAAATTTTTATATCAAGTGTCATATGTCACATCAAAAATTTTCCACTCAATCCAAAACTCTTTTCAAAACTCATTCACCAAACAAATTTTCTACACTCAAATCATAATTTCAAAACTCACAAACTAAAAATACAACTCTTATTCTCAAATCATATTTAGAAAACTCTACCAAATGCTACCTTAATATTCTAAACGAGTTTTCACATTTATCTTTAAGTTCAACAACATAATTAACAGAATTAGATTAGATAACAAATAAATTAACACAATGTAAATATCAAAGAATAAAATATAACAAATCTCATATTTCAGATACAATATGTAATTAATCATTAATAATTATTTTCTCAATGATTAAGGCCGAAATGTACATCATTGAGGCCGTTAATTAGAATCTCTTAATTTCACTTGTTGGTCAAACTGTATATTTTATGTGTGTTGAGTGTCAATCAGATTGTACATCATCGTTGGAGCATAAAATGAGCAAAAAGACAGAATTTGGACAGAGTTGACTTTCCCGCACATGCGTTGACTTTTCCGCACGTGCATTGACTTTTTCTGGAAAAGTCAAACCGACGTTTTAAACCTGTTTGGATGAGATTGGAAGTATAAAAAGGCAAGTAAAAGGCTGGATTAGGGTTCTGAAATTGTTTTTGACCTAAAGAGAGAGGCTAGGGTTTGAAAAAGAGAAAGAAACAAGAAGCTTCAAAGATGTCTCCCATGGTGGTTCCTTCTCCATCTACCTCCTCCCACTCCTCCATGAGTGGCTAGTCTCCTTTTCTAGGGTTTTGAAGAAACCCTAGCCATGTAATAGGTTTTTCTTTTTTGATTTTATATTATGTAAAGGTTTGAACCATTGTATGGTGTTTTAGAAATTCTTTATATATAATTTTCATTATCTTTTCAAATATTTGACTTCTGTGATTGTTGAATATTATCCATACATGAGTTTTCTATTCCTTCACATTCAAGGTATGGGACGAACCATGCTACGAGGAACGAGTCATATCACTACCCTAGTTTAGAGTGAACGATTCGTATTACTTGAGATGGTTCGTGCTCGTACATTGAATGTGATAATCTTCTTATTAAATGCTTTGAGCTTGTAGTTGCGAAGCATTAATCCGTTCAAACCATAGCATAATTAATTTCAATTGGAAACCCTAATTATGTGGTTAGTGGTGAATTCTCTATCCTAGGATTTTTCCCTAATTCAGTAAACACAATTTCATTTATTATTAATAATTTAATTCCTTAGTTTAATTTATTTGTTATTAAATTAGGTTATAAACAACCAATCTTTTTATCAAAATTAATTTGGAATTTGACAATTAAATTAATTTAATTTCACAGTAGTCCCTGTTGATCGATACCTGGACTTGCCATTATTCTGATAGAATTTGGTATAGTT
This sequence comes from Camellia sinensis, assembly GCF_055761805.1. NCBI lineage: Eukaryota > Viridiplantae > Streptophyta > Magnoliopsida > Ericales > Theaceae > Camellia > Camellia sinensis. The sequence continues at coordinate 156,610,009 of NC_138966.1, forward strand.
TAGTATTTAATTTTGGTGTGTTCAACGACCCACCAAATTTTGGCGCCGTTGCCGGGGACTTCTGGCGAAATTAGTTAATTTAAAGTTACATTCTTATTTTAATTTTTAGTTTAGGATTTTATGCTTTTGGTGTTGCTAAGTGTGCAGAGCGTTTGAAATTGGAGCTATCACTGAAGTGCAAGCGGAGTGCAACCGAGCTTCAAAAATAAAAAAAAAAAAAAAAAAAAAACTGCAACGCTAAAGTGAGTAAACAGAAGCAAACACTCACAAGCAAAGCACCAAAGTGCTAAAACGGAAGTCAAAGCTCAAACAGAGGTTGGAGACAACGTCTACACGTCAAGCATCCGTAAGACGAGTAAAGCGTTTTCGTTAAACCGCTGTGAGTATTTCTTTCTTTGGTATTTTGCTTTCATACTTAGTGCACAGAGTTGGAACTTGTGTGTGTGTTTGGGTAGTGTATGCACGAGCGTCGTTCTTGTCGCCCTGAATTGTGGAGTTTGGACCTTGAACTAGAAAGGACTCTTAGGAGACTTAGGACCTCTGCCCGTATTCCTAGGCTTGAATATTCATACATTGAGCCATTAGAGATGGCAGATCCTAATGTCCCGAATGTGCCTAACCGGACACTTAAGGATTATTTTACACCCACCGCATATACATCACCATCATGCATCCAATTACCCAACACCACTGCTGCTCATTATGAGATTAAGTCCAGCACTATACAAATGCTCCCATCATTCTATGGACTAACTCATGATGACCCTTATAAGCATTTGAATGAATTTCTGGAAATTTGCTCGACAGTGAGGATCCAAAATTTCACAAATGAGGCCTTAATGTTGCGATTGTTTCCATTCTCGTTAAAGGTTAAAGCCAAACACTGGCTAAATTCTCTACCTGCTAATTCAATCACAACTTGGGACCAATTACAGCAACGGTTTTTGGAGAAGTACTTTCCCATAGGTAAAACCAACCAACTTAGGCGAGCTATCACAAACTTTGCTCAAATGGATGGCGAGCAATTCCATGAGACGTGGGAAAGACTTAGAGACCTTCTCCAACAGTGTCCCCACCACCAAGTGCCTGATTAGCAACTTGTTCAAACATTCTATTATGGCTTAACTGAGCCACACCGCCAAATGGTGGATTCGTCCTGTGGTGAGACATTTATGTCTAAAAATGATGCCGAGGCATGGCAATTGTTTAAGAACTTAAGTGATAATTCCCTTCACCATGCCTCCGCAGCCCGGCAAGTCCGACAACCCGTAGTTGGAGCCCCAAAAAAAGGGGGCATTTATGAAGTCGGGCAAAACCTAGAGTTAGCCCAACAAGTAGAGGCACTATCCTGCAAGATAGACCACTTATTAGCTACGGGACATGCCCCTACCCAACAAGATCAACCTCAATTCTGTGAGGCATGTGTTATATGTGCGAGCCATGCTCATGACTTGAGTGAGTGCCCTTCGGCATCACAATTTCCAGAGTTAGTCCAAGAGCATGTGAATGTGGCTTAAGGATTCTCCAACCCGGGTAATGACCCATACTCCAACACATATAATCCGGGATGGAGAAATCACCCAAACTTCTCATGGAGACTCCCTTCACAAGGCACTTCTTATAATCCTCCACCACCAAGGCAGAATTTTAATAATTTTGCCAACCAATCATCCTACCAACCACCGCAACCTTATTGACCCCCACAACTGTACCGGCAACCACAACCCCCGCCTGTTCCTCAGGGCAACTCTGTCTTTGAGACTCAGGTGTTGGAAGTTCTCTCAGAACTTAAGGGGTTAGCACCAATAGTTCACTCCCACACTCACTCTATTGCCAAGATAGAGACCCAATTAAGTCAAATAGCTAACTACATGAATCGAAGAGAGGAGGAAAAATTACCAAGTCAAACTGTGGCCAACCCTAAGGGACAATATAGGGCAGAGAGTTCGGGTGGGAATGGTAAGCAACATGAGCAAGTGCAGGCGATGGTTGCTTTAAGAAGTGGCAGGGAGTTAGAGCCTCAGTCAGTTACGCCAGATGCAACTAGAGTTAAGAAGGGTGACAATGGGGGTACACCTAATGAGAGCAAGGGTGAGGAGGAAACACTTAAGAGGGATGAGTTAGTCCCTAGCACTCCATATGTGCCTAAGGCACCCTTTCCCCAATGCCTCGATACACCGTCCCCTTTTAATAAGAAGGCGGCATCTATGGAGGTAATGATGGATGTCTTTAAACAAGTAAAAATCAACCTCCCCTTGTTGGAGGCGATTAAGCAAGTACCATCATATGCCAAATTTCTGAAGGACTTTTGTACGCAAAAGCGTAAATCTAGGACACATGTGTCCCAAAAGGTCCTACTCACGGAGCAAGTAAGCTCCATCTTGTTAAATGACACACCTCCTAAGCTTAAGGACCCGGGTGCCCCAACCATTGCATGCATTATAGGGGACCATTTCATTGATAGGGCCTTATTAGATTTAGGGGCTAGTGTCAATTCATTGCCGTACTCTGTGTACGAGGAATTTGGGCTTGGCGAGTTGAAGCCCACTACTGTCACTCTTCAATTGGCTGACCGGTCCCTCAGAGTGCCACGTGGCATGATTGAGGATGTGCTAGTTAAGGTTGATAGGTTCTACTTCCCTGTTGACTTTTTAGTGTTAGATATGGAACCGGTAACCAGTTCTAAGAAACAAATCCCGGTGATCTTAGGTCGACCTTTCTTGGCTACGGCCAATGCATGCATAAATTGTCGGACCGGGGTTATAGAAGTTTCATTTGACAACATGCAAGTGAAACTTAATATTTTCCAAGCATCCCAACAACCTCATGAGAGAGAGGAGTGCTTATTAGTGGATGTTGTGGATGAGATTGTGGAGGAGGCTTTGCCCTCCATTCTTGTAGAGGACCCTTTAGAGGCTTGTCTAGGTCATTTTGGGTTTGAAAATTTTGATATTGATGGGTCTCAGTTAAGGAGGTTTTGAAATTGTTGGATGCGGGTATCATATACCCCATCTCAGATAGCAAGTGGGTGAGTCCCACACAAGTGGTGCCCAAGAAATCGGGCATCAGCGTTATTGAGAATGAGGGAGGAGAGTTAGTCCCCACACGAACCACTGCTGGGTGGCGAGGCTGCATTGATTATAGGAGACTAAATTCCTCGACTAGGAAGGATCATTTTCCTTTACCCAAGGGTTTGATGGACCCATTTTATTATGATTGATAGATTGATTCCTTATTCTCTTTTCTTTCCCTTCTATGTTATTTTGTTTTTCTTTGTTCTCGTCATGCTTTATTTGCGTCTAGGAGACTTTAAATCCTCTAAAGGTGTAATTCCTTTGGTGTTAGCCGTGCCCGAACGGCATCTGACGGTCTGGTATAGCCACCTAACCGTGTTTGTAGTGAGTTCCTAGGAGACCAACTGTGACGGTGGAAACTAGAGTTCGAATGGCAAAGCCTAGAACGCAAAGGTTTGGGATTTCCGAGACTAGAGTCTGGTTTAAATACCCAGGGGTGTGGAGATTGCTTCAAAACTACCTCGACTTGAACTCTGTATGGCAGACCCATAGGTTGAGGTAGCTTTATGCGCCTCGATTCTGGATACCGAATCAACCTAGTCTGTCACCCTGTTGGAGAATAGGGAAAGTTACAAACACAGTTAGGGAGAAAAGTAGTACCCGTGGTTTTCGCGTGAAGATTATACCTTTAGTGGGCATTCCGTTATTTTCTTATGTACTATATTTATTTCGGATGTCAATTGAAGGTAGAAATGCTTAGTTTTGATTTTTTTTTTTAAAAAAAAAAAAAGGTTGTTTTATTTGTTAATTGTTGTTTAAAAAAAAAATTAAAAAAAAAAGAAGGTGTTATACTTGTTCAATTTTACAAATATATATATATATATAAAAAAAATTTCACATGTGCGGCACTGTGCGCACATGGGGCCAAAAACACCTCACAAAACAAATTGCCCCCTGCTTTAAAAGCAGGTGCGGGCTGACGTTTCCAAAAAATAAAATAAAATAAAAATAAAAATCAGCGAGGGGATGAAATTGCCGCACATGCGGCCTGGCCCCCGCACGTGCGGGAAGTTTGGCATTTGAAGGAGCTGCACTCTGCTTTAAAAGCAGGTGCGGGGCAAGTGCGGGAATTTCAAAATTTTTTTATTTTATTTTATTTTATTTAAAAATAAAACAAAAAACAAAAAAATTGCAGATTTTGTTTTCCTTTTATTTTTCTTATTATTATTATTTTTATTTTTATATACTAATTTAATTAAAAAAAAACATAATAATAATAATAATAATAATAATAATAATAATAATAATAATAATTTAAAATATTAAAACAAAAAGAAAAAAAAAAACCAGACCCAAACTCGGCATATGAGAAAGATGAGCACCGCACGTGCGGCCCTTTATGGCGCACGTGCGCCCAAAAAAAAAAAAAACTCATAAATATTGGTACTAATACTAATCCTAATTTAGTTTTTTTTTTTTTATTTGTTATATTTGTTTAGTTTAAATTGTTTCGTAGTGATTCTGGTTAATTTAATTAGTTAGTGCAATTTGGTTTTATTTTTATTTTTCTTCTACTTGTGTAGTTAGTGATTTTATTTTTATCTTATTCTATGATGTCATTGTTCATATACTTTCTAAGTAGTTTAGTTTATTTTATTTTATTTTATTTTTTGAAGTTTTATTTAATTTTCATCTCTTTAATTATAAAAAAAAAAACTTAAAAAAATATATATAAAAAAAAACAATGTTTATTTCTGGTTGTTTTATTCTATACTTTAGTCTATTTTGTAGTTTAGTTATTTTATAATTTAGTTTAATTTATAGCTTAGTTAATTTAATTTACTGACATTTTACTTCACTTATTTAATTAATTTCGTTTTTACAAAAAAATAAAATAAAATAAAATAAAAACTAAAAAAAAAAATAAATTAAGTGTGTATATGTTACTCTATGCCTACCTGGATGTGCACCTACAATTCTGGTAATTTTCTCTCATTTCTCTTTACTTTTCCATTGAGGACAATGTCATGTTCAAGTTGGGGGATGAGGGTTATATTTTCTTTTGTGCGTTCCTATTTGGCTCATAATTCATGCTTATACCTGTTTTCACTTGATTGCATTACTTCACCTGATGCGACTTTTTGCTAGTACAGTGATGATATTTGCATATGTTAATTAGAGAGCATAGTAGACTTGTATGAAAATGATTTATTGGGTAGATACTTGCATGCCATTTTTGCACGAGGAGAGTTGTCTATGTTTGTGGTATTAGTACACTTGTCATGAGTATGCCTTAATTCACATGAGCACACTATCATAGTAGTGATCTTTTTATTATAATCCCTGGTGTACATCATTGATAATAGCTAGAGTTACAGAAAAGAATAAATGAGGAGCCAAGATTCTTACAAAAAAAAAAAAAAAAAAAAAAACAAACAAACAAACAAACACCACTTGACTAGTTTGGGTCCGTAACCTTTTTAACTCGAGTTATTAAGCTCGTAGGGGTGACTCTACACCTAATGCCCTAAAACCGTCTGGTTTGGGAGTCATTGGCCCAATGCTTGTTACATGGGTTAATTAGAAAGCTTAAGGGACATGGACATTGCACAGTTAAGGAAAAATAAGAAGAATAACTTGTTCGGATTCGTAGCCTTTTTAACTCGAGTTATTAAGCCCGTAGGGGTGTTTTTACACCTAGTGCCCTAAAACCGTCTGGTTTGGGAGTCATTGGCCCAACGCTTGTTACATGGGTTGATTAGAAAGCTTAATGGATCAGGACATTGCACAATCATTTAAAAAAAATAAAAATAAAAAAACAACAACAACTTTTGAAAATCTTGGCTGCAACAGGTTAGTCTTTCTGTATATGATGGGTGTTATTATGAGTTACACTGGGCTATTATAGTGGATAGTTAACTAATATGGAGATTGCACTTTACACCGAGGGTACTCATGACTTGTCTACTAGCATGCACAAGTATAGGGAACTTTACTTTTGTATTAACTGAATTGTGGTTTTGACTCAATAGGTTCCTTCATGCTTGTCCACTGTGTTTTTAATGACTCATGATGTCTAAATATCACACTGTAGTGGCACATAAGTTAATTGTTAGGTGGAGTAGTGTAGTCATTTGTTGTTGAGTATATATGAATATGTAAATGTTTGTGGGTATCATTTCTGGAAACCCTCACGAGACTTTACTCGTCCACTTGGGGTAACCTTATGGTTTAAAGGCTTGTTGCATATGCTAAATGCAACCGTTTTTCCATGAAAAAGGAAATAGATAGATTTTGTTTAATTTTATTTTATTTTACTTGCTTGAGGACTAGCAAGTGATAAGTTGGGGGATGTGATTAAGGCCGAAATGTACATCATTGAGGCCGTTAATTAGAATCTCTTAATTTCACTTGTTGGTCAAACTGTATATTTTATGTGTGTTGAGTGTCAATCAGGTTGTACATCGTTGGAGCATAAAATGAGCAAAAAGACAGAATTTGGGCAGAGTTGACTTTCTCGCACGTGCGTTGACTTTTTCCGCACGTGCGTTGACCTTCCCGCACGTGCGTTGATTTTTTCTGGGAAAGTCAAACCGACGTTGTAAACCTGTTTGGATGAGATTGGAAGTATAAAAAGGCAAGTAAAAGGCTGGATTAGGGTTCTGAAATTGTTTTTGACCTAAAGAGAGAGGCTAGGGTTTGAAAAAGAGAAAGAAACAAGAAGCTTCAAAGATGTCTCCCATGGTGGTTCCTTCTCCATCTACCTCCTCCCACTCCTCCATGAGTGGCTAGTCTCCTTTTCTAGGGTTTTGAAGAAACCCTAACCATGTAATAGGTTTTTCTTTTTTGATTTTATATTATGTAAAGGTTTGAACCATTGTATGGTGTTTTAGAGATTCTTTATATATAATTTTCATTATCTTTTCAAATATTTGACTTTCTGTGATTGTTGAATATTATCCATACATGAGTTTTCTATTCCTTCACATTCAAGGTATGGGACGAACCATGCTACGAGGAACAAGTCGTATCACTACCCTAGTTTAGAGTGAACGATTCGTATTACTTGAGATGGTTCGTGCTCGTACATTAAATGTGATGATCTTCTTGTTAAATGCTTTGAGCTTGTAGTTGCGAAACATTAATCCGTTCAAACCATAACATAATTAATTTCAATTGGAAACCCTAATTATGTGGTTAGTGGTGAATTCTCTATCCTAGGATTTTTCCCTAATTCAGTAAACCCAATTTCATTTATTATTGATAATTTAATTTCATAGTTTAATTTATTCGTTATTAAATTAGGTTATAAACAACCAATCTTTTTATCAAAATTAATTTAAGAATTTGACAATTAAATTAGTTTAATTTCACAATAGTCCCTATGGATCGATACCTGAACTTACCATTATTCTGATAGAATTTAGTATAGTTTAATATTTAATTTTGGTATGTTTAACGACCCATCACTCAACCAACCAATCAATTTGTAATTCCCAAATTTAGGCACTTGTCTTAATCAAACAGACGCCAATGGGCCAAAAAGCAGAGCACAGAATTACTAGACTGGATTCTTGACAAAGCCTTCCCATAAAAATTCCAAGATGGTGGTCGGTAAGTCGCATTCAATCCCACAGCAACCCCCCATGAGCAGCCAGGTTGGTGAGACTGTGACCCTCACAACATCAAATGACCCTTCCAACCCACAAAAATATCTCACTTTCATTACTTCACTCAATCACTCACTCACAAATCTCATCTTTCACAGCCCACAAAACCACAAACACAAAGTCACAAGCTGAGCAAACCTCCAAAAAGAGAAATGCCCCAAATCCAACTGAAACCCATGAACACCCTTTTCATATTGCTGCTTTTATTTCACACCCACCTCACAATCTGCAATGGGGTTTCAGTTCTTGGCCTCAATTCACTGAAAACTAGTGATTTGGATGCAATGGTGAGGAGGGTTTGTGCTGGAAAGATTGGTGAATGTATTGAAGAGGAGGCAGAGATGGATTCAGAGAGCAATAGGAGGGTTTTGGTGATGCAGAGGAGGTATATAAGCTATAAGACACTGAAGAGGGACTTGGTTCCATGTACAAGACCTGGGGCTTCTTACTACAACTGCAAAGCATCTGGCCAGGCAAACCCATATAACAGAGGTTGTGAGGTCATCACAGGTTGTGCTAGAGACATTAGTGGCATCAAACCTTGACTTGATGAGATTGTTAAACTGTTTTTATTGTTCTTTCTTATGAGATGCTTTCTTGGGCTTCTTAGTTATGTTTGTAAATTAAAAACTAGTAGTCCCATCTGCTACTTATATGAATGTATTTTTGTCTTTAATTATGGGGACGCTTAATATTTTTGGTTAAAATAATTGATAATTTTGATATGATGCCTAATTGGGGTTTGAGGATGATGGTCTCTGCACCTTCATGCTAGGGCAGATTTGGGGCTTCTTAACTTTGTACACACAATTACATGTTGGTCTCCCTTAAATATTGAAAGCAAAAATCCTTGATTACCACTTGACGAGTGTTTGATTTTGTTAAAACACATGTATTATTGATTTATTGTTGTCTTACAAGATTGTTGTGTATTTTGATTTGTATGTTACAAGCTATTATATATGAGAGGTGTGAGGTAAGTGAGTGGTGGTAGTGGATGGTAGTGGAGGTGGTGGGTGGTAGTGGAGATGGTAAGTGTGTTAGGTTTAGTGGGGTGGATGTAGTGGGTTAGGTTAGTGGGTTAGGTTTAGTGTACATTAACAGCCCCCCTCAAACTCAAGGAGGATAGGAACTAACCAACTTGAGTTTGAAGAGAGTAACAAAACAGAAAAGTAAACTGATAAATAAAAAAAAACAAAACAGGATAGGAGACACGGTATGGTCGTGTCGGACCGTTGTAGCAGACAGTTTACGGGGTCATGTCGGACCGTTGTAGCAGACAGTTTACGGGGTCATGTCGGACCGTTGTAGCAGACACTGTGTGGTCGTGTCAGACCGATGTAGAAGACAGTTTATGGGGTCATGTCGGACCGATGTAGCAGACAGTTTACGGGGTCATGTCGGACCGTTGTAGAAGACAGTTTACGGGGTCATGTCGGACCGATGTAGCAGGACAGTTTACGGGGTCATGTCGGACCGATGTAGCAGGACAGTTTACGGGGTCATGTCGGACCGATGTAGCAGACACTGTGTGGTCGTGTCAGACCGTTGTAGAAGACAGTTTATGGGGTCATGTCGGACCGTTGTAGAAGACAGTTTATGGGGTCATGTCGGACCGATGTAGCAGGACAGTTTACGAGGTCATGTCGGACCGTTGTAGAAGACAGTTTACGGGGTCATGTCGGACCGATGTAAAAGTTGCACCCTCAAAAGGTGTGCCCAATGTTGTCAAAAGGCGTGCCATCAAAAGGCGTGCCCAATTTATCAAAAGGTGTGCCGGACATGATGGCGAGGCACGTGGGCGCCTTGGCTTGCGTGCCCGTTTGTCGGCTGGTGGCAAGAGGCGCGCGATGCGCGTGGCTGCCTCGGCTATAAGACGAAGGCTGAGGCTGAGGCAAAAACACCTGCGAGAGATATTCTGAGAGAGATTTCTGAGAGAGATTCTGTATAACACTCTGTTGCCTAGAAAATGGCTTCATCGTCTTCCCGCGGGCTGCTCACCCTCTTTCCCGACCTCAACGAGTCAACGAGAGAGAGAACTGGTGCGGTGGCACTGGAACCTCAACCAAGCGCCCCGGAGTTTGCTCCGTTGAACTTTCCGATGCGGTCGGTGGAGCAAAGAATGGCAGTGCAGTCGGATGTGGAGGCCAACCAGTATACTTTGAAGGCATGTGTGGAAAGTATGACGGCGGTCACAAACCTGTCGAACCGGCTGCAGAGTAGGACAAATGAGGTGCAGCATTTAAACTCCCAGCTGGCTCTGCTCCAACGCATGTATAAGGATGCGCGAGCAGAGATAAGCGTGCTAAGGGCAGAAAACAAGGAGCTGAAGCGGAAGGCCACCGTGATGTTCCGATTTGGAGGTCCTCCATATGCTGCAGTGGAGGAGTATGGGGGAGTGAACGTGCTCGGTGGACAAGGAAATACGGAGACCGGACTGGCACGGGACACCCAAGATAAAAGTAAGAAGAAGAGACCTGCAGTAGAATAGAGAAGGGAAAAGAAAAATCCCACTGTGGGTGTGGTTGTTTTGTTTGTATTTTTTTTTTTTTTTTTTTTGTGTGTAAAATGATGATCGGGGTGAGGCCCGATATGAATAAAATGAGTTTGGTGTGCAGTTCTTCTTCTGCCTTTTTTTTTTGTTTTGTCTTGTTTTGTTTTGTTTTGTTTTTTGTTTTTTTTTTTGTGTGGTTGTGCAAAAATAAAAAAAAAATAAAAATAAGAATAATAATAATAATAATAAGAATGGTCTGCTACAACGGTCCGACATGACCCCGTAAACTGTCTGCTACAACGGTCCGACATGACCCCGTAAACTGTCTGCTACAACGGTCCGACACGACCATACCGTGTCTCCTATCCTGTTTTGTTTTTTTTTTTTTTAATAAAATAAAAGAAAAGAAAGAAAGTGGAGCAACGGGTGAGGTGCAAAAGGTGATGATAATTGTGTGTGAGTGGAGAATAAAGAAAAGAAAAGAAAGGGGTTGTGTGGCGCTTTGTCTTTTTTTTTTTTTTTTTTTTTTGTTTTTCTGGAAAAGCATGCTGTGTCCCCCACCATCCAAACACTGAGCTAAACTAATGGTTTTATGAGGCATGAGTTTAATATATAGATATATTAAAAGAAAAAAAAAATGTGGGAAGTAACGTGGGTGGTGTAAAATAGAGGAAAAGAAAAAATAAAAAAAAAAAACAAAAGAAGAAAAGTAAAGTGGGGTTGGTGAGTTGGGGGAATAAAAATAATATATATATATATATAAAAAGAAAATAAGAATCTTTATCACACGGATTGTAAATCTAAAAAAAAAAAAGTTTTCCATCAGAAAAAGGGAGTGGGCGATATGTGATTCGCCAAGAATGGAATCCTCCAGCTGTTAAGGGCTCGGTGTCGGAGGAGAGAGAATGTTAGCCTTGCTTGTCTCAACAATACACCCATTCATGACCATTTCCTCCAGCATGAAATGTGCTTTCTCTAGATGGAACATGATGTCCAGCTCGCACATATTGCCAAAATGGCGATCCATGGTTTCAACTAAAAGGTGTATGAATTCCAGAATAGAAAGCTCATTTTCTTCATTGTCAACTCCAACCAAGAAGAATAGTGATGCATAGCGCCGGTATACAATCTTGTAGTTCCGATGCTCGACAAAGGAACACTGTTGTTCGGTGCGAGCGAGGCATTTACGAACGATTTCGCCCTCAAGAGCACGTCTTTCGTCAATAGTGAGGTACTCGGTATTCATGGCGTCGGAAGTTGTCTCCGGCGAAGAACAAGGGTTTTCGGCCGATATTTGGGTTCTGTGTTGCACTGTAATCGAGATGGCCATCGGGTCTCCGCCGTGGCCGGAGGTGAACGACCCTGTTTCGGCCCTGGACCGGATTGGGTGTTCCGGCGATGTACCAGAGTTTCCGAGATGGTTTTTCCGAGCTGGCAAAAGATTTTCTGAGCAAGTGTTTGAAGAGAGGTTGAGGTCCGGCGGACGGCTAAGATGAGGTTGCCGCCCGCCGGTGAAGCGAAAATATTAGGTTCTAAACCCGCTCTGATACCATGTTAAAACACATGTATTATTGATTTATTGTTGTCTTACAAGATTGTTGTGTATTTTGATTTGTATGTTACAAGCTATTATATATGAGAGGTGTGAGGTAAGTGAGTGGTGGTAGTGGATGGTAGTGGAGGTGGTGGGTGGTAGTGGAGATGGTAAGTGTGTTAGGTTTAGTGGGGTGGATGTAGTGGGTTAGGTTAGTGGGTTAGGTTTAGTGTACATTAATTGAAAAACCCATCCTTCCTTCCAAAAATTGCTTCTCAGAATTGACAAATTTTTCGGACATAAGTTAGACTTGGGTCTCAGTTGTTTCAGGCTGAACTACTCTTGTCCAGGAAGGGGAAAAAAGGTTAGGATTGGACAGAAAATAGTTGTATCCACTTGAAAAGTAAGAAATTGGTTATGTAATGCTGTGCCACCTTACCAGTGAAGTCTAGCACTAAGTCGCTTCATAAACCGGAATGATTTCTTCGAAATGTGTACACCAGGTTCTCAAATCCATTTCTCTTGGTTTGAACACACATCTCTAGTTAAATGAAAAACCACAACCTATTTCTGTTTGGGACAAAAACCAGTACCACTGTCCCTCTGGGGATCATTTTTTTTCTTTCAAGGATTTGTGGGAAGATTAACCTCTTTACCTGAGTTGTATAATATGTGGGGATGGAAGACAAGTATAATGAAATAAAAGTATTGAACATATTGGGTTGGATTCAGGTTGTTGACATTTGACAACATATTTCAACATGGATTAATAAATGTCATAGAATTTGCTGACCAAATTGCAACCCTTAGGTTCAGGTTATCTATTGTCAATCATTCTTTATCAAAGAGTTTTGTGGTTGGGATAGGTGAAAGAAGTTCTGATTTTGGAGTTGGTATTTTTATGGGAAAGATGTTGTTTGTTGGCTCAGATTCAAGGAAGTCAACTTTGGCTGCAAAAAGAGTGTGCTACAGATTTTGGAGATTAGCTGAGCTATTATGGTAGCTTGTCGGTAGGCAAGTGCTGCCTTTGGCTCTCCCATTGTTTATAAATGGGAGTGCATGTGGTGGGTTTAGTGCAGCAGAAGAGACGCAGAATCAGAGAGAGTTGTGTGTATGAGTGTGAGTTGAGTTGAGAGTGTTGTCTCCTCCTCCTTCATTGTTGTAATTTGTATTGTTTGTTCTCTCTTAAATTAGTAAAATGCGTCGCTCGTGGACGTAGGCGCATTGCTGAACAACGTAAAACTTGTTTGTGTTGTTTGTGGGTGTGGTAATAGTATTTGTTTCTGAGCCTGGTCACAACAAAGATGCTTCAAATTCTAACACCCATGATGCATTCTGCTTTTCAGTTTTTGTTTAGTCCTTGTCCATAGCTTGCACATAACTTGCTGTTCTCAAATAAATGCGATCCATTGTTAATCTTCTTCTTTTTTTCTTACCTGTAACCGTATAAGTTGTAAAATCCAACATTGGACAACTCTTTGCTCAACAGACACTCGTTAGTTTGCTAATTTTGCAAGAATAATGTAATTGTAGTTACTGATTAGTATTCATCATCCTTCTATTTATTTATTTTATGTATTAATCTAGCACCTCATCGTCACAAATAAAAAAGTGGTCGGAAATGGAATGCATGGGAATCAATTTATTATGTTTGTCTATAAATGATGTTGCTTTTAGCCAGATTAGACATGCATGCGTTGTTATACTTCAATTTTACTGAGGACTCCAATTTGGATGGGTTAGAATCCATAAAATTGCAAAAGTGTGCTTTCCTTTTATCTTGTTTCTCTGTTCTGAAGCCGACCAATTCATTGCCACAATCTCTACAAGTAGGGATTACAACTCTAGTACAGAAAACATATACATGCCACATAAATGAGCAAATCATCCACTTCAAATGTATCAAGTAGATCTTACTCAATCAATTTGTTTTGGAGTATCCTTAACTTGTATTTGTGGTCAAAATTTATGCTCACTGAGTGCCGATCTCAACTAGTTATAGGATTAAAGCTTGGTTTTATCTGGTTAATAGACTGAAGGCTAGCTAGGGCAACGACAACATTTGTTTTTTTATTGTGGCTTACCATGGATTTTAAAAGCCTTTATGTGGTGTTTGGTTGGGGGATTTGGAGAGGGATTTAGAAATGGAAATGGAAAAAGTAGGTGAAATGTGAATAAAATATGTATATATTTCACATAGTTTCACACACCTTTTCCCTTTCCCTTTCCCTTTCCATTTACAAATCTCTCTCCAAATCCCCCAACCAAACACACCATTAAGGTACCAACATTCAAGCTATTTAATTTACGAAAGTAGAATCAGGGAACCAATCTTTTCCCTTACATATTATTCTTTCTATAACAGAATTATGACATAGCCCCGATTGGCTCTTCAAGGAATAAATCAATGCAAATGCTAATGAGTGCATCCGAAGCATTGTTTAATATTAGTATTTATATTTTTTAAAAAGTCCTGAAAAAGTGAATATGTTGAAAAAAAAATTGAAATTAGTGAGAAATGTCATGTGTTCTTCACTTCTCTTAATATATATATATATTTTTTTTTTTTGGGGTGCTCCAACAGCACTTGTTAACAAGACCCAAAATCAATTACTTTGAATCTGCCTTTTTCGTGGGTTTTTTTTTTTTGTTGTTGTGGCAGACCATTGTATTTGTCTACAAAAGTAGTTCAGATGCAGAAAGAGAGTCGGCAACTGAGGAAGTGCTCTTCGGTTTGGCAAATTGAGGGTTTCTAAAATCTGATGTTCTTCTAGGTTTAATTTGCTGGAATGTGTGCTTCCATTCTTGTCAGGTTGCTTTTTGTTATATGATTATATCCTTAGGTTATATTTCACTAGAATCTGTTCATGAGCTTAATCAGCATAGTGAATCATCTGTACTATAACTAATACTATATCCACATCGTAAGCTATTCAATGTTCTTCTTCCTAGATTTTTATAACAAAGTTGACATCAGTTGTATAATTGAGCTGTTCTGCTCTCTCTCTCTCTCTCTCACAATTTCTACTTCAACCTGTAAGTTCTTTTCAGCACTTCATACAAATAATTTACAGGAAAAATGTTTTCCCAAATTATTATGCAAAACAAACACCACGGAAATGAGGAAAATATTTTTTGAAAAAATATGTAACAGCAAAACAAACGTACCTTAAATTCTTGAATACACCATCAGCACCAGAGCAATTGTAGGTATTGTTTTTGACAAAATTAAGTCTGTTAATGCAATGTTCCTGCTGAAGTCATACAAACATTTCTGTAGAATTTGATTGCAGAATGACTATTTATATTCACCAGAGTACTTACGCGCAAGACAAATAATAACTACAAAAACAATAATAAGAAAAAAGAAAAAAGGCAGATGAATTTCAAAAGCTATATAAACTTGCTTGATAGAGAGAGAGAGAGATTGTCATTGGCCTTTGACTTGTTTTGGGAATTTTTAAATTTTTTTAAAATATATATATATATATATAAATAGAGAAAAAATATGACTTAAAAAAATTAAAAAGTCAAAACGATGTTTAACCATATTTTGGAGTGTTTTAGGAACATGGTTAAAAATTATTTTTTGACTTTTTTAACTTTTTTTTTTTTTTAAGAGAAGAAAGTGAGTTAAAAGGTGAAGAATAATTTTCAATCCATTTCCCAAAATAGCCCTTTCTAGCAGAAAGAATGGTGCTTTGATATTGGATTTGAGGAGGGATTATTTTTTAATTAGTTTCTGCAGCTGAGGTTGCTTACTGCCTACCTTTCCTGTCATTTTCTGTTACCCACTCCCACCAACTTGTTCAACAGTGTGATTATGACTCAAAAATTAATTATGTATTCTTTACCAAACAATAAGTTATTGGAAATTTGTGAAATTACATTGACCAAATTCAGATTCTTATATTTATCATGTAGTGTTATGATTTTTTGTTCTTATTTTTTTATTAAGAAGGGTGGACCCTGCTGTAGTGGTAAAACTACTTATTTGTGACCTGGTTACGAGTTCGAGTCGCAAAAACAGTCTCTTTATTTGCGGGATAAGGTTGGATAAGGTTGTGTACATCAATCATTTCCCAAACTCCACTTAAGCCAGAGTTTTGTGCATTGGGTATACTTTTTATTTTTTTATCAACTTCTTCCAGGTGGAACTAAACAGGTAGGTGTCATTTGGTAACAGTTACGTTTTCAGTTTTCTGTTTATATTTATTAAAATTTAAAAAACTCAAATAAAAACTTGTTTGGTAAAATTATTGATTTATAAATCAGTGGTCTCAGTTTATAAATTTTGCCAAAAAATGAAAACACGAAAAATATGTTTTCGTTTTGAGTTTTGAGTTTTTTTTTTTTTTTATCACCCAACACTAGCCACCACCCGCCACCATTTTTCACCACCGTCTTCCGGCACCACCACCCACCCCCACCACCACCTGCCACCACCACTTACCATCCACTTGCCACCACAGCCACCACCCACCTGTCACCCACTCGCCACCACCACCCATCTCTCGCTGCCGCCGCCGTTGTCGCCGCCGCCATTGCCGCCGCCACCGCCACCACCACCATCACCCGCCACTCACCCTTCACCCACCTGCCACCACTACCCACCACCCACTCGCTACAACCTACCACCCGCCACCGTCACCCACCCACCCACCCACCACCACCCACCATCCGCCACCCACCACCTGCCACCACCACTGCCACAACCACCCACTTGCTACCACTTGTCACCGTCACCTACCCACCCGCCACCACCCGCCATCCGCCACCCACCTGCCACCACCATCCACCACCCACTCGCTACCACCCGCCACCCGCCATCGTCATCCACCCACCCACCACCACCACCACCCAACCGCCACCACCACCATCACCACCCACTCACTACCATTCATCACCCACCACCGTCACCTACCCACCCGCCACCACCATCCGCTCGCCATCCGCCACCCACTTGCCATCACCACCAACCACCCATCACCACCACCACCATCACCACCCACTCGCTACCATCCACCACCCGCCACCGTCACCCACCCACCCACCACCACCACCACCACCACCCGCCACCACCACCACCCACCCGCTACCACCCCCCACCACCCGCCATCCGCCACCCACATGCCACCACCACCAACCACCCGCCACCACCACCACCACCACCACCACCACCCACTCGCTACCACCCACCACCCGTCACCATCACCTACCCACCCGCCACCACCCACGACCACCAGCTATCCACCACCCACCGTCACCACTTTCCACCACCGTCTTCCGCCGCTACTTGCCACCACGTGCCAATTACCGCCAATTACCAAACGCGTTTGTAGTTTATGTTTTTCTAAAAATAAACAAAAATCAATTTATAAAATTTTTGTAAATATAAACTGAAAACGTAAACGTTACCAAACACACCCGTAGTATCTTTTACATTTTTATTTTTATTTTGGTAGCCAAGAAGATGCAATTTCTCTATTCTTTTTATTCTTCTGTGGTCGTTCGGCTATACCATTTGGAAATGTTAAGAGAGAATGGTAGGCTCATATATCGCATTCATCCAACTATTCCCAATGATGTTATTGGGAAAAACATTGGTGAGACTCGGCCTCTGATTTTTCAACAAAATTATATTTAGAGAGAAAATGGATTCTTTCTGAGCTCAAATGACATTCAAATGTGAATGCATTTGCCAAACAGGATCAAATATTTTTCAAGGAATACAAACAAGAACACTCTTCATATCAATCAGCAGAGTTATTCTTCAAAGGCACTGCTAGTAATGGAATTCAAATTCATTTTCAGAAACAGCAATATATCAAGAAACAGGGTTGAGATGTTATGGGTAGGTAAGAGTGAATTAAAACAGACTGAAGAGGTGCATTTTGAAGACAAATGAGTTTTTGGGCCCCCTTGTGAATAATTGAACATTGAAAAATAAGAAATGACAAAACAAAGACAAACAATTTGCCATGCATTAGAGGATAGAGGATTGTGCATGCAGTGAATGTAGACCCAAAAGCCAATTTGGTCAGAAGAACCTGCTGCTGCATAGAGAGTAAAGCAAGAGCAGCAGTCCATTTTCTTTTATGTGCGCGCGCGCCAGTGGCAGTGGATATGATAAGAGAGGTGATTTCGTTTTGGAGAAATAAAATGGTTAATGAATCTAATTTTGTCCCTCCTACTAATTCACTGTGGTTAATTTTTGGACTAGAGGACTCGTGAAATAGCTACAACTTGACTTGTTTAGGGATTCAAAAAGGGGGAAGAAAAATGAAAACGAAAAAATAAATAAAATGTGAATAAATATAATTACATACCTATGCTCCAGATACCTTTTCTTTTTCCTTTTTTATTTCCAAATCCCTCATCAAATTCATGAACCAAACACAGCCTTAGCGAGTTGATGTAAAATGAAAGCCACCTCTCACCCTATTTGTGTTATCAAGTTATTATATGTTGATGTTTCGGTGATGAAGGGGGATGGATACCAGTGGCGCTGGGAATGGAAGGCTGTTTCAGGACTCTTGAATGGTTTTTGGGTAGGCAGCTCTAATGGTTGGTTTCATGCTAAAGCTCTCAGTTCCCTCGGTGAGATTGCACAAGAGCTTTGGGTTGTGCTTGGTCCCCAAGTATGCATACAATCGGGCTTTAGAAATGCACTCATTTCAAACGATAACATTAGTATGTCGGAAAATACACACTTTTCAAATGTTGTAGAATTGAACTAACATTTATAAGCACTAACTAATCTGTGAACTTTTAATTTAGTAAGCATTGTTTTTTATAGCACTTAATAATCAATATTCTACACTTAATAGTCAACAAATACCCATTACCAGAACTAGGATATTGCCCACGAACATCTCTAATGCTAATAGGCATTTTATCTATCATTTTATCTATCTAAACATTATTATAAAACATACAATTTATTTTGTCTATCAACTATTTTATATTTTTATTCCAATCATACTCTTTATTTGAACTATTCATCCAAATAATATTTATTAATTTTATAAAATTTTACATCAGCAACAAAAATGATGAAAAATGATCAAATACATCTTGACTAAGGAGTGCAAAAAGAAAGTATAACAAACATTTTGATTAATAAACATTATAATATTTTGAAAGATTGATAAAAGATCGACTTTTTAATTTTTTTAATTTATTTTATCTTTTCGTAAATAAAAAATATAAAAAATAATGTGACCTAAAATATATAAAAAGTTAAAAGTGAATTTTTTTTTTCCTTCCCAAAAGACACTACTAGTAGGTTGAGTTAAAGATGCATGCTCCAACACATTCATGCTCTAAATTTCAAACTAAAAATGCCAAATTAAACATACATTAATTATTAATTAATGTGTATTTAAAAAGAAAAAGATATACACCTACCCTATTCAATTGCAGTCCCATGATTCAGCATCCACTGACATCAGTACTTTACCTTTTCCAACATCTTACCCCATATCTAAAGCCTTTACCAAGTAAATTAGTTTCAACATATATGAAATTTTTTCCGAGACACCAAACTTGAGCCTCTCCAGCCAAAGACCCCTCCTGTCCTCCGGTCAAGGGCCACGATTTGGCCACGTGGCCCTTTGAAGATCTACGGCTCAGGTAAAAAAAAAAAAAAAAATTGAATTTCGTTTATTCAACCCAGCACAAAATTCAAATTTTTAGTCCTCCTTGCAGATGAGCTTCTTCTTTGGAATCGATTTGCAAGCGTAGTTAATCCCAGTAGACTTCTCTGTGCAGAGATGGGTGGTTCCGAACTGTCTTTGCCCTAGCTTTTTCCCGATTGTGTACAGATTTTGGAGACTTTGGGTCTTGTAGGGAAGGACCCAGATGGGTTTTGATGGTGGTGGTGGTGGCGGCGGCGGCGTTACGATGGCTGGTTTCTCCATTCCTGGTGGTGGGTTTGTTTTATTTGAAGAAGAAGACATGGGTTTTGTAAACAGAGATTGATTGTTAAGGATTTTGTAAAAACTAAATGAAAAAGGGAAGATCAGGCTGATTTCTCCATTCCTGGTGGTGGGTTTGTTGAATCTGAAGAAGAAGGAAATCTGAGAATGAAAGAAAACATTCAATGGTGCTAAATCAATGGAAGCTGCTGCTGTGTTGAATTTGAAATGGAAAACATTCAATTTTCTTTTTCTTTTTCTTTTTTTGCTTTGTTGCATCTAAGCCGTAGATCTTCTTTTGAGCAAAATTCAAATTTTTATCTGAGCTGCTGCTGCTGTGTTGAATGAAAGAAGGAAAGAAATTCAATTTTTTTTTTTGATCTTCATGGGAGCTGCTGCTGCTACTGCTGTGTTGAATGAAAGAAGGAAAGAAATTCAATTTTTTTTTTTTTTTTTTATCTGAGCCGTAGATCTTCAAAGGGCCACGTGGCCAAATCGTGGCCCTTGACCGGAGGACAGGAGGGGGTCTTTGGCTGGAGAGGATCCGGACTCAAATTGAAGGCAACCAAAAGAACAAATAATGGGGAAAATTAGAAAGAAAAAAAAAAGGGGCAAATATTACTTTTCATATTTGTTACAATAAAATTATAACAAAATGCAGTAAAACCCTAAACTCCAGCAACTCCAACATATCCCACACAACCCCAAGTCTCAAACCTTATTTCAACCCATTTGGTCTTCTTCACAAGGAAGAATCCATTTGTTTCCTCTCAACCCTCACCGCCACCAAACACAACCCCCATCATAAAAAAGGGGAAAAAAACAAAACGAAACAAGAAAGAAAAAGAAAAAAGAACTACCATTCTAATTCAAATCAAAGCATAAAAGAAAACAAAAACAACCATTCCATTCAGATGTTCTGTTCTTTGCTCTCTTTCCTCAGTACCTGTAGTGAGCAGGCTTGTAAGGACCCTCAACCGGAATGCGAATGTAATCAGCCTGGTCCTTGGTGAGAATGGTGAGCTTAGCTCCGAGCTTACCAAGGTGAAGTGCTGCAACCTTCTCATCAAGGTGCTTGGGCAAAACATACACCTTCTTCTCATACTTGCCGGTACTCTTCTCCTTCCACAGCTCAAGCTGGGCAATCACTTGGTTAGTGAAAGAGCATGACATCACAAAGCTGGGATGCCCTGTAGCACAACCCAAGTTCATGAGCCGCCCCTCAGCCAAGACAATGATGCCTGACTTGGTGTCGGGGAAAACCCACCTGTCTGTTTGGGGCTTAATCGTGATCCTCTTCACGCCCGGGTATGTCTCAAGCCCATGCATGTCAATTTCATTATCAAAATGGCCAATGTTGCAGACAATGGCGTTGTTCTTCATCTTTCTCATGTGGTGAACCATGATGATGTCCTTGTTGCCAGTGGTGGTGACAAAGATATCGGCTTCTGAGACCACATCTTCGAGGGTTAGAACTTGGAGACCCTCCATAAGAGCCTGAAGGGCACAAATTGGATCGATCTCAGTAACAATCACACGTGCTCCAGCTTGCTTCATTGCAGCGGCACAGCCCTTGCCCACATCACCATAACCACAGACAACAGCGACCTTTCCAGCAATCATAACATCAGTGGCTCTCATCAAACCATCAGGGAGTGAGTGGCGGCAACCATACAAGTTATCAAACTGTTCATATACAGAACAAAAAGATCATTAGAGTGAAATCAAAGAGTTCAAAATCAGTGATTTTAAACTAAGAAACTATCTGTTACTTGAAAATATAAGATCAACTACTCGAAATTGTAGTCAACAAGCAGGAGAAGAAACGGGTTACCAAAATCTCAATTTCAAATCCAAGACTAGTCAAAGATTATAAATTTATAATACATAAATCAATCAGATCAATGAGTAAGTTATTGTTGGGGCAATTCTCAGAAAATGAAACTCAAAATTCTGTTAGATAATTGTGATGGAGTGAACTGAATCAACAGTCAGTAGAAATACATGTTGTAATTCACAGAAGATAATAGAACAAACTGAAAGAATCAATAAAAAGACAAAATCACTAGCAGTATATTCTTTATTTGTGAATATGTGAAGCTTGAGATCTGAAGCAAAAATGTAAAAACAAAAAATAAAAAGCAAAAGCAAGAGCAAAAAAAAAAAAATGGAATAGATAGACAGATCTAGATTTTAACAAACCAAGTACGACATGCAGATCACAGAACGAATCTATCATTTTCATTTCAATCAAAAGTGAGAACAGATCTAGTAAAATCAACCCAACAAATCCAAAATTAGATCAACCCACACAATCGAGACTGTAAATCTCAGATCTACACCTGTGTATATAAATTATTAATATGTAATTGAAATAGAACTGTTAAAATAATGAGATTGAAAAACCAGATCAAAGAAGTGCATGAACACAAACACTGCTATCACTTTCATATCTAACAACTATAAATCTCAGATCTGAAACAGACCCAACCATAAATGAACAAATATAGATCGATACCTTGCTCTTGGTGACGGAGTCATTGACATTGATAGCAGGGAACAACAAAGTTCCATTAGCCTGCATCTGATAAAGCCTCTTGACACCAGTAGTCGTCTCCTCCGAAACTCCAACCAATCTCTGCTTCATCTTGTGATACCTCTTAGGATCAGTCTTCAGTCCATCCCTAATAATACTCAACACGATCTGAAACTCAGCGTTGTCAGTAGAGCTCGGATCTGGAACCTTCCCACACTTCTCAAACTCCTCCTCCGCCTTCACACCCTCATGGATCAGCAGAGTGGCGTCGCCGCCGTCATCGACGATCAGATCGGGTCCGCCGCCGGGGCCCCAGTCGAGGGCCCGCTCCGTGCACCACCAGTACTCCTGGAGGGTTTCTCCCTTCCAGGCGAACACGGCAGCGGAGTCACGTGCGATGGCGGCGGCGGCGTGGTCCTGGGTGGAGAAGATGTTGCAGGAGCACCACCGGACTTCGGCACCCAAAGCGGTTAGGGTTTCGATGAGGACGGCGGTCTGGATCGTCATGTGGAGCGAACCGGTGATGCGGGCGCCCTTGAAGGGTTGTGATGGGCCGAACTCGACCCGGCAGGACATGAGACCCGGCATTTCGACTTCGGCGAGCTCGAGTTCGAGGCGGCCGAAGTCGGCCTGGTGCATGTCCTTGACCTTGTATTCACGGCCTGTGGTGGTCTTCTCTACTATGAGAGCCATGTTTGTTTAAAAGCTCACACAAAAAAAACACAAAAACAAGTGTGAGTGGATCTGAAACTCACTCTCTTTTTCACGATGGGAGTGAAGGAGAGGGAGTTGCGGGCAAGGGAAGAAGAGAGGGGAAGAGATGTATAAATAGGTTTGATGAGGGAATGGACGGTGAGGATTTTGACTGGGGGTTTGGAGCGAAAGGAGAGTGGGATTAGTTTGGTGATCTAAGAATATTGTTTTACACCATTTATTTAAAGATATGTGTCCAATTATTTTTTATAAAAAGATAAAAAGGGTAATGGTCTCACTGATTCAGCCAATGACAGCTAAGTTGGACACCACCCCATCTTGCCCCAGGGGCAAAGAATAATTTTCCTGAAAAGAGATTGCATTAGTTTTGGTTGGCAGTGGCAGCTCCGGTTAAGCCCGCGACGTTGGGTTCGGAGTGTGGTGTTTGAACCCGCTTGCGTTGAAGTCGATTACTAATCATGTGATGACCGTAGGGGATTGGCAGTTCGGTTTTCTTTTCTTTTTTTTCACGTTTTAAACGGTTTGGTTCGTGGTTTGGATTGACCTGTATTTGTGATTTGAGAAAATTTGAATTTTTAATTATTTGTAATATCGGTTGCGATTTATGTAAATAAGGTTTGTAAATATGCATGTAGTTTGTGAATTGAACTTTTTTATTTAAAATTTTACTTTCGGAATTTTTTTTCTTATTTTATAAATATTTATTTTGAATTATTTTTTTTTTATTTTTTAAAATATTCAATATTAATAATTAACGAATTAAAACTTATAAAATTAAAAACACAACAAAATCAATTCTTAACACAAGTAAATCATTCAACATCTTAAATTTTTAAATAAAATTATAAACTAACACAAGCACATATTTTAAAATCTAAAACTAAATTATCAAAATCATTTACTACCCAAAAATATAATTAAAGTAAAATCCTAAACTTACCTAAAAGTAATTCTTTATTAACTTTTATATTCATCCAAAATGTAATAATAAAATAACAATAAATTATTGTCAAATTTCATTCAATTCAAACCCATTAAATAAAATAAAAACATTTACAAACTCACAAACTCCATCATGAATCACATCTAAGTTTTAAAAACTCTAATTCCATGCACCAAAAATATCTAGGATAGGATGAATGAAATCAACGGTCTAGGTTTATTAAAAAAAAAAGTCTGAGTACGGACATGTTTTTGCGGGTGCAGATAAAATTTGTAATCCGTAATAATATCATATTTCAAACTGCATTCACTCGCATTATGTCTGCGAAAACGCCCATTTATATACGGATCGGTTCGAGTTAGACAGATTACACGATTCAAATAATCATATAGCCAGCCCAATGTCACAGCCCTATGTCACACCCAATAAGCAATTGCCATTTTTTTTCCCAAAAAATATATGAGTAAATTTCAAAAAATCTTGTTAAACCATGTTTCATTTGTATTTTGCATTCTTACATTTTTAAATTTAACAGCTGATTATTTTGATTTATTATCTTATTACATTTAATGCTTTATGTCAAGATTTTATTCTATGATTTAAATGAAATCATGGTATGTGTAAAGTATATGGCATATATATATTTTTTTTAAAGACAATAACATTCTTATTAAGTAATTTTATTTACATTTTATCCTACTTATCTTGTGACAAAATACAAACAGAATCACTAGATAAAAACGTTATTAATTTTGTATAAATCTCCCACAAAATCTTAACAAAAAAAAGAATAACTGTAATAAAATAATATTTTAAAATAATTAATTACCGAGTTTTGAAATACAGTGTACAAAATATACATATAAACATGATATATACACTTAGGGGTGTGCATAATACCGCCGAAACCGTCGAAACCGTCAAAATCGCACCGAACCGCACCGCCAAGGCAAATTCGTTATTATTTGCCAATCGAACCGCCGGTTTTTGGTAAGAAAAATGGCAAATTCTAGTAACATTTTTATCAATCCGCCGATTTCTATTTTTCTTCCAAACCGCACCGACCCGCACCGCTATTAAATCATGTTTTATAAGATTCTAAAAATTCTTTTTTACTTAAGTTTGCTTGTTGTTCTATACCTTAGAATATAGTATTACATTACTGCTCAAGGGGAATTCAAGATGTCAGTAATTCAAAATAAAATTGGATTCCAATTCACTTTTCAATCTTTTTTTTTTCTGGCCATGTTACAAACTTGCATCAGCTCATTTTTCAATCTATATGCTTTCAACAGTAAACATTTTTAATATATTGTAAACCCTGAATGATATTAATTTTATGTGTTTTATTTGATCATTGTAGCTTCCACAGATGCTTATAATGAACTGATGGCATGGTCGTTGATATTATCATGTTGTTGCTACACTTGCTGCATCAGAATAAAGCTTCACAAGATGTTTAACATCACGGTATCTCTCATCTTTTTTTTACTTTTTGATTTAAGTTTTGTAATTTGAATTATATTATTTTATAAACCGTCAATCCACCTGAACCGCCAAGGCAAATCTGCCATTATTTGCCAACCGAATCGCCGATTTTTTATAAGAAAAATGACAAATTCTAGTGACACTTTTATCAATCCGCCACCCGCCATATGATTTCTATTTTTCTCTCAAACCGCACCCACCCGCACCACGCACACCCCTAGAAACTAATCACATTGTATATATCTAAATTTGGAGCTGTTTGAGTTACCAATGGAAAATGATTCTATTTATTCAACTAGGATTTTTAATTTTATATGAGATAAAATAATAAAAAAATGATTAAAATTTGTAAAATATTATTTATAAATTTATATTTAATGACATAAACCATGTCAATATAAATAATATTTTAAAAGTCTTTAATAATCCTTAGGGTGTTTGAAAATTAATTTTTTAATAAATTTCTAAATTTTTACAAAAAAAAATATATAAAGAAATTTTTTTTCAAATAATCTTATCATGATTATAATAATTTTGTAACTTTTTAATTAAAAACTGACCTTGTCAAACAAGGTCTTATTCAAATCACCGAATAATAAATAATCTTAAGAAAGTGGATTTGATTCAAGTATGTAAATGCACTAATCACATTATAAACATGATATATACACTAATCACATTGTATATATCTAAATTTGGAGCTGTTTGAGTTACCAATGGAAAATGATTCTATTTATTCAACTAGGATTTTAAATTTTATATGAGATAAAATAATAAAAAAATTATTAAAATTTGTAAAATATTATTTATAAATTTATATTTAATGACATAAACCATGTCAATATAAATAATATTGTAAAAGTCTTTAATAATCCTTAGGGTGTTTGAAAATTAATTTTTTAATAAATTTCTAAATTTTTACAAAAAAAAATATATAAAGAATTTTTTTTTCAAATAATCTTATCATGATTATAATAATTTTGTAACTTTTTAATTAAAAACCGACCTCGTCAAACAAGGTCTTATTCAAATCATCGAATAATAAATAATCTTAAGAAAGTGGATTTGATTCAAGTATGTAAATGCATGAGCCCCACGTTAACCCATCTCAAATCTCTTACTATGGTATGGTGTAAAGACATGGGATTCATCTTTCGATGAGTCGGATCAGCTCCATTTTCTAAGCCCGCGTATGTTTTGGAGTTTTTTTTTTTTTAAATATTCTATAAAAAAATAATAATTTAAAAAATTAACTCATTTTTCAAATTATTTAAGAAACTAGCATACTTTTTAAAATCACATTTTGAAAATGTGATTTTGAAATTAAAATTGTATTTTGAAATCGCATAATTGCATTTTCAACATGCACTTTCAAGGTAAAATTGTCTGTTGAAAATACAAGTTTAATTTGAAATTACATTTTCAAAATGCGATTTAAAAAAAATAGGTTAGTTTCCCAAATAGTTTAAAAAGTGAGTCAATTCTCTAAATTTTTTTTTTTAAGAATATTTTTTAAAAAATCTATCTTTTGAGTCGGACTTGAGAATAACTTATTATTCATTTTACAAATTACATATTTTATATTAGTTTGTATAATATGTTGAGAGGGAGATTCATAATCTAGCTTGGGCCATGGAAATGTCCGGCCTGAGAGGATCGAGCATGTTTAGGCCAAGCTAGCCTGGGCCGATCCCGGGTTGGTTTGCTCGGTTGGAGTCCTGGGCCCGCTTGGCTGAGATGATGCACCGTCAGCCTGGGTCCTGTTGTTCGCACTTTTAGCTCGGCGCACAAGGTCCTCCACAAACCGGCCTAGCTTAGCAGGAGCTCGGTTATCGCGGAGTGTTGCTAAGCTCGGACGTAATGGAGCTCGGCGAGGAGCATTGTTTGTTTCGTTGAGTGACGCGGTCGTAGAAGGCCAGGATAGCACCGCGGGGTTGCCTGATAGCGCCAATGCCGTTTGGCGGTTTGATTAGGTGGTCTTTAACTGAATTTGCACTAACACGGGTGAAAGTGTGATTGGAGAGCAGCTCCACGCGTCAATATGTGAATGGACGCAGAGGTGAGCGCAGAAAGTATATAAACGGGACTGCATCCCCTATGCTGGGGATGGAACATCTTCTGGTGAGAGACATACTCATTGTGATATATCGGGCTTGTTTGGTTTGTATTTGAGAAACATGTTTTGAGATAAAAAGTACGAAAATTTGTTTGGTTTGATTTTTTTTCAAAAGATGTTTTGAAAAATTATTTTGAGAGAGAGTTTTGGAAAAAGTGATTGATTTGATATGTATGAGAGAGAGATTTGTTTGGAAAACTTGTAAACCAAACAAGTTTTGGAAAAAAAATTTGGTAAAATTTGTTTGGTTTGACTACTTTTGAAAACTTATTTGTAGAGAATTTTTTCCAAAATTTTTTGAGAAACACAAACCAAACATGGCCATCATCTCTCTCTCTCTCAGAGTGTATGCTAACTTGACCGTCGGAGGAATTTTTCGGCAGCACACCGCCGGGTAGCTCACCTTCGTTGTGTCCGCAGGACGATCGGAGGAAGGCGTAGCTTGGACGCGAGGAGTACGGGTGGTGTCGAATATTTCCTCCCTGTACATATGTATATAATTTATTTAATTTTGTATTTTGTAAAATAAAATTATATAATTAAGAGGGAAAATGCATCCACCAAGATTAGTGTAAAAAAGTTATTTTTTATCAATATCCCTTCAATGGTAATTTGTCGTTTTGGCACAATCAAGTTATACGTCATTGCTATCCACGTAAAATATGCATAATCAACTTTGAATCGACGAAGCATATGCATTGTAACAACCCTCATACTGTTTACTGATTAATGACTGATCGATTACCGATAACCACCGATTACTGCTAAACGGAACTGATAATGACTGATAACTGACTGATAATTGAACTGATTAAAGTACTGAACTGACTGACTGAAATTGGAAACCGAATTGATTGAGTATACGTTAGTTAAATTGCATTTTATCTGTTGACAGTATGATTATCTGTCCATGTTCATATGCTTAAACTGCTAATTGAAGGCCTTATCGGCGGCCGAATCCGAAACCGATTAGTGTTCTATGACCCTCATAATTTATGTGATTTTATAGTATAATTATCTGAAAATTGATTAGGTATGATTAAATTAGATTAAATAAGCTAATTGAAGAGTTGGACTTAATTACCGTTTTGCCCTTGAGTGGGCCACTATCTCACACGCACACTTGAGCCTTATACATTGAATCAAACATTTCTTTAGCCTTTTGGTGAGACCCTCAGCCGAACTTAGAGAGAGAGGAAGTGAGAGTCCTGAATTCATCTCAAGATTGCTTAGAATTTGAAGAGAATTGAAGAAATTGTTGAGGATATTGCATGTTTGAACTCCCTTCTTGAAATACAAGACTTAAGGTAGCTCCATTGTCTTCTTATTCATGTTTTAAGTTGAATCTTGCATGGTTCATGTCATGTTAATGGAGTTTAGAGCCAAAACATGGTTTAGATGTTGAATTGTAGCTTAATTGTTGCATGCATGTACATATATTGAAGTTTTGAGGTTGTAGTTCATAATGCCTCACATGCATGTCTATCTTTTGGTCATACTCCATGAGTTCATCTTGTTTTTGAAGGTTTGAGCTCTTTTGAAACAGCATCGAAGCTTTGAAAATGATTTAAGATCATGCATGTCATGTTTGAAGATTGTTCTTGAAAATGATTTGAAATTGGTTTGAAATTGGGTTTGAATTAAACACCCTTGGGCTTTGATTTTTCAAATTGAGTTTTGAACCATGTTTAACTATGAGTTTACATGTGTTTTCTGGAAATTTAGCCCAAGAGGTCGAGTTTTGATGCTTTTGAACTTGGTTTTGAGCTTGGAGGTGCAATCTGGGTTTTCCAGATTTCGCACTTCCGCTCGAGCGGGGGAAATGCCGCTCGAGCGTAGAATCCGAGCATCCAGCATCTCTCTGCACTGTTTTACTGTCCGCTCGAGCGGAGGATTGGGCGCTCGAGCGGAGTTTGTCTCAAGCTCGAGCGTGCGTCGAGCGGAGATTTCACCCATCCAGTACTTTTACAGTACGCTCGAGCGGGAAAGTTTACGCTCGAGCGTGTACCTTTGTTGCATGACCGCTCGAGCGGGGAAACCTACGCTCGAGCGGGACTCTGTTTTTCTGAAAATTCTGAAACTGTTTTCTGATCGCATCTTTGTATCCTCATCCCATTCTAGGCATTGTTAGGCCTAGTTTAAGACATCTTAATGAGGATATCGTTGTAGAACACGCCAAGGCAAATTAGGGATTGAGTTATGATATTTCCCAACTGTGTAGCTTAGTGTGTTCAATCTGTTAACTGTGTAGGGTTGGCGACTGGAGAGACACGCTCTAGCATACTGTAGCCCAGAACTCTGTGAGTAACAATTGTGTAAAGATATGTTCAACTGATATCTTTTGAATACTGAACTGAACTGTTTACTGCACTGGTATTACTGAATGAATGTATGTCCTTTATTTCTGAACTGTACTATGGCATCCTTAGTACCTACTGTTTACTGTTACTGTTACTGTTACAGAGATCTCTGTCGGTTCCCTCGTGGAACCACTACTGTTTACTGACTGATGGCCATCATTACTGTTCGGTCTTTTAAGACCTACTGTTACTGTTATGCTAATGGATGTACCACATATGACTGTTTACTGCACTGAACAACTGAAATACTGATTGAATTGAACTGTTTTCATTACTGTAAGGACATTCATTCTAAACCTCTCTACGCTTTATGTTATTCATTGGGCTTTAGCTCACTGCTCATATATATATGTAGGTGTACAGGCACCAGACCGCAGCTAGAGGCGTCAGGGTTACTCCAGTTTTGTCAAGCCAGCCTTTGTGCCTCACTGCGAGGTTCCGAGTTGCCATGCTATGGCTTGGGGGTGTTTTGTTTGTTTTTCCCTCTTCTGTACTGTTTTACAGTTCTGTATAGACCGAGTGTTACTGTACTGTTACATAGGGTTGAGTCCCTAGTCTGAATGATTGTAAATATTGTGTATACTGTTCTGTACTGTTTATGTATAAATGTATGAAAAGCCTTTTTGCATACAGACTGTCACAGCTCAATGGACACTATTTATTTACTGTATTGGCTTCCGCCAGGCCCTGTACTCTGTTTTACTGTATTACTGTTAAGCAGGCCTTCGGTAATCTCGAATTACTGGCCGGTTACGGTGCTAAACCCATAGGGCCGGGTTTGGGTCGTGACATGCATAATCCACTGTAGATCAATGAAACATTTCCTCTCATTGACTCATATTAGTATTGGGGTTTTTATTTTTGATTCCTTATTTGTTTGTGTAAGAGGGGCTAATTTGAGCCCACTAAATTATTTAGGCCCAATAGCCCAAGATTAGTGGGCCCGAATTTATCGCAAGTCCAAGAATCGGTGGGCCCAGATTGATCGCCATCAAACGGATTGAATCGCTCTAAGCCTCGAAAGGGTTCGGATCCACGAACCTAGAGACTTACTCAGGCTCGGACTCGAAAGGGTATTAGGCAAGCCTAGAGATCCGAGGCACTCGGACTCGAAAGGGTTCGGATCCACGAACCTAGAGGTCCGAAATACTTGGCTTCGAACGGATTCAGATGCAATCTAGAAGTCGCTCCGTTAATGAGTCCCAGAACACTTGCGGGCTCGGAGCTTTCCGGGATCTACGCACCAGAACCATGGACGTAATGGAGTTCGAACAAAAGACCCGATCCCGAGGACGGTGAGTGGAGATAAATTCACTCTTCGGTTAAACTAGCCTATACCCGGGTCGAGGTGGCACGACCTCGGGGGGTCCATGAGACTCGGCAATATTTTGCGGCAGGACGTCCTCTGGGACTACCCCTGACCCTTTGGGATGATTGGGGATCATTGGTTAGGTGTGGCTAAGAAGAAGGGTTCGCCGAGGGAATGATCTCCTCTTCGGGGTTTTCTCATCCTTGGAGAAGTCACCTCCTCGGAGAAGTCACCTCCTCGGAGAGGTCACTTCCTCGGACAAGGTGGTTAGAGAGAATATCCCCCATGTGCCTTGCACATGGGCTCCATCCTACATCATGAGGTGCCTATAAAAAGCACCCACCCATAGCTTTACAAGGGATGGATTTTGGAGATTTTTAACTCTTGGGAAAGAACTAATTTCCCTTCTCCATTATCAACCTTGAGAGTGAAAGTGGGAGATCAATGGGAGAGCCTTGCCATTATTCTATTCTCTAGCCATTTTGCCTTCTTCTTCACCCAATCTTTTATCTCCATCATCTCCTTTCTTTTGTGTTTCTTGAGTTGAGACCATTGAAGAATCTAAGCCTCTCATCATCTTCTAGAGAATTCAAAGTTGTTCTTCAAGGATCTTCGAAGATCTTCGAATTTTTCAACTCTTTTCTTGAACCCTCTCCTACAGTTTGAATAGGGATAAATTGTGATTATCAGTATAATTTAACTTTTATAATTATAATTTTTAATATTGAGTTTTGTAATTTTTTTTAAAGAAAAAAATTGTTTTAGCTGTTTTAGCTGATTTTGAGTTTCGTTTAGTACAAATTGCAACCTTAGTAGAGGAAATCAGTATAATTTTATATAGAAAATCTAATGTGGTTTTTTTTGTGGTCATATTTACCTATTTATTTTTTTACACATTTAAAAAAAAATTAAAAATTAATTTTTAATCAACTTTTCAAAATAATTTTATGTATATCCATTCTAAGGCCTCGTTTGGGAATAGGCTAATTTAGTAACTTTTTGGCTATTTGGCTAAAAAAGAAGATAAAGAAAACTTATATGTTTGGGATATTTTTTGGCTAATTACGAAAAGATGTGCAAAAAGTAGAGAGAAAAGAGAATCTTTGATTTTTTGGTATGAGTTGTGGCTTTTTGGTTAAAAGGGTAACTTTTTGACTAAAAAGGTAAGTTCCCAAACGGGGCCTAAATGTCCAAGTATGCTATGCAGTGGCGGAGGCACATAGGACCCAGGGGGTCACGTGCCCCTTGAGTTTTGGGATTTTATTTATTTATGTCTTTTAACATAAAGAAAGTATTTTAAATAAAAAAATTATAAAAATATTATTTAAAGTGAAATGTCAATGACATTTTTAAAATTATGAAAACAATAATAGTTATTTTGGTGGAAAATAAAGAGATTATGATAAGTCATATTATTATCTATGAAAATTTTAATATAATGGCGATATCTATCAATATTGACATGCAAACATAATTAATTTCAATGAAAATATGAAATTTATTAGACTGTTAGTTACATTTAATATGTAGAGTTTATCCTCCATGTATTTATTTCCATTCAAACTAAAATGACCACTATATAAATTATAATCAACACATCTTCAATTATAAAAAATAAATAAATAAATAAATTACAATAGGTCATAAATAATATCATAAGGAGTCATCAGTAACTATTACTTGATATATAGTTATAACCAAAATAACAATCACAAGAAGTTATAACTAAATTATAACTAACACTATATATTATAACTAAAGATCATGAAAATCATAATTGCGGCATATGATAAATACTTTTTGGTTGTATGTTTTATAGAATTTATCTACTAAAATATATCATTTCTATCTCAACTTATCTTCTTTTTTAATTTTTCAATCCACCTATAAAATGGTTACTCCCTAATATTTGCATAAAATTTAATCTCAAATTCTTTAATTTAAAATTTATATTTATCCAAATAAACTCTTAATATTTAAACTTAATAATATCTCATTATTATTTATTATAAAAAAAATTAATATTATTCTTAATTTATGTCTCCCTTCACTGAATTCCTACCTACGCTGCTCATGCTATGTAAATACTGCCCTCGTTTATAATTGCACTCCAGAGTTTATCATCTATTGCATTTAGCGAGTGATGACATGACTAATTTTTTGTACAAAAGAGAAAATGAATTGTATTTATTTATAAAAATAAAAGGACGAATAATACTAGCCTCAAAAAATTTCATCAAAGAATTGTTTTAAGTAAAAATTATAATTACAAGAACAACTTTTATTTTAATTTACTTATAAAATAGTAACGTGTAAAAATAATTATTTTAACG
The DNA here is from genome assembly GCF_055761805.1 of Camellia sinensis. Classification (NCBI taxonomy): domain Eukaryota; kingdom Viridiplantae; phylum Streptophyta; class Magnoliopsida; order Ericales; family Theaceae; genus Camellia; species Camellia sinensis. Next base: position 156,643,439 of record NC_138966.1, read on the forward strand.
GGAGTCATTTAGACAACTCCCCTTAAATTATTTTAACTCTAGATAAATCCAATCATATAATAATAGTAAAATTTTTATACATTTGTGAACCTAATCAAATTAAGGGTTCGTTTGGTAATGACTTTTTTAATTAATTTTTTGATTTTTTTGATTTTTTTAACTTGAATTTTTTTTGTTTGTTTGGTTTTCATATTTGGTTTTTTTATTTTTTTTTATTTTGGAATGACAATTTTTTTATTATTTTTTTGTGATTTTTTTTTTATTATTATTATATATATATTTTTTAGCCCCAGTAGAAAACCAAACGAGCACTAATCAATTGGGGGGCAACTTGATTGCCTATAAAATTTATTTATTTTTGTGCGTGGACTTTTTAGGTTGGTGGGAACCATGAGGTGATCATTACAGCACACTGTACCTTGTTTTTTTTTGTTTTTCTAATATTTCGTTCTACATGGAGAAATTATTTTTGAAATTTTAGGTCACCATGTTATTAAAGTATCTCCAACGGTTCACTAAATTTTTTATTAAATTTGAGTAAAAAAAAGATCATTTTCTCAATCTGATACAGACTGCTCCAATAGTTGTCATCAAAACAGGAGTCAACCGGTTGGTCGACCGGTTAGTGTATTTTTTTTTTTTTTTACCTCTTTGAACCTTTTGACCAGTTTGAACCAACCTATTTGCAAGGGAGCCGGTCGACCGGTTGGTCAACCAGCCGGTCGACCGGCTGGTTGACCGGTTAGTCTCCCCCAACGGTCACGCACAGTAAATTGATGAAATCTTCTCCCTGTTCTCACTTTGATGAAAAATTTGGTGAATTCTCTTTTTGATACCATTTTGATGAAACCATTAGAGTTGCAAAAAGTAACTTTTTTACCAAATTTTAAATCTGATGCAAGGTTTGGTGAAACGTTAGAGATGGTCTTACTGACTATTCTTGATCTCTTATCTAAAATAAAATAAGACACAAATTCTCAGTTTATAAGTTAATTTATTATTTTATAAAAAGTTAATTCTTTTAACATTTTTTTAAAATTTTGTGATCTAATTTAATCTTTCGACAAAAACAATAACAACCAGCTGATAATTAATTTATTTGAATAACTTGAATAATTTATAAGCTAGCTTATAAGTCCTGTAAACTAAAAATTATGTGGTGATCCAAAGCTATAAAATATTTCTTTTAGCCTTTGTTTGGGAACTTGGTTTGGGCTAAAATAGCCACAAAAAACAAAATAGGCTATTTTAGCCACAAAAAACAAAACATCAAATCCAACCCATAATCATTACAATCCTCTCTCACAAAAAAAGTCAAAAAAGTCAAAAAGCCAAAAAGCCCTTCCCAAATCAGGCTAAAATAGCCCAGGCTAAAATAGCCAAAAAGTCAAAAAGCCAACCCACTTCCCAAACGGAGGCTTAAACTGTGATTTACTTTCTTTTCTATATATATACGTGTGGATGTGCATGTATGAGAGTGGAGTTAGTGAGTAAGGGCTTCCATTAGTATCAGAAAAATAAATTAAAAAAGATATATATTAATTATAATATTAAAAAAATTTATAAAAACATTCCACCTAAGTTTTTATGATTGATTACGAGAAATATTAAAAAAATAATATTATTTATAAGTAGTATATCATAGATAATATAAAAAAAATAGATATAGGTCTTAAAATAAATTATATAATGATAAATTATTTTTTTTATACAAAATTTGATTAAAAATTCAATATAATGGTCATACCATATCATCATTAGTATATGATATCACCAACTAATAGTAAATAAACATATAAACAGTGAACCTCACATGTCAAATATAACTAACAATCCAATAAATATAATGTTTTTATAGTAAGATTATTTATATTTACATGTCAATAATAATGACATTATAGTTATATTCAAAAAATTTCATAGATAATATGCTTTATCGTAGTCTCTTCATTTTCAATCAAAACAATCATTATTGTTTTTATAATTTTTAAAATGTGATTGACATTTCGCTCTAATAATATTTTTGTAATTTTTTTATTTAAAATATTTTCTTTATGTTTACGAAATAAAAAAAATCCCAAAATCCCTCCGCCTCTGTTCATTAGGGTTTGCTTTGCATCAAGAAGACAAACATCTAAAGTTGCCCTTCAAATGTATTTATAATAAATTTTAAGGGTATATTTGTAATTGACTCTTAACTTAAAAGGACAAATTATTGATGTTTACTTTAAAAAAAAGATTAAATAAATTATTTATACTATTAATAAAGGGAGCATCTTAGTTTGTGTCTTGAAATCATCTTTTAGTTTAATGTCAAGTGTATCCTCCATTTTAATGTCAAGTGTCTATTTTGTTAATAAAAAAAATCATTAGATAAATAATGGGCATAAGACTTGAACTATGGATAAATAATATAATGATTTTTTTTTATCACTTGAATCAAACACAATGTATAATAAATATTTTATTTTATTTTATTTATTTAAATTATATATGTATTGCGTGTGCCAACTGTTACTTCACCATTAAAAGATACACAGTCTTTTTTATCCAAATTTTATATTAAAAGCAAAGGTGTTTTGTCAAAATTTAAACAAAATTGAAAGGAAAGTTTGGACGAAAAGACACAAACTAAATAAATTAAAAATTAAATTGACACAATTAAAATATTAGTAACTAAAAGAACATAAAATATACATTTTATGTCATTTTAGATCAACAATGTATTTAACTTAGTTCAAAAAAAAATGTACTTAACATTATAAAAAATAAAAAAATAATATAAATTGCAATAGGAAAATAAAAAGAAAAGGAGTTAAACAAAATTGAAACGAAAATTTGGACGAAAAGACACAAACTAAATAAATTAAAAATTAAATTGACATAATTGAAATATTAGTAACTAAAAAAACATAAAATATACATTTTATATCATTTTAGATCAACAATGTATTTAACTTAGTTCCAAAAAAAAAAAACAATGTACTTAACATTATAAAAAATAAAAAATAATATAAATTGCAATAGGAAAATAAAAAGAAAAGGAGTTAAAAAAAATTGAAACGAAAATTTGGACGAAAAGACACAAACTAAATAAATTAAAAATTAAATTGACATAATTGAAATATTAGTAACTAAAAGAACATAAAATATACATTTTATATCATTTTAGATCAACAATGTATTTAACTCAGTTCCAAAAAAAAAAAAACAATGTACTTAACATTATAAAAAATAAAAAATAATATAAATTGCAATAGGAAAATAAAAAGAAAAGGAGTTATAGGGTATGTTTGGTTTGTGTTTGAGAGATGTGTTTTAGAGATAAAAAGTACGAAAACATGTTTGGTTTAGTTTTTTTTAAAAGATGTTTTGGAAAATTATTTTAAGATAGAGTTTTGGAAAAAGTGATTGATTTGATATGTGTGAGAGAGAGATTTGTTTGGAAAACTTGTTTGGTTTACAAGTTTTGAGAAATTTTTTTGGGAAAATTTGTTTGGTTTGATTATTTTTGAAAACTTATTTGTAGAGAAAATTTCCCAAAATTTTTTCAGAAAATCAAACCAAACGAGCCCATAATTTACCTTTTTTTTTTTTTTTTTTTGTAATTTGATATAGGCTGTGGGTCCCAATCTGGGTAATGTTAAACTGTCGGTGGTCACAGTGTGCGGTGATGATTAATTGTTGGCATGTTGGGGAGCGCAAGTCCACATGAATTTTATATAAAGCATTTTTATATAAAGCATTAAATATCAACCAAAAAGAAACCCGAAAAAAAAAAAAAAAAAAAGATTGTTTGGGATGACCTAAATAAGTGTATTTTTTATTTTTTTATAAAAAAATGTATAGAAAATAGAAAAGTGATGTGATAAAAAAAAAATAAAAAAGATGGATTATGTGAGACATGCCAAACTTGGCCTAAATATATATATATATATATATTATTAAAAATAATATTTTTCTCATATTTAGGTGATATATTATAAGGTTTATTTTTTTAAAAAAAGTCAAATCAACATATATTTTCTTAATTATATATAAAATTCTACATAAACTCAAAATTAATTTAAATTATATTAATTTTACCTATTTTATATAGACTTTATTTGACAAATATTTCTTTTCCATATATTTTTCATAGTAAATTGAGATAATATACAAACCCAATAACAATTTTGCATTTTATGTTTTTCTTCTTAATTCTTTCAAGAGTATTTAGATTTTTTTTAATACTAAATTGCCTCCTTTTTTTTCTTTCTTATTTTCCCGTACATTTTTATATATGAATTTGTCTTTTAAATTTTATAGTAATTCTATGTATGAAATTATATTTCATTTCCTATATTATTTTATATAATCACAGCTCACAGGACGAAAAACCTGCACAATAATGTATTTTCTAATAACCTCTGAAGTTTGGATTTACTGTTTGAATTACTTTTTCAATGGTTAAACAGTAAATTTTTTTATGTTTTGACATTATACTACACACTGAGATGTATTTATCGTTTAGATGTTTTTATTATTTTTTATTTTTAGGTTTAGATGTTATTATGTGGTTTTTTCTTGGTTAATCATTGTTAAATTTCTTTTATATAGTTGATATTTTAATTTAATTAAGAGTGTTTATTTAATAATATTATAATTTAATATATATATATATATATATATATCATATAAAATCATTATATGATAATTCAAGTTCAACATATTTATATTTAATTTTTTAAGTAAATTTTATATAATTCCTATTTCTACATAATTTTATTTTCCAAATGAATAAAAAAGAAAATTAAATAGTTAGAATTACTTTTAATTTTATGTTACTAAATTCTTCTTATAATTTAACTATTATTTTTAATACCAAAATGAGTATTTATTTTACTATTTTATAATTTAATATATATCATACAAAATTATTATATGATAATTACACTTTTAAAATACGATAGAACTAAAATTATTAAAATATACAAATAATTTAACTAAAATTAATACATATAAGTATTCAAGTAACAAATTTATTGAACAATAGCGCCAATATTATCAAAATAAATACTATTAAAATAATACTTTAATTTTAATTTTAATTTTTATTCTTTTATAACACACGTTGTACCATCAAATATTTTAAAAAATAAATCAACTGCTAATTTTTTAATTTTCAAATATTTTTTGTTTATGAATTTTGTTAACATATGCTTCAGAGAATATGTCAAGAAATTTAAAAGAATTATACATTTTACACAAAAAAAAAAAAAAAAAAAAAGGTACAACAAAAAATGTACATCTTTTATAAAGTTTTTTTGAACATGTTCTCTATGGTCCTGCATTAACAAGAACTTTCATCTATTTTAAAAATTTCGTAATCTTTTCATAATTTTTAAAATATTTTTTTACACAAATTACAATATTAAGTGAACATTTTGGATCTCAAAATTTATTAAATTATACTATAGTTTTCCAAAATTAAATATTTATTCTTTGACCCCACATTACACAATTTTTAGACGTACCACTACTTGTTAGGTATTTGGTCCCTACGAATTCTACTAGAAAACAACAAACTGAAATTTTTTTTTTGTTTTTTCTTCCCCTTTCTTCTTTCACTCATTTGCTATGATTATTTACGTATTTATACAAGTATGTCTAAAATTGGGCTTTAGAATGGTGTAAGCAATGCTTAGGTCAATAAAATTAGCAAGAAGGGCCAGAGATGTTTAACATTTTAAACTATATATTTCTCTAAGATTTTATTTTAAAAATATTAACAATGGTAAAGGATACAATTATAATAGTGATTTCATCATAGATCCTAGATCCAGATCACACATCGGGTAAAGTGAGCATATTACTTGGAAAGAGAGATGCCAACAGTAATAATAAAGATTCTCACAAAACATAATCTTCAAAATTTCTAAAATAATCTGAATTATTCATGTCATTGTCAGATACAATTCTAAAAAAAATTCAAACACATTAATGATCAATACATCAGTGAGTCATGGGGGTTTTCTTTTTTGAGCGTCCCAAACATTTTTCTTTTACTATTCAAACAACATCTATTTTAAAAGAATTGGTATGTTGTTGATTCTCCTGCACACCTATGAGAATTGTTTTGTATTTGTTTACTTTTTGGAGTGACTCACGGTTCTCTCTTGCTGTGAGTTGGGAGGCCAAGAACATGTATGCATGTACAAACATAGTTAAACACTTGTCTCTCGAAGTCAAAAGGCCATCAAATATTTTAATACATACCACTTAACAATCAAGCAATTACTTAGTTTAGTTATATTTTTCATTTGAGCCAATTTGTTTAAAAGAGGTAATTAATGAGTTGCAACTTGTTAGAACTAGATAACAACTCAAAGTGAACTAGAACAATTATGGGTAAAAAACTGAATAAATGTGACATAAAGAAAATAAAAACCATTCCATTCATATTATTTCTCAACAATATTTGCCTAGTAGCCAACAACTTAAGTTGGCTTTCTCTATCAATTTGAGAGCTCATTTGAGGGTTGTTGAAGCGTTTAGAAATTTGAGTAACTGTTTTTTTTTTTTCCTTATTTTTTTGAGTAAAAAATTGACTTTTTAATTTTTTTTAACTTATGATAAATAATTATTTTGATTTATTTAGCTAAAAAAATAATAATTTTCAAAGCATCCCAAACAATTCCAAATGTAATTTAGTTAGATCAGGAGTTTCACATTTCATTAATGGATCAAAATTTTAAGTCGGAAAATGTCTTGTAGCTCAAATTTTGTGGCTCAAAAGTGGCTCAAATGGCCAAAACGACGTCGTTTTGGCCATTTTTATGTTGTTCTGTACTCAAAACGACGTCGTTTTGGCCATTTAAGCCACTTTTGAGCCACAAAATTTGAGTTACGTAGCATTGTCGTTTTAAGTCTTACCATAAGTTTAGGCTACGACTTCCATAATTCAATTGAATGCATTTCACTAACAAGTCAGAGTTTCAAGTTTTACCACAAGTTTATATTACAATTTTCGATTTACACACCGGAAAAAACAAAACAAAAAAAAACTCTATTAACCTTTCAGTTTAATTCTTGGTGGGTTGGTGAGTGTTTGGTGAGGGGTTTACCAAAAACCCAAAATTCATAATATATCTCTGTATAGTTCGTACCTTAATATTAATTATTCCTTGATTGTTTTATATTGTTTATGAAGAGTAAATTACATATTAGTCAATATGAAAGTGGAAAACCTTTGGGTTTTGGATTTTATTAGATCTCACCATTCCTACCCGTGATTGAAATATGCACCCACCCACCCAAAATAGACTACTAAAAGGGGTGAAGTGGTGGGAAGGAAGTGTCATTGTCTTCTGGGGTTGGTGTGTCCCAATTTACTAAATTACCCTTCAACAACCCACGTACCAACCCACAGGTTACTTTTCTAAGCCTACTATTTCGCACCATTTACCTACTCCAACAATGACGTGGTCAGCACATAGTGAGGATATCATTCTCTGAACAAAAGGGCAGAAAAAAAAAAAAAAAAAAAGGGGACAAATGTTGATCACATTAGGTGGTGCATGCTTACATATTGACACTTAAAAGTTTGGTAGCTTGTTAAAATAGAAAAATATTTTAAAAGAAAAATAGATTACTTCCTTGACCATGAGTGAGTAAGCTTGTTAATGAACATCATGGATTTCTAATTTGTCACTATGGTTATACTTAAATTTTTACTTTTTTAGCCAATTAGCCAAAAAAATTATTAAATTAGTCAAAAAGTCAACAACTCATACAAAAAAGTCAAAGATTCTCTTTTCTCTCTACTTTTTGCACATCTTTTCGTAATTAACCAAAAAATCATACCAAACATACAAGTTTTTTTTACCTATATTTTTAACCAAATAGCCAAAAAATTACTAAATTAGCCTGTTCCCAAACGAGGCCTTAGTTTTTATGATTATAGTTGGCTCAAGCTGTGCTCATGTGTTCATAAACTTATTTAAATTGGTGTCTATGTTTACTGAAATTTTAATGCTAAAATGTTTAGAATAGTATAACAGTCAAATCTTTATCAAGCAACAATGGTTTGCTTCACCTTAAAATTAGACAACAGTTTTCCTTAAATTAATGCCAAATCCTCTGTGAAATCTTTGTCAAGCAACAGTGGTTGTTGCTTTATTTAGGATGCCAACAATACTAAACATGTTTATAATTATATATTTTTAACATCAAACTTTAAGACTACGCTTATTACAAAAAAAAAAAAAAAAGTTAGGGATTATGAAATTTTTTTCATGAAAATAACCATGAATGATTTGTGACCCTTGAATTACCTTGATTAATGTGTGGTACTTTATTTTAAGTGTAATCCAAGAATCATAAATCTTTCATGATCATTTTCATGAAAAAAATTTCATAATACCTAGCATTGCTCATTATAAAAGTAGGATTAGACAGTAATATATAATTTATTGGGATAATCGATCGGATTATATATATATATATATATGCATCATATAACTAAATTTGTCTAATAAGATTGCTTGTGTTATTTTTTATCAAAATGATATATAAGATGAAATCAATTATTTATTGTTAGATGTTGTGCCAGATATATTTCGACAACAAACCTTGTCTAAAAAAAAAAAACCAAATAATAATGAATTTTATTATACAGCATTTTTTTTTTGGGCTAAATAAGCTTGACCATTTTTGTGTTTTTTAATACAGAACGTGGGATTAAATACACCACCCACTCACAATAAGGTTGTAAAAGGCAAACTCATTGACTTTATTTAATTTTTTTTTATTAAGGTAAGAAGGTAAGAACTTGAGAGGTTACAATTAAACTGGTGGAGTGACTTTTTAGTAGTGTTTTGTTGTGAAACGATAGAGATTTATAGTTTTTATTTTTAAATTTATCTATAATTACGTGATAATAGAATTTTGGGGGAGTGACTTTGTAATAATGCTTTGGTGCAGAATGATAAAGATTGATAATTTTTATTTTTAAATTTATGTTTAATAACGTGGCAATAGAATTGAGTTTCATATAATTAAATTTGTAATAAATTAAAATTTGGCAAGTAACATGTCATGTTATTGTCGGTAAAATTAGAAAAACACACTACAAAAAAAAGTGTTTTTTGCGACGGCATTTTGCCGTCGCAAATGCCCCATACGCCGTCGCTAATACTTTTTGCGACGGTAATTTGATTTTTTGCGATGGCAAGTAGGGGTCACGACAAAGGGGGTTGCAAAAGGGTTTTAGCGACGGTAAGTGCCGTCGCCATTGTTTTTTGCGACGGAAGAGTGCCTTTTTTTGCGACGGCAATTTTCTATCGCCAATAAGTGAAGAAAACCTGAATTTTTGCGATGGTACAATATTTCCGTCACTAAAATGGGCTTTTTGAGACGACAAGAGTACCGTCGCTAAAAGAGTCGTAGCTGATAACTATTGGCCACGGCAATCTGAGCCGTCGCTAAAGGTTTATTTTTCAATTACATTTCATAGCTTTTGCAACAGTATGGGTGCCGTCGCAAAAGCCTCGTACAATTTTTTTTGCGACGGGTGGTATGCCGTCTCAAAAAAAAAAAAAAAACCTGTTGAGAAATTATTAAAAAAATTAAAATAACCTGCATTAAATGAAAAATAACAATAAAAAAATTCAAAAATTACATAATAATATAAATACATACATAAACAAAAGTTGACAAATAATGAAAATTCATAATGTTGTTCCATTCATAACAATACATAAATAAAAATTCATAATAATAAAAATTATGCCACTACATAATGTCGCATAATACATACATAATGTTGTTCACAAATTTAAATAACATAAATCAAAATCAAAATCAAAAGTTTTCGTCTCGATTCTTTCGTGGGTTACAAAAACAAAAGTTGGTCATAATCTTTATACGCCCGCATTCCACAAGAAGCAAACTGCTACTCAGGAAATATCTGAAAAAAACAAGATAAAAATAATTAATGACCATATAATGGTGTTAATATTTTAATTACAGAAAAATATAAAAAAAAATGACTACTATATAATTAGAAAGATAATTTAGTAAATAAATTTGACTAGACCGAAATCCGACTCTAACTCCCAAACTGGGAACTCGATTCGAGCCCCGTCTTCTCCCACAAGTCTATCGTGCCTAGGTGGTCGTGTGTGCCAAGTTTCGTGCTAAACCGACGTCGTTTGGTGATTTTGGGGCATTAACGCCTCGAATTCAAGTTTCTTAAGGAAGTAGTTTGTCTAAAGTGAAATCCGGCTCTAACTCCCAAACCGGAAACCCGATTCAAGCCCCGTCTTCTCCCACAAGTCTCTCGTGCCTAAACGGTCATGTGTGCCAAGTTTCGTGCTAAACCGATGCCGTTTGGTGATTTTGGGGCGTTAACACCTCGAATTCAAGTGTCTTAAGGAACTAGTTTGCCTAAAGTGAAATCCGGCTCTAACTCCCAAACCGGGAACCCGATTCGAGCCCCGTCTTCTCCCACAAGTCTCTCGTGCCTAGGCGGTCGTGTGTGCCAAGTTTCGTACTAAACCGACGCCGTTTGGTGATTTTGGGGCGTTAACACCTCGAATTCAAGTTTCTTAAGGAACTAATTTGCCTAAAGTGAAATCCGACTCCAACTCCCAAACCGGAAACCCGATCCGAGCCCCGTCTTCTCCCACAAGTCTCTCGTGCCTAGGAGGTCGTGTGTGCCAAGTTTCGTGCTAAACCGACGCGGTTTGGTGATTTTGGGGCCTTAACTCCTCGAATTCAAGTTTCTTAAGGAACTAATTTACCTAAAGTGAAATCCGACTCTAACTCCCAAACCAGGAATCCGATTCGAGCCCCGTCTTCTCCCACAAGTCTCTCGTGCTTAGGCAGTCGTGTGTGCCAAGTTTCGTGCTAAACCGACGCCGTTTGGTGATTTTGGGGCGTTAACACATCGAATTCAAGTTTCTTAAGGAACTAGTTTGCTTAAAGTGAAATTCGGCTCTAACTCCCAAACCGGGAACCCGATTTGAGCCCCGTCTTCTCCCACAAGTCTCTCATGCCTAGGAGGTCGTGTGTGCCAAGTTTTGTGCTAAACCAACGCGGTTTGGTGATTTTGGGGCCTTAACTCCTCGAAGTCAAGTTTCTTAAGGAACTAATTTGCCTAAAATGAAATTCGACTCTAACTCCCAAACCAGGAACCCGATTCGAGCCCCATCTTCTCCCACAAGTCTCTCGTGCCTAGGCGGTCGTGTGTGCCAAGTTTTGTGCTAAACCGACGCCGTTTGGTAATTTTGGGGCGTTAACACCTCGAATTCAAGTTTCTTAAGGAACTAGTTTGCTTAAAGTGAAATCCGGCTCTAACTCCCAAACCGGGAACCCGATTCGAGCCCTGTCTTCTCACACAAGTCTCTCGTGCCTAGGTGGTCGTGTGTGCCAAGTTTCGTGCTAAACCGACGCCGTTTGGTGATTTTGGGGCGTTAACACCTCGAATTCAAGTTTCTTAAGGAACTAATTTGCCTAAAGTGAAATCCGACTCTAACTCCCAAACCGGGAACCCGATTCGAGCCCCGTCTTCTCCCACAAGTCTCTCGTGCCTAGGCGGTCGTGTGTGCCAAGTTTCGTGCTAAACCGACACCATTTGATGATTTTGGGACATTAACTCCTCGAATTCAAGTTTCTTAAGGAACTAGTTTGCCCAAAGTGAAATCCGACTCTAACTCCCAAACCGGGAACCCGATTCGAGCCCCGTCTTCTCCTACAAGTCTCTCTTGCCTAGGCGGTCGTGCGTACCACGTTTCGTGCTAAACCAACGTCGTTTGGTGATTTTGGGGCCTTAACTCCTCGAATTCAAGTTTCTTAAGGAACTAGTTTGCCCAAAGTGAAATCCGACTCTAACTCCCAAACTGGGAACCCGATTCGAGCCCCATCTTCTCCCACAAGTCTCTCGTGCCTAGGTGGTCGTGTGCGCCAAGTTTCGTGCTAAATTCGGCTCTAACTAGTCCCGTCTTCTCCCACAAGTCTCTTAACTTAGAATGTAAAGAATGCAAAGATACATTTTATACCTGATCTTCTGGTGGTGGTGTATATGGATTCTCGTCTTCTGCAGATTCCCTAAATGCCCGGTGGCCACTCGATGCATCAGGAACCTATGTTAATTAATTCATAATGTGTTAATCATATTCGAATTTTATACATAATCTTGAGTGAAAATTGAACTATCAAACAATTTAATTTATATGGAACCTGTCTGTTGGGATCCACACTCGCCCCCTGTGACACAAGGGCCATCATCTCAGCTCTCATCTGCTGTAAATGTGTTGAGAACTCTGCTCGTAGCTCCTCCCTCAACTCATCCCTTAGCTCTGCACGAACCTGCTGCGTGATCTGATCAATAGTCGATGGCTGAGGTGTTGACTGTGATGGCCCAGCACCATCTTTATACACCGCTCTCCGAGGCATAATTCTCCCGTATGTGCGACAATATCCATGTCCGTCATGACTTATCAACTCATGGAAAATGGCATTCCTAGCCTCCAAAGTCCGACCATCCTCAGGTAGCATAGAGAGTTGACGATTAAACTCATCCTGTATTGAATAAGACATACAAGTATATGTTAAATTAAGATGGTTGACACACAAAAAATAAACTTTAAATACAATCAAAGGTGTTTGGAAACTACCAAGGTCTGGATAACATCTGGGTCATCTACTCTACGTGTCATAAGCCAAACATTCATCTTATCAGTAGACTCCCCCTTACTGGTCATCAACATTTTTTTAGAAATATGAAAACTAGAATCCAAATAATTTGCAAATATACAATGTTTATTTATATACAAAAATAAAACAATAAAATGTAAACCTCATGCCGGATCTGAGAGAAAGTAGTACACCCTGTGGTATGAGCTATGCCGTGAGCTCGCCGATTTTTAGCGTTCCTACTTGTAATTTTCTATAACAGGTTCAACAAATGTAAGTATGTAAATATGATTTGATGCATATGATAAATGGATGTGTATGGTAGAATTCTCCAAATTATTAGTATTCCATAATACTATGCGGCATTATTTATAAACTTGATAGATGAGTTATACAAAAACACACTAATCAAGTATATTGTCTCAAAAATTATTTAATAAAGATGGATCATTATTCTGTATATTATAATTTTGAACATCACAAACATAATCTTATGTAACAAAGTAGAATAAGAAAGCCCAATCCAAGTTTCTTTTCTATCTATATATATGGAGGCCCAATTACTTTCCATACTACAAATTACTTCCACAAACACACCAGCAAAGATCAACCAGGTAACGTAAATACTTAAATGCCTCGCACGCTACATGTTGGGAACATTGTAAAATATGCTCTCCTTGAAAGAAAATGCAAAAACTACATATAATGAAATGATAGCAGAACTGCATTAGCTATGGTTATGAAGTTCACAGACTGGATAGATGCACAGTACAATCAAATTAAGCACAGAACCATTACCTGTCGATAGAGTGGTGACTGGAACTTAAAATCCACCAAAAAATAAAGACTTCAAGTTCCTGGATCAAGTCCCGGCCTAAATTCTCAAAAGTTTATCAAATGATCAAAAAGACTACTTTTCGATACAGTTGTCTGGAAGAAAAACAGAACAAATGATAGGTACATCAATAACAGTATCAGCAAAATTAAACTCATGATTTATTTTATTATAAGACTTAAACTTTGAGTTTTTTTTTTTTTTTTTTTTGTAATTTTTCATATTATTTTTTATTGGACACTTCTTATATTATTGAGAATTGCATTACTTTAGTGATTAACTAGTGTCTATAATATGAGAAATTTGTTGGATTATACTATGAAATTTGAAGTATACCAATGAAGTTTTTTGAAACTCTTCAATTGTGGAACTAAACTGGATTTGAACAAATTTTGCAATTTGGTTTTGGTTCGATTTCTAAAATTTCACGATTTATGATTCCAAAATTTCTCTAAGGATAGGTTTAGTACTTGGATCATCTCATAAACAAATTAAACTAGTATGTAAACACCCCTACTAAAACAATTGATTAATCAGGCTAAAAATGATTATACATCATTCATTTTTATAAGTCATGTATATTTTCATTTCCAACATTTTTAGCAAGTGGCCACAAATAAGAGACCCGTTAACATTTTTTTTTTTTAAATATCTAAAAATAGGTTGTGAATTTTTAAAAGTTTATTATTTTTTTAAAAAATAAAATGATTGGAAAACAATGAAAACGGATTTTAGTTTTAAGTTGGGAATAATATCAATGTAATTAGGATTATAATGTATATATATTTATATATAATTTATATATTTTTATATATATCAATATATATATATATAGATGATACAGATATATCATATACATTCGCAGATGATCTACAGATCTGTATATATATATACAGAGAGAGAGAGAGAGAGAGAGAGCATACGCAGAGAGAAGACTTGTCGTCCTCGCCGCAGCACCACCGCACCACCGTTCGCCGTTCGTAGGGATTTGGGGGAAAAAAATTTGTTTCAAACATTTAGGGATTTGGATTATGTTTTGATCGAGCGGCAAGATGAGTAGGGAAGAGCGGGGGCAAAAAAATTTTTCACTTTTTGCGACGGTAGGTTTTACACCATCGCAAATGGCAAGTATTTTGTTCATAAAACGACGCCGTTTAAATTAGACTTTTTTGCGACGGACATTTGCCGTCGCAATATGTAAACTATTTGCGACAGCAAACGTATGCCATCTCAAAACGTTTTTTTTGGCGACGGTAAAAACATCCGTCGCTAATACTGATGCATTTACTCCCCTATCCGCGCATTTTTTATTATCGACAGGGACAACGCCGTTGCTAAAGCTTTCATTTGTGACGGTTTAAGCTGCCGTCGCAAAAAACCATTTTTTGCGACGGGACAAGCGCCGTCGCTAATGCTTCCATGTTTTTTACCCCCTTTTCTTGTAGTGACATATTAAAAGTCTCGAATATGTTCTTTTTCTATTTACAAATTTTTCTCTTGCATTTTTTTGTCCCTATCATATTATTTTAGTGGGTTTCATTTTAAAATTTAAAATTATAGTAAAAAGCATTTATAAACTTTATTGATTTATAATTTTTTTCCCCATATCTATATTGATACTATATATTTTGCAAAAGGAGATTTTTAGCCTCAAGCTTTGTAGGAGTTCCAATCTCCTAATCTAAATTTCTTAATTTTTTTATTTAAAAAAAAAATCTTAGCCTTTATTAACTTCTCCCAACTCTCAAGTCTTACCCTCATAATAACACTTTAATGCATTAAAAACAAGCATAAAAAAAATTCTTTGAAATCCAACACATATGAATTTCTTGAAAAGTCCCAACACATATGATTATTATCCTTCATAATAACACTTTAATACATTAAGAACAAACATAAAAAAATTTATTGAAAAGTCCAACACATATGATTATTATCAAAATATTAAACTTTAATATAATATAATAAAAAAAACATTTAATTCATTGAAAAGTCCAATACATATGATTATTATCAAAATATTAAACTTTAATATAATATAAAAAAAGAAAAAAAAAAGAAGACATTTAAAAAAATATATATATATTTAAAAATCACAATTCATATATATAGATAATTGTAAACACAATCCGTTCATAGCACGGGTAATATGCTAGTCTATAGTTACTATATATTAAGCAAAATGAGGTTTTTAACCCCCTAAAGCCTGTGGGAACTCCAATATGTCAATCCTAATTTTTTAATTTTTTGTTTTTAAAAAAAAAAATTAACCGCAGCATTTATTAACTTCTCTTAACCTATAAGACTTTTTGACTTCTCTCATAATTACTGCAGTACCTTTTCCAAAACAAATAATTTGTATATTAAAAAAAATTAAAACAAATATAAATATCTATATCTATATCTATATCTATATCTATATCTATCTATTTATTTATATACATCTCTAATACACAAGTTTTGTGGGAGTTCCAATATCTGAACCTTAATTTCTTAATATTTTTTATTTTTTAAAAAAAAAAAAACTTAGCACTTATTAAATTCTTCCAAGTCTTTTTAACTTCTCCAATACACACACTCTTTTTAACTTTTCACATACCTATTGCAAACAGTGAGTCTTCTTTTTGTTTTCTCCTTCTTGACTTCTCATTTCTACACTTTCAACTTCAGTTACCACGTATGCAAACAGTAAGTCTTTTTTTTGTTTTCTCTTTCTTGACTTTTCTTTTTGTTTATTGTTTTAATATTGTAGTTAGATAGCACATAAAAATATTTGTGATTTGTCTAGCGAATAAAAAATTATAACTTGATTTTTTAATATGATTGAAATTAGATAAATATAAACCCTCACAAAGAGAAAATGTGATTATAATTAGTTGAATGGTTCTTTTTTTTTAAATGTGATTGTAGTTAGTTTAATATTTTTTTTTTCATTTATTTATTTTATTTTGGAAAAAATGTGATGTGATTGTATTTTGTTCAGTGGCTCATTTTTTTAATATGATTGTTGTAGTTAGTTCAAAACTTTTTTTTTAAAAGTTATTTAATTTTTTTATTTACTATTTTAATTTTATTTTTAATATGATTGAAGTTAAATAAATATAAACACTTACAAAGAAAAAAATGTGATTGTAATGTGATGTGATTGTAGTTTGTTTAATGCCTCTTTTTTTTAATATGATTGTTGTAGTTAGTTCATTGGTTTTTTTTAATGTTATTTAATCTTTTTATTTACTATTTTAATTTTATTTTTAATATGATTGAAATTAGATAAACATAAACACTCACAAAGAAAAAAATGTAATTGTAGTTAGTTCAATATTTTTTTAATGTGATTGTAGTTAGTCAATGGTTCTTTTTTTCATTTATTTATTTTTTTTATTATGAAAAAAATGTGATGTGATTGTAATTCGTTCAATGATTCTTTTTTTTAATGTGATTTAATCTTTTATTTACTGTTTTAATGATTTTTCTTTACAATTATTTATGAAAAAAATATGATTATAGTTAGATAGCATAAAAATATTTGTGATTTCATTTGATTTTTTTCTGATTTGATTTTTAAAGTACCAATTATTGATAATGATTAGATTGGAATTTGAAAAAAAATTGTAATTGATTTTTTTAACTCACTGTGTTTTTTGAAAAAAAAAATATTATGTTTTTTTAACTATCAATTCACTTAATTTGTGATTTGATTTTTAACTCACTGTGTTTTTTGAAAAATAAAATGGATTGTACTCATTAGGGTCACATAATGTACCAATTATTGATGATGATTCGATTGTATTTTGACCAAAAAAAATTGTAATTGATTTTTTTTACTCACTATGTTTTTTGAAAAATAAATTATTGTGTTTTTTAATTATCAATTAACTTAATTTATGATTATTTTTTTAATTATTGATGATGAATAGAAAGCATTGAAAAAATTGTGATTTGTATGATTGAAGTTATCTCCTTTTGTTTATAATTTTATTTTTTAATATGATTGAAGTTAGATAAATATAAACACTTACAAAAAGAAAAATGTGATTATAGTTTGTTCAATAGTTCTAAATAATCTTTTTTATTTAATATTTTAATGGTTATTTTTTTCAATTATTTTTTTTATTATGAGAAAAATGTGATTGTAGTTAGATAGCATTAAAAAAAATGTGATTTGTATGATTGAAGTTATCTCCTTTTGTTTATAATTTGATTTTTTTAATATGATTGAAGTTAGATAAACATAAATACTCACAAAAAGAAAAATGTGATTGTCGTTTGTTCAATACTTTTAAATAATCTATTTATTTACTATTTTAATGATCCTTTTTTTGAATTATTTTTTTATTATGAGAAAAATGTAATTGTAGTTAGATAGCATTAAAAAAAATGTGATTTGTATGATTGAAGTTATCTCCTTTTGTTTATAATTTGATTTTTTTAATATGATTGAAGTTAGATAAACATAAACACTCAAAAAAAGAAAAATATGATTGTCGTTTGTTCAATACTTTTAAATAATCTTTTTATTTACTATTTTAATGATCATTTTTTTGAATTGTTTTTTTTATTATGAGAAAAATATGATTGCAGTTAGATAGCATTAAAAAAAATGTGCTTTGTATGATTGAAGTTATCTCCTTTTGTTTATAATTTTATTTTTTTAATATGATTGAAGTTAGATAAACATAAACACTCAAAAAAAAGAAAAATGTGATTGTCGTTTGTTTAATGCTTCTAAACAATCTTTTTATTTACTATTTTAATGGTCCTTTTTTTGAATTTTTTTTTATTATGAGAAAAATATGATTGTAGTTAGATAGCATTAAAAAAATGTGATTTGTATGATTGAAGTTATCTCTTTTTGTTTATAATTTGATTTTTTAATATGATTGAAGTTAGATGAATATAAACATTCAAGGGAGTTTTTAAGGAAAATGGGATTTTTAACCCCAAGGCCTGTGGGAGGTTCAATATCCCAATTTGAATTTTCTAAAGTTTTTATTAACAAAAAAAAAAAAAACTCAACATTTATTGATTTGGTCAAAATCCCCTAATCAGCATTTATTAACTTTTTTCAATCCACACACCTGCATTTATTGATTAGGTCAAAATCTCTTAATCAATATTTAAAATTCTCTCATACAAATAATTATAGATATACAATCTATGTATAGTTACTGCAGTACATTTTTTAACTTTTTTTTATACACTATGGGTGTGTTTGATTGGGGGGATAAGGGGGGGACTATCCACTATTTGGACTCCATGTCCGGCCTCCCTCCTTATCCGTCATTTGATTTTTTTTTAGTCCGGCGGACTCCATGTCCGGCTGGACTCCATGTCCCCCATATGGGGGACTATCCTGTCCGGGGGGGGATTGTTTTGGGAGGACTAATCACTGTTTGGATTAGATGCGAAAATGACAATTTTGACCCTCTACTATTTAATTATGTATTATATTTAATAAAATTTAATAAAATTTAAATGTCTCAATTTAAAAATAAAATAATTTTATTTAACTTTTTATTAATGTTTTATTTATTTAATTTTTTAAAATAATTTTTTATAGATATTTTATTGATGTTTTATTTTAAAATTTTGTTTATGTTTTATTTAATTTCATTATTTAAATTTAATAGATGTTTTAATAGATGTTTTATTTAAACAATTAAATGTTTAATTTCAACAATAAATAATTTCATTTATTTAAATTATGTTTTATTTAAACATTTAAACATTTGTACATCAACATGTTTATTAAATTATTTCAACATCTGTACATCAACATGTATATTTATTTAACATCTATTAAATTATGTTTTAATACGTCAACATTTGATTACATCTACATTTGTTAATTGGTAATTACATCAACATTTGTTAATTGTTTAAACATAATTTGTACCTCAACATTTATTTAATTGTTAATTGTTAATTGTTTAAACATAATCTGTACATCAAAATAATTTCAATGTTAATTGTTTAAATAAAAATTTAAACATTTAACCATTAGTATGTTTAATTTCAACAATAAATTTTTATTTGTTTAAATAAAAATAATCTGTACCAGTCAATTTTTTATCAATATTAGTATGTTTAAATATCTTTAAACAAAATTTAACCATTAGTATGTTTAATGTTTACTAAAAATAATTAAAATATTAAAGATATGTTTAATATTGCTATTACTTAATAAACAATTGAAAAAGGGTAAAATAGTCTTTTGCTCATTTATCCTATCCAGTCCGTCCAACCAAACGTTGGATTCACTGAAAATAGTCCTATCCAGACATCTAATCCCATGAAAAAACAAACACAGGTTATATATCCAATCCGACCAAATAGTCCGGGGATTCACAGTCACAGGACTCAAGTCCGATGGATTTTAATCCCCCATTTTTCAGTCCGTCCAATCAAACACACCCTATGATTAGTGATAAGATTGTTAAATTATTTTTATAAAAAACCTTTAAAAACATAATTTATATATTAAAAAAAATCTAAAATAAATAAAAAATATCAACAATTATCTCGTGCATAATACGGGTGATAGACTAGTTACTTTTATACGTGGAAGTGTCTTCCAAGTGCACAACCAGCACGACTAGACATACGTTGAAATGAAGATAGGGGACTGTCGTATTAAATTAAGGAAAATGCTATGGACCCCAAACAAATTACTAAATTTTCTATCAAACCTCTCACATGGGTGTGGGATCTACACAAATCAAATGTGTGTGGGTCCCACACCCATGTGAGAGATTTGGTAGAAAATTTGGTAATTTATTTGGGGTCCCTAGCATAACTCTTAAATTAATAAAGGGGTTGGCTTTCTTTTAGCATGTGATTGAATTAGAGGGTATTATTAGGTAGGTAGAGATTTATTATGGGTTCTGTTTTAATAATTTAAATAGTTTAATATATAAAACTCGTCAAGTATTATATGACTGTAAAAAATTATGTTGACTAGATATCGATAGCTATTTTATCGATTCAAATTTCTATCAATCGTTTATTTTTTCACTATCTATTTTATTTATTTTTATACAAAACTGATTTGATCACATAACTATCAATATTTGATCAACGTAATTTTTTACAAATATATAGAACTTAACGGGTTCTACACATTAAATGATTCAAATTATCAAAGCAAAACCCGTAATAAATTTCCACAAATTTAATAATACCTCCTAACCTAATTACGAATTTAAGAAAAGTGAAACCAACTAATAAAATGTTTGGTTAAGAAAGTTTTAAAGTGGTAGTGGGACATTAGTACATCGTTAAAATGAAGATAGTGGACTGTCTGGTTAATATGCAAGTAAATGGATTATGGAAGTATTAAATTAATAAAAATGTTTAATAATTAAGAAAGTTTCAAAGTGGTAGTGGGACATTAGTACATCGTATGATTGTGAAGATGAACTGAGCTGTAAGGAGCTTTTATTAATAGAACATATGTGAAGCCAATTTTTATTTTATTTTTTGACCAAATATGTGATGCCAATTGAAACATGGATTTTGGTCTAATTTGGAAAGAAAAGAGATTAAAATGTAGCTTTTAACTTATTTTTGATTATATTATCTCTCATATTTTTTTTAAATATTTAAAAAAAATTAAAAAAATCAAAAAACTAATTTTGAACCACCTGTCCAAAACAACTACGGACTTTGCTAAAAAAATATCAAATTGCGTCGGTTGGGCTCACTTTATGATTTTAAAAAGTATTATATAATCTCATTTTTTATATTCTTTTCTTATTTTTAAACACAAAGCAAATTATTGAGTAGCCTATTAAAATTGAAGTGCTTAATAATTTTTAAATAAATTAATTACACTGATCTCCTTTAACAATTGAGATAAATACAGATGGCTATTAATTTGAAAAAAAATACACTAACCTTCCTTAACATTTTAAAAGACAATTAATGCTTTCACAAAAAAATGCTTTCACAAGACCATTATTTTACACAATGGAATTTATATTTTTCTTTTATACAAAACTAAAAATAAAAAACAGTTGACCCATGGGTTATAATTTTAAATGGAAAACCTAATTCAATAATTTATATTTTAATGATGCATCAAAGGTGATGTCACCGATTGGATGCTATTTGCATGGTTGTCTAGTCGAAAATGAGCCGTAGCTCGAATATTTCGGCTCGAATGGCTCGAAAAGACAAATTTCTCTCTCATCTCGATCTTTTCCCTCTTACCTATACCACCTCAAAATTGATACGACCTCTCTCTCACTCTCGCCTTATCCCTCTCACCTCTCTCGCCTTATCCCTCTCATTCACTCTTGCATTTCTCTCCTCTCTATCTCTTCACTCTCGACTGTCTCACCTGTCTCTTGAAGGAGGACGAAGGACGAAGAAACGGAGGACGAAGGACGACGAGACGGTGGACGAACGACAGCAAAGGACGATGAACAACGACGGAGGACGACGAACCACGACGGAGGACGAACGACAACGAATCTGAGGTAAACTTGAAATCGCAAAGTTAGGGTTTTAAGTTAGGGTCAACCTGAAATCGCAAAATTAGTCAATTGGAAGTGTTTGGGGTTGGATTTTGCTTGCAATTTGTGTTAGGGTTTGGGATTTGGCTTTAATTTGTGATGTGTTAAGGTTTGGGATTTTGCTTGCAATTTGTGTTAGGGTTAGGGTTAGGGTTAGGGTTAGGGTTTTGCTTGAAATACACATCTGTCATGAGTTTGGTCATGCAATGTTAATCCTGAATGCATTCATACATTGCTTGCAGGTTGTCTTGGATGAATTTGTTGAATTAATTTTGTATAATTAATTCATGCAATGTTAATTTTGTCTTGAATTAATCTTGTAGAGTATGAATGTATTGCAATGTTAATCTTGTATAATTACAGGTTAATCTTGAATTAATTTTTAATCTTGATGAAATGTTATGTGAAAAATTAATGAAATGTTCCTGAACTTCATGAAATGTTCTTATGTTAAATAATTTCAAAATTAATTCAATGAATAATTCAATGTTCTGTGTGTGAAAAACAGATTGAACTCTGTCATCTTAATTTAACCGATTGAACCGAGTTCTGTAGAAATTTAATTCAAGATTAACCTGTTAACCAAATTAATTCATGATTGAACTCTGTTATCAAGATTAACTTGGTTAATTCAACATATCAAGATTGAACTCTGTGTAGACACCCCATTTTTGACCGTCCTCAAGACTTGGACGTCACCATTTGAACACTTGGTGATCATCCACGTTTGTGTTCGTCTTGAGTTCCCGGAGGTCTTGGCTACCCGCCTTGCCTTAGGACCTCTCGACTCGACTGTGTTGTGTTTGGTTTTGCACCAAACACTTGTGTTTTTGTTTGGAGGGCAGAGAATGGCTTGTTGGACATCCCCACTCCTCACCGGCCCTGGCTTGAGGCCACCGGCCATGTCTTCTTTCCACCGGCCATTGGTGATGGCCGGTCGGCACTTTGTGTGGTCGACCGACCATTTAGTTGGCCGATGGCTTTTTTTCTGGCCAGTACCACATTGTTGCCTCTTGCAGGCATGGTGTATGCCAGCTGTGCCAGCTGGGATGCACAGACCCCCCCTACACGCGTGTGTGGCTGTTTTGGCCCCTTTGTCCCTTTTTTAATCCAAACTTCTTCTAGAAGATTGCACCCTTTGCTCAAGCTTCTTAAGGAAGCTTGACCCTTTGTCTTAGCTTCCTCAAGAAACTTGGACCTTTGGGATAGCTTCTCTTAGAAGCTTGGTCCCTTTGACCATTTCATTTAGCTTCTCTAAGAAGCTTCAAGCCTTTGCCTTGTCTATATAAGGAGACCTCTCTTCTCAATTTGGGAGGTTCAGCAAAACCAGACCTAATTACATATATCTCTGATATATATCACTCTCTCTCTCTATATATCTCCCTCTCTCTCTTGATTTGTGTGTGTTTGAGGGCCTAAAAGTGTAGTTTGTTCTTAGTTTTGCACTAGAACACATAATATTGCACCATACTTCGACTTTGGAGGTGTTGAGGGTTTGTTCTTCAAGTTTTGAGGTGATTTTGATCAGAAGAAGGTGGCTGCACTTGCTGTTCTTGAAGTGTTCTTCAAGGGTAACACTTTTGCTTTATTTTTTCCAATCTTGCACTAGTCTTTAACCTATCTTGCATATTGATTTAAGCTTTGTGTATAACTAAAAAAAGCCTTGTATTTGTATGCTTAAGATACTTCATTAAGGTCACTTTGGTGTTGGGGGTCAACCTCCCCCCCTTAGGCCTTGTTTGGCCCTTTTTGTGCTCTCTTTGTTAAGCTTTGGGGATTTTTGTGTATTGACCTTCTCACCACTGAAATCCAGTGGATTTTCAGTAGTGAAGAAGGGGTCTTGAAGTCTTGAATAGGGGAGGGACACCCCTCTCCCTTTGTCTCTATTTTGTTTGCATTTTTGGCTCATAAGGGTAGCATATATGCTTAGTTTCTTTTGGCTTCATTTCAGAGGTTTTTGGATGTTGTTAGGTCACAATATGCCTCTGTTTTTAGTCAGATTAATGACCCCTTTCATGCCCAATATACTTGCCTTGTATTCCCCTATTTTGCCTAGAAGTGCATCTTGCATCTAGCCTACCATGCTCTCATATTTTTGCCTAACTTTGTGAAGTTCTTTGCCATGTCTTACCATGCTTGAGGTCTGTGGGGTGCTGTTTTGATCATATTTGCCATATTTGGTATAGCCTCTTTGCATTTTGGCTTGTGAGCCTTGAGGGTGTGAGTTATGAGCATGCTTTAGTTGGGTTGTTTCAATGATTTGGGGTCGTTTTACATGCCGCCTCAGTCCCTAATCCATGCTTGCATGATTGCATTCATCATCCCTTTCATGCCTCGAAGAGTTGTCTTGTTGAGCCTTAAAATGAGCATTGTGCATGCTTATGTGTTTGAAGCTTTGGGTTGCCATGACATTGGGTTTTAGGGGTCCCTTTTGCATACTAAAACTCTGTTTTGCATTGAAAAATCTATGCCTTATTTGCTTGGGGTAGGTGTTGAGTAATGCCCTCATTTGAGGCCTTGAATGCTCTTTTTTTTTACATCCATTTCCTAGCATATTTCGGCATCATCCTTCGTATGTTTTTCAAAGTTTAACATGAGTGTTTGATGCCTTTGTTTGTCACCCTTAAGTGTCCTTAAGGGCTCCCCCTCCCATGCTTAGGTGATAGGCCTTGGTGTGTACATACTTGCATGCATAATTTGTGCCATTTTTGGCCACTGTTTTGGGGTGTGGCTGAGGCCTCCCATTTCAGTCTAAATCCATCCTTGTGTATAGTAGTATGTTTGATTTATTGCCTCTAGTTTCATGCTTGCAATATACCATGTTTACATTACATGATAGGTTACATTGCATTGCATCTCGTATGCTTAATACATTACATTTGCATGCATAGGTTACATAGCATTTGGCATGTTTTGTGCCTTAGTCATTTCGCACATTTGGGCCATGTTTGTATACATGCATTGCATTGCTTGGTTTGGGGTGTCAAACCAAGCATGAGGGGTGAGGTGTGTTCGTACTCAAAGTGACGAAACACGTCTCACTCCTCGGTTACCAATGCCCTTGATCTCAAGCATGATAAGGTGTAAGGCACTCATCTCTTTTGTTACATGCATTTTACATTGAATGGCAAGCTTGGCCTCTTAGGCCATCATGCATCAAAATGCATAATTGATGGCCCGAGGGTCGAGAGCCACGCTCCCTTGAGTCCATTGCATGATAGGGAGTGCGGCCACGCACACATTTGCTTGAAAATCCCATACCATACATTGTCTGTCCTCTGCTGCTGTCAAAACAGATTTCTGTAGGAACATTTGGACGACCGACTACTTATTGTGCCGACCGACCAAATACAATTAGCCGATAGTTAAACCAACGGTTGGTGACTATTCCCTTTGGTCGGTGATGCTTCTCAGTGTTCAGAGAAGCATCCTTGGGACTCGTGAAAATTTTCAAAGGAGCAAAGCAGTGTAAACAGAGGCAACAGTGGCATGGTACGGGTTTCCGGGCGAGACGAGTCAAGCATGCACCATTCACGCATCCCGAGGCAGGGCTGCGGCCATCTTCCTTCTATATTTAATTCGTTAATTAATTAGAAGTTCTGTAATAATTAATTTAGCAGTATTCATTTGGTTATGTAATATTATTTGGACCTTCCGAGCGAGGGCAATTGTGTAATAAGTGTGTGTGAGTGTGTGTATGTCTTCCAACCCCACTTCTTTCTTCCCTTTTATTTACTAGCTTTCGATGGTTAGTATTAGGACATATTTAAATTAGCATACCTTATGTTATGCATGCGTGCATTCATACATTTGTCTTGCATGCACCGGGCTCGGCGCATCATACTAACTGCATTTGTGTTTCGATTCCAAATTGAATACGTGTTAGTTGTAGCATTTCGCATGTCATTTTAGAATAGCCGAGCCTATTGTATTCGCATTCCTGCATGTGTTGCATTAGGCATTTCTGTATAGTTAGGATCATGCATGGATTTCTAACATAGCTTTTGTTTTGGTTTGGAGTACTCGGTAAGCTTTTACGCTTTAGCATCCTTGCATGCGTGTGAGTGTTGCCATGACAACATGATTACCATGAGGCTATTTGTTTATGTGATATAACTGCTTGAATGCCTGTGGATGGAGGTTGAATTACCTGAATTGGAATAATGCATTAAAATCGTGAGTTTTAAGCCCACTTGATAGTGGCAAAAATCATCTTTTCTAAAGCCCACTTGAGGGTGGCAAAACCTGCATTTTAGCCTATTTACGAGTAGCAAACTGCTTTAAAAAACAAACATGAAATGTTTTGTTCTAACTCAGGCGATTCAGTCTATACTTGTATGATGTGCGCATCACATAGTAAATCTAGGCTAATAACCGGAATAAGAACGCATAATGTTTTCAAAACAAGATATCATGGTTAGTAGAGGCCGATCTTCGGATCGGGCGAGAGGGGGTGCTCATAGCTGACCTTCCCCAATCGTACCCAAGTTCCCGAGCCAAGGCAACTCTGGTGATGACGGACACGTGGCCTTATGTCACAACCCAAACCCGGCCCTATGGGTTTAGCACCGTAACCGGCCAGTAATCCGAGATTACCGAAGGCCTGCTTAACAGTAATACAGTAAAACAGAGTACAGGGCCTGGCGGAAGCCAATACAGTAATTAAACGATGTCCAATGAGCTGTGACAGTCTGTATGCCGAAAGATTCTTCATGCATTCATACATATATAAACAGTACAGTCTATACAAAATTTACAGTCACACAGTACAAGGACCTAATCCCTTGATAACAGTACAGTTAGCAAATGACAGTCTATACAGTAATCCAAACAGTATGGAGACAGACGGGGGAAAACAAACAAAACACCCCCAAGCCATAGCATGGCGACTCGGAACCTCGCAGTGAGGCACAAAGGCTGGCTTGACAAAACTGGAGTCTAACCCACGCTCCTAGCTCCGATCTGGTGGCTGAGCACCTACATATACATATAAATAGTGAGCTAAAGCCCAGTGAATAACATAATGCGTAAAGAGGTTTAGAATGAATGTCCTTACGGCAATGAAAACAGTTCAATTCAATCAGTATTTCAGTTGTTCAGTATAGTAAACAGTCATATGTGGTACATCCATTAGCATAACAGTAACAGTAGGTCTTAAAAGACCGAACAGTAATGATGGCCATCAGTCAATAAACAGCAGTGGCTCCACGAGGGAACCGACAGAGATCTCTGTAACAGTAACAGTAACAGTAAACAGTAGGTACTAAGGATGCCACAGTACAGTTCAGAAATAAAGGACATACATTCATTCAGTAATACTAATTCAGTAAACAGTTCAGTTCAGTATTCAAAAGATATCAGTTGAACATATCTTTACACAATTGTTACTCACAGAGTTTGGGCTACGGTATGCTAGAGCGTGTCTCCCCAGTCGCCAACCCTACACAGTTCACAGGTTGAACACACTAAGCTACACAGTTGGGAAATATCATAACTTAATCCCTAATTTTCCTTGGTGTGTTCTACAATGATATCCTCATCAAGATGTCTTAAACTAGGCCTAAGAATGCCTAGAATGGGATGAGGATGCAAAAATACACTTAGAAAACATTTTGCAAAGTTTGCTGAAAATAGGAGCCTCGCTCGAGCGAGACTTTATTCGCTCGAGCGGGCTTCCAAAATCAAAGGCTTCGCTCGAGCGAGGAATCCTTCGCTCGAGCGGTCTGTCGAAACAGTAAAAATACTGGATGCTGTGATTTTACGCGCGATGGTCGCTCGATGGGAGCCCTGGACAAAGGTTCTCGCTCGAGCGGGGAATCCTTCGCTCGAGCGAGGAAGCCAAATCTGGAATTTCCAGATTTGCCTCCCAAGCTCAAACCAAGCATTCTACCACTCCAAACTCGACCTCTTGTGCCCAAATTCTGGAAAACATAACTAAATTCAATGTATAACAAGTTTCAAAGCTCAATTTATGAATTCAAGCCCCAAAGGTGAGTCAATTAAAACCATATTCAAACCCATTTTCAAGGATATGAAGAACATGCAAACATGCAAACATGCATGGATTCAAACCAAATTCAACCTTCAAAGCTTGTTCAAATGGACTCATTTCTTCAAGAACATGATGAATTCATGGAGTATGACCAAAAGATGGACATGCATGTGAGGAAACATGGACTTACAACCTCAAAACTTCAATATATGTACATGCATGCAACAATTAAGCTTCAATTCAACAACAATGAACCAATTCATGACTTAGTTCTACAATGAAGCATGAATCATGCAAGAACTAGCTCAATGACATCATTAAGATGATGAATGATCTACCTTAAGTGTAGAATTAGAAGTGAGGGAGCTCAAATTAGTAATCAACCTTCAATTCTTCAAGTAATTCTAGCCAATTCACAATGAAGCAAGTTGAACTCAACTCTTCTAGCTCCTCTTTCTCTCTAAGGTCGGCTAGAGCACAAGGAATGGGTTGAGGAAAATGTTTTTTGGCTCAAGTGTAATGAGCTCAAGGTATAGAGGTAGTGGTCCACTCAAGGGCAAAATGGTAATTAAGCCCAACTCTTTAATTGACTTATTTTAATCTAATTTAATCAGTTTTCAGATAATTATACCATAAAATCACATTAATTATGAGGATCATAAAACACTAATCAATTCCAGATTCGGCCGCCGATAAGGCCTTCAATTAGCAGTTTAAACATATAACACGAACAGGTCAAACAAACAGTCAACAGATAAAATGCAATTCAAACAGATGTATTCATTCAATTCAGTTTCAATTTCGGTCAGTCAGTTCGGTACTTTTAGTCAGTTCAATTATCAGTCAGTTTAACAGTAATCGGTGGTTATCAGTAATCAATCAGTCATTAATCAGTAAACAGTATGGGGGTTGTTACACCTTAGGCAAACGAGTCAGAGTTTCCTAAATTCTCCCAAAATAAAATATTTAGGTGGCGATTCTGTATCTGGCAAAGCAGTTTATGTTTGGCACTTCTTTCTAAAAATCTATTTTCCAAAATGATTTGCCGGATTTGGACTCTTTGGTTTAGATTAAGAATCGTGACGATTTGAGTCCGAACTGTAGTGAGTCCCAACGAACAAAATGGGGGATTCATCCCCCTCGGGACGTTCGGGGGACGTCTACACTCTATTATCAAAATTAATTCCAGATTAACCTGATAAGAGGGTTCAATCTTGAACGCATCTGTCTCTATTTTAAACAGATAGGTAGTTGAATCATCATCTTCTACTAGTAGGTAGTTGAATCTATTGGTAGGTAGTTGAATCATCATCTTCTACTAATAGGTAGTTGAAGCATCATTTTCTACTAATAGGTAGAACAACTTGGAAGAGAAAAAAATAGGAAGAACATCATCTTCTACTAATAGGTAATTGAATTTGTTGGTATTTTTTATGCAGATAAAAAAATGGCTTCATCTTCTGCTAATAATAGGACCATAAGATTAAAGCCAAGATTGTGTAATTGTGGAAGAACAGCTTCCATGCATATTGTACGAACTAATGAGAATGAAAATGAAGGACGTGTGCTTTTTGTTTGCCCAATAAAATATGTAAGTATCTGTTATATAAATTAATCTTTTATTTTTTACAAATTTCATTTGTCATTTATTGATTAACTGATTCTTATGCATTGTAGACTGCGAATGAACATTACAACTACTTCAAGTTTGCAGATGATGACGACGACGACGTTACCTCCATAATCCGTGCGAATGCTGGACCTCGGACAGATTCAAGAACAGAAGAAATTAATGATCTAAGGATTAGGCTTGGTGAGATGGAGAATGCAATTCATGAGCATGATAGAAGACTTCAAATGATGGAGAAAATTTTCAAGGCAATGACTTATGTCATTGTATTTTGTGTATTTTTGTACTTTATAATGTAAATGACTCAGTTGTTAGGTTTTGGGACATGCTATGAATGTAATCTACTTTTCTAGTTGTTAGGTTTTGTACTTTTTTACTTAAAAATCTGACGGTTTGAAAAAATCGGTGTATTGATTAACAATGTGTTAAATGTACAGGTGCTTAACAGTGTATTTTTTTGGACAATGGTTGAACAGGTTGAAGGTGTATAACAGGTTGAACTCGACATGAAATCTGTTGAATGAACAATGTGTATTGATTATAAACAATGTGTGAAATCTGTTGAATGAACAGTTGGTTGCTTAACAGTGTGTATTGTATGTGATGGTTTGCAAAAACAGGTGTATTGATTAACAATGTGTTGAATGAACAGGTTGAACTTGACATGAATGAACAGGTTTATTTCTCATGAAATCTGTTGAATGAACTTCACATGAAATCTATGAAATCTGTTGCACGACCAGGATTGACAAGTTTGCTTTCAATGTCATTTCTCCTTCAGTGATCAAACCCACCACCATAACTCTCATATGGATCATTCAGCACATGGGTAGTTTGCTTGCCTTGATGAGCTACAGGAAATGAATCAATTCTTCCAGGATTTGCAGTGTTCACCTGTAACATTCAACTCATGAACTTCGAACTGCTAAAAACTAAAAATTAATCGGTATAAGTGAAAACAAGAATCAAAGCAGTTATTCTTTTTCAAACCAATCATACTACTGCTAATAGAAAATATTGACTGAAAATACTTGATCATTTAAATCAATGAAGTTGCTACAGAAGACTTATTGAACAAACAGAAACCTGATGCCAGCAGAAGACTTATTGAATAGACTTATTGGCTGCCAAAGACAAATTGCAGATCAAAATATTTGACACAAATTGCAGATCAAAATATTTGACACAAATTGCAGATCAAAATATTTGACACAAATTGCAGATCAAAATATTGGCCGCTAAAGACAAATTAGGAAAGCCACGATCATAGTGAATGACATTATGAAGCTACTTTATCTCTGTGGTTGCTCAATACATCAAGCAAAGCATCAACAGGGTACCCAAAGCATCAACAAGCATCAACAGTGTGTATTGGTTAACAATGTCTAAAGTTGATAACTGCTAAGCACTACAGAACCATTTGTAAGAATAAAAAAAAATATTCAATTCATTCAACTAAAAAATATGGGACATTCAAGTGAACAATCTGAAGTTTACAAATGAAATTCACATACAAATAGCACTTCGAAACTAAAAAAAAATGGGACATTCGGATCCCCGTCGATGTTCAAGTCAACAAAATATGATGGTACTATCAAACTTTGACTGCTAATATTGTTGACCATTCCAGCTTCAGTATGAGATGTGCTCCCAATGTCGTCCTCACTTGTGGTAACTGGTGCCTGTAAAAATAAAGTAAATAAAAAAAAAATCCAAAAACATATTCACCAATATCAAGCGACAACAAACAAAGTGCAATATCGATACAAGGAAAGTGTCTGCTATGGCATCCATAGAAGGACAATAGTAAGGTTGATTTGGCGGCACCAAATGATGAAATAATAACACAAGTTAATTACTAATTTCAAGCACTAAAATTAAAAGCCAAAATCAAAAACACGAAACAACCTTCATATTTAACACGTACCGGTTCATGCATAGTGTGTTGCACGCCTCCTATACAAGGAAAACTTAACTTACGAGGTTCACTTTGACGCACCTTCTGACCCTATACTACCAAACATTGATGAATATTTGAAGTTTAACAAATTCTGCAATATACATATGTACTGCGAAATGAAAAATGTACCTGTACCGGACTAGCCTTCTTATTCTTTCCCTTTAACCGATTGACTATTGCATCAACCTTGCTAACCTTCCGTTTCGTACATGGAAGGCCTCTTCGGCGAGCAACCAAAGGACTTAGTACCTTGCGAGTCATGCTTTCGTTTGTAGTATTTATATGACGCGGACTTTTTGGTGAAGTATGAGAGGTGGTAAAGTACTACTTGAAGGTGGTAAAGTACTAGTACATGGCACATTACTCGCACTACTTGATTGAACTGTTCTCACTTCATCCTTGATTCTCATCAACCCAAGTTGAATCACTTTGTGCTTAGCATCATCAATGGTAGCAAGATCTAGGATCTCATCCAATGTGTTGTGATAGTTATCATGGAACTTTGGATGTAGAGAAAGCCAAAGTTAGTATATGTGGTTGGAATGCATGTGTAGCCTCTTTCCAAGTCTTTTCTCCTTCTCGAAACAATGTATTTAGTTGGCACCTCATATATGGATCTCTTAATGAGCACAGAAAGTGAATGTGCACACATAATACCTCTAAACTCAAACAACTGACACATACACTGGAGCTCACATTCAGTTGAATTAAAGTACACAACAAATTTCACTTTCTTCATCCCCTCACCCACAACAACAGCCTCCCTCACATGATAGGTACAAATTGCTCCATCCTCTTTGATAAGATTTGCACGACAATACACTAGACGCTTCATTTCTAGTTGAACTTCTTTAAATTTGAAATTAGTGTAAGCTGCACGAAATTGCTTCTCAAAATTAGTGTAGTTGACATGCCAGCCCAAAATATGTCTTTAACATAGGCAGGAATCCACCTATGTCGCTCACGGTATAATACCTCCAATCACTCGTTATCATTCAAATTGAAATTTTCAATCATTGCTTCCTAGTATTCCTCAAATTCATATATTGTGAATGAATCATAAACTGCATTACTAAAAGCAACCTTAATCATAAACTTTCTCAATTTCTCGGGAATTTTCTTTATAATATGCCATAAACACCAATGATGCCAAGCCTATGGGAAGACAATTTCTATGGCATTTTGCATAGCTTTGCACTAGTCAGTTATTATCGCTTTTGGGGGAGTATCTGACATGTAACTTAACCGTTCTTTGAATAGCCAAACAAAAGTCTCCGTGTTCTCATTACTTAATAACCCACAACCAAACAAAATTGACTGTCCATGGTGATTAACTCCTACAAACGGAGCAAATGACATATCATATTTGTTTGTCAAATAGGTTGTGTCAAAAGAGACAACATCCCCAAATGCTTTGTAGGCCGCTCTACTCCTTGCATCCTCCCAAAACAAGTTGCGCATGCGGCCATCTTCATCAAGGTCAATTGGCGAATAGAAGTTTGAATTTTGCTGTTACATTTTATGAAAATAATGTGTAACTGATTCGGCGTCTCCTACTCCAAGTCTCAACCTTCTAGCATTGTCAATATAATTCATTGCATCTCGTTCATCAAACGTTAATGCCTCATATCCCCCCGCTTCAACAACTATGGAATGAAAATTCTTAGCCACCCCAATTCCTACTGCATCGTTAACTTCTAGTGTCACGACCCAAACCCGGCCCTGTGGGTTTAGCACCGTAACTGGCCAGTAATCCGAGATTACCAAAGGCCTGCTTAACAGTAGTACAGTAAAACAGAGTCCAGGGCCCGGCGGAAGCCATTACAGTGAATAAATAACGTCCATTGAGCTGTGACAGTCTGTATGCCAAAAAGATTTTTCATGCATTCATACATACAAACAGTACAGTCTATACAAAATTTACAGTCACACAGTACAGGGACCTAATCCCTTGATAACAGTACAGTTAGTAGCTGACAGTCTATACAGTAATCTCAACAGTATGGAGACAGACGGGGGAAATACAAAACACCCCAAAGCCATAGCATGGCAACTCGGAACCTCGCAGTGAGGCACAAAGGCTGGCTTGACAAAACTGGAGTCTAACCCTCGCTCCTAGCTCCGTTCTGGTGGCTGAGCACCTACATATATATATAAACAGTGAGCTAAAGCCCAGTGAATAACGTAATGCGTAAAGAGGTTAAGAATGAAATGTCCTTACAGTAATGAAAGCAGTTCATTAAACAATACTTCAGTCTTTCAGTCAGAACAGTTATTCAGTCATATGTGGTACATCCATTAGCATAGCAGTAAACAGTAGGTCTTAAAGACCGAACAGTAATGATGGCCATCAATCAGTAAGCAGTAGTGGTTCCACGAGGGAACCGACAGAGATCTCTGTAACAGTATACAACAGTTGCTAAGGATGCCACAATACATTTCAGAATATAGGACATACATTCAAACAATTAACAATAATTACTTCAGAAAACAGGTTCGTTAAACAGTCAGAAAACATTCTCAGTTGAACATATCTTTACACAATTGTTACTCACAGAGTTTGGGCTACAGTATGTTAGAGCGTGTCTCCCCAGTCGCCAACCCTACACAGTTCACAAGTTGAACACACACTAAGCTACACAGTCGGGAAATATCATAACTTAATCTCTAATTGCCTCGGTGTGTTCTACATCTATATCCTCAATAAGATGCCTTAAACTAGGCCTAAGAATGCCTAGGATGGGATGAGGATGCAAAATGCACTTGTAAAAGCATTTTCAGAATTTTCAGAAAATAGAGTCCCGCTCGAGCGCAAGTTTCCCCGCTCGAGCGGACATGCAACAAAGGTACACGCTCGAGCGTCAACTTTCCCGCTCGAGCGTACTGTAAAAGTACTGGATGGGTGAAATCTCCGCTCGACGCCCGATAGAGCTTGAGGCACAAGACTCCGCTCGAGCGCCCAATCCTCCGCTCGAGCGGACTGTAAAATAGTGCAAGATGCTGGATGCTCGGATTCCACGCTCGAGCGGCACTTCCCCCGCTCGAGCGGAAGTGCAAAATCTGGAAAACCCAGATTGCACCTCCAAGCTCAAACTCAAGTTTAAATGCATCAAAACTCGACCTCTTGGGCTGAATTTCCAGAAAACATTTGTAAACACATAGAATAACATGTTTCAAAGCTCAATTTTTGAGAAATCAAGGCCCGAGGGTGTTTAATTCAAACTCAATTTCAAACCATTTTTCAAGAACAATATGAACATGCAAACATGCATGGATTCAAACCAAATTCAACCTTCAAAGCTTGTTCAGATGGACTCATTTCTTCAAGAACATGATGAATTCATGGACTCAAGCCTAATTATGAACATGCATGTACAATTTTACCATGAATTCAACTCAAAAACTCATCAATTCAAACATGCATGCATGAATTAAGCTATAATTCAACATGTAAGAGCCTTAACTTGGCTCAAGGCTTCAATTTGCTATAAATCATGCAAGAGTTTACTTAAACACAAGAATGAGGAAATGAAATTCTACCTTAAGTCTAGAATGCAAGATGAACAAGCTCAACTGTGCAATCTTATGCTCTAAATCCTTCAATTACCAAGCAATATTGAGATAAAATCAACTCCTCAAGTCTCTCTCTCTCTCTCCAAGGTCGGTTGAACAAGAGCTATGGCTGAGGAAAAATGTTTTGATTCAAGTATGCAAGGCTCTAATAGTGACTAGGTAGTGGGCCACTAACAATGGCTCTAAGGTAAATAAGGCAACCATTGCAATTAAGCTCATTTTAATCAAATTTAATCATACCTAATCAGTTTTCAGATAATTATACCTTAAATTCACATTAATTCTAACGATCGCAGAACATCAATCAATTTCAGACTCGACCGCCGATAAGGCCTTCATTTTGCAATTTAAACATAAAGACACAAACAGATAATCAATCAGATAGACATACAATTGAACAGATATACTCAGTCAATTCGGTTTCAATTTTCAGTCAGTCAGTTCAGTACTTTAATCAATTCAATTATCAGTCATGATCAGTTCAGTTTAACGGTAATCAATGTTTATCGGTAGGCAGTGGTGAGGGTTATTACATCTAGTCTCCTCTTCACCTGAGTAACAATCCTCTTATTCATTGCAAAATGCCGTGAGTCAGTAGCAACAAAATCATGAGTGTGCTCAAGCACAACTATGGTTAACTTATATGTTCCATCCTTTTGTAGACTGGCTCTTACCCTTGCTTTACACTCAATTTTTGATGACAAAGATGGTTCCAAGGGATTTATTTATGATCTTTTTGTTCTGTTCCGCGCCCTAGTACATTCAATTCCAAAGTACTTAACTTCCCCATCACATGTTAAATTTTGTGTTCTATAAGCTATAGCAAATCCCGAGTGTTTCGCATATTTTGCATAAAATGCAAACACCTCTTCTTTTGAGCTAAAATACATTCCCTTCTTAGGTTCTTCAACTTCACCACACTCATTAAATGAAAGAGTGTTATCTTCTTCTTCAACTTCGTCACTCCCATTGAAAAAATTATTGTTCGAATCAATATCCATTCTACCTTCAAAGTTAAATAGAATACAAAATTTTAGAGTACATGCGAAGAAAAAAAGGGGTTTCAACAAAAACAGCATGCCAAACCTTTACATGTGAACTAACCAATCTTAAACTTTATGCTCAGCAATTGGAATCGTACTATAATTAGAAAATCCCAAAATTCTAATGCTATGGAATCAAATAAGGAGACATGTGAAGCTAACATATTGCAATTACAGACAACATCTTTGTGAACAAGTTGAATTAAAACAAACAAAGAAAAAAGAATTCAAGAAAATTCATGACAACTCTACATTTAGGCAAGAAAAGCAGCATGCCAAACCTTTACAAGTGAACTAACCAATCTTAAACTTTATGCTCAGCAATTGGAATCCTATTATAATTAGAAAATCCTAAAATTCTAATGTTATGGAATCAAATAAAGAGACATGTGAAGCTGACATATTGCAATTACAGACAACATCTCTGTGAACAAGTTGAATTAAAACCAACAAAGAAAAAAAAATTCAAGAAAATTCATGGCATCTCTACATTTAGGCAAGAAAAGATAATTCCCCAATGACCAAGAACACAAAAGAATAAAGAAAGACACAAAAGAATTAAAGGCTAGGAAAGAAGAGGGAATCAACAATTAATGGGTACTCGTGATTTAGCCATGAAAACAAGACCCCAGTTGCAGAAAAATGCAGATTTTGTGAGAGAGACCTCTCAGACCACCATTGAAGGAGGAACATAGAAGAAAGATGGGTGAGGACATAAATACATACCAATTGAGAACATAAATACATACTAGTCAAGACTCATCTTCTTCAACTATGGACGACACAACGACAACAGCTTCCGGCACCCACGGCAGCAACAGCAACCCAGATCGCTCCTCTCACTGTGCCGCTAGGTTACGAACAATACATGCTTCTCTCTCTTTAATCTCTATTCTTGTTTTTCTTTTTCGTTCTCTTTTTATTGTTTTGCCGCCGAATATGATGCTTGGCTGTGAGACTTCATTCAATTCAAGCACACGTCCATAGAGGATAAAAAATAATATTCGGGCCACTCTCGAGCCACAATATTTTGAGCTACGAATCACTGTTGGTTGTCTAGTGGGTTTGAGGGAGATGTCAACAATATTTTTGAAAAATAGGCTAAAAGTTAAATTTTTTATTTTTTATTTTTAAAATGTATAAAAAAAAATAGAGAGGTGATGTGATTAAAAAAGTCAAAAAAATAAATAAATTGACTTTTAACCTAATTGTCAAAAGAGACCAAAGAACTGAAGTAACATTGATAGTCAAATTGTATTTAAATGTGCAATAGAGTAGAATGGTAGAATGATGGTGACACATTGAAAATAGAGGAGTCGAAGGTGAAAATGGCTCTCAAGTAAAAAATGGAAATGGACTAAGAGGGGTTGGTTTAGTGGTAAGGCTTTCGAATCCCTTACGCAAA
This sequence comes from Camellia sinensis, assembly GCF_055761805.1. Classification (NCBI taxonomy): domain Eukaryota; kingdom Viridiplantae; phylum Streptophyta; class Magnoliopsida; order Ericales; family Theaceae; genus Camellia; species Camellia sinensis. The sequence goes on from NC_138966.1 coordinate 156,681,071, forward strand.
ACTTGAGTTTGAGTCTCCATAGTTCCTCGTTGGGGTTAAACATATTCTTTATCACTTGGAGCATGCCTATACTTCGGCTCTGACGTAGGTGCGATAGGGTTCTCTGTAGATGTGCTGTAAGTGTTAAGGGATAATACTCCTTAGCGGATATGTGAAGTAGCCTATCTACATATCTATTTTATGAATTAAAAAAAAGAAAAAGAAAAAGAAAAAAAGGAAATGGTAAGTCTACTCAAGAAGAGAGAGAGGTATGAAAGAATTCAAAATAATTATGTAATTTTCACAATTTCTCATGTTCATTCGTAAATGAATTCTAATTGGGGATGTTTGCAATTAAATTAGCAAACCAGACTATAATATCGAAAAAACTGTAGGGATATTAGTATAATTTACTTATTCTTATTTTTCTAATCTACATAAATTTCGAAGCAAAAATCATGGCCTTCAATGCAAGTGGTAACTTTCAAGGCCTCACTCACCTATTCTCATCCATAAAATGATTAGCAAATAAAATGAAGCAAAAACACTCCACCAATTAAAATATGGGATCCACCAACCCCCTCTAGGCTGTATCTCTCCTCCTACCACCAAAATAGCAAAATAGTTAATACCAAAAAAATCCAAAAAAATAAAAATTAAAAAAAGAAAAGGGCATAACTGTAATTTAAAAATCCCATGAAAACTCCTTTAAACTCCCCAACCTCCACCTCCTCCACCCACTGCACTTACCTCTTCTCTCTCTCTCTCTCTCTCTCTCTCTCTCATTCTTCATCTGCAACTGCAACAATGGAGCCCGTAAAAGAATGGGGAAACACTCCATTGGTAACCGTGGATCCAGAGATCCACGACCTCATCGAGAAAGAAAAGCATCGACAGAGCCATGGAATCGAGCTCATCGCCTCCGAGAACTTCACATCCTTCGCAGTCATCGAAGCTCTCGGAAGCGCACTCACAAACAAGTACTCCGAAGGCATGCCGGGAAACCGATACTACGGAGGCAACGAGTTCATCGACGAGATCGAAAACCTCTGTCGCAGCCGAGCCCTCAAAGCCTACCGTCTCGAACCCACCAAATGGGGCGTCAATGTCCAGCCTTACTCCGGCAGCCCCGCCAACTTCGCCGCCTACACGGCGGTGCTCAACCCCCATGATCGAATCATGGGTCTGGACCTTCCCTCTGGTGGTCACTTGACTCATGGCTACTATACCTCTGGTGGGAAAAAGATCTCGGCGACCTCGATTTATTTTGAGAGTTTGCCTTATAAGGTCGATCCCAATACTGGGTATATTGATTATGATAGATTGGAAGAGAAGGCTATGGATTTTAGGCCTAAATTGATTATTTGTGGTGGGAGTGCTTACCCTAGGGATTGGGATTACAAGAGGTTGAGATCTGTTGCTGATAAGGTTGGGGCTTTGTTGCTTTGTGATATGGCTCATATCAGTGGTCTTGTTGCTGCTCAGGTACATTTCTTGTTCTTGTTTGTGTTTTTTATGAATCTGATTTGGTTTTGTTTTATTCAATTGTGTAGATCTGCATTTGGGATTTTTTTTTTTTTAAAAAAAAAAAAAAAAATAAATTTTACTTTGAGATTTTATGATGGTCCTTAGTGAGAGATTATTGGATCTGGATGTATTACTGAGTTTTTCATGTTCTTGATTTGCATTATTGGATCTGTATTGAAGTTGGGCTTTAGAGTAGGTTAAATTGTGTAGTTTGGATCTGGGTTTTGCTGGTTCTTTTTGTTCTTTTGTTACTTAGATATTGTTTGTTTGCAAGAATTCTTAAGACTGTCATTTGGATCTTCTAAATTTCATTTCTTTAGTTCTCTCTGATTCCCTGTCCCTTTTGTTATGCATTTTGCAGTTAAAGGTCAAGGTTTTGAAGTATTTTCCAATTTTGGAATATATTTGGTTTACAATTAATAAAACTGAGAAGGAACTCAGTTTGCTTACTGTAATTGTAATAGTGTATTTCACATTGATTGGGTATTAATTCGAATTCACGTGATTAGAACTTTTTGATTGAATTTTACTGGAGTCTGGGATCTAGATATAAATAATTAGGATCGGTTACTTTGTCTCTACTAATGTGATTGTATTGAAGCGCGGTCCTGTTTTAATTTAATTTAATGAAAATTGCCAAGATTTTTTTTTAATGAGAATCTGATCTCAGCTTACTTCTAAGTTATGTATACGAGAATTGAGATTCCATGAAATTGATTGGCAAGAGCATCTCCAACGGTTCACCTAATTTTTCATCAAATTTGAGTAAAAAAAGGACCATGTGCTCAATTTGATACAGAATGCTCCAATGATTGATTTTCATCACATCTGTTGTTTCAAGACAATCGGTTGGTTGACCGGTAAGGCAAAATTTTTTTTTTTTTAAAATTGTTTGAACCTACCTATTTAAACTGTTTAAACCTTTTAGTGGTCGGTCGACCAGCCGGTCGACCGGTAAAGCAAAAATATATATATATATTTTTTGAATTGTTTGAATCTACCCATTTGAACTGTTTGAACCTTTTCGTGGTCGACCGGTTGGTCAACCGGCTGGTTGACCGGTTCCTCTGCTCCAATAGTCACAAACAGTAATTTGCTAAAATCTGTATCCTGTTCTCTGTTTGATAATTTTTTTGTTCAATTGTCAATTTGATACCAATTTGGTGAAAACTGTGAGATCTTGGGGACATCATAGTTATGCGTATTTGTTTTTTTCTATTATATTTTATTAAAATTAAATAACGTCATTTTCCTTATCAAATCTGGAGTAGAACAGTTTAATATGCACTCAATTAAAAACCAACACTACCGAATTTCAATGCTGATTAATCATTTCGATGCAAAATTGTAAGAGTATCGGGATCCATGATATCTGCATTGTCATCTTTTGGTTTTTTTTTTGGGGGGATGGGTTTGAGCTTCTTGATTATTGAGGTAGATCTTGTGGATCCAGACAATCCGTTGTAATTCTTGTCATTTTTGTGTGTAGGAAGCTGCAGATCCCTTCGAGTACTGTGATATAGTCACAACCACTACCCACAAAAGCCTGAGGGGTCCTAGGGCTGGTATGATCTTTTACCGGAAGGGTCCTAAACCAGCCAAGAAAGGCCAGCCGGAGGACGCAGTTTATGATTTCGAAGACAAGATCAATTTTGCTGTTTTCCCTGCCCTTCAGGGGGGTCCCCACAACCACCAGATTGGTGCTTTGGCTGTTGCTCTGAAACAGGTCATGACCCCTGGGTTCAAGGAATATGCTAAGCAAGTCAGGGCCAATGCAGTTGCCCTTGGGAACTACTTGATGAGCAAAGGCTACAAGCTCGTCACAGGAGGGACTGAGAACCATCTTGTTCTATGGGATCTTCGTCCTCTAGGATTGACTGGTAAAATGACTGAATTTACAATGTTTTTATGAGTTATTTATAGACTTTATTCTGTCTTTTCATGGAATCTAATTATTTGTTGCTTTTGTTGCAGGCAATAAGGTTGAGAAGCTCTGTGACTTGTGCAACATAACTGTGAACAAGAATGCTGTGTTTGGTGACAGCAGTGCCTTGTCTCCTGGAGGGGTACGAATTGGTAAGAACTGTTGATTTGAGGGCATCATTTTACTGATAACAGATAGATCTCACATGAGAATGTGACTGAAAGAGTCTTTTAAATTGACTCCTAGAACAAGTGACTTTTACTGATTAGTACAACATTTTCTCCCATAGAAACCAGTGAATCTAATAGGGGAGGTGGGAGGTGGACTTGAATTGAAAGTGCGGTTTTTTACCACTGGATACTTCAGCTCAAACCCATTTACCCCATTCCCTGAGATAAATGATTTAACTAGGCAAAATGGGTTTTATTCGACTCCTCTAGCCATGTGTTACTCAATATTTCATTAAATGCTTAGATGTGAAAGTGGAATTTAAAGAATAATTGAAATGAAAGCTTGAAGTTGCTTGCCTGTGTATATTTATAAAAAAAAAAAAAAAAAGTTGCTTGCCCGTATCCACCAAATTACATGTCTAGTAATTCAGACAGATCTGGTTTGGTGCGCGTGTTTGTTCAGTGATGCAGTAAATTGATTGTTTTCACAATTTGGGTTGATTGCTTTTCAATTTACTCAGAACTTCAAAACTCTCACTTGTTTTCTGTTGAAATATGAAATCAGAAAACCAGATAGTTCGACATTCCTTTCTTTGATATGAATGAGTGAGGAGATTCTCTGTTTGCAGGTACTCCGGCTATGACTTCCAGAGGGTTGGTTGAGAAGGACTTTGAGCAGATTGCAGAGTTCCTCCACCGCTCTGTGACAATCACATTGAAGATCCAAAAGGAGCATGGAAAGCTCTTGAAAGACTTCAACAAGGGTCTGGTGAACAACAAGGACATTGAGGAACTCAAGGCTGATGTTGAGAAGTTTGCAGGCTCATTTGACATGCCCGGCTTCTTAATGTCCGAGATGAAGTACAAGGATTAGGGTTTCAGGAACATTCATGATTGTTATTGTTGTCATCACATGTTTCTGGATTTTGAATTCATAAATTTTTCTTTTCTTGTATTTCCGTTCAAAGTGTACTTGGAAGAAAAATAATATGCAACTGTCTTCACCTTTTGCTTTTTTCACTGTTGTAGTGTAGTTGATTGGATTTTGTTCTATTAAAAGTTGTAGTGGGTGTCAAGTTTTGTGAGTTTGAGAGAAACTTTCTCTAAGGAACTTGATGTATTACTACTTTCATTTCTTAATAATATTGAGAAAAAAAAAAAAAAAAAAAGAGAAAAGAACTACAATTTTATTAGATTCTCTTACTTTCCCTCTTTATTTTTTAAATTTGGGGGTCACAAACTCCTTTCAAATAGCGGATACAAATAGTGGGTACAACAAAATATATAAAATTTACATTTTGTGGTATTTTTTTTTAATATTTTAATTCTCATCTATTTACAATTACGTCTCCACCTTCAATTTTTTTTTTTAATTTCCTGAAGGGGCTAAATGTGAAATGGGTCAGGTCCAAGTCTTGGACCGGTCCAATCCGACAAAGTCTGAATTCAAGTGGGTCAGATGAGTATATGGACAAGCCCAACTTCATGATTAACGGTCCACTAAAGTCCTCAAGCACTTGGGCCCAACCCGCAGTGGAAAGGCTAGCCCAGCTGTAGTGCTCGTCTGGGCCGAGCTGCGAAACGGAATCTGTGGGCCGAACAGATTGTAACAACCCACATACTGTTTACTGATTAATGACCGATTGATTACCGATAATCACCGATTACTGTTAAACGGAACTGATAATGACCGATAACTGACTGATAATTGAACTGATTAAAAGTACTGAACTGACTGACTGAAATTGGAAACCGAATTGATTGAGTATATGTTAGTTAAATTGCATTCTATCTGTTTGACTGTATGATTATCTGTTCATGCTTATATGTTTAAACTGTAAATTGAAGGCCATATCGGCGGCCGAATTAGAAACCGATTGATGTTCCATGATCCTCAGAATTAATGTGATTTTATGGTATAATTATCTGAAAATTGATTAGGTATGATTAAATTAAGCTAATTAAAGAGTTGGACTTAATTACCGTTTTGCCCTTGAGTGGGCCACTATCTCACACATCTTTAAGCCTTGTATACACTCATACACTTGAGCCAAAGACAACATTTCCTCAGCCATTTCCCCTCTCATTGCCGACCATAGAGAGAGAAAAACTAGAGGAGTGGAGTTCATCTCAATTTTGCTTGTAAATTGCTTGGTAATTGAAGAAATTGTTGAAGTGATTGCATATTGGAGCTCCCTTCTTGAACTACAAGACTAAAGGTAGCTCCATTGTCTTCTTGTTCATGTTTTGAGTTGATTCTTGCATGATTCATGTCATATTGAAGGAGTGTAGAGCCAAACATGGTTTAGATGTTGAATTGTGGCTTAATTGTTGCATGCATGTACATATATTGAAGTTTTGAGGTTGTAAGTCCATGTTTCCTCACATGCATGTCCATCTTTTGGTCATACTCCATGAATTCATCATGTTCTTGAAGAAATGAGTCCATTTGAACAAGCTTTGAAAGTTGAATTTGGTTTGAATCCATGCATGTTTGCATGTTCTTCATATTCTTGAAAATGGGTTTGAATATGGTTTTAATTGACTCACCTTTGGGGCTTGAATTCATAAATTGAGCTTTGAAACTTGTTATACATTGAATTTAGTTATGTTTTCCAGAATTTGGGCCCAAGAGGTCGAGTTTGGAGTGGTAGAATGCTTGGTTTGAGCTTGGGAGGCAAATCTGGAAACTCCAGATTTGGCTTCCTCGCTCGAGCGAAGGGTTCCCCGCTCGAGCGAGCACCTTTGCCCAGGGCTCCGCTCGAGCGACCATCGAGCGACCATCGCGCGTAAAATCTCAGCATCCAGTATTTTTACTGTTTTGCAGACCGTTCGAGCGAAGGATTACTCGCTCGAGCGAAGCCTTTGATTTTGGACTTACGCTCGAGCGGAGAAAGTCTCGCTCGAGCGAGGCTCCTAGTTTCAGCAAACTTTGCGAAATGTTTTCTAAGTGTATTTTTGCATCCTCATCCCATCCTAGGCATTCTTAGGCCTAGTTTAAGACATTTAGATGAGGATATCGTTGTAGAACACACCAAGGCAAATTAGGGATTAAGTTATGATATTTCCCAACTGTGTAGCTTAGTGTGTGTTCAACCTGTGAACTGTGTAGGGTTGGCAACTGGGAAGACACGCTCTAGCATACTGTAGCCCAAAACTCTGTGAGTAACAATTGTGTAAAGATGTGTTCAACTGATATCTTTTGAATACTGAACTGAACTGTTTATTGAACTGGTATTACTGAATGAATGTATGTCCTTTATTTCTGAACTGTACTGTGGCATCCTTAGTACCTACTGCTTACTGTTACTGTTACTGTTACAGAGATCTCTGTCGGTTCCCTCGTGGAACCACTACTGTTTACTGACTGATGGCCATCATTACTGTTCGGTCTTTTAAGACCTACTGTTACTGTTATGCTAATGGATGTACCACATATGACTGTTTACTGTACTGAACAACTGAAATACTGATTGAATTGAACTGTTTTCATTACTGTAAGGACATTCATTCTAAACCCCTTTACGCTTTATGTTATTCACTGGACTTTAGCTCACTGCTTATATATATATGTAGGTGTACAGGCACCAGATCGGAGCTAGGAGCGTCAGGGTAACTCCAGTTTTGTCAAGCCAGCCTTTGTGCCTCACTGCGAGGTTCCGAGTTGCCATGCTATGGCTTTGGGGTGTTTTGTTTGTTTTCCCCCGCCTGTCTTCATACTGTCTAACTGTCCTGTACAGACTGAATGTTTACCGTACTGTTATCAAGGGATTAGGTCCCTGTACTGTGTGACTGTAAATTTTGTATAGACTGTACTGTTTGTATATGTATGAATGCATGTAAAATCTTTTTGGCATACAGACTGTCACAGCTCATTGGACATTGTTTAATTACTGTATTGGCTTCCGCCAGGCCCTGTACTCTGTTTTACTGTATTACTGTTAAGCAGGCCTTCGGTAATCTCGGATTACTGGCCGGTTACGGTGCTAAACCCATAGGGCCGGGTTTGGGTCGTGACAGAGTGGTATCAGAGCGATACTTACCACGAGTTATACCGCACACACGTGTCCAAATGAGCTATAGGGTGTCCTAGAAAAGTTATTAGGGCATCTCATGAGCATGATAAGTGTGTGGTTATGTTATGACTGAATACATACTGATGTGGTAAACTGTTAAACAAATGACTGCTTATGTTTAAAAACTGTTATAACTGCTTATAGTGAAATGGACAATGCAAATGAACCTGAGTCCTCATCTACTGAGGCAAGAATGGAAAGAATGGAAAGAATGATAGAACTGATAACTGCTAGACTTGAACAACAACAGAACCAACCGCCCCCACCTCCTCCTCCTCCGGTACAGCCGGAACCTAATGTGAATGTGAATGATGAGGATATTATTGCTCTCACCCATAAATTCAGCAAGATGAAACCGCCATCCTTTCAGGGAGGCCTTGAACCGTTAAAAGCTGAAGCTTGGGTTCTGGAAACAGAGAAACTATTTGAAGTATTTCCGTGCTCAGAAGCAAACAAAGTATTGCTAGCTACCTTCACCCTACAAGAAGAGGCTAGAAGGTGGTGGATGTTGATCCGTGATACAAATACTGTTATAACTTGGGCTCAGTTCAAGGAGTCCTTCTTTGAAAAGTATTTCCCTCAGTGTGTCAGGGATAGAAAAGTGACTGAATTTGAACAGCTGAAGCAGGGCACAATGACTGTTGCGGAATATGAAACAAAATTTACTGAACTTGCCAGATATGCACCACACATGGTGGATACCGAATATAAGAAGGCCAGAAAATTTGAAGGCGGCCTTAATGTTGCAATTCTTGACCGAATAAATGTTTTGAAATTACCGACTTTTGTGGGTGTTCTCGACCGGGCATTGATGGCCGAGTCGAACATTGCGGCGGTGAAACAATCTGAAACACCAACAACTGAATGGCATGGTAAAAGGCAGGGTTTCAAATTCAAGAAAGGCAAGCACAACCCAGCCAACAAGAAACAGAATACGGGGTCGACAACTAGCCCCAGCCAAGGGAGTGGGTTCATACCACCCTGTCCTGAGTGTGGCAAGAAGCACAAGGGGGTCTGCTACAGAATATCTGGAGCCTGTTACAGGTGTGGCAAGGTGGGCCACATGGTTAAAGACTGCCCCTCTGCTCCACAAGCCAGTAGTAAAGCTGCACCAAGCGCAGCAGCATCAACTGTAGCACCAAAGCCTAACCCTAGAGCTACCGGGAAAGAGCCTGTGAGGCAAGGCCGAGTGTTCGCACTAGTACCGGGAGACGTGCAAAATACTGAGACCGTTGTGTCAGGTATTCTCTCTATTTGTACACAAAATGCATATGTATTGATTGATTCGGGGTCTACACATTCTTATGTATCGCATGCTTTCTCACGGAAATTGAATAGACCCTTAGAACCTATGAACTATCTGCTAGCCGTATCATCACCCGTAGGGGGATCCATGACATGTGCTTATATGTACCCCGCATGTGAAATTATTGTTGGGGATATGCATCTGTTTATTGATTTACTGCCATTGAACATTGATCATTTTGACGTAATATTGGGGATGGATTGGTTACAAAAATATCATGCCACTATTGACTGTGTGACCAAGCAAGTTGTTTTCCGTCCACCTGGTTTGCCTGAATTTGTGTTTAATGGGAGTGGAGTAGTACCTCCTCCGTATTTGATTTCGTCAGTGAAAGCTGTTAAATTAATTAGAAAGGGGTGTAAAGGATATCTGTGTTCTGTACTGACTGTGTCTACTGATGATAGTATTAAAACTGATGTGAATTGTATTCCTATAGTCAGAGAATTTCCAGATGTTTTTCCAGATAATCTTCCAGGAGATTTGACTGACAGGGAGATTGAATTTACCGTTGATGTGATTCCCGGAACACAACCAGTTTCTAAAGCTCCTTACCGAATGGCTCCAACTGAACTGAAAGAACTGAAAGTGCAATTGCAAGAACTGTTAGACAAAAAGTTCATCAGACCTAGCACTTCGCCATGGGGTGCTCCTGTTTTGTTTGTCAAGAAGAAAGATGGCTCACTGAGACTGTGCATTGATTACCATGAATTGAACAAGGTAACTGTGAAAAATAAATACCCATTGCCACGTATTGATGATTTGTTTGATCAGTTACAGGGTGCACAAGTGTTTTCCAAAATTGATCTTAGATCGGGGTATCATCAACTGAAGGTTAAACCAGAAGACATTGATAAAACTGCTTTTAGAACGAGGTATGGACATTATGAATTTTTAGTTATGCCATTCGGAGTCACGAATGCCCCTGCTGCTTTTATGGACCTCATGAACAGAATTTTTAAACCGTACCTTGATGACTTTATTGTTGTATTTATCGATGACATATTGATTTACTCCAAAAGCATAGAACAACATGAACATCATCTGAGACTTGCCCTACAAACCTTGAGAGAACAGAAACTGTATGCTAAACTGTCTAAATGTGAATTTTGGCTTGACCATGTTATGTTTCTGGGGCATGTTGTTAGCAAAAATGGAATTTCTGTTGATCCGCAGAAAATTGAAGCTGTAGTGAACTGGCCTAGACCGACAAATGTGACTGAAGTCCGAAGCTTTTTGGGACTGGCTGGATATTACAGAAGATTTGTCAAAGATTTCTCCAAAATTGCCCTACCATTGACTCAGTTAACTCAAAAGGGGACATCATTTGACTGGACTGACCAAAGAGAATCTGCTTTCCAGGAGCTGAAAACTCGACTTGTGACTGCACCAGTTTTGACTTTACCCTCAGGTACGGATGGTTATACTGTATTTAGTGATGCTTCTCATAAGGGTTTGGGATGTGTTTTAATGCAGAATGGGAGAGTTATTGCTTATGCTTCCCGACAGTTGAGACCACATGAAAAGAACTACCCGACCTATGACCTGGAACTTGCTGCAGTGGTGTTTGCACTGAAAATCTGGCGTCACTATCTGTACGGGGTGACATGTGAAATATACACCGACCACAAGAGTTTAAAATATTTCTTCACACAGAAAGAACTGAACATGAGACAGCGGAGATGGCTAGAACTGATTAAAGATTATGACCTACAGATATTGTACCATCCGGGAAAAGCCAATACCGTTGCCGATGCATTGAGCCGGAAATCGATTGGAAACTTAACCTGTTTGCTTACAGGACAGAAAGAGTTGCTTTGTGACCTTGAAAAATCTGAAATCGAAATTGTTTTACGAGAACAAGGTGGAATCTTAGCTGCTATTTCTGCTCAACCGGCGCTGATTGAGGAGATTAAAGAGAAACAGCAACTGGATGACTTCTTGAAAAAGATCATCGAAGAAAGAGAATCTAAACCGAGACCGGGATTCAAATTTGAGAATAATGTACTGAAATTTCAAGAAAGACTGTGTGTACCAAATGATACCGAACTAAAAAGAAGAGTTCTACAAGAAGGCCACAATTCGAAACTGTCTATCCATCCGGGGAATACGAAAATGTACCAGGATCTGAAACAGAATTTCTGGTGGCCGGGAATGAAGAAAGAAATTGCCGATTTTGTATCCAAATGTCTTCATTGCCAACAGGTCAAAGCTGAACATCAACGACCTGCCGGACTATTGCAACCCCTACCCATACCAGAGTGGAAATGGGAGCATATCACCATGGATTTTGTTGTGGGATTACCTCGCTCCAGAAAAGGTATGGATTCAATTTGGGTTATTGTTGATAGATTAACCAAATCTGCTCACTTCTTACCTGTCAAGACAATCTATAACGCGGACAAATTGGCTGTTATCTATATTGATGAGATTGTAAGACTGCATGGAGTGCCTGTGTCTATTGTTTCTGACAGGGATTCGAAGTTTACATCGAGGTTTTGGCAAAGCCTACAAACTGCATTGGGTACTGAACTGAGACTGAGTAGTGCTTATCATCCTCAGACAGATGGCCAATCAGAAAGGACCATCCAAACTCTGGAGGATTTACTGAGAATGTGTGTCCTTGATTTTCAGGGAGATTGGGAAAGTCATCTGCCATTAGCTGAATTCGCCTACAACAACAGCTACCATTCGAGTATAGGTATGGCGCCTTTCGAGGCATTGTATGGCAGGAAATGTAGGTCTCCAATTTGCTGGGCAGAAGTTGGAGATGGGCCTTTGCTTGGGCCGAGATTGTGTATGAAACAACTGAGAAAGTGAAACTGATACAGCAGAGACTGAAAACTGCACAGAGTAGACAGAAAAGTTATGCAGATGTCAGAAGACGGGACAGAGAGTATGAAGTGGGTGATCACGTTTTTGTGAAAGTGACACCAATGAAAGGCCAGACTTGTTTTGGAGTCAAAGGCAAGTTAGCGCCGAGATATGTCGGACCGTATGAGATTATCGAGAAAATCAATCCGGTGGCGTATCAAGTTGCGCTCCCTCCTGAAATGGAACACATGCATAATGTTTTCCACATTTCCATGTTAAGAGATTATCTTCGGGATCCGTTCCATGTAATAGAGCCTACCCACGTAGTGTTGAGTGATGACTACACTTACGAAGAACGGCCTATACAGATTGTAAACCGACGGATCAAGAAACTGAGGAACAAAGAGATCCCGCTAGCAAAAGTTGACTGGCAGAACCAGAGATCCCGCTAGTAAAAGTTGACTGGCAGAACCACGGTGGCGTGTATGCCACTTGGGAAAGGGAAGATGACATGGCCAAACGATATCCTGAACTGTTTCCACTGAATCCTGTTTTCTTCCAGAATGAAGGTAACTCGAGTTTAGAGGACTAAACTCTTTATAATGAGGGGAGACTGTAACAACCCCCATACTGTTTACTGATTAATGACCGATTGATTACCGATAATCACCGATTACTGTTAAACGGAACTGATAATGACTGATAATTGAACTGATTAAAAGTACTGAACTGACTGACTGAAATTGGAAACCGAATTGATTGAGTATATGTTAGTTAAATTGCATTCTATCTGTTTGACTGTATGATTATCTGTTCATGCTTATATGTTTAAACTGTAAATTGAAGGCCATATCGGCGGCCGAATTAGAAACCGATTGATGTTCCATGATCCTCAGAATTAATGTGATTTTATGGTATAATTATCTGAAAATTGATTAGGTATAATTAAATTAAGCTAATTAAAGAGTTGGACTTAATTACCGTTTTGCCCTTGAGTGGGCCACTATCTCACACATCTTTAAGCCTTGTATACACTCATACACTTGAGCCAAAGACAACATTTCCTCAGCCATTTCCCCTCTCATTGCCGACCATAGAGAGAGAAAAACTAGAGGAGTGGAGTTCATCTCAATTTTGCTTGTAAATTGCTTGGTAATTGAAGAAATTGTTGAAGTGATTGCATATTGGAGCTCCCTTCTTGAACTACAAGACTAAAGGTAGCTCCATTGTCTTCTTGTTCATGTTTTGAGTTGATTCTTGCATGATTCATGTCATATTGAAGGAGTGTAGAGCCAAACATGGTTTAGATGTTGAATTGTGGCTTAATTGTTGCATGCATGTACATATATTGAAGTTTTGAGGTTGTAAGTCCATGTTTCCTCACATGCATGTCCATCTTTTGGTCATACTCCATGAATTCATCATGTTCTTGAAGAAATGAGTCCATTTGAACAAGCTTTGAAGGTTGAATTTGGTTTGAATCCATGCATGTTTGCATGTTCTTCATATTCTTGAAAATGGGTTTGAATATGGTTTTAATTGACTCACCTTTGGGGCTTGAATTCATAAATTGAGCTTTGAAACTTGTTATACATTGAATTTAGTTATGTTTTCCAGAATTTGGGCCCAAGAGGTCGAGTTTGGAGTGGTAGAATGCTTGGTTTGAGCTTGGGAGGCAAATCTGGAAACTCCAGATTTGGCTTCCTCGCTCGAGCGAAGGGTTCCCCGCTCGAGCGAGCACCTTTGCCCAGGGCTCCGATCGAGCGACCATTGAGCGACCATCGCGCATAAAATCTCAGCATCCAGTATTTTTACTGTTTTGCAGACCGCTCGAGCGAAGGATTACTCGCTCGAGCGAAGCCTTTGATTTTGGACTTACGCTCGAGCGGAGAAAGTCTCGCTCGAGCGAGGCTCCTAGTTTCAGCAAACTTTGCGAAATGTTTTCTAAGTGTATTTTTGCATCCTCATCCCATCCTAGGCATTCTTAGGCCTAGTTTAAGACATTTAGATGAGGATATCGTTGTAGAACACACCAAGGCAAATTAGGGATTAAGTTATGATATTTCCCAACTGTGTAGCTTAGTGTGTGTTCAACCTGTGAACTGTGTAGGGTTGGCAACTGGGAAGACACGCTCTAGCATACTGTAGCCCAGAACTCTGTGAGTAACAATTGTGTAAAGATGTGTTCAACTGATATCTTTTGAATACTGAACTGAACTGTTTATTGAACTGGTATTACTGAATGAATGTATGTCCTTTATTTCTGAACTGTACTGTGGCATCCTTAGTACCTACTGCTTACTGTTACTGTTACTGTTACAGAGATCTCTGTCGGTTCCCTCGTGGAGCCACTACTGTTTACTGACTGATGGCCATCATTGTTGTTCGGTCTTTTAAGACCTACTGTTACTGTTATGCTAATGGATGTACCACATATGACTGTTTACTGTACTGAACAACTGAAATACTGATTGAATTGAACTGTTTTCATTACTGTAAGGACATTCATTCTAAACCCCTTTACGCTTTATGTTATTCACTGGACTTTAGCTCACTGCTTATATATATATGTAGGTGTACAGGCACCAGATCGGAGCTAGGAGCGTCAGGGTAACTCCAGTTTTGTCAAGCCAGCCTTTGCGCCTCACTGCGAGGTTCCGAGTTGCCATGCTATGGCTTTGGGGTGTTTTGTTTGTTTTCCCCCGCCTGTCTTCATACTGTCTAACTGTCCTGTACAGACTGAATGTTTACCGTACTGTTATCAAGGGATTAGGTCCCTGTACTGTGTGACTGTAAATTTTGTATAGACTGTACTGTTTGTATATGTATGAATGCATGTAAAATCTTTTTGGCATACAGACTATCACAGCTCATTGGACATTGTTTAATTATTGTATTGGCTTCCGCCAGACCCTGTACTCTGTTTTACTGTATTACTGTTAAGCAGGCCTTCGGTAATCTCGGATTACTGGCCGGTTACGGTGCTAAACCCATAGGGCCGGGTTTGGGTCGTGACACAGATAATGGGCCAACCCATCTCCATAAATGATCCTGAAAAAGACCGAGCCGAGGCACATTAGTACCGAACTGAAGTACATGAGTACTGAGCTGGAGAAACCTCACAAAGAAACGTGGGAGCTGTGAGTGCAAGCATGTGCAGGTTGCCACCTCAGCTGGTCCCCCACACCTAGAATCATGGAAGTTGTTGAACCAAAGGAACGTGATTTGTTATCAGCATGCCTACAATGAGTATATACAATCAATGACAACTACCAGGTGGTCCCTCACCTGGAGCAATGCTGAAAGGACACCTGGCAGCATCCACATTCCATGAAACCACCTTGAGAAGCAAGTAAGGAATACTATATATATTTCATAAACTTCACATTGAAGGTAACTAAATTGAACTGAACTAAGGAGAACTGTTCTAATCACACTTAACATACATTCCTTCTCCGATCACTGATTCTCATGCCAGAGGGGTTATCCGGCCAACCCCGGTCGGGCAGCTCTAACGGTGCTTCTTGTGGCAGGAGTCCCGGTCCTTGGATAATCCAACTGAGTGCAGAGCTCCGATCCACTTTCATCTAGTGCGGAATCTGGTACGCACAATTGGTGTGGTGAGTGTGGATCACTTTATCTTTGAGCTCTGCATTCAGTCCCGGCAATGGGGATTGAGGACATTCCGCCTTCAGCACATACTCCACAGACGAAGAAGACGAAGGACAAAGGTTTGGCACTCCCAACAGTTTTGGAGGAGCAAACTGGAAATAATAATCAAACCCCCGAATCCGTCGAGCATCGACTGCCCTTCGCCGGAGGTTCTTCTCATCATTTTCTTCTGGAAAAGGATTATATAGATCGAATTATAGATTCCATGGGAATGGAGATACAGGAATTGAAAGCTCAACTTAAGAAGGTGTTGGGTCATCCGACGGAAAAGAGGACGGAAGCAGAGCCCTCTCGTTTACAACAAAGGAGCTCGTCTAGAGAACTACCAGTGAAAAAATTCCCTAGGAATGACTCTGGGCAACGAAGCCTACCCATCCCGGCACAGAGTGAAGCGGCGAGTAGCTACACCCGTGGGTCACGCCGGAGGAGGGCCAAGAGGCAGAAGACGGTTAGTCAACAAACTGAATACCCTCCTCTGGACCATCGTACTTGGCTGATTGGCAATAGGCAAAACGAGCAACATCGAGATCATCTGGACCGTACTGTTCACCAGAGAGAACATCGAGCGCTGGACAGGCTCGTCTCTTCGCCATTCTTTTCGGAAATTGAGACCATGAGACCTCCAAAGAAGTTCACTCCACCAAAGTTCACTTCGTACGATGGGAAATCGGACCCTCTGACACATATCAGCCATTTTAGACAGATGATGTCCCTATGGAGCCGAGATGAGGCACTGATGTGCAAAGTCTTCCCATCCAGCTTGGGATAAACCGGACTCCGATAGTTCGATCGACTCCCCACTGGATCAATTCATGGCTAGAAGTAGCTCTCCGAAGAGTTCCTAGCCAAGTTTGTCTCTAATGCTAAGATCCCAAAAGAGTCGGATACACTGTTCAGCCTCAGGAAGGAGCAAGAGGAAACGCTGCGCAATTATGCTAGGAGATATTGGGAAGAGTCTAATGATCTGGAAGAAAATGTGTGCAGCGAGCAGATGGCCGTTATGTCCTTCAAACATGGTCTGCGCCCGGAAAGTAAGTTGAGACAATTACTTACCAAGCGTTCGACCACAGCTTTGAAAGACTTGCGCGCCAGGATTGAGCAGTATGCTCGTCTCGAAGATGATCAGATCCCTATCGAGGTAGTGTCAGCAGAACAAATAGCCCGGCAGAAGAAGAGAACGGATCGAGGAGAACACCGAGGGATTGCAGTGAATAAGGTGGATAAGTCCAAAACCCATGAAGCCGTTATGACTGTGTTTAAAGAACCAATTTATCGAATCCTGGAAAAGATCAAGAGAGAGCCCTTCTTTGTTTGTCCGCCGAAAATGTTGGGAGATCCAGCTCGGCGTAATCAGAAGCTCAGATGCACCTACCACCAAGACAGGGGACACATGACTCAGAACTGCAGGGCACTGAAGCAACACTTGGAAGACTTGGTGGCAGCTGGACACCTGAGGGAATACATTGATTAGGATAAGGAAGTGGCCGAGCTGGGGAACCCACCTCCAGAAACAAATATTGAGCATCCACCATGGCTGATAATAAATGTGATCCATGGGACAGCGGCTCAGGAATCTGAGGAGGCACTGAAGGAAGAGATCGCTAAGGCTGCGCAAATTCAATGAATCATGTCAGTGGAGCCGGCATTGAAAAAGGTGCGTACAGTACCTAAATCCCCCTTGTGCACTGTTTCATTTACTAGCAAAGATTTAGAAGGCATACAGCACCCACATACTGATGCATTGATTATAACTATTGGGATTGGGAAACGATTTGATGTAAAACGAGTCCTAGTAGATCAGGGCAGTGCGGCAGACATACTGTATTATGATTTGTTCAGAAAGCTCGGCTTCTCCGAGCAGCATCTCACCCCAGCGGCAGCCCTATTGGTCGGTTTCAATTCACAGCCGGAATGGCCGCTCGGCAGAATAGTATTGCCAGTTGTAGCGGGGACAAAAAACCTCCAGATAGAGTTCTTGGTTATTAATACACCATCCCCTTATAACGCCATACTTGGCCTTCCGTGGATTCATCGAATGGAAGTAGTCCCTTCAACCTATCACCAGTTCATCCGTTTCCCAACGGAACACGGAGTAGAGCAGATCTCAGAGGATCAAGTTGTGTCCAAACATTGTTTCATGGCAGCATTAAAGGCAAAGCAACTCTGCAATCGGGTATAGACGGTAGAAGTGGCCGGACAGCTAGTCTTGGAAGATGTAGGGGGAACTCCAGAGAAAAAGATGGTAGAGGATTTGGAGAAAGTCTTGGTAAGAGAAGATGACCTGGAAAAGTACTTCCTTATCGGTACCTCGCTAGGCGCTGATGAGAAACTTCAGCTGTTAGAACTGCTGAGGGAAAATATGGAGGTATTCGCGTGGTCAGCATATGATACTCCAGGGTTGGACCCAGAATTTGCTTGCCACAAGCTCAACATCAATCCTTCAGCTCGACCCATTGTATAGAAAAGTCGGAGATCCTCAGTTGAGCACACCGAAGCAGTAATTGCTGAAGTCGAAAAACTCCTGGCCTCGGGAGCAATCAGAGAAGTTCAGTACCTGTAATGGCTATCTAACACAGTTGTAGCCAAGAAGAAGAACGGAAAATGGAGAGGTTGTGTCGATTTCACTTGCTTGAACAAAGCCTGCCCTAAAGATAGTTTTCCGCAGCCTTGCATTGATCAACTAGTAGACTCAACAACAAGGCATGAGCGCATGAGCTTTCTAGACGCTTATAGCGGTTATCATCAAATACCACTGTTTGGTCCGGATCAAGAAAAGACAGTGTTTATCACTCTGAAAGGGACTTACTGCTACAGAGTAATGTCGTTCGACCTCAAGAACGCTGGGGCGACCTACCAGCGAATGATCACTCGGATGTTCAAAGACCAACTGGGGAAAACCATGGACGCCTATATAGACGATATGGTAGTAAAAAGCAAGTTCGCTACAAACCACCTCACTGACTTGAGAGAAGTTTTTAGCATCCTGAAAAACTACCAGCTTCGCCTCAATGCCTCGAAATGTGCCTTCGGGGTAGGAACAGGGAAGTTCTTGGGTTACATGGCCGCTCACAGAGGAATTGAAGCGAATCCGGATCAAAGCAGGGCAATACAGGATCTCGGAGTGCCAACAAAGTCTAAGGAACTGCAGAAACTAGCCGGAATGGCGGCCGCACTGAATCGGTTTATTAGCAAATCCTCAGATCGGATGAAGCCCTTATTCCAGCTTTTGAGGAAAAAGGCAGCATTTGAATGGAGTAGTGAATGTACCGAAGCACTGCAGAGCCTTAAAAGATACCTCAGTACACCTCCTCTACTGTTCACTCTAGAACCGGGAGAGGAGCTGTACCTCTATCTAGCAGTCTCAGATCATGCCGTGAGCGCAGTACTGATTCGAGAAGTTGACAAGGAACAGAGACCAGTATATTATGTTAGCAAGACTTTACTAGATGCCAAGACACGGTATCTACCACTGGAAAAGTTAGCTTACGCGCTGCTTATCGCCTCAAGAAAGTTGCAACATTACTTCCAGGGGCATACCATTAACGTCCTCACTGAATTCCCCCTCAGATCTGTATTCGGCCGAGCCAATTTCTCTGGCTGAACAGCAAAGTAGGTGGTAGAACTTAGTGAGTTTGACATTCGGTATCAACCTAGGACAGTAATCAAGGCCTAGGTCTTGGTGGATTTTGTCGCAGAATTTACTCCCACCTAGAGTATCAAACCAGGGAATCTGAGTTCGGCACAGGTGCCATGCGCCACCGAACAAGGAAAACTCAGCACTTCGGAAGCATGAAAACTCTTTATTGAAAACATCTAGCAACTCTACGTCGATGGTTCGTCCAATAACCGAGGCTCGGGGGCAGGAGTAGTTCTTATTTCTCCAAAAGGATTTATCTGGGAACAGGCTCTCAGGCTAGGCTAGAAGGCTTCAAACAACGAGGCCGAGTACGAAGCGTTATTGGATGGCTTGCGTAGTGCCGAACACTTCAGTGCAGAACAACTTCTTGTTTTCAACGACTCACAACTAGTGGTAAACCAGCTTTTTGGGGTCTATGAAACTCGAGATGAAAGAATGGCTATGTACGCAGGCAAAGCCAGAGACCTACTCAGAAAATTTCAATCTATACGAGTGGAACGAATCAGTCGGGACAAAAATAGCCACGCAGATGCTCTGGCATGCCTTGGCTCATCAGTGGATACAAAGGATGCCAGAAGAGTTTGGGTTGAGTTTGTACCAGAACCAAGTATTGCATCTCGAGTCCTCTGCAACAACTTAGAGCCGAGCTGGATGGATCCAATATTGGTCTTTCTGAAATCTGGTAAACTCCCTGAAGACAGAAGGGAAGCCAACAAGATCAGGCATAAATAAGCTCGATTCTGGATCTCACCGTCTGGGAAACTATACAGACGTTCCTACCTTGGCCCCTACTTCCTATGTGTGCATCCAAATCTCGTCGAGAATGTTCTCTACGAAATTCACGATGGGATTTGTGGATGCCACGTTGGCAGAAGGTCACTGGCGCACCGAGCCCTCACTCACGGGTACTGGTGGCCACGGATGCAACAAGATGCACAGCAGTACGTATAGAGGTGCGACAAATATCAGAGGTTTGCTCCACTCATTCATCAGCCAGCCAAAACTCTCACTCCATTCACCAGTCCACGGCCCTTTGCGCAATGGGGCCTGGTTATTGTTGGACTATTGGCGCGAGGCACTGGGAACAGGCGATTCTTCATTGCTGCAACCGACTATTTCACCAAGTGGGTTGAAGTTGAGGCACTGGCAAGCATCAAAGAGGCCGACACAAAGCGGTTTGTTTTGAGAAATGTGGTAGTGCGTTTCGGTATTTCGCGGGTACTGATTGCGGACAACGGAACACAGTTCGATGGTAAGATCTTCAGAAAATTTTGTGCCAACCTCAGAATTGAGTATAGGAACTCTTCTCCAGGGTACCCGCAGAGCAATGGTCAGGTAGAAGCGTCGAACAAAACCATCATCAACGGAGTGAAAAAGCGGCTTGAACATGCCAAAGGCAAATGGGTTGAAGAGTTACCTCACGTATTATGGGCCTACCGAACTACAGCACGACGCCCCACAGGAGAAACACCTTACTCTTTAACCTATGGAATGGAGGCCATCATCCCACTTGAAGTAGGTCTGCCAACCCTTCGGTCTGAATTATTTGAAAGCTCCAGTAATGAGGAAGCTATCGCGCAAGCACTGGATATGGCAGAGGGCCGAAGAGAGGCAGCGCTGATCAGACTTGAAGCATATCAGCAGCAGCTCATCAGAAGTTTCAACCCAAAAGTTTTCCCAAGGCAATTTATACCAGGAGAATTGGTTTTGAGGAAAGTCATGGATCACAAACGGGTGCCTAGTGAGGGCAAACTTGGGCTGAACTGGGAAGGTCCGTATAAAATCACAGCCGTTGTTGGAAATGGAGCTTATTACCTAGAGGATCTGAATGGCAAAGCAATACCTCGGCCCTGGAACGTAGCAAACCTCAAGAAATACTATCAATAGAATCATCCCCTAACTTCTCTATCAGGATGTAAAGGCACTTACTTGTTGACCAATGCAAATGTTTTTCCACTCCTCTCAGATTTATCCAATTCTTGTAATTAGCTTTGATGTTTATCAAATGGAATAAGCTTTGGCTCCCACCAAACGGAATCAGCTTTGGTTCTTACCAAACAGAATTAGCTTTGGTTCTTACCAAACAGAATTAGCTTTGGTCTCTACCAAACAGAATCAGCTTTGACGTGTATCAAACGGAATTTGCTTTGGTCTTTACCCAACGGAATTAGCTTTAATGTTTGTCAAACGGAATTAACTTTGGTTTTAACCCAAATGGCTCAGTTTCAGAACGACTGAACGGAATTTAAATTTGGTTAGCACTCAAACATGCTAAGTGGTATAGCTTGATGGAAAAATGTTTGGCAACTAAATTGGAATTTAGCCAAGTGAAATTGCTTGGTGGAAACCGCACTAATGTATCTTAAGTAAACATCTCTATTTAGCCAAGTGAAATTGCTTGGTGGAAACCGCACTAATGTATCTTAAGTAAAATATCTCTATTTAGCCAAGTAGAATTGCTTGGTGGAAACTACATTGACATATCTTAAGCACACATCTTTGCACCTACAGAACTTCTTAAGTATCAGCACATCAACACTTCAGTATTGATTCAAACCAACAAAGTTGGAACAAACTCAACTGAGCTACGTCAAGAGTAAGCTTCTAGCATCAGCCTTACTCAGCTCCAGCTGGGGGCAAACAATTGTTTTTTTTTTTTTTTATATAAAAAAAACCTACCTGGACCTGAGTAAGACATCCCTCTTTGCATTTCTCTCATTCAAATGCACTTGTACTATCAAAGTTGAAACAGACTCAAGCAGTTCTATACAAGGGACAACTCTTCAGTATCGATCTTACTTAGCTCCAGGTGAGGGCAAACAATTGTTTTCTTTCGAAACCAACTTGGACCTAAGTAAGACCCACTTACGAACTCAAAGCACAGCCATACCACATATCCGTTAGCCACGCCGATCACTAGTTTGGCCCTGAGGTCCCAACAGTGCTCGGCCAGGGGCAAATAGTGCAGTACCACACCGAGCATCAGTCCGGCCCCAAGGCCCCAACAGCGCTCGGCCGGGGGCAAGCAGTACAAAAATCAGACAGAGCATCTATTTAAAGACAGTATAGAATCAGACCGAGCACCTATTCGGCCCAAAGGTCCTAACAGAGCTCAGCTGGGGGCAAGCAGTATAGAATACATTCAGACATAAAAGCCAAACAACATCAAATTGCAAGTTCAAAGAGAAAATTATATCATCCAGCAAAGGGCACAGAAGACCTCACAACCAGCAGCAAAAAAAAAAAAAAAAAAAAAAGAAGGAAAAATTGTCTTGATAAAGTGAAGAAAGAAAGCCCGTCATGGAAACCAAGCCACAATACACCAAAACAGAAAAGCAAAAAGTTCAAATCCTTTCAACATCAATTTTCATCAACAGTGGGTAACTCAGGAGCAGCATCAGTAATTTTGTCCAGGCCATCTGCGGGAGAAAAAGTAGAGGAAGCTCCAACTTCCTGAGAAGTAGGAGCCACCTTAACCACATCTCCCGTGGCTTCGGTCTCTAGGGTTTCAACCCCTTGAACGTCCACCGTTTCAGTGGCAACATTCATGCTTAGGGTCTTGCTTGTAAAATCATCTTATGGGGAAACATCGTTTGGTAGAACAGCAGGGGTAGAAATAGTCTTCAAACCCAAGGATCTCGAAGGAACAGGGACATCATGATACAGGGAAGAGCCTTCAGGAACCATTGCAGCGGCTAAGGCACTCGTCCAACCCTTTACAAAGATCTTGTCTCGCAGCACTAGAACCTCATCCTTGTACGCCGTCCCAGCTTCATCCCAGCCTTGTTGCTAGTGCTTGGCCTCTAGCGCAGTACGCTCGGCAGCCATTACGGCAATAACGGCTTCCAGTTCGGCCACCTTCCCCTCGAGTTGAGCCTGTGTCCCAATGGCATCCTCCTTCGATTGTTCAGCAGAAGCGACAATCTTGTTCAAACGAAAGGCTTCCCTCTCAGCGGTTCGGCGTCCTTCCTTCTCTGACTCCAAGTTTACCGTCAGTCTCTCTACGTTCATTGCAGCCTCCAGCACGGCCCTTTCCAGCTCTTTAGCACGGGTAATGGACAGGTGCATTCTCTGGATACACTGCAAAGGACGACAAAGAACTTAGAAAAAAGGAAGACAACAACGCAACAGCGAAGTTAAGTAAAGCGAAGAAAACACTTACAGCAGTCATCATTTGAAGGGTCCCCTTCAAGATAGGAATGTCACGAGGCCCATCATGGTCGGCCATATCAACCGGCAACAACAAAAACTTGGTCAAATTAAAGGCAAAATCTTGTGAAGCGACAATTGAATCAGAAATGGAAATGGGCCTGCCATCGTGCGATATTGGCGGCTCCCATTTCTCAAAAGCATCATCCTCAGTAGGATCCTGAGAAGCTTCCCCTACTACTGCTTTGCCAACCTCCCTTCTTCTCTTTTTTGCTCGTGCAGCGACTGAATTTGAGGGCTCGATAGTAGTCACAGGGGTCCCAAAAGCTCCAACTTTCATCTTTACATCCATAAGGCTCTTCACCTCGGTCTTCTCCAGAGGGGTTTGCAAAGTACCGGAGGCTCCGAAGGCCTCGGCCTCTAAATCCACCAACACCCTTCTCTTCGCCACAGACCCGCTCCCTGCGAAACTGGGGGCAGGGGAGGGCGTTCTCTCAGAAAATGCATCTTGACTCTTGCGATGGCTCGAGACCAGAGGGGTGAGAGACGTGTCAGTCTCAGTATTAGAGTCCAGAAGGGCAGCCGCGAGCCTTGCCTTCTTTGGAATAACGGAACGGTAAGTTGACTGGTAGTCCAATAACTCAGGTGCAGATCTCTTTTTATACCTCAAGGCAGCTTTGATGGCTTCAGCATTCTCTCGGTTCGGCCTTTGTTGGAAACGGGAGGACTCTGCAAAAAGAAAGCAACCCATCAGAGCAATATTCAAAATAGAGTAAGAAACACCAAAGGCATTAGAAGGAGAGGCCCGGACCTGGGTAGCCGTCTTTCTGTGGCATCCATTCAGACTGAAACTCAGTTCCGGCGGGGAACTCCCAATTTCCACCAACTTGTAGGAAATCGTCATTGTGTTTATCCGAATCAGGTAGTCTAGTAACTAAGTGACAATTAGTCGAGCGAACACGCAGGTAATATGTACTATGGTCTTTGTTATGGGAAATGGTGTAACATCCTAAGATATCCCATATGTCAAGGTTCAGGCCCAGTCGTCTATTGAGGGCAGATATGCCGCAAACAACATGGAAAAGGTTCACAGATACTTGCATTGGGGTTAACTGGACTTGATGTAGAAAACGGCGCACTAACGGGTCAAGAGGAAACCGAACCCCTCTCTCGACTATTGCCGTGATGGGAAAGGCAACGGTGTTCCTCGTACCCATACGTTTGGCGTCTACTTTCGCCAGTGAAAGGGTAACGTCATGAGGAATATTGTAATCCAGACGGAACATAGCCATGGCCTCCGGGGTATCAACCAAGGAACGAAACTTCCCTATTCGACCAACCTAATGGGACAAAAGTAGGATTCAGATAACAGAGTATGGGACACGGATAGCAAGTGGGCCAAAAAAGATGATTAAAATAGAAAAGGGAAAGAGAAGAAGAGTCATGAGACGACTTACGGAGATCAGAACAGTGGTAGCGAAGCAGGATCAGCGGCGAAGAAGCCCAAGCAGAGCACCAACGAGATCGATCTAGAGGAATGGGAAGAAACTCTTTCTCTCTCTTTGGAACTCACTAGAGGAATGAGAAAAGTAAATCAAGGGATTTGAATTGATAGCCTGAGCATTTATTACACCAGTCGGCGTGTAGGTACACGAATCACGACCTTCAGTATGGAGTCGACGCATTATCTCTGCACACCTACACGTCGCCACGTGTTACCTGAAAGGACGCATGCAGGAATTGTGTGTCAGGATTGAATTGCCACCAAGGCCGAACTGGGGGAGAACCAAAACGACGCGACGCTTGGAAAGCCGAACAATAGCTCCCCCTAAGGGGAACCTTAGCGGGAGCTAGGGGCAAATGAAGGGATTAAATGTGAAATGGGTTAGGTCCAAGCCTTGGGCCGGCCCAATCCGACAAAGTCTGAATCCAAGTGGGTCAGATGAGTATATGGACAAACCAGTTGAGCCCAACTTCATGATCAACAATCCACCCAAGTCTTCAAGCACTTGGGCCCAACCCGCAGTGGAAAGGCTAGCCCAGCCGTAGTGTTGGTTTGGGCCGAGCTGCGAAACGGAATCTGTGGGTCGAATAGATAATGGGCCAGCCCATCTTCATGAATGATCCTGAAAAAGACCGAGCTGAGGCACATCAGTACCGAACTGAAGTACATGAGTACCGAGCTGGAGAAACCTCACAAGGAAACGTGGGAGCTGTGAGTGCAAGCATGTGCAGGTTGCCACCTCAGCTGGTCCCCCACACCTAGAATCACAGAAGTTGTAAAACTAAAGGAATGTGATTTGTTATTAGCATGCCTACAATGAGTATATGTAATCAATGACAACTACCAAGTGGTCCCCCACCTGGAGCAGTGCTGAAAGGACACCTGGCAGCATCCACATTCCATGAAACCACCTTGAGAAGCAAGTAAGGAATACTATATATATTTCATAAACTTCACATTGAAGGTAACTGAATTGAACTGAACTAAGGAGATCTGTTCTAATCACACTTAACATACATTCCTTCTCCGATCACTGATTCCTAAGCCGAAGGGGTTATCCGGCCGACCCCGGTCGGGCAGCTCTAACGGTGCTTCTTGTGGCAGGAGTCCCGGTCCCTGGATAGTCTAACTGAGTGCGGAGCCCCGATTCACTTTCATCTAGTGCGGAATCCGATACACACATTTCCCAAGAGGGTTGCTATATTATTTGATTTTTTTAATACTACAATATTCATTGAAAAAAAATCATATAAAACAGTAATAAAAAATTATTGACATAATATATTTTTGAAAAAATAACAATACATTATAGGTTTAGAAAAACAAAAAGTTTACAAACTTTAATAATTAAAATGTTAGTTTATTTTTTTTATGGAATTGTAATTTTCTTAAAAGTTATTTGAATTCTAATTTTTACTATTTTTTTAATAAATTTTGAAAGGATGGGCCACGGCCGCTTCACTTCTCCCAAATTCAAAGTGATACAAAGGCTCGTCACAACTGAGTATGAATGACCAATAGAAACAAGCCACGCATAACCAAAAAGAAAAAAATCAAGGAAAAATACTATAGGCCTAAAATAAATTATCAAATATTCTACTAAATTTTTTATAAGATCCATACACATGTAATTTATATGAGTCTCATATTTAATAAAATATTTGATAATTTATTTGAGATTTATAATATAACTCAAAACCGAGTAATACATTCACCAGCACGAACACGGGTCCTTTTTCCATTAGTTTTTTGAATTGGGATTTCCTTATTGTATTTTTTATTTACAAGTTCATTGAATTCACTTTCAGGCTCAATTTTGATAAGTTGAACCGTTCATATTTTAAGATTTGTTCAGTATATCATACTTGTAAAAAATCAAGTTGATCGAATATCAGAAAATATGTGTTCGAAAAACTTGAACTAAAAATTATTTTTTTAAAGAATTTAATAAATAATTTTTCGAACAAATACTTTATGATATTCGATCAACTTAATTTTTTATAAATATAATATATTGAATAAATTTTAAAATGTGAACTGTTCGAATTATCAAAATTAAATTTAAAAGTAAAACCAATAGACTTGTGAATAAAAATGTAAAGAAGAAATACAAGGAGAGGATCTTGCTGTTAGATCCTCACCCTTCTTTCTGACAGCCCGTCCCTATCCACTCTCAATTATGAAAGTGTTCGGAGGGAGGGTCGAGTAAAAATAACTTACCTAAAAAATAAAATAGTTAACAAAGTAAAATATTATATATAATTCACGGTGGTGTTTGTGAAGTAAGTTTTCAAATTTTTTTCTTATTTTTTTTATTAAAAGATAAAAGTTTTACAAAATTAAAAAAAACATATTCAAATAAAATATCACATTCAATCCTATAATCACTTCACTTTTTCTTTCACAAACAATACATCCAACCACATAAAAATCCAACTATCTTCTCAAACACCAAAAATTTTTTATCTCATAAAAATCCACATCTAATAAAATCTACATAAAAACTCACTTCCCAAACACCATCAATGATTTTATTTCTTCTTTCAATTATTAATTAATTAAAAAAATGAATTAATTTTTTAAATACAATTATTTTAACTAATCTAAAGTAATAAAAAAAAAAATGAAATAGGGAAGTAAAATAGCCGACCCCCATACAGGAGCAAGGATTCTCTAAAGTGATTTTTTCCTAAAGTTTCCTAGAGTGCTACATTGTATGGTTGAGATTTGCTGGCAAGTTGCCAGTAAATCTCAACCACATAATATAAACTTTAGAGAAATTTCACTCTAGAGGATGCTTGTGCCCCATACAGGGCCAAATCTCTCTCTACTCTTCTCCAAATCTACTGAAAAAAAAAAAAAAAATGGAAACAGGAGAGAACTGTTCTATTTCCGACTGGGATCGACCCTTAACGGACCAAGAACTCGAAGCCATCGAAGCTGCATTCCAATCCGCTACTACCTCGTCATCTTCGACTTCTTCTCCAATCAAGCAACGCCACGTTCCCACTCGGAACGACGGCGGAGACGGAGACCGCCCGACGGCTCGGCGGCGGTTGCCGGGCTCGATCGCCAGTGAATTCCGCCGAGGCGATGGCTCTGGAAGTGAGAGCAATTCGATGATGTGCGTCTCAGATTCGTTCTCTCTATTGCCGTGTCCGAGGAATCGATTTTTTGATGCCTGTCATTCTTCAACTCCAGGTAAATGTTTTTATTTTGCTTTATTTTATTTTTTGTCTCTCATTTTTGATTGGCTGCTGTGGAAAAAGTTAGCTCAATCAAGCAAATATAGTTGTAATAAAATGCTAAAAATGTAGAAAGTAATTGTAGAATGTAAACTAAATTTCCCTCAAATTTGTGTGTTGCAAACATTTGAATCTGAACTATTCCTTTCACATTCTATTATATTTTTGCTAAAAAATGCTTTTAATTTTTTTTTAATAAAAAAAATAAATTACTTCTGAAATTACTTGAAAAAAATACCGCACTTCTTAAAATCACTATTTAAAATTGTCATTTTAAGTAAAACCACAATTTGAAAATGTGATTTTGAGCTGTGTTGGATTGGCAAGTTTGAAATTTGAACTTACAATTTCAATTTTTGGGAAACTACTAAAGATATAAAGAAAAAGTGCCCCATTTTGTACACGTGACCGTTCTATTAATCTGTTGCATAGGCATGAAGAGTGAAATCACAGATTGAATTTGCAGTTCTAGCTCAAATTGCCACTTGAACATGTGATTTCACCTTGCTATGCTGGCTAAGTTGTCAAGATGATGTTCAACTTAATACAAAATCACAACTTGAAGATGCAATTTGCGATAAATCATGATTTTAAGTTGCAATTTTAAAATTGCTGTATTTTGCCAAATAGTTTAGGCATTGCGGTCTTTTTATATATTTTATCAAGAAAGAAATTTTAAGCCAAAAGACCCCTATTATTTGCTACATTTCAGTTTTATTCCATTCCATAGAGGCCCGAAGAATACTTCCATCCTTGGGCATAAATGAAGTTACAGCTAGTAAGTTTTGTTCAAGAGTGTTCTTAAATGTTAGGGACAACATGCCTGCTAAGCACTGTACAATATTGGGGGTGGTCTTGCTACATAGAAATTGGACATGAGTGATTCTGTTTTAGCTTTTTATTTAATGCAGATGTCAAGATCATTTTGGCAATACTGGCATTGTAAGCTATTACGCCACATTAAAAACATAGCAGATGTGATGAATCATACTTTCAATAGCTGTTGTGGTTCTAAATTGGAAATGCAATATGTAGGCACTCTCCAAGAGGTTAAGGAAACGAGTCGTACTGGTAGGCGTTGAGAGGGTTCTGTTGTATATGGATGAATTTCACTTCAAAATGGATGCCATGTGTGTTGATTGATACCTGTCTCAGTTAAATTTGATATTTCTGAGGATAAGCTTCACTTACTTTTTATTGTAATTGTAAGGAAGTTTATCAAATGACACTTTTATGCTGAATTCCTTGCTCTTTTCCCCCATGTTTTCTCCATTACATAACACTTCAAAACTACTTTTTTGTGCATCTTTCTGGATCCATAATAAAATAAAATTAATGATTGAAATCTATTTCTTGTTAATTAATCTAAGTTTTGTTAGGAAAGAAACAAGTTTTAATATCTCGACCTTCTTTGTCTTCTCTATGTCAGCGAAGTTAAAGATGAGATACCCGACAATGACTTTCAAAGGTCAAATTGTATATAGCAGAACTTTTGGTGATGTAGAGAAAGCTGCGAAAGAGCTTTTAGAGATTGTTGAAACTAGAAAGAGAGGAGTGGATCAGGTCATTCTCGGATTTGACATTGAATGGAGGCCCACATTTAGAAGAGGTTTGTGCAGTATATGATGATGTATCATTTTCTCATGCTTTAAGTTCGTATTTTCTATCTAATCTCTGCAAATTTGATTCATATGCATGATTGAAAGTTTTACTTTGTTATCTTGTTCTTTAATTTGCAATCCAGTAGGAAATGAAAGCACCAATTCTTTGTAGCTATTCACAAGTATGTTATAGCTAAACTCAACTTAGCTTGAATCCCAACATTTTCATTTGTTTGTAGTTTACCTCTATTTGATGATTTCTGAAGACCTTTACATGCAGAATTCTTTTAAAAAATTATGTCCTTAAAATGAATTAGTTTATTTCTTTTTCCTCTCAAGTCTATTTTATTACAAGTTTTCTGTAGCTTGGGGAGGGGAGAGTCTTGCCTGTGGAAAAAACTTAAACCGTTGACCCTATGTTACTTGGAATGTAGATCATTCCGGTATGTCGAACCGGAATGAGAACATGGTACACCACATGTTCTAAAATATGGTACGATAGGGGTAGACTTGTATATATTATACTTAAAAATTTAAGGTTAATTTTTTTTTAACTATTGGATATCCAATAAAATATAATATTTTCTGATGGGCGTAGCCCAGAAAGGCCCAGTCCACCTTTGTCCTAAGCTCCCCCAAACAGTCGCACGGTTAAAGCCCAGTAGCAATGAGAAGCCGATGTTAGCTCAAGTCCAGTAGCGTTTAGACACCTGTCAAAAAGGGGGTCAGTCATGTAGCAGACAAAGATCCTGTAGAGTTATTGACCTTGCACATCAGCCATTAAATGAGGTTGTTATAGCATTAAATGCAACCGGACCCCTCACGACCGGAGTATGCAAAATCACTGTGATCGATAGCAACTAGGTTATAGACTTTCAGCCAATGAGATACCTTGGAATAGATAAGGAAATGATTAGTAAGAGATATAAGGAAGCTTTTGAAGTACATTTGGTAACGAGTAATAGTTTCTCTTTTCTTCTCCTTCTCTCTGGCGACTCTCATTTTCCTCTATTCACACTTCTTTCGACCATTTCCTGTCTAACTTAGCCGTCGGAGAGTCCACGGGGAGGGACCACTCCGGTTTTGGTACCTTCCCATTGGACCTTTTTGCAGGGATGCTCTGAGAAGACGAAGGTCAGCAGACCCATAGAGTTCGTGGATCAGTCTGACCCATTCCCATTGACCGTATTGTATTGTCATTTTCTATGAGCATTATGACTCATTTTTTGATTTTTTGTCTTGTTAAAACTTAACTTGGATTTTAGTTCATTATATTTGAATTTTTTTCTCCTAAGGTAACATTTAAGGACATATATTGAAAAAACTTTTGGGATTGCTTTGGAACACTAAATTTATTGTTTTGGAACGGAAGTGTACCATGTTTCGGAACATGCGTAAAAATACGTAATTCGCTAGGATATTAACATTTTCTGGTAACATAGTGTTGACCTCCCAGTGAGGAGCTGGGTTCTCCCAACTAGGCTAGCCCTAATTGGTTATGAGTCTTCCTCCTCGATGGAGTAATGTATTTTTTTTGACATTAGATTTTCTTTTTATTTTATTTATATGTTTCTTATCTAATTATAGAGATTATGATCCCCAAGAGTGACCCTAGGAAAATGCTGCCTAAGGGACGAGGGAGGAATTAGATATAGAAAGTGCCTTGCAAATCCAAAACGCAACTTCTTCCAAATTGCAACCTAAGCACACTAGTTAAGGGGGCATTTGGTAAAGTTTATATTTTACAAAAATTTGAGTGTGCAGAATTTGAGATGAACAAATTTATCAATCAGGCTCGCACGTTTGGGACAGAGCAGTGACTTTGTTTCCTAAAGTTGATCAGTTCTGGTACATTCACATAGAAGATTCCTTTTCTTGAGTGTTTAATTTTGGAATGTCAGCATTTAGAGTGTAGACTGTATTTCTATTGCCAGATCATTACAGAAAGAAACATGATCTCTGCAGGTGTTTCACCTGGAAAGGCTGCAGTTATGCAGATATGTGGGGACACTAGTCATTGTTATGTGATGCATATAATTCATTCTGGAATTCCTCAAAATTTGCAAGCTCTTCTTGAAGATCCTACTTCTGTGAAGGTTAGTTAAATCTGTAGTCTTAGTAGCTTTTGACCTTGCTGCATGTACTGTCTTATCTATTCTCTGGATTCCACATATTGTTGTCTATTTTAATATACTGCCTAACACATGCATAGGTGGGGGTGGGCATTGTCAATGATGCTTTTAAGGTTTTCAAAGATCATAATGTATCTATAAAAGGTTTGGAAGATCTGTCTGGGCTAGCCAACCAAAAGCTTGGTGGAGATCCGAAGAAGTGGAGTCTGGCATCACTAACTGAAATGCTTATCTGCAAACAGGTTAACATTCTAGGTGTCTTCTATGAATAATTTATTTCGCCATCTCATATACCTGATTGTCATCTTTACTTTGTTTTAGCCAATCTTGACCGTCTCAATTGGAGAGCCAGTCCTCCCCTTCACTCTCTCTTTACCAGACACTATTGTCTTAAAAAGTCTTTCCTGCTGTGACAAGCATATGTCGAAAATCTGATTCGTGGATCACATTTTTTGCATTGTCAGAGTGTACTGCCTCCACAATTATAGCTTCAACTGGCTCTTCTATGTCAATATGGAAAATCATTCTTTTTAATATCTACAGACCCTTTTTTAATTTTGTTTTCTCTCCTTTTCTTTTTGCCCCCTGTTTTTAACTGGTTGACATTAAGGTATCTGTGAACTTGGTCAGTACTAATTGGTTTGCATTTATGTAATGGAAACTATCATGAGGTCAACTTCATGTGGCATGTGCCCAGTACATTTAGGTCCAATCTTGCACACAAATTGAGACACATGACAAGTTTCCACACCAAAGTTTAATTAGATCAAATCATGCATGCTGGTCAAAGATGAGCCCTTCCTCTCCTTGACCCGGTTCAATTCTGTTTTGTTTGTGTTGTTTGATTGGCATGTAGGGGCCCATCTTTGGTTTTTCCCCCCCTATTTTTGTCACTAGGACCATCTTACTGAGTGAAAATGTTTACATGGTGCATGTATGGTAATAGGTAGCAATTAAGGAGAACTCGTCAGAAGATCCATGAACTTGACCCATGCTAGAATTCCTCTTTATGTGATGAACTATTTTCTACTTTGATTATCATCCTTTCTTGAGGTGGTGGGTAATTGGTTTGGGTTTGTCTAGTTGATGTGGTATGTTTCTGGTTATGTTTATCTTTCTTAATTTCTAAACTTGTTTTTGTGTTTTTGCTTCTAAGTTGCCAGCTGGCTTAGCCAATGAAGTCTATTGGTGTTGATGTCACAGATCTGGGATCAAATTTTGCCTTCCTCTGGTCCTTGGGGTGGGGGTTTATGGAAGCTATGGTTTTAGTCGAAGTTATGTGTTATCCTTCCTAGTTTCTAGTCACATCATCACCTTTGCCATTTTACTAGCTTTTTTATTAATAAAACTGATTTCAATTGAGTGCATCTAAGAGCATCATAACAAGGTTACTGAACATTTGATGATGCAAATAGAGCATTCATGGGGAATCATAATGAGGCTTGTTGAGCGGTTCCTTTAGTTGTTTGACCACATGCCACTCAGTAGTCAAATTAAAAACAGCCTGTATCCATGAATCCTCAAAGTTGTATTTGTGGATTGGTGAGATGAGTTTGCTAATTAGCTGTGGATTGTGACTTAGAGGGCTAGGGTGAAAGATTGGCTTACTGAGATCTATATTGCGTAGCCTCTTTGCTGTGATCTTGTTCTAAACAGATTTTTTTTTGCACCTTCCTTCCCTCTTTCTTTCATTATGTTACTTTGAACCCAAATCAACTTTCTAATTTTTTTTTTAAAACCGTGTCCATGAAGTGTCCTCAATGTGTCCAAAAGAAAAAAAAATAATAAAAAATTGACACACCACATGATATGTCCGTGCTTCCTAGCCCATGATATTCTTTGCAATTATAATAAATTTTGTTTGAGATCTTACTGAAAGTTCTCTGATGTTGCAGCTTCCAAAGCCTGAAAAAATTA
The DNA here is from genome assembly GCF_055761805.1 of Camellia sinensis. Taxonomy (NCBI): domain Eukaryota; kingdom Viridiplantae; phylum Streptophyta; class Magnoliopsida; order Ericales; family Theaceae; genus Camellia; species Camellia sinensis. Next base: position 156,714,721 of record NC_138966.1, read on the forward strand.
GACTGGGAAACTGGGAGGCAGATTTTTTATCGAAGGAACAACTAGAATATGCTGCCACTGATGCTTTTGTTTCTTGGTACCTACATCAGGTAAATGAAAATTACAATTATCTTCCTCACATATTTTTTATTGTCATATTGTGGGTGAAAAAACTATGTTCCCTTTTATTGTTGCAGGCGCTGAATTGTCTCCCCGATGCCGCTGATAACAAATGTGAAGAACTGGGAAATGAGCCATTACAATGATTGTTGTACTTTTATTTATTTATTATTTTACAGATAGTTATGTCGGCATTGCCTTGTTGCTACAGAGTACTCAACATCAGCTGTTATTGTTGAATTAGCACAATTTTCGAATCCTTTCAGTAAAAAAATATCTATTCAATGGGGTCACCACCATTGATGAGAGAGGTCATGGTATTGTCCGAATTTGATCCGAAAATGTGGGGTTATCTTTGGGGCGGATCATGTTGAAGCTGTTAGTGCATGGGAAGCAGTTCAAATCACAACAGATTTGTGGCCTTCGTGTGTCTTCAAATTACAGCGCATGAGGCTGGGTTGCAATGTATGGACGTGGACAAGGTTCCACCATCAGATTTCATTCTCATGTTGTCTGAAGCAATGAACTCTTTGTAATCTTTTGGTTTGATGCCCACAATTGGAAAAAAAGAAAAGAAAAAAGAGTAGTGCTGAAATTGCTAGATTATTCTTCATATAATTAGATTGTTAAATGATCTATATAATATTCAACAAGCTCTGCAACGCTTGGAGTTTTTCCTAGTATAGCTTAAGTAGGCTGTGTGTATGCTTAGGGCTGTGTAATTTGCTTTTCCTGTGACTCAGAAACAAAACAGTTATGAAAAGGTGTTTTGGTTTTGGAATGAATTGTTAGAGCCTGATTTTGATGCTTTCGGATGTACTTTCCTCTACAAAATACTAGTATTGATTTTGTTTCCCCATATATATATGAGACTAATTTTAGGTTTCCAAATTATTAACTGTTCAATTTACCCTAATTTTAAAGTGATTGGTTTTATTGGAATCCCCAAGTTGATGATTTATTGTTGGAAACTTGAAAGTGTTTTGTCAAGCTAAAACATGTGCATGTGTAGGGCCAAAGAATCCTCCAATTAGAAACTGATGTGGGGAAAACAAAGAGATGGAGAGGTGATGAGCCAATGCATGTGAGTGGGGCCAACCATTGCATGAGAGTGTCAATCAATGGTATTATTATTAGGAAAATGCTAGAGGTCCCAAATTTTCTACCAAATAAATGACCAAATGTCTCACATGGGTGTGGGGTCCACAAAATTGCGGACCCCACACCCATGTGAGACATTTGGTCATTTGTTTGGTAGAAAATTTGGTGTCCCTAGCATTACCCTTATTATTATTCACTCTCTCTATTGTGTGGGGAGGACCATGTGATGTGAGGTTTTGAGAGGTTTTGAGATATGTATATGTGTTGGAAATGGACAAGTTTAGACAATGAAGGTGGATGGCTATGATTGACCAGCATATGGGTCATAACTCAATGAAGTTGCCATTAAAGTAGTAATTATTTTTTTAATCAACAGTAAAAATAATTGATCAAGTAATCACTACATTAAATTCTTATAATAGCATCTCTCCAACATTGCTAAAAAATTGAAGCCCACGGACCAATGGCAGGGCATCCATGTATGCTATAAACCAATGAAACACAGCATTTGTTTTTCTTAAATTTGAAATGGCACCTTTCTTGGGCAACCCAGAAGAAGAATAGGAAAGACGAAAGCTCAAGACACCCTCACTCAATGATAATAATAATAATAATAACAAAACTGAAATTGTTTCTGTCATCTCTGAGGCTTAAGTTTGTTTTGGGCCATGCTTAGCCCAATAATTGAAAAGGCCCAAAGTTTCAAATATAAGGTGCAAACTTAGGAACTCAATCCACCGAAAAATTATCACATAGATCCACCTCATATCCTACGTGGTATATATTTACAATTCTATTGGTTACATATCCATTATTTTTTTCTTTTTTCTCCAATTTATTATATAAATCAACCAACATAATTGGAAGGCCACACAATCTAATTAGAATTTCTTGAAGACAGGATAATTCATTCAATCCACCATTCCCATTGAATGCTCAGGGAGATGGAGGACCAGGACCTTAGCCTAAACTCATTTTGGGCTGAGATAATTAGACAATTAATGCTAGATTCAATTCCCACAAAAATTAAAAAATAAAAAAATAAAAAAATAACCCTCAATATACCAGTTATTATTACTACATGATATCACTATCTAATTAGAGATCACTAGAGCTGTATTTGGTTTATAGATTTGGGTAGTAATTTGGAAAGAAAAAGGCAAAAGGTATATGAAAAATGTGTGAAATATAACTATATTTCATTTACATTTTACTCACATTTTTCTTTTTTCTTTCCAAATCCCTTACCAAATCCATTCACTAAATATAACTTAAATGTAATGGGTGAATCCTATCATATAGATGTGAAAGTTACTGAGTATATCTTAAATTTGATAATTACATCTACATGGTAAAATTCATCTTATTCATTTCACGTTTTATAATTAGGTAGTAACATCATGACAATAACAGTATGTTTTTCTCCAGGTTCACATGGTGCCCTTTTTCGGACAACACAATTTCTAGTTGAGAGGAGAAAAGAAAAAAAAGAAAGAAATTGTGAATGTCCTAAGTTAACCAAATATCAATGTTAAATGCAAAAGATAATTGGAACCATATGAGGATCTGATTAAATATAAAACATGTTTTAATTAGAAGCCCAACATGAATTATGGCTATGGAGTGGATGCATATCTTCATATTTTAGTAGAATAGTTAGAAATCAATGTTAGGTTAGGTTCCAGTAAATTACATATATTCAGTATAAATAAATTAAACTTGTTTGATAAATATCACTTAAAATTTTAAGTACTTCTTAAAAATATATTACAATTTTAAGGCCGTCATCCTTCTACTACCAACACGATTGTCGACACAATTACTCTACTATATCACAACTACACAACTATCACTACCATCATTGTCAGAGGCAATTTCTTTTTATTTTTTTGGCTAAAAAAAGGGCTTGTTATTGCTAACAAGTAGCATGAAATTCAACTTTGAACTCTTCAATAACTAGCTAAATTTTGTGTCAAATTTAGGAGAAGGTATATCTATAGCAAAAAATTGACACTCTTTTATTTCTACCTTTTTTTTTAAAATTTATTTATGATAGAACTCACATATAGCATTTTTATTTAATATGTTGAAACAAATATAGAATAAATAATATTTACATTATTGAAACAACATTGATAAAATATAATATTTTAACACTATTCATTGTTAAAATATGGCAATAACTAGCCAACGCACACTAAGTGAGCTATCTTTAACTACTATTTAGCCATTTTTGACACCGGTGTGTATTGCGATTTCTGATTGACATAGTACATAGATAATGCCACATAATACTCCTAAAATATCTAATAATTTTCCTAATTTTGCACCCTATTGGTAAGTCACACAACTGATGTACTGTTCCAGATCCATAATATAATTTTTCCCAATGTTTTAGGCAAATATTAAATAACCTCTATTGGAAAAAGTCGGATGTTCAAACTTAAAATCTAATTTGATGAAAAAGATGAAAAAATAAAAATATTCATTTCATGTGATTCTTATTTTTGGAATAGAAATAATTTTAAAAATTCAAAATATTTATTTTTATCAAATTAATTTATAATTTTTGAAAATATAATTTTAACAAACAAAATTTTAAAACTCAAGTAAAGAAGACCAAATGTCCCACCAAATGTCCCTAATAAGAACTGCAACAATGTTAGGTGACCGGAATTTTTTTGGCTTGAATAGCTCAAATGTCTCAAAACAACGTCGTTTTGGGTGTAAAATGATGTCAATTTAACATATTTGAGCCATTCAGACCACACAAATTCGGACCATCAAATATTTTTCTAACAATTGCCAAATTCCAGGGAGGAACATCTTTACAATATTCAATTTCAAATTCAACAATCCAATTAGACATGTGTCCCTCAATCTAAAAAATAAAAATAAAAATGTCCATGGCCCTTAGAATAAGGGAACCATGCCATGCCCCTCTCTCTGACCATAGAATCAGAGTACAACCTTTTGGCTTTAATACTAAAATTTGAGAGGACTTCTCACCAACAAATCCAATTGCTTCCATTCAATTCTTACCCATAACATAAGCCCCACAACCTTCAACTAATATTCAACTAAAGCACTATTTGCCATAGTGTTTATTTAGGATAACCAACGAAAGTTAAAAAAACTATTAAAAAAGTTAAAAAATTTATATTATTTGGAAAAAATTGGTTGGGAAAGTTTAGAGGGAAAAATTATTATTTTATCCTTTAAATTCAACTATTCAAAAGTCAAAAAGTCAACAAAAGTAGAATGATCATTTTGATTTTACTACAATATTTTATTACATATCATTTCGTTAAAAGTTAAAAAGTTATTCCAAACATACATATTTTTTTCTCTACTTTTTTAGCCAAAAATTTAAAAAGTGTACTTTTATAGCAAATTCCAAACAACCTAAGTGTACTTATTTAGATAAGTACACTTATTCAGGTCACATCAACTCTCTACTTTTTAATATTTCTTTTCATAAAAAGTAAAAAAATATACTTATTTAGATCATTCTAAACAATGTAAATTGCCCCAACTATCTCTATTGTGAAATATTGAAACCAATTCCAAATCTTGAAGTTCAAGTACGCATGCATTGCAATATCTATCAATTTTCCATCGTGGTACGTTTTGTTCTAGGGTTCACATGGGTCAAGAATTCCGTGTCTTAAATCTTTTTGATATTCTGTCTATTTCAATATAATTTCAATCACATAAGGAGGTGCAAATCTCAAAAAATAAAAATCTTAAGGCAAATTACATATACCTCCCTCGAGGTTTAGCTAAATTACAGATACCCCTGAGATTTATATTTTCATAACAAATTGCCCCATGAGATTTATATTTTCATAACAATTTACCCTTAATTTGTTATGCAAATAGTACATTCAGGAGGGTATCTGTAATTTCTCAAACCTCAAGAAGGTATCTGTAATTCTGTTAAACCTCGAGGGGTGCATATAATTTGCCCAAAATCTTATAATAAAATTATACAATTAAAAATGTACTAAGACATAATGACAAAATAATTTAATAACAGATAAGTTTAATGTCGATTACATGATAAAAGTCATTCCAATTTAGTTTGGTTTCACATTCCCATCACGCAAATAAATCTCTTAACCCCTCAATGTTGATATGAATCTCTCCCACTTAATGTTGAAGACCACTCTCTCAATGTTCCCCCCCTCTCCCATGTGAGGGTAGCCCTTCAAAATAGTGCCGTAGGTACCTTCCCTCTTGTTTCTTTTCCAGCCCGGCATATCGTGTCAATATGAAACCCAAGGGAAAGGGACACAACGTGGGTTCCAATTTATGTTACATCAATCATCATCTAATGTAATTTTCACTTATTAATGATTATACATGTTGTGTATATTTGTGTCTTTATAAATTATTGGGAGTAAATTTTTTGAACTTAATATGTAGATAGATCCATTTTTGAATGCAATTTTCACTTATTAATGATGATACATGTTATGTACATTTGTGTCTTTGTAAATTATTGAGAGTTAATTTTTTGAATTTAATATGAAGATAGATCAATTTTTGAATGCCATGTTTGATTAGCAGATAAAATTAAGCGGGATGTCTAATTCTCTAAATTTAATTTTCTTGTAAATCAAAATTTGTTACAAATTGATCAAATTTTTTGAATAGTCGAAATTTTGGACTATTATTGAATCCTCTTGTATCTTGCTCATGGTAAATATTATAAATTTTATTAATATAATTTTATAATCTTATCTAAACTAATCTCAAAAATTTATTTGTTGTTTAAAGGAAAAAAAAAAGAAAAGAAAGATAAGTGAAGTTGCTTGAGTGAAAACTTAGATCAACACTAAACAAACCTAAAATTCATCCTACAAAGTAATTTAAACAACTAATTTTTACTCCAAAATAAAAAAAAAAAGATGAGTGATGAACCAATTTTTAACCTCATATGTTCAATGTCATGAAAAGATTCAAAACTAAAATTGATTTGGTAAAAATTAAATTATTAAAGATGTGATCTAGCGTGATAGTAAGTGTTATTTGGATCCAATATTATGACAGTGGATTTAAGTGTTAGGGAAAATCCGTGATTCCCCACAAGTAAATCAATCAATGGGAATAAAAACTAATGCGGAAAAATTAAATCAGAAGCAACACAAGAATTTTTACGTGGTTCCCTCAATGTGAGGTACGTCCACGGGATCGAAATCCGATTCCACTATCAACCAAATAATTCCAAACGATTACAAACGAGACACTAATGGTCTCACAAAACACCCTTAGGTGAATTCCAAATAATCACAAATAAACAAAGAGGAAAGACCTCACCAAATAGAAGAACCAAAATCTTCAGAATCAGAGTTGAAGAAGATCCAAAATAACGAACCAAATCAGAACCGAAAATTGAACCAAACTTCTTCACAAATCAAAGCACCAATTTTTGATTGACCAAGTCAAATCAAGAATTACAAACAATACCAATTGAAGCAAAGCACCAAAGCTGCTGCCGCTCACGTTTTTCTTGGGAAAAACAATACCCCCAATATGTATTGTGAATCTAGGGTTTTGTAATCAAACCCAAATTGTTTTCAAATTGGATTAGGTCTCCACAAAATTAGATATAATTTATAAAAATATATTCTAACTAATACCAAACTAAATCAAACTCTTTTAATAAATCAATTGGGTCCCACACTCCAATAAGGAGGTATACCCAACAATTCTCCCCCTACCGACTTAGGTGGAGAGATCAACCATACCCGCCAAAGTTCGACACTTTAAATGTTTGTCCCTCGACAAAGTCTTTGTCAGCATATCTGAAATATTATCATCTGTGTGAACCTTTTCGAGTTGTAACAATTTCGAATCTAACACATCACGAATCCAATGGTATCTCACATCAATGTGTTTCGATCTCGAATGAAAAGTTGAATTTTTACTCAAGTGAATAGCACTTTGACTATCACAATAAAGCACATACTTTTCTTGCTTCAAACCCAATTCTTGCAAAAATTTCTTTAACCATAACTCTTCTTTGCAAGCTTCCGTAATAGCAATAAATTCAGCTTCGGTAGTTGAGAGAGCAACACATTTTTGTAATTTAGATTGCCATGCCACAGCTCCCCCTGCAAAAGTTATCAAATACCCCGAAGTAGATTTCCGAGAATCAACATCACCAGCCATGTCAGAATCTGTGAACCCATCAAGCATCGGTTTACCATCCCCAAAACACAAACATACCTTTGAAGTCCCTCGAAGATACCTTAGAATCCATTTTACCGCTGCCCAATGTTCTTTACCCGGATTAGAGAGAAAACGACTCACCACACCAACGGCGTAAGCAATATCCGGCCTTGTACAAACCATGGCGTACATCAAAGAACCAACTGCTGAAGCATAAGGAACTTTCAGCATCTCTTCCTTGTCTTTCTCACTTGTAGGACATTGATTCGAACTAAGCTTGAAGTGACCCGCAAGTGGACAACCAACCGGCTTTGCTTTATCCATGTTGAACCTCTCAAGAATTTTCTCAATGTAGCTTTCTTGAGATAACCAAATCAGCCCCTCTTTGCGATCACGAACAATTTTCATGCCAAGAATTTGCTTTGCCGGTCCCAAATCTTTCATAGCAAAAGACTTGCTCAACTCCAATTTCAACCTGTTTATCATGGTAGAATCTTGACCCACAATTAACATGTCATCAACATAAAGCAAAAGAATAATAAATTTACCATCTGGAAAATTTTTCACAAACACACAATGGTCCAAAGTGGTTTTAGAAAAACCATTATTCATCATGAAAGAGTCAAATTTTTTGTACCATTGCCGCGGGGCTTGCTTGAGACCATACAAACTTTTTTTCAATTTGCAAACAAATTTCTCTTTCCCTTTTTCCACAAAGCCTTCCGGTTGCTCCATGTAAATTTCTTCTTCAAGATCACCATGCAGAAATGCGGTCTTCACATCAAGTTGCTCAACTTCAAGGTTCATACTTGCAGCCATGCCAAGTACAACCCGAATAGAAGACATTTTTACAACCGGTGAGAAAATCTCGTCAAAGTCAATACCTTTCTTTTGCCCAAAGCCTTTCACAACAAGACGTGCCTTGTACCTCAGATTCTTGCCATCATTCTTCAATTTGAAGACCCACTTATTTTTCAGAATTTTCCTCCCCTTAGGCAACTTCACTAAATCATAAGTGTGATTTTCAACTAAGGAATTCATCTCCTCTTCCATGGCCTTTTTCCAATCACCTTTCTTTGCATGCTCAATTGCTTCTTGGTAGCTCTCCGGCTCCCCTTGATCAGAAATCAACACAAATTCATTGGGAGGATACTTTCTTGAAGGTTGTCGGTCCCTTGTAGATTTCCTCAACTCAAGTTGTGGTGACGGTACTTGAGTTGGATGCTCTTCCTCAATTTCTGGCTCAACTTCATTAGAATTAGCATCATCCTCTACATCTTCAATAGGTGGCTGCACATCTCCCCCGTTTTCATCATCAACTGAAGATGAAGGAGATGGATCCATGTCAATGAGATCACTAGTTTTTGGTTCCGGTTGATCACCTTTGCCAAAGTCTTCAATTGTTTGGTCTTCAAGAAACACAACATCACGGCTTCGAATGACTTTCTTGTCAACCGGATCCCACAATCTATACCCGAATTCATCACGCCCATAGCCAAGAAAAATACATTGTCTTGACTTACTGTCAAGCTTGGACCTCTCATCTTTTGGAATGTGAACAAAAGCTCGGCAACCAAACACTCTCAAGTGCTCATAAGACACATCTTTACCGGTCCAAACTCTTTCTGGAGCATCACCATTCAAAGGATAGGAAGGAGACAAATTGATCACATCAACCGCTGTCTTCAATGCCTCACCCCAAAAGGATCTTGGCAATTTAGCTTGTGAAAGCAAACACCTTGTTCTTTCCACAATGGTGCGGTTCATCCTCTCGGCAACCCCATTTTGTTGAGGAGTCTTCTTAACTGTCTTTTGGTGCCGAATACCTTGGCTGCGACAATACTCATCAAATGGCCCAATGTATTCACCACCATTGTCTGATCGGATGCACTTCAATTTCTGCCCTGTTTCTCTTTCAACCATAGCCTGAAAATGCTTAAATACTTCTAGAACTTGATTTTTAGTTTTTAGTAAAAAAGCCCAAACTTTCCTTGAATAATCATCAATGAAAGTAACAAAATAAAGTGCACCACCATGTGTTCTAACTTTTAAAGGACCACAAACATCCGAGTGAATCAACTCCAAAACATTTTCTTTTCTAGAAGCAACATTTTTATGAAAAGAAACTCTATGTTGTTTACCCACCAAACAATGAACACAAGTTTTAAGATGTGTACCTTTCAAACCGGGTAGAAGCTCTTTCTTGAACAAAACTTGCAGCCCCTTTTCACTCATGTGGCCAAGCCGCTTGTGCCACAATTCGGTAGAAGTATCATCTTGAAGTGCATTGACAATACCTTTACAAATTTTTCCTTGCATCGAATAAAGTGTATGAGTCTTCTTACACTTAGCCACCACCAAGGAACCCTTTGTGAGCTTCCATATTCCATCACCAAATTTGTTGTTGTAGCCTTCATCATCTAGCTTCCCGGTAGAGATCAAATTGAGGCGAATGTCGGGAACATGCCTCACATCTTTAAGCAACAACTTGCAGCCCAGATTTGTTTCCAAGCAAACATCACCCATGCCGATAATCTTGGACAAACCTTCATTACCCATTCGAACAGAACCATAATCGCCTTCGGTATAGGTAGTGAAGAAATCAACTCGAGAAGTCACATGAAAAGAAGCACCGGAATCAATTACCCAATTGCTCTCTTGGCCCACAAAATTGATACAATCATCTTCACAAACGACCATGAGATCACCATTGGTAGTAACTGCTGCTGTGTCTTCTTGCTTCTTATCCACACTTTTATCACGCATTTTCTCCTTATTCTTGAGCTTTCGGCATTCTCGCTTCATGTGCCCTTTCTCATGGCAATAATAACACTCAACGTCTTTCTTTGAAAAAGAACCATCTCTTGATTTGTCACGGCTTTGATCACGACCATGAGGAGTCTTACACCTCCCTCTTGTTTTGCTTCGGCCTCTCACAACAAATGCTTCTGAATGAGAGGAACCCGCTGATTTTCTTCTGGTTTCTTCATTCAACAGGCTACTAGTGACTTGGCCCATTGTGACAACTCCATCGGGCGCTGAATTACTAACTGTCACAACCAAAGTCTCCCAACTTTCGGGCAAAGAACTAAGTAGCATCAAAGCCTGCAACTCATCATCAAAAATAATTTTCATAGAAGCAAGTTGATTAACAATACTCTTTATTTCATTCAAATGTTCAGGAATAGGGCTGCCCTCTTTGTATTTTAAATTAACCAACTTACGAAACAAAAAAGCTTTATTTGTGGCTGATTTTCTATCATAAAGGCTCTCTAATTTTTTCCATAAATCATGTGCTGAAGTTTCAGTAGCAACATGATGAAACACACTGTCATCAATCCATTGACGGATAACACCAACGGCTTTTCGATTAAGCCTATTCCATTCATCATCTTTCATACCCTCGGGTTTGCCACTATCACCCTCAATGGGTCCATACAAATCTTTACAAAATAATAGGTCCTCCATTTTAGTTTTCCAAGTTACCCAATTGCTTCCATTGAAGCTAGACATACGACCCACATTCCCCTCCATTGATTTACACAAATAAATAAACTCAAATAAACCGTAAGCTCTGATACCAGATGTTAGGGAAAATCCGTGATTCCCCACAAGTAAATCAATCAATGGGAATAAAAACTAATGCGGAAAAATTAAATCAGAAGCAACACAAGAATTTTTACGTGGTTCCCTCAATGTGAGGTACGTCCACGGGATCGAAATCCGATTCCACTATCAACCAAATAATTCCAAACGATTACAAACGAGACACTAATGGTCTCACAAAACACCCTTAGGTGAATTCCAAATAATCACAAATAAACAAAGAGGAAAGACCTCACCAAATAGAAGAACCAAAATCTTCAGAATCAGAGTTGAAGAAGATCCAAAATAACGAACCAAATCAGAACCGAAAATTGAACCAAACTTCTTCACAAATCAAAGCACCAATTTTTGATTGACCAAGTCAAATCAAGAATTACAAACAATACCAATTGAAGCAAAGCACCAAAGCTGCTGCCGCTCACGTTTTTCTTGGGAAAAACAATACCCCCAATATGTATTGTGAATCTAGGGTTTTGTAATCAAACCCAAATTGTTTTCAAATTGGATTAGGTCTCCACAAAATTAGATATAATATATAAAAATATATTATAACTAATACCAAACTAAATCAAACTCTTTTAATAAATCAATTGGGTCCCACACTCCAATAAGGAGGTATACCCAACATTAAGCACCTGAACTTTGTTGTGAGTACATAATTTGATCCAATGCGCCTGAACTTTGGATTAAATTATAATTAGGAGGGACCAAGCCATATGCTTCAAAAATTAATAATAAAATTTTAGTTATTTCATTTACATTGAAGAGTGCATAAATTATACTAAAAAATACATTTTTAGAAACATAAAAATGAAAATTTTCAATCAATGTTAATTAGATGGACACTACAAAAATAATAATTATGTTTTGAACCCTTGCGGGCATCAATATTTTATTCTCATGTCTCAAAAATAATTTTATTATTATATAAAATAAAATAAATTATAGGGGCAACAAAAAAATAAAAAAAATAATTTGGGGTGAGTTAAACAAGGAAATCAGGTTTCTCTATGGAGATAATTCCCTCTCCATATGGTCTGGAGATGTGCATGCTGGTTATTCGGTCGGTCATCTGATTCCTGTAGGATGCCAATCATCCAAGCGGATGCTTTTTGACATACCGGTAAATAAGGGTGGCAGCCGCGATTGATAAGAATAACTCCGATCGTCCGAGAAGTCATCTGGCCGAACGCCCGTCTTATGCGGTTCAAATGTGCTATCTCAATAGCAAGATGCCTCATCAATGAGATGGCATCGTCTCCTTACATCTCCAGACCATATAGAGAGGGAGATATCTCCATAGACGATCTTGTTCCATATAAAGTTTAATATTATTTATTATTTCATCTAGCATCATTGTATTAATTTTATTAATTTTATATTATGACAAACTAACATTTTATGCACAAATATAATTATCATACTGATATTTAAATTTTAACAGTATTAAAAATTTATTAACATAAAATAAATTTTTTGATCAGTATCGCTACATCTATGAACAGATGTTAACCGAAACAGGGGCCCCTGAGATCAAGCATACTTTGCATGATGTCAACAAAGCCGCTAGCCCCATCCAGTACAGTAAGATTGTTATCCGTAACATTATGCCCATTTCCACTTGGGGCATTCATCCGCATACAACCCGTGATCTTGATCTCCGGAATAAACAGACAAAGTATACTTACTGGGATTATATTGATGCTTTTACCCAGATTTTTTATTACCAGAATCCTATCAAGAATCATTCTTGGTTCCTCGTTTGGTGGGATAAATTTGGCTTTTCCCTTGAAATTTTACCAGAATCAGTGCGAACAGCATTTAATGAATGGCATGTGGCTTACTCCCGTGCTTATTCATTTTTAAATAAAAACAGAGAACTCTCCATCAGTAAATCTGTCGTCTATTTTTCTATCCGTTTTGGAATACCATGGATATGGAAATGGGATTTCGCCTGTGACTACCAGAACAAAGTCCCTCGACTTAAAAGAATCTTTTTTGTTAAATGGTGGGATAAAATGGATATAAAAGAACTCCTTCCAAAAATTCACCAGCATACCCAAGCTTGTTGGGAATCCGTTAAACAGTCAGCCTTACCAGCACCCTCTCCGGCAGAAGCCATTAACCCGTTTGTACAAATTCAGAAGGAATTAAAACAGAAATATCCTCATCTTTCCATAATGAATTAATTGTTAAAAGTATGGATTATTTAAAAGACCAGTTCCTCCAATCAGTCAGCCAGGATGATGACGCATCCATGAGGTCAGGCACATGTCAGACTCCATCTGAACAAGATAGTGATCCAGCTGAACATGTGTTGGCAGGAGAATCACAATTACCCGAAGACACTAAGCCCAATCTTGGAGATTTTTGGGACTCTCTTACAGCTGTCATCGCAGAAAAAGTAGCCAAAGACAAAAACAGTAGAGGAAAAGGACCCGAGCACTAGGCGTCGGCAGAACCAGACAAAGGACTTTTGCAAAAGCAGATGCTCGCCAACAGTAAAAAGGAGATACTGCTCCCCACTCCGTCAAAAGCTGAAAATAAGATGATAAGGTGGAATCTGTCGGCCTAGTCGAAGAAGAACACCTGTCCCCCTGTAATAATTTTCTTATCTTCTTTTGTAATATAAAAGGACAGTCCTCACCCTTGTTGAGGCAGAGTGAATCAGAGTCAGTTTTTATTTTAATTTCTCTTATAATATCTCTTCCAACCCCTCTGTGTAAAATAGTTTTACTTCCTCAATAAAAATTCTCTTTTGTATTTATGGTGTATGCCCTCAGTTAATGCCTTAGAACAGTACTTGTGGTTATTACAATTTTGGCAAAATCAGAAAGAGCATTATCTTAATACTCCTGTAGACCAGTATACACGCCAATACATTGCAGAGCGCTTAGCCGAGTGTGACCAGCGGGTAGCAGACTTGCAGACGTTGATTCACGAACAGCTCATTGCGTGGGCAGCCAGTAGGCCTCCACCACCTCAACAGTAAGGTAATGAGATCATATATGTTGTAATTTGTTTTCTTTATAATTATATTATGTGTATGTTAATTCCTGGGTTTGTGCTATTGTAAGGTTAATTAATTGTTAGGGTTAGTGGGACGTCACCCAAGTCGCGTAGGGATTAGGTCGTTTAGCAGAGATTGCGTTTGACCGTCTGATGCCCGTAAGCCGTTGACAGACGTGCTAGCCTTGACCTTTAGTAAGCACCTTTAATGATATCAGAGCCAAGTTTTAATTATCACATAAAATAAAGATAAATTAAACAAATTATACATATATGATCATTGTACAACCATGGCCGAACCACAAGATAATAACGTAGAAATACCAGGATCCGAATCAGTAACAACAGTAGGAAATACAATTTCCTCATTAGCCGAAGCAGCTGAATTAGTAGCTTACCAGGATGTGAAGGAAGCCCTAGATAAATGGACTATCCCATCTGTAGATCCGCAAACCATTTATAAGAAAGGACGCTTTCAATTTTTCAGTAAAACTATAATCAAGACATTTGAACATGCATCTTGTATCCAGAATAATGATGAAATAATCCGTTTAATTCACATAAATGACTTTATTCCGTTTTTAAAAACATATAAGTACATCCATATAGGATTAGTACAAATTGCATTTAAACCATTGACCCTTCTTGGTTAAAACACCAGTATCCAGTGCACCCTTAGAGATGGTAGATGTCTGAACTGGAAAGCTTCGCTTATGAGAGCTATTGAGACAAGTTTGTCTCATGGACCAGTATATTTCGATATTTATCCGAACCTTAGCATAGCCCTGTGCGATGCTAATCTTTCTGATGTCCTAGAACTACGAGTTCTTACTCATGGATATGAGTATAAACCCGGGACCCCTCCTTTTTCAGTACATTCTAGAATTTATATTAAGGCTTTAACAACGTTAAATCCTTATGTTAAAAAGAAAACTGAAACAGGACAAACAGTATTAATTGAAACCAATCTTTACAGTAGTCTGGTGGCCGTACCAAAGTTAATCCCCTGGAAGGATATAACATTTCCCGAAATATGGCATATTCCAAATGCTGTTCCTCCAAAACCGATTATTCAACATAATATTGATGATGTTATCCAAACACAAGGAGGTAATGTTTACCTTCAATTCCAGAAACCTTTGCTTACCCGTAGTAGTTCTTCTAATGCTAGTTTTCGGACAGCACCTAGAAGTTTTTCCAATAATAGTTTCCGATCTATGCCACCTTATAGAGTAGATCTTCCTGAATCTAGTAGACAGTCAGTTGACTCTCTTTTACAACAGATTCCTTCTAGACCTCCTAGTAGACCACCTAGTGATCCACAGGAAGATCCAATGAATTCAGAAATCCAAGGAATCAGATTATCCCAAAATAGAATTCCTCATGGTGTCTATACAACACCTCCACCAGATAGCCCAACGGCCAGTGATATGAATTTTGAAATTTAATGGATTTTACACCAGGAAGTGAAAATAGAAAAATATTAAACCAGGAATTTAACCAGGAAAAATATTAAACCAGGAATTTAACCAGAATATCCTTAGACGAGGGATTACTGGTTTGACCTCCTCGAGAGAGGGGTGGATATTCTGTTTGATCATAGCGAGGGGTGTTACCCCGGCCACGACCACGCCCACGATGGCCTCTACTGGTCATTTACAGATTTCTGCAAATATTCACGGGTTAAGAAATCAGGCAAAGGGTTAGTTTCACCTTTGATATATTCAATATCGAAATCAAAATTGGATAGATAACTCTGCCAAGTCAAGAATATCTGTTTGGAGGCAAGATTTTTCACATCCTGTTTAAAAATCTGCTTAGCAGCAGAGCAGTCAACTCTGATAAGAAAATGCTGGTTTAATAAATCATCCTGAAATTTAATAACACATTTAACAATGGCTAAGCATTCCTGTTTAATGGTCGGATAATTTAAAGCGGCTTGATTCCAATGTCCAGAATGGAATCGTAATAATTCCTCTTTCTGGGTCTTGGGATTAAGCTGTTTTAAAATTCTCCCAAAACCTTCATTGGAAGCATCAGTTTCAACAATCTTTTTCCAATGAGGATTTGGTAACTGTAAACAAGGTAACTGTTGGACTTTAGCTTTAATTCTTTTAACAGCTAAAGTATGTTCAGGTGACCAAGGTGGTGGACTTTTCCGTAACCTGGTATACAGAATGTTAGCTTCTGCAGATAAATTATGATAATAGTCTCTAACATAGTTAAGACTACCTAAAAATCTTTGTAACTGGGTTTTATCCTTAATTTCGTCAGGGAATTTAGAAGCAAACTCCATACTGCAGTTAATAGGTATAATACTACCATTGGAAATATTATGACCTAAATATCTGATAGTGGTTTGAAATAACTGCATTTTTGGGGCAGAAATAACTAAACCATTTCGGATAATAATATTCTTAAAAATATTAAGATGCTGAATATGCTGGTCAATTGATGAGGAAAAAATTAAGACATCATCAATATAGGATAAAGTAAATTTTGTATACGGATTAAAAATATCATTCATGATATGTTGCAATTCTGATGGAGCATTTTTTAAACCAAATGGCATAACATTCCATTCGTAATGCCCAAAGGGTACTGTAAAAGCTGTTTTATAACGATCCTGTTCTGCAATTTGGACTTGCCAATATCCTGATTTAAGATCAAATTTAGAAAAAATAATTGCATCCTGGAGGCAATCCAAAAGATCTTTTTTATTCGGAATAGGATAACGAATCCATTTTAATTTATCATTTAACGGTTTATAATTTATTACAAGGTGGGGAACTCCTCGTTCAATTTCAGCATTTTTGTTTACATAAAAAGCGGCACAACTCCACGGGGAGTGACTAGGTCGGATTAATTTTTTAATAAGAAGATTATTTATTTATGTTTTGCATAATTCTATATATTCCTTTTTCATTTGGCTGGGACGAGCTCTAGTGGGAATATATTTTTCATCAAAATCTGGTTCATATGGTAATGTGACTATATGTTTTTTGCGTTCCCAAAAAGCATTTGGAACATCATTACAAACTTCTGTTTGAAATTCTTTTTTGATTAATTTAATTTTCTGTTGTAAAGAGGGTTGTTGCAATCTTTGTTCTGTTGTTAAAAATTGAACTTCTTTTTGTAAAAACTTTATCTGGTTTTGTTTAAAATTAACTAGATCCCTAATCTGATCTAATTCTTTTGTATACGGTTGAGTGATAAATTCAAAAATAACTGTTTTTCCTTGTAATTGGGAATAGATACCTGTTTGGTCAATTTTTTGGATAGGCATGAGAAGACAGAGGAAAGGAGTGCCTAAGATGATATTTGTAGCAAGATTTCTGACAAGGACAAATGAAGTTGGAAGACAGAGATCTTGGTTACAAATATAAGCTTCTGGAATTTTATACCTGATTTGGAGAGAATTACCACTAGCACTGGTGAGACTCTGGGTGGTTTTTTCAAAATACCTGGTAGGAACTATTCCTTCCTGGATACAGTTCATATCTGCTCCGCTATCTACCAAGGCAATAGCATCTTTGATAATAAAGTCGGGTTTAATCATAAAAGAGATTTTAATATACCATTTCTGAAAGGTTACCTGATTGACTAATAATAGATATGGTGTTGTTGAAGATTCAGTCTTAGTTTCTAGTTCTTTTTCTTTGACTGGTTTATTTGGTAACTGGGTATACAGATATTTTATATCTTTGACTGCTGCTTCACTAGCTGTTTGCAAGTGTTTTACTTCTGTTTTTAGGACATTAATTTCCATATTTAAATCCTGAAGTGTAGTTGGTTGTTCTATCACAGGTTTTGTGTGAATCCTGTTAATTACATTTTGGAGATTGTAAGAGTAATCGGGTATAGGAGGAGTTTCCTGTATTGTCTGTTGATGTTCATAACACATTTTTAAATATTTCATTTTCATTTCTGGATCTTGGATCTGATCTGTAACAGCAAGCATATCTTTTTGTGTATCAGTTAACACATTAATACTGCTGGGTTTACCTAAGTGTAAACCATTCATTTCAACAATTGATTTCCAATAATTAATTTCGGATATGTGTTCCTGGTTAGTATTACAAGGGCAAGATTCTTCTGGTTCATCTTCACTAGTTGAAGTAGAATATAACTGGTTAATTTCATCTTCAGAAGGGGTTTCTTCGTCAGTTGAATTTTCTTCAGCTTCAAGGGCTTGAATGATCTGTTCTTTAATGCCTAAATCAAGATTTAATTCATTAACCTTAGATTTAGCTTTTGATTTACAACGGTTTGCATAGTGTCCTGTTTGGCCACATTTGTAGCACTTTACTTCGGATTTAGTTTTACCTTTATTTTTACTGGTTGATTTTTTGGAAGAAAACTTCTTAGTAGTTTGCGGATGACTGGGCTTGTGTGACTTTTTTCGGAATGGTTTTGAGGATTTCTTATGGGAAATCTTACGAGTTTTACCTTGATATTTAATGACGGGTTCATAGGCAAATTGTTCACAGAATTCGCCTAATTCTTTTCTACCTGTAAGATTCTGTTGTTTCATTTGGTGATACAATTTAAGGTCATTACACAAAGAAAGACCTTCATCGGTAATTATGGAGCAAAGTTGTCCATAAGTATACTGTTCGTAAGGAATAGACATCCGGTCATGGCGGTCCCGAAGTTTTTTCCTAACGCGTTCGGCGAAAAGGGTAAGAAGGCCATCAATAAACTTGGCTTTCCAATGGGTACTGTTACCATCAGGGCGTTGCATAACCTTGATGAGGAAAACATCCTTATACCAACGGAAATGGGTAAGAGAAGGGCAACGAAGGTTCTGAAGTAATTCGCGGCCACGATCCTGAGAAGAAGTACTGGTGCCAACAAAATGAAGAATAATGGTCTGGATGAGAGTATAAACAGCATCCTGCTGTTGGACGGGTTGATGGGTAGTTGGATCAACTTCTGTTTTAACAGAATTAAGAATTTCGAACTGTTGGGCTAGGGTGAGGATATTATCCCACCATCCTTTGAGTTGTCCGGTAAAACCATTAATAATAAATTTAGCAATGGCTTGGTCTTGGTTACTATACTGGCGACAAACGGTTGCACACATCAGCATCTGATGTAGTTTCTTATAAATGTCGTATTCGGATTCACCATCTATATTCCATTCATAGATAGTCTTGCCATGATAGCTTCCCTGGTCATTGATGTAAGTCTCTTCATAAAGAACATCAGGTGGAGTTGGTCGAGCATAATAGTTCCTACTGGGTGGTAACATAGCAGGTCTAGAGGAACTATACGAATGCAGTTTATTAACAGATGAGGGTTCTTGGAAATTCATTTGAATTTCATAAATTTGGTCTGGTGATAAGTTATCTTCAGGTGTGGACTCGGCTCTAAGCATCTGGACTGAGCCACTGGATTGTCCGGGTGGAATAGGTTCTGGAGGACGGACATTTAAGGTCTGCATTTTCTGTAAAAGGGTGTCCATAAATTCTGTATTAGAGGCTTTTAACTTAAAGTTAGTAACCTCTAAAGGTGGTTTGATGGATACTGGATGTAAGGTAGAAGATCCGGTTACTGGTAAAGTTAAACTTCTATCTTTGAAAGTGGAAATAGCTTCTTCAATTTTGGTTAATTGTTTACTCATGGTTTGACAGATTAAGTTGGTATAATTATGTTGTTTAACTGTTAAGCCTAAATCTACCAATTTAATGTAATCGGTTTTCGCAAATTTTCCTGATTGAGCATCTATGTATGCTGTAGCTAATAAGGGTTGACGAGTAGTCTCACCATTAGGAGCTAGCTCTAGTGCTTGAGGTGGCGGATGGATAGCATTGATGGCTTGTCCTTCGGTCATGGTCCAGGTTTTATACTGGTCTTCAATAGCATTTAGCTGAGGTTGATTAACTGTTTGATACCATTCTACGAAAGGTATTAACTTCTGGTGTAACTCAAGATGTTGGCAGTATTGAGTTTTATATTCTGCTAACTGGTCAGGAGTATGACTGGCAAAATACCAACCTCGAAAGTCTTTATATTTTTTCTGGTTAAATTCCTGGTTTAATATTTTTCTATTTTCACTTCCTGGTGTAAAATCCATTAAATTTCAAAATTCATATCACTGGCCGTTGGGCTATCTGGTGGAGGTGTTGTATAGACACCATGAGGAATTCTGTTATGGGATGATCTGATTCCTTGGATTTCTGAATTCATTGGATCTTCCTGTGGATCACTAGGTGGTCTACTAGGAGGTCTAGAAGGAATCTGTTGTAAAAGAGAGTCAACTGACTGTCTACTAGATTCGGGAAGATCTACTCTATAAGGTGGCATAGATCGGAAACTATTATTGGAAAAACTTCTAGGTGCTGTCCGAAAACTAGCATTAGAAGAACTACTACGGGTAAGCAAAGGTTTCTGGAATTGAAGGTAAACATTACCTCCTTGTGTTTGGATAACATCATCAATATTATGTTGAATAATCGGTTTTGGAGGAACAGCATTTGGAATATGCCATATTTCGGGAAATGTTATATCCTTCCAGGGGATTAACTTTGGTACGGCTACCTGACTACTGTAAAGATTGGTTTCAATTAATACTGTTTGTCCTGTTTCAGTTTTCTTTTTAACATAAGGATTTAACGTTGTTAAAGCCTTAATATAAATTCTGGAATGTACTGAAAAAGGAGGGGTTCCGGGTTTATACTCATATCCATGAGTAAGAACTCGTAGTTCTAGGACATCAGAAAGATTAGCATCGCACAAGGCTATGCTAAGGTTCGGATAAATATCGAAATATACTGGTCTATGAGACAAACTTGTCTCAATAGCTCTCATAAGCGAAGCTTTCCAGTTCAGACATCTACCATCTCTAAGGGTGCACTGGATACTGGTGTTTTGACCAAGAAGGGTCAATGGTTTAAATGCAATTTGTACTAATCCTATATGGATGTACTTATATGTTTTTAAAAACGGAATAAAGTCATTTATGTGAATTAAACGGATTATTTCATCATTATTCTGGATACAAGATGCATGTTCAAATGTCTTGATTATAGTTTTACTGAAAAATTGAAAGCGTCCTTTCTTATAAATGGTTTGCGGATCTACAGATGGGATAGTCCATTTATCTAGGGCTTCCTTCACATTCTGGTAAGCTACTAATTCAGCTGCTTCGGCTAATGAGGAAATTGTATTTCCTACTGTTGTTACTGATTCGGATCCTGGTATTTCTACGTTATTATCTTGTGGTTCGGCCATGGTTGTACAATGATCATATATGTATAATTTGTTTAATTTATCTTTATTTTATGTGATAATTAAAACTTGGCTCTGATAGCATTAAAGGTGCTTACTAAAGGTTAAGGCTAGCACGTCTGTCAACGGCTTACGGGCATCAGACGGTCAAACGCAATCTCTGCTAAACGACCTAATCCCTACGCGACTTGGGTGACGTCCCACTAACCCTAACAATTAATTAACCTTACAATAGCACAAACCCAGGAATTAACATACACATAATATAATTATAAAGAAAACAAATTACAACATATATGATCTCATTACCTTACTGTTGAGGTGGTGGAGGCCTACTGGCCGCCCACGCAATGAGCTGTTCGTGAATCAACGTCTGCAAGTCTGCTATCCGCTGGTCACACTCGGCTAAGCGCTCTGCAATGTATTGGCGTGTATACTGGTCTACAGGAGTATTAAGATAATGCTCTTTCTGATTTTGCCAAAATTGTAATAACCACAAGTACTGTTCTAAGGCATTAACTGAGGGCATACACCATAAATACAAAAGAGAATTTTTATTGAGGAAGTAAAACTATTTTACACAGAGGGGTTGGAAGAGATATTACAAGAGAAATTAAAATAAAAACTGACTCTGATTCACTCTGCCTCAACAAGGGTGAGGACTGCCCTTTTATATTACAAAAGAAGATAAGAAAATTATTACAAGGGGACAGGTGTTCTTCTTTGACTGGGCCGACAAATTCCACCTTATCATCTTATCTTCAGCTTTTGACGGAGTGGGGAGCAGCATCTCCTTTGTACTGTTGGCGAGCATCTACTTTTGCAAAAGTCCTTTGTCTGGTTCTGCCGACGCCTAGTGCTCGGGTCCTTTTCCTCTACTGTTTTTGTCTTTGGCTACTTTTTCTGCGATGACAGCTGTAAGGGAGTCCCAAAAATCTCCAAGATTGGGCTCAGTGTCTTCGGGTAATTGTGATTCTCCTGCCAACACGTGTTCAGCTGGATCACTATCTTGTTCGGATGGAGTCTGACTTGTGCCTGACCTCATGGATGCGTCATCATCCTGGCTGACTGATTGGAGGAACTGGTCTTTTAAATAATCCATACTTTTAACAATTAATTCATTATCGGAAAGATGAGGATATTTCTGTTTTAATTCCTTCTGAATTTGTACAAACGGGTTAATGGCTTCTGCCGGAGAGGGTGCTGGTAAGGCTGGCTGTTTAACGGATTCCCAACAAGCTTGGGTATGCTGGTGAATTTTCGGAAGGAGTTTCTTTTATATCCATTTTATCCCACCATTTAACAAAAAAGATTCTTTTAAGTCGGGGGACTTTGTTCTGGTAGTCACAGGCGAAATCCCATTTCCATATCCATGGTATTCCAAAACGGATAGAAAAATGGACGACAGATTTACTGATGGAGAGTTCTCTGTTTTTATTTAAAAATGAATAAGCACGGGAGTAAGCCACATGCCATTCATTAAATGCTGTTCGCACTAATTCTGGTAAAATTTCAAGGGAAAGGCCAAATTTATCCCACCAAACGAGGAACCAATTAGGTACATCGTTTTTAAGGATTTCGGAAGCAATACGGATAAACCAAGAATGATTCTTGATAGGATGAATTACTAATTAGGCGACTTCATGGTATAATTTTTTAAATATTAAAATATTAATTTGGTGACGAGCTGGCTTTTAATCTGGTGGAAAAAAGTTAAATTATATTATCAAGAAAAAGAATTAAAAACTGTAAAACCAGCATATAAAATATAAATTAACCGTTGTACGTTAGTGGTTAAAAAAACACAAAGCTTGTCATAACCTTAAATATTCTGTCGGTAACAAACGGTCACACTCTCATGCACTAACAAAGACACACAAACAACAAAACAACAACGAAATCAACACTACCACACAACTTTTTTAGGACTCCTTTGACCTCATTTATGCAATTTAGGGTAGTTGTTAACCCACTTGAATTTTCCTCTACTTTCTCTCTATCCAAACAGAGACTTTCCCAGTTATTACCTTGAACAATTTGCAACATTTTATAATAACTCTTGCTTGTTCTCCCTCTTTCCCTCTTTCTCTTGTGCAAAATAAACATTTTAAGAACTGTTGCTTATTCTCTTTCTCCCATGTACTATATAAGCTGATAGATATCTCCCAGCTTCCAAAAATTCGTTAATTGACTTAAAATAAACTATTTTTGCATTTGACTACACTAAATTAATGTTGTCACAAAGTTTCCAAAAAAAAAAAAAAATCACTAATAAGCTGCACTAAATCAAAGCATTTTATCAAAATAAAAGTAACAAAACCAAAATATTTATATATATATATATATATATATATATATATATATATATTTACAAGTTATACATGAAAGATGTGGTTGTCCAAGTCTTAATTTTGGAGTGTTTCCAAATAGGGAGAACTACATACAGGTGGGAGAAGAGAAAAAAAAATAATAAACACATGGAGTACAAGTGTGTCCGTGGTGAGATGAAAACCATATGTTAATAATTTTTTTCTCCATCTCATGTAGTTCTCTCTTCCAAATATTATGTATTTAGGCCAAGTTTGGATAGTTTAAAAAAAGCCAAAAAGCTAAAAAGTTACTCAAAAAGTTAAAAAGTCATTACTATTCATCAAAAGTCAACAATTACGGCTGCACAATTCCCAATTCTAATTTTCCCCTACAAACTAATTTTTACAATTTTTTATTACACATTTTTCCATAAAAAGTCAAAAAGTTAACCCAAACATTCATATTTTCAACCTCAACTTTTTAGTCTAAAAAGACAAAAAGTGCACTTATTTAGTCTTCCCAAACTTGGCCTAAGGTATAAGTGTACAAAATGATGATGTACCTTTCTGACATATATACCGAGTCCACATCTATACAAATCACATGAATATTATTAAAAAAAATGTATACCACTATGGTATGCGTATACCCGTTACACAAAGTCATCTCATTTCTAATAGCACACGTACGTGTCATACAGTTTTTTGTACACATTGAGAATAGTTGTTGAAGTTGTGGGTTGAGTAAAAAATTGAAAAAAAACATATTAATAAAAAAGGATCAAGTGAATGTAAGTTGTAATATGGCCAGCAAATTACATACTACCACGTGTA
Source organism: Camellia sinensis (assembly GCF_055761805.1). Classification (NCBI taxonomy): domain Eukaryota; kingdom Viridiplantae; phylum Streptophyta; class Magnoliopsida; order Ericales; family Theaceae; genus Camellia; species Camellia sinensis. Next base: position 156,739,089 of record NC_138966.1, read on the forward strand.
AAAGTAATATTTTTAAAATTTTCTTTGTCAAGTTAGGATTAATTGATTGGGATGTATTCAGAATTATCCCCGTGATAATGTTTGGAGGATAAAATTTATAGGTTTCGAGTTTGAGTCATACCTTAGGGGCACTAGATATTTGTCCGGTCGTTACTTTCAAAGCTCCAAGATTAGTTGAGATGCACAAAAACTAACCTGGACACTTAAATATAAAAAAAAAAATTGTTCTCCGTCCTGCAATTCAAAAATATCTAATGCTTACAGCTACTACCAACTATTGATGATTGTGAAGTCGGCTGCTCATTGTACTTTCAGTTCAAATTTGTCAATTTAAAAGCGTCATTCGGATATTTGAACAATCCTAACTGGAAATATAGCATTGGCGATGAGTGAGGATATGAAGTCATAGTGTTGGCAAAAAAGAGATTGAAGTGTCACGGGAGTGGAAAGAGGGTGTGGGGAGAGGGCGTCGTGGTGGTTGAGGGCTTGAGAGTATCGTGATGATAGAAGTGAGTGGTGGTAACAATGGCGAAAGAGGATGGGGTTGGGGTGGCAATAAGAGGTGGTGATTGTAATGTCAGAGGTGGTTTAAATAATTGTGGGAATAAAATTTGAAAGGTTAAAAGGGAGAGAGAAAGATGAGTACGGTGTGATTAGAGAATAAAATGAAAATTTTAATCACTTTGAGTGAGGCCTTGTTTGGAATATATTTTTTTTAAGTAATTTCTTAATTTTTTGGTTAAAATATGATGTAAAAAAATTAGTATGTTTAGGATGATTTTTTAATTTTTTATGAAAAGATGGGCAAAAAGTAGACAGAAACAAGAATCATTGACTTTTTTATATAGATTATTGGTTTTTTTAATTTTTTTTAGTGACTTTTTAATTTTTAAACTAAAAAATGATATTGCCAAACAAGATCTAAGGATAATAAGAAAGTTGATGCAAAGAGGTGAAATTGGTGTAAATAGAAGCTTTCGTCAGAAATCTTTAACTCTATTCTCATTTCAAAAAAAAAAAAAAATATCACTTTGCTTGTTTTTTGTTTTCTAAAAACACTTTTTAAAAAAATTTATTTTTTTATTTTTCGTATTTTTTTGTTTTTATTGAATTTTTAAAAATATTTTAAGTATATTTTTTTTAATTTTTAGATACACCTAACATAAATACACATAAAAAGTATAATTTTGAAAATACTAAAAATATATATATAAAAAATTGAGTTCAATATATTTTTCATATTTTTATGTATTTATTAATTTTTAAAAATATTTTTTCATAAATTTTTAACTTTTTAAATACATCCAAGTAAGGTGTATCTAAAAGATTAAAATAAAATTCTTAAAATTTTAAAAATATTCACTAAAAATAAAAAAAAATATAAAAAATAAAAAATTCAATTTTCAAAAACCTTAATAAAAAAAACTCAAACTAAACACACATTAACATTTTAATAAAAATTAGTATTAAATTATAATTCAGCCTATATTTTTAAAATAAATTTCACATCAATAATAAAATTTATTAAAGAATAGTTAATATTTTAAGTATTTTTTTTTAATTTTTAGATACACCTAACATAAATACACATAAAAAGTATAATTTTGGTGATTTTTTTTTTAAAAAAATTCACTAAATACTAAATATATATATATATATATATATAAATGAGTTCAATATATTTTTCATATTTTTATGTATTTATTAATTTTTGAAAATATTTTTTCATAAATTTTTAACTTTTTAGATATATCCAAGTAAGATGTATCTAAAAGATTAAAAAAAATTCTTAAAATTTAAAAAATATTCACTAAAAATATAAAAAAAAATGAAAAATAAAAAACTCAAATTTCAAAAATCTTAATAAAAAAAACTCAAACTAAACACACATTAACATTTTAATAAAAAATTTAGTATTAATTATAATTCAGCCTATATTTTTAAAATAAATTTCACATCAATAATAAAATTTATTAAAGAATAGTTAGAAATAATTTAAATATATATATATATTTTTAATTTTTTATAAATAAATAAATAAATAATATGATACAAATAAATATAGACATCGAACCAACTCTAACCTTAACAATTAAAATTATGAACATTTCCAATCTTGATTCACAATTTCTTCAAAAAAATTTACCACTCCGAAACTTTACAGAGCAGGATCAAACGCGTCAAGGTGAAAAGAAAGTGGCTTCCAACCAACACTTGTCTCTTTCTCTCTCATCTTCCTTCTTCTTTATATGTGTCCCTCTACACACTCTCCCTCCTCAGGGCTCAAACGTACACCAATAGTACGTAAAACACCCTCAACTCTCAGTTCTCTCTCTCTCTCTCTCTCTCTCTCTAAATTACTACATCATACTCTGATCTAATGGCGTCTCCTCCAGACACCAGCAAGACCTCAAAGCTCGAACGCTACAACAGCTATATGAGAAGAGTAAACAGCACAAAGCTCTTAGCAGCTTCCTCTAAACTCCTCTTCCGAGTCACTCTCTTAGTAGCTCTCGTCCTCATCTTCTTCTTCACCTTGAATTACCCTCCCCTTTCCGATCACAATCACCACATCCACACCACCCACACCTTCCCCTCCTCCACCTTCTACGGCGGCGGCCCCTCCTGGGAAAAGCAAGTCCGCCACTCCGCCACCCCCCGCCGCCCCCACGGCTTCTCCGTTCTAGTCACCGGCGCCGCCGGTTTCGTCGGTACCCACTGCTCTCTCGCGTTGAAAAAACGCGGCGATGGAGTTCTCGGCCTCGATAATTTCAATTCGTATTACGACCCGTCTCTGAAACGAGCGAGACAACAGCTTTTAACGAAGCACGAGATCTTCATCGTTGAAGGAGATCTAAACGATGCCGAATTGCTTTCCAAGCTCTTCGACATTGTTCCACTTACTCACATCCTTCATCTCGCGGCTCAAGCAGGCGTGCGCTACGCCATGCAGAATCCCCAATCCTATGTCAGCTCCAACATTGCCGGTTTCGTTAACCTCCTGGAAGTGGCTAAAGCCGCCGACCCTCAACCCTCGATTGTCTGGGCTTCATCAAGCTCTGTTTACGGACTCAACACTCAAAACCCGTTTTCCGAATCTCACAGGACAGACCAGCCGGCTAGCCTCTACGCCGCCACGAAAAAAGCCGGCGAGGAAATCGCTCACACCTACAACCACATCTACGGGCTTTCAATTACGGGGCTCCGATTCTTCACCGTATACGGACCCTGGGGAAGACCCGACATGGCGTACTTTTTCTTCACCAAAGATATTCTCCAAGGAAAACCCATTAACATCTATGAAGCTCACGACGGAAGAGCGGTGGCGCGTGACTTCACGTACATCGACGACGTCGTAAAAGGGTGTCTCGGAGCGATCGACACCGCCAAAAAGAGCACCGGAAGCGGCGGAAAGAAGCGCGCGCCGGCGCAGCTGAGGATCTACAACCTCGGCAATACATCGCCGGTGCCGGTGAAAAATCTCGTGTCGATTTTGGAATCGCTGTTGAACGTGCAGGCTAAGAAACATGTGATCAAGATGCCTAGAAACGGCGACGTTCCGTTCACACACGCTAACGTGAGCCTGGCGTACAGGGACTTCGCGTACAAGCCGACCACCGACTTGGCTACAGGGTTGAGAAAGTTCGTCAAGTGGTACGTTAGTTATTATGGGATTGAGTCGAGGGTAAAAAAGGAAATACACAGCTCCACCAATAATGATAAAGCATGATCATCACATTATGTCCAACACATCATCACATGGGTATTTTTATTTTTTGTTTTAAGTTATTGTTGTGGTGCTCCTGTGATGTATTGGATCAAAAAAATTTGATGTTAATGTTGTAAGATAGATATACAGATTTTTATATACACCATATAGAGGGATTTGGGAAGAGTTGGATAAGTGTAGAGATCTCTGAGATTGGGGGGAGGTGTAATAATGTACTTGTGAGGTGTAAGGAAGAAGGTTGAGTTTCTGCTCAAAACAAGGGGCAGATCAACCGTTGGATTTGTAATCATCATTTGTGATTGAATTGAACAACAATGAATCACATCCAGATTCTGCTTATCATATGTGCTTTTCATTTTATTTTTTAAAGTAATTAATCTATTTATGCATTGGACCTTCCTTTATTCCTGTTTGGTTAGTTTTGCCCCTTTTTTTTCCCTATAATTTTTTATTTAATTAATTACTTAATCAATTATTTGGGTTGTTATGGAGGTAGCTTGGGTATGAGATGATGAGATCTTTATATACTTTTTCAAGATGCAATCATCAATGATGAAGGGGCTGTCTGCAAAACTGTTATTTAAGGAATCAAACTACGGCTAGCGTTTATTTGGGTTAAAATAATTATATAGGATAAAATTAATTATTTTAATTAAATAAGATAAAATGATATATTTAAATCATAATTATTTTATTTTATTTTTACAAAAATTAAAAAAGTTAAAAAGTATATTTTAAACGAGCTTTTTTAGCTCCAAATTAAAATAGTTAAAAAATTAAAAAGTCAAAAAATCAATTCATATCTCAAATGAGGCCTACATTAAAGTGGGTCAAAATTTTGGAGGTAAATTTAGGATCATATGCTATGCTATAATTAAAAGTAGACAAAATAGATAATATTTATACTTTCTTTTTTTTTTTTTGGTAGTCATCCTAACTTTTTCCTTTTTACTGTTTTATTATAATTTTATTTAAAAATTAATACATTTGACAAATGTTGAAAAAAGTTATTTTTTGTTATTCGAAAAGTTTGTAAGATTTAAAATTTTATTTTTGTCTTTAAAATTTTTTATTTAAAAAAAATACTAGAATGCAAGAAATTAAAATATTTTTTTAAAATATCACTAAAAACAGAAGGTTTGAAAAAAAAATGTGTTAACAAATCAATTTTCCCCTTTTGTTAGATACATTAGTCAAAATGAAAGAATCAGTTTTTTTCCCTTTTTTTCTTAAATAGTCAAAAAATAGCTTTTAGGCAAAAATAAAAAATTTAAAAAAATCACTATATTTTTGCTTAATTGATAGCATTATGGTTGTCTCATATATAAATATGGGTAAATTACCTTTGCGCTCTTTAGTTTAGTCATTTGCTTACTTTGACCTTTAAAGTTTTTTTTTTTTTTCATTTTCTTCTTTCATGTTTTAATTTTTTCTTAATTTACTCGTAATGTTATAAATTAGATAGAAATGATACACTGACAGTCACGTGGTATAAAAATATTTTATTATATATAACTCACATATGACAAAACCTTAAACCAATATAATATATTTTTTATATTATGTGATAGTTATTATGACATTTTTTGTCTAATTTTGAACAAAGGTTAATTTTAGGAGTAAACTGAAAAGAACTTAAAATATAAAAGGGTCAAAGTGGAAAAAAATAAATTTAAAGAGCCAAAATAAGAAAGTGGTCAAATATAACAGGGGCAAAGTGTAATTTACCTTTTACTTTTTCTGTATTTAGTTGTTGGATTTAAAGTAAAAAGCAAAAGAAACTAGTTTTCCTCTTCTTTGAATGGGATAGAAAAACCAGAAGAAAATAAATAGATAGGTACACACACAAAGAAAAAAAGAAAAGAAAAAGGCATTCTTTAGTTTAATTACTCATAAAGATAATAAATGTATGCAAATTATTTTTCTTACATTTTACTTTTATTTAACAAATTTAAAATCCAAATATAATTTATAATTATGTACTAAAAACCATTAGTTATCGATCCAAAACCATTTCATCATTATTTTTATTTATTCTCTTGATTTATTTTCCTTTCCAACGTTACTTGTCTAAAGTTGTCTCACAATATTCTTAATCACATCAATACATATGTCCTAGATGTCTCTTTCTATTAAGACCAAATGTATTATCTCTTTCAAAATAAACCTTATTATATTGGCTTTTTTCTAAGAAGATGATAACCCCATTTTAAGTCTTTTATCATCTAATCTAAATATTAGCTTTCATCATTGTTCTTCGTTGTTATGAAAACAAATTCATTAGCTTGTGTTGACTTAGATACATTTTAATGAATGCAAAATGAGGTCTTCTGAAGCTTTGATATTTTTTCAAATTAACTTATCCATTTAGGCCTCGTTTGGAAACTTTCTTTTTTAGTCAAAAAGTAAAAAAGTTACTAAATTAGCCAAAAAACCAACAACCCATACCAAAAAGTCAAAGATTATCTTTTCTCTCTACTTTTTGCAGATCTTCTCGTAAAAAGTCATCCCAAACATACTAGTTTTTTTTAACTCATATTTTAACCAAATAATTAAAAAGTTACTAAATTAGTCTGTTCTCAAAAAAGGCCTTAGGTCTTAATTACATTCATATAAAGGTAGGGGTGTTGCTTCGGGAGACCTAATCTAAGCAACCTAATTCTAAATTTTTTAGGACTTAAGTAATTTTTTATTTCAATGTGGGTTTTTAGCAGAAACATCAATGTTAAAAACACTAATAAATTTACTAACAAACATACTTACGGGGGAAAGCTTTAACCAAATATTTGTATATAGATCTCACAAAGGAAAATTGTACATACACACACACCAAAAAAAGAAAAGAAAAAGGTATACACAAAATTTGCCCTAAATAATGAGTGATATTTTTAAAATATAAGACATAATATAATGGGTGTTTTAGCTACAAAAGAGAGGCAATGTTTTTTTAGCAATTTGTGGTTGGTTTTTGTCATTTTTAGAGACTTTTAAAAAATATATATATGAATTTTTTTTAGGTCCTTCTACTATAAAAAACAAAACAAAAAAAGTTAGGCCAAATTCTAAAAATAAAAAAATTCACAAGAAAAAAATTTCTTGGGTTTATTTGACCCCATTTTTTTAATACTTAACATTTCTCCAAGACAGAACAGTTTCCAAAAAGTGCAATAATAAAGATGATTCGAAAAAAAAGGAGGTTCCCCTTCCTATAAAAAATAATAAAGACTGCCCATTGTGTTTGAAATTTCGAAATAACAATGGTTTAGATCACTAAAAAATGTATCATTAATAGCATTAATATATTAGAAATAGTAAAAATAATAATAAAAAAATAAAAATAAGACATAGAAAGTGAACGAGACCCACTGCCACATCATTAGTGCTCTCTTTAGTGATCCCTTCTTAATACCCCTAAATATTTTTCATTTCGAAATGGTGTATTACTAGTACCTATTAAATGTTACACTAGTTAAAGCAGTGATGCCAATAGTCTAAACAGTAAAAAAAATTAGATTGATATTGATATTATCTACGCTGTATTCTCACAAAAAATTGTAACATATGTTGAGTAATTTTTTATCTCTTAATTATTTAAAAAAGTTGAGTCAGTATATTCAACTTGTAAATTTTTTTTATTACATGACTAGTTTGAAATACTACATTAACAATATTGTATAATGTTTCAAAATTATTAAATAATTATCTATTAGATAGAATATGGTGGAACTTAAAATAATTTATATTGATTGATCATTGACTATATAGGCTTGAGAAAATTCTGGATCAATCCTATGCCATTGTTGGGTACATTTTCTTCACAAACACATCATCATCATCATCACTTGCATTAATGACTCAAAGTTTTCTCTCTTTTTATTTTGGAGGAGGGAAGTGCGCATTCTAATCCAGGCTCAATCTGATGGACCTTTATGTGGTGTACTTAACTAGTTACATAAATTAGGTGAAGTCATGTTATATGCATCAATATGTATGCGTATAGTGCACTATGTAATAGCTAGTGAAGATCTCACCTAAAATATACACATTTTTTGGAGGAGGAGGATGAGAGAATGAAAAATTATTTACAATAAAAATGATTCTTTTTTTTTTTTTTTTTTAATGTTCATAGAATTTGGCATGTTTTCACAATTATTTTTCATTTTTTAAATAAAAATAAACATAAAAGTGCTTGTTCTGAAAAATATACAAGCATTTGAAACTTTGTCAACTATTTTACACTTAAAAGGCACATTATGGGACAAGACCCATATGATTTTCTCTTTTTTTAGACAAAATAAATTTTAAACATTCAAAAATACCAATATTAGTATTTATTTTTTTAAAAATAAATTCTATTTTTTTAAAAAAATAAATTTTAAAACTCAAACCAATGATTAGATATATTTTTTGAAAATTGCAAAAATGGGACGGGTGATTTTTTGTTTTTTGCGCGCAAATCTCACACACACACACGCGAAACACAAAAGAATTTATATTACACATACAGAAAACTTGCGCCACTAAAAAAACAAAATTATCCTTCCATTCTTTCAATGCAATACAATTTCCCCTATATTCTTTCACAAAGAGGCAGAGTATTTTTTTCTAAGAAAAAGTGAGTGTGTTCTTTCTGATCCAGGCTCTTGGCTCTGTGATTTTATTTATTTATTTATTTATTTTGGTATTTTAAAAAGTGAGTTAAAAGTTATATTTCAATTTTTAATTCCATTTTAAATTACATTATTTCTCACATTTTTTTACATATTTTTTTCAAAAAAAATTAAAAAAACCCAAAAAATTAATTTTTAACCATCTTTTCAAAACACACTCCTTGAGATTTGCAACTAATATAATTCTCCCCCCCCCCCACCCGAAGGTTTGCAACCAATTGCCCCTCTGTGACTGTTAAGTCAACACACAACATTTGCTTATGTCAGTAATAATTCTTTTTAAAATACCATATTTACCTTGATCTTTTATCCATCATTTTCTTTTTCATTCCTTCCGTACCACTTTGTATTACATAAACCAACCACAACCTTACAATACTTTAATTACCCTACTTTAACAATATCAACTATTTAATAGTCTCTAAAAAAGAAAGAAAAATCTAAAATATTGCACCTCACTCAACATTGGCTCGACATACATTCAAAAATAAAAAAATTCTATAGTCCTATAAATGGAATCAAAAAAAAAAAAAAAAAAATCAAGAATATCAAATCATGTCACCGCTGCCACCACCATCACTACCATACCACCGCCATCATCACTACCATGCTACCACCACCATCACCGCCATGCCACCACTACCATTACCACCATCGCCGCCGCTGCCGCTGCCACCGCCACCACCACCACTACCATCACTTTCATCACCATTGTCATTATTACCATAAACACCACAATCATTTTAAATTAATTTGATAAAAATAAATATTTTGAATTTTTAAAATTATTTCTATCCCAAAAATAAGAATCACATGAAATGAATATTTTTATTTTTTTGCATCTTTTTCATCAAATTAGATTTTAAGTTTGAACATCCGACTTTTTCCAATAGAGGTTATTTAATATTTGCCTAAAACATTGGGAAAAATTATATTATGGATCTGGAACAGTACATCAGTTGTGTGACTTACCAATAGGGTGCAAAATTAGGAAAATTATTAGATATTTTAGGAGTATTATGTGGCATTATCTATGTACTATGTCAATCAGAAATCGCAATACACACCGGTGTCAAAAATGGCTAAATAGTAGTTAAAGATAACTCATTTAGTGTGCGTTGGCTAGTTATTGCCATATTTTAACAATGAATAGTGTTAAAATATTATATTTTATCAATGTTGTTTCAATAATCTAAATATTGTTTATTCTATATTTGTTTCAAAATATTAAATAAAAATACTATATGTGAGTTCTATCATTAATAAATTAAAAAAAAGGTAGAAATAAAAGAGTGTCAAAACACACTCCTTGAGATTTGCAACTAATATAATTTCCCCCCCAAGGTTTGCAACCAATTGCCCCCTCTGTGACTATTAAGTCAACACACAATATTTGCTTATGTCAGTAATAATTCTTTTTAAAATACCATATTTACCTTGATTTTTCATCCATCATTTTCTTTTTCATTCCTTCCGTACCACTTTGTATTACATAAACCAACCACAACCTTACAATACTTTAATTACCCTACTTTAACAATATCAACTATTTAATAGTCTCTAAAAAAGAAAGAAAAATCTAAAATATTGCACCTCACTCAACATTGGCTCGACATACATTCAAAAATAAAAAATTCTATAGTTCTATAAATGGAATAAAAAAAAAATTAAGAATATCAAATCATGTCACCGCTGCCACCACCATCACTACCATACCACCGCCACCATCACTACCATGCTACCACCACCATCACCGCCATGCCCCCACTACCATTACCACCATCGCCGCCGCTGCCACCGCCACCACCACCACTACCATCACTTTCATCACCATTGTCATTATTGCCATAAACACCACAATCATTTTACTATCACTATCATTACTATCTCCATCACCGCTATCACTACTGCCACTTCCACTTCCACTGCCACTGCCACTGCCACTGCCACCGCCACCACTACCACTACCACACCTACCACCATCACAATATAAAAATTACAATGTACAATTTGAAAAAAAATAAATTTCAAATTTGATTTAATATATATCAAACAATTTATTTTTAATTCTGCATTTAAATTTTTATCAAACAGTTTTTAGTTTGACAAATTAAGCATTCAGTTTTCAATTCTTATTTTCCAGTCTTTAGTTTTCAGTTTTCAATTTTATCAAACACTACTTAAGTATTATGAGTCCATACATTAACTAAATCTATACCACTGATATTAAATTTCGCATATTTTCTTCGTCTTTCTTCTTTATGGGATTACAAAGGTAAGTCACCGATATAAACCCATAGTGTGGTGTTAAGAGGGTCGTTGTGCTAGTAACTTGTGAGTAAAAAAGAAAAATGACGGGGGGAGAAATGATGGTAATTTCATAAATTAATAGCTTTAATGGAAGGTATTAATGTCATTACACTTTTTTATTAATTCTGTTAAAAAATAAACATTAACATAGAGGAAAGTATAATTTCTTAAATATTTGGAAAGAATATATAGGTCTCGTTTGGGAAGTGACTATTTTAGTAGGCTATTTTAATTTTTGGCTATTTTAATAGGCTAAAATTTTTGTGTTTGGGAAGATGATTAGATTTTTTTGTGGTTGGATGTGATATTTGTAAGAGAAAAAGTGAAATGATTATAGATTTGATGTGATATTTTGTCTTATTAACTATTTTAGCCTATTTTGTTTTTTTGTGATTTTTAGCCTAAACTAGGCTATTTTTTTTCTTCCCAAACACCCCTATGTTAAATAGAAATTTAGGGTTGGATTGGAATGTTCTAAAAAAGTACACTTTTTGACTTATTAGCTTATATGGGTTGGGCTTGGGTTAGGTTTGATATGATGTATTAGAGAAGTAATGTGATTTAAATAAGATGATGTGACTTAAATAGGATAGTGACTTTTTATATTATTTAGGTCATATTAAACTTGGCCTTAATGTAATTTATTTATTTATTTATTTATTATTTTTTTTTAGACGGTTTGGCTCTGTGATTAATAATGCCACAACTCAGATAGTACCTATGGTATGATGGCAAAAGTTCTTACATAAATATAAATGCAATTCAATTGAGAAATCTTTCGAGCACTAAAAATGAAGCATTAGAATGAACATTAATGATGTGACAGTAGATTTTGTTCATTTTTTATGTCTTGTTTTTTTTTTTTTTTTTTTACCATTCCCAATGAATTAGTGCTATTAGTGATGTATTTTTTAATGGTCTAAATCATTGTTGGCATCCAATTTTATGTAACAAAAAATAAAATTAAATAGAAAAAAAAAAGAAGAGAAAAAGCTGACAAATATCGTTGCACGATTGGTGTTGCAGTGACATTCTGGTATGCTTTCCATTGATGTGATACAACAGCTATACACCTTTCCAGAAACAACCAGCTAATTAATAAAGGGATTGCATTCACTTTATTTTGTTTCAATTTTTAAAAAATTAATTTTTTTTTATTTTTTATGTTTTTTATTTTTATTTTAATATTTTAATATTTAAATACATTTAATATAAATACAATTGAAAGTATATTATTTGTGAAACTTTTTTTTTTAAAAAAAAAACTTACTAAATATTAAAAATATATATTTTTGTATTCTTGTGTGTTTATTAATTTTTTTTCTAATATTTTATTTTTTAGATATATTTAGATTAGGTGTTTTTAGAAAGTAAAAAAAATTCTTAAAATATTAAAAAAAATTCATTAAAAACAAAAAAAAAATGAAAAACGAAATACGCAATTTTTAGAAAATTAAATCAAACATGGTGAATGTCTTTTTGCCCAAAACAAAAATTAAAATATTTTTTTATTTCTGTAAAGAAAAATTACAAATAAATGAAATCTTGATGAGAAAATACATGTACACAAGCAAGGCACATCAACTGGTAAACCATGTGAACTCACTTGCAGTAATAATTTAGGAGGCTAGTTAATTAATTAAACTGATAGAGATTTGTTTTGGGAATTCTATTTCCAGCAAATTAGAGTAATTAAAGCCTTTAATCTATGTGCCCTTATAATAATAATCTCAGAATCTGTGATGCTGACCAAGGTTGTGAAAATCGGACCGGATTGGCCGGTTCGACCAGTTGGACCGTCGATTGGTTGGGGTTTCGGTCCGGACATACCCTCTAAACCGGCCAAATCTCAGAACCGGCGTTTTTAGTGAGAATCGGAAAAATTGGCGGTTGAACCGGCGAACTGGTCGACTAGGAGCCGGTTCGCCGGGTTGTCCGGCTCGTTTTTTTTTTTATATTGTTTTTCTTTCTTTTTTTTTTAATTTTCTTTCTCTTTCTTTCTTATTATATATATATATATATATAATATAAGAATATAAGAAAATTTTAATTTGAAACTTTTTTTTGAAGGGTCTCCTCTTGTGAGGAATCTCATTAAGAGCTTGACGAAATTATTGTGAAAGTTTTCACCTATTTATAAGAAAAAAATTCTTTCAAAAAGACTCAACAAATTAATGTGGGATTCAATTAAATGTATTGGAGGGAATATTGAAATTTTGATATCCTTCCAAAATTTTTGCTCTCCTTTCAATCAAATTATTTGAATTAAAATCATATGGAGGGAATATTAAATATTTGATTTCATCTTCCAAAATTGAAATTAATAATATTTTAAAATATATTATTATATTTTTCAGTAAAAAAAATATTAGGACAAATATTTAAGATAATTTAATATTTTTAATTTATAATTTTATTACATATATTTTTATTTAACTATAATTTTAATATATTTATTACGTCACGGTTCAATTCCGGTTCAATCCGACGGTTGAACCAGTGACCCGTCCAATTGATTTCTTTTCTGATTCGCTCACCGGTCCGATTTTTAAAACATTGATGTTGACCATATAATTAAGAATTTTGTTCTTCTATTGTGAATTCCAAGTTTTTTTTTTTTTTTTTTTCTTTAATGACCTCCAACAAAAAATATAGATGTTAATATTTCTCTAACTTTGGGCTATGACAAAAAGATGTGCAACCCTTTTCTTTCCACTTGTCTGAAGAAAAATTTCCTTTAAACAATGGACTGCAAAATATCTATTTAGTCTAAAAGAATTTTAAAAATAATTTTTTATACATATATAAAAAAAAGTTCACTAAAAATAAAATAAAATAAGCTAAAAAGGTTACTTCCTTGTTTTTTTCTGGATTTTTTTTGTCACTAGTGAGTTTTTTTTTTTTTTTTTACTTATAATTTTTAGGTCATAGACCTAAAAGTATAATTTTTTTTTAAAAAAAAAAATCACTAAATATGGAAAAAAAATAGCAAAAAAGTTGTTTAAAAAAATAATTTCTAAACTCCACCCTAATGTAATAACTATATGGTGTGAATTAATGGGACTAGCTTCTTTGTCAAAACTACTTGTAACTTATTAGGAGATTAGTGATTTAATTTTTATTTATTTTTATTTTTATTATTATTAATTTTGTTTACGTAGTTCAATATTTCATCATGTGTAAACTTGAAGAATACAAATGTTTTAGCATTATTGATAAGTGTATAGGAGTGATCAACTAATCTAACTTAATTTTTCTAAATACACTAATTTTAATAATAATTTTATTATTAATAATAAAATTTTTACTTTTAATTTTTGCTATTCAAAACATAGGGGCATTGCAAAGTCAAAAGGGGAGCTTTCGGCCCGACAAAATATGTCTATAAAAGAGTGAAAATCATTGCAAAAGAGAAAGGAGCTATCAAAACGACGCAGATGCTTTGATCATCTCATTCTTTTTTTTAATTATAATGGGAAAATGATATACAAACTTATTTTAAATTTGTTTTAGAAAGTAGGAAAAAAATTAATTTATTGATTTTTTATATTTAAAAAAAATGAAAAATGTAAAGAGGTGATGTGTCAAAATAAATTAATAAGTCAATAAGTTTTTTTCTTCCTTCCCAATTTATTTTCTAGACTCAATGATGTGTAAGTGATATAGAATATATAAGAGAGAGTGTTGTATTTAATATCTTAGTTGATTACCACATTATTAAACTTAAAAATTAAATCTATTCTTTTGTCTTAAACAATAATGCTCATTACAATCACCCTTAACAGAAAATTCCAAATACAGAGAATGAGGGAGGGACTCATCAAATCCAAATAAGATGGAGTGTGTGTTTTAGCCAATAATTGTATCATTCATAAATTGAATTGAATAAATTGTTTAAATTTAATTTAAAATTTTACTAAGTTTGAAAATTTATTTAACTCTGGCTGGTTTTAATGAGCCAATTTCAAATGAAATTTTAATGAGTTGAACACAAATCGAGTTCAAGTAACTTAATTTTTTATAATGCATATATGCTTTTTAAATCAAATAGTAGGCTGCTTAAATTTTACATGAAAACTTAATGAGATTTAAAATGTGATCAAATTTGGCTTGGTTATATAAAGAATTGACCTCAAGTAAACTTTTACTATGTCGAATACAAGTCAAATTCGAGTGGCTCTAGAATGACGAATCATTCTAGGTTTTTCAAATTTGAAGGAATTTCTTGATGGATATTCTCAAATAGGCCTTACATATGTGTGATTTTGTTTGTGTCAAAGTTTGTCACATTTTGTTTTCATTTTAATGTTATTCTAAACTAATTGAACTAGGCAAAGAGGTGTATTATATGTAAGTTACACTCTATTGAATATACTGTAGAATAATGTTTTAATTATGACTTAAGTGGTGGTAATATTCGCTTAAGTAGTATTTAATTATGATTCAAATGATAATGTTATTTTATTTATATTTCAATGTGATCTTGAGGTTTTACCTTAAAATGGTGATAACTATGTCCAAATTTATTAAAGTATATAACATGCATTAAAAAGAATGTGCATTATAGCATAACCCGTTCAACTATTGTACCGATATGTAATCCACCTGGAAAATGTTAAAAACAATTCATTTTAATTTCAGAAACCAGGGAAGGTGAAGTTGAAAACATTAAAGAAATCACTTTAAGAAGCCAAATGCTTTGAGTTAATGATTTAGCTTTTATTTTTATTTTTCTTTATTTTTTATTTTTCTGCAAACTAACATACTAAATAACTTACCAGATTTGAATTCTAATTGTTTAGTCAGAGTAATAAATAACAACAATAATAATATGGGATGATTTCGAATCTTTTAAAATCACTTTATGGATCATTCAGCGGTTTGGAAATACGGTTACGTGATATTTCATAGTAGTATAATTAGTGAAAAATATGGAGTATTAATTATTTATATTGGGTGATTAAGGAATGTGTGGAAATATATTTTCTGAGTCCTAACACGTGGCTAAGATGACGCCGACGTGTCAGCCGAGGTGCCATGTGTCCAGGTTATGACGCCGAGGTAATCTCGGCAAGGCCGAGGTTAGATATCGGAATCCGAGATAAGCAGATAAGGCACAAGGAGTCCTAGAATGAGGAAGGACTTTACCATGGATAAGGATAACACTCTTAGGGAGTTTATCTTTATTTGTTGAAGAATCCAGGATAAACACCGAGTAGAAGTCCATTGAAGCTAATCTTCTATGAGGACTAGGATTGAGGTAACTATAAAAAAGAGGCACCCCCGATGGGTCTAAGGTACGCAATTGATATTCTGAACAGTTAGTTTAGCACTATTGATTATCTTTGAGAGATATACTGACTTGATCGTCGGAGTGCCCCCGGGTGGACGAACCACCGCCGGAATCTTCTCTTTCTGTTGCAGGTCAGACAGGTGTTATCTATTCTGCCAGCGCTCTCTAGCTGAATACTGAGTTGGCAGTGTGATCAGAAATTCACTCACACAATTTGGCGCCGTCTGTGGGAAAGAAATGAGAGTAGATGGCCAGTGATGGACAGAAGGATAAGGTTGGGGATGAAACGCCTGCTGGGAACGAAAAACGCGTTAACCTAAACGTGGAGGAAGACTCAGAACCAGAATCACGGCAAGAAAGACATCGGCCAGGATGGCGACGTACCAAAGAAACCAGATCGAAACGGATACTACAACGAGGACGACCTCCAGGTATGGAAGGATAGATACTTGCGGAGGGACGAAGAGGTGAAAGAGATGGCAAACAAGTTGGCAGACCTGCAATCAGTCGTCAATTTTATGACGCAAAGTAATGTCATGCAACCACTATACCCGTTGCAGGACGCGCCGATTCCAACGGCCAATGCCCAGAAAGGAGGGTATAAGCCAATCCCAATAGCCCCTCAGCACACCAGAAGCGAAAATCACTTTCACCGGCCTTCCAGGGAGGTTGGGCGAGGAGAGTCGAGGAAAGAAGAGTCACAAAGGACACATCGAGCTAGAGAGGCAGACCCCAAAGAACATCGGCATGTTCAAAGGCATGAGCTGTGCTTCGACACAACTCATGGAGAAAGGTCGAAAAGGGCCCACAACGAAACTGAGAGTAGTATGCTGAAAAGACTGAAGTCGGGAGATAGCCGAGCCCCTGGGTGGAGCAAAGAAGACCTGAGAGATTACCTCAAGAGGAAACAACATAATGCTGATGCCGAAGTAACTTCACCTGTTAAGCCGAGAACACCATTCTCGGTAGAATTGAACAAATTTGAGGCACCGAAGAGATTTAGTATGCCGAGGTTTCAAATATACGATGGTAAATCAGACTCTAACTTCCACGTTGGATTATACTTGAATTCAATGGCATTGTATAGTGGGAACGAGCCGTTGCTCTGCAAAATATTCCCCTCATCGTTCAGGGAGATTGCATCAGCTTGGTTTCACAAACTACCGAAGGGAAGCGTGAAGACCTAGGAACGCCTAGCCGAGATGTTCGTGGCCAGGTTCGTGACAAACAAACTGCAGCCATTAAGGGTGGATGCATCGATGGCCCTGAAGATCAGTAAGGATAAAGGCCCTAGGGCCTATGCAAAAAGGTACTATGAGATGTTCAACCGAATACCAGAGTGTAATCAAGAGGTGGCGGTCGTATCTTTCAAGAATGGCCTAAAAGACGACTGTCCACTGCGAAAATTTTTGGCAAAGACATCGCCAAAAAGTATGGAAGAGCTCATGGCGAGAATCGAGAAGTATGCCAGAGCCGAGGAAGATATATCGGGGACTAAGGAGGCAAAGCAAGAGAAAGGAAACGGCTCGCCAAAACGAGGCCGAGGTAACAATGGATTGAGCAAGTAAGAGACAGAACTGAGGGCTACACAGGCAGTGACAACTGTGTTCCGAATCCCAATTCACAAAGCCCTGGACCAAATTCAGAATTAACCCTATTTCAGAACACTAGCAAGGGCACGGGGAGAGTTTGTCGGAAGAAACCTTGGCAGACATTGTGCTTACCACAATGAAGATGGACACATGACTCAGGGTTGTGGAGCCCTGAAAACACACTTGGAAGACCTGGTGATGCAAGGCCATCTGAGAGACCTTGTCGATGAGGCCAGAACAAGAGAAGAACAGGCAAGACTGCCTCAGGCACTAGCAGCTTCGCCTCCCTCAGCACAGCAACCTCAGGTAGGAGGACCTCGGGTAATTAATGTAATTCACTCAAAGGTTAACGAGAATGAAATTAGGGGGGAGACCCAGAAGGTAAAGCACTTGCAGCATGTCTACCAAGTCGGGGAGAAGAGACATCGAGCAGAGGAGTGCCAAGGACCAGTAGTGTCATTTTCTGAAGCCGACCTTGAGATGGTGCAGCATCCGCATAATGATGCCTTGGTAGTATCCCTCCAGGTTGAGGAATCCCAAGTAAAGCGCATCTTGATTGACCAAGGCAGCTCTTGTGACATCATGTACGCCCCATGTTACAAGGAGCTTGGCCTTCACCCAGACGATATGGAGCAATCCAACAGCCCAATGGTCAGGTTCAATAGAACGCCGACATGGCCACTAGGAACAACCAGCTTGGAGGTATAGGTAGGCAACAGGAAGATAATAACAGAGTTCACTGTAATTGACTAGAGATGGTAATTTAAACCCGGCCCGACGGGGACCCGATCCCCCGACCCCGATTAGAACGGGTTTTCCCCGAAAATTATCCCCATAGGGCCTGGGATGGTATTAAAAATTAAATCCCCGACAGTTTTCGGGCCGGGGATGGGGATAAATATCTCGGCCCCGGCCCCGGCCCCAGCCCGAATTATCACCGAACAATTCCCCGAATATTCTCCACATATATATAATATATGTTTGTTGTCTTCCTTCACTCTCATTCACTAATATCTCAGCCTCTCTCTCTCTCTCTCTCTCTCTTTTTCTCTCTCTGCGCAGCAACCACTCACGGCATCGGCGGCGACCTCCCTCCTCCCATTACCGCCGATCTCCCTTCTCCCTCTTCCCATCACCGCCGATCTCCCTCATTCCTCCTCCCATCACCGTCGATCTCCCTCCTTCGTTGTCCTGTCTTTGGCGAGAGTGTTAGGGTTTCTAATCTCTCTCTCTCTCCATCCATCACTACTGATCATGTCCCTCCATCATTAGTGTGTTGTTGTTGATGATGATGATGATGATGATGATGATGATGATGAAGTTGATAGGCTCAGATCTGATGATATGCTCAAATCTGTGTTGAAGTTTTTTTTTTTAATTTTTTTTTTAGATGGTAATCTGTGTTGAAGTTGATAGGCTCAGATCATGGGTGTGTTAAATATATCTGGTATTTTAATATATCTGTATGGTATAGGTTCAGATCTGGGATTTGATGATGATTTTGTTCAATCTAGTATAATATGCTCAGATCTTCTATTTTTTTTTTTTTTTTTCATTTTGGCCGGGGAATTTCCGGGGTCGGGGAAACCCGATTCCCGTTAGGGGACGGGGGTGGGGGTGGTGAAAGACTCCCCGTCGGGGATCGGGACCGGGGACGGGGACATTTCTGCCATCGGGGATCGGGGACGGGGAGTATGATCCCCGGCCCCGCCCCGGCCCGTTGCCATTCCTATAATTGACACACCCTCCCCTTACAACATCATTTTGGGAAGGCCATGGTTGCATGCAATGGGGGCAGTTCCCTCAACATTGCATCAATTATTGTGGTTCCCAACAGAGCATGGGATTGAAGAAATCAAAGGAGATCAGCCACAGGCAAAGAATTGCTCCATGGCAGCAATGAAATCCACCTGCAGCATTCGAGAACCAGAGAAGGCAGAGATCGAAGGTGAGGACGTGGAGGTCCTAGAGGATGTCGGCAAGGAACCAGCCGAGAAGAATGAAGAAACACTAAAAAAAATCCTCATCCAGGAAGATGATGAAGAACGCTTCTTTCTTCTCGGCTTGGGCTTAGCCAAAGAAGAGGAAAAAGAGTTGGAAGCTTTCTATAAGAGCAAATATTGAGGTGTTTGCCAAAGTAAATAATTAAAGTTTTGCACTTTTGTCATTTGCCGAAATAAATAAATAAAGTTTTAGCTTAATTTATTCGTTTATACACTTATGACTGATAAAGATACGTAACGTGATTTCTGGAATACATGTATAATGAGAACTCAAGGGGAACTTAGGTTCACATTAGAGGGCAGAGAGAAGACAAATGATGTTTAACACTTGTTGAAACTTGAGAAAAGTTTGCAAGTTAAAGGTAAACCAGAATGATGTTTAACACTTGTTGAAACTTGAGAAAAGTTTACAAGTTGAAGTTAAACCGAAATGATGTTTAACACTTGTTGATACTTGAGAAAAAATTTTACAAGTTGAAGTTAAACCGAGATGATGTTTAACACTTGTTGAAACTTGAGAAAAGTTTACAAGTTGAAGTTAGACTAAGGTTAAACACTTGTTGAAATTTTATAAAAAAATTTACAAGCTGAAACCAAGGTTATGCTAAAAAAAGTACTTGGGTACTTGCTGAGGTAAATCATCAGTTTGTATAACCAAGGTGTGTCACCCCAAGAAGGTTGCACAAAGATTGAAGTATATATTAGAGATATACAAAATATTCTAAGTATAATCATGTAAAAGCAGTAAAGAGAAGACAGAGATACAAGCATTCAGAGAAGGAAAGTTGTATTAATATTCAAAAAAGGCACGTCGGCCAAAAGCTTACAATTGTTCCAAAAAGAAGAAAAACAAAAGTACAAAAGACAAAAGAAAAAGACATCAAAATTAAGATTCTTCAGCATCATTAGTAGGCTGGGTTTGGACCTCGGAGGACTACTGAGAAGACATCTCGGCGGCCTTCTCAGCCGCAAGCTCAGCGTCAATTTCTTGCAAAGTTTGATCAAGACTCTTGTCGGCAATAGGCACGTCCGATATCACCTTTTGAGGTGCAGTATCTTTGGGAACCTCCTCACCCTCCTCATCTTGAGTCAAGTCCAGAACTTTCCCATTCAGAGAAGGGGACTTGGCCCCAGCAGCGTCTTTTGACTTCCTCACCAAAACCTCCTCCTCAGATTCAGGGTTGTCATCGGATTGAGTTGGAGTTGGAGGGAATGGAAGAGGAATGGCGTCGGCGTTCCTGAGGGGCGAGTCCTCAGGGACTTCAAGCTTTTTTAGAAGAGACATCCAACCAAGGGTAAAACCCTTGTTGCATGCCTGCTTCACTTGCTTTTCATAGTCCGCCGTGACATCGGTCACCTCTTTGTTGTAGCCCTTCTCATCGGCTGCCTTGACTTTGGCCTCTTTTGTGGCCAGAGCGTCTTGCAATTCTTTTTGGGTCTGGGCCGTTTTCTCCTCGGCATCCTTCTTTTCGACCTCAAGCACCTTCTTGATGGCCTCAACAAAGTCTGCATTTTCTTCGGTGTCGTTTTGAGCTTTGATGGCAGCCTCGGCCTGATCCTCCAAAATCTTCATCTTTGACTGTAGATTTTTGTTAGTCTTTTGCAAACTGGAGACCTCCTTCTTCTTCTCGGCCAGCTTCTCCTGGTTCTGGAAATATTGTACTAAGAAAGAATGAGCATGCTGGATGGCCTGAAAGTAAACAAAAGTTATTAGAAAATATTGTAAGTATGTAATGAAGAGAAAGAAAGAAAAATTTCCCAATAAAGAGACTTACCTGAATAAAGAGCTGAGGCATCAGAGCATAGTTCTCATATTCGCTCATCTCGGCGTTTCAGTCAAGATCGCCGGGAAGGAGCAGAGCGGTACTAAGGGCGACGGGGACATTAATGTCGTCGGCACTGTCGCTAGCTATAACTGGCTTATCTTCCAATGTGATTTGGGGGGCCCAGGGGGCATCGCGCTTTGAAGACCCCGAGGTGGTTGTAGCGGATGACCTCGACTTCTTTGATTGGGTAGACTCGGATGGTTGGGCCTCGGCAAGCCTCTTCTCCGCAGCAGAGTGGGACTTATCACTCTCAACCAGTTTGGAGATCGGCAAGGTGTCCTCAGTGTCAATCTGAGTCACCTTTGCCTTTGGTTGAGCCTTCTTTATCCTTTTTGTCTTCGGCTTTGGCTGGGTTGGCGCCGATTGGGCATCAACTGAATCAGGGATGCTGGCTAAGAGATCCTTGGCAACTGCTTTTTGGCGGTCCATTTCAGCAGCAAAAACAGTTCGTCGCCGACGTTGGCGCTAGGATATTGGGATCAAATAAGGAGCTGAGGTTGACGGCTGCTCGGCTGGATCAGAGGTCGATCCTTAATCTTGCCGAGATGTGGAAGTAGTCTGAGGAGTTATGGCAGAATGAGGAGACAGACTCTTTTTCTTTTTCTTCTTCTTGGGAACGTCGGGAAGAGCTGACTTATACGTAAGAATGAAATTAAGCAGAAGAGGGCCTTCCGTTTGAGGACTGACAAATCTAATAGTTTCCTCAAGCCTTTGCTGGGAAAGAAAGACTGACGAAAGCCTTTTTGTGGCTGAGGAAGTGCTGCAAGAAAAACAGACATTAGAAACAAATAAAGTATTAAAGACTTTTAAACAAACAAGTTAAATATGGACAAAGGGCTCTTATCATTGCCCTCTACAAAAACTGATTGAGGGATAGGGTAGAAATGAAGGTCCTCGTCTGGAGCAAATTCCCAATTCCCCGAGGTAATGAAATAGTCATCCCCAACTCCCTTGTTGGAGTCAGGGAGGTCGGCGACAATTTTGTACTCTGTGGACCTCGGCTTAAGGTAGTAAATGTAGCCCGTATCTTTTTTGAGGCCACACATGGTGTAGCAATACTGGATATCGGCTAAGGTAACCCTAACGTTTTCTTGTTTGGCTAAGGCTATGATGCCATTAATGACTCGGTAGGAGTTGATGGCAAGCTGCATTGGGTTCAATTTATAAAAATGGAAGACCTCGCGAAAAAGGATATTGAGTGGGAGCTAAAGTCCGCACTAGATGAAAGCCACAATAGGAAGGGGAATGAAATCAGTGGTGGGCATGATGGAGTCGTCATCCCTAACCAACCTCAGATAGACGTTGGCAGGGATGTCAAACTCACACCTAAAGTGATCTAACTTGTTCGGGGTGTCTACCCTATGCTTCCACATACCCATAACGTCGGCTTCACTTAGCGGAGTTGGGTTTCAGAAATAAGGTATTTTAAAAGGGTTATTGGGATCTCTACAAAAACCTAAAAATTTGCTGGGTAAGAATTTGAGGAAATAGTTTTAGTTTTTCCTAATAATTGTGGGTTCTACAAGCAAATCCCAAACCTAGATCTATGGAAACGAAGATTAAAGGCGTGAAATCTGGAAAACAGAAAAGCAAGAATGCGTTTCAGAATCAAGAACAAAGATGGACTATCAAGAACATTGTAAGTACGAAGGGTGTAAGGTCAAGAACAGTGGCAAAAGTACAGAAAAATTGTGAGCAGTGCGAGTATTCAAGACATGGGCAAAGAACAAAATCGTGAAATAAATACGCTCAGATGCATGATTCATGAATCAAATATTTGAGTAAAACAGCAATGGCGACTAATGATGAAGCAAATTTCTTGGAGCACAAAAAGAAATAAAACCATGAGGAATGGTGACTTACCAGAAAAAAGAAACCGATGTTGAGATCGCCGAAGTCAGAAGAACAACAGCAGCGGAACAGATTGACAAGAACCTCGCTGGAGGAAATGAACAGAGCAAGTTGCAGAGCTTTTGAAGCTTGAGCAATGGAGGATCTTGAAGGGAAAAGTTAGAGAGAGTGAAAAAGCTAGAGGATTGAACAAAAATTGAAGCGACGAAGAGAGGGAGAAAGTTTTGTTAAAACTTGAAACGGCGGCAAAGCAGAATTAATGTGCCTAAAACAACGTGTGCGTCAGACGGCGCACGCATACGCAAGACGATTTAGAAGCACGTACCAAGTACGATCCAGTAAGAGAAGGACACGTGGCTGAAACGGTTGAATTGTGATGCATGACAACTCATACGCGTGAAGGAGTTTAATGGAATTCTTGTTCTTTAAAAGACATGCCGGCCTGTATGATGACCTCGGTTAAGACACTTTAAGCCGACAAACTGGCAGGAAGTAGCGATATAGGTTCCATCACCTCAGAATGCCGAGGTAATAGAACCTAGGGGGCAGTTGTGGGGATATATTTTCTGAGTCCCAACACGTAGCTAAAGTGACGCCAACGTGTCAGCCGAGGTACCATGTGTCTAGGTTATGACGCCGAGGTGATCTCGGCAAGGCCGAGGTTATCTCTGAAGATATCGGAATCCAGGATAAGCAGATAAGGCACAAGGAGTCCTAGAATGAGGAAGGACTTTAGCATGGATAAAGATAACACTCTTATGGAGTTTATCTTTATCTGTTGAAGAATCTAGGATAAACACTGAGTAGAAGTCCATTAAAGCTAGGCTTCTATGGGGACTAAGATTGAGGTAACTATAAAAGAGAGGCACCCTCGATGGGCCTAAGATACGCAATTGATATTCTGAACAGTGAGTTTAGCACTATTGATTATCTTTGAGAGATATACTGACTTGATCGTCGGAGTGCCTCCGGTTGGACGAACTACCGCCGGAATCTTCTCTTTCTGTTGCAGGTCAGACAGGTGCTATCTATTCTGCCAGTGCTCTCCAGCTGAATACTGAGTTGGTAGTGCGATCGGAAATTCACTCACACAGAATGTAAGGGACATAATGAATAGTAATCGATGAGCGTGATATTTCGAGCTTATTGTATAATTTTCTTTAAACTAGTGGTTCCTAATTTTTGACAATAAATTATGCACATTGCAAGGTCAAAAGAGCGCTTTCAACCCACAAAGACTATTTTGGGAAGATGGTTATAATCAGTTTTTTAGTTAAAAGCTGATTAAAAGTTGATTATAAAATACTTTTTGTGAGAGAGGAAAGTGAGTTATAATCTGGGAAGTGAATTATAACCCACTTCCCAAAAGACCCTGTTGGTAAAAGATGAAAAATTATTCAAGAGAAGTATGAAATGACAGTTTTATGTGATAACATTATTTTACTTCCAATGATGTCTAAGTAATAATTCCAAGTTTTTCAAAGTTTTTTTTTATTATAAATTGTGTGAATTTTATTTATTTATTTTACTTTTTTAGATTTGTTTCAATTAAACGATTTAGATTTTTGTTTTTTCTTAAGCAACTACCAAAGGGAATAGTTTGGCATTGTGTCATCAATTCTGACTTTGAAAGAATCTCTGGATGGGTTGTCAAAATGCACATGAATCTATTATTATGTCAAAGACTTTAGTTTCCTTATTTTATATTTTAGTATAATGTGTTAAGGTATTTGAACTAGTGTTTTTTTTAAAGATGGATGTATTTGACCTAGTGTTTGGCATTATGCAACTGTGAAAGTTTTATAAACAAAACTATATTTTAAAATTTCAAAGTCAAAAACTGGTTGGTGTGCTTAGATTATACTAAACAAACTTATTTAACAGATTTAAGAAGCTGGAAATTGAACCCACTTTGCAAGATCTCTGTGTACCTAATTATACCAAAAATCTGGTATCAATTGCTTCTTCATGAAGGGAGTTTAGAGCTGGGGATTTAGGAGACTTTAATGTACATATTTTGTTTTTGCCCTTAAATATATGTTCTTTCATCTCAATACACTCCCAATTATACAATCATATCTTGAGATTCTCATTTTTCTAAATTCTTACCACATCGTGTGGCTTAAATTACATTAAAACAAAGGGACAAAAAAAATTACCACAAAAAAAAAAAAAAAAAACCCTAGTGTTTGATCCTTTTAATAAATTAAACCCTAAGTTTTTAATTTTGTCAATTTAAATCTTAAAGTTTTGATTTGTTTTCAATCTAAACAATTTGTTTATTTTCGTTAAGTAAAATCAATGGAAAAAATGGTCATTAAAATCAATTAAAAAAATGATATGTTAGACATTTTATATATACTTATATTGAGTTTAACAACTAAAATATTATTTTTCTGTAGATTTTACTTAACAAAAATAAATAAATAATTTAAGTTGAAAGCAAATCAAAAGATTAAATTTTAAATTGACAAAATTAAAATTCAGAATTTATTTTATTACAACTCTCAAACTTTAATTTTTTTTATTTTTTTTTTTTTTGTAATTGTCCTAAAAATTTAAAGACAAATAAGCGCATCGGTCTGTTAGTTTGGCGAATCAAAGTTCTTTTCTAGTCAGCTGTCCACCTAGTCAATTGCAAAAAACACAGTAGAATCATGCAACACGTGATGAGGAAAGAAAGAAGAGTGAAACGGTTCAATTCATATTTGACTGTTTGTAAGATGGGGGTGGATTATACCCACCAAAAAAAAAAAAAAAAAAAAAAAAAAAAAGAACTATGAATCGCTAGCCAAGTTGCCCATTTCATAAAGTAGCCAATTGACCAAAAATGTAAGTTTTTTTATTTTTTATTTTTTTATGAATAACAAAGTCATTGGAAATGCTTTGTAAAGCACTAGTGATATTACAGGGGACATTATTATAATGCTTAGTAAGGAAACAACCACAATTCCACATGGAGGA
This sequence comes from Camellia sinensis, assembly GCF_055761805.1. NCBI lineage: Eukaryota > Viridiplantae > Streptophyta > Magnoliopsida > Ericales > Theaceae > Camellia > Camellia sinensis. The sequence goes on from NC_138966.1 coordinate 156,765,328, forward strand.
AACCATCTAACATAAAATCACATGGTACATGGTTCCACAACATGGTGTGCCTCCCTCTCTTCATGGTGGTGGCTTCTTCTGCATCATCATTAATGCATATGTATTCTTTTAAGAAAAATGTTTGGTAGTTCAAAATTATGTGGTTCGAATGACTCGAATGTATAAAAACGATATCGTTTTACACTCAAAACGATGTCATTTTGATACATTTAAACCATTCAAGTTATGAAAATTCGAACTCCAAATATTATTGTTCTTTTAATAACATGGAAGTGACATTATTTGCTGATTGATTTTGTTTGGGCTGTACAATAAAAATCTCATATTTGCTGTCAAATGCAACTGCTTACAAATGCTTGTGCATATCATACTCAGCGCATTTTTTCACCTTAATGCTGCATATGCACATCACATTCATTGGTTTGTGTATTTTATGTGGTTTCTGGAAAATTATTTAGAATTTGTTTGGCATGATTTATTGTAACACACTTTTTTATTTTTATTTTTTAAGTCATATCATCTCTCTATTTTTTGTCACATTTTTTCATAAAAAATTAAAAAATATATACTTATTTAAATTATTCTAAAAAACCTAAAGGTCTTTCTAAAACAAATATATATATATGACTAATTTAAGTGATACAGAAATTTATTCTTAGACTATCAAATACTATAATGATTTGTGTAAGGTCTATATGTTTATTTTAATCTAGGCAATTAGAACATAAAACCTAAATGTAGCATCCTCATCTAAATTTGGTTCTCTCCATTGCTTAGATAATCTTAATTGATTATTTTTTCACACAAGTTTGTGATATTTTGTTGATCAGTAATTAGACACCTACCTACCTACCTACCTATCAATTTAGAGATTTGATAGTTCGTATCATACAATTGATCAACATAATTCAAGTCAAAGAACTGGCTTCCAATCTGTTATTGTGGTCCAATCTGTTTCCCAAGATAGGAGAGAATTGGTTACATCTATCATATAAGCCTTTAAGGTTTTTTGGGCTTATGCAAACACAATAGACAATCTTTATTGCTGCCAACAGAATATAATTGGTGAATTATAAAATTAATTAATACAAGGGTGCTTCTTCAATTTACAGGTACATTTACTTCATTACACTGTAATTTTGATCAAATTACAATATGACCCTTTTGTTAGTTTAGTATTAAATTTTTTAACAGAAACTTTGTCAAGTTACCCTCAAGCGACACATTTTTTAAGACATATTTGTAATTTTATTCGTTTTCCTATCTATTTTGCATTTTGTCATTTTTTTTTTTACTATATTTTTTAAACTCACCACCATCAATCACTACTTCCCCAGTAGGTTTAGTAGTGGCCCATTTGTTCGGATAGAAATTTTTTTCTCAAAAATATTTACCGTATTTTCTTGTATTTGGTATAATAAAAAATGAAAATCAACAGAAAGTATTTTCCATATTTAACAAAAAAACAAACCTATATAGGAAGGAGATATTTTTTACTTTTAAAAGGCAAAAAATATTTTATGGATTAAAATCTTACCAATGTCATCACATTACGACTGCCATTCTTACCTCCACCACCACATCACCATCACCATCATCACAGTCACCACCATCACCACTACTATCATCACCACCGCCCTACCACCATGCCACCACACCTCCACCTTCATTTCACTACTATACCACCAAATATAAAAAAATATTTTTTTAAAAAAAAAATTTGTAGAAAATATTTTTCATCCAAACAAATGAAACAGTCACCAAATATTTCACTTTTTATTATAGAACTATATATCCTATTTGAATATAAATATATAATAGCTTTATACTCGTTGGCTTGTCGATCATTTATGCTGTGTTTGGTTGGGAGATTTGGGGAGGGATTTGGAAAGGGAAATAGAAAAGGTAGGTGAAATGTGAATAAATCATGCCTATATTTCACATAGTTTCACCCACCATTTCCCTTTCCCTTTCCAAATCCCTCCACAAATCCCCCAACCAAACACAACATTAATGAGAACAAACATTTTGTTACCCATTTCCATTTGAAGATACTTGGTATGTTGAGGTCCACCTTATCCTTGAACACTTTATAATGAGATTAGATCAAAGATCCCCCCAAATATCTCAATTTTCCCATTCACAAAATTTGACTCCAAGCGCATGGCAGATGTTATTGTGACCCCCCTCGGCACCCACCGACCTCCCTTCCAAGAATTAAAATTATAATAACAAAAGATGGCAAATAAAAAAAACTTTGTTGGTTTAATATAGAATTTGGATGAATCATTTGCGATATCTTATAGTCGTATTAGTTTGAAAGGTTGTTAATGGAAGACGGATTGTCTCCGATCACATAAGCAATTAGACTCGTCTAATTTGGTCTATGGGGTCTCTCGTATAATTTCCAAAAACTAGTCTCAAAAAAAATAATAATAAATAAATCTTCTTTTTTGGTCCAGTAATTTTGAGTTTCATTTCCGCAACAAATTCATGTCACGTAATTGACTCAAACTTAAAACTTTATATTACTAGCACCTAATTGCTCCTTTCGAAACCAAATCAATAGAGATTTTTTCTTTTTTTCGTTTTTTTTTTTTTTTTTTTTTTTTTTTTGGAAAAAAATGGATCTATAAAACTCGTGTTTGAACACACGAGCCAACTATCAAGGGCTAGTGAAAACCAATTGACATCTTTCACGTATTAAATCCAATGTTGTGCTAATAGAAAAACTTGTGAATCAAATAACATAAATTAAGAATTTCTTTATTTTAACTATTTCTAACAAACACATAGGGCTTGTTTGATTTGTATCTTAAGATATAATTTTTGAGAATTTTTTTTTAAATTTTGTTTGGTTCAAATTTTTTGAAATCTTTTTTCAAAATGACTTTTTCTGTTCTACAAATCAATCAATCGTCTCTCCTCTCTCCTCTCTCAATCATTTTTTTTTTCACACATATCTATTCAACTATAACAAAATATCAAATCATCCCAAACTCGCAACCTCCAAAATTATTTTCCAAAATATACAACCGAACAAACTAAAAAAATTTCTAAACTCTCTCTCTAATTTTTTTTTTTAAAATTTATTTCAAAATACAAACCAAACACACCCATAATAAATTATTTTTATGACTTCGATCTTCTTTCTACTCACCAAGCCTACGAGAAAATGAGCGAATTTCTTCAATTTATTTATTTATTTATTTATTTTAAATAAAAGTGTATAGTATTAGAGTAGGTGTGAAGACAGAGTCTCACATTGAATAAAGAGTAAAAGAGATTAGTCTAATAATATATAGAATAATGTTATATGTACCAATTAATATACTAACTAATATACTAACAGATGATGTGGCAGAATTTTAGAGGTTTTGGATATTTGTAATTTGTATAATAGGTGAGGTCAGTAATAATGGCATAAAACTAGTGTGTACATTAATTGGTACGTGTAGCACCAGATGAACTCTTCACTTATAAGCTTGTAAGTGAGTATGCGTTCCAAATAATGTATATTGGGTCATGATATGACGTTTGTGGACTCTAGAGTTTCTCTCTAATAGATTGGGTCGGTATTGCCGTGCGCTTGTGGGCTCTCTAATAGCTGGTTTCTGGGCCGGTATTGGTGTGCGCTTGTGGGCTCCCTAATTTCCTAATAACTGGTATCAGAGCCGATAGCAAATGATTTATAAACGAACTCTCCTGAAGCGAAAAATTTATGATAACTCTTGATGGAATAAAAAAAATTCCTAGTGCACGTGGCAAGGTTGGACCGCGACAAAGTAGGTTTTAATGGAGTATGGTGGTTCATGATGGAGTGCGTGTGGGTGGCCTACGCTGAACTTGATGTTGGAGAGTTATATAGATCAAGATTAAGGAGGAGTATGTAAATGATCTATGATGAACTTGCTGTAACAACCCCGACCCATGATTAACGTTAATCCATGATTTACTATGCCTCATAAGTTATTAATATCAAATTTTGAATTAATTGCATGTGTGTTGCATTATTTGTGTTTTTATCTATCTCTCGTAGGAAGATTTGCTCATGTTTCCGTTTCGGTTTGCGAATTGAGAGCCTTATTAGCATCTGATTCAGAAATTGACTTGATTTATGTGTTATTTAGAATTTATAGAATTTTGTGGTAGGTTTAATTGAAATTCGATTCGGAACGATTAAATTAGAATAAATTAATGCCCAATTGATTAGTTGATCAATAAAGTAACTAGGCCATTAGCCAAGCCTATATAAGGCCACCTCAACACCTCATATATACTTTTTGCACTCCCATTTCCTCTTGATTGAGTTCAAACATGTAGAGAGAGAGAGAGACTAAGAGAAGAGTGGCTTCAACATAGAAGTTGATTGAGAATTTGGAGATTTGGCTAGGAATTTCAACCAAATAATTCTAGAGAGATCATAATTGAGCATCAAAGGTAAGAAGTCCAACTCTTAGTTGTGTAATTGAATTAGTTTTTTGTAAGAATTCAAGTAAAGGAGGTGGACTAACATGAGAATGAGCTAGGATTAAAGAATTGTAGCTCAAATCATGCATGCATGTGCATGTCATGAAGTTTTGAAGTTGTTTTTACAAGAATTCTCACATGCATGTTCATATCTTGGTTTTGTTCAAAGAATTCAATTTGTTTTTGAGCTAAATGACTCATTTGATCATGTTTTGGAAGGTTGGAATTCATGACATTACATGCAAGTTATGTTATCTAAGTTTCAAGTTTTGTTTACTACAATTGGCATAGCTTTTGGACTTGATTTTGCAAAATAGTTTGTAATTCATCATGTACTATGAATTTCTCAATGTTTTACTAAGTTTTGGTCCAAAATGATGTGTTTTGAAGGTTTTGAAGTTGAGTTTTGAACTTGGGAGCAAATCTGGAAATTCTAGAATTCTGCTCCTACGTTCGAACGAAGGAATTGACGCTCGAGTGACCACTCTGAGTGCGTGCACTTCCGCTTGAGCGACCAGAAGTCCGCTCAAGCGTGAAATACATGCTCTCAGAAGTTCTTTTGTTTTGCAGGTCGCTCGAGCGACGAAAGTTACGCTTGAGCGAGGGCGTGTCTCTCACGCTCGAGCGAACATCGAGCGGAAAAATCAAGCAACCAGCACTTTGCAAAAGTTTATAGACCGCTCGAGCGACCATTCATATTTTGCATGTCTGTTCGAGCGAAAAAAGTTGCGCTCGAGTGAGGACCCTATTTTCAGCAAGTTTTGTTAAGTGTTTTCAAGTGCATTTTTGCATCTTCATTCCATCCTAGGCATTCCTAGGCCAAGATTAAGGCACAATAATGATGATTAAAGTAGAGACACACCAAGATAAGAAAGAACAAAGTAAATGTTTCCGGGTGTGTAATTCAGTATGTATTCGTTTTGTACCTGTGTAGGTCATGCGCCACAAGATATCTGAATTACCTACTCTATTCGTCTATTTGGAGCCATCTGTCATTTGTGAGTAATAACTCTGTAAAGTTATGTTAGACTTTGATTATTTTCTGGTGATATGACATGATTAGTTTTTTGAAATGCTATGTTTTATGTGAATGAATGATCATCCAAGTTTCTAAAATGTACTCGTGGCATCCATAACATCATGTGATATTTTGCGTCCATTTATGGGTCATTGGAATGCCTTTATGGCCGTCCTTTTATGGGTCATCGGAACGTTTCTGTGCACACAAATCATCGAAATGCTTTATGGCTGTCCCTTTATGGGTCATTACAATGCCTTCGCGATTGTCCCTTTATAGGTCATCAGATTTACTAACGTTAATGGATGTGCCACGTACTATGATGTGAACTGTATGAACTTTGAAAATGAAAATGAACATGTATAAGACTCTGATTTCTAACTCTATGATGAATATCATTCATTAAAACCCCTTTACCTTGTTAGTATTCACTAGGCTTCAGCTCACTATTTATATTATATGTGTAGGTGACCAGATACGCGACCAGGCATAAGATGATGCCTGAGGGGTTTTGTGTTTGTCAGCCACCCTTTGTGCCTCCCGAGGAGGTTCCGGATCATGTCAAGTCCCGTGGCCATGTTTTTGTGAATATTTAAGACTTTGGTTCTTTTGTTTTGATTACGGACAAATTTCTGTTTATATATACAGTACATGAAGTGACGTGTATCAACTGTATCTTTTGACGTCACATGTATCTTTATTAAAGTTTAAGAATATCTGTCTCATCTTCACAGCTCAATGGACTATGTATATTTCCGTTTATTGCTTCTGCAGCCCCTAATTTCATGTAATTTTGTTAAGAGGCCTTCGGTAATCCAAGGGTTATTGACCAGTTACGATGCTAAACCTATAGGAGTAGGTTCGGGTCATGGCAGAGTGGTGTCAGAGCACGCGTTCTACTGCACACATGAGTCCATATAAACTTAGGATGTCCTAGTAAGAAGTAGGGGCATTCCATCTGTATGTGTAAGTGTGTGTTCATTGAAAGTGAAAACTAAATCTAACTATAACCACAAGATATGGAGATAAACGATCTGAATGTTGTAAAAGAACTATTTGCCTATGTTTATAATGTTCTGTTTACCTATAGCAAATTGAAAATACAAGAAGTGATAAAACAGCTGAATCATCCGAAGCCTAAATGAACAGAATGGAACAAATGTTTGCAGCTCTAACTGAGGCAATAACGTAACAACAGAGGCAACAACCTTTACCTCTTCCGTCTCAACCGGTACAAGTTAAACCGGACAACAATGACATCATCAACTTGACTCAGAAGTTCTTGAAAATGAAACCACCAACTTTCTTAGGTGGCATTGAACCGTTAAAGCAAGAAATATGGCTACTTGAGATGGAAAAATTATTCGAGGTCTTTCCCTACTCTGAGACTCATAAGGTTCTTTTGGCCACCTATACCTTAAAGGATGAAGCCCATAGATAGTGGTTGCTAGCCCGGAGTAGTAATGAGAACATGACATGGGCTCAATTTAATTCAATCTTTTATCACAAATACTTTCCGCAGTGCTTTCGAGACCGAAAGGTTTCAGAATTTCAAGAACTCAAGCAAGGCAGAATGTTCGTAGCTGAGTACGAGACTAAGTTTACTGAGTTAACTAGATTTGCTCCTCACATGGTGGATACGGATTATAAGAAAGCCCGCAAATTTGAGGGTGGATTGGATTTAGATATATTAGATTGGGTAGGAGTCTTTAACCTACCTATGTATGTAAATGTACTGGATAGGGCATTGATGGCGAAAGCCATTTTGGCAGCAAAGAAACAAGCTCTTGTCCTGACAAGTGAATGAAGAGGCAAAAGATCGGGGTCTAGTTTCAAAAGAGGTCGGTCATTCTCAAAGAAGCAAAATATGGGATCTTACAGTAACTCAAGCCAAAGTAGAGGGTCTGTACCGACTTGCTCAGAATGTGATAGGAAACACAAGGGGGTTTGTTATCGAGCATCAGGTGCCTGTTTCAGGTGTGGTAAAACTGGCCATATGATGAAAGATTGTCCTATTAGGCTCGAAAATACCAATCACCCCGCAACAAGTTCAGCCGGATCCGCCTCAGCATCAAGAATGAACACAGAAACTAACACCAGGAAAGAAACCTTAAAGTAGGGTCGAGTATTTGCTCTTGTGCCTGGTGATGTACAGAACACCAAATCTATGGTGTCAGGTATAATTTCTATCTATGCTCAGAATGCTTATATGCTGATTGATTCTAGTTCCACGCATTCATTTGTATCGCATGTTTTTTCTTGAAAATTAACTAGACCGTTAGAACCTATGAATTGTTTACTATTTGTGTTTACACCGACTGGGGGTTTTATGATATGTTCTTATGTGTATCCAGCATGTGATATTGTAATTAGGGGTGTGCATAATACCGCCGAAACCGCCGAAACCGCCAAAACCGCACCGAACCGCACCGAACCGCACCACCAAGGCAAATTCGTTATTATTTGTCAATCGAACCGCCGGTTTTTGGTAAGAAAAATGGCAAATTCTAGTGACACTTTTATCAATCCGCCGGTTTCTATTTTTCTTCCAAACCGCACCGACCCGCACCGCTATTAAATCATGTTTTATAGGATTCTAAAAATTCTTTTTTACTTAAGTTTGCTTGTTGTTCTATACCTTAGAATATAGTATTACATTACTGCTCGAGGGGAATTTTATGTATTGTATTTGATCATTGTAACTTCCACAGATGCTTGTAATGAACTGATGGTATAGTCGTTGATATTATCATTTTGTTGCTACACTTGCTGCATCAGAAGAAAGCTTCACAAGATGCTTAACATTACGATATCTCTCGTCTTTTTTTTACTCTTTGATTTAAGTTTTGTAATTTAAATTATATTTTTTATAAACCGCCAATCCGCCCGAACCGCCAAGGCAAATCCGCCATTATTTGCCAACCGAACCGCCGGTTTTCGATAAGGAAAATGGCAAATTCTAGTGACACTTTTATCAATCCGCCACCCGCCATACGGTTTCTATTTTTCTCTCAAACCGCACCGACCCGCATCGCGCACACCCCTAATTGTAATTGGTAAAATGACATTGTATGTTGATTTGCTGCCCCTGAGCATTGATCATTTTGACTGTATTTTGGGTATGGATTGGTTGACAAAATACTGTGCCACCATTGACTATGCAAGTAAATCTATTGTGTTTAGACCACTTGGTATGTCTGAATTTTTTTTTTTTTTACTGGAAATAGTTAGTTCCTCCACCATACTTGATTTCATTTATGAAGCCAAAAAATTATTAAGAAAGGGTTGTCGGGGCTACTTGTGTTGTGTGGTGACAGAGTCTTTAAATGGTACTAAAGTGGAAACAATACCCATAGTCCGTGAATTTCTTGATTTATTTTCTACTGACCTACTTGGGGACTTAATTGATAGGGAAATTGAATTTACTATTGATGTAGTACCTAAAACACAACCTATCTTCAAGACTCCTTATAGAATGTCCAATTCTGAACTGAAGGAATTAAAAACTCAACTCCAATAACTACTAGACAAGAAGTTTATTCGTTCGAGCACTTCACCTTGGGGTGCTCCAGTGTTGTTTGTCAAAAAGAAAGACGGGTCCTTAAGGCTATGTATTGATTATCGTGAGTTGAATAAATTAACTGTCAAGAACAAGTACCCATTACCCCCAAATAGATGATCTGTTTGATTAACTTCGGGGAGCCCAAATGTTTTCTAAAATTGACCTTAGATCTGGATATCACCAGTTAAAGGTCAAGGCAGAAGATGTAGAGAAAACTGCATTTAGAACTAGATATGGGCATTATGAATTCCTAGTCATGCCATTTGGGGTAACTAATGCACCTGCAACATTTATAGACTTAATGAACAGAGTGTTCAAACAATTCCTTGATGAGTTTATTGTTGTGTTTATCGAGATGATATATTGATTTATTCTAAAAGTAGGGAAGAACATGACAATCATCTGAGAATTGCCTTACAGACCTTAAAGGAAAAGAAATTATAAGCTAAATTCTCCAAATATGAATTTTGGCTTGACAATGTGGCATTCTTGGGACATGTAATCAACAAGGACGGTATCTCCATTGACCCACAGAAAATTGAAGCTATTGTGGACCGGCCCAGACTGACAAATGTAACAGAAGTTCGAAGTTTTTTAGGGCTTGCATGCTATTATCACAGATTTGTAAAGGATTTTTCCAAACTTGCTCTACCGCTCACTCAATTGACATAGAAAGCTATATCATTTGATTGGACTGATCAAAGAGAGATTATTTTCCAAGAGTTAAAGACCAGGTTAGTAACTGCACAATTTTGACTTTGCCTAATGGTACTAATGGGTTTCAAATTTATAGTGATGCTTCCTACAAAGGTTTGGGGTGTGTGTTAATACAAAATGGAAAGGTAATTACCTATGCTTCTCAGCAACTCCGATCACATGAAAAGAATTACCTGACTAATGATCTTGAATTAGCCGCTGTAATTTTTGATTTTTGGCGCCATTATCTATATGGAGTGACTTGTGAAGTATACACAGATCATAAAAACTTAAAATATTTCTTCACCCAAAAAGAGCTGAACATAAGACAGAGGAGATGGTTAAAGTTGATCAAGGACTATGATTTACAAATTTAATACCATCTAAGGAAAGCAAATATTGTTGCGGATATATTGAGCCAGAAGTCTATTGGGAATTTGTCATGTCTGCTCACCGATCAGAAAAAGTTATTATGTGACTTGGAGAAGAATGAAATTGAAGTGGTTTTGCGTGAACAAGGTGGAATTCTAGCTACTATTTCTGCTCAACCTGCCATTATTGAAGAGATAAGAGACAGGCAATTGCAAGATACATTTTTGAAAAAGATTGCGGATAAAATTGACTCAAAACCGAGGCCAGGATTTATACTTGACAATAATGTGTTGAAATTTCAGAATCGCCTTTGTGTACCAGAGTGTTGTGATTTGAGAAAACGCATTATGACTGAAGCTCACAATTCTAAGTTTGCTATGCATCCGAGGAACACAAAGATGTATCATGACTTAAAACAGAACTTCTGGTGGCTAGGAATGAAAAATTGCATTGCAGATTTTATGGCTAGATTTTTACGTTCCCAACAAGTTAAAGCCGAACATCAACAACCCGCTGGTTTGCTACAGCCGCTTCTAATACCAAAATGGAAATGGGAACATATCACGAAGGACTTCACTGTGGAATTGCCTCGCTCTTCTCGGGATATGGATTCTATCTGGGTTATAGTTGATCGTTTGATTAAATCTGCCTATTTTCTGCCTGTTAAAACTATTTATGATACGGACAAGTTAGCTAACATGTATGTGAATGAAATTGTGAGGTTACATGGTATACCAATATCTATTGTATCAGACAGAGATTCAAAGTTTACATCAAGATTCTGGTAGAGTTTGCAACAGGCTTTGAGAACCGAATTGCGATTGAGTAGTGCCTACCATCCGCAAACAAACGGTCAATCTGAAAAAACCAATCAGACTTTGGAAGATATGCTACAAATGTGTGAGTTAGACTTCCAAGGGAATAGGGAGACTTATCTTTCTTTAGCCGAGTTTGTATACAATAACAGCTATCATTCAAGTATTGAGATGGCTCCTTATGAAGCTCTGTATGGAAGGAAATGTCGTTCTTCTACCTATTGGGCTGAAGTATGTGACAAACCATTGTTAGGCCCAGAACTTGTGTAGGAAACCACTGAAAATGTGAAATTGATTCGACAGAGATTGAAAACCGCACAAAGCCGCCAAAAGAGTTATGCAGATGTCTGTAGGAGAGACAATGAATACGAAGTCGAGGATCATGTATTCATAAAAGCAACTCTTATGAAAGGGCAAACGCGGTTTGGGGTAAAAGACAAGTTGGCACCGAGATACATCGGGCCATATGAAATTCTTAAGAAGATCAATTCAGTAACATACCGAGTAGCCTTACCTCCGGTGATGGAAAACATGCATAACATTTTTCACGTCTCAATACTTTGAGATTACTTACGAGATCTGCTCCATGTGATAGAACCAACTCATGTGCTTCTGAAAGATGACTATACGTACGAAGAGAGGCCAATACTGATTGTTAACTGAAGAATCAAGAGATTGAGAAACAAGAAAATACCATTGCTGAAAGTCAATTGGCAGAGTCATGGAGGAACCTATGCAACTTGGGAGACAGAGGAAGATATGATGAAAAGATACCCTAAACTGTTTCCTTTAAACCCGATATTCTTCCAAAATGAAGGTAATTCGAGTTTGGAGGACCAAACTTTTTAAGGGAGGAAGGTTGTAACAATCCTAACCCATGATTAACATTAATCTATGATTTACTATGCCTCATAAGTTATTAAGATCAAATTCTAAATTAATTGCATGTGTGTTGCATTATTTGCGTTTTAATCTGACTCTCGTAGGAAGATCTGTTCATGTTTTTGTTTCGGTTTACGAATTGAAAGCCTTATCGGCATCCGATTTAGAAATTGACTTAATTTATGTGTTATTTGGGATTTATAGAATTTTGTGGTAGGTTTAATTGAAATTCGATTCGGAACGATTAAATTAGAATAAATTAATGCCCACTTGATTAGTTGATCAACAAAGTAACTGGGCCATTAGCCAAGCCTCTATGAGGCCACCTCAACACCTCATACACACTTTTTGCACTCCCATTTCCTCTTGATTGAGTTCAAACGTGTAGAGAGAGAGAGAAAGAGAGACTAAGAGGAGAGTGGCTTCAACATAGGAGTTGATTGAGAATTTGGAGATTTGGTTAGGAATTTCAACCAAATAACTCTAAAGAGACCATAGTTGAGCATCTAAGGTAAGAAGTCCAACTCTTAGTTATGTAAATGAGTTAGTTTTTGTAAGAATTCAAGTAAAGGAGGTGGACTAACATAAGAATGAGCTAGGATTAAAGAATTGTAGCTTAAATCATGCATGCATGTGCATATCATGAAGTTTTGAAGTTGTTTTTACAAGAATTCTCACATGCATGTTCATATCTTAGTTTTGTTCAAAGAATTCAACTTGTTTTTGAGCTTAATGACTCATTTGATCTTGTTTTGGAAGATTGGAATTCATGACATTACATGTAAGCTATGTTATCTAAGTTTCAAGTTTTGTTTACTACAATTAGCATAGCTTTGGGCTCGATTCTGCAAAATAGTTTGTAATTCATCATGTACTATGAGTTTCTCAATGTTTTACTAAGTTTTGGTCCAAAAGGATGTGTTTTGAAGGTTTTGAAATTGAGTTTTGAACTTGGGAGCAAATCTGAAAATCCCAGAATTCTGCTCCTACGCTCGAATGAAAGAATCTACGCTCAACCACCACTCTGAGTGCGTGCACTTCCACTCGAGCGAAAAGAAGTTCGTTCAAGCATGAAATGCGTGCTTTCAGAAGTTTTTTTGTTTTGTAAGCCGCTCGAGCGACAAAAGTTGCGCTCGAGCGAGGGCATGTCTCTCATGCTCGAGCGAGCATCGAGCGGAAAAATCAAGCAACCAGCAATTTGCAAAAGTTTATAGACCGTTCGAGCGACAAATCTTGCACTCGAGCGACCACTCACATTTTGCATGTCCGCTCGAGCGAGGGAAGTTGCGCTCGAGTGAGGACCCTGTTTTTAACAAGTTTTGTTAAGTGTTTTCAAGTACATTTTTGCATCCTCATTCCATCCTAGGCATTCCTAGGCCAAGATTAAGGCACAATAATGAGGATTAAAGTAGAGACACACCAAGATAAGAAAGAACAAAGTAAATGTTTCCGGGTGTGTAATTCAGTATGTATTCGTTTTGTACCTGTGTAGGTCACGCGCCATAAGATATCTGAATTGCCTACTCTATTCATCTATTTGGAGCCATTCTTTATTTGTGAGTAATAACTCTGTAAAGTTATGTTAGACTTTGATTATTTTCTAGTGATATGACATGATTAGTTTTTTGAAATGCTATGTTTTGTGTGAATGAATGATCGTCCAAGTTTTTGAAATATACTCGTGGCATCCATAGTATCATGTGATATTTTGCGTCCCTTTATGGGTCATCGGAATGCCTTTACGGTCATCCCTTTATGGGTCATCGATATGCCTTTACGACCGTCCCTTTATGGATTATCAGAAACGTCTCTGTGCACATGAGTCATCGGAAGGCCTTATGGTTGTCCCTTTATGGGTCATCAAAATGCCTTCACGGCTGTCCCTTTATGGGTCATCAAATTTACTAACGCTAATGGATGTGCCATGTACTATGATATGAAATATATGAACTTTGAAAATGAAAATGAACATGTATATGAATCTGTTTCTGATTTGAAATATGAATATATATAAGACTCTGATTTCTTACTCTATGATAGACATCATTCATTAAAACCCCTTAACCTTGTTATTATTCACTAGGCTTCCGCCCACTATTTATATTATATGATCGGGTGCGCGACCAAGCTTAAGATGATGCCTGAAGGGTTTTGTGTTTGTCAGCCACCTTTTGTGCCTCCCGAAGTGGTTCAAGATCATGTCAAGTCCCGTGGCCATGTTTTTGTAAATATTTAAGACTTTGGTTCTTTTGTTTTGATTACGAACAATTTTTTGTTTATATGTATAGTACATGGAGTGACGTGTGTCAACCGTATCTTTTGACGTCACACGTATCTTTATTAAAGTTTAAGAATATCTGTCTCATGTATATCTTCACAGCTCAATGGACTATGTATATTTTCGTTTATTGCTTCGGCATCCCCTAATGTCATGTTATTTTGTTAAGAGGCTTTCGGTAATATAGGGGCGTGTTCGGGTCGTGACACTTGCTAATGATAGATCAAGTACGGAGAGGCCCAATATTTGGTTCACATATGAGGGGGAGATTGTTAGAGCATGTGTCAAGGTAGAGTCACACATTAAATAAAGAGTAAAAGAGATGAGTCTTAATATATATTAGATGAACTCTTTACTTTAATTTGTCAAAATTTTTGAAATTTTGTTGTATTAAATGATATTGCCTTGTCCATAAACGTACCGATTCAAGTTGATTTTCTTCACCCATCATTCTCAAAATCTCTTATTCAAGTATTTACCAAAAAACAAAAAATTATAAAAATTGCATTGTTTGACAATGGCTTGTGGCCCCCTATGTTAAAAATTAGATCTTATAACATTAAAACCAATTTGCATGCTCCTATGAACACAAATTAATTAGTGAAATGATATTACAATTGGATTTTGAATTTATAAAAGTAAAAAACAAAGGAAATACAAAGTAAAAAATATTTAATTTGTCCTTCTAATAATTCAATTATAAAATTAGGCACAACTCTTTCATATAAATTCGGCCTACTAAACTTCTGGGTTTTACCCCATGATTGAGAATTGTGTAATTTGATTTTGTATACTTACAAACTGTTTTAACTTTAATGTTCATTCACTTTTACCTTCATTTTTTTATTTGTCTTTATAAATTTAAAATTTAAATGCAACTTTAAAATTTTAAAGTCATGTAAGTGATGGAATGGACAAAGACTACCCAATTAGTGTATGAATGTTAGCAAAAATTTGGGTTGGGTGTAATATCGACAAACAACAAACAAATCAATTTTTACAAACAACATGATCAAGCAATGTGATTGAGTGTCTTATACTTTGACAGATTCAAAGACTTCTTTGGAAGTTCTAATGTGAAGAAACAAAGCATAGACACACTGAAATTGGTAATAAAATTGAAACTTGTCACTCAATTATATTAATCAAACAACAAGCACAATCTTTGTTACCCAATCGACAGGTAGTAAAAGGGTTACAAGAACTAACTGTTAATCTACTCCAAAATTAAGGTAGACCACTCCTAAATAAAGGACTCTGATGAGTTTGATGTTTTTGTTGATGTCCTTTTCCCTTTGACACCTTCTGCTTTTATACCTCCCCATTTTTCTCTAGCACATGACTGCATGATTCTCCTAAATCCTACAACTACTACTGCACAACTACTGTAATTACTCTCTCACTTCGCAACCCTTAAGCTTCGCCAATTCTTCCTTTCTATCTGTCGAACCACCTTTTCTTCATGTTGCCATGTGTCCTTCAGTCCTTTGGACCTTCCATCGACAGATAAAAACTTTTATTCTGCACATGACTCTTCTTGCAAGTTGCCAACTAAACCCATGACCTAGCCTGATAACTACACCATCATATGGACCCAGTCTGATAACTGCTCCATCATATGGACCCAGTCTGATAACTGCTCCATCATCTGAACCATCCAATGCATGTGATCAACCTCTCTAATGCCACTTGTCCCTTGACTGCTGAAAAACTTCATTTTGACTTCACTGCCACATGTCATCATCCGATTAATCCACCTATTAATAGGAATTTTATGAAAATGGGTGTAAACAATACCCCACAACTCTTTAAGAATGAGAAGTATTGAATTCTTGAAGAGTTGTACAAAAAATTAAATTGGTAGCAACCCTTTCAACAAACAAACATCTAAAAAATATATGCTTAGGGCTGAGAAATCTAGTGATCAAACACCACATTATTAATAATCATATACCACATAATTGGCAAAATCACAACTCAATCCAAGTGAGCTACATTCGACAAAGCATATTAGAAATATTTAAGGTAAAAGTAAATCTTGCCTTAAATGATATAAAAGACAAAATCTGGACCAATCCATATTTACTAAAATTCATAGACTGGTTTTGGCCATAATCAACGGGAAAAAAAAACATGTACTTTTTTCTTTCTTTTGTCGATTCATGCAAAGTATAATCAATTCGCCATTAGCCCTTAAATTAGCCTTTTGTCGATGTGTCAACATTAAACAACTGGCCATTAAATTGGCATTCATGCAAAGTATAAATAATTGGTCATTGGCCATTATTGGTTGGCCTGGGTTATTTTATATGATCATTTTTTATTCCATCAAACTTACAAGAATAAGATATTATTTTTGTTAACCAATTTATCAAAATCAATTTTTGATGTGAACCGCAAACCCATGATGGTCGTTGGGTAACAAAAACCATAATATCAAATAGTTTTAGAAAATCATAACTTTTAACAAAATTATCAATGTCAAAAATTTCAAATTTAACAAATGCAATTCATGATTTTCAGCCATGTTTGGCTTAAAATCATGCGCCCCAAGTAAATCTTCACTATCATTTTGTGATAGATTTTCATCATTTTTTGTCAAAATGGTTGTTTTTCTTTTTTAGCCAGTAATGGTTTGTCACTCTTTGCCATGTTTGGCAAAAAACCATGCCCCCCAAGCATATTTTCACCACCATTTTGTGATGAATTTTTAACATCTTTTGATATTTTTCTATTTTAGCCACTATTGGCCTATAAGAATTCTCTAAAATCATGTTATCTTCATGACTTGGTGTACTAACCCTTCGAGCCACATACCTTGATTTTTCATAAATAATTGGCTCCTTAAGAATACGGGTTTTAGCCTCCCAAGCCACATTATTTTCATGCCTTAATTTTTTCTTGGCCACTAAGCCTTCTAAACTATGCTTCCAATATCGAATTTCTTCATCAATTAAGTAAATTTGGCCTTCAAGTTGATAATTTTTTTCACCAAAATAATTTAAATCTCTCTACATCAAATAATATGGAGATGATGAAATTATCTGAAATCTTTGCTGATAAAAATAATTAATTTTTCTTCTTATGGCCAAGCTTTCACTCTTGCGCCAATAAATTTCATCTTTACAATACCGAATGACAGAATCATTGCCATAATATTAGCAATCTTTAGACATGGAAGATGAGACATTCCACTGATAATTATATTTATGGGAATACTACCATTCCATTGACGATTTGCATCCATGGGTGCATAAGACATGGACATGCCGCTTGAAGGCATGATTCCATAAGCATTAGTTTGCTTCTTCATCGCCATAACTCCAAATTAGACAGGTCCCACTGGGTGTGCCAAAATATGTTAACAAAAATTTGGTTAGGGTGTAATATCAACAAACAACAAATAAACCAATTTTCACAAACAACAAGTAAGTGTCCTATGCTTTGACAGATTCAAGGACTTCTTTGGAGGTTGTAATGTGAAGAAACAAAGTATAGGCACATTGAAATTGGTAATAAAATTGAAACTTGTCACTCAATTGTATTAATCAAACAACAAGCACAATCTTTGTTACACAATCGACAGGTATTAAAAGGGTTACAAGAACTAACTGTTGATCTACTCCTAAATTAAGATAATCTACTCCTAAATTAAGGTAGACTACTCCTAAATAAAAGACTCTGATGAGTTTGATGTTTTTGTTGATGTCCTTTCCTTTTTGGCACCTTCTGTTTTTATACCTCTCCATTTTTCTCTGGCCTATGATTGCATGATTCCCCTAAATCCTGCAACTACTACTGCACAATTGCTGCAATTACTCTCTCACTTCGCAACCCTTAAACTTTGCCAATTCTTTCTTTCTATCTGTCGAACCACCTCTTCTTCATGTTGCCACATGTCCTTCAGTCCTTTGGACCTTCTATCGACAGAGAAAAACTTATATTCTGCACATGACTCTTCTTGCAAGTTGCCCTCTAAGCCCATGACCTAGCCTGATAAATGCTCCATCATATGAACCTAGTCTGATAACTGCTTCATCATCTGAATCATCCAATATATGTGATCAACCTCTCTAATGCCACCTACTCCTTGACTACTGAAAGACTTCATTTTGACTTCACTGTCACACGTCATCATCCGATTAATCCACCTATCGATAAAAATTTTACGAAAATAGGTGTAAACAATGATACACTAGTGAAATGTCTTTTTAATAAAATAATTTTTTTTGGTTGATAGAAAAAATGATCTATAAATGCTAACCCCCTTGTAGTTTCAATTTTACCCCCTAAACCCATAAAAAGAAAATGATGAGAATTTCTTAGGAAATGATGGGATGGGATGGGATGGGATGGGATGATGAAAGAAATGTAAAAAGGTATAGCTAGGAGAGAAAGAGGGGTCATTATCTTTCACCATATAAAAAGGTTTATCTATGAGAGAAAGAGGGGTCATTATCTTTCACCATAGCATTGGCAATATGGTGTTTCAATTAAATGAGTTTTAGTGCAGAAAGTGGCTTTGTTTGTTTATACAACTGTATGTTTTAATTTGGATAACTTTGTTTTGGGATAGGGACATCCCAACAATCATGTTCTCACATTTACCATTCATATAAATTATAATATTATTTTTCTATAACTCTATAATCAGTAAGTGGGTCCACTCCTCACATACATTATCAATCAAAATACATTAGTCAAAATCTGTGAGTTATCATATCTCACCAATTTCATGCCTCACCGACACTCTTTTTTTTTTTCTTTTTTTTTTTTCACTTTCTTTCTTTCTTTCTTTTTTTCTTCTTCTTTTAAAAAAAAAAAAATTTACCATTGAGTGAGAAGTCAAATAAATATTTACTACAGAATGAAAATTTTCTTGAAATATAATTTTTATTGTGTTTTTTTACATGTTCTCCCCAATTGACTTTGTCAATTGAATCATATTGTTAGACCTCAATAAACTTATCACGAGATTTATTTCGAAAAATTGAATTCTTTATTTTGTAAGCTACTACAAGTAAATTATTCATTAAAAAAAAATTAAATTTACTAAATAAGCATAATCACATGATCAATTTATTATTAAAAATGGATAATAAATATGATTTTAATATTCGACGACCTATTATTTGAAGACAGAAGTGATCTAATCAAGTGTTTACAATTATTTGATTAATTTAATTTTCTACATAAATAATTTACCTTAAAAACTCTATAAGATGACAAATTTAGATTAGCAAATTACTTTCCTAATAAATCAACAAGAAATCCAATAACATGATTCTTTTTACTATGATTGTCGAAAATAGAGTTACATTAAACTTTCTTATAAAGTAAATTTTAAATACATTCAACAACTCATAAATTATATATATAATATATGTGTGTGAAATATATTAGCATATCACCAATTATATGAAAAATAAAAATAAAAATCGAAGTGGTACTATTGATTGCAAGGATCTTAACATGTGGGCAGGCCAGGCCCTTGGTCACCGACATTAGGGCCTCGTTTGGGAACAGACTAATTTAGTAATTTTTTGATTATTTGGTTAAAATATGAGTTAAAAAAATTAGTATGTTTGGGATATTTTTTTGACTTTTTACGAAAAGATGTGCAAAAAATAAAGAAAAAAGAGAATCTTTGACTTTTTATATGAATTGTTAACTTTTTAATTAATTTAATAATTTTTTGACTAAAAATAAAGATTTCCAAACCAGGCCTAAAAATTGCTTGGGGGAAGTCGGTCTACATCTCTCAAGTCCTCCATGTGTCAAAAAGTCGACATTATTATTATTATTATTATTAGGTACACAACTTGCAGTGGCACCATTGCCTACTTGATTCTATTTGATTTGTCCCAACAATTATGAGTCCATTTATTCGTCTATTTTTGTCTTTTATTTATTTTTATGGAATTGAGTGAATTTAATTGGTGAAAAAGGAGGGAACAATAAAAACAGCAAGGATAGCTCAATCACAGCCCACTCTTTTGAATTCTCCTCCACTCCAGGCTGTTTGCATGTAGGATTTACTATAGGTCCCACTTGATGATCGGAACTATTTATTTTGATAAATCTTGAGTTTAGATCATTTATATATAAAAAAATTAATTTACTAGATATCATTTTCTAAAACAAATATGATTAAATCACATAATTATAATTATCGAATCAATGTGACTTGAATCACCAAAATTGAATCCCTAATAGAGCCCGGATCTAAATAATACCTAACCATCCAAGTAGTAGAATAAAATTATTATCTATCTAGAAAATTGGTTTTGAAATTGGAATGTGCTGCATTTTTTTTTTAGACACAAATAAATAGGTTTAGAGGTTGTTTGGAATGACCTAAGTAAGTGTATTTTTTATCTTTTTATGAAAAAATGTGCAAAAAAATAAAAAAATAATGTGATAAAAAAAATAAAAAGATAAAAAATATGTATTTATTTTAACTGGTCAAACTCGACCCTAATAACACGAGAGACATAAATAGAAAATCAACAATGATTTAGACCACTAAAAAATACATCACTAATAGCACTAATACATTGGAAATGACAAAAAAAATAATAAAAAAATAAAAACAAGGCATAGAAAGTGGGCGGGGCCCACTGCCACATCATTAGTGCTCCCTTTAGTGATCCCCTTTTAGTGCTCCCAAGCATTTTTCATAGAAAATTTTCAAGTGGAGTCTAATCTCGTAGGCTTGTGAGCGGTACTGTGCCTAGGCTAGGTCAATTTTGAGCTGTCTCGTTTGTCAGGTAGCGAGCTTTTTGGCCATTCTAGTGTCCTATATATCTTTTTTTCTGGTTATAAATAAATACTTTAAAAAAAATAAAATGAAATTAGAATTAAACATTTTTTTTTCACAAAAAAAAAAAAAGAAAAAAAGTTGAGATAGTGATGCAGAAAGGGTTCATCAGTTTCTGGGTGCTCCCTCTGTGAATGAATCTCAAGCAAAGTATGAATATTGAGGAGTCAGATTATTCATTAATGAGAGGCTAAAGGATTAATGTGAAAGCTGATAAGAGTGAAAACAAAAGGTGTTATCAGAGTTGGTATATGTATGCAATCCTGCTACATTCACTGATAAGAAGCTTTAATTATCAAAAAACCTAGGATTCCAGAATTAGAGTGTTAAAATTTACCCAGAATAGGTATATGTGATGGAAATTAAATTAATAAAGTGCGGAGTCTGAATTTAAACGATTAATTCCTATTTTTGGATAAATTCTAAGTAAATAATTCTAAATTTGTAGTCTTGCTATTATCTATCAGAGTGGTTGTTGTAGACGGGGGGGAAAACAAAGGTAACTCACTAACAAGGATTATCTCACCTTATCTTCCACCTTCCTAGAATTCTCTTCCTTTTCTTTTCTTTTTTTCTTCTTTTTTTTGCCTCCTTATGTTAGAAGATAGTCTCGCTCCCATTGTGAGTACGAAGTTACGGTATAAATTGGTGTCCGCGGCATGACTAAATTAAAAGGAGAACTTTTTCATATATTCATTTTTATTTATTTATGTTCTATTTAATTCACATTATTTTTTAATATTTTAATAAGTTTTATGAGTGACATAGTTATCAAAATATCCTTAATAATATTTACATTTACAGTGTGAATGTTTCGTAATGTGAATATCCACACCGTCAATGTAAATTTTCACACCATCAATATGAATGTTAACATTTTAATGTGAATGTTCACACTGTTAATGTGAGCATTCACACGTCAATATGAATATTCACATTGTAAAATATGAATGTTTACATTACCAAATTGTTAACCGTTCAAAAAATATTTGTAAGGGTAGAAATGTTCATAAAATACTTTAAATATGAGAATTAGAATTTTGTTAATCAATGTTCAAATAACAAGACTTATTGAAATACAAGAATATCTTATGAATTAATTGGGATACAAGCACTTGAAAAATAATTTTCTAATAAATCTCCCAAATTAAAATAAATAAAAAATAAGCCTCAATGTTGACATCCTTATTATTATTATTATTAGAGTTAATTACTTAAAAAATTTATTTACAAATATTATGGTAATTCAGATCATATTTATGATTTTTTTGAACCAATAAGTCTTATTCATAAAATTGAGAATATTATCATTTTTTTTCAAATTTTAAAACTAAGAACATTATCAATTTGGCATAACAATGTTTCAAATAATTGTTTCACTAACTAATGAAAAAAAAATAACATGAGATCAAACGTTTTTGCCCTTTTACTTATTGGCTTGATTCAACTATCCAATAAAACCGTGAACATTAATATTTTTTTTCCAGTTTTAAAAGTGAGAACATTATCAGTTTTTTCATTTTTAAAGTTTTTTTTTCAGTTTTGTATATCAATGTTCCATCATCATACTCATTTATAGACATAAAATTTTCAGTTTTGTACAAAAATAATAATTCAATTTTTTCAAAAAAAAACCCATCAGCGTGTTTGGTTTTAGTTTTCTGAATTCAGTTTTTTAAAAACTGAGTTTTTTGTTTTTTGTGTTTTTTTTTTTTGTTTTAGTGAATATTTTAAAAAAATTAAGCATTTTTTTTTACTTTTTTAGATGCATCTTACTTAGATGTATCTAAAAAGTAAAATATTTGTGAAAAAATATTTTAAAAAATTAATAAATACACAAAAATATGAAAAATATACTGAATTTTCATATTTTTTGTATATTTTTGGTATTCAGTGAATTTTTTAAAGATTTTTTCTCAAAAATTATACTTTTTAAGTGTATTTATGTTAGGTGTGTCTAAAAATTTTAAAAATTACTTAAAATATTAAAAAAAAATCAGTAAAAACAAAAAATACGGAAAACAATAAATTAGAATTTTCTGAAAAGTGTTTTCAAAAAACTAGAAACAAACATAGTGATTAGTTTTTTTTTTTCACACAATTTTTTTTTAGTTTTTCCAATTTGAAAGTTGATATTTTAAAGTTTTGAAAATCAAAATAAATGTCAAATCATCATATTCTTTTATAGATAATCATAAACGATGAGCAATCATTCTTTAAAGAGCAATTCTGACTATTAAAAATTTAATGAAAC
Organism: Camellia sinensis; assembly: GCF_055761805.1. Classification (NCBI taxonomy): domain Eukaryota; kingdom Viridiplantae; phylum Streptophyta; class Magnoliopsida; order Ericales; family Theaceae; genus Camellia; species Camellia sinensis. Next base: position 156,788,495 of record NC_138966.1, read on the forward strand.
TTGAAAATCTAAAAAAATTTAGTTAGGACTTAATAGAGTATAAGTTCATAAATTAAGACTTGTATGTAAATGTCCCATATTATTATTATTATTATTATTCTAAATATGGATGACCTATGAGAGCCTCAGTGAAATTGAATGCAAGAAAGAAAACATTATAAGTGGACAACACTAATCCTAATGCCTTGGGTTTAGTAATAATTTGGGGTCATATGGGGAAGATGTTGGGATTCTTAATCTCATTTTTATCAATATAGAATTTCAGTAAGATTCCTAGGCTATGTGTATATATGCTACTAATTTTACTATTAAAAATTGTAGTGTTTCCTGATTTTCTACTGCATAATTTGGAATAAAAATTGAGAACATCTCAGCCAATTGGGGGATTGCTCATTTGGCTAGAATCTCAGCACCTTATTAGAAGGTCAAAGTACACAAGTAATATAGGACTTTGCTGGGACCCCCGAGTGGGGGAGACCCCAGTGTCACATGGGGCTCTGTCATTGACTGAAAGCAAAAAAAAAAAAATAGTTTTTTGGACCAATCACAAGAGACCCCAGCACTCCCACTAGGGTCTCATGCATTTTCCAATAATATATTTGGGGGAAAAAAAATTCAAAATCAAATGGTGTCCATCAACACATATATATGTCAACAATGAATTGAATTTTTTTTTTAACAAATTAATGTTGAGATTAAAATTTTTTTTTAATAAATTAATGGATGGTTTATCAGAGTCACAATGAAATTGAATGCAACAAGAAAACATTTTCAGAGAATAATTGCTTTCAGCTAAAAATTCAATTATTACAAAAATTACATTAACATGATTTATATATCTACACTGAACAACCCAATTCTATTAACTTGTCAAAGAGCCCTATAATAAGAACATTCCAAAGTCAAATGACATCTTTAAATTCATATAATATATCAACAAAAAAAAATTACAATTTGACTAAACGCATTACATTATTTTATTTACAATAACATGTAATAGAAATTTCATAGAAGCTACAATTAAAAAGAAATTATATTTAAATAAGTCAAAATAATATACTCATGGAATTGAGTCAGCAAGTCTGAATGCAAGCCCACTTGTTTGGGAGGAATCCAAAGGTGTGTCGCTTTTGGGGAAGTACCAAAACATTAGTGCTATATAAACTGTGTCACACTTTGTGATATCTTCAATTCAACTTTAAAAGTAATTTTAAATGCATAAAATATGACTTTAAATTATAATAATGTTTTTCCGTGGCTTAATTTTTTATTTTAATTATAGAAATCTTGCAAACATTTAATATTAAAGTCAATGAATAGTAGACAGTTTGGTTTTTTAACACTACAACACGTTTATGAAATATAAATGCCTTACTTTGTGATTTGTGAACTAATCCAAATCTTTCTACTATATGTTATGTATGTTATTTTTTTAATATTAAATCAGACTTTATTTGGTCAGAGACTCGCAAATGCCAACTCATTTTTAAAACTTGCGTTATTAGAAAGAAGAATAATTTTATTATATGTTTTTCATAGAGCTCTCTGCTATACAGAGTGATTTTACTCTGATACTCTGATGAATTATTAATCATCGATTCATTTAAAATCATATGCTAATAGAGAAATTGACAACTTTATTTATTTACATTCTCAACATACTGCCACATATTACTCTTCTCCACAAATTATTCCCATGTATTTTCTTTGTGGCTTGAGTATGAATTTAACGGAGTCTCAGTACGTGTTATTGTCTTTCACTATATCATGTTATGACTGTATTTAATTCCTTTTTTCTTTTTTCTTTTTGTCAAAGATAGAGGCTCTGTTTGGTTGTGAATTCAAATCAATTTTCAACACGTGAGCTCGCGCATGACGTTTGGATAAGACGTTCAAAAGTTGATTCCGCGTGTTAATTCAAATTACAATTTGAAAATCCGTTTGGCATCTCGTAGTTCAATTCTCCGCTTTCAACGTGTCTGTCTTCTTCCTCTTTTTCTCTTAATCTGGTAAATAAATTCTTTATCTATTATGTGCAAATGATTTCAGACGAGTCGAAATCAGTTCTCAAATCTTTTGTGAGAAGTGTAGCCGACTATTTTTTTTTTTTGTTTCAGATGTTTTCCGATTTTCACGAACTGTTTCAACCTTTTCCCCAGCAATCTGGTAAATCAATCTTCATCTGTTATGTATAAATGATTTCAGAGAAGTTGAAATCAGTTCCCAAATGATTTCTGAGAATTTGTAGACGAGTTTTTTTCATTTCAGATTTGTTAGTATTTTAAACTCCGAACTGTTCGAACCTTTGCACGAAGAAAACCTGAGGCGCAGTACCTGGGACACCCGGCCGGTCGTCCCCCGGGTCATCCGGCCGGTCATCCCCCAGGTCATCCCACCGGTCATCCCTTCCTGCCAACTTCTCTACTTTGAACTGTTTGATATTATGCACAAAGAGAACTGTTTGAACCTTTATTTTAAAATGGAAAAATTATTATGAAAAAACAATTATTCAAAAAAAATACTAAAAAAAATTAATTGACAAAAAAAATCAATTTTTAATTTCAGTATTTTAAAAATAGTTTGGTTATTATTGTTGATAAAAAAATATGGATATCGATATATGAGTTGTGTGTTTGATGATAAATTATTGGTTGAATTAAGTTTTGAAAACTATTTTTAAAACACATCACCAAACAAATTTTCACATTTCACATGTCACATCAAACTTTTAAAACTTAATTCAAAATATATCTTCAAAACACAATTCAACGCTCTATTTAAAAACCATAACCAAACAAATTTTCTACACTCAAATCATAATTCTACAACCTACAAACTCAAAATACAACTCATACACTCAAATCACATTTACAAAATACAACCAAACGTAGGCAGAATGTTTGTATATTAGTAAAAATATGTTACAATTTAAAGAGGTAGCTGCTAATTTATCAATTCGGATCCCAGAGATTCCACTCACTGCTCTCTAAGGTGCGCAGTTACATATCACTCGGCCACAAGGGCCTCAGCATTTAAATCTTAAATTTACGAAGATAAAATAAAATAAAATAAGATTTTTTATGAGAGTTTTTTTGATAAATCCATTTTCTAAGAGCTTTATTCTATCAAATCCATATTCTTTTTGACTATTCCATTAGGTCCAATTTGATATAAGAAGACCAAAATACCCTTTTCATCTACTTATGTTCCATTTAGCTCACATTATTTTCTTATGTTTCAATAAGTCCTATGTGTGACATAATTACCAAAATACCCTTAATGTGAATGTTCGCACCGTCAATATAAATGTTTATATCGTCAATGTGTAGTGGCCCGGCTCATGTCGATCCTTATGGGTGCCCGGAAAAATTTGAGTCGGGCCGGGCCGGCCCACAAGCCAAAAAAATAGGCCCGACCCGGCCCGTTGATAATATGAATATTCACATTGACAAGCTAACATTCACATTCATAGGAGTGTAAAATTGGCCTGCGGCCCGTGGGCGGCCCGAAACCAGCCAGTCGCCCGGGGCGGGCCCGGGCCGGCCCGTTCACAATATGAATATGCACATTGACATATTAACATTAACATTGACAAAAGTATAAAATTGGCCCATGACCCGTGGGCAGCCCGAAGCCCCGGGCCCGGGTCTGGACGGGCCCGGCCCGGCCCGTTGACAATGTGAATATTCACATTGACATGTTAACATTCACATTGATAGGAGTGTAAAATTAGCCCGCGGCCTGTGGTCGGCCCGAAGACCCGTGGGCAACCCGAAGCCCCGGGCCCGGGTCGGGACGGGCCCGGCCCGGCCCGTTGACAATGTGAATATTCACATTGACATGTTAACATTCACATTGATAGGAGTGTAAAATTAGCCCGCGGCCTGTGGTCGGCCCGAAACCCGCCTGTGGCTCGTGGGCAGCCCTGGGCGGGCCTGGCCCGACCCGTTGATAATGCAAATATTCACATTGACATGTTAACATTCACATTGATAAGAGTATAAAATTAGCCCGCGTCCCATGGTTGTCCGAAACTAGCCCACGGCCCGTGGACGGGCCCCACCCGGCCTGTTGACAATGTGAATATTCACATTGACATATTAACATTTACATTGATAAGAGTGTAAAATTGACTCGCGTCCAATGGGCGGCCCGGGGCGAGCCCGGTCCTGCCCGTTAACAATGTGAATATTCACATTGACATATTAATATTCACATTGATAGGAGTGTAAAATTGACCCGTGCCCCGTGGGTGGCCCGAAGCCCGCCCGCTGCCCAGGGCGGGCCCGGCCCGGCTCGTTGACAATGTGAATATTTACATTGACATATTAACATTAACATTGATAAGAGTGTAAAATTAGCCCGTGACCTGTGGGCAGCCCGAAGCCCAGCCCCGGGCCGACACGGGCCCAGCCCGTTGATAACGTGAATATTCACATTGACATGTTAACATTCACATTGATAAGAGTGTAACATTAGGCCGTGCCCCGTGGCTGCCCGAAACACGCGCACGGCCCGTGGGCGGCCCGAGGTGGGCCCGGCCAGGCCCGGCCTGTTGACAATGTGAATATTCACATTGACATGTTAACATTCACATTGATAAAAGTGTAAAATTGACTCGCGTCCCATGGGCGGCCCGAAGCCCGTGGGTGGCCCGGGTTTGGGTCCGGGCCTACCCCGGGCCGCGGGCGAGCTTCGGGCAGCGGACAAGTTTTACATTCCTATCAATGTTAATGTTAACATGTCAATGTGAATATTCACATTGTCACGGGTCGGGCCAAGCCCGCCTCGGGCTGCGATCGGGCTTCGGGCCAATTTTACACTCCTATCAATGTGAATGTTAACATGTCAATGTGAATATTCACATTGCCAACGGGCCGGGCCTGCCCTGGCCCGAGGTCGGGCTTCGAGCTGCCCACGGGTCACGGGCTAATTGTACACTCTTATCAATGTGAATGTTAACATGTCAATGTGAATATTCACATTGTCAACAGGCCGGGTCGGGTCCGCCCCGGGCCTACCACGGGCCGTGGACGGGTTTCGGGCAGCCACGGGACACGGGCTAATTTTACACTCCTTTCAATGTGCATGTTAACATGTCAATGTGAATATTCACATTGTCACGGGTTGGGCCAAGCTCGCCTCGGGCTGCGGTCGGGTTTCAGGCCGCCCACAGGCTGCGAGCCAATTTTACACTCTTATCAATGTGAATGTTAACATGTCAATGTGAATATTCACATTGTCAACGGGCCGCAGACGGGCTTTTGGCCGTCCATAGGCCGTGGACCAATTTTATACTCTTATCAATGTGAATGTTAACATGTCAATGTAAATATTCACATTGTCAACGGCCCGGAACGAGCCGGACCGGGCCCGCCCCGGGTCGCCCATGGGCCGCGGGCGAGTTTCGCGCCGCCACGGGACGGTGGGCCAATTTTACACTCCTATTAATGTGAATGTTAACATGTCAATGTGAATATTCACATTGTCAACGGGCCGGGCCGGGCCGGGCCGAGTCGGGCCCGCCCTGGGCTGCTGTCTAGTTTTATACTCTTATCAATGTGAATGTTAACATGTCAATGTGAACATTCACATTGTCAACAGGCCGGGCCGTGGGCGGATTTCGGGCAGCCACAAGGCGTGGGCTAATTTTACACTCCTATTAATGTGAATGTTAACATGTCAATGTAAATATTCACATTGTCAACGGGCCGGGCCGGGCCTGTCCCGGGCTGCAGGCGGGCTTTTGGCTGCCCATGGGCCGCGGCCCAATTTTATACTCTTATCAATGTGAATGTTAACATGTTAATGTGAATATTCACATTGTCAACGGGCCGGACCGGGCCCGCCTCGGGCCGCCCATGGGCCACAGGCAGGTTTCGCGCCGCCACGGGACGGGGGCCAATTTTACACTCCTATTAATGTGAATTTTAACATGTCAATGTGAATATTCACATTGTCAACGGGCCGGGCCCGCCCTGGCTCGCGGGCGGGTTTCAGGCCACCTACGGGCCAATTTACATTCCTACAAATGTGAATTTTAAAATATGAATTTTCACATCATTAAATTGCTAATCATTGAAAAAATATTTATAAGGGTATCAAAATTAAATATAAGGGCATAAGTGTCCAAGAAAATAGTGTAAATCAAGAAATGGACTTTATGGAATAAAACTACACATACATGGGACTAAATGGGTTAAAAAATTCCTTCATGGATTTCTTGGGTTAAAACACTTCCAAATTGGACTTATCAATAAAAATCTCATTTTTTATTTTCTATAAATAATTTTGTAAATTCAAAATCCATCCTTAAGAGGAAAGTAACAGAATCAGTAGGCCCGTTTTGATCAAGCTAAGTGGGCTCACGGTAGGAGAACTAGTGATTTATATGAGCTTGAGCTTAGTGGACTGAACTCAAATCATGTCCACTAAATAGTGTTTGATTGTAATTTTTTTGAATTTAATTTTCTAAAAATTAAATATTTTACTTTTTGTGTTTTTTTTAAATATTTTTAATGAATATTTTTAAAATTTTAATTATTTTTTTAACTTTTTTAGATACACTTTAACTATATCTAAAAAGTAAAATATTTACAAATAAAAAAATCAATAAATACACAAAAATACGAAAAATGTATTGAATTCTTTTCTTCTTTTTTTTTTGTATTTTTAGTATTTAGTGAATTTTGGAAATATTTTTTTCATAAATATTATACTTTTTAAATATATTTATGTTAAATATGTCTAAAAAAATTTTAAAAAATAAATAAATTGCTTAGAATATTGAAAAAAATCAGTAAAAAAAAAAAAAAGCAGAAAACAAAAAATTTCAACTTTCTACCTGAAAGTCCAAACTAAACAAGCTGAGGTAATTATTTGAGAAATCACATGCAACAATTACATTACAGAGTGATGAATCAGAAAGTAGAGAAATAAGGCTTACTTTAAAAAGAAACTTGCACATAAAGGCAAGTTTGGCATATGAATTGAGGCTAAATTAGCCAACAAAAATATAAAATAGGCTGATTTAGTTAATAAGACAAAATGTTATATTTAAAATATAATCATTTCATTTTTTCTCTCACAATTATTTAATTAAAAAAAATAAAAAATTTATCCCAAATAAATTTTTTTAGTTAGGCTAAAATAGTCAAAAAAATAAATTAAAAAAAAAAAAAAAGAAGGGCTAAAACAATTTATCACAAATGGGACCTAAAACTAGACCTAAATGGGTTGACATGAATATCCACTTAAACCCATTTAAATTATCAATAGTAACATGCACACGAGTGAATAGGAAGGCCCACTCTATCTATTGCATTTGCCAAGTTATTTGGATCAAATTTTTTCTGAGTTAATGAAAACAATTGTCATAATTATGAGTTGTACTCGTAATAATCCACATTGATTGGATATGAAAGGTTAGCATGGCATGTAATAAATCAAATAGATTATTACTAATAACTTGGACTTAAAACTTTTAAATCATATTAACAGATCCACGTAACTTAAATTGCTGGGCCAATAAGTTGTTGGGCCATGATAAATGGGTATCAAATCAATCAAAGCAGGTTTCTATTTCTAGTTCTTTTTTGAAAAAATTAACCGTAAGTCATGTTTGAAATATGTGTACATTATTTAATCTAATAATTTTTTTAGTGGATGCAAAAATCCTACACGTTTTTCTCACTCTTTGTGTTTTCTCTCATTCTTTACATTTTCCTCTCTTTTTTTTCTGTGTTTTCCTCTCCTTCTCTTTGTCATGTCCGACGACTGGTGATCACACATTCTTTATTCTCTTTCTCTTTCAAATATATAGTTATCGGTGACCGACGACCACCATTGATTGAGATTCACCGACAACCACCAACCACCGACATCAACTTATTACTTCATCCTCACCGACGACGAAGAAGATGAGTAGATCTGCTCAAATCTAATGTAGATCTACATCAGATCTGAGTAGATGTACATAAGATCCGACTAGATTTAAACTAAAAGTAGTTGTCGGAATATACTATTCTTTCTATATCTATTCTTTCCTTCGATTTCTTAATTTTTTTACATTTTCTCTATTACACGGTTATTTTTCTATTTTAGTGGAAAAAAATTTCAAATTCTGAATAAGTTGTTTTTAAGTTTTAATTACAAGCGGTGAAAACTATAAAATTTTAAAGTTTCTACTCTTTTTGGTGCTAAAATCATCCTTATAAACTGTAAAATTTTACAATTTCATAATGTGTTTTCCAGCTTAATAGAATAATACTTTGAAACTGTAAAATTAAAACTGCAACATTTTACAATCTCAAAACTTACTTTTCAGTTTAATCAATATTACAGATTATTTTCTTAAACCCTACAAAAATTAAAAAATAATATATACTTTTTCCTATTATTGTTTGTTGTTATGTTTCTTAGCTATAATTTCTCCATTTATTCTTTTTTTTCAACAATATTCTAAATATTCCGGTGAGTTTCCAATGATGTTCTTAAAATTTTCCAGTGACGTTTAGAATACTCCGACAAACTTCCGACGATGCTCAAAACACTCCGGCGAACTTTCAGTAATGCTCCGACACCTTCTCATTGATGTTGAATATTCCGACGAGTCTTAAGTGAGTCTAACGGAAGTCGTTCAATGTAACAACAATTTTTTTTTAAAAAAAAAAAAAAAAAAAAATTAGTAACAACTAAAAATATATAAAACTAATTAGTACAAATATTTTATTTTGAGATTAGATGAATTTTGAACTTTGTGTAAGGGAGTTCCTTTTTTTTTTCTTTTTTTTTTTTTTTGAGAACTTTCTAGTTCTAGTTGTAGTTGATGGGTTTTCAAAAAATTCATTCCCAAGCCCTTTTGCAACCCAGATAAAAATAAAAAAATGAAAGGAAAAGAAAAGAAGAGGATCTTCCCTTTTTTATTTGGGGTATCTTTATCTCCCATTGTAGAAATTTATATACGTAATTGTAATTTGTAATGTCATTGATGATTCATTCCAATTCATTGTAATTGAGCTATATGATTCCAGCCTTCCAGCAAAATAATGCAAACAGAGCGAGTACGACATGAACTACAGATTTAGGCAGTAAAAAGCAAATTTGTATTGAAAGCATGCCATAACAAAATTAGGTCTGGAAAATAAATTTAAAAACACAGTAATGCACCTCATGATCCTAGATAGGTAAACAATGTAGCATAGCCGATGCGATAGACAGCAAAACTATCCAACAATGGCTTAGAAACGATCATTCTCTCTAGCATCACCATACCCACCACGATAATTTCCAGAACCGTAGCCACCTCCAAAATTACCACTGGGACCAGATGATTGTCTTTCGGTGGCATAGCTCACACGAACGGTCCGCCCATCCAGTGGCTGGAAGCAAAGAGCAAGTTAGAGTTACCAAAAGCAAGAACATTGAAATATATGTATGAAACATTGCCTACCGCATTAAATTCTCACCTGTCCATCCATAGACGACATTGCCGAGGTGGCAGATTCGTCACTAGTGAAGTTCACAAACCCAAATCCCCTAGACTTCCCTGTTTCTCTATCAGTGATGACCTTTGCTGCACACCAGAACCACTGAAAGTTGAGTATACAAGCTACCACAATACCACACACCATAGAAAACTTGTAAATTGGAAGGGGGTGAGTATGGTGTTTGTTTAGAGAGCTCTACTATTACATTTGAGTGTGGTGTTTGTTTAAGGAGCTCTACTATTACATTTGAGTGTGGTGTTTGTTTACGATTTTCAAAAATTAATTCCACTCACTTTTGAAAATTCTGTCCAAAGCAAGAAAATTTGGGTTAACCGGTCGTTCTCCCAGATGTCTGGCCAGTCATCCTCCCGGATATCCGGCCGGTTGACCGGAACAATGCATTTTTTTTTTTTTTAAATTTTACAAATGCCACCTTTATATTTTAAATTAAAAAAAATTCAGAATGTTCTAAAAAATTTTGAGTTTTGAATAGAACTTTGAGTTGTGTATTTGGTTATGAGTTGTAAATTTTTGTATCAAATATCATATGATACATTAAAAGTCCCCACTCAATTTAAAACTCTCTTCAAAATTCATTCACCAAGCAAATTTTTTACACTCAAATTATAATTCAAAAACTCACAAACTCAAAATACAACTCTATTCTCAAATCATATTTAGAAAATTCTACCAAACGCAACGTAATATTCTCGCCTATTAAGATACAAATTTATATTGGCATCAACTAACAAGAATGTTGGCATATGGGGGTCATCATCAGAACATTTGATCAATCATATTCAACAGGCACATGCAAACCAATCAACCAAATCAGACAGCTTAAGTGAGTAATTAGAGAACACGTTGACTCAGCAAATGAAGTAAAATCTATCATGCAGAAGAATGGATAAATATGGCAGATATAAAAGATACTACATAAATTCCACCTTTTGAAAACAAAATATGAGGAAAACTCCTCCATTAAACCCGAAAAAATATTTTCTTAGTATTAGATGTAAATCCTACTGATTATTTCTATACTCTGAATGCACACTTTCCCCGTACATAACCAACAAGTGTGTGTGGCTGTAATAACAGATGAATTTAGAACTTGGCCAAATACATTTTTTGCCAACCAAAGACAATACAAGTTTATTAAATATAAGCTTTATTCTCATACATGACATGCTTTTTATGAACTTGGACAGGATAACATGTATGCATTATATAGTGTAAATAAATCCATGGTAGATTTAAACTCACCGTCCACAACATCACCAAAGCCAGAAAATGCATCCCTGAGAGACTGGTCATCGGTTCCATACGAAAGACCTGTAAATAGATAAATCGATGGTGCTTCAAAAGCAATTATGGAACCAAAACAACTTGCACTATATTTAGCTCACCAAACAAAACAAAACTCAAGCACATACCTCCAATGAAAAGCTTGGAAGATGACATGTAACGAATGGCATTCAGCATAGATGCCGTTGGAACCTGCCCAATTGATGCACTGTTCTGGGAAATGGTTCGCCTCATTATACTTGCAAATCTATTACAGAAAGCCATTTTGACAATCAAACTATACTTTGCACTCCACGAACCTGCATTTCATATGATGTAAAAAACAGTTATTGCATTTCAATTCTAAGTTTTCAAGTTTGAAATCATATATCACAGAAAAAGGTAAATAAAAAAACTATAGAGCTGGAATAATATTTCTTGCAGTCAAAAATGCCCAATCAGAGCAATTGTTGCCCAGAACAAATGTTAGCCGAAAAATTCAACCATGGGCAATACGGTATGGGCTAATTAGAATGTTCACAAGTTTAATCCAACCAATCTTCACTGATCTTACCCCAAGAGATCTTTTGCTTGCAATTACCATCAGCAATGCCCACAAATTCAAATTTGGAAACTATTCAACTTTAGGATAAATCAGATTTCTGTAGTTGCATGGCGAACTTCATGCAACCGTAGTACGAATTTGTGAACAAGAAAGAGACGCAAGCCAGAATAACAGAACCATGGTTACATCTTGTTCAAAATGATCTTAGAACAATGGAATAAGTCTCAATGTATTCAGAGTATAAGAATGTTCACGAATCGTTCCAGATTGTCAAAACAAACAGGATAGTGTCTCTTATGAAACAATTTAATAAATTATGACAACATTGGAGTAATTTAATAATTATCCAAACGTTGTCGGTGGGATTCACAATGATAATCATGAAGACAATTTAGCTCATAATCAAGAAGCACTATTTAGAAGAGAAGGAAATAGACCATATTTCCCATTCCCCAAGAAAACCCTTCCACTTGGGAAAAGATCATGTTCTGCTACTAATGGTGTGTTTGGTTGGGGGATTTGGGGAGGAATTTGGAAAGGGAAAGGGAAAAGATGTGTGAAACTATGTGAAATATAGGCATGATTTATTCACATTTCACCTACCTTTTCCATTTTCCTTTCCAAATCCCTCTCCAAATCCCCCAACCAAACACAACATCATTCACATCAAAACAATTATTAGGAAAGCAATTTCCACCCAACAAAGAAAACAGATACAACTCCAATTTTAGTGGAACAAAAATATCAACTTAGTACAGCTTAATATCATAACAAACCTCACGAGTGGTGCAAGAGAAGTTTATTTCACATTTTGAAACTTTACTTCAGAAATCACATTCTGAAATATCATGCTGAAAAAAAAAATAATAATAATAATAATTATAGAATGTGACAATGATATTTCAGAACCAAAAATAGTTTTCTTTAATGAGATTATCATTTTTACTTTTGGGCAGAAACCATTATCAACCCATGAGCTAAAAATGCTTACTATCTACCCACACAGAGTTTACTAACTACACAAACCCAATTCTTCAACATCATGCAGAAGAAACCCAAAATTTAATAGACCCTCCAACTCATACTTCATATTTAAACAAAACAAAAACTAATAGCACATAAAACAACATCAAATCAAAATAATATAATAAACAACAAAATCAACAGAAAATTAGCTCAACACAGAAAATTAGTTCTAGATTTTATAGGGTTTATGAAAAGATTATACCTAAAACAGAAGCTGAGAGTAGGGTTTAAAGAGAGAGAGAATAAAATTGAGCGGCTAGGGTTTATGCCTCTCTCTCTCTTCTAGTAGCTAGACACTTCAATTTGACGCTATAAAATATCTTTTGTCTTTTATATAGTGGAATTCGGCAATTGGGTGTGGCTCGTCTGCGGTTGTTTTATCGTGCAATCGCTGAAGTATCGGTTTGATGATATACTTGCAACCGCTGAAGTATCGGTTTGATGATATACTTATCAGTGGTGGGGCTTAAGCATCTGGCCGGCCCAATGTCTTAGGCTACTTTTTTTGATAGGTCAAACTCGGCCCGAAAATGTATACCCAAGCCTAATGGGCTTAAATTTGGAATTTTATTCCATGGGTAATGAATAATAATATATACGGAAAATGTTTAAGACTCATAAAAATAAATAAATAAAAAATTACAATTAGATTTATAATGATGTGATATGATATATGCTAACTTTTTATATATTTAAATTGTGGGTCTATAACATTAATATAAAATTTATATAAATTTTTTTTTTAAAAAATGTCATTTACACAATTTCATTATTTGTATAAATTTTATGTGCCAATATAATTTTTCTTATTTTGTTTTACTTATTCTCGTTTTTTAAATGTATATAAAAGTTTACTATAAAATTGACGCCATTTTTTATACTATTTTAATCCAGTACAAATGAACTTTATATAAATTTTACTACAAGTTTCTTCCGGAGTAGGGGTGTAAAATGAGCAGGCTCAACTAGAATAATCTAAGCTCAATTTGAATTTTTTTTAAAACTTTGACAAGATATTTTTGAATTCGATATAGATTTGAGCAAAAATTCAAAAGTTCAAATTAAATTTAGACAAGCTTAGACAATGACATCAAATAACTTGACCAACTCGCAACTCGAATTGTACATATATAGATATATAAAAATATTAAATATATATATAAATTATTAACTATTACATGATATTAAAATAATTTAGATTATTACCATCTAAAAAAAAGTAATTTATATTATTAAATCATATTAAATATATATTATATACACAAGTAACACAAAATTTTATCTTTTTTATTTTTATTCATAAATTGTAAATACTATCATAGCTATCTCTCTTACATTATATAAATTATTTGTTTTGATATTATTAATGATTTTCTAAAATATATATATAAATATATTATAATTTTAATAAATTAATAATTTAGTTGGAAAACAAAAGAATAAAAATTCATGTACAATTGCAACTCAAACAATTTGAATTTAACTTGGGTCGAACTTCGACAGGCAATCTCAAATTACAATTTAAATCTCGACAGATCTCAACACAATTTGAGTTAGGCTTGAATTTCAACCTGAACGAACCTGGCTGCACCCTATACAGTAGGGGTGTCCACGGTTCGGTTTTGGCCGGTTCAGTTTGCAGTTTGGACCCGCCCGCATATGTGTAATTTAGGAAAAATTGAATCTGCAACCGCTCGCAGTGCAGGTTACGGTTTGTGCGAATAAGATTCAAGGATATGCAAGCGGTTGCAAGTGGTTTGCGGATTGGATTTTTTTCTTTAAAAAAATTATTTTTTGGCCTTTTTTTCCCCCATTTTATAAATATTTATTTTGGGTCATTTTCCTCCCATTTTATAAAACTCACAACATTAATAATTAATAAATTAAAACTTATAAAATTAAAAACACAAAATTCTAAATTAAATCATCAAAATCATTTACTACCTAACAATACAATTAAACTAAAATCATTCAAAATCTAAAAATATCTAAGTTATGATGAATGAAGTCAATGGTTCAAGTTTTAAAATAAAAAATAAAATAAAAAAAAGTCTAAGTGCGGCATATTCTTGCGCGTGCAGGTAAAACCCACAATCCATTCGCAACCTACAATAATATCATATTTCAAACTGCATCCGTTCTCATTATGCCTGAAAAGTCGCCCATTTATATGCTGATCAATTCGAGTTAAACGAATTGTGTGATTCGAATAACCCTATATTATACTGAGTGCTATTATTCAAGAGTGTGTGTAACTGTGCAGTAGTAGTGGTGTAATATTTTTCTGTGCCATTTTGTCGTCACTACCATTCAATAAGTCTTAAGTTAAACCCCCCCCCAAAAAAAAAAAAAAATCATTAAGCAAAACAAACATAATACATAATTATGAAAAATCAAGATTCCAATAAAAATCAAATTTAGTTGACTACTAACAGAAAAAATAATTTTGATTATGAATGGATAAAAGATGATTTCAATTTCTTTGTTATTGGATTATTAATAACATAATTGTACGGAGAGGAAATAATTCTCCTCGTATAATCCTGTTGACCAAGTCCACGCTCCTCCGTACGACGTCGCTTTGTCACCTGAAAACACAAACGTGAGCTAGCCGGCGGGTGTGTGCCGGAAACCTCTCCGATGCCTAAGTCAGAAAACTTGACAAATAGACAAAGCTCTAAGTTCTCAGAAAGATTGTGTTCAATTACCTCCTCCAAGGTGATGCTTGTGAGCTTTTATAAGTTTCATATGGCACAATCCTAGTAGGACTTGTATTTCTCCATGCAGAGTCCTTCTAGGATTCATTCTCCTGAGGATAATGCTTATCCTTTCACACCCTCCCCCACTGCTTAAACCAAGTGGGATGGTTCTCTTTATGGCCGAACTTCTATTTGACCGAAGTAAAAATGGCTATGCCGAGCCACCAAGTAGGCCGTACTAACAGTTGTTCGGTTCTTCTTCATGCTATCATATCTCGGTTCTCTAATACCTGAACCGTGGTACGTTCGGACCGAACCACTGACTCGACCGGCATAACTCTCAAACCGGTATGCCTCTAAGGCCGGTCTAACTCCAAGTTGCTCCCCAAACCGAAATACTTTACAATCCTCTAGCCGAAGTAACTCTATTACTTCGTAAGCCGAAGTAATTCCACCTCCTTTGGGCCGGAGTAACTCTGTCTCTCCTAGGCCGGAGTAACCATTACGGCCTTTTTTACTTAGTCCTTCGCTTTTCTGAGCCTTAAAGCCTAACTCGCAGCTCGGCCCAGTTTTTCCCAAAAATTGCCCTCTTAATTGCCCCTTAATTCCATCTGTGCAACATGATTGGGATTACCAGCCTTCTGGCCGAGCTAAAGTTTGTTACGCTTTTTCAGCCGAGCTAAAAAACCCTTTTAGCCTTTCCAGCCGAACTAATGTTCACCTCGGGTATCACTATGTCCGGTCAAAACGTCTCTTCAATCATAGTGTCTGTAACGCTTCCTATTCCAGTGACACGTGGCAAGCTCTGATTGGCTAAGGACGGCTGTCACGCCGTCTTCGTGCTTTGAGATCTCAAGACGGTTCCCGCCCAAATTTTGGGCTTTCTAACAAAAGTGAACCCTGAGGCTAGGGTATCTTCACTTTTACCACCCTTCATACTCTCTCTCTGCTTTTTTGGCTGATCGAGTTCTTGAGCTTTGCGCTTACTGTGTTCGTGCTTCCGTTGCTGCCACTGCTTCATCTTCAACTTCTTCTTCTCCAAACTGGTAAGTTCTGAGAAAACTTCTTGTTGTTGTTTTTTGCTTTCTTCATTTCTGTTTTTTCTATCTGGGTGAAGCATGCTCGTGTATTCCTTGTTTTTGCTTCTGTACTTTCATGAAAAAATGAATAGAACTTGTATGTGTATGAACTGTTATGTAGAAAAACAAGCCTTAGATCCAAAATCACATTGCGACCGAACTAGGATTCTGTTTGCCCCTAATACGTAGACTTCTGAAGTCAATAACCGAACTAGAACTTGTAGGAATGTCAGTAGTTTCTTCTGAACCACTCTAGCCAAGATAAGATTACCGAACAAGCTTGTATATACCGAACTAGGTACTTCGGTCTCCAACCGAGCTAAGACCTTGGGGCCAAGCCGGTTTTCGTAGTTCTGAAACCGAACTCAGAAAGCCGCCCCTAGGGGCTCAGCCGGAGTAACTTTCCTCACATCGCAACCGATTTAGGCCTTGGGACTAAACCAGCTTTCTTAGTTTTTTAGACCGAACTCAGAAAGCTGCCCCTTAGACGTTAAACCGGTCTAAACTGCTCGAAACCGAGCTAAGAAACCTTCTAATGAGCCGAGGTAGAACCAGCCCACTAAGCCGAAGTAGGATTTGTATATCTTGCTTATAATTTGTAGCGCGGTCCGACGATCTGTGCTTAACCCCTTTGTTTTCTACTTTGCAGACTTAGGTTGCCCAGGCACTCCTGCGTGTGCTCAACCGAGCTACTGAGCCTAGTTTTGGTACCGAAATAATTTATTCATAATTTATACAATAAATGGGTAAGTATAGATATTTAGTCGAAACCCCTGGTGGCCTGGCCGAATTTAGGCAAGATTACCAGATTCCTGATGATGTCCATCTGGCGTTGGCCAAAAAAGATGCTACCCCCTGGAACAATGAAGGCTTCGTGCCCTTTACCCTTCAATCCATAATAGAGACCAGACTACGGTTTCCTGTCCAACCGCTAATCTGCGAATTTCTTAGACAGACTAGGTTATGTCCCACCCAACTATCCACCAATACATATCGTATTATAATGGGGATAGCCGCATTAAACCACCAAACCGGACTGAATCTTGGTCTAGCCGAGATCTTTCATCAATACTCTATCGGCTCAAAGAATGCTGGGTGGGTCTACTACCTTAGAATTCGCCGCCGCCGAGAGAAGATAATCAAGCACACTCCGGACAAAGATCTTAACGATGACGATTTCTTTTGGGTCTCTGGGAACTTTGAGGATTTTCAAGCTCAAATTCCTGGCCGACCTATAAATTGGAAAATGGGAGAGCCTGGTAATTTTACTTCGGTCTTCTGCTTTGTAAGTTATCTCGGTTGTTTAGTCTGTTAGCCGAACTAACACTTCTCTCTTTTTTGCAGATTTTGCCCATCTCCATTCCCTGTATAGCTATCCTAACCTCGGAGTCTTGCGAGCCGCTTTTCGGGTTAAAGAAAGGGATTGGGCCAAGCTTCTAAATTTCGAACCGACCTACCGTTACAGCGGTCGACGGAAAGCAAAGGTGACTGACTTCCTTCTTGAAGAGGCACCGGAACCGGACCCAACTTTGCCCGAGATAAGACTTGTCCCTCTAACCGCAGAAGAAGAGATGGCGAAAAGGAGCAGGGTCAGGGCCCTTCTTACCGAAACAGCTAGGCCCGAAGTGGCGCCTCCCAGCCAACCGCAACCTGCTGTTGTCGCCCTTCCTTCCCAACAGCCATCCTCTTCCCGCCGAACCAAACGTGCCCGAACTTCCGAACCCGAACGAGTTTCGATTGATGAAGAAACTCCTATTCAGCCGAGCTTACCACCGAGCCCCCTTCCGGAGTCTTCCGACCGAACCATCGGCTGCTGGGCACCGAAATTAACCTTCAACGACCGAGACATTCTAGACACAGACTCGGTCGTTGCTGAGAAGGACCACCTGTTGGCCATCAACCTGGCCAAGAGCGTGTGTCTGCCCAGAGACATGGAGCATCACCAAAAACAATTAACCACCGAGCTGAAGTCCATTCGGTCTGCGACTAAATCGATGATTCTGGTTAGTAACTTCGGTCGAATTTCTTATTTTTTCCTCTTTTTATTTTCAACTTTTTCTTCGGTTAAAAGGAAGTTGCTTTGTCAGGCCATTCAAAAGAACCAAATCACCCACAGGAGAGTACTGGAGCTGAGGAAAGTGACAAGGCAAGCGGCGGCCGAGGCAGAGGCGAAATCGGCCGAACTAGAGGAGGCCAGAAAGGAAATGGCCGAACTCCGAGGTGAGGTCGGTCGTTTGACCGGAATGGTTAGTTCGGCCGAGGCCGAAAAACAAAAGACTGTCATTGTGCTGAAGGACAAGTACTTGCGCGAGTTGTTAAAACTTGAAAGAAAGAAGGATGCCGAAATAAAGGAGAAGGTAAAACAGGCTGACAAGCAGGGCTTCAAGAGAGCAGAGGACGCTTACGCCCAACAATGTAATGCTGCCAAGGATCTTTTCTTTAAGTGCGGCTGGAGGGGAGCCGTTGAGAAGCTCGGTCATGATCCTCAGACCGAGGTTTTCAACCCTCCAGCCTATTTCATACCTAACTCCTTGATGGAATATGCCACGGCCATGCAACAGCAGTTCCTTGAGGGCTCAGATGATGAAGATTCTGATGAAGACTCTGCCCCTGGGGATACTTCGGTTGTGAATGTGGATCAGATAGATCGGCCCGAGTCCAGAGTGGAAGATCTGACTATTGAACAGCCAAATGAAACTGTGGCTCCGGTCGATACCACTGTTGTGACTGAAGGAGTCCTGCCGCCAGAAACCGGTCTTCCAGCTGACACTGATGCTGCCTTTGATGCCGAGATAGATGAACTTTTCTCTTAAATTTGTACTCTTTTCTTTGTAACCGAACTAAGCCCCCTTGTAATGACTTCTCTTGCAATGAAAAATTTCATCTCTTATTCCGGTTATTGTGTGTATGCTTGCATTTGTACTGTCTTCTATTACTCCAAGTGTTATTTCGGTTTTTGGTTGGTTAAACTATACTTACCAGCCAACCACTCTTTAGTCGATATAATTACTTCGGCTGAGGAGTACTAAGTGTTGGTTTAATCCAGCCAACCACTCTTCAGCCTTGCACTTACTTCGGCTAAAGAGTAACAAGAGTTGGTTTATTCCAGCCAACCACTCTTCAGCCTTGCACTTACTTCGGCTGAAGAGTAACAAGAGTTGGTTTATTCCAGCCAACCACTCTTCAGCCTTGCACTTACTTCGGCTGAAGAGTAACAAGAGTTGGTTTATTCCAGCCAACC
Source organism: Camellia sinensis (assembly GCF_055761805.1). NCBI lineage: Eukaryota > Viridiplantae > Streptophyta > Magnoliopsida > Ericales > Theaceae > Camellia > Camellia sinensis. Next base: position 156,807,877 of record NC_138966.1, read on the forward strand.
ACTCTTCAGTCTTGCACTTACTTCGGCTGAAGAGTATCAAGAGTTGGTTTATTCCAGCCAACCACTCTTCAGCCATGCACTTACTTCGGCTGAGGAGTAACAAGAGTTGGTTTATTCCAGCCAACCACTCTTCAGTCTTGCACTTACTTCGGCTGAAGAGTATCAAGAGTTGGTTTATTCCAGCCAACCACTCTTCAGCCGTACACTTACTTCGGCTGAAGAGTAACAAGAGTTGGTTTATTCCAGCCAACCACTCTTCAGCCATACACTTACTTCGGCTGAAGAGTAACAAGAGTTGGTTTATTCCAGCCAACCACTCTTCAGCCATACCCTTACTTCAGCTGAAGAGTAACAAGTGTTGGTTTATTCCAGCCAACCATTGAAGTTAGTTTTTCCAGCTAACTTATAGTATTTGGTTATTCCGACCAAATGTCCTGCAGCCTAGATCCTTATCCTGGGCTTAGGAAGGATGTTGGTTAAATCCAGCCAACCTCTGAGTTAGTTTTTCCAGCTAACTTGGAATAGAATGCTTGCAATAAACTTAGTCTCTAAAGCTAACTTTTACAAAGAATAATTTGTGCCAAAAAGAATTTCTCATTTTATTGAAGGAAGAGAAAATTACATGTTTGAAAAAAGAAGAGCTAAAAGTAAAATAACTTGAGATTGGCCGTATTCCATGGCCTAGGGATTGCCTTGCCATCCTTGTCTTCTAGGTGGTATGCCCCTTTGCCGGCTAACCCAACCACCTTATAGGGACCTTCCCAATTGGGGCCTAACTTGCCGTCTCCTGGGACCAAGGTGTTTCCCATTACTTTGCGCAGTACCCAATCGCCAATTTTGAATTGTCTTGGATGAACCTTTTTGCTGTATTTTTTGATTAACTCTCGTTGGTATGCGGCGATGTGGACCAAAGCTCTTTCTCTTCTTTCTTCTGCAAGGTTGAGTTCTAAGGCTATGGCTTCTCCATTTAAGTCTGGATCAAAATTTTCGCTTCGAATTGTGGGGAGGCCAACTTCTAGTGGGATCACCGCTTCCATTCCATATGCTAAGGAGAATGGTGTTTCTCCTGTTGATCGCCGAGGTGTGGTGCGGTAGGCCCATAAAACATGAGGAAGTTCATCCGCCCACTTGCCTTTTGCTTTCTCTAGCCTTTTCTTTAGTCCATCCAAGACGACTTTATTTGATGCTTCAGCCTGCCCATTTGCTTGAGGATACGCCGGTGTGGAATTGTAGAACTCTATCTTGTATTCTTCACAAAAGCTTCTGAAGATTCTGCCGTCGAACTGAGTTCCATTGTCTGAGATCAGTGCTTTTGGTATGCCAAACCGAGTGATAATATTTTGCCAAACGAACTTCTTCACATCTTTTTCTTTGATTGATGCCAATGCTTCTGCTTCCACCCATTTTGTGAAGTAGTCTGTTGCTGCGAGAAAGAATTTTCTGCCTCCGGGTGCTGTTGGAAGTGGTCCTACTATGTCTAAGCCCCACATTGCGAAAGGCCATGGGCTAGTTAAAGGTAGGAGTTCTCTTGCTGGTTGATGTATTTGGTGCGCGAATTTCTGGCATTTTTCACACTTCTTCACATATTTTTCTGAGTCTGCTTGCATATAGGGCCACCAATATCCTTGTGAAATAGCTCTGTAGGCGAGCGACCATCCCCCTTGATGACTTCCACATACCCCTTCGTGTATTTCAAACAGGAATGCTTCTACTTTGCTGGGATGAACGCACTTGAGGTAAGGCCCAGAGAACGACTTCTTATATAATGCCAAAGATGGAGATAGCCAAAATCGCTGCGATTTTGCCTTTATTCTGTTGGCTTCTTTTTTCTCTTTTGGTAGGATGCCGTCTTTTAGGAACAGGATGATGGGATCCATCCAAGAAGGGCCTAATTCTGCGCAATACACTTCTTCTGCTTCGGGGTCTTCTATGCTTGGTTTTGGTAAGAAGTCGACGAGTAATGGATGAGGGATTGATGTATCTGCCATTGAGGCAAGGCCTGCTAGTTCGTCCGCTCGGCTGTTTTCCTCCCTGCCAATTTGTTCTATCCTTACCACATCAAACTTCTTGATCTCCGTTCTGACTAGCTCTTGGTACTTGGCCATTCTGTCATCCTTTGCTTCGTATTCGCCAGAAATTTGGTTTACCACGAGCAGTGAGTCACTGTATACCATTAGTTCGGTTGCTTTCATGAAGTGTGCCGACTTGAGTCCTGCGAGAAGCGCCTCATACTCCGCTTCATTGTTGGATGCTGGGAAGCCAAGGTTGACTGCTTGCTCTATAACCAGGCCGTCTGGAGAGATGAGGACTATGCCAAGCCCTGCACCATGTCGGTTGGATGCTCCATCCACAAAGAGCTTCCACATCTCTCCAACGAATAGTTTCCAGCAGGTGGAAGGGTCAGACGATGTCGTGGGGTCAAGGATGGTGTTTTCATCAAAGTCCATACTGGTTGTCTGCCCTTCGTCCTCTGTTTGAACTGCTGGTGAGCCTTTGTTCGTCTCTTCCTTGTGGTCCTTAATGTGGTCTGCCTTTGTGCTTGATGGACTACCTTTCACTAGGGGTTGCGCTATTCCGACGTCAACTTCCGTCCCTAGTTCGGTTGATGGACTACCTTCCACTAGGGTTTGCGCTATTCCGGCGTCAACTTCCGTCCCTAGTTCGGTTGAGTCAGTCAGGTCGACTGGGCAGATATGATGACTTCCAGGAGTAAACTCTGCGATGAAGTCTGCCAAAGATTGAGCTTTTATTGCGGTCTTGGGTTGGAACTTGATGTCGAATTGTCCCAACTCTACTGCCCATTTCAAAATTCGCCCACTGAAGTTCGCCCTTTCAAACAGAGCTTTTAATGGAAAGGCTGTAAGGACGACTATGGTGTGGGCGTGAAAGTAATGCGCCAACTTTCTGGATGCCATCATTAACGCTAACGCTAGCTTCTCTAAGGGCAAGTACCTTGTTTCGACTCCCAACAATGTCTTGCTTACATAAAAGATGGGCAGGTGTTGTATTCCTTCTGCACGAACCAACACTGCGCTAACTGCGTGCTGAGAAACTGCCAGGTATAAAAAGAGTTCTTCACCAGGAACTGGAGTTACAAGTAGTGGTGGGGAAGACATGTACTCCTTCAAGCTTTCCAGAGCTCGGTCGCATTCTTCATCCCACTCAAACTTGGCTTTTAAAGCTTGGAAGAATGGTCGTAGTCTGTCTGACGACCTACTTATGAACCGGTTTAGCGCAGCCGCCATACCAGTGAGATGCTGCACTTCTTTGACTGAGTTTGGTCTCTCCAACTCCTGGATTGCTTTGATCTGAGAGGGGTCTGCTTCTATACCTCGGTTGGTCACCAGGAAGCCCAAGAATTTGCCAGATCCAACTCCGAATGCGCATTTGGACGCATTGAGGCGTAGCTTGTGTTTCTTCAGGATCTGGAACATCTCGCCTAAGTCTTTCAGATGGTCATTCTCATCCTTGCTTTTGACCACCATGTCGTCGATGTAAGCCTCCATTGTTCTGCCTAACAATGGTTCAAACATCTTGGTGACCATCCTTTGGAATGTCGCCCCTGCGTTCTTTAGGCCAAAGGGCATGACCTTGTAGCAATATAACCCCCTTGGTGTTGTGAAGGATGTGACCTCCTGGTCTGGCTCATGCATGGCGATCTGATGGTAGCCTCTGTATGCATCCAAAAAGCTAAGTCGGTTATGTCCTGTCGTTAGGTCCACCAGTTAATCTATCCTTGGTAGAGGGAAGCTATCTTTCGGGCATGCCTTGTTGACTGTTTTGTAGTCGACGCAGACGCGCCATTTACCATTCTTTTTTGGCACTACGACGGTGTTGGAGATCCATTTTGGGTAGTGCACTTCCCTTATTGCTCCTGCCTCCAGCAGGTTGCCCACCTCTTCTGCCACTATTTCGGCATGGTGGAGTGCCGATCTGCGTGTGCGTTGAATGACTGGTCTGGCGGATGGGTGGACATTGAGTTGGTGACTGATGAAGTTTGGATCAATGCTTGGCATGTCGTAAGGTGTCCAGGCAAACACTTCGATATTAGAGGTCAAGAATTCTAAGACCTCTAATCTCTCAGCGCTGGACAATGATGAGCCAAGCAAGAAGAACTTATCCGGGTTCTTCTCATCTATTTTTACTTCCACCAAGTCTTCCACCGCTTTCTGATCAGCCTCTTTGCCGACGTCAGCGAATAGTTCATTACTCTCTGGTTCTTCCACCGAATGAACGTATCCTTTGGCAGCTCAGCTTCCATTTGCTGTGGCGAAGCACTGTTTTGACATGATCTGATCGCCGTAGACTTCTTCAATTATACCGGCGTCATTGGGGAACCGCATTACCTGATGGTATGATGAGGCCACCGAACGCATGGCATGCAGCCATGTTCTGCCCAGGATGATGTTGTAGGTGGAGGGGACCTTCAATACCCAGAACTCCACCTGTTTTGATACACTTCCAGCTCTGACTGGAAGGATTATTTTGCCGACAGGCCACTCTGGCATGGAGTTGAATCCAATCAAGGGAGAAACTGCAGGTGCCAAGTCTTTGTCTTGCAGCTTTAGTTGTTTGAATGTGTCGTAATACATGATCTCACATGAACTACCCTGGTCAATCAGAATCCGCTTGACGTCAAAATCCTTGACTCGGAGAGTGACAACCAGGGCATCATTATGGGGGCAGTAAATTTGTTCCAAGTCCTTATCCGAAAAGGACATGACGTTTGTTGCCTCTGTCCTCCCCTTCTTGATGGCGGGTTGGGCACTTAATACTTCCCTAAAGTGTTCAGCCTTCTTGATTGAACCTCTAAGCTCGCATACGCGCTCAGGTTCAAAAACTCCATGAATTACATTGATAATGCCTTGTGGTGGTGCATCGTTTGGCATTCTGTTGGGTTGGTCATTATGATCTTGGGGGGCCGGTTGCGCTCCTCCTTCAATGTATTCGTCCAAGTGGCCTGCTGCCACCAATTCTTCCAAATGCTGCCTCAGTGGCGTGCAATTCTCAGTTCGGTGCCCCTTTTCTTTGTGGAAGGTGCACCGTGATCTGTCGTCGTAATTCTTCTGAGCTTCCCCAAGCTTGGCTGGCCACTTGACAAAAGGCTTGTCTTTGATTTCGCTCAGAATCCGATATATTGGTTTTTTGAACACCGTTGTTATGGCAGTGCGGATTCTCAACCATCTTTTGTCTGGGTCTTCTCCGTTATCTCGTCTGCCACGTCCGTTCTTGTTACTTCGGTCAACCGTGTTGACCTTGGCAGGGGTTTTCCTTTCCGGTGCTGCGGTCGTGCTTGATCTTGCTTTAGCATGCGCGCCATCCTCTTCTACCCTGATGTGCTGATGCACTCTTTCCATCAGGGCCTCCATGGTGAGGGGTGGCGTCATGGTGATCGAGTCCCTTAATCGGTTTCCTACTGGGAGGCCTCTTTTATATTGCGCAATGGCTAGATTGGTGGGGCAGTCTCCAATCTGGTTGAATGTTTCCCAGTAGCGACTGTTGTAAGATCTGAGGGTCTCTTTTTCACCCATGTCGATGGAGAGTAACTGGTCTATCTCCACCGGTGTCTTAGTATTTGTCCGAAACCTTGTTACGAACGCTTCTGCCAATTGGGCCCAGAAGGCTATGCTACCCTCTGGGAGCTTTTCGAACCAAGTCAAGCCCAGGTCGCCTAGACTTGATGGGAAAAGTATGCACATTAAGGCCTCGTTTCGCCTGTACACGGCCATGACTTGGCGAAAGTGGCTCAAGTGTGAATACGGATCCGTCTTCCCTTCATATGTATTGAACTTCGGCTGAAGGAAGCCTGATGGTAGGGGAGCGTTTTCGATCGCTGGGACAAACGGCGAAGTCTGTAGTCTTGCCAATGCCTTGTCCGTTGGTTCGTAGGCCGGTCGTGGTATTGGCATTCCAACCTCGACGCTTCCGTGCGTCCGAGGAGCCAACCGTTGTAAGGCCGAAACTCGGTGTGGATCCCTTGCCCTGGCATCCTCCTTGCATCGTGCTTTTTCTTCTAGCACGGTTCGTAAGTCGGATGACCTGGGTAGCTCGGTTTGTCTGGATCTGGTTTGGTGTGAATGTGAAGGCCAATACGTGCTTCCTTCAGTGTATGATCTTTCGGATCTCGTCCTCTCAGACCTGGAGTGACGAGTTCTTGAAGATAAGGAGTGAGTGTCGCCTGTCCTGAGGCTTCTGCTCTCTCCTTGGGAGGGCGTAGTATTCCTACTACGATTCTCTGAGTGGCGAGGGGGAGTTTTATGCTTGCGCCCCTCTCCTGTCGCCACATCTTTAGTCTTCATCTGGCGTTTTAAAGTCTCCATGTCCGCCGCCATCCTTCGAATTAGTTCATCCTGTTCCTTTACGCGATCTTCCAGGGCTTGAGGATCAATCCTCCTCCTTTGCCTGTCGGGACTTTGAGAGTGACGAGGGCTGCCATTCCGCCTTCCCCTGCCACTCCTCCTGGAATTATGTTGTTGGGGCTCCAAGTCCGCCATGGGAGGGACGGTAGGTAATCCTTCACGCCTTGCGCCCCCTTCTGGAGTTTGTCCGTCGACGGCGGACTGCGGCAAGTCTTCAATGTGTGCCATTGAATGAGAAAAGGAGAAGCTTAGTCAAGAGGTTTTTGTTCTTGTCTGTTCTTCCCACAGACGGCGCCAATTGTACGGGGAGGAAATAATTCTCCTCGTATAATCCTGTTGACCAAGTCCACGCTCCTCCGTACGACGTCGCTTTGTCACCTGAAAACACAAACGTGAGCTAGCCGGCGGGTGTGTGCCGGAAACCTCTCCGATGCCTAAGTCAGAAAACTTGACAAATAGACAAAGCTCTAAGTTCTCAGAAAGATTGTGTTCAATTACCTCCTCCAAGGTGATGCTTGTGAGCTTTTATAAGTTTCATATGGCACAATCCTAGTAGGACTTGTATTTCTCCATGCAGAGTCCTTCTAGGATTCATTCTCCTGAGGATAATGCTTATCCTTTCACACCCTCCCCCACTGCTTAAACCAAGTGGGATGGTTCTCTTTATGGCCGAACTTCTATTTGACCGAAGTAAAAATGGCTATGCCGAGCCACCAAGTAGGCCGTACTAACAGTTGTTCGGTTCTTCTTCATGCTATCATATCTCGGTTCTCTAATACCTGAACCGTGGTACGTTCGGACCGAACCACTGACTCGACCGGCATAACTCTCAAACCGGTATGCCTCTAAGGCCGGTCTAACTCCAAGTTGCTCCCCAAACCGAAATACTTTACAATCCTCTAGCCGAAGTAACTCTATTACTTCGTAAGCCGAAGTAATTCCACCTCCTTTGGGCCGGAGTAACTCTGTCTCTCCTAGGCCGGAGTAACCATTACGGCCTTTTTTACTTAGTCCTTCGCTTTTCTGAGCCTTAAAGCCCAACTCGCAGCTCGACCCAGTTTTTCCCAAAAATTGCTCTCTCAATAATTAGTGATAAATTAAACTTAAGGAGAATTATACATCAATATTGTTAGAAGAAAATATTTACAAAAAAATGATAAATTTTATAAATATTAATAATTAAAATTATAAAAATTTTCACTGTAATAATTTTTCAAAAACTATCCCAAATAGTAATTTTCCCTTAAACTTAAATTGTAATAACATAGGTGTAATTTTTATTTTATTTTTAAAAGACAATTGGTCAAGGGTAGTATAAAATAACATTATTATATTCTATATCAAATTTAGTATGGAAAATAGCACTATACTATTTTAGCAGAACATATATTATAGTATATCTTTGTTTTCTATAATTACAATCACATGATTTTATTGCATTTAAACAAAATAAATAGTAAGTACAATTTTAAAAACAAATCGTTAATTTTGTTTAAAGATAATTGTGATTGAGTCAACTGATTGCAATTTTTTTTATATGCAAATGATCATTAACGGATCAAAGTAAAGTCAGGGTGAGCTCACAAGCCTGAACTGGATCACCCAGCCCTCTTGGAGGACTTATAAACTGCATTCTGACGAAAAAATAATACCCAAATGTGAAAGTCCAATAATAATATGCAGTTGAAAGCACTACACACATGGTGTTGAAGAAAAGAAACAAAACATTAATGTAACTAAAGAACAAAAGAAAACATTCAATTCTCCAACACAACACATAGCTTATTTAAGAAAAAGGTTTCATGTCTTGTCAATTTGGAGGATTTCATGGGCCTTGTTTGGTTTGTTTTTCAGAAATATTTTTGGAAAAAAATTTCTACAAATAAATTTTCAAGAATAATCAAAATAAATAAATTTTTTCAAAAAAAATTTCAAAATTTTGTTGGTTATCTACTTTTCAAAATTACTCTCTCTCTCATACACATCAAATCAATTATTTTTTTTTAAACTCTCTCCCTAAAATAATTTTTCAAAACTATTTCTAAAAAAAACAAACTAAACAATTGTTCATACTTTTTATGTCAAAAATCACTCTACAAACACAAACCAATCACACACATTATTTCGTGACTTCTACATACGAGGTTTGATGAGCCATAGCAAAAGTCTTTAAAGAATCTGTCTTTTGGTTGTTGGTTTTAACTTTCCCAACAACATTAAGGACCATATCTACCACCCTACTAATCTAGTACCCAAACTAGAGATTTCTGGCTCACTACTGTGCTGACACGTTAGATGTTCAAGGCTATTGAGGATTTCGTGTTTGCTTCACCTTTGAGAAAAAATTATTGCATGCCTCTTTCACAATGCTACAAAATAATTTTTACTATTAATTTGTGTGGATCATATGTGATATATATTGGATTCAGACAAATTAATAATTAAAATTATTTTGTAATATTATCACGTCAATACCCATTTAACAATAATTAATTGTTCACCTTCAAGGTCTTTTTATTTATGACGTAATGTGAAGTCATGATAATGATCAAATTGAATTGTAACTTCAAGTTATAATTAGCGAGTCATTAAAATTAGGATACAATGTTGTAGGATCATTATTTCAATCACATTATGTTGTTGTAAGAGGTAATTTTGGCTTGGACAATCAGCTCGCTTTGGTGGATGAAACTCAGGTGTAGAACATCTAGAATGTCCATGCAATAGGGATTACTTATTTGACAAATGTTTTTCGAAATGGAATTGTATTCGAGTGACCTCTAATAGTTCATTCCAGCAGGTATTGCTCACTCTCTTTTGCAGCTGCAGGCAACACAAATATCATTGGATATCATGCTCATCAACCTCGTTACAACAACACTTTTGTAATCCAATTTTTCCTCACAAAATATAAATTCAAACATCGCATCATAGCCAAAAGAATGCCAACTAACTTTTTTTTCCTACATTGAAATGTGTTGTATATATGGTATAAGTTGTAATGAAGAAAGTATAATAAAATAAAATAAAATAGAAACCATCTCTTCTATGGAAAATTAACTTTTTTTCCCTACATTGAAATGTGTTGTATATATGGTATAAGTTGTAATGAAGAAAGTATAATAAAATAAAATAAAATAGAAACCATCTCTTATATGGAAAATTAACTTTTTTTCCCTACATTGAAATGTGTTGTATACATGGTATAAGTTGTAATGAAGAAAGTACAATAAAATAAAATAAAATAGAAACCATCTCTTTTATAGAAAATGTTGCACTAAATATAAAGTTTTTAAAGCTTTCTTTCGTCGTAAAAGCGGGAGCCAATTTGATATGTTATCTTTAGTAAAAATACACAAGAAAGATAATTTTACACACTCACGCATGCAAGCATGGTATAAGCCGTAAGGCGCTAGTAACTCATTATTGATAATTGCCATAAACAATTAATTAGTTGATAAACTATCAACAAATATTTCTAACCAAAAATAGACATGACAATTAGCTTTAATTGTCATTAATTTCCATTCAAATGAAAAGTTATGATTTTTCATAATTACCTTTACAAATTTAATAAATTATAGCTTTCTCTCCCGTATTGGAATCATCTCTCATTCTCTTTATTTTATTTATTCTTAATTCAGTTTTAATATTAACACATGAAAATTCTAAAAATTCTTTAGAATTATTAATTTGTATAATTTCGAGTTTCATATCTTATAGTAGATTTTATGCGAATCTATTAGCAAACTCCAATTAAATGAAACCAAAAGCAATCTATCAAGCCTCGAATCTAAACTTCCTATTTTTTACAAAGTTTTTCTTCTATATTGTAAAGCTTCCCAACAATATTAGCTTCACAGTTGAGTTGCTATGGCATGGCATGGGTGTCTCTTCCGAAAGATTTTTACACTTTTTTTTTAAATTGTTTTTGTTACTTTTCTCAACAACCAAAAATGAGACACATCCATGCCTAGCTGGCTTAGCTAGTTGCCTACCTTTCAAGCAAAACTGCACTCGTGTGACCACTTTTGCATGAAAAAGAACAGCCTTAGATGGTCATTGCAATAATAAGGGGTGGTTTTGGATGTCTACATGTATTTTTTTGATTTTTTATAAAATGATGTGTAGAAAAATAAAGAGGAGATATCGATTGATGTGACATAAAAAAGATAAAAAGATGAATTAAAATAGATTATGCCAAACCAACCCTAAGGCCTCGTTTGGGAACAGGTTAATTTAGTAACTTTTTGGCTAATTGGCTAAAAAGGTAGGTAAAAAAAACTTGTATGTTTGGGATGACTTTTTGACTAATTACGAAAAGCTGTGCAAAAAGTAGAGAGAAGCCGTAATTGTTGACTTTTTGGTATGACTAATTGGCTAATTGGCTAATTTAGTAACTTTTTGGCTAATTGACTAAAAAGGTAGCATCCCAAACGAGGCCTAAGTATATCAATAGGGTTAAATTCACGGAAAATATTTTGTAACTTTATTTCTTGAACTCTAAAATCAATTTTAATAAGTTAATAGTAAGTCTCATTTAATGTGATGTGATGTTTTGATTTTATGTTTTTTTTTTCTTTCTTGCCATGTCATTAGTCTTACATTAGAATATCAAAATTAGTATTCTGAATCATTGATTTTATCACAAATTTTTGAATAAGGTGATAAAGTTGACCGAAAAATTTTGAAAGGAAAAAAAAAAATGTAAAAGTATGAATCGTTAATTTGTCTTTTGTCTTATCACATTATTTAAAAGAATTTATGAATAAAAAATTGTACGAATAAATATTTTTCAATTATAATTTTTTTTTGTGGATATATATATAGAGATCAAAAAATTAATTAAAAAAAAAAAAAAAAAAAGACTACAAGGCTAATAATATAGATCCAAATTTCAAGGTCATGGGATTGTTTTCCGAGCAAGGATCCTCTAGAGTGATTTTTCCCTAAAGTTTCCTAAAGTGCTACAGTGTATGGTTGAGATTTACTAACAAGTCACATCAATTTTTCTGATGTGACTTGCCAATAAATCTCAACCATACACTGTAGCACTTTAGGAAATTTTAGAGAAATTTCACTCTAGAGGATCCTTGGTGTTGTTTTCCTTAATGGCGAAACATGGCTATTCATTCACATAAAAGCCTAATCTGCAAACACTCTCTTTCAACAAGGAATAGTCAAGTCATGAGTCTCGTGACCTCTCTGTGGCTATGTTTGGTATGAATATTTGGATTGAGGTTATTTTAGTCAAAAAAATAAATTATAATAATTTGATAAAATAAAATATTATATTAAAATTATATTTTATTTATTTTATTTTATTTTTATTTTATAAAAATTAAAAAAATAAAAAATTTAACGAAATTTTTTAACCGGAAACTAAAATAATGAAAAAGCCTCAAACGAAGGGTGTGTGTGTTGTGCGCGCGAGAGAGACAGACAGAGAGAGTACAACCCTCTAGTGGTGAAACGTGTATGGACAGATATAAAGTAACATACAATGGGGTTGTGACACGTGGAGATCAGCAAACATTGGAAAAGGCAACCAATCCACATGTGTGGTTACCCCCAAACGGTTTCTCCAGTCGCTTCACTCACGCCCCTTATATGGCGCGTGTCACATGTTCACCATACGCAACAAAAATTAAAAATTAAAACATATAATTAGCATATTTTTATCCCAAATTTAATCAGAAAAAATAATCAGATTCAAAATCTCTGGAGTGTTTTGAAAAGTTGGTAAAAAGTTGACTTTTAACTTTTTATCAAGTTTTTTGATTTTTTTTTGAGGTGATTTTGAAAGTTAGTAAAAAACTGAATTTTTTTTTTATTTTTGATTTAATATTTATTTATGACATCAAATCAAAATAAAATGACTACCATACCCTTACCAAATTTTGAAATTTTAAGTAATTTGTTAACATGGAGGGTATTTAGGTAATTTCACAACGTAACTTTTTTGTCACTTTTCAAATGCAAGTCCCGGCATTTTCGGCTGCTGACGTTTTTCTTCACAAGCCAAAAACGTGGCCTTTTTGGTGTCTTTCCAAAATGGCACTCAACCAAGTCTTTTAAGCAAAAAAAAAAACTTATCTTAAATTTGAAAAATATTAAGTTAAGTTGGATGAATTAGGCATATTATTGATCTCTGAATATATATTCTTAATATCACTATTATTACTATCATCAACACTTTATTTTCGTTGCCATCTCACCATTATTACTTCTACCAAGCCCACTCTATCATCATTACTATCTCAATTATTAACACATTAACTTTAAAATTGCAATAAAGCATAATTAGAAAACATTTTACAAGAAAATTATTTTTTAGATAAAAATAGTTTTTCTTATAAAAAAATTCACTAATTTGCTTCAAGTAAAGGATAAATGTTGCATTGAAATGTTGAGGCGTCCCTTAGATGATTAGATCAACGAACTTCTTTTAGGCTCTATTCAGAAGAGTTTTGAAAATGTATTCCTATTTCTTAATTTACCCGTGATGTTTGATTACCGTTTTTAAAACTTAATTTCACATCTATTTTTGAAAATTTGTTGAAGAAGGAAAAATTTAAGCTAACCGGTCGTCTCTCCGGATGCCTGGCCGATCGTCTTCTCGGATGTCCGGCCAGTTGATCGGTACAATGTAATATTTTTTATTTTATTTTTTTTTACAATTGGCACCTATTTTTTTTTATTTTAAATAAAAAAAACAGAATTTTTAAAAAAAATTTATGAGTTTTGAATAGAATTTTAAATTGTGTGTTTGATTAAGTTGTAAGCTTTTGTATCAAATATCATATATCACATCAAAAATTTCTTACTCAATCCAAAACTATTTTCAAAACTCATTCACCAAACAAATTTTTCATACTCAAATCATAATTCTAAACTTACAAACTCAAAATACAACTCTTATTCTCAAATCATATTTAGAAAACTCTACCAAATGTTACCTTAGTTTTTTTGACTAAATTTTTTTATTTTTTATTGGGTTCAACTTTAAATTTTTTGATTAAAAAAAAAAAACTCACCCTAATCCTTATCACTTAAAAAGTCAAATTTTAAACCAAATCAAATGATCACTCGAGGAAAAATCATAATAACAACAACCTCATTTTCAATATTTGAGGCACAATAATTTGGCACGTGATTATCAATATCGGGGCAGCTTAATTCAATTGAAAAGTAAAAATACAAATAGATTAAGATTGGGCAAATTACACCAACACCTGTATTTTATTACTTATGTTATTTCGGTTCTTATATTTTTAATTTACTTAATTTTGACTCTTAATTTTTAATTTCGTTTTATTTTGGTCCAATCAATTGCTTCTGTTAAAAGCTTTAATAGAAAATAATCATGTGCACAGCATGTGATCAATTTGTAGGGGCAAGACAAACATTTCAATCCTAACCCTTCTCCATTACATTTTTGCAACACCCATGCCCACTTGTGCCCCTCTTCTCCACCGTCTATCGTCAACCCACTCCACCACCGCCACTACTAAACATCACCACCACCATCTAACCACCAAACAACACCACCAATCACATATCAAAATCAAAATCAAAGTGAAAGTGAAAATCAAAATCAAAAAAAAAAAAAAAAAAACAAAGATAAGGGTTTTGCAATTCGACGTTGTTGATTTTGATGTTTTTTCGTTCGACGTCCTTGGACAATCGCAATTGCAATCTACAGAGCTCACAAGGTATGTGTTTCTCCATTACTAGATCTATGCACCTTCTCCTTTCAATGCGGATAACATCAATTCAGTGCTTGGCTGGCCCACCAAACCTAACTTCCAAAAGCCTCAACGCCTCATCTTCAACCAAGCTCAGTTCCCACAAGTCTTTCATTCTAGGTCTCTCCACTATAACCCAATCACCATCCGTCATTATTGGACGCAAATAAAAAAAAAACCCAAAAATAGAAAAGAGTAAACAAAATAGGGAAAGAGAGTGAGACAAGGGATGTAGAAAAATGGATGAGGGAAAGAGTAGGGAATGTGGGTGGGAGATGAAGAGATGACATTGAAGAAGTGGTCACTACTATCAATGGCTATAAATTCATGGAGAGGTAAAGAAGGCATGTGCATAGCACAATAGCAATCAGAAGATAAGGACCCCATGTGTTCAATTCGACTCCGTTGCTCACACAGTGTAGGTTTCATCATTGCTAGATTTATGCACATTCCTCCACCCGTAGCAAGGTCTCTGTTTCATTCCTCAATAGTAGCAACAGCGACAACAACAATCCTCATGTGCCTCTTCATTCTCTCTCTCTCTCCCTCTTCCTCCAGTCAGACGGGTGGACTAAGGAAATAGAGAAAAAATTAGAAGCTAAATGAGGACGATCTATTCAACAGATTGGTAGTCTGTATGGCGAACGGCACTGGTTTGGTGTGGTGAAGGTGGATGGTGCTGATGTTGGAATTGGCTATGAATGATTTTGGTAGTAGAGGAAGACAACGGTGAAATGTCCATATTGCCCTTGAAAAAAGGTAATGGGCATCTCACGTGTTTGTTTTTCGTCAACAATTTTAACCAGTGTTAATAATTGGACTAAAATGATACAAAATTAAAAATTGAGGGTAAAAATCGAGTAAATTGAAAATATAGGGACCAAAATGATACAAGGGATAAAATATAGGGACTATTAGTATAATTTATCTATTAAGATTTAAATGTGGTTTGACAAATACATATTTAATTTTTTTTATTAGTGAAAATTTTAATGTAAATTTGTTTTCCTTTTATCAGCTAAATAAGTCATTATGAAATGATTTTTTTAAAAAAAACTTAAATAGTTAAAAAGTGGCCATTTCAACTAAAATTAAACAACTTAATCACGCATCTTCTTTAGTGAAAGTTGACAGATTTTTTTCTCAAAAAGATTAAAAATAGGGCAAATTACCAACAACCCCTCGAGATTTGACTAAAATATGAATTTCTTACTGAGGTTTGAGAAATTACATTTCCTCTCCTGAAGTTTATATTTGCATAACAAATTACCTCATGAGGTTTATATTTGCATAACAAATTACCGCCTCACTTATTATACAAATATAAACTTCAAGAGGTAATTTGTAATTTCCTAAAATTCAAGAGAAATTTATATTTTAATCAAATCTCGAAGGAGTGTTGTAATTTGTCCTTAAAAATATAATGAAGTAAAGGATAAATAAGACATGCATTAACACATTGGAATTTTACAACTCATTTTTTTTTTTTTTTAATATATGATTTCTTGTGAGAATATCAATTTTGTTTGCCGACTAAGAGTCCTTCATAGCGTGCCACCTTGCTTTAGGTGTGAAAATTTGTGATATGATATGACACTACGATTTGAATTTTATATAAAATTAGTAGGTTAGTATTGCCTATTTCATAATATGAATATGTATATGATATAATTTGATAATATAAATATTAAAATAGATCGGGTTAGTGTTAAATTTGTATAATATGAGATGTATACGGATAACTCATATAATAAAGAATTAGTTATACATTTTAATAGGGATTTTTATTGAAAAATTCAATTTAGAAGTGTTTTAACCCAAGAAGTCCATGAAGGAATTTTTTAACCCATTTAGTCTCATGTATGTATAGTTTTATTCCACAAAGTCCATTTTCTTGATTTATACTATTTTCTTGGACACTTATGCCCTTATATTTAATTTTGATACTTAATTTTGATACCCTTATAAATATTTTTTGAACGATTAGCAATTTAATGATGTAAACATTCATATTTTAAAATTCACATTGGTAGGAATGTAAAATTACCTGTGGGCGGACCGAAACCCGCTCGCGAGCCAGGGCGGGCCCGGCCCGTTGACAATGTGAATATTCACATTGACATGTTAACATTCACATTGACATGTTAACATTCACATTAATAGGAATGTAAAATTGGCCCCCGTCTCGTGGTGGCGCGAAACCCGCCCGTGGCCCATGGCGCAGGCCCGACCCGGCCCGTTGACAATGTGAATATTCACATTGACATGTTAACATTCACATTAATAAGAGTATAAAATTGGGTCACGGCCCATGGGCGCCCAAAAGCCCGCCCGCGGTCCGGGGCAAGCCCGACCCGGCCCGTTGACAATGTGAATATTCACATTGACATGTTAACATTCACATTGATAGAAGTGTAAAATTAGCCCACGCCTCGTGGCTGCCCGAAACCCGCCCATGGCCCGTGGGCGGGCCCGGGCCGACCTGTTGACAATGTGAATGTTCACATTAACATGTTAACATTCACATTGATAAGAGTATAAAACTGGACAGCAGCCCAGGGCGGGCCCGACCCGGCCCGGCCCGGCCCGTTGACAATGTGAATATTTACATTGACATGTTAACATTCACATTAATAGGAGTGTAAAATTGGGCCCCGTCCCGTGGTGGCTCGAAACCCGCCCGCGGCCCATAGGCGGCCTGGGGCAGGCCCGGTCCGGCCCGTTGACAATGTGAATATTCACATTGACATGTTAACATTCACATCAATAAGAGTATAAAATTGGCCCGCAGCCCATGGACGGCCAAAAGTCCGCCCATAGCCCGGGGCGGGCCCGGCCCGGCCTGGCCCGTTGACAATGTGAATATTCACATTGACATATTAACATTCACATTGATAAGAGTGTAAAATTAGCCCGTGGCCCATGGACGGCCAAAAGTCGGGCCCGCGGCCCGCCCCGGCCCGTTGACAATGTGAAAATTCAC
This sequence comes from Camellia sinensis, assembly GCF_055761805.1. NCBI lineage: Eukaryota > Viridiplantae > Streptophyta > Magnoliopsida > Ericales > Theaceae > Camellia > Camellia sinensis. The sequence goes on from NC_138966.1 coordinate 156,824,967, forward strand.
ATTGACATGTTAACACGCACATTGATAGGAGTGTAAAATTAGCCCGTGCCCCATGGCTGCCCGAAACCCGGCCACGGCCCGTGGGTGGCCCGGGGCGGGCCCGGGCCGGCCTGTTGACAATGTGAATATTCACATTGACATGTTAACATTCACATTGATAAGTGTGTACAATTGGCCCGTGACCCGTGGACGGCCCGAAGCCCGACCTCGGGCCGGGGTGGACTCGGCCCGTTGGCAATGTGAATATTCACATTGACATGTTAACATTCACATTGATAGGAGTGCAAAATTGGCCCGCAGCCCATGGGTGGCCCGAAGCCCGACCGCAGCCAGAGGCGGGCTTGGCTCGACCCGTAACAATGTGAATATTCACATTGACATGTTAACATTAACATTGATAGGAGTGTAAAATTTGTCCGTTGCCCGAAGCTCGCCCGCGGCCCGGGGTAGGCATGGACCCAAACCCGGGCCACCCATGGGACGCGAGTCAATTTTACACTCTTATCAATGTGAATGTTAACATGTCAATGTGAATATTGACATTGTCAACAGGCCCGGCCGGGCCCACCCACGGGCCGTGGACGTGTTTCGGACAACCACGGGGCACGGACTAATGTTACACTCTTATCAATGTGAATGTTACCATGTCAATGTGAATATTCACGTTGTCAACGGGTCGGGCCCACCCCCGTCCGGGGCCGGACTTCAGGCTGCCCACGGGTCACGAGCCAATTTTACACTCTTATCAATGTTAATGTTAATATGTCAATGTGAATATTCACATTGTCAATGAGCTGGACTGGGCCCGCCCTGGGCAGCGGGCGGGCCTCGGGCCGCCCACGGGCCACGGGCCAATTTTACACTTCTATCAATGTGAATGTTAATATGTCAATGTGAATATTCACATTGTCAACGGGCCTAACCGGGCTCGCCCCGGGCAGCCGGCTGGTTTCGGGCCGCCCACGGGCCACAGGCCAATTTTACACTCCTATCAATGTGAATGTTAACTTGTCAATGTGAATATTCATATTATC